>NC_142867.1:115313500-116559500 GCF_051225735.1 Oryctolagus cuniculus
TAGAAATGAATCATCTAGACCAGGTGCTAACCTGGACGGATTACTGCTGAGTCAACACACACGACCCAGGCCTAGGCTTGGCAAACTGGACTGTGCGCAGGTGGTAAAGGAGCGAGGGCTCTGAAATGTCAGTGCTCCCCCTGGACTCCATCCAGTGATAGCGGGTCTTTGGATTTGCCCAGCAACCATCCTTAAACAGCAACATTCATTAGCTGCTGCTTTATGGAGATCGTACTCTTCACCGTAATGTAAAAGTGGCACATTTTAACTGCTTCCCTTGCAGCAAGATCTCTCTTGGGCTTCGTGAGTTAGAGTGGTTCAGCCTGAAATGAGAGGTCTTGGCTCGCAGCTCGGAACATCTGCTGAGAACAGTCTCTTCTGGAATAATTCTGTCTTTAATCATCTTGGAGGTGCCGCTGAGATGGGGAATGGTGTTTGGAGACTGAAAAGGGTAGAATAGGGGATAATGGCCATGAAGTTTCCTTGACCATCAGGAGCCATGGGCAAAGTCATGGAGACAGTAAAAATCTTCCCTCTCATTCTTCACTTCAGATGGAAATTACCATGGGAAAGATGAAAGGCAGCAGGAATTGTTTATTTCTTTTGAACCAGAAAACTAGCTGGAAACAGTGGTACATAATTGATACCTCATTATTCTTTAACATGCCTTTGGTGCCAGCATGCCTGTGGCATCCCAATAAGCACAAAATCATTGGACTCTCTCCCTACCCAGAGGGAAGAATGTGTCTGTTCTCAGTGCAGAAATCCATCTCCTGCTAATTTATTAACTGCAAGGCTTCAGTAGGAAACAAGGTGTCCCCCTCCAGAGGTGACCTTAGCACAGCCCAGAACTGTGTGTGACTCCCACGCTCCTGCTGAGCCCAGGATGAAGTGTGGATGACTCTGGGCCAAAGCAGTTAACATCGTCCTCGTCTTCCTCTGCAGTTCGTACTCCATCTTAAATACAACATCATCCAGCTCGCTCACCTTTGGGGACAGCGTATTGGAAAGGCGGCAGTATGAGGACCAGGGACTGGGGGAGACGGCAGCCCTCACCATCATCTGTCAGCCGATGCAGGTAAGCGATGTCAGCTCACACCCTGCAGTCTAACGAGGGAGGGTGGGCATTGCTCTCACTGTCCCCAGAGGGTCCCCGGTCTCCTAGGGAGGACGTCTCTTAGCTAGGGAGACGTAGATGAATGATACTCACAATAACCATTAGCACTTGAGTCTAAGCTGGTGAAGAAGGTTCTTCCCCAGAGAGAAGCGAAGGATACTTATCTCTAACAGGAATAATGTCCATGCTTTTATCTACAAGGGTACTTCCTGAAGTGGTGGGGAACTGAAATTACAAGTTTATTTTGCTGCAAAAAGTATTGAAATCTATGCATAATTTTTGTCAGAATGCATAATATCCCCAAACTTGTGGAAAACCCTTCCTATGCATAAATTTCAAAAACTTTTTGCACCAGAATAAACTTACCTTTTCTATCGCTACATCCTTTTTAAGTACCTTTGTATTTTGAAGCTTGTTGTAAAGAATAAAGGAAATAATCAAATAAGATCATTGGTACAAGAACTGGCATGTAGTGAATGCTCAGTATATGTTAGCCTTTGCAAGAAAGGTTGGACATGCAAGGGGTGAGGGAAAAGTGGTTGAATAGCCAACAGCAAGTTAAAAGCTCAAATGTGTTGAAGATAAGGACTGTAGGGTACTTTCACTGGAGCCCAGGGTTGGAATTAGGGAACAGCAGAAAAGAGACATGGAAGCTGACTGTATCAACAAGCAATGTAAAACCTGTAAAAGGCACAGAAGCCAAAGTCGTTTGGACATGCCTCTGGCCATCCGTGTCTACGTCATCATCCAGAGCTGTCCTCCCAGAGTCATTTCTGGGGACACCACAATGTATGGGTCAGATGACAGCCCCCGTGTGGTGGTGAGCATAGGCAAACCAGCGCCTCATGGCTGGAGCAGACCCAAAGGACTGCGTGGGCCGAGCCACGCACCTTAGAGGTAAGACAAGAACATTGCAATCATAGAGGTGCTCTCTCCATGAAGTTGATGCAGCACCAACTTTGTGGGAGGAAGCATCTCACTAAATGGCTTGTCTACATGAAGGGCTAATTTTACTCTGAGCTGTAACTCACATGGTCTTTATGCGTTAGCCTGAGGGTGGTTCCAAAAATTCATGGAAAGTGGAAGTAGAAGATAAGTTTGTTTCAGTTCACAGTTTTTTAAAATCCGTGTGTGATGCTTTCATAACACGCATGTTTCGTGAACTTCTTGAAGACTCCACCTATTGGCTGTTCCTACTAACAATTGCAGCCATGCAATAATAAGAATACAATTTTCATAACCCTTCTTGCTTCACAAAGCTGTTTATCTCGTGTGAGCCTCCAAAAAACCTGGGAGGTCTCTGGGATGCGACTTACTGTCTTCATTTTTACAGACGAGCCAACCTACATCCAAGGCACTTGAGGGACTTGTCCAAGTCATGGCTTGGCAGATCTTGTACCGAAGCTCAACTCGTTGGGAAATCGGCTCCCATGTTCCCTCACTCTAAGCCTTTTCTTTCCCTGTAGCCTCTCAGAGTCAACAGCCAGCCTGGCCCCCAAAAGCGATGCCTTTTTGTGTGTCGGCACGGAGAGAGGATGGACGTTGTGTTTGGGAAGTACTGGCTGTCCCAGTGCTTTGACGCCAAAGGTAAGGAGTGGGCCGGCCTGCTCAGCGGAATATACCCAGTACTGCCTCTAGGGGGCAGAGTCAAGCTACGTTTATCTAGAATAGATGGAGTCATTTACAGGTTTGTGTGCTGTGGAAAATGACTAATCGGTAAATCCTTCCTGATGGTCTTGAGTTTAGGGGAAGTGGTTAGTGTTCTTTTTCCCACTCCACAAACTGGGGCACTAAGTACTAAAAAAGGTAGATGTCTCACCCACAATCATATAGCGACATCAACCTCAGAGACATGTCACGATTCTGTGGCCAGGGTTGCCTCCATTAAATCAGTCCAGCTCCTTTGGCGTCACGCTCCCAGGAGCAGCATTTAAGATGGGGAGGGTCCATTAGAGTGCAACCTGCTCTTTAGGGTCTGCTTGTGATTGTCACTTAGAAACTCTGTCTTGTCACTTTTGACAGCAGAATGGGAGAGTGGATTCTGAGTCTATCCACCAAAGAAACTGTGTCAGCCTCAATACGAGCTGACAGTTGGAAGGAGGGGGTGTCAGGATCAGCACGGGGAGTCTTGGGGAAGCAAGAAATTCATGTCGCCTTGGTCTGCCCTTTCTTTTCCAGGCCGCTACATACGCACCAACCTGAACATGCCTCACAGCTTACCTCAGCGGAGTGGTGGATTCCGGGATTATGAGAAAGACGCTCCAATCACTGTGTTTGGATGCATGCAAGCGAGACTAGTGGGCAAGTGTCCCGACGTGACTGCCATGCCCTTCCTGGCTGCTACAGAAAGACTAATCCCCATGGGCATACAAGACACTTCCTGGGGGTTTCTGTAACTTCCCTACAACTAACACATGTCCTCAATGCTAAAGGGATGTATTGCATAACCGTTAGTTTCAAGACCCTGGGCTTAGCACTAGCATGGTTAACCAAAGTGAACAAACTGTGGTCCTTATTGAGGAGTGTATGATCCAGTGATGGGGAAATCAGGCTGGGTTTAGTGTCATCACTGGTGTAGCAGACCAAGACAGCAGCCACTGCCAACACAGCTGTAAGAAGGCCAGGCAGAGCAGGAGGAGGGAACCCCACAGTTGCTGAATATACAGGGGCCAACTACTATCCAAAGAAGCTCTGGTCTTTAAAGCTGCATTCCATATCTGCTATGCAGGACCAGGCCTTGTCCTGTTCAGTCATTTAACAGATATTTATTGATCATTTCTTTTGTGCAAGGTACTAGGCCAAGTGCAAGCCCCCACCAGAGAAATGAACCTGTGTAACTATCATACAATGTGCCTTTCTCAGTCACAGAGTTCTGCACGTAGTAAGGGAACACATACCAAAAAAGACACGAGGAGGAAGGGAGTGGGCTGGGGCCTGAGGTAGAAGTGAGCTGGGCAAGGAAGGAGGGCGACGCACTCGGAGAAAAGGACGACCTGAATGAAGTTTCAGAGATGGGAGGGTCAGTAGTGCGGGGGAAACAGGTGTCTTGTCTCTGGGCCTAAATTGTGAGGCAGGCCAAGGATGGGGCTGCAAAGTTCGATAAACCCAAGCTCACGGAAGACCTTGATCACTCTATTCAGGTGTTTGGACCTCATCCAGCAGGGAAAAAAAAAAAAAAAGAAGTAGAAACCAAGATGAGAATGTTGGAGGATCACATGTCGGGATTTACATCTGGTATTCAAGAACAGAAGAAGTTGAGAGTTTTGGCTAACCAGAATTAAATTAAATTAGAGGTGTGATCCTCACCGTGTAAGCCTCTCAGCTCTAGATGGAGGTCAGAGAGGATCCCATTTCTAGGTGTCTCCTAGATGGATGTTCTGCCACCTGTTGACATCAGAGAAAAGAGAAGGAAAAGGCCGGCACTGCAGCTCACTAGGCTAATCCTCCGCCTTGTGGCGCCGGCACACCGGGTTCTAGTCCCGGTCGGGACGCCGGATTCTGTCCCAGTTGCCCCTCTTCCAGGCCAGCTCTCTGCTGTGGCCAGGGAGTGCAGTGGAGGATGGCCCAAGTACTTGGGCCCTGCCCCCCATGGGAGACCAGGAGAAGCACCTGGCTCCTGCCATCGGATCAGCGCGGTGCGCCGGCCACAGCGCACCAGCCGCGGCGGCCATTGGAGGGTGAACCAACGGCAAAGGAAGACCTTTCTCTCTGTCTCTCTCTCTCACTGTCCACTCTGCCTGTCAAAAAAATAAATAAATAAATAAATAAATAAATAAATAAATAAGAGAAGGAAAAGACAAGAAGGAGTCTGCTGGTTGGCCCCTTCCATAGAACCCCGGACAGGGGGCTTTGTTGGGAACAAGGCTGACACTGCTGGCTCTGCACGAGCCCCCGCAGCGTTACAGGGGCTGTGGGCGCCGCCTCAGCGGAGGCTGGTTAAGTGCATCAGACTGATTCTCTTGGGCTTCCTTTGCAGGTGAGGCATTGCTGGAGAGCAACACCGTTATTGATCACGTCTATTGCTCCCCATCTCTGCGCTGTGTCCAGACTGCACACAATATCTTAAAAGGTAGGACTCGCAGGCTGACACAGTGAACTAGTCCACCCGCTGTCTCTTGGCAGCCCCCACATCTAGATTAACTTGGCATCTTAGGACAGAAGCCAGTTGAGAGCTTTGAATCTGGAATTTTTAGTAAGCATGCCCGCAGAAGATGACCAACCTCGTACATGTCCCCAAATCCTACTCAGGCAGCATGTGCTAGATAAATGGAAATACACTAATAATATTTTTCTTGAGATTTAAAGCTCCCTTGCATGAGTTGCAAGCTTGCAAATATCTCTGTAAATAAAATTTGATCATTTCTTTGCTTTTAAATAGTCGAGTAGTTTTCTACTGCTCTGATCCGTCATTTGCCTCTGGTTAAAGCAGAAATGGCGTTCCTGGAAGTCCTAATTGTCTTTGTTTCTCCAGTTCATTGCCAAGACTTTAAAAGCATCATTACTGTATAGATATCCACATTCACCCTGCAATCCGTGGACGTTTGAGTTTCAGAGTTCTCTGTTCTTATTTCACTGGAGGGAAAGCTGAAAGAAACAGAGTTGGACTGAGTACTTGTACAAACAAATGAGCCAGCAACAGACAAAGCAACAAAGAATTTGGCACTGAGTATGAGCCTTCAATTCTTTGACCTTAAGTAAACCTTCTCTTCACCACCAGAGGCATTTATTTATATATTAAATTAGTATAGAATATTGGAGCTAGGTGTAATACAAAGAGAACTAAGCTAATATAAAGGGACAGTCCTCACTTTGAGGGTGATTCCTCTATGATAAAACACAGGACTTACGCTTTGGTACTTGTAAGTACTCGATGTTGCATTTTCTGAGATAAAATGAATACTCTATGTGATACTCAAATGCAGTGTGAGCTGCTGTAGAGTAGTGCATGCTAAGAGACCGACGTTTCGTGTTGAGACAGTCATGGAAGTTTACAAGGAGGAAGTGTAACAGAGAATTTAATAACTTACATGCATAATGACTTGTGGGTTTTTTCTCTTAAATAAAAACACCACTTAAAGCTGGTATACACCCTGAAGGTGTGGCTGGGGTATTAATCCTATGTGTTTGTAATGCAAAAATTAAAAACCCTTGTCAGGGGCTATAGTGTAGTGGGTTAAGCCTCCACCTGTGGTGCCGGCATCCCACATGGGTGCCAGGTTGAGCCCCGGCTGCCCCACTTCTGATCCAGCTCCCTGCTGATGGCCTGGGAAAGCAGTGGAAGACGGCCCAAGTGCTTGGGCCCCTGCACCCACATGGGAGACCTGGAAGAAGCTCCTGGCTTCAGACGGGCCCAACCCTGGCCGTTACAGCCATCTGGGGAGTGAACCAGTGGATGGAAGACCTTCCTCTCCACCTCTCCCTCTCTCTATCTGTAACTCTGCCTCTCATATAAGTAAATAAATCTTAGGAAAAAAAAAAACCCTTGTTAAAACCTACATGCTTTAACTTTGCTTTAGGTATATACAGCATCCAGCAGGAAAGAGAATAACGGTGCTTCCTTCATTGTCACTTTATTTTACTTTTAAGGTTTACAACAAGAAAATCTCCTTAAGATTCGTGTAGAGCCAGGCTTGTTTGAGTGGACCAAGTGGGTTGCCGGGAACTCCTTACCAGCGTGGATACCGCCATCAGAGTTAGCTGCGGCCAACCTGAGTGTGGATACAACCTACAGGTAACCCTCTGAACTGCTGTTTCCCAAGGCCAGCAGGCCAGGCTCATGAAGGCGATGAAGGGCCAGACATGGGCAGGGGCCCACGCTGGTGGAAATCAAATCAAGCTGTAATTGGAGAAACCACACCTAAGGATAAGCCAGCATTTGCTTATATTTATCATTTGCACGAATTATATCCCAAACCTGACTGTTCTGCACTTCCCTGACTTTATTATCTCTGTCTCAGTGTAATACTAAAACCATTTTGCATTCCAGGAACATGCACCAGTTCATGATAAAGCAGTTCAAAAATTTGTTGGACACTAAAGGGGATGTGCCTGAGTTTTCACGTTAAAAAGCATCTTGAATTCTGTTTATTTTCTTCCTTTATTATTGCCATAAACCTAGAATATAGACAAGCCATTTTCATACAGGAGTTCAAGGGCTTGTCCAAAGTTGGGTATTTCATGACTACATACAAGAATTATACTTGTGTCTTGACTGCGGACCACTAACGTTTACTAACCATTTTCTGCAGCCGGCCACTGTGTAATCTGCTTCCTGGTCTTCTCATTCCTATCTCTTTGCTTTTTCCATAAAGCCAGACTGTCTGTGCTGGGATTAAGAAGAGTTTGTAGATTGCTCATAGATGCATAATCCACAAGCACACAATTAAAAATTAACCAATAATACGGGTCAGGCGTTGAGCCTAGCAGTTATGCCAGTTAAGTCACCGGCATCCTGGAGTGGCTGAGGTTGAGATACCACCTGGGAAGCCTGCGTCCTTTATCAGAGTGCCTGAGTTAAAAGTCCCAGCTCTCTCCCCATTCTAGCTTCCTGCTAATGCACACCCTGGGAGGCAGCAGGTTCAAGTTGTTGGATCCCTGCCACCCACGTAAGAGACCTGGGTTGCTTCCCAGTTCTCAGCTCCCAGCTTCAGCCTTGCCCACATCCATCATAAGCATTTGGGGAGTGAATCACTGGGCAGAAGCTCTGTGTCTCTGCTCTCAAATAATAAATGATATATATATATATAATTAACCAATAAGAATATAGTTCAATTAATTATCAAAAATCTACTCAGGCATTTACAAGATCTCTTTGAGGAGAGATAGATCATAACAACTGCTAAGAACCTGGAGCACATGGTACTTGATCTAGAGGGTGGTTGCCCATCCAAACCTGGGGACTGTGCTAGGGGGCTCTGCAGGTGCGACTAACAACATAACAGGTCCTGCCGGCACAGGCAAGAGGTCTTTCACTCTGTTCTCTGTCCATGTCAGGCACTGAAATCCTTCACAGATTCAACTTAAAGGGCTAGAAGTCAAAGGCAAGACCTGAGCAGGATCTAGATCCCAGCATCTATTTCCTTCTGCACTTACACAGACTCACACATTGCGACTTCACCTTGAAATGACACCTTGGCCCATTCAAAGGGGTCTTTGGTCTTAGTATGGGGGAGATCCTGGGAGGCCAGTGACATAACTGACAATGGAATTGGATGAGATGTGCAGATGGGAAGAGAAGAGAGAGAACAAGGAGGCACAGCATTACAAGGGTGATCCGTGTTTCCACCTGTCCCCCAGGTGTTGTGAGAGTCACAGGAAGTTTTCTAGGAGAAATATGCATGCCAAGACAGTGTCAAATTAGAATGACTTTCTTGCACATACAACAGTGCCTTTCCTCTCTGTATGGCAAGTCCAAGTGCACGGAAGGGCAACCTTGACCAGAACACTGTCACAGCTGTCAGTGTGGAGGCTAAGTTTGTGGGCCAGGTCTGAGACGCAGGCTCTAAGACTTGCTAGTGGCACGAGCATCGTCAAGTCAGCCCTAGCCTTCTAAACTTCTGAATGTGTCACCCAGAAACTCATAATTTACAAAAGCATTTTTGGGAAGAGGATCCTGGAAGAATGCAAGTAGGACACTTGCTCAGAACATGGGACTCCTGCAGCAACTATTTTTAGTACTAATAGTAGTAGCAGTTGTAATGTAGTTGCCTCAAAATGCCATGTGAATCCAGTTTAAGAACTCACCACCACTTCCCCCAGGCAATAAACACCCAGCAATGAAAAACAGAGTTAAGAAAACAGAAAAACTCTATGGCATGCTTGTACTCAAAAACAAGATAAACATCTCAGACCAAAAACAACACAGAAAAGTCATTGGAAACAGGCAGAGGCTGACCTGAGGGCGTTGGTAACTGGTTCACCAGGATGGGAGCGCCTCCCTGGATCCTCCTCTTCAATGCCTCTGTCGATTGTATCATAATTATCATTTACAGCCAGAGCCACCCATCCCACCTGCACAGAGAGCTCCTCAAGGGTTCCCTTCATCTGTATTCCCTGGGCTTCTCCTAGTGCCAGGAGCGTGTGGTCTGTGTTCACAATCAGAAAGAAATGGAAGAAACAGATCAATATTATGTGAGTCTGCCAATCAGACCACACATCTGCTTTTCTCACCTGCTGTTTGGGACAAGTGTTTGATACAGTGGCTAAGACACTGCTTGGAACTTGCACTTCCCACACTGGAGTTCAAAACCTGGCTCCACTCTCTATTCCAGCTTCCTGCTAATGCACACCCTGGAAGGCAGCAGTGATCGCTCACCTAACTGGTTCCTCCCTGCCATTCGCCTGGAAGACCTGGACTGAGTTCCTGGCCCCTTCCAGCTGGGCTTCCAGCTGGCCCAGCCCCAGCTGTTGTGGACATTGTTTGGGGAATGAACCAGTGAACCAGCAGAAGGGAGATCTCTCTCTATCTCTCTCTCTCTCTCTCTCCCTTTCAAATAATTTTTTTTAAAAAACTGCTGTTTATTATGTATACGTTTTCTGAAGAGAGGCTTGCAAAATCCCTGATCATCTAAACCAGTAGAAAGAGTTAATCTTTGTTTCATATTAGCTATATGACTAAGACCATTTGCAAACAGTAAATTAGTTCAACTGCTGATGTGTTGCCCAGTGGGTGTAACAGGCACTGGATGTCTCACTTTTCAACAGGTCGCTGTGACACGACAGGCATAGCTTTTATTTCTAACATTTCAACCCCATCTTCATGCACTGGAAATGCACTTCCCTGACTCTCCCTTCTTTCCAGGGAAATGGGTAAACAGATAGATGAGAACTTTAGAAAGGTCCCGAAAGAAAAGTGGAGAGTGACATAAATTGCTTTGGTCTCTGAATCAAATTGTTTTCATTTCCTTTGTTCATTTTTCTATTACAGACCTCACATTCCAGTCAGCAAATTAGTGGTTTCAGAATCCTATGACACTTACATCAGTAGAAGTTTCCAAGTAACAAAAGAAATAATAAGCGAATGTAAAAGTAAAGGTAGGTGCCATTATTTTGGACTCCATATTTAAATATGTGATCATTTCTCCATCGTGGTTAATTGGCTGTTCAAGTGTTTCAACTCGCTGTGGCACACTAGCTTAGTAGGAAAGAAATATATCTGTGGCCTCTCCTCTAGATGTTTTCATATTGAATTTGTGATATTCTCTGAGAACCTTGCACGCTAGGTTCAGTTTAGATTCTGCATGAGAGCTAGTCATCTTGTGAAGGGGGTTTGCTATTACAAAGTCTGGACGTTTGTGAGCCTGGCCCTGATTTGCCTGCACTTGATCCAGGAGTCTAGACATCACGTACAAACTCACCTGGACACCCACCGTCCAAAAGTGTCCTTAGTGTCAGGCTAAGTCTGTTTCCAGATGTTCTAAACATTTAATGATATATAGGAGGATTGTTCACTGTGGATGTTAAGTTACGTATTTATATCCATAGAGCAAACACTGGAATTATATACATGAAAATGGTAACCGCGGCTAGCCCTGGGCAGCTGTACGGTAGATGACTACCTGGCAGTTATCACTCAAGGCGCTCAGTTCCACAAAGATGTTCTGTCAACTGCTAGTCTCTAGAGCTTACAGGTCTACAGTGGCAGCATTTAAAACTGTGTGAGAGGGGTGGCACCAGGAGCGCTGTGGCTATGCAGCAGTTCTGGATCTTGATTGCAGAGCTTACACAAAGCCACACGCATGGGAGAGGTGCGTGGAACTGTAGATTCCTACTCACACGAGTGCTTCCCAAACCTAGTGAGATCTGAGCCATCAGATCAGTGATGGTATCAGTGTCGGTTCCTGGTTTTGCGGCTGTGCCATAGGTCCAGATGTAAGCTGGGTGAAGGGTATACAAGCCCCCTTTGCTATGTGTGTACCTGTGTGTACATGTGCATACGGATGTATGTGTACATGTGTGTATGCATGTGTGTTCATGTGTGTGTATATATGCATGTGTGTGTACAGTCAGTTCTCTGTGTCTGAAGGCTCTGCATATGCAGACTTAACCAGACCTGGATGGAAAATATTCAGAAAAAGTAGCACCTATGGGAAGTGGGCATTTGGCACAGCAGTTAAGACTCTACTCGGATACCTCCATCCCTTATTTGAATGCCTGGATTTGAGTCTTGGCTCCACTTTCAATTCCAGCTTCCTGCTAATTCATACCCTGAATGGTAGCAGGTAAAGGCTCAAGTACTTGGTTCCCTGCAACCTACATGAAGACCAGGATTGAATTCCTGGCTTCTGGTTTTGCCTGGACCCAACCTGGCTGTTGTGGACATTTGGGTAGTGAACTAGTAGATGGAAGATTCTCTCTCTATCTCTCTCTTTCTCTCTCTCTCTTCTTTTCAAATAAAATGAAAACAAATAAAAGCCTTTTCAAAAATAACATTTGTACTGAACACATACAGATATGTTTTTCATTTTTTCTTGTCATTATTCCCCAGACAATATACCATTACAACCATTTACATAGCTTTCACATTATATGAGGCACTACAAGTCATCTAGAATGATCCAAAGGATGTGTGTGGGTTATATGTAAACACTGTACTGTTTATATAAGGGACTTGAGCATCTTTGGGCTTTCATGTCTGTGAGGGGTTCTGGAACCAGTCCCTCTCAGATACCAAGGGACAACTGTATATACAAGGGGACTTAAAACAAGTTGTAAAAAGAAAAAACTTTTTAAAATCCATGCTTATGTGGAGTCTTCAAAAAGTTCATGGAACATATGTATTATGAAAAACTATGTATGGTTTTTAAAAAATTTTGCACCACAATGAGCTTATCTTTTCATTCCATTTTTCTTCATGAACTCTTTGAAATACTCCTTCATTGACAAAATGTATCTGTCTTTGTAGAAACACTCTTCCCATTTCCTGCTTTCTTCCCCAGGAAATAATATTCTGATTGTGGCCCATGCATCTTCCCTCGAAGCGTGCACCTGCCAGCTTCAAGGCCTGTCACCTCAGAACTCCAAGGACTTTGTACAAATGGTCCGCAAGGTAACGTGTTCTGTGTGTCTGGGGCCCGCAGTGCTGTGCGGTCTGGGACAGTCAGCACCTGGTGGTTCGATGAGCTCTCTGAAGCGCATGTTTATGCTGAGCTGTGAAGGCTCCTGTATTGATTCACTCAACCAGGATCTACTGAGAGGTACTCTGTGTAAGCCACTTTATCAGCCCCTGGACAAGAGAAACGGATGTGTTAGAGTTAATTCATGCTTCTGAGAGCTAACCTTTAGGAAGTTGCTAAGAATTCTGAGCAAACTGTGTGCATTTCCCTGAGGAACCTTGAGTTGGATACACAGTCTGAGTCCAAAACACAGCGTCTGAAAGCTTGGCTGGATGACAGGGCCTAGCAGGTGGTCCAGGGACAGCAGCCAGTTACAATGATCAGGCTGAGCAGCACACCCAGGAACCGGAGAGGCGGACCTCCACAGCTGGATGGGGGAGGCAGACCCCTACAGCTGGATGGGGGAGGCAGACCCCTACAGCTGGATGGGGCTCTTGGTGCCTCTGGCTGAGGCTTCCCATCAGCCCCCTCCCACACACTTCCCTTCAGGCAAAGCAAACAGTTTCTTTCTCTGCCACCAAAGAACCTGATTCAAAGTCAATTGCAATTCTCTTCTCCTTTTTAAAAAGCTTATTTATGCATCTGCTCTTCCCTGGTGTCTGTAAATGGCTGGAGGGGAGAGATTTTTGTCTTGTTTATGAAGGCAGCTTTGGATGTGTACAGGAAAATACGCTTTGACATTGCCATGACAACTGAAGTTAGCGAGAGCACAGCTTCCTCTTTGTCACAGATCCATGTGCAAAAGCAGAAAAGGAAAACAAAGGATACAGAAGTGAAACAAATTTCTTAAATGGGATCATCTTTTCCATTGTGTTCCTGTCTCATTTCAGAAGTGTTTGGGCTGCCTTTCAACGTGATGGGCAATTAGGAACTAACTCCTGGCACCTGAGAGTCGCGTTGCCTTCCCTTACCTGAGGCTTCACTTCCTGCAGTTTCAGCTGCTTGCAGTCAACCATGGTCCAAAAATTCAGTACCAGGGCCCCGGCATCATGGCGCAGTGGGTTAAGCTGTCTCCCGCATCCCACATGGACGCTGGTTTGAGTCCCAGCTGCTCTTCTTCCCTTCCAACTCCCTACTAATGCACCTGGGAAAGCAGCAGAACGTGATCCAAGTACCTGGGCTCCTGCCACCCAAGTGAGAAACCAGGATGGAGTTCTAGGCTCCGGGCTTCCGCCTGGCCCAGCTTGGCCATTGTGGGTGGCCATTTGGGGAGTGAACTGGCAGATGGAAGCTCTCTCTCTGTAACTCTGCCTTTCAAATAAATAAATGTTTAAAAAAAAAAAAGCACAATACAGTAAGTTACTCTGAAAGAGAGACCACATTCACATAGCTTTCATTATAGTGCTATTACAATTGTTCTATTTTATCATTGGGTATTGCTGTTAACCTCTTACTGGGCTGAACTTGGAAATTAAACTTTATCATAGGTTTGTGTAAGGAGACTTCAAAAAATTGTGTGGAATAATTGAATTAAGAGATACATACATTTGTTTTCGTGTAGAATTTTTTTTAAAGATTTATTTTATTTATTTGAAAGACAGAGTTACAGAGAGAGGTAGAGACAGAGAGAGAGAGAGAGGTCTTCCATCCGCTGGTTCACTTCCCAGATGGCCGCAACAGCTGGAGCTGCGCTGATCCAAAGCCAGGAGCCAGGCGCTTCTTCTGGGTCTCCCAGTCAGGTGCAGGGGCCAGGGACTTGGACCATGTTCTACTGCTATCCCAGGCCAAAGTAGAGATCTAGATCGGAAGAGGAGCAGCCAGGACTAGAACCGGCTCCCATATGGGATGCTGGCACTGCAGGCTGGGGCTTTAACCCACTGGGCCACAGTGCCGGCCCAATGCAGAATTTTTTAACCCTTGCGTAGTTTTTCCATAATAGGCTTTTTCCGTGAACTTTCTGAAGCCTCTGTATGTATCAGGACAAGCTCAGTATACTCACAGGGTTGGGTACTACCTGCAGTCTCGGGCATGCGCAGAGGGTCTCGGAACATCTCCCTGTGGAGAAGGGGGAAGTGCTGGCTACGTTTATGTCCACTCTTCTCCCACCCTGGTAGGCAGCAGTCTCTGAACAGAGACTTGGTGCAAATCCTCTTCAACATAAACACCCTTCCCTCTCATGTATCAGTTTTATCCATGTCACTTTCCCGCTTGCTTTTCGAAGAGGATGCATTTCTAGAAAGCCTGTTTTGATTCCCAACTCATTCTCCAGGGCCGCCTGAGGATCTCGGTGACTAGGGAAAGTGAAAGCATTAAACTCTGTCTTCTTGTTGCCTCTTCCTTGCTGTTCTTCAGATCCCATACCTGGGCTTCTGCTCCTGTGAAGAATTAGGAGAAACTGGAATATGGCAGCTGACAGACCCACCCATCCTTCCTCTGACCCATGGACCAACTGGGGGCTTCAACTGGAGAGAGACCTTGCTACAAGAATAAACTACACGCGTGCATTGAGAGAAGAGGCCTTTGGAAGACGTGTGGTCTTGTGTCTTTAGTAACAATGGAAAACTCCACACTGCATTCTAGGCGAACAGCTCAGAGTGATTTAGCTTATTTCCTTTCATGCTTAAGGTTCCTAGGATGAGGCTGTGCAATTGCGAGAAAGACTTGATTCAGGGAAACAGAACGCATGCTCTCTGGACTCTTGCCTGGCTACCAAGGCTTTGGAGAGCTGTCCGCCTGCACTGGGGCTCCTGCTGCAGCAGGGCGTGTCGTCCTGCTTCTGTCTCTGCATGGAGTAGGAGCCTCACTGCCCCCACAGGGAGCTAGCGGCCCACTCTGTGGAGGGAAGCAAGGGGAGGGAGAGCATCCGAATCCAGCCGGGGGAACACTGAGGTGCACTTAGGGGACAGGATTTTCATTTGAACTCTAGTTTCCAGTTAGGCAAAGCCAAGCTGAGGAATGCTCTTAAGGTAATTAGCACCCACCCCCTGCAGAGCATCATCCTTCGGTTGCAAATTCAAGTTCTACCCTCAGTAGACCCCATAGAGCAGTTTTGCTGGCTCAAAACACCTGCTTGATGAGGCTCATGTTTACCCTGGTGCCACCACATCTCCTCCAGAGCAGCTGGCACTTCTTGCTACTGGCCTTTCCCACTTGCTTCTGTCTGTGAAATGGAGACAAAGCATTTGTGCTCTCCAAGGTACTTTGGACCCTCAGGAGGAAGATAAAATAAAGGTGTGAAGTATGCAATGGTAGGTGCAGAGAACTTACGAAATATGAAGGGACTTGGAATGACCTCCATTGTAGCCTAATCAGCTACAGCATCTCTAAAATCACCAAGATTTGCGTATCCGCACCCCTAGATGTAGACTATGTTACCTAGTTTAAGGATGCTGACATTTGGAAAAAATGGGTGTTTGAAGATGAATTTGGGTAAGCAAGAGGCTCATTCTGTGCAATATGGACATCGTTACCAACCTCATGTAGACTTACAGTACCTGTCCACCTTAACAGGATGTCGACAGGTGCATCAGTTGTACCAGAGATGGATAATAAAGTCAGGGAACTGATGTAAATGATGACAGGCATGACTGCGCTGGCTACCTGTGCTGTCGTCTTTGGTTTTCTATTAGTAATTTAAAACATATAGATAGGGCCCATTGAGGCAAGTTGGAGATCCACATCATGTGGTTTCTCAATACATCTGCTTCCTGCACTGAGAGGGAGTTCATATAAAAGAAAAATACATGACAATCAAGCCAAAAGATCAGTCCTCAACGTCTATTTAGTTACGTTCACTAGCCGGCTATTGATAGCCACCGACAAGGGTCTGCAATGGTTTAGTTCACTGTGTAGAGTATGTGTGCAAAGTGAAATCCCAGCCATGAAAAGGGAGCATTAGTTAGCGTAAAGCAAATCTATATATGTGTAGCAACACTGAATAAGTTTCAAAACCCAGACACATAAAACATAAGATCTATAAAAATAGATCCATGCTTGTATCTAAAACTGGAATTTGAGATGCCTGGAAAAAAAGAGGAAGTAAAACGATGCTGGCTGTATGTTAATCAGCAAAAGAAATACAGCCTTATTTCCTGAAAGTCACTTGGAGAAATATGAGGGTACTTCAAAAAGTTCATGGAAAATGGAGTTAAAAGATAAGTTGATTTGGTGCAAAAATTTTTTGAAATCCATGTGTATGAGGAATCTTCAAAATGCTCATGGAAGTGCATATAATTAAAAAAAAAACATGGATTTAATTAATTCCATTTTTTCCACAGTCTTTTTGAAGTACCCTTGTAGGTGTTGAATTTTACATTTTAAGAAACCAATCGCAATTTCTTCTAGCACTGCATAAACACTGATCCAGCTTCTGTGTGCAGAGTGCTGAGGTGCTAATATGTGCATTGCTGTTTTCACCTTAATATGGGGTGGGAGAGGAGGAATGGGGGAAAGTGCCACGGTGAAGCTCTTGAAGGTCACGTTGGATGGGTGTGTAATCAGCACACTCTAAGGCTTACTGGGCTCACCAGGAACCGTAGTGGTCTCTGCGTGCTACCAAAGAAATGCTTGAACGCATCACATCCGCTTTCCTTAAAACAGTAGCAGTGTGTTCTGGGCAGTGTGTGCACCCACATAAAATAGGGTGTCCTCCCCATCTCCCTCACTGTCTCGGCCCAGCAATGACCTGGTGCATCAGCCTCAGCCTAGTGTAGGCACAGCATGAGGCAGTGGTCTGTATGAACTAAAGGAGGCAGAGATCTGAAATAATCTGGATAACTCAGGTGGAAAATCCTGAGTACAAGAAAGAATTTATTCCTCTACTTTATTTACTCAAAGTGCTTATCAAAATGGCCCGGATGGTACACATCCACACTAAATTCTCATTGCCTATTAAAAAAAAAAACTGGACTCCAACTGAGAAAATCCTTGGGAAATCATGTATAGTAAAATCTACAGCTGTATTACCCGATTGCGCGTTCATCCAAAAATTCTACGTTGGAGTTAAATCTGAAGCTGAAGCTGTTTCTGTTTGAGCTACTGGGGGAAGAAGTGAGGAAGGAAAGGAAAGCAAACAAATGCCAGATAAAAAGAATCAAATGGGTTTTTTTGTACAGAGGAATTTTTCTCCAGAGGTAAAAAGTTATTTACAATACCAGGTGAAATGAAATTAACTAAAGGATTTAATCTGGGATTGAAAGTCTGGACCTGGTTCCTGCTCCTGCAGGTGTGCCGCAGCAAGCCGCTAAAGCCCCGGTATTATTCATAGATGGAGCTTTGTTTTCTGTGATTTTAAAATGCGGTATGGATTCCTCCACGGAGGAGAATAATTGGCACATTTTAATGCACACACTCGGGGTTTCATTTTCCCAGGCTCTCGTCACCATCTCTGCATTGGTAGTGAGGGGCCTGCTGCTTCACCCGGGAATGGAGTTCAGTTACAGTGTTTCCCATTACATTTAGATTCATAGAATCTGAACGGCTGATTAAATGGCCATCTGATGGCTGACTGACGGAGGGGGGCTATTTTTCACCCTGTCCTGAAAGGCTTGGGAGGAGTTTCTATTTTTTATTTTAATTATACTTTAACCAAAGAATTATTTTAAAGTAACCTTATATTTGAAAGATGATTTTGCAAAATGAATAAATCAATAAATCAATCTTCTGGAGTGACATCAGTTTGGTGACTCATTGTTGATCATGTCCTTGTTAGTGGTAGTTGGACCCCATGGAGGTTGTCTTCCCATTGTGCATGACATCACCATACATGTATCCTTTCCACTCAAGTAGCTGTATTCATATTAAAATGAAGCCTCTCATTTCAATTACCCACTGGGAACTAACTGAGCAGCTACAGGAAGAGAAGACCCTATCTCATGGCCTTTCTTGAAAAGCTTCCCAGGGTGGCAGAGGGAGGCACTCCCTAACCCAGGCACCCCGCGAAGCTGGTGTTTAAAAGCAGTGATGAATTGCTCTTT
Organism: Oryctolagus cuniculus; assembly: GCF_051225735.1. Lineage (NCBI taxonomy): Eukaryota > Metazoa > Chordata > Mammalia > Lagomorpha > Leporidae > Oryctolagus > Oryctolagus cuniculus. Next base: position 115,331,647 of record NC_142867.1, read on the forward strand.
TGAATGCACTCTAAGTAAAGCCCGTGTTAGAATACAGATGAACCTCCCTTCAATTTTCACAGGGACCAGCACAGTCCACTGTACTGAATCGGCACGAATTTAGATAATGAGGTACAGGGTTATTTGCATTTAAATTGTAATCCAGCACACGTGTGAGAAAGCAGAGGCGCTAGGCTAACGAGGCGGCCTCGAGGAGGGATGGGACTGGAGGAGGAAGAGGGTGGGGCAGAGAGGGATTTCGCATCTATTTAGGTTAATGTTCGCTTTGCAAAGGCGATGGGAGACATTTTGTTAGGTGATGGTGGATGCTTTTCCTTTTTAAACATAGGATTACAATTGGATTTGCTTCTCTTTAATTCTTCAACATACTGAATTTCCCTAAGAAAATGACAGCTATAATGAAAATTCCAGGGGAGCGGGGAAAAGATTGCTTCTAAATGAAGAGGAAATATCTTGGTTTTTAAGTACATGTAATTCTAGGTTTGTTGTATGTAGGTTTAAAATTATAGTGATGAGTAGTCAAACTTAATAGACAATCAGTTCTTACAAACATTTTACATGGTACCACTTAGCTGCCATTATCCGCACAAAAAATCAGAATTTTGCAGCTGTTCAGCTGTCCGTGGACTTGTGCAGACTGCGTATGAAATGTCTAATGGGAAACGTGCAAGGTTCTTTCTTTGACTGCCGCTCAAGATGGAAACAGAATCCCAAAGCATTTTGGTTATGCATAGAACCATTTTAAACCCGCCGTTTGGGAGAGTCATGTTGGTTTCTTTTTCATTTATAAAGCTATTGTATGATTTTTTTTCTATGTGATTCAGGTGTATTTATTTGAAAACAGGTTTGTAACTATAAAAAAGAAAACCACACCTACCTGTATTGCCAAACTCCTTGTAAATGTGTGCCCTCCTGGACGAGACCTCTCCCCTCTTGATACAGCTATGGCACCATTGTAATTAGTTCATTCCATTCCAGGAGCACCTCCGTTTAAATGGCTCATGGATGATTTAATAAAGAGAAACCGTGTCCTCAGTCAATCCAGAGTGCTCTCATATTACATTCTGAGTGGTCTCTATTCCCATCATGCTTTCAGATGTTACTGTGGTCATTATTACTTCCAAAATGGCCATTAAGAGTGCGATTCTTCTCCCAAAGGGCAGTGGGGCACTTGCCACCGATGGAAGCCGATGGACCCTGTGCTTCCCTCAGGTCAGGCTTCAAGCTTCCGATCACCCAGACTGGGAGGTGAAAACCCACCCAGGAGTGAAAAAGCAAACATCAGAGAACTTTCACTGCCCCATGTGCAAACACAAAGTATCTTTCCTTATACCGCCCTAGGTGCCTCGGGGCAACTCCTGCAACAAGGGGCAGAGTAAGAGAAAAACATATAATGTGTTTCAGTTTTACAGACATGGGAGCTTTCATAGGACGTGGAGGTCCAATCAGAGAGGAGAGCAGACCTGAGAGTGATGCCAGGTGTGGAGAGATGAAGGAGCAAGGGATATGAGCTTACAGGAGAAAACTGGAGAAAATTCAGCAAAGCCTGTTGGTTCCAATTCTCCTCTGAGCCCCTTCATCTTCAAAGATAAGGGTGTTCTGTTCTGGGTACAGGGAGGGCACCTCTCACATGAGGGTCTTCCAATCTGCTCCAAGGGGAGGCCAGAGTCCTTCCTCTGTAGGATTGATGGCCTACTTCAGGGAAGGAGGACAGGAGGCCAGGGCGAGCTTCTTAATTCTGTCATTTTCTCAGGTTCCTTCAGGCTAAAAAGCTCCAGATGCCAAGGTACCATATTCTGGGGTGGAAGGGCCTGAGCCTATTGGAGCTTTCCCCCCTCACCACTGCAGAGAGGGCAAGCCCAGCTCAATACAGTGCACACACATCACTATAAACCCACACACCCCACAGTAAAGATGGATTCACTTTCATTTTATTGGAAAGGCAGAGAGAGACAGAGTGACAGACACTTCCATCTTCACTCCTCAGATGACTGCAGCAGCCGCAGCTGGGCCAGGCCGAAGCCTGGAGTCAGGAGCTCCATCCAGATCCCCCTTATGGATGACAAGGACTGAAGTACGTGAGCCACCATCTGCTACCTCCCAAGGTGCTCGCTAGCAGGAAGCAGGAGCCAGAACTGAACCAGGCATTCTGATATGGGATGCAGATGTCTCAAGCAACAACTTAACTGCTGTGCCAAACGCCCACCCCATACACCTCATTTTTAAACGTGATTATATGTTAAGCTAATAAGATTTTAAAATAAGGGCTCAGCATTGTGGTGCACCAGCCTACCACATGGGGATCGGGTTGAGTCCTGACAGTTCTACTTCCGATCCAGCTCCCTGCTAACGCACCCAGGAAAGCAGCGGAAGATGGCCCAAGTGCTGGGCCTCCTGTTACCAAGTGGGAGATCTAGGCGAAGCTCCTGGCTCTTGGCTTTGGCCTGGCCAAGCCCTGGCTGTTGTATCCATTTAGGGAGTGAACCAGTGGATGGAAGACCTCTCTGTCTCCCTCTCTCTCTCTGTAACTCTCTCTGCAATGATAAATAAATTGTTTTGAAAAAAAAAAAAAAAGGATTTTAAAGTAAGCCTGCAATGCAAATCCGTGTCCAGGATGTGCGAGCAGACTTTCACTGACACAGTCGTCTCTTGCCCTGGTGGGGTTGACTCCCGAGGACACGTCACAGCCCCTGCTCGTGTGACGCAGGTCACGCTACGTGTAGCCTTCTGACTGGTTCTGTGCTCTGCCTCATACATTCCCAAGCTCAGCTGCCCTTTTGTGATGCGTGCAAGGGCTGCCTGCACAACCAGAGAAAATGAAATCTGTGTACTTTGGATTTACTGATGCTTAAATCAGCAAAATGCCTTGTGTGGTGTTTGGTTTTCTTTTGAAAGTCGAAGACTTAAAAAAACAATCTCCTCCTATAAAAGAACATTCCATTTTTCCAGAAAAAAAGTAGTGAAATCCACAGGACTTGCTCTTCACCATGAAAAGGTGTCATGGACCACTTGAATTATTGGTTTCCATTGTGTCTGGGGCAATTAAGTAGGTCTGTGTCGCTCCGGAGAACAGCCCCACACGAAGCCCCATTTCCAGTTGCCAGATAGAGCTGGGTTGGAACTTGGTTTAGCTACTGTTTAGAACCCTGAAGCTCATTCCACCTGTAAAATGGGCACCATAATGTTTTTTTGCCAGCATGGCTGTGCCAATCAAATAGGACAATGAATATAAAATTCCTATTACTACACACAATAATACATGACAATAAAAGGATGACAGATTTGGCTACAACCAGGACACAATCTCACATCTAGTCATTCCACTGTCTGGGGAATTTCAAGGGCAAGAAATCAAGATGACCTCATTTATACAGGAGTCACCTTACTCTTCTCCCCATCAGTCACCTGTAATAAGAGGAGGAGGCAAAAGAGAGGGTACTGGATGAGTTCTGTGGTTTGTCTAGGAGTCTGTCCTAATGACAGACATATTCTCAGGGCCAGCACTGTGGTGTAGTGGATAAAGCCACTGCCTGTAATGCCAGCATCCCATATGGGCGCCAGTTCATGTCCCGGTTACTCCACTTCCTATCCAGCTCCCTGATAATCCAGTTGGAAAAGCATTGGAAGATGGCCCAAGTGCTTGGGCTCTTGCCAGCCACATGGGAGACCTGGAAGAAGCTCCTGGCTCTTGGCTTCAGCCTGACCCAGTGCTGGCTGTTGCAGTCATCTGGGGAGTGAACCAGTGGATGAAAGATTCTCTCTGTCTCTTCCTCTCTCTGTGTAACTCTGACTTTCAAAATAAATAAGTAGGGGCCAGCGCTGTGGTGCAGCATGTAAAGCTGCTGGCTGCAGCACCAGCATCCCATATGGGCTCCAGTTCAAGTCCAGCTACTCTTCTTCCTATCCAGCTCTCTGCTAACACAGCTGGGAAAGCAGCAGAAGATGGCTCAAATTCTTGGGCTCCTGTACCCAAATAGGAGATCCAGAAGAAGCTCCTGGCTCTTGGCTTTGGCTTGGGCCAGCCCCAGCCACTGCGGCCATTTGGAGAGTGGACCAGATAGAAGCACCCTCTCTTTCTTTCTCTCTCTGTCTCTCTACCTATGTAACTCTGCTTTTAAGTAAATTAATAAATCTTTTTAAAACTAAATGAATTTTTAAATTCTTTAAAAAGATTCCCATTTGACCCTCACAGCAACTTTACAAGGCAAGGAGATCAGGTGTTATTAACTCATTGTCTGAAAGAAACTGAAATACTGAAGTCATGGATTTATTCGTCATTCTACCATATTTATTGGACATCCTGTCTCTAGCAGGGGGACAGGCTGGAGCCACGGTGACAGAGAAAACAGCTGGGCCTCTGCGCTCATGGAGTAAGGAGACAGACCAAGAGTACTTGCATAGACAAGACAATCATGACTGTGAGAGAAGCCATTTAGGAAATAACGTGGGCACCGCGGCAGAGAGAAACCTCAGGAGGGACAAGAGCGGGGGCTCTTATCTTAGGTAGGATGCTCAGACAGGAGGCCCTGAGCAGATGACCACACGGGAGCTGCTTTCAGTGAATAAGCAAGGGGGTGTCAGGAAGCCAGAGTGATTAGTGATTCAGCATCCCCCAGGTGGAAAGAACCGAGTGGGTTCCAGCAGAGGAGGCCGGAGAACTGACATTAGGCTTGCCAGGAAGTGGAGGGGGTGGGCAGACCCGCGGCCGCGGTGAACACAAGCCCCTCGTGCCTTTGATGCTGGTGCTAGGCACCCTCAATCCTACTCCCCCCCTCCCCAGCCTCTCAGTCTCTTTAGCCGAAAGGTTCTTTGCACATCCATCTCTTACTAAGATTCACTCTCTAAATGGAGGGAGCGGTGCAGCCAGCCCCACAGGATCCATGGTCCCAAGGTTCGTGAGGTCGCTTCTGTCCACTGTAGGTGACACCTTGATGTTGGTCTGATACTGAGGATTTTTCCAGGAAACCCAGGCCCTGAACAAGCAGGAACCACCACCTGAAGCACCGAGGTCCACTTGGCCATCACCCGAATTCCGAGAGAGCCCACAGTGCTAGCCAGCTGTCCCTTTGCTTTTCCAGGCACTCCTCCCCTAGTGTGGCTCCAGACCTGAAGTCTGCGGCTTTATGAAGGCTTTTTGTTTTTCTTAAATATTTATTTATTTATTTGAGAGGCAGAGGCAGAGAGAGAGAGAAAGTCTTCCATCTGCTGGTTCACTCCCCAAATGGCAGCAACAGTTGGAGCTGCGCCGATCCGAAGCCAAGAGCCAGGAGCTTCCTTCAGGTCTCTCACGCGGGTGAGGAGCCCAAGGACTTGGGCCATCTTCTACTGCTTTCCCAGACCATAGCAGAGAGCTGGATCGAAAATGGAGCAGCCGGGACTCAAACCAGTGCCCATATGGGATGCCAGCCCTGCAGGCGGCAGCTTTACTTACTGCGCCACAGCGCTGGGCCCAAAGCCTTATTTCTTCTCCTATTTGCTGCTGGTTCCCAGGCTGCAGCCTCAGAAGTCCAGAAAAACCTCTCCTGGTAGTACCAGCTTTCCTGGTTGGCATCCCATATGGGCGCCGGTTCAAGTCCTGGCTGCTCCACCTCCGATCCAGCTCTCCACCTCCGATCCTGCACCCACATGGAAGACCTGGAAGAAGCTTCTGGTTTCTGGCTTTGGATCGGCGCAGCTCCAGTTGTTGCAGCCAATTGGGGAATGAACCAGTGGATGGAAGACCTGTCTCTCTCTCTCTTTCTTTTTCTTTCTCTCTCTCTCTCCCTCTCCTCTCTCTCTCTCTCTGTAACTCTGACTTTCAAATAAATAAATATTAATAAAACAAAATAGAACTCAGAGGGCTTCCATAGCCTTGGAAACTCATGACTGGAGCATAGGGAGATTACTGATGCCATAGACAGGAGTGTCAATTGGTAAAGTCAACAACAGGAGTCACTGTGCACTTACTCCTCATGTAGGATCTCTATCCTTAATGTGCTGTACATTGAGATTTAATGCTATAACGAGTACTCAAACAATATATTTCACTTTGTGTTTCTATGGGGGTGCAAACTGTTGAAATCCTTACTTAATGCATACTAAACTGATCCTCTGTAAAAAAAAAAAAAAAAAAAAAAAGAAAGAAATTATCAATTCCCAACTTGACTCTCACTGAGATTAAACATGACAATAGGTCTGCTCTGATTTCATCATCATTTAAAAAAATCATCTATTATTTTTCACTTTATGTTTCTGTGTGGGAGCAAACTGTTGAAATCCATACTTAATGTATACTAAGCTGATCTTCTGTATATTAAGATAATCGAAAATGAATCTTGATGTGAATGGAAGGGGAGAGGGAGTGGGAAAGGGGAGGGTTGTGGGTGGGAGGGACGGTATGGGGGGGAAGCCATTGTAATCCATAAGTCGTACTTTGGAAATTTATATGCATTAAATAAAAGTTTAAAAAAAAAATAAAATGTGCTTGATCATCAGAAGACCAAACATGTTCCTGTGAAAAATTAACTTTAAAAAAAAGAAAGCTCTCTGCCTGCCCCTGTCTGTCTAAAAGCAGAACGTAAATGTTCAGAGACATCCACCCTCCCTTTGTCAGCAGGAAGCGCAAGGATTGACATCCAGAGACAACGTAGCCAGAGACAACACAGGCTCTCGGAGATAGCACAGGAGGAATGGGAGTACCAAGCTTTGTGACCAGCCCTTACCTATAATTGTCTCCCCATATATTTGCCACTGAAGCCCCCCAAAATCGCCACCCCTGGAGTCCCAAGTGCCCTTTGCTTTGCCATGTTGCTTCTCTAAAAGGTCATTGATCAGAATTCTAAACTACCTCTAACGGAGAATGACCCCATTAGTCTCTCTCTCTCTCTCCTATGGGAGTCCCAGCTAGGAAGCAAGCAGGGCAGAGGGAACTCCTTTTTGTTTTCCCCATGGAGTTATGAGGCCTCACACCTACAAGGTGGTCAGTAGGCAGGTTTCCGTTCGAAAAGAGACAGAAGGTCGCTCTGTGGCCGCTACAGTCCAGCCTCCTCTTTCCTCTCCACCCCCTGAGCAGCCACAGTCTGCTGCCCTCCCCTTTCTGTACACCCCCGGGGGAACACCCCCAGGGGAATGAGAGAGGAGAAAGGACTGTGCAAACCACAGGCCTTATCACCCCCGGGGCCGCCTCGCAGCATTTCCGCCCAACATTGCGCATAGCCCTGGAGTCCAGTGGGCTTTCAGATATTTGTCAGGGTTTCCAACCAGTTGAATTTCATATCATACCCGCAGGTGAATAAAATATACTCACCATTGCCCCATTTCCTCTTTTTTAATGCTCCGGCAACACTGCAAATCAAGCATCCTTTTAGATTCCATAGCAAAAAAAAAAAAAAAAATAGCATTTACATCTCAAATGGGAATCCACTCATTCACTCACTCCTTGACAGCCTACTTCAAGTGCTGTTATGGGTCCAGTCCCCTGGGAAACAGATGCTGAGCTGGAGATTCGTATATGGAAGTACTCTCAGAGCCAAGAAAGCCGGATCGGATGGAACAAGAAGCAAGATGGGCAGAGAAGGAAGCTGAGCTGCCGTGGTTGCGCCCATGATCTCAGCGGCTCCTGATCCCTTAGGGAGCCCAGGGCAGGAGCCTTTCCCTCCAGAGCTGCTCTACACTGAGGCAGGGGGGGATGGACTTTTACACAGCCGCCATGGCTGTCCCACGGGGAAAGTGGTCTTGGAGTGAGCTGATTCTCTTCCACTGATGGCAGCTTCCAGGCAAGGATCCAGTAGACATGTCCTGTCCTTGCAGATGCTGGGAGAGTCAGTGGCTTGATGCTGAAGGGGGAACCTGGACAGTGCACCCGAATATCCACGTTGAGTGCCGCTGAAGAGCGAGCACTTAAATGAACCACCCCTACTAACCCTGGTCTTTTCTCTGAGTTAAAGTATCATAAAAATAAATGTGTAAGGCAGGCATTTGGTTTAGCAATTAGGCCAGGGGTTAGGATGCCCACATCCCATATCTGAGTGCTTTGATTCGATGTCTACCTATAGCTCCTGATTCCCGCTTCCTGCTTAGGGAGACCTCTGTAGGAATGGTTCATGTAGTTAGGTTCTTGCCACACACATAGGAGACCTGGATTGGGTTCACGGCTCCCAGCTTCAACTTGACCCAGCTCCAGCGGTTGCAGGCATTTGGGAAGTGAATCAACAGATGTGACCTCTCTCTCTCTCTCTCTGACTCTGTCTTTCAGAATAAATAAATAAATAAATTTAAAAAAATTAAAAGAAGATAAGGGAACATACCAAATTCCATTTATTAAAGTTCCTCTACATTCTATTTATTTATTTATCTTAAAATATTTATGTATTTAGGGAACCAGCGCTGTGGCGCAGCAGGTTAACGCCCTGGCCTGAGGTGCCAGCATCCCATATGGGCGCTGGTTTGAGTCCCAGCTGCCCCTCTTCCAGTGCAGCTCTCTGCTGTGGCCTGGGAAAGCAGCAGCAGATGGCGCAAGTGCTTGGGCCCCTGCACCCATGTGGGAGACCTGGAAGAAGCTCTTGGCTCCTGGCTTCAGATCGGCATAGCTCCGGTCGATGCAGCCATCTGGGGAATAAACCATCGGATGGAAGACCCCTCTCTCTGCCTCTCCTTTCTCTGTGTAACCTTGCCTTTCAAATAAATAAATACATCTTAAAAAAAGATTTATTTATTTATTTGAAAGGCAGAGCTACAGAGAAACAGAGGCAGAGAGAGGTCTTCCATCTGCTGGTTCACTCCCCAAATGGCCACAATGGCCAAATTTGGCCCAATCTGAAGCCAGGAGCCAGGAGCTTCTTCTGAGTCTCCCACAGGTACAGGGCCCAAGGACTTGGGCCATCTTCCACTGCTTTCCCAGGCCATAGCAGAGAGCTGGATCAGAAGTGAGTGACTGGGACTTGAACCAGCGCTCCATGGGGTGCCAGCATTGTAGGCAGAGGCTTTATGCACTATGCCACAGTGCCAGCCCCTCTACATTCAGTTTAAATAAGCAACGACTAAAAACCATGCTATGGAAAACAAGCCCATCTACAAGTTAACTGCAAACTGAAGAATGCTCATGTAATAAATCACTACTGTGCAACAGAGAGGAATGACCTCTTGTCACATCTCTCTATCACCCAGGAATCTCAAGATGATTATGCCAAGTGAAGGAAGTGAAACCCTTGTTTGATCCCACTCACCAGAAACCCTAAACCCTGAAGGAAAAGCAGACCAGAGGGTGCCCCAGGGTGGGAGAGAGGATTGTAACAAGCAGGGAGAAAATCAGGGGATGATGGGTGCTGTCTTGGTTCACTCGGGTTGCTTGTACCTTAGACAGGGGAGTTTACAAATAGCAGAATTTAATGCTCATGGTTCTGGAGGTTAAGCCCAAGGTCAAGGTGCTGGCAGATTTGGGCCTGGTGAGAGCCTGTTCCTCACAGATGGGTGTTTTCTCTGCATCCTCACGTGGCTGAAAGCATGGGGCTGACCAGACCTCTTGGCTACTTTTGTAAGAAGAGCTCTCCTGGCCGGTGCCATGCCTCAATAGGCTAATCCTCCGCCTGTGGCACTGGCACCCCGGGTTCTAGTCCCGGTCGGAGCACTGGACTCTGTCCCGGTTGCTCCTCTTCCAGTCCAGCTCTCTGCTGTGGCCTGGGAAGGCAGTGGAGTATGGCCCATAGTGCTTGGGCCCTGCACCCACATGGGAGACCAGGAGAAGCACCTGGCTCCTGGCTTCGGATCTGCGCGGTGCACTGGCTGCAGTGGCCATTGGAGGGTGGACCAACAGAAAAAGGAAGACCTTTCTCTCTGTCTCTCTCTCTCTCTCTCTCGCTGTCCACTCTGCCTGTCAAAAAAAAAAAAAAAAACTCTCCTGGCCTCAGGCCCTCCCAAAGAGCTGCCTCCTCGTAGTGTCCCATTGGGGATCAAGTCCAATGAAGCACGAATCTGGGACGAACACAGACTTCAGAGCACAGCAGATATGCTCACTATCTTGATGGTGCACACATGCATCAAAATTTGTCAAATTATACACTTTAATAAGTATGTACAGTTCATTAGGTCAGTAATAACTCCATAAAGATATTTTAAAATCAACCCTACCATGAACAGGTCTGTGTCCGGCCTTGGAAATAACAAATAGGAAACGAATTCTGTTGTTGGTAAACTCAGAATCTAGCAAGAGAGACAGATGGATAGCAAGTTAAATACAATACAAATCAGAAGAAAAATTTGTAAGAGAGATAAGGAAACTATTACGGGAGCAAAGAAGAACCGAAAATTGATTTTTCTGGGAGACTGAAGGTTAGTAACAGCTAAGTCTTCATAATGCATACTGTATGCCAGGCACTAATTACATTAACTCTTTTTACAAAATATTTATTTATTTATTTGAAAGTCAGTTATACAGAGAGAGGAGAGGCAGAGAGAGAGGTCTTCCACCTGCTGGATCAGAAATGGAGCAGCTGGGATTTGAACCGGTGCCCATATGGGATGCTGGCACTACAAGTGGCAGCCCAACCCACTCTGCTACAGTGCCAGCCCCTATGTTAACTCTTAAAACTCTTACAAATACCACACAAGTAGGTGCTGTCGTTATACCCATTTCACAGGTGAGGAAACTGAGGCTTTGAATGCAGGACTGGTTCTGGAGTCTTTGCTCCTCATCCTTAGGTTCCACGTCTCTCTGAGAAAAAGCTACATTTGATCTGGGCCTTGGAAGAAGACTAGAAATGCCCATTTTAGATGGAAAGAGCTGTGAAAACTATAATTATGAAATTGTCTCATATGCTTGACATATGGCAAGCAAGCAATCTTCTCAGGGTGTTTGTTTTTAAAGGCAGAGTTACAGAGAGATAGAAGAGAGAGAGAGAGAGAGAGAGAGAGAGATCTTCCATCCTCCGGTTCACTCCCCAAATGGCCGCAACAACCTGGACTGAGCCAGGGCAAAGCCAGGAGCCAGGAGCTTCCTCTGGGTCTCCCATGCAGGTGCAGGGGCCCAAAGCGCCCATGTGGGATGGCAGTGCTTTAGTCTGGGGCTTTAAGCCTCTGAACCATAGCGCTGGCCCAGCTTGGGTGTATTTGAGGAGGAGTAGAAAAGGAGACTGAAAAAGTGCTTGGGGGCAGGTGTGAATGGCCTTGAAGGAGCTGCTGGAGTTTGGACTTCAGGAAAAAGGGAATCCCTGTAAGTTTTTGAGCAGAAGGAAAACAAAATCAAGTGTGTGTCTTAGTAGGAGAATGAAATGGAAAGCAATCACCTGGCTGTTTCCAGCTAAGTCAACACCTGGTGAATTTCACGGGCACCAACTCGCAGACAGAAGGCCCTTTGATTCCCAGGTGTTGCACCAGCACCCCATGCAATCAGCAGATGTGGGGAACAGACCACACGGTAAATGTAGGTTGATTCTCTGGTCATCGGAGACCTGTATACCTTCTGCTATTCCCACCTGTGTTTCTATGCATTCTAATACACTTACAAGATTACAGGAAACAACTGGAAAAGTGATAGGCAAGATGGCCCTTCTCCGGACCCCTAGCAGAATTTAATTTGAAACTGGTCCACTGGCTTGCAGTGAGAAGTGCCAGGAGGACCCCTTTACTTTTGTTTCTGTAGAAGTGATTTCTTTTCACTTCCTTATACATTGGGGTTAGATAATAAGCTCAAGATCTGGAAAATCTACCGGTTCTTATGCATAGACTCATTGCCGACTCCTGGAAATAAATTGCCATCCTCCCAAGCCTTGACGGGCGGTGTCAGAAAATCCTACAGACAATAGCATTCTTCTCGTGGAAATGTAAGATATTATTAAGTAGCCATGGACAACCCACACCCTCTACAGGAGGCTGAAGGAGATATCACCCTCACTTTCCTGTGGTGTTATCAAGGGAGCAGGAGACAAGGCGCAACAATAAAACATCACCCCAAAATAAGGAGAAGACATTCGCAAGAAAGCCATAGCTTCTACACCCAAGGAGGCTTAACTATAAAAACTGGAAGTGTCTGGAGGGAACCCCATGGATAAAAAAATAAATATATTTAATTACCACTTAATTAAATTATATTGTAATTTACCTAATTGTTTGCAGTTTAATTACTGATTTAAATTATACATATGACAGCAATTATAGTATATATCATATATATAATAGGGACCAGAATTGTGACACAACTGGTAAAATTGACACCTGCAACACCGGCATCCCATATGGGCACTACTTTCTGTCTCACCTGCTAATGGACTGGGAAAGCAGCAGAAGATGGCCCAAAATGAAGCTATTGGCTCCTGGCTTTGGCCTGATCTAACGCCAGCCACTGCAGCCATCTGGGGAGTAAACCAGCAGATGGAAGACCTCTCTCTCTCTCTCTCTCTCTCTCTCTCTCTCTCTCTTCTCTCCTTCTCTCCCTGTAACTCTGACTTTCAAATAAATAAATCTTTTAAAATATACATATAAAATAGTAATTATGTTATATAATAGTAATTATGTATACTACCATGATTATATAGAATTATTGATTTCTCAGGGGCCGGCATGTGGCTCACTTGGTTAATCCTCCGCCTGTGGTGCCAGCATCCCATATGGGTGCCGGGTTCTAGTCCCAGTTGCTCCTCTTCCAGTCCACCTCTCTGCTGTGGCCCAGGAAGGCAGTGGAGGATGGCCCAAGTGCTTGGGCCCCTGCACCCGCATTGGAGACCAGGAAGAAGCACCTGGCTCCTGGCTTCGGATCAGTGCAGCGCTGGCCATAGCAGCCATTTGCGGGGTGAACCAATGGAAGGAAGACCTTTCTGTCTGTCTCTGTCTCTCTCTCTTTCTAACTCTACCTGTCAAAAAAAAAAAAAAGAATTATTGATTTCTCTATATAGATATCAAAGACAAAAGCCTTAACTTGTAGTCTCAGTTCATCTGACTTACTATGTCACTTCAGGCAAATTCTTTAATTCTTTATTTTTTTTTAAAAAAAATTATTTATTTATTTATTTGAAAGGCAGAGTTCCAGAGAGGCAGAGGCAGAGAGAGAGAAAGAGGTCTTCCATCCACTGGTTCACTCCCAAATGGCCACAACGGCTAGAGCTGTGCCAATCCAAAGCCAGGAGCCAGGAGGAGCTGGCCAGTGTGGCCACCTGGGAGTAAACCAGGGCATGTAAGAGCTCTCTCTCCCTCTCTCCCTCTCTCTCTCTCTCTCTCTCTCTCTATCTCTCTGTCTCTGTGCCTCTGACTCAAATAAATAAATACATCTTTAAAATATATATAAATGAATATTCACAAGGATTGAGCAAAAATCATCTAAATAATCTAGTAAACTAGAAAAGTAAAAGGTTGACATCACCACACAGGGATGTTTTATGATCTCTCCCACTCTTTCTCACCCAAAACCTCACAACTGGTTGACCTACCAGTACTGCCCACTTGTGGTAGAACAAATTTTGTCACCAACACACAACTCACACCTCTATAATCATGGTGACATACGTAGTCTCCAAAATGTTCCGCCAGGAAGTGTTTTGGGGGTAGTTAACTAAAAGGGGGCTCCCAGAGCAGCTGGGGAGTTGGTACACGTGAGGTCACAGAGCCACCGCCTCCCCTCTTCAAAAGAAACTGCTCCTCTCCACTGATTTCAGAATCCAGAGGAAGTGGACAGAGTGTCACAGCAGCACAGCACAGTATGTGGTGGAGGGTGGTGAGCTTGCTGTCCTGGCTCCCCGTGCAAGGTAAGCACTCAGAGCAAATCTTTTCGTTGCTCAGGTAACTTAACGTTTTGCCCAAGGTGTCTGTAATTCAAGCAACTGCGCTCATGGAGGACCTGCTATGGAAGACAACCCAGGTAACTTTGCTAATAACTTGTAGCCACAGCACAATCACACATCTAAGGGATGGTACCGATTTATTTAATCTCTTGTTCAGTTGCTAAAGGATACAGAAGGATCACTGTAGTGTGTGTCTCTGTGGGATCCGGGTTATGGAAAAGTACAGTTTATTCATCTTTGAAGGTTATATCAGTTGACAGACATCAGCTTTAGATGTTAAAACTTCCTTGTCGTATAAGTATTAGCCTAGTAATTCAGTTCCTTAAAATGAAGATGGTAACAATGTTTGATCTGCCTGGATTTCTGTAAGCATCAACTGTCTATGTAAAAGCACTCTATTTAGTTCAGAGATATTTGTGAGTCCAAGGGAAACTATGCTTATTTTAAAGAAGTAGTATACCTTATACTTTGCTATGATTTTATCTCTGACATTTATTCAAATATTACATTTTGAAAATTAAAGAAAGACACAGTTCCCATGTTAGCTCAGGTAGAGTTGTTACTATCTGGGACAAGGGACAAGGTAGTAACCTTGGGACAAGGATGCAGGAAGCAGACCCCAGAGTCCCTAAGTGCCCGATTACAGCTTGTACCAGACTCCAGCAAGAACAACCGCTCAGAAACCCACTGCTGACCTCTTTGTGAGTATGTCTGTTCCCTCGTATCGAATCTGTGGTTCTGTTCCATGAACCACACTCCTTCTTCCAAATTTGTGTTCACTGCAGAATGGCATCTAAAGGAGCTATTTTACAAGACTCGATTGTCTAGTCTTTGCAGCACTTCAATTTCTTATTTTACACACTTCAATTAGTGCCTTCGTTTTTGGTCCCCAGTCCCTGAGGCACTTAACAAGGATTCAATTTTGGTAATGAATAATATTAGTTTCTCCAATGAGTGGCTTAGAGAATAGCTAATACATTCAGAAAGAGTGCATTTAGACATCTAAAATGACAATGGTCTCGATTACGCCAAAGTTTAGAGTTTTAAACGGGCCTTAATTTTTATTTCAAGTCATTTTTATTTCTAGTCATTGCCTCATAGAAAAATATCTCATAAAAGTAAGTTTATAACAGCAAAAGTCAGGTTTTATGCTAAACCTAAAGCAAGTCTTCTAGAACATAAATTACTCAAATACTATTTATATAAACTGGGATTACTGTGTCATGCACAATACCAGGTACTTTGTGTGAGTTACAGTTAATTCTAACAAAATTACTGAGGCAGGATTGATACCCCCAATTAACAGATGAGAAAACTGAAGTTAAAAGATGTTACATAATCTGACCAACTTTGAACAACTAGAATGGATCAAAAACTTCAGCCTATACAGCACACGGCAGAAGTGTTATCTCCCAATATTTATTAACATTGGAGTGTGTGTGTATGGGGTTGTTTTCAAAAATGAGTTTCTTGATGCGGATCAAAAGTTTGAAAACCACCAGCTGATATTGTGTGGGAGATTCAATATTGAAAAATCCAATTTCAAAACCAATCCAAGGAGCCACCCAGAGGGCACCCACCCTCAATCGCTGACTGTACTCTAAACCTGTCCAGGCCCATCAGAGCCCCTAGGAGAGAAGGAGCTGACCATGCTGCTTTCTCATCAATAAAAAGGCAGCACATCATCAGTTTTGGCAGAATGCAAAATGGTTATTCACTTTAGCAAATTAAATTACAGAGAAATCACTGTGACTGCTTCAGCTCTGCAGCTCCAGGGACTGCCAAGTATTTGCACACACACAAACCATAACCTTGAAGCCTGCTCTCTTGCCAAGGCTAGTCTTGGAATAAATAGTTCCTGAAATGGGTAAAACACAATAAAAAGAAAAATTTTTCAAAATGCATTCCATTTACCTAGACTGTGGATAATGGAAATGTCAAATCCACCAAATGTTAAACTGTCCATCTTGGTTATTTAGCGAAGAGCAGGATACAGAAAACACAAAGGAAAATTGAAAACTGAGTAGTTCTTTCAATCATTCTGACCAGGACAAAATCATGTTGTTGAGATAGCTTCTTTGAGTCTATGGAGGGCTAGAAATAATTTGATTTTGACAAATATGATTTATTTTCACACATGTAAGTTTTTTCTATTGGTTCTATCTAAAAATAATGAAAATCATTTTTGTAATGGTCCATAGTGAAAGTGAGTTTTGCTTCATACCACATAATGGTATGTAAATAGGACTCTGGTTCAAGAATTAGCTTTTTGTGTGTCTCTGGTTTTAATTTAGCTCTAGTCTTTATTATTTGATGTAAAAATTACAGAGGAAAGTTAGCAACCTGCTAAAATGTTTATCCCTGAATATATACCTTTATTCATTTTTCATCCGTTAATTCAACCAATACCTCAAATTTTACTTTGAGCTATGTCCTGGGAATATAAAATGAATGAACAGCCAACAACGTTTCCATGAGGAATTTGTAATCTATCCATTGAGATGCACCTGTGACCACATAATTAAAAAGCGAGTACTAAGTGCTAGTTACAGATGTATATTCAAAGGCTTTGGGAATCTAAGGGGGACAGTAAGTCATCATGGGGATGCTGAGGCCAGGTTGGAATTTTTCCTAAGTAGGATAATTTGAGTTGAGTTTTCAAGTTGAGTCTTGAAGGAGTTAAGAAAGGCCATGTAGAGCAAGAGAGCAGCATGGACAAAAGGCAAAGTAGCTCCCGGAGCCTGGAACTTTCTAGAAATATAAGTGGTCATTTGTACCGAGTATCTGGAAGGGAGCATCAGCAGATGGCACTGGAGAGGGTGAGTCCAGTCACCTGGAGTTTTGGCCTGATTCCTACAGTTAATGAGAGCTGTAAAAAATATTTTAATGAAGGGAAAGGTATGCTCAAATTCATGCTTTTAAAACGTAATCCTAAAAGCAGATGCAGATAATGAATTAGAGGGATGAGAGACTAAAAGGGAGTTATTACAATGGCTCAGGAAAGAAATGATGGAGGCCTCAACTGAGGCAGCAATAGTATTGGAAGAAGAGGAATAAGTTGAGAAAAGAGACATCTTGGAGAGAAAAGAGGCTTGGGCACCTGTCTAGCATCTGTTATTCAGTGGTTGATGATAACATTAATGAATATAAAAACCATCAGAATGGGGCACGTGACATACCTGTATTAGACATGGATGAAACTCAGAGGGCAGTAGAGATAAGGAGTTCCAGACGGACATGCTGAGTTTTGCGGCCCTGCAAGACTGTCTTTGCTTTGGTTTTACATTTATTGCATGCAATAATGGGCTATTAAGTCACAGAATTTTTTTTCCAGTCTACTATGATTACCTGTAGTAAAGACTGCACACAGCAACACCCCAAATCTTAGACTGGGGACTCTTAAGAACTACACTGGTTTTATCCATGTGTGTTTTAGTGGGTGGCTGTGGCTGTTGCTTGTCTGTTAGCTTGAGAGTTAACCACCTGTGCCTTAGCATGAAACCATCCACTGATAGGATAATTAGTTTACAGGATTTGTGATGGAACGTGGTGATGCTGATCATGGGTTCCTCTTCCCTATATAAACCAGTCACAATCTATAACACCAGGCCCTACTAGCAGTCTAGTAACACAGGCCCATGCTTGGATGGATAAATCCAGTTGTGGCAATAATAATAAAGTGTCAAAGTCAATAAATCCACTTAGTAAGCACAGCCTACCAGCAGGAAGTGGCAACACCACAGGAGAAATGCCAGTCATGATGAAACTCTCTCTGCTCAGCATGTGTGGGGACAGGCAGAGCTAATTTGCAGAGAAGAACTCTGAGAAACAGTTGGGAAAAACAAGGAACTTGGCACATGGGGTCTAGATAGCAAGGGCTATGGGCGGATGAGGACACATAGGTGTTCAGAGCCTACAGGGGAGGAAGTGGTGAGCAAGACGGATGCCTCAGGCCTCACCCCTCTCACAACAAATGGGAAAGTCTTCCTCCAAATGTAGGTGAGAGAAAATTCTTGAATGACAACTGAGTTTCCAATGTCAATAAGAGGATCATGGGCAACTTTCCTTGAAAGGTAGGCCACCAAAACACACACAGCAACCTCCCCTTTCACCCTCTAACAAGGCTAGACACATTAACACTATTTTTAAGCATTACATTTGAAGCAAAGCTTGGTGGGCCTGTGGCTTCTCACTGGGGTTATTCTTCCTTTCTACAATGATTTCCTGTTTCTAAATTAAACAGGGGGTCTACATAAGACTGCAAGATAACTGGGCCTGCAAACCAAAAGCGAAGCATGCAGCAAAGAGAAAAGGAAGCAGCTTCTATTCTATGTCTCAAATGTAGCCCTTTCCACTTGCAACTTGAGCATCTATAATTGGGATCAGTCTGATCAGCAGCCGGGTACAAAATTCTCGAGGGCAAGAACAAATACTGTTCTTAGGATATCCAATACGTTATGCTTAAAGTCATACCACATTTCATCATAATTTTTAAGATACTGTAAGAGGTAAAGAACACTGACTCATAAACACGTATCTTAAGAGAAAGACAAATGATAGATATATCTTTAAAATCGGAGACACTTGTTTCTAAACAGGCTGCAGATAAGTCTTACCACTATCACCTTACCAAATGCTGTCTAGACAATCATTTCACCAAAGATAAGAACATGGGCAAAGCTTCTAGGTGCTAACTTCCAGTCTGAAGGATAAAATGAAGCAAGTTCCTTAACTTGATCTTAATTCTACCGTTAATTCAGGAGGAATTTCTTCTAGTAACTTTTCTCCTTTTCCTACTTTTCTCAGTATTCTTTTTTTTTTAAGATTTATTTTATTTATTTGAAAGACAAAGTTACAGAGAGAGGTGGAGTCAGAGAGAGAGGTCTTCCATCTGGGGAGAGATCACTCCCCAGATGGCTGCAACGGCCGGAGCTGTGCCAAAGCTGAAGCCAGGAGCCAGGAGCTTCTTCCAGGTCTCCCCATGGGTGCAGGGGCCCAAGGGCTTGGGCCATCTTCTACTGCTATCCCAGGCCATAGGAAAGAGCTGGATCGGAAGTGGAGCAGCCGGGACTAGAACCGGCACCCATATGGGGTGCCAGCGCTTCAGGCCAGGGCTTTAACCCGCTGCACCACAGCGCCGGCCCCCTCAGTATTCTCATTAACAGCAGAAGAGCAGATATCTGTCCTTTGCCTGCATTGTAGTGCTGTTGTGAGAATTGACATTAAGCCACTACATTTCATGCTTATGCTGTAATTCTTTCTGCAAGGAATGAATTTTAGAGAAATATCAAACAGTCACTGCTCCTAGCAGCTTCTGTCTGTAAAAAACAGAACAATGCAGAGAACTGGGGAGTAAAGCAGCCATCATCATCAGGCATGAAGGATGTTAGCTCAAGATTCAAACCTTGGCTCAAAAGCTGCCTCACCTCTGAGTTTTGATTTCCTCATCTCTAAATTGGAAAAGCAATCCCTACTCTACAGGATTACTGATTCATTTTTAACACTTATTACAGGGGGCCGGTGCAGTGGCTCACTTGGTTAATCCTCCACCTGCAGTGCCAGCATCCCATATGGGCGCCGGGTTCTAGTCCTGGCTGCTCCTCTTCCAGTGCAGCTCTCTGCTGTGGCCCGGGAGGGCAGTGGAGGATGTTCCAAGGGCTTGGGCTCTGCACCCCCATGGGGGACCAGAAGGAAGCACCTGGCTCCTGGCTTTGGATCAGTGCAGCGCCGGCCATAGCGGCCATTTGGGGAGTGAACCAACGGAAGGAAGACCTTTCTCTCTGTCTCTCTCTCACTGTCTAAAACTCTACCTGTCAAATAAAAAAAAAAAAGACTTATTACATTTATTTGAAATGCAGAGTTAGAGAGAGAAGATGGGCTGGCGCCGTGGCTCACTAGGCTAATCCTCCGCCTTGCGGCACCGACACACGGGGTTCTAGTCCCGGTCGGGGCGCCGGATTCTGTCCCAGTTGCCCCTCTTCCAGGCCAGCTCTCTGCTGTGGCCAGGGAGTGCAGTGGAGGATGGCCCAAGTACTTGGGCCCTGCACCCCATGGGATACCAGGAGAAGTACCTGGCTCCTGCCTTCAGATCAGCGCGGTGCGCTGGCCGCAGCGCGTCGCCCGCGGCGGCCATTGGAGGGTGAACCAACGGCAAAGGAAGACCTTACCAACGGCAAAGGAAGACCTTTCTCTCTCTCTCTCTCTCTCTCTGTCCACTGTGCCTGTCCAAAAAAAAAAAAAAAAAAGAGAGAGAGAGAGAGAGGGAGAAGATGAAGATGGCTGCAACAGCCAGCGCTGGACTAGGCCAAAGCCAGGAGCCAGGAGTTTCTTCCCAGTCTCCCATGTGGGTGCAGGGGCCCAAGGACTTGGGCCATCCTCCACTGCTTTCCCAGGCACATTTATAGGGAATTCATTGGAAGTGGAGCAGCTGGTACTTGAACCCATGTCTACATGGGATGCCAAGGTCTCAGGTGACAGTTTTACCTGCTATGCCACAATGCCAGCCCTAGTATTACTGATCTTTATGACTTAACTAGGCTTGCTATTTGTTAATGGCAAAATTTAGAGGAAGAATACAATTTGGAGGAGACAAAAGCAAGACTTTCCTTTACAGTTGTAATATTTGATATGCCTTTTAGACATCTACACGGAGGCATTAGCTAAGCAGCAAAGCTAGAGGAGATGACCTATGAAGTGAGTGTAGGCAGTCTGACCCCCACTGCGTGGAGGCAAGAATGGAGGCTGAGAAGCAGCAGCCAGCAACTTAGGAAAATAAAGAGAAAATGATGCTTGTATTTAAGGAGCTAGGAGTAATCGGTTATGGCAATAGGCTGAACAAGACAAGGTCTGAGAATGAATCATTGGTTTGACAATGGAAAAATCTGACAAAAGCAACTTTACTAAAGTAGTGGGGTTGGAAACCCTTCTAGGAGAGGCCAGCAAAGAAGCACCCTTGGGGCTCTGATTTTAAATTATTCACTGCACTGAAACTGTTTTCTTTAAGATCCGAGTGATCTGAGTACTCGAGCTGGGGATCAAGAGAACGGGGGATGGGGTGCCACCTCCAAGGCGACTGACTTAATTAGCGATGGGTGTAACCAGGCATCAGGGTCTTTGAGAGCTCCCAGGTGATGCTAACAGACTGCCAAGGTGTGGGACCACTGTCTTCCCCTCTTACCTAATACGGACACTGTGAGGAGTAGAGGACTCACTCACTGACTCCCTAAATCTTTGTTAACAACAAAAATCCCTTAGAAGAAATTCCAGCCACTTCAAAGCATCTGTATTAATATTATCCTTATTACTCCATTATGGGTTGATTTCATAAAACAGAATGTTTCCAAGTGGTCAAACCTAAGTAGAATTCTGGCTTTCTGCCTCAATGCTCTTTTGAATGCACAAATCTCTTTTTATTGGCTCTTTGTTGTTCATTTTAGGCTTGGCTGATGATATGGGTATTTTTCCGTTAGAATTCAAGCAAAGTGTTTTCCCATGAAAGTCAATATGAATACAAGACAATAACTCTGGGTCATGACTGCTGGAGGCTAGATGGAAGTTAATGACCTAGGAATGGAACAAACAAAAGACTCTGCACTAATTAATTCCCATGTTCTCCAAAGCACTCTTCCTAATACTTGAAATTTATCACAAGGAAATAAACTCCCTTCTTGATTTTTTTTTTAGATTTAAGCTGATGCAGTAAAACTTGTTATATTTGTGATTCATGACTTATAATCCCATGGTATTCCTCTGTTTGTGAAAGTGTTTCATACCTTCATTGATAAGAATTGCCCTCATAAAAACAAATTAACTTCAAATTTGAAGAAATAATGAGAACACTAAATGTGCCAAGTCAGCAATAAAGCCAGTTTATTTTTTTCATCAATTTCTTTTTTGTCAAGGGAAGAAGGGGAGTACAAATTTGCAGCTTTTTAGAATCAACTGTTTATCATTCTCTGAGGGCTGTGATTTGAGGAATCAGATTCTCAGGTGCTGCGGTGGAATATTGACTTGGAAGACACCTTAGAACATTGTTCTTCTAGTGCAGAAACCTTCAGGCCAGAGGGACTTAGCTACCTCCCACCAAGGGCAGCTCCACAATTCACAAGCTCACCATTGGCTATCATCTTAGTATCCCAGACACACCCGGTGTCCTTGATGGTCCAAGTTGCCCATTTTGTAAACTGAGGCTGGAAAACCTGACTCTGGGGTCTCAACTATATGTCTCAACCGACATAGTGAAGTAAGCATAGATTTGAAACCCGTGGCCCTGGGCGCACATCCCAGCTACACAGCCTCTTTAAAATGAGTGAAATGGCTCTTGTTGTACAAGGTTAGTTTGAAGATTAAATTAAATGTAGGTAATACTAGGGGACTTTGAAAAGCTCATAGCAAGGTGGAATTAAAATTTTGGGATGCATAAGTGTGCAAATCTGTGCATTGTACTGTCATCACACATGTTTTCCTTGACCTCTTTGCAAACCCCTCCTGTGGCCTCATGCAGCTCCCGACATATGACAGATCAAGCGCCCAATAACTGCTCAGCTTTTCATTTCTTCCTCTCAAACCCCACCCCTTCATTCAAAGCTTGTTCGAATGTCCCCTCCTTTGTGAGGCATCTTAACACACGGTGCTTGCTTCTCTTCTGGTATCTTTTGATATTTGCTTCAATGCCTTGGTTTCTAGAAGGAAGGTGACTACGTAATTGAATGAATGAATGAGGTCGGGCTGAGACTATGTCCCTGCCACAGTGCAGGTATGACCTGGGCCCACCAGACTGACTGTCCCTTGTGCTCTTGCTCCACAGCGGCCTTCCTGACTAACCATGTGGACACCATCACCGTGGAGGAAGGCCAGACGCTCACTCTGAACTGTAGCACTTCTCCCTCCCAGCCCTCCACCCTGCAATGGCTGGCCCCCTCAGGGTTCACCATTTATTTTAATGACCATCCTGGTAAGTGAAGAAAAGACAAAAAAATGTCACCAGCGGACTTCAACCCTGGGATTTCCCAGCCAGGGTAACAGGACAGAAAGCTTGTGCGTGAGTCACTCGAGGGTGGGTGCAGCCCACCCACTGCAACAGGCGAATGGCATCTGCGAAGCCTGTTCCTTTACACATCGCTCTCTCTGGGGGCAGGAAGTCTGAAATGGAAACCCCACCAGAAGTGTTGCTAAAGGGGGCTTAAATGACAAGGCGCATTTCCATGCTCCACCCCCAGGTCACTTTTTGACTCTCTGCGACCATGAAACCACTGCAGCACAGTGAAAAGACAGGCAGCAGCCTGACTGGGTGGGGGTCTTGTCCTCATGCAGCAAACACCAGCAGCCACACCTGGAGCCTGCTGCTGCCTGGCCGTCTGAGCAGTCTGCAGTCGTGGACTCTCCCCACCTGCTGATGGGCACAAACTCTCAAGATCACTAAGCAATAGAAAGGGGCATGATGGGGCTCACTTGGTTAATCCTCTGCCTGCGGCGCCGGCATCCCATACGGGCGCCAGGTTCTATTCCCGGTTGCCCCTCTTTCAGTCCAGCTCTCTGCTGTGGCCTGGGAAGGCAGCGGAGGATGGCCCAAGTGCTTGGGCTCCTGCAGCCGCATGGGAGACCAGGAGGAAGCACCTGGCTCCTGGCTTTGGATCGGCCATTTGGGGAGTGAACCAACGTAAGGAAGACCCTTCTCTCTGTCTCTCTCACTATCTATATTTCCACCTGCCAAATATATTTAAAAAATAAAAAAGAAAGAAATGGACAGGGCGTATGACTTTGGAAAGGAGGGCAGCCATTCCTGTCTTTGCAAATGCACATTAAATGGGTGGCAGAGGCCTGAGGTGGAAGGAAGCCTGGAAAGTCTACTGACTTCTCTCTGACTCTGACCAGGGTTTTCTCAGACTCTCTCCTTCGTAATGAGACCATGTGGTATCTTCAGTTTATAGCTCTACCTGCCAAATACTTACAAAGGTCTCGAAACCAACAAATTTCATTCTTGTTTACAAAGTATAGCCTCTAAACAACTAGATATGTCTTGAAAATAGTATTACAAATTGATATTTATTGATATTGGGCGTAGACCTTGTTGCACAGCAGGTTAGGGCATCACTGGAAATGAGTGCATCCCATATTGAATCCCAGCTACTCTGCTTCCAATCCAGCTTCCTGCTAATGCACCATGGGAAGCCGCAGAGTATGACTCCCAAGTGGGAGACCCCAAGGGTGTTCCTAGGCTCCTGGCTTTGACCTGTTGCAACCCTGTGAATGGACATTTGGGGGATGAACCAGTGGATGGAAAATTTCTTTCCCTCTCTCTGACACACTGCCTTGGAAGTACATGAAAACAAACACATATTTTAGAAATTGCTATGTTCAAGACAAATACCAAATACCTTATTTCAAACAAAGTCCACTATTACTACGGGTCCCGGTAGAATAAGTAGGCACTAATTGTTAAAAGTTCCAAGAAAACAACTTTAGGTAAGGGAATTCTGTTAAATAATGCCTTTTGCTGTTTTTGTTTGGGCTGGGCTTGGGGGAACTGAGAGATGAACATTCTGGAATTTCTGCAGTAGAATGGCTTGATCTAGTTCCTCTGGTTTTCCACCTGGAGTGACCTTGCCCTGCACTGAATATGTTACAAACAGGGCAGTGCCTCGGGCATCCCGTGGGTAGAGGATGTTGCCGAACATTCTACAATAGATGACGCCATCATACCAGTTTCTCAGAACATGCAAATGTTATTCTGGATGAGGACCACCTTCCTTGGTCGACCACTCAAGGGTTAATTATTTTAGATTTGCTTGTATTATAAAACTTAACATTCACTCCCTAAATGGCCACAATGATGGGGGCTGGGCCCATATGAAGTCAGGAGATTCATCTGGGTGTCCCATATTGGTGAAGGGGCCCAAGCGCTTGGGCCATTATCCATTGCTTTCCCAGACACATTAGCAGGAAGCTAGATTGGAAGTGGAGCAGCTATGACTTGAACTGGTGTCCTTATGGGGTGCTGGCTCTACAGACAGTGGCTTAACCTGCTGTGCCACAGCACCAGCCCCAGGAATTTTCTTTGGGAAAAAAAAAGTTATATTCATTTTATTTGAAAATCAGAGAGACAGAGAGATGGAGAGACAGAAAGAGATCTTTCATCTGCTGGTTCACTCCCAAAATGTCAGGACTGGAACAGGCCAAAGTCAGGAGCCAGACTCCACCCAGGTCTCCTACATGAGTGGCAGGGACCCAAGAACTTGAGTCATCACTATTGGAGCGAGGACTCGAGGCCACGCACTCCAGTGTGGGATGTGGGCATCCCAAGCAGTGCCTTAATCACTGCACCAAATATGCACCCCTGATTGGAACTTGCTTTCGTGCCATTGGCTAAACACCTGGAAGAACTACGTCAGGGTCTGTGGGAAATGGCAAACCATAACAAACTTTTTAAAATTAAAAGCAAGATGCACCCAGCTGGTGTGTTTGTCTTCCATTCTTCACATTCATTGTGATGAGACAAGCTCCAATGAACCAGACTTCAAGGAGGTAAATCATAGGTGATTTTCACCAGGAGAGGACACAGTTCTGTAATCTTCCGCCAGCTGAACCCTTCCCAGCAGAGCACAAATAAAGCAGTCTGTGTATTTCACAGATCTATCAAAGTCCTTCATTTTCTATACTAACTTGGAGAGACATCCTGCTGGCAACACTAAAAATTTTTTTTCTTACATTCATGTAATTGATTTTTCTCCAGAAACAATTTATTTAAAGAATACACACTTCATGCATTTCATAAATACAACTTCAGGAGTATAGTGATTCTTCCCACTAATCCCACCCTCCCACCCCTCTTCCTCCTCCCTCTCCTAGAGTTCTGAAGGCAGCTCAGTTGAAAACACAGTATTTGTTCTTTCTTCTTCTTCTTCTTCTTTTTTTTTTTTTTTTTTTTGACAGGCAGAGTGGACAGTGAGAGAGAGACAGAGAGAAAGGTCTTCCTTTACCGTTGGTTCACCCCCCCCCCCAATGGCCGCTGCTGCCGGTGCGCTGCAGCCTGCACCACGCGCCCATCCGAAGCCAGGAGCCAGGTGCTTCTCCTGGTCTCCCAGCATTTGTTCTTAGCGTGTGAAAATCAAAAGTGATTCTTATGATCAATCTGTGTGCATCCAATACGTTTCTTAATAACAGCTCTCTTTCCCTCTTGTACAGCTTTAAGGAATTCTAAATACCAGCTGCTTCATCACTCGGCCAATCAGCTGTCCATCAGCGTGCCTAACGTCACCTTGCAGGATGAAGGCGTGTACAAGTGTTTGCATTACAGGAGCCCTGTGAGAACAAAGGAAGTGAAAGTCATTGTGTTAGGTAGGTGCCCCAGCCAGAAAACCCAGTATGAGAGACACAGTCATGAACACACTCATCGGCTTTATTTTTTTTATTTTTATTTTTTTATTTTTTGACAGGCAGAGTGGACAGTGAGAGAGAGAGAGACAGAGAGAAAGGTCTTCCTTTGCCGTTGGTTCACCCTCCAATGGCCGCCGCGGCAGGCGTGCTACGGCCGGCGCACCGCGCTGATCCGATGGCAGGAGCCAGGTGCTTCTCCTGGTCTCCCATGGGGTGCAGGGCCCAAGGACTTGAGCCATCCTCCACTGTACTCCCTGGCCACAGCAGAGAGCTGGCCTGGAAGAGGGGCAACCGGGACAGAATCTGGCACCCCGACTGGGACTAGAACCCGGTGTGCCGGCGCCGCAAGGTGGAGGATTAGCCTAGTGAGCCGCGGCGCCGGCTAACTCACCGGCTTTAAGCTTAATGTTTTAATTTAGAATTGTTGCCTCTGGCAAAGGCATTTTCTGGGCCATCTCTGCCCTCTTTCATTGAAAAAAAAAATGAAAGCAAGCATTTCAAGAGGCAAACCCCAGATTCAACTGTGAACCTGTGGCATTAGCATGTTCTCTTGGAGGGAACGCAAAAGCAGAATTTATATTTGATGAGCTCAGATTATTTACCAGGTAGCGTACAAGGCTCTAGGGAACCGAAGATGAGGTAGGCACCCTCTCTGCCCGGAAGGAGTTTGCAGGTCCACTTTAAATGCAGTGGAGCCTTGTGGCAGTGTATCCCAACACTGAATGAACTCTGATGTTTCTGCACTGCGTCATCTGCTCACATCCTCTGCCAAAAGACCCCCTCTCTTCTGCTGGCCGGTGGGGCTGGGAGGGGAGGCCAGGATGTGACAGCTGCCCTGTCTTCTGGGATGTGCCACTTCCGCAGAGGGTCAGTGGTGTCCAGGATATATGTCTTCCTATCTTCCTCTCTCTCTCTTTTCTTTTTGTGGCAAAATAAATCAATGAAAAACATTGCTTTTAATTGATCTCTAAGTAACCTGATTCCACACAGCACACAAAGGGATTCTTTAGACTTCCCTTGTGGAGTTATGTCCATGTGGTGCCTGCCATAAAGTAAAGGCACAGAGGGAAAGTAGCTGAGAAGATATGGGTCCCTGAGGGTTTGGGAGCCAATGTGACTCATTCACCTCAAGGTTTGTCTTTTCCCCACCCACTGACCACCTCCCACTCCGTCCAGGCTCAGGCTGGTTGTGCAACTTCTGAGCTTTCACAATGCCCTGTGTATTCCTCTACCACTGCACTCTCAACACAAGAACTTTTAGGTAACAGTGTAAGGGTGGAGACTACCACCGGACTATGTGCATCTCACAGGGCCACATTTTTTTCATCTTTGCATTGCCAGCAGTAACACATCTGGTACATACTTGGAACTAACAAGTGCCTTTACAAGGGTGCAGATGGGTGAATTAAACAGATGTGGAAGGGTACAGTTCTGGACCAAAGTGGAGGCAGAACGGGAAAGGGGAAGAAAGAATCCTAACTAAAAGGTATTTCTGAGACAGAAATACAATGAAAAAGGACCCATGGGCTCTTTGTACGAGAAATGCACCTTGGCTGTTAGGAGGGGACAGAAGCAACTTACCTGGAGGTGAGTCACAGACTCATGAAAGTTTAAGGTTGAAAAAGCCAACTCCTTAGCTTATCTTCCCAAGTCACAGACGTAAAAACTGGCACACCAAGAAGTCAGGGGACTTAACCAAGAGGTGAAGCTGCAGTTCAGGTCTCTATTCTTCACCCAGTGCTCTACGAACCAAATGCAGGCCCATAGCTCATTTAAGAACTGTTGCTATAACGTGGTGTGTTTGGGAAGTTTCAGGGATTAATCACACACCGATGGCAAACATGCTGACCTCAGCCCAAGTAGCTGTGCAAGCCCACGAAAGCCCTTTAACAGGACTTGATTCTGGGAACGGGCAAGTAAACAAGAAGCCCATTAACTAGACTTGACCCTACAGCATTCCCTACAGATTATTAGGCTGTGTGCTTTGCTGAGATGTGGAGCACAGATAAATCTAATTTTTTTTCTAGCAATTCCTTCTAAGCCAACGCTGGAGGCTTCAGTTCTCAGAGGGCAAAACAGAGAAGGTGTTGTACTTCAATGCTCCACCGCGAGAAGCAAGCCCCCTCCGCAGATAACCTGGCAAGTAGGGAACGGCTTGGAGTTCTATGGTAGGTGCAGAAACAGCTCTCCTTTCTTTGTTTTCCTTCCTGGGTAAATGTCCAAGGGATTTTAAAGGTTCTGGCACCCTCTGGTGGCCGCAGGTGCCTGATGACACTTAATAATTTATCAGTTCTTTTCCAAACTATCACCAGTCAATACTATGCCTTAATCTCAAAAACCTAATCACAAATAATGAACATGTTTTTGCACAAAGTAGAAACATAAAGTGGGATATTTATAACAGCTTCTTAAAATTTAACAAAATTTCCCAAAGTGGAAAGTATCCTATAGGTATTACCTCTAAGAATAAGCCTTTTCAAAATATACAATTAAAAATACATTTACATAATATAGGCAATTGGAACATATATGATCTTCCTTAGATAGTATAGTGCTGTTTCATTCCCACAAGGGAAGTTTTAAAATATTATGATAGCATGCAGTCTAAACTTTAAGTCTTTAACTGAAAAAGGATAACTCATTGTGATGTTCCGGAGCTATTCACCATATGCTTACATTTCAACAGGCGCTACCTCCAGTATCTACATAATTATACATTCTTAGAGCTGCAGGGGCCCTTTCACAGCTGATGAAACTGAGGGAGGCTCAAATGGGGTTCTACAGAGAAAAGACCTAAAATCCAGATCCGATTCCCATTCAAGTGCACTTTTATTCCATTAGATTTCCCCTTTAATTTGTCTTATCCATGGAACATGAGTAAGTTTTTCTGTCTTTGTGTTTTGTAGCATCATGTTGTCCTTATATAGCATATAGGCTTTAAGTTTTTTCCATGTAATGAAGGATTTACATAAACATATCCATCCTCCTTCACCTCCTTCCCTTTGTGATCAGAGCCAAGCACACAAAAGGCAGCCAGTTAAAGTGAGATTAGAAATCTAATATGTTTGCCAAGAAGTCAAGAACTGGTGGTCTGTAATAAAACCGAACTCACCCAATAGTGTTAAATAGCCATAACCTCATACATTCTCTTTAACTTGCTACATAGGGGACACCCACCATGAATTTGAAATGGATGGGAAAACATGTAACACCACCAGCAAGCTCCTAGTCCACACATACAGCAAAAACTCAACAGTGGACTGCATTATCCGACACAAAGGCCTGCAAGGGACCAATCTGGTTGCATCCTTCCAGTTTAAAGATTGGGGTAAGAACTAATTGCCTTTAATCATTTTTAATCATATTGCAGCATCAATGAAGTTAAATTGGGTGGGTGAAGTCTTCCAGAGTGAGAGTACTGTCAACAAAGCTCTCCTTCATAGCAAATGGATGCCATCATTGAAATTTCTCCTCCTGACTGGCGGGGTGGCAAGTGAGGCAACACTCAGAAGGAGCCCAGCTGTGCAGAAAGCATAGCTCAGTACTAGATGCAAATAGCTCACACTTGCCCTTTGATAATGACACATAATGTTAACTTGACCTTAAACACTTTGATTGCCATCGTGTCTTTAGAGAGATCCTATGAAGCATACTGCAACTTTGTACTTGACCCAAAAGGAAAGAATAGGAACAGAAATAAGTTTAAACTTGCCAGTGTAATTTTACACTCCTATAAAACATGCACAGTTACATGAAGGCATGAGTAGGTTGACTATGACTGTTTGAAGCTTTTAGTTTAACTATGATAATATTCTGAGCCAAACACCCCTGGAAGCATCAAGTATTGAGAAGAGAAGTCACCCCCATTTTCATAACCCCTGTTCTGTGATTCCTTTTCCTAAAGTCCAAGAAATGGTTTCAAAATTACATACAAGGGGCCGGCACTGTGGTGTGGTAGGTTGAGCCTCCACCTGTGGCACCAGCATCCCATATCGGGATCGGTTCATGTCCTGACTGCTCCTCTTCTGATTCACCTCTCTGCTGGTAGCCTGGGAGGGCAATGGAGATGGCCCAGGTGCTTGGGCCCCTGCACCAGCAGCGTGGGAGGCCCCAGGGGAGGCTGCTGGTTCCTGGCTTCAGACTGCTCCAGCTGTGGCCATTGCAGCCACTTGGGGAGTGAGCCAGCAGATGGAGCACCTCTCCCTCCCTCTTTCTGTCTGCGACTCTGCCTCTCAAATAAATACATAAATCTTAATAAATAAATAAAATAACGTATACTGGGATGTGGGGTTAATGGGTGGTTTAAAAATTAGATACAAGTCTAATTTGAGACAAGGGGTATCCCACCAGAAGTCACGTGGACACACAAGTCTGCAATTAGTAGGATGCTGAGCTTCCTTGCTGTAGAAGCTACTTCTCGGTGTGCAAGGAGAGTCCTGAAGTCCAAGGGCTCACATGAGTGAAAGAAGAAATTGTCGATGACAAAGCTCTTTTGTCAAACGTAATGATTACGATGCAAGGCACTCGTGGAGGGCCAGTTGGCTTATGAGAACCTCACTGTGGGAAAGCTGTGGGGGCTGTGTCTGTGGTTGACAGGCTCCCCTCACTGCCACAGGCTTTCCACAGCCACTTTCTCAGCAAACCAAAAGCTGTTATGGAGGAAGCTGCTTGAGAAGACTCCAGAACCCACAGACTGCGCTGTAGCGACATCGTACGCACCCACTCCGACCCTTATGACTCACTCTGCAGCCACGCTCCACCCGCATCAGTGGAATTGGAGCCTGGTGCTGTCTATCTACATGCCTCTGAAAAGACATTCAGATTCTTAATCAAGGGAACCAGGAGTGGGTGTTAAGGCACAGCGAGTTAAACCTCCCATATTGGAGTCCCTGGTTCAATCCAGCTCCACTCCTTGCCACTCAGCTTCCTGCTAATGAACCAGTGAGGTGGCAGATGAGGGCCTAGGTACTTGGGTCACTGCCACCCACATGGGACGGAGTTCCTGGCTCCTGAATTTAGCCTGGGCCACACCCAGGTGTTGTGGACATTTGGGGAGTGAACCCTTGGGTAGAAGGGAGTCTCTCCCTCTTTCTCGGTCACTCTGTCTTTTAGATAAATAAATCATTTTAAAAGTAAATAAGAGAACCAATAGTGTTTAAAACACATTTTTGGGACCAGCACTGTGGCTTAGCAGGTAAAGCCACCACCTACAGTGTCGGCATCCCATATGGGTGCTGGTTCAAGTCCCAGCTGCTCTACTTCCGATCCAGCTCTCTCCTATGGCCTGGGATAGCAGAAGATGACCCAAGTCCTTGGGCCCCTACACCCACATGGGAGACCCGGAGGAAGCGCCTGGCTCCTGGCTTTGGATTGGCACAGCTCCGGCGGTTGTGGCCATCTGGGTATGAACCAGCGAATTGAAAGGACCTCATCTCCTTCCCTCTCCCTCTCTCTCTCTCTCTCTCTGCCTCTGCCTCTCTGAAACTATCCCTTTAAAATAAATAAATCTTAAGAAAAGTAAACATTTTTACTTTTCAGGAATATTAAAATCATCTACAAAAATTACTATGAAAAGGGAAATTGTAAATTACTCTTTTATGAATATAGTTATATATAACCTCAAATAATAGCTCACCATGTTTTTTCTTTTTTAAAAAAAGATTTATTTATTTATTTACTTATTTATTTGAAAGGCATAGCCACAGAGTGAGACAGAAAGAGAGAGATCCTCCATTCACTAGCGTACTCCCCACATGGACACAAGAGCCAGAGCTGGGCCAGGCCAGGCCAAAGCCGGGAGCCAGGAGCTTTCTCTGGGTCTCTCATGTGGGTGCAGGGGTCCAGGGACTTGGGCCATCTTCTGCTGCTTTCCCAGGAGCATTAGCAGAGAGCTGGATGGGAAGTGGAGCAGCCGGGACTTAAACTGGCGCCCATATGGGATGCTGGCATGGCAGGTAGCTGCCCAACCAGCTATGTCCCTCTAAATGTCTAATAATAAATCAAGGACTGAATTTCATTTGAGATCTAACTGTTGATTATCTAGCCTCCACTGGCAGATCTCTACAAGCATTCAAAGAAAAATGCCACTATTGATGACTTCTCTTTATTTCCTTGTCCCTTTGATGAGTTACTACATTGACATACAGACAGTAAAAGTGCTTTGTGTATCCAGTTAGTTTTTAAAATCTCCTAACTGAGGGTGTTTTAAACATGCTTACAAGCAGGGTCCTTTCACCTTTACACTCCGTGTGGTAGGACCCCGGGCAAATGGGGATCATGCCAGCACTGTGTCCATGAGAGAAAAGAGCTGAGCAAACAGAAGTGCCCAACAGAAATGGAGGTTTCTGTAAAAAAAGAAGAAGGAAAAAAGACCTGTATTTTATAACGTCAAAAATGATAGTAAGAAAAATGGCATTGTTTTACTTCACAAAAATCTCTTTAATGTTGGCCTTAGTAGTAAACAATTAAGTTCTCAGAATTCTTACATCCATTTACTTCCCATATGCTGTTTTGCTTGAATTACACATAAAGTAACTCAACTTCATACAAATGTACAGTTGGAAAGGGAGAAGAGTATTTTAATAGCCTTTCTGGATAATTACAGCTATTCCTCTTTGAAGCTATACCAAAACTCAATGGACAGTTTTCTAATGATCAGTTGCTATGTGGACCTGCAACCACGTCAGTGAACCATTTATACTCTGTTATATTAAAATCCATCAAATTCTCTTGCACTTTAAGTGGATCTTTTATTTTACCTGGCATTATTTCTGTAACACTGTGCCTTGGTCATTGGAAAATACTGATTCACTGAGTTATACAGATCTTTTAAATGTTGATACATTTCAACCTAAAAATCACACTCATCAATAACATCACTGATCACAAAGTCCGTAAGTATCTGGAAGCTGCCAGGCTCATGGTAGTGGATGCAGGCTCCCCAAAATTCCAAATGAAAATGTAGCTAATAAATAAATTTACCAACTTATTTATTGGAGACAGCGAGAGAGAACGAGAGAAAGAGAGAGCACATTCTCATCTACTGGTTCACACCCAAATTCACACAATGGCCAAGGGCCAAGCTGGAGTCAAAGGCAGGAGCCAGGAACTCAATCCAGGTCTCCCATGTGGGTGGAAGGAACCCATCCGGGCCAGCGCAGACATGAGCGAGAAGCTGGAGTTAGGAGCTGGGGGCAGGAATAGAACTCTGTTCTAGGACACAGGTATCTTTTTTTTTTTTTTTACTTGAAAGTCAGTTACACAGAGAGAGAAGGAGAGGCAGAGAGAGAGGGAGAGAGAGAGAGAGGTCTTCCATCTGCTGGTTCACTCCCCAATGGCTAGAGCTGTGCCAATCCGAAGCCAGGAGCCAGGAGCTTCCCCCGGTTCTCCCATGCCAGTGCAGGGGCCCAAAGACTTGGGCCACCTTCTACTGCTTTCCCAGGCCACAGCAGAGAGCTGGATCAGAAGTGGAGCAGCTAGGATTCGAACTGGCACCCATATGGGATGCTGGCACTGCAGGTGGTAGCTTTACCCGCTACGCCACAGTGCTGGCCCTGGGACACAGATATCTTAACTGCAATGCTAAAAGTTTACAGATAAGGGTGGGGAGGAAGTTGACTCTTAGAGAAATAAGCATCTTATCAAATTTACTTGGGAGCAAGCAAACAGCAGCACTGGAGTCCAAGGCTGACCCCAAACCACCTACTAATGACACATACATAGATATGTGGATGGGTAGATAGAAGGGTAGACAAAGATCAGAGGTCTTCAAAAAGTTCCTGGAAAATGCACCTATAAAACATATGTATGCTTTTGAATTTTGAAGCAGATAGATAGATAGATATTTATCGATAGATATATGTAGATAGAGACAGTGAGTGTTCTTTGCCTCCTCTAGCAAAACGCACCACCACATGGAGGCCCCCTCCGCCGCCCCCTGCCAGCATGCTGTCCTTTTCAGCTAGGCAAGTGAGCAGATGGACAATCAGCAGGATACAAATTCAAAACCAGAGCAAGGGCTGCGAACACACAGTCCTGAGATTGCTGCACAGCCTCCACAAGCAGGTGGCAGCAGCATCCATCCTTCAATCAACTTGACTGAGCACCATGCGGGCAAAATTGCTCTCTGTAGTCGCAGAATTTTGTTTTTCCCTTTTCCTAGTCGCAGATCAAGAGGCAACTTCCGATGCCCTGGAGAAAAGCTCTCTGTCGTCCCAAGGCACGCAGCTTCCTACTAGCACGGGTGAGTGTCCTCATGAAAACTTAAAATAAAGTCATGTCTCCTCGGGAAGGTCATTTTTCTAAGTCTAGGCATGAAGAATATTTTTATTTTGATTTTTAATCAGATCGTACGGGACCTTGTCAACTGGATCCAAGTTTGTGTTGTCCTAGAATAGAGCCACATCAGTTGTGTACTGGTGGGATGGACTTCTGGGTACACAACACCTTGTAAGTGCAGGGCTATTGTGCTCAAGATGCTTCTGTACACACACACACACACACACACACACACACTAATGACGTTGGAATTGCAGTAAAGAATAAGGTTGAATTCCTTTGCAGGGAAACTCATTTCTTTGTCTCTCTGTCTAGAACAGACCAAACACAAAACAAAGACTTGACATCGGCAGAGAGCCTCAAAGCCTTTGAAAGGGCATCAGTTACTTGTTTGTCAAGAACTCAGGTCACTTTTTATGACAGAACTGAACCATACCTGCAGAAGAACCAATAAAACCTGGATTGTAATTCCACTTTTCTAGACAGTGACTCTGAGGGCAATGACAACGTATTTAATTTTTTAAATAGAAGACAATAACAGAAAAATTTATCATCATGAGTGGGCACACACACAAAGGGAAGAGAACACCTCGTGTATTTAATTTAATTTTGGGTTTTACCTAGCAAGGTATCTTGCGATAGCAGGTGCTCAGAACCTCAATGAATACGTGAGTATACTATGATGCCTTAAGCAAGGCAGCTTCATCCAGAAAGGCATACATTCCCACATATTCCCTCTGTTTCATATTGTGTCTCTATGATAATTTCATCTGGTGGGACAAGTGCTTTTAGATCATTATCATGTTCATATTTCTGAGTATCAAATCACATTTTAAAGATTGTGAATCCTGAATACTGTTTAAAAGCAAAATGTTCAGGGTTTAATACGCTGATAAATACAGTATGTACCATACAGCTTTTTGAAGGGCCATGGAAATTGAAGCTATTATGAAGTGGGACAGCCACATCACTTGCTTTAATAATCCAATATTTTTCAACGTGTTTAGAATCCAGTTGTCCTTAAATTGGCTTGTACTGCTACTCACCGACTCAATTTTCTGCTCTGCTTTTTCATGTATATCATAAGATTTAAGAAATATGGTCTCTAAAATTCCTTTCAGCTTTCAATTTCTACAATTTTATTACTGTTAATAACACCCATCTTTAGTAAAAGGATGAGAGACTCCATTCCCCTTGGGATCCACACGGTGGCGCTGGCAACGGGCTGAAAAGCCAGAGCCTGCAGAGGGAAAAACAGGGAATTTGGCAGACAAGCAACAGCTGCAAGAGACGTCTCTTATTTTTATAGTCTGCCTTACCTAGCAAAAGCGTCATGCGGGGGAGGCTTGCAGATGTTTGAATGACACCCGAGACTGTATCTACAGACAAACCATTGCTTTGATTTCAGGTTGTAAGTTTGCTTTCTTTTTTAAGGTTTATTTTATTTGTTTGAAAAGCAAAATGACAGAGAGGAGACAATGATACGTACACAAGGGGGGGGGGCGAGAGAGAGGGAGTGGGAGAGGGAGAAGGAGAGGGGGAGAGAGAGAAAGAGAGAGAGAGAGAGAGAGAGAGAGAGAGAGAGAGAGAGATCGAGATCGTCCATCTGCTGGTTTACTCCCCAAATGGCTGCAACAGCCAGAGCTGGGCCAGGCTGAAGCCAGGAGTCAAGGACTCCCTCCTGGTCAGTCACGTGGCCCTCATCGACTGCTTCCCCAGGTGCATTAGCACAGAACTGAATCAGAAGTGGAGCATCCGAGACTCAAATCAGTACTCTGATATGGGACGCCGGTATTGCTAGCACTGGCGCACTTCACTGTGTCACAACGCTGGCCCCAGGCCGTGGGTTTTCCATCCACAAAGCTTGGGATGCCATTCCTCAGTGCTGAGTTGGTATCTTAAAGCCTTTTCCTTATAGGCCTGACTCCAGAGGGGCTGTGGTTTAAACCTGGGGCTCTGGTTTCAATGTTGGCTCTGCCACTATTTTGCCATGGGATTTAGGTCATTTTCTTAACTGCTGGAATCCTGTTTTCTCAGAACTGCAGTAAGAAGTAATTAGGACAAAGTGCTCAGCACAAGACATGGCACAGGGTTAAACATGCAACGAATGTTTGTCTTACAGAAATAAGGCCACTGGCCACTGTTCTTGCAGAAAATCAGTAGTTTGGAGTGAAATAAGCCAGATGCAGCAAGACAAATACCACACATTCTCTCTCCTCTGTGGAAGCTATGGGAGTCCACCTGAATATAGACTAGTCCAGAAGAGAAGTTGGGTAATGGGAACCAGAACACAGAGACGAGAAATGGTTCCAGCCTCCAGCAGCACAGTGGGGGACTGTAGTTTACAACAACCTATCGCAGGTTTTATGAAGAACCAGAAGATAGGGACTCAATGTCTCCAAACGTACAAAAATGCTAAGAGCTTGGAAATGCCAATTGCCTAGATTTGAATGACATTTTGTATACATGTATTGAAATATTACACTATAGGGCCTGGCGCTGTGGCGTAGCAGGTGAGGTTGTCACCTGCAGTGCCGGCATCCCATATGGGTGCCGGTTCCAGTCCCGGCTGCTTCACTTCCCATCCAGCTCTCTGCTATGTCCTGGGGAAGCAGTAGAAGATGGCCCAAGTCCTTGAGCCCCTGCACCCGTGTGGGAGAACAGAAGGAAGCTTCTGACTCCTGGGTTCGGATGAGTGCCGCTCCAGCCATTGCGGCCAATTGGGAAGTGAACCCACGGATGCAGGACCTCTCTCTCTCTGCCTCTGTCTCTCTATAACTCTGCCTTTCAAAAAAACAAATAAATATTTTAAAAAATATTACCCTATAACTCATAAATATATATGATTATTATGGGTTAATTTTAAAAAGAAAATTTAAATAAATCAATAGTTTAAAAGTGATCTTATTTTTTTAAAAATGAAAGTCACTTAATTTTGTTTCCAATGCTGCTTTGGGAAGAAAATACACAGATGTATATTTTATACACATATTATATATATAATATATATGACTATATATATTATATATGACTATATATATAGTCTTAGTCTGTTTTGTGCTGCCATAACACAATACCACAGACTGGGTAATCTGTAATGTACAAAAATTTGTTGGTTCACAGTTCTGAAGGCTGGGACGTCCAAGATTGAGGTGCCACCTCTGGCAGGGCCTTCTTGCTACAGCGAAGAGAAGTCAAGAGACAGCCAGAGGAGCCAAACCCATCCCCTCGATAACAAACTCATTGCTGCAATGATGTCCTTAGTACCCATTCTTGAGAGTGGAGCCCTCATGGCCTAACCACTTCCTAAAGGTCTCGCCTCCCAGTACTGTCACAATGGCCAATTTAATTGTCACAATTAAACTTCCATGTGCATTTTGGAGGGCACAAACATTCAAACCACAGCAGTCATGCTTTGTCACATATGTGTGATGGATTCCTTATATGTGTCTTTGCTTTCACTTCAGGCGCAGTCATGGAAAATTCTAGTACTTCAGAGATTGACAAGGAAGAGAAAGAAAAAACAACTCTGAACCCTGACTTAACCACCGGTAAGTGTCACCTCTGCATTTAGAAAGAATACTCCATGTTTTAACTTCTTTCTTTTTTTTTTTTTTTAAGATTATTTATTTGAGAGGCAGAGTTACAGAAAGATAGAGAGGGAGAGGCAGAGAGACATCTTCCATCTGCTGGTTCACTCCCCAAATGCCTGCAATGGCCCGAGCTGGGCTAATCTAAAGCCAGGAGTCATGAGCTTCCTCTGGGTCTCCCACACGGGTGCAGGGACCCAAGTACTTGGACCATCTTCTACTGCTTTCCCAGGTGCATTAGCAGGGAGCTAGATCTGAAGTAGAGCAGCCAGGACTCAAGCTAGTGCCTATTTGGGATGCCAGTGCTGCCAGTGCTGCAGGTGGCTAGGGATTGTGTCTTGTACAGTGCTGAGCATGATGTTCTAGATTTAACCAGCACCTCTTAATTCCTTGTTGGTTAAGAAGAGGGGACTAGGATGTTTAGCAAAGCTACAGCCCACAAGATCAGAATCCTGGGTTTAGAAAGACTTTTTAAAGCTCCACCAGTTTATCCCCCAATGCAGGGCCACATTTAATCTAGCCAACAATCTGTCTTGCCACTTAATTACATTTTGCTAAAAAAAAAAAAAAAAAAAAAGAAAGAAAGAAAGAAAGAAAGAATTCTTAGTAGCTAATTTGAATCCCTTAATTATAATTTAAGTCTGTTTTCTCACATGCTTTCTGTAGTCATGAAAAATAACTGGTTCAACATCTCCAACTAAAAAAACATTTTTCAACTCATTCCACAGAGTGGTTTTGTTTGTTTGCATAGTTGTTTGCTTTTTTGGGAGGAGCGCACACTTTGAGTGTCTGCCTTCCGGAGCGAGCTCTCCCTCACTTCATCTGGGCTGTCTGTTAGCCTATATGACGCGGTGGGAGTCTTGTCTTATTCCCCATGGCTAGAAAAACCTGTGTGAGACCTTCTTGTTTTCCTGGCAGAAGCGAATCCTCAGTACATAGGGCTGGTGAGGAGGAAGAGTGGAATACTGCTGCTCACCCTCGTGTCCTTCCTCATCTTCATCCTCCTCGTCATAGTCCAGCTCTTCATCATGAAGCTGCGGAAAGCTCACGTGATATGGAAGAAAGGTGAGTGGGCGGACAACCTGACGGAGGCTGGCTGGTGCGAAACAGTCAGCTAGGAAAGGAGGAGACGTCTGTCCGCGAGGGCTCTCCTGTTAGAGGCTGCACGAGCCACTCGGGAAGTGCTGTCTCTCATGGGAGCCATCGCCTGTCTTTTAGTCAACTCAACTTGAGATTCCCCAGGGACTAGAGACAGAGCGGTCATAACCAAAGGGAAGAGGTGTAGCTCTGGGAATTGGCACGAAGTTAGAGATGCTGCTATTCACGAAAGGATACACAGTGAAGGGCGAATTCATCGATTCGTTCAATAAGCATTCATTGAGCACCGGTTGTGTGCTGGACACTGTTCCAGGGACTAGGGACACATCCGTCAACAGACCAGGTCCTTACCCTCAAGGAGCTCGAATTCCAGTGCTGGTCGATCAGAGGTTGGAATGTACTAGTCTGTTTCAGTCCCATTACTACATTTCATATAATGTAACAGATTAGGAATGCTTCCTTCAAGCTATTGTAATCCATAAGCTGTACTTTGGAAATTTATGCTCATTAAATAATAAAAAAAAAGGAATGCTTCCTTCAGCATTCTAATTAAAAAGCTATCATTGGAAACAAAACTAAATCTAGCCGGCGCCGCGGCTCACTAGGCTAATCCTCCGCCTTTCGGCGCCGGCACACCGGGTTCTAGTCCCGGTCGGTGCGCCGGATTCTGTCCCAGTTGCCCCTCTTCCAGGCCAGCTCTCTGCTGTGGCCCGGGAGTGCAGTGGAGGATGGCCCAAGTGCTTGGGCCCTGCACCCGCATGGGAGACCAGGAGGAAGCACCTGGCTCCTGGCCTCGGATTGGCTCAGCATGCCAGCCGTGGCAGCCATTTGGGGGGTGAACCAACAGAAGGAAGACCTTTCTCTCTGTCTCTCTCTCTCACTGTCTAACTCTGCCTGTCAAAATAATAATAATAATAATAATAATAGTAATAATAATAATAATATCTTGGATATACTAATTGAATAAAATATATCATCAAATTAATTTCACTTGCTTCTTTTTACTGTTCAGATGTGGCTACTAGAA
This sequence comes from Oryctolagus cuniculus, assembly GCF_051225735.1. Classification (NCBI taxonomy): domain Eukaryota; kingdom Metazoa; phylum Chordata; class Mammalia; order Lagomorpha; family Leporidae; genus Oryctolagus; species Oryctolagus cuniculus. Next base: position 115,371,759 of record NC_142867.1, read on the forward strand.
TATTTTAAATGAGGTTCACTTTATAAGGCCACCGGGCAGTACTGAGCTGACCACTTAGGGAACAGGAACCCCTTATGACCCAAGGCAAAATACTACATGTTTGAATAGATCCAGCTCTCTGAAAAGTATCACTTCTGCCAGTTTCATACCAGTCTCTCTAGATATTCAGATGGATCAATACCCTCACTATAAATAAAGCTAGAAACAAAGTCTGACTTTGCAGTTTATCTGCCCACACAGTAGACAAACACGCAGCCTTGTTCCAGCATCTACCACGCGTGTTTCATCCCCAGAGTTCTTTTAGTTATTACAATCATTCCTTCCATAAAGAAAATACTTGACTTTTTCCACTATTTATATTTATTTAAGAGAGAGAGTGAGGGAGATGCTCTTTTTGACTATTTTACTCCCCAAATCTCAGCAATGGCCAGAGCTGGGTCAGGCCAAAAGCCTGGAACTGGAAACTCAGTCCTGGTCTCCCATATGGGTGACAGGGACCCAAGTACTTGAGCCATCACCAGCTGCCTCCCAGGGTTTGCATTAACAGGAAGTTGGAATCAGAAACTGGAGGCAGGTATTAAATCCAAGTACTCCAGTATGGGCTAGGCTGATCATCTGCCCCTGATATTTTATTTTAATCTGCTGTCATGTGGTTTCCACAATCTTATAGTACCTCCATGGTGCCTGTAAGAAATACAGTATAGACTGGGGCTGGAGCTGTGGCATAGTGAGTTAATCCTCTGCCTGCGGTGCTGGCATCCCATCTGGGCTCCGGTTCTAGTCCTGGTTGCTCCTCTTCTTTTTTTTTTTTTTTTTAAGATTAATTTATTTGAAAGTCAGAGTTCCAAAGAGAGAGGAGATGCAGAGAGAGAGAGGTCTTGCACCTGATGGTTCACTCCCCAAATAGCTACAATGGCCAGAGCTGAGCTGAGCTGAGCTGAAGCCAGGAGCCAAGAGCTTCTTCCGGGCCTCCCACGTGGGTGCAGGAGCCCCAGAACTTGAGCCATCCTCCACTGCTTTCCCAGGCCAGAGCAGAGAGCTAGATCGGAAGTGGATCAGCCGGGTCTCGAACCGGCACCCAGATGGGATGCCGGCACTACAGGCGGCGGCTTTACCCACTATGCCACAGCGCCAGCCGCCTGCTTCTCTTCTGATCCAGCTCTTTGCTATGGCCTTGGAAAGCAGTAGAAGATGGCCCAAGTATTTGGGCCCCTACCCCCACTGAGAGACCTGGAAGAAGTTCCTGGCTCCTGGCTTCAGATCAGCACAGCTCTGACTGTTGTGGCTATTTGGGGAGTGAATCAGCGGATGAAAGACCTTTCTCTCTGTCTCTGTCTCACTGTCTGTAGCTCTACCTCTTGAATAAATAAATAAAAATTTTTAAGAAAAAAATATAGTATAGACTTAAAAAACTATGTATTGAGTTAATGAGGACATGAGGTACAGGATAGGACATGCTAAGTCTACCATGGTACAGTAACGGAGGTATTCTCTTATTCAAACACCCATTTCCACATATAATCAATGTCTGTGACACCAGAAATCAGTAAGCTAATTTTCTTTTCTTGTAGAAAATGAAATTTCAGAACACACAGTAGAAAGTTACCGATCACGGTCAAATAATGAAGAAACATCTTCCCAAGAGAAAAATGATCAAGGTAAGTCAGCTGCGTGACCTGAGATTTGAGAAAAGAGGTTCGCTAGCGAGTCACCTTTCAGGAAAAAGTGGTGCGGGGCCGGGAGGGGGGGGGTTCACAGTTTGAATGTTAGCACTAGAAAGTCAATCCCCAAAAATGCCTTGTAGAACTCAGGAAGTTCAGCACTGCAAACAGTAGCAGTTATGTTTGTGTAGCTGCAGACACATGGCTTAGGGAAGTCGCCTCTGCCTCCTTGCTGTCACACGCTGAGGCATCCCTGACTGTGTGCCTCTCCTGCGCTCTGGAGTGCCCAGTAAGCACTTCCCACCCACCTCGGAAGTGCTGGTGTTTTAGACTATCTCCCACAACACTCCGGGTGGTCACTGATCTTACTGTTTCTTCAGATCCTAGCACAGGACCTGGCACAAAAGGAGTGTTTGCTGCTTTTGTATTGATTGAATGAACGCAGACCTTAACCAAAGCAAGCTGAAATGATTCAAGTCTTTCACATGACTTCAGTACGAAATATGTAAAGAAAATGAAAAGAATCTAAATGGGAAGGAGATAGTATATGAGTGTGTGTGTGTGTGTGTGTGTGTGTTCTTGATGAAGCTCCAGTAGGCAGAATCTAGAACTATAGAAAAGCCAAGAATCTAACATTTTCCAAACATTTAATTTAAATCTTCCATGCAAATTAATTTATTCCCCCTGCTATGATCAGCAAGAAATGCAATGACCTTTGCCATTTGATTCTCTTGACTTCGCTGAGGTTTTTGCAAGAAGCTGGTTTTTCATAACAACTCTGCCTCTGTTGTTTGTTTTGACCTATTAGAGTGTGAATGGAAAGAAAAACTAAATGCCATAGCAGGGGAAGGGGTGCACTGAGCTGTGTGAAAACTGGGGGTGGGAGGAAGAAATGTGTGTAACTAAGTACACTCTGCCGTGTTGCAATGTGTGCTTCCACGTCGGTCACTTCGTACTCACCCGACAAACAGGAGAATTATGTCAATTCAGCGTGTAAGGTGGTGTCTTCCTATACTGTTCCCTAAGCAAGAGGAATCAGAGCAGTGGGAACAGAATTATGACCATTAGCGAGAAGAGCAAAGCCCTCAGCCCGGTGACGAGGCAGAGTCCATGCAAGCCAACTTTCTTTTAAGAAAATTTAAAATAAAAACCTGCACTCAGGGCTCCCTTCCCTAAAAACCGTGAAGGGCTCATAGGCCTCTCAGGAGGGTGCACTGTCTCTCGAGCTCAGAGCTCCACTTTCATCCTGTTTGCCTCCGCGTCCTCAAGTCCAGCATTTCAACGGTATTATTTTGCACAATTAAAAAACATTCTTGGGGGCCATCCGCAGCTTCTGTGTACAGAGTTACATAGGCTTTGAATGATCTGCACTGATCCTATTTTTCCACAGACCGTGCTATTTTCATTATGCACTTTTGCTAAAGGCAATGAGTTCTTTATGATGACATGTAAGCTATTTTGTACCAGCAACTGTATATTTTATTTCAGGTTTTTAGAATATTATTTATGTAGCTAGACCTTAAAAATTTGAGGATAGCAATGCATTCAGAACATTTAGATTAGCTTGTATAAGACATTAATATATGGGCCTAAAAATAGGCTGTGCAAAGTGTTTCAAATAAATGATGGTAATGTTGTCCAAAATAAATATTCCTCTCCCACATGCCTTTGTTGCAGCCTCTCACCCTAAGCGTTGCATGAACTACATCACACAGCTGTACTCAGAAGCAAAAGCAAAGAGGAAGGGAAGTGTACAAGGTTCAAAACTAAAGGAAAAGCACCCTCATATACCAGAGGATATCGTATAGTGCTCCCTGCAGTAGACAACGTGATGTCAAGGCAGCCGCATCATCCGTGGAGCAGCCTCTGGGGAGAAGCATAATGACCATGACCTGAAAAGCATCCTTTGAGCGCAATGCAAGACAGTGTCCTCTGATGAGAATCTGCCCTCAAGTCAGGGCAGCTGCATGAGGACCAAAGCATGGACACGGAGCTCAGAGTTAAAATAAAAAGAAAAAGAGGAAAAAGAGAAAAGAACCTATTATGCCTGACACTACTTCAGAGCTGGAGGATTCCACCAGGCCTTCTGGATCAGGGTCAAGGTGACCAGCTAACATCTTACCTCGAAGGGAACAGGATTTTTTCTTTTTTAGATACTAGCCTCTAGTGGGACTACTTAAAATTTTTCTTCTTAAAAATCTTTTCAGGGTGGGTGTTGTGGCGCAGCAGGCTAAGCCACTCCTTCAGACGCCCACATCCCTTGTCAGAGTGCCAATTCGAGTCCCGCCTCCACTTCCTGTCCAGCTTCCTGCTACTGTGCCTGGGAGGTGGCAGGTGATGGTTCAAGCACCTGGGCCCCTGCCACCCATGTAGGAGATCAGGATCAGTTCCTGGCTCCTGGCTTTGTCCTGGCATAGCCCTGGCTGTTGAGGGTATTTGGGGAGTAAACCAGTGAATGGAAGCTCCCTCTCCCCACCCCTTTTGCTTCCCCCTCCCTTTGTCACATCCCTTTCACATAAATAAGCAAATAAATAAATCTTTTGAAAAAATCTTTTCTTCTTGTCATGAAACAAAGATCTTTGGGATGGAAAGCACCCACAGAAGATCTCGGATCCTGGGAGGGTACTTCGAGGTGGACGGTGAGATGTCACAAGCACACGATGACAATGAATGAATCTGACATTCTGTACACTCACTCCCCGGACACAAGGGATGAGCTGAAGGAAGGCCCAGTGGTTAGAATGGCTTAGATTTTCTTTCTAAATCAGATGAGCTAGTCCGTTAGCCAAAGTTTTTACCGGGATACGCCATTACAAAAACATGTACAAAAGAAAATAAAAGTTTAATTGATTATTATCCAAATTAATGTTTTTTAAAAACTCCTTTAATAAAGAGCAGAAAATAGGGGCTGGTACTGTGGCATAGTGGGTAAAGCACTGCCTGTAGTGCCAGCATCCCATATGGGCATCAGTTCAAGTCCCAACTGCTCCACTTCTGGTCCACCTCCCTGCTAATGCTCCTGGGAAAGCAGTAGAAGATGGCTCAAGTCCTTGGGCCCCTGCACCCATGTGGGAGACCTGGAAGAAGCTTCTGGCTCCTGGCTTTGGTCTGGCCCAGTTCCGGCTGTTGCAGTCATTTGGGGAGTAAACCAGTAGTTGGAAGATCTCTCTATCTCTCCCTCTCTCTCTATAACTCTGCCTTTCAAACAAAATAAACAAACCTTATAAGAAAAGACCAGGAAAGAGATGTATAATTTGGGACATGCTCGGGCTGACTTGCCCCAATTGGTAGAGTTGGAAACATACCAGGGGATTCCAATTCAATCCCATCAAGGTGGCATGTGCCAATGCCATCTCACTACTCCAAGTGATCAATTTCAGTTCACAATTGATCATAATGAAAGGACTAAGAGTCAAAGGGAGCACATAAACAAGTCTAGTATCTGCTAACACCAACCGATAGAATAAATAAAGGGGAGAGTGATCCAACATGGGAAGTGAGATACTCAGCAGACTCATAGAATGGCGGATGTCCTAAATAGCACTCTGGCCTCAGAATCAGCCCTAAAGGCACTCGGATCTGGCTGAAAAGCCCATGAGAGTATTTCAGGCATGGAAAGCCAAGACACTCTGGCAAAAAGATCTCTGTGAGTGAGATCCCAGTGGAAAGAACAGGTCTTCAAAGAGGGAGGTGACTTTCTCTGAAGGGAGGAGAGAACCTCCACTTTGACTATGACCTTGTCTAAACAAGATAAGAGTCGGAGAACTCAAGGGGCTTCCATAGCCTTGGAAACTCATAACTGGTGCATAGGGAGATTACTGATGCCATAAACAGGAGTGTCAATTGGTAAAGTCAACAACAGGAGTCACTGTGCACTTACTCCTCATGTAGGATCTCGGTCCTTAACGTGCTGTACACTGAGGCTTAATGCTATAACAAGTACTCAAACAGTATATTTCACTTTGTGTTTCTATGGGGGTGCAAACGACTGAAATCTTTACTTAATGTACACTAAACTGATCTTCTGTAAAAAAAAAAAAAAAAAAAAAAAGAAAGAAATTTTCAATTCCCAACTTGACTCTCACTGGGATTAAACATGACAATAGGTCTGATCTGATTTCATCATCATTTAAAAAAAATCATCTATTATTTTTCACTTTATGTTTCTGTGTGGGAGCAAACTGTTGAAATACTTACTTAAGGTATACTAAGCTGATCTTCTGTATATTAAGATAATCGAAAATGAATCTTGATGTGAATGGAAGGGGAGTGGGAGTGGGAAAGGGGAGGGTTGTGGGTGGGAGGGACGGTATGGGGGGGAAGCCATTGTAACACATGAGTCGTACTTTGGAAATTTATATTCATTAAATAAAAGATAAAAAAAAATAAAAAAATAAAAAAAAAATAAAAAAAAGAAAAGACCAGAAAATATATTTATTTTTCTAGTGGTTGTATCCCAGTTTTACTTTCTGCTTTCACATGTGAAAGTGTCATCTGACGTGTCTTTTTTGTCTATCAGTTTATTTAAGATATAGCAAACCCTCGCACTTATATGGAGCATTACATATTGGCTGAATCTAAGCAAATCAATTCTAAAATAATGCAGGTTCATCCAGATTATGACCTAGAGAACTGTTGTGGGGACCAGATCCTACTGTGCAGATTTTTTTTCTCTTGACAAAAAACTTTTTGCAGTGATCACAAAATTACAGAAAAGTATAAACGTGGCACAGGGCACTTTTCCACCTGAACTGTTAGAGTACGTTGACATGATGCCCTTCAATTCCCAAACACTTAGAGTGTCTTTCTTACAAATCAGGACACAGACTGCAACAGCCACAACCATCACAGTCAGGAAATTAACACTGTTACCATTCTCCTATTACTCCTCACACTCTGTTACCTTTTCCAACTGTCCCAATTGTCCCCAAGGATCCAGTTCAGTATCACCCAGCATTTTGGTCTCATTCAGCTTACAACAGTTCTTCCATCTTGTCTTTGCTTTCACGGCCTGGATATTTTTCAAAATTACAAGTTAATTATTCTGCAGACCACACATCAGCTTGGTTTTGTCTGATATTTTTTCCTTATGAGATTCAGGTTCTGCAACTTCCATGGGGCTATTAAGGAAGTGGTGTTGTGTTTATTTCATTGCATATTATTTATCCATTATTGACAGTGCTCACTTTGGTCACTTGATTAAGATAGTGGCTTCCAGGCTTCCCCAGCTAGTATTTTGTGGGGAGATCTTTAAAATTATGGAACTAACCTGTTCCTTATCAAATTTCAAGTAGCTTATTTTTTTTTTATTTGACAGGTAGAGTTATAGACAGTTGGTTCACTCCCCAAATGGCTGCTATGGCAGGCGCTGCGCCAATCCGAAGCCAGGAGCCAGGTGCTTTCTCCTGGTCTCTCATGCAAGTGAAGGGGCCCAAGCACCTGGGCCATCCTCCACTACCTTCCTGGGCCACAGCAGAGAGCTGGACGGGAAGAGAAGCAACCAGGACTAGAACCCGGCGCCCATATGGGATGCCGGTGCTGCAGGCGGAGGATTAGCCAAGTGAGCCACAGCGCAGGCCCTCAAGTTGCTCATTTGCTTATTTATACCTGTCTAGACTCATAGTTTCCTCTGTGATTCAGTGGATCATGCATCCGTCACTATCAAATTAATCCCTTGCTTCTTTCATGATCAAATTGTGGAAGCTGGCTTCTGTGTCCATCTGATATATCCGTCTCAATCCCTGAACACTATCTTGCTTTCCAGTACAAGAGCTTCCAGGCTCACTTTAAACTGTTTCTGCCATAGTCCAGGAATCAATCAGTTAGCAGAAAATGGTATTGAAAAGCCAAGACCCAGATGTTAGCTGTTAGCATTGCTTTTGGGGTGTTATTGTTCTCAGCTCCTCAGTGGACAGATATGTGTGTGTACACATATGTATATACAATTATATGTGTATGTGTTTAGATCTACTTAAAAGTATGAGTTTGCTCTCATCCATTTCTGTATTTGTGATGTCCTCTTCTGAGAAGTCAGCTTCTATTTTTTTAAAAATATATTTATTTATTTGAGAGGTAGAGTTATAGGCAGTGAGAGGAAGAGACAAAGAGAGAAGTCTTCCATCTGCTGGTTCATCACTCCCCAAACGGCCGCAACAGCCCGAGCTAAGCCGATCCTAAGCCAGGAGCCAGGAGCTTCTTCCAGGTCTTCCACATGGGTGCAGGGGCCCAAGCGCTTGAGCCATCTTCCACTGCTTTCCCGAGCCACAGCAGAGAGCTGGATCAGAAGTAGAGCAGCCGGGACTAGAACCAGCGCCCATATGGGGTGCTGGCACTGCAGGCAGAGGATCAACCTACTGCACCATAGCGCCGGCCCCTCCATTATTCTTTAATATACTCAGTCCCCTTTATCTACAGGTTCCTTATCTGTGGATTCAACCAACAATAGATTGCGTCTATACTTGTTATTCCCTAAAGAATGCAGTGTAACCTGCATGTACATTACATTAGGTTGTATAAGTAATCTAAAAGTGTACCGGAGGATGTGTGTAGGTTGCATGCACATATGAGGCCATTGTATATAAAGGACTCGAACATGATGGATTTTGGTATCTGTGAAGGGTCCCGGAAGTGACAGCCCAAGGATAGGAAGGACGACTGTATTTACATGTTTGGCCAATCCCCTGTGTCCTCTTGAGGGTGTTTTCTTGTCATCCTGTTCTGTCTCCCCTTCCTGTGCCCCTTCCCCAGCTCCCCCAGCTTAGTCTGTAGCCCCCCACACCACATCTCCCTGCTGTGTGGAAGCCCCTGGCACACACTTACGCACTGCTGCTGCCTGGTAACCTGCTCACCTACGCAGGTGCTGACACTGCACACCAGGCAGCCCCTCTGGGCCTCCGCAGCTCCCCACCAGCACCACCATGGATGCCTGCTTTGCTGTACCCCACTCGTGACTGGAAGACTGGATTGTTCAGGAAGAAAGGGGAAGTGAAGGAGTTAGGAGCAGGCAACTGAATCAGATACCTTGCTGCTTAAGAGTTTTACTATGTAAAGGCATCAAGATTAGGCATGCCATTTGTCATTTTGCTGCAGCTCTGAGTCAGAAACCATTCACCAAGAGGTATTCTGAAAAGAGTCCAGAGAGACAAACGCCTTCACTTCAGAGCTGGTGCTTGCTGGGGCTGATGAAACCTTGCTGCGGTATTGGCTGACTTAGAGTTCATGCTCTCAAGGGAATTCTCCCAAAGGAAGCTTGCAGTGACTGTTTCCACTTCTCCCTCTTCTTTTACCCAAGAGACCAAATTAACGTGCCAACATCTCAGTGACACACAGGACAGAGGTTAGAATACTTAGCCAACTGTCAGAACTGCCGGTGAGAATTTCCTAGAACAGGGACTCCCAGATTTGGTTGGTCCCAATAGACCTGAGATCGAGTTTTGGAATCCGAATTTTCTAGTAACTCCCTGAGTGGTTCCAATAGATTGGGGAACCCTGATGGAGCACAAACCAAAATTTTTCTAAGGATAAGTCACTTATAAATACTGTCTTTAAGATGAACATTGTCCCGTGGTGATCACTTCAAAGTGTTCATGGTCTCTCGGAAGCAGGATTTTCCATGTCCTCTAACCTGTATAGTGTGCAAATACAGCCTAGTGCACAGGCCAACCCCATTCTATAGACAAAAAATGTTTAATACATGTGTATAGTACAAGATCTTCCAGGTTCACTTTAAACATTTTCTGCCCTACCCCAGGATCAATCATTTAGCAGAAAATGGTATTTAAAAGCCAAGTCCCAGATGTTAGGTGTGCTCATTGCTTCTGGGTGTTCGGATTCTCAAGTCCTCTAGTGGACAGATACCTTGGTGGATCCTCCATTTATATTTGGAGAATAGCAGGAGAAAGACAAGATAGAGAAAAATGACACTTGCAGAGAACCTATTCCAAAAGTACGTCAAATGTTTCATGGAAGATTAAATAAAGAAATCAATTTATTCAGGTGCAAAAGTACTGAAACCTAAGCATATAAGGAAACTTCATGCATATTACGAAAAAAACTATGCATGGATTTCAAAAAATTTTTGCACCAAAATAAATGTTTCATTCCATTTTTCCAGACTTTTTGAAATATCCTCCTATCAACCAGATACTTTTAATAGATATTTTAATTTAATCATCATAACAATTTTGCAAAGTAGGTTTTATAATACACATTTGACACTTAAGAGTTGCTTTAGGGGCTGGTGCTGTGGCATAGCGGGTTAAGCTGTTGCCTGTAGTGCCAGCATCCCATATGGACGCCAGTTCAAGTCCTGGCTGCTCCACTTCCTATCCAGCTCTTTGCTATGGCCTGGAAAAGCAGTAGAGTCCTTGAGCCCCTGCACCGGCGTGGGAAGACCTGGAAAAAGCTCCTGGTGCCTGGCTTTGGATTTGCGAAGCTCTGGTTGTTGTGGCCATCTGGGTAGTGAATCAGAGGATGGAAGACATCTCTTCTCTCTCCTTGCCCCTCCTTTCTCTGTGTAACTCTGACTTTCAAATAAATAAATCTTTTTTTTTTTTTTTCAAAAAAAAAAAAGATGCTTTAAACTGTACAAAATGGCTTAGAAGAGTACCAAGATTACATAAGCAGTGGAGGGTAGAATCCAGATGCCCCGCAGGAGCTGTTTGGCTTCAATGCTGTGCCCCCTCTACTGCTCTAGTAAGATAACTCTGGGGACATTTAAGAAGATATGAAATGTTGGCAAGCTTGCGCCACACCTTTCACTTGCTCCGAGAGACGGACACTTTGGGCTACATCAGTGGACCCCTTGCCCTGTCCCTGGCATCCATTTACAGTATATGGAGGACAAAGAGGTGAGCAGAGAACACCTCATGTCCAGAGTTGCTACAGACTGTGTCCCCCGACTGGAGGCCACAATGTTGGTCAGGAAGTCCCCTCCACCTCTGGGTCTCAAGGCTACTTGGCTTCCTGCACCACATCAGGCCTCGAGAGAGGCTGCACTCCTTCGGTATCGTCCTCAAAGCTTTGTATGCAAATCACTTCTTTTTTTTTTTTTAGAGTTTTTTTTAACTTTTATTTAATGAATATAAATTTCCAAAGTACAACTTATGGATTACAATGGTTTCCCCCCAATACCGTCCCTCCCACCCACAACCCTCCCCTTTCCCACTCCCTCTCCCCTTCCATTCACATCAAGATTCATTTTCGATTATCTTAATATACAGAAGATCAGCTTAGTATACATTAAGTAAGGATTTCAACAGTTTGCTCCCACACAGAAACATAAAGTGAAAAATAATAGATGATTTTTTTAAATGATGATGAAATCAGATCAGACCTATTGTCATGTTTAATCCCAGTGAGAGTCAAGTTGGGAGTTGATAATTTCTTTTCTTTTTTTTTTTTTTTTTTTTTACAGAGGATCAGTTTAGTATGCATTAAGTAAAGATTTCAACAGTTTGCACCCCCATAGAAACACAAAGTGAAATATATTGTTTGAGTACTCGTTATAGCATTAAATCTCAATGCACAGCACATTAAGGACAGAGATCCTACATGAGGAGTAAGTGCACAGTGACTCCTGTTGTTGACTTTACCAATTGACACTCCTGTCTATGGCATCAGTAATCTCCCTATGTTCCAGTCATGAGTTTCCAAGGCTATGGAAGCCCTCTGAGTTCTCCGACTCTTATCTTGTTTAGACAAGGTCATAGTCAAAGTGGAGGTTCTCTCCTCCCTTCAGAGAAAGGTACCTCCTTCGCAAATCACTTCTTAGATCACCACCAACTTCCTGTCTTGAGTATATCACCTATGGCCTGCAGAGACCCTGGGCAGTGCAATGGTTATATTTATGTATTTCTTGCACCCAAAAAATCTGAATCTAGTTTTACAGTCACTGAACGTTATAATTAGGAGAGTTCTTGGAGTCTATCTCAAGCATTTCCTGAAACGTATTCTGAGGAACACTGGTGTCCTAAAAATGTTAGGTGTTCTGAGGGAAAAACAGTTTTCTGGAGTCCAATAAGTTGGAAAAATGTTGAACGTATCCCCATCATAGAGGTAAAACACATTAGGGTTAAAGCTCTGAAAAGTTGTCTCATAAAAGAATCTGTTCAGCTTCGTCTAAGCCAGCTCTACTCAAACTTACTTAGCCACATGCAATCACCCCTCAGAGTCCACAGGAGGTTGGCTTCAGGACCCTGCAGGGTACCAAAATCTGCCATGCTCAAGTCCCTCATATAAATGCATGGTATTTGCATATAACCTGTGTACATCCTCCTGTATACTTTAAACCATCTCCAGATTACTTATAATGCCTAATGCAATGTAAATTTTCTTATACCATTTTGTTTAGGGAATAATGACAAGAAACAATAGCTTATACAATTTCAGGATAGGTGCAATTTTTAGAAGTATTTGTAACCTACAGTTGGTTGAATCCATGCTATAAAAAGCCACCTATATAACAATTCGTGTTGGTTCCCACTCAAAGACCATTTGGCAGTTTTTTCCACTTCTTTTTTTAAAGGTTTATTTATTTGTTTGAAAGTCAGAGTTACACAGAGAGAAGGAGAAGCAGAGAGAGAAGGAGAGAGAGCGACGAGAGAGGTCTTCCATCTGCTGGTTCACTCCCCAAACCACCGCAATGGCCGGAGCTGCACTGATCTGAACCCAGGAGCCAGGAGCTTCTTCCAGGTCTCTCACGCGGGTACAGGGTCCCAAGGACTTGGGCCATCTTCTACTGCTTTCCCAGGCCATAGCAGAGACCTGGATGGGAAGTGGAGCAGCCAGGACTTGAACCGCCGTCCATATGGGATGCCAGCACTGCAGGCGGCGTCTTTATCCGCACTACGCCACAGCACCGGCCCCTCTTCCATCTTTTGAATGAAACTCTGATTTTGTTCTAGGATCCTCCCCGACACTGTCTAGTCATTCTAGTCATGTGCCTCAGAAGAAGTGGGTCTCATCCCCAGCTAAAAGTAAATCATGACTGGTCTGAACCACAGTGGCCCCATTCCCCGTGCTGTAGTTGGTTTAGACAAAGGCACCAAACACAGCACTGGCCATCAAAACATGAGTGGATGTTCCCAGCGGGCTTCTGGAAAACCTTTTCTTAATGAAACAAAGGGACATTCAGAATGAAAACATCCTCCTCCTTCCCCCAAAATGTTGTTGTAACTGCAGATGATGCCTAGAACCTCCCTCACCCAGGGATCCTCGCTACAGGGGTGAGGATGCCTCAGAAAAGAGAGCAAAGTTGAGACTCTAATGAGGAGTATTTCAGAACTCTATTTTTACTGGGATAAAGACCTCCTGTTATTATTTAAGCCAGGCAAGTTGAGTTTTCAATTACCATTGACTCCCAAATGGAGCAACTTTTAAACTCTAAGGCAGCTATGTGATGGAAAAGTACTGTTCCAGGTAACATAATTTGGGAAACTGAGATCTAGAGGAATTCTGTTTTACAAATGAAGGAAGAGGAGCGCACAGATGTGAAATGGGTATCAAAGACACAACTGGGGTGGGCATTGGCCACGTGGTTCAGATGCCCACCAGGATACCTATATCCCACATCAGAGTACCTGGATTCAGTGACAGGCTCCGACTCCAGTTTCTTGCTAATGCAGACCCTGGGAGGCAGCAGATGATGGCTCAGGTAGCTGTGTCTCTGCCACCTATGTGGGATATATCGGAATTGAGTTCCTGGCTCCTGGCTCTGGGCCTGTCCAGCCATGGCTGTTGCAGCATGTGGGGAGTAAACCAGCAGATGAGAGCGAGCTCCTGCTCCACCTCCAAATCTCCACATCCATCTTTCTGCCTCTCTTTCACTCCACAAAACAAAGACTACACAACTGATTAGCACAATAGTTGAGATTAGAACCTTGATCCATTGGGTCTTAAAGAGTCCAAACCAGGGTTCTGCTCTTTGCTCACATGTCATATAAATCCCGGGGGCATTTCCTGCTCAATTTCTTACCCTCTTCAAGCAAAGCCAAAGAACAACCGAAGAGTCTCCACTTAATGAGACTTCCTACTGCTACCTTCTGGAAACAAAAGCCAAAAGCAGGCTTATATCACTTTCTCTCAAATGATTCCAAAAAGCCCAAGCAAAGACGCGCCGGCTCTAAGTATCAACTACGCCATCCGTCATTAGGGGAAAAGAAGAAGAGAGACGAGATGACGCTACTCAGCAGTCTGAGCAGCTGGCCGGTGGTGTGGACCCTGCCCGGGAAGAAGCCGGTTTGAACGGCTGGCTGGTACTGAGTCCACTAATTCAACCCGACAGCATAATCTCCCGTTACTTCCCTCGGTTGAAGTCATGGCAATTTGCTGCATTTATAGTGGGGTTTTGATCTAGATGAAATGTAGTTCTATTTTTATTATGTGGCACCATCTAAGAGAGAAGCCTTCCACCTTCCTGTAATGTATTCATGAGCAAATGTGTCACCATGGAACATTACTCTAGACCTGTTGGAATATGTTACTTTTTCCCTACCTTTTCTGTTTTATGTCTTGTTTTCAGATAGATGCAAAACAAAACCAAGGCAGCAAATGTTTCTTATATTCACCCCAAATGCATCATGGCTTATGAAAAAGATATCTTGCCTCCAGGAAGGCTGAGCGTACTAGGAACACTCTGTATTAACATTTAAAAAGAGAAAATAGGGTAGCCTAGTGGTTAATTACCTGTGTCCCACATCAAAATACCAGCTTCCAGTGCAGCCCTGGGAGGCAGCCATGATGGCTCAGTAATTGGGTTCCTGCTGCCCACATGGGAGACCTGGATTGAGTTCCATGCTCCTGGCTCCAGCCCCAGCCTCAACCCAGCTGTTGTAGGCATTTAAGGAGTGAACTAGTAGATCTGAGCTGTCTGTCTCTCTTTCTGTCTCTGCTGCTCAAGTAAGTAAATAGATACAATTTAAAAGTGAGAGAGAGAAAATAATTCTGCCAGTGGGGAGGCCAAGGCAACTTCGGCTGGCTGACAAGGTCACAGCAGAAGGTCTGTCTCAGCAAGGTGTGAGAAGGACAGCTGCGGTCCTCCTGGTGGTTTTAGGTTTGTTGGGAACTACACTCCGCATAAGAAAGCCAGAGCTTCCTGGTGGTCCCGCTAATGATTGCTGTATTCCTGATTTTTTTTAAAAGATTTATTTATTTATTTGAAAGGCAGAGTTACAGAGAGAGGAGATGCAGAAAGAGAGAGTGGTCTTCCATCCGATGGTTCACTCCCCAGATGGCTACAATGGCCAGAGCTGTGCCAATCCGAAGCCAGGAGCCAGGAGCTTCCTCCGGGTCTTCCACGTGGGTGCAGGGGCCCAAGGACTTGGGCCATCTTCTACTGCTTTCCCAGGCCATAGCAGAGAGCTGGACTGGAAGTGGAGCAGCTGGGACTAGAACCGGCGCCCATATGGGATGCCAGCGCTTCAGGCCAGGGCGTTAACCCACTGCACCACAGTGCTGGCCCCACTGTATTCCTAATTTTAGAGAAGTACATTTAGTCTCATTATCCCCCAAATGTCCGTTGCTTTGTAGAATTCTAACCAAGCAGAATGTTAGTGTAGGAGAAAGAGTTAATGCTTTATGCAAGGTTGAGCTGTTTGTGGAAAAGTATTAAAAGGCAACAGGCTCCCTGGTATATACTTCCCACTAAAATAAAGACAAATGTTATTAAAGCTTTAATTCAATATATGCTACAAATACAATGGTTAGGATGTCAAAACTGTAGAATAGATCTAAGTGAACCTTTAAATAAGTACAATAAAGAAATCAAAGAGTTACAGAAAAAACTGCAAAGAGGGGATACATTTTAAAAAGGGCCTGCTTCGAACTTGGGACTTCTAGTAAAGATTAGATTAGGAAGGTAATATTCTAGCTTGTGTAGCCAACTTCTGCATAGCTTGACAGCACTCCAGGCCTTGGCTTGTGTGGGCAGCCTGTTATCTCGCACCTGTCTGTGATAGTAACCCATGCTCTGAATATGCCCTTGAAAATCAAAGAAATCGTAATTAGAAAAAAATGGCCAACAGACTTGTTATTGTAAGAAGAAAGAATCATTATGTGACATGATATAAAAATAAAGTCTGGGGCTCGAGAGCCAGAGCCATGCCACCAGCACTGCTGTGAGTGTGTCTCATGTCTTCCAGCGCCAACACCTCTCACACCTTGGGGCCCCTGGACTGGCTGGAGCTGGTCTCCGGCATGCCAGATCTTTTTCAGCTCCATGAAATGACAGATCACACTTTTTAATTGACAAGACAACTCTGAATTAGCCCTTTATCTGTGAAACAAAAAAAAAAATAGATCTCTTTAAGAAAAGTAAACTATCCCTTTAGAAAACACTGGGAAATCCATAGCTGCAGGGAGAGTCACAAATCTGTTATCAAGACCAAATTCTCAAATCGAGTTATCCTCTTTTGCTGGAGACAAACACAAAACAAATAAATATGCTGTTGCCGTAAGGGAATGCTCTTCCTTTTTGTGTACTCCTAATTGCCCTGATTTTGTTCACAGAATAACTTTTGGTATCCTCAGTTTCCTAATCTGTAAAAAGGGGGTGGCAACCCCCACCTCTCAGAATTAGCATGAAAATTAAATGAGATGATGCATGGGGCCAGTGCTATGGCAACCCAGGTAAAGCTGCCACCTGTGTTGCCGGCATCCCATATGGGCACTGGTCAAGTCCTGGCTACTCCACTTCTGATCCAGAGATCTGCTACAGCCTGGGAAAGCAGTAGAAGATGGCCCAAGTCCTTAGACCCCTGCACCCATAAGCTCCAGGCTCCTGGTTTCAGATAGGCGTAGCCTCTCTGTAACTCTTTCAAATAAATAAAATAAATCTTTTTTTAAAAAAAAGGAATAGACAACTGATATATGACACACAATTCTATTTTTTTAATTTATTTTTTACTTACTTGAGAGGTAGGGTTACAGGTAGAGAGCAGAAGAGACAGAGAGAAAGGTCTTCCATCCACTGGTTCACTCTCCAAAATGGCCACAATGGCCGGAGATGGGCTGATCTGAAGCCAGGAGCTAAGATCTTCTTCCAGGTCTCCCATGCAGGTGCAGGGGCCCAAGCACTTAGGCATCTACTGCTTTCCCAGACCTTAGCAGAGAGGTCGATGGGAAGAGGAACAGCCAGGACATGAGCCAGTGCCCATATGGGATGCTAGCACTGCAGGTAGAGCCTTAGCCTTACTATACTACAGTGCCAACCTGCACAACACACAATTCAACATGAACTTTGAACGTGCTAAGCAATACACACACACACACACACACACACACACACACGATTCCATCTATATGAAATGTCCAGGATAGGTAACCCCACAGAGACAGAGAGTAGTTAGTGGGGGAATGAGGAGTGATTGCTTATGGATCCACGGTTACCTTGAAGGAGATAGTAGTGATGGCTGCACAAGTCTGTAAATACACAAAGGGACTTCACAGTTCACAGAAAAGGGAATTAAAAGATAAAAATTAAGAATACAAACTACTGGGGCCAGTGCTGTGATGAAGTGGGTTAAGAATACAAACTATTGAATGGTGCCATGGCTCTTTAAAAAAAAAGAAAAAGAAAAATAGTTTGTATTCTTTTATTTATTTATTTATTTATCTATTTATTTTGTAATTTATTTGACAGGTAGAGTTATAGACAGTGAGAGAGAGAGACAGAGAGAAAGGTCTTCCTTCCGTTGGTTCACTCCCCAAATGGCTGCTATGGCCAGCGCTGCACCGATCTGAAGCCAGGAGCCAGGAGCTTCCTCCCGGTCTCCCACGCGCGGGTGCAGGGCCCAAGCACTTGGGCCATCCTCCACTGCCTTCCTGGGCCACAGCAGAGAGCCGGGCTGGCAGAGGAGTAACCGGGACTCTAACCCGGTGCACACATGGGATGCCAGCATTGCAGGCAGAGGATTAGCTGGCCCAAAACTATTTTTCAACATAAGTTCCATCAAGTTCCAGATGTTTTTGTAAGTAATGTCACCAGCCATTTAATCTATCCCTAAAGAACTGAAGATCAGGGAACTGAACTGTCAATGAACTCTGCTTTACTGAATCAACTGAAGAAAAATGAGTGCCCTCTAAGAATATTTTTTTAAAGATTTATTTATTTGAAAGGCACAGATAGAGAGAGAGAGGGAGACACATATTCACACACACACACACACACACACGCACATATACACAGAGATCCTCCTACTGTTGATTCATTCCTAAAATGACTGAAACAGCTGGGGCTGGGCCAGGCCAAAGCCAGTATCCTGGAACTCCATCCAGGTCTCCCACCTGGGTTATAGGAGTCCAAGCACTTAGATCACCTTCCACTTCTTTCCCATGAGCATTAGCAGGGAGCTGAATCAGAAGTGGAGCAGGGGCTGGTGCTGTGGTGTAGCAGGTAAAGCCGCCGCCTGCAGTGCGGGTATCCCATATTGGTGTTGGTTCTAGTCTTGGCTGCTCCACTTCTGATCCAGCTCTCTGCTATGGCCTGGGAAAGCAGTACAAGATGGCCCAAGTCGTTGGGCCCCTGCACCTGCGTGGGAGACCTGGAAGAAGCTCCTGGCTCCTGGCTTCAGATCGGCACAGCTCCCGCCGTTGCGGCCAGTTGGGGAGTGAACCAGTGGATGGAAGACCTCTCTCTTCTGTCTCTCCTTCTTTCTCTGTGTAACTCTTTCAAATAAATGAATAATTTTTTGAAAAATATTTTTTAAAATAAAGAGATAAAAAGAAGTGAGAAGGAGCCAAATAATGTCTGTAAGGTGGATGCCTAATGATTTCCCATCAAAACTTGCAAAATCACCCTTGTCTGGGGAGAAGATCAAACAGGAATGTTTTCATGGTGGAGGACTTTCTGGTCAAGCTTTCCTGGGAATTTTTCTGCTAAAACTTAGTGAACTTCCTCCAGACACTCCCCTTCTAAGCAGACGTTATCATACTTTAGCCCTTCAGTCAACAACCAAAATCTCAAAGAACCAGTACCATGACCTTTGCTGTTAACCAGTCCTCTTCTGTTTTAACTGCACCACTTCCAGGTCTTTGTAGTCACCGCTTTGATAGTGCTTTGTCTTCTGGGATCAGAGTGCAAAGAGACCTGTAGATTTACATCACAATTCCTGCAGGAAAGGTTTCAAAATCTTTATCCACTTGTTTAAAGCTCTGCTCTTGTGTGCAGCTGATCTGGACACAACTGTTTGGGCTCCTTTTTTCTTAAGTTTAAATTTTTCTTTTTTTAAAAAAGATTTATTTTATTTATTTGAAAGGCAGAGTTACAGAGAGAAGTCAAGACAGAGAGAGTCTTCCATCCACTGGTTCACTCCCCAGATGGCCAAAATGGCTGGAGCTGCGCCGATCCGAAGCCAGGAGCCAGGAGCGTCTTCCAGGTCTCCCATGTGTGTGCAGGGGCCCAAGGACTTGGGCCATCTTGTACTGCTTTCCCAGGCCATAGCAGAGAGCTGGATCGGAAGATGAGCAGCCGGGACTAGAACCAGCGCCCATATGGGATGCCGGGGCTTCAGGCCAGGGCTTTCACCCACTGTGCCACAGCACCAACCCCTTAACTTTAAATATTTCAATCAGCGTTCTGTATGCTGAACCAGCTGAGATATTTGAGGTACTGGCTATTTCTACTGTTACTCATCAGCTCTCTTCAATCAAAGCATCAACAAGATAATTCTTTCCTCACTCATTGGAGTAGACACCCTGCTGCAGCAGGCCTCATCTCCAATGTCACCCGGACACTTCCTAAAATGAGCCGTCCATTTGGAAACCACTGAATTCTTTCGGGTATCGGCCCCAGAACCCTTCCCTAGAACATCCGTGACTTCATCCTCGTGCCCAAGCTTCGCCATAAATTTGACGTTTGTTCTTGCCTCACTTTTAGGAGCTGTTTTCACATTGATGCCTTATCCTTTTTAGTGGCTCAAAGGAGATCCTGTTCAGACGTGTTATAACAACCTAGCATGAGTTTATTTTGGCACAAAAATATTTTAAAAGTCACCAATAGTTTTTGCACAATATGCATTTTCCATTAAGGTTTTGAAGATTTTTATACTAAAAAACTACTGAACTGTATAGTTTAAAAGATTGAATTGTAGGGTAAATGAATTCTACTTCAAACACTTTTTTTTTAAATTTTATTTAATGAACATAAATTTCCAAAGTACAGCTTATGGATTACAATAGCTTCCCCTCCCCCATAACTTCCCTCCCACCCACAACACTCCCCTCTCCCACTCCCTCTCCCCTTCCATTCACATCAAGATTAATTTTCAATTATCTTTATATACAGAAGACCAATTTAGCATATATTAAGTAAAGATTTCAACAGTTTGCACCCACACAGAAACACAAAGTGTAAAATACTATTTGAGTACTAGTTATAGTCTTAATTAAACACCTAAGAGTAACTGTGTATTAATTACAGAGTTCAACCAATAGTTTTAAGTAGAACATAAAAAATACTAAAAGGGTAAAGTATTAAGTTCTTTTTTTTCTTTTTTGTTTGTTATATAGTTTTTTTTATTTAATAAATGTGAATTTACAAAGTGCAACTTGTGTATTGTTGTGGCTTCCCCCACCAACCTCCCTCCCTCCCGTGGCCCTCCCCTCTCCCACTCCCTCTCCCATCCCGCCCTTCATCGAGTTTCATTTTCAATTACCTTCATATACTGAAGATCAACTTAGTATATACTAAGCAAGGATTTCAACAGGCTGCACTCACACAACCGCACAAGGTATAGGGTATTGTTCGACTAGTAGTAAACACTGTTTTTTTTTTTTTTTTTTTTTTTTTTTTGACAGGCAGAGTGGACAGCGAGAGAGAGAGACAGAGAGAAAGGTCTTCCTTTGCCGTTGGTTCACCCTCCAATGGCCGCCGCGGCCGGCGCGCTGCGGCCGGCGCACCGCGCTGATCCGATGGCAGGAGCCAGGAGCCAGGTGCTTTTCCTGGTCTCCCATGGGGTGCAGGGCCCAAGCACCTGGGCCATCCTCCACTGCACTCCCGGGCCACAGCAGAGAGCTGGCCTGGAAGAGGGGCAACCGGGACAGAATCCGGCGCCCCAACCGGGACTAGAACCCGGTGTGCCGGCGCCGCTAGGCGGAGGATTAGCCTAGTGAGCCGCGGCGCCGGCCAACACTGTTATTTTTAAAACTATTTTGTGGGGCTTATTTGGATCCTGATTCAAAACAATCAAGTATAGAAAAGACTTAGACAATCTGTAAAAACTGAACACTAAATGATATTAAGGGTTACTGCTAAGTTTGTTTTACAGGTGATAATGGCACTGTGGCTATTTTAAAATGATTTCTTAAAGATATGTCCTTAAATTCTTACAGATTAAACCAGGTAATAGCTGGGGGTTTCTTGTAAATAATTTTTCAATCGTTTGGTGGGGGTGGTGAATCCCCTGTATAGAACTAAGACTGTTGTGTGACTGTTGCCACACATGTGACTTGTTGAAGCTTTGTAGATAACTGTTTAAGTTGGGTGGGGCCAATGTCCTCATTCTTTACTTTTTCTTCAATTTCCACAATTAAAATGTTTTTAAATTGTTTTTAACAATGAAAAACAGGGGCAGGCATTTAGCATAACAGTTAAGATGCTGCTTGGGACACCTGCATCCCATATCGGAGGGCCTGGGTTTAAGTCTTGGCTGGTCCACTTAGGATTCCAGCTTCTTGTCAATGACCACCCTGGGAGGCAGCAGGGGATGGCTCAGGTATCTGGGTCTCTGTCACGCACATGGAAAATTCAGGGCCGACACCACGGCTCAATAGGCTAATCCTCCGCCTGTGGCGATGGCACACTGGGTTCTAGTCCTGGTCAGGGTGCCAGATTCTGTCCCGGTTGCTCCTCTTCCTGTCCAGCTCTCTGCTGTGGCCCAGGAAGGCAGTGGAGAATGGCCCAGGTCTTTGGGCCGTGCACCTGCATGGGAGACCAGGAGAGGCACCTGGCTCCTGGCTTCAGATCAGCACGGTGCACCAGCTGCAGCGGGTGTGTGTGTGTGTGTGTGTGACCCAACGGAAAAAGTAAGACCTTTCTCTCTGTCTCTCTCTCTCACTGTCCACTCTGCCTGTCAAAAAAAAAAAAAAAAAAAAAATTCAGATGGAGTCTGGTGCTCCTGGCTTTGGCCTGGCCCGGCCCAACTCTCATTATTGCAGGCATTTGTGAAATGAACCAACAGATGGAAGATCTCTCTCTCTCTCTCTCTCTCGGAAACTCTGCCTATCAAATAAGTAAAATAAATATTAAAAATAAATTAATTAAAACTTAAAAATACAAATAGAAGATAAATTTACTTTGGTGCCAAAAATTTTGAAATTAAAACATACCAGGGAGCTTGAAAAAGCTCATGGAAAACACATATGATGAGAAAGTCATGCAAGGATTCCAAGCTTTTGCACAAAAATAAGTTGATCTTTTAATTCTAGTTTCCACAAACCTTTGAAAGTATGTTCATATATTCAATGGGATTTCAATCTACCAAAAATTCTCAATGCTGAGTTATTCTGAACAACTTTTTGTGATTGAGAGTTTATCCCTTAAGATTTTAAGCATTTTATGGGGCAGGCATTGTGGCGCAGGGAGTTAAAGCCCTGGCCTGAAGCCCCGGCATCCCATATGGGCGCCGGTTCTAGTCCCAGCTGCTCCTCTTCTGATCCAGCTCTCTGCTATGGCCTGGGAAAGCAGTACAAGATGGCTCAAGTCCTTGGGTCCCTGCACCCACGTGGGAGACCTGGAGGAAGCTCCTGGCTTTGGATTGGCTCAGCTCCGGCCATTGTGACCATCTGGGGAGTGAACCAGCAGATGGACGACCTCTCTCTATCTCTGCCTTTGCCTCTCTCTAACTTTGCCTTTCAAATAAATAAAATAAATCTTTAAAAAAAGATTTTAAGCATTTTAGTATTTTGGATAAATGTGTTTTTAAAAGATATATTTATTTACTTAAAAAGCAAAGTTTTTTTTTTTTTTTTTTTTTTTTTTTGACAGGCAGAGTGGACAGTGAGAGAGAGAGACAGAGAGAGAAAGGTCTTCCTTTGCCGTTGGTTCACCCTCCAATGGCCGCCGCTGCAGCCGGCGCACCGCGCTGATCCTGGCAGGAGCCAGGAGCCAGGTGCTTTTTCCTGGTCTCCCGTGGGGTGCAGGGCCCAAGCACCTGGGCCATCCTCCACTGCACTCCCTGGCCATAGCAGAGAGCTGGCCTGGAAGAGGGGCAACCGGGACAGAATCCGGCGCCCCAACCGGGACTAGAACCCGGTGTGCCGGCGCCGCAAGGTGGAGGATTAGCCTATTGAGCCACGGCGCCGGCTTTAAAAAGCAAAGTTACAGAGAGGCAGGGGGAGAGAGGAAGAGAGAGAGAGGGAGGTCTTCCATCCGCTGGTTCACTTCCCAAATGGCTGCAACTGTCAGAGCTGGGTCGATCTGAAGCGAGGAGCCAGGAGCTTCTTCCACATCTCCCACATGGGTGCAGGGGTCCAAGGCCTTGGGCCATCATCTACTGCTTTCCCAGGCCACAGCAGAGAGCTGGGTCAGAAGTGGAGCAGCTGGAATGCAAACTGGCACCCAATATGGGATGCCGGCAATGCAGGCAGCATCTTTACCCGGGTCGCCACAGTGTTGGCCCCTTGGATAAATATCTTTTAAAAATGCTACATACTTTTACCCTTTTAGTCAGTATTCAGCAAATTGATTTACCCTAAGTTTTAAAAAATTAATCATTATGAAAATCAGAATTTGTGCTTGCTCTAATGTGTGATTGTCACGTGGAATAATAAGTGTAAGGTGCTTATTCCCTGCACCAAATGATCTCAGGTTGCATCGTCTGCTTGCATAACTCTTCTTCTTGTGATATTTCTGTCTCTACACTCACTGGCATTGCCCTTCCTCTGCCCTCAGAGTGCCCCAGCAACCCATTCTAATCATTGCTTCTAATTCAACGTATGTATAAAGGAACAATGCAACTTGTTTCAGTGATGTAAGGAATGGTCACACTTCCTGGATACCTGGGACAAGTTCTGTTTATAGCTGTTATCCTGGCATAATGTATGAATAGCATCATTTTTTTTAGTTCCTGCCTGGATTTATGTAATAAATTATCTTATCATGCTAGTCATATACTAAGTAATGTGGGGAGCAACTGGGAGCAACTCGGACTAGACTAAGTTACTGGAATTAAGACTTATTCTATGCATCTGCTTTCCCACAATATGGCGCTGGGAGAGGAGAAAACAGCTTCTACGCAGCTGCCTCCAGTTCAACCAATAAACTGTAGGACCTGCTCCTGATTGGAGGAGAGCAGCGTACTCGGCGTGTGGGCAGCCGAGTTGGGATTGGCGGAGGAGGACTATAAAGGAGGAGAGAGACAACATGCACCAGGAACATCTAAGGGGAACACCTGAGGGAACACCTGTGCAGCCCCCGAGAGAGCCAGCCGGCGGTGTGCCGCTCCCCCGCGGAAGTGGGGAATGTGGCAGGGGGAACCGCCCTTCCACGGAGGTGGAAGGGACAGTAGCCAACCCGGGAAGAACCAGCAGCAAACCCGGGGAGGGCCGAGCAGACAAAAGAACAGCGCAGGGTCCTGTGTCGTTCCTCCACGAAGAGGGGGAGCGACAAGTAAGAGAGTATCCCTAACAAAGAACATGATGGGCCAGCCACTCTTACCGGTTCTGTTAAAGAGCCTAAAGGACTATACTTACGTGTTCTCCATTCAGATGCTAAAATGTAGATATTGTGACTTTTTTTCAACATCTATTGAGCATCTATTAGATGCCATGCACAATGCTATTTTCTGCAAGTTTAAGAGTATAGTAAGGAGATGACCAAAAAATGCAAGTAATTTGTTTCTTTCAGTTTCATGTATTCATTTGAAAGGCTGCATGACACACAAGGAGGGACAGACAGAGAGAGGGAGAGAGCAAGATCTTCCATCTAATAGGTCACTACCAAATAGCCACAACAGCCAGACCCATGCCAGGTGCAAGAAAGAGCCAGGAACCCCACCCTGGTCTCCCATGTGGGTGGCAGGGGCCCAGGTACTTGAGTCATCTTCTGCTGCCTTCTCAGGTGCATTAGCAGGGAGCTGGATCAGAAGCAGAGCAGCTGAGATGCAAACCAGCCCTCTGACTGGTATGGGATAAATAAGTCACAAGCCACAGCTTAACACGCTGCACCACAACACTGGCTCCCCATGCAGGTAATTTCAATGCAGCGTTGTACAATATGTACTCTTGACTGTGTCGGGACCACAGAAGTACTATCAGCCTAACATAGGGTTTGTCAACCTCAGCATTGTGGACCATTTTCTGTTGCCATGGAGGCTGCGCTAGGCACTGTAGGATGACTACCAGTAGCCATGGCCTCTGATCACCAGTTGCCAGGAGCACTCCCCAGGTTGTGACCATGTAAAATGTCTTGAGATGCTGTCAAATGTCCCCTTAAGAACAGAAACTGTCCAGGTTGAGAATTATCCTAGCCCCAGAACCACAGAGACAATGTTTGGTGGTGGTGGTGGTGGGGTATCTTTAAATTCCGTCTGGAGAAATGACGCTGAGCGAGGAGTCTGAACAGGTGTCAGAACAGGAGGTGAAAGGGGGCAGAGGGAAGGACTCGTTGGACAGAGCTTGAGGAACAGCGGGGAGAGGGAAACAGGGCGCGTGCATGAATGGAATGTGGAGGAAAAGGAGTAAACT
The DNA here is from genome assembly GCF_051225735.1 of Oryctolagus cuniculus. NCBI lineage: Eukaryota > Metazoa > Chordata > Mammalia > Lagomorpha > Leporidae > Oryctolagus > Oryctolagus cuniculus. The sequence goes on from NC_142867.1 coordinate 115,397,099, forward strand.
TCGGCTCAGATCACTAGTCTATGTATTTTAATCATCTGACTTGTTTTTCTCATTCTTCTCTGTGTTTTGGTTAGTTCAGGGTCAGGTTGACAGCTGAATTCTGAACAGATAATATATGCAAAAGCACTCTGCAACCCCTGGGAAGTGCTATTCATATGGAAATTAACAATATTATTATTATAACAGCCGATGAAAACAATGCACTTTATGGCTTTATTTTGTTTGCATGCTCTCTGTAATCCTCACGAATTGTGAGGCCAGCATTACTGTGCTGCCTGTTAGCTGCTGTCTCTGGGCTTTAGATACTTTGTATGGGTGGAGCAATCTGTCTCCTTTGCCATCCGGCCCCTTGTTAAACTCTTGCCACCAGGGGGCAGCAGCAAGCAACCACAAACGGGAGAAAGGAAAAGGGATTCTTTTGCCATTCTTGGCCCCGATTCCTCCCAGGGTCACCTTGGAGTGTTTCTTCAGGCCAGCAGCTCAGTTTGTTCCAGGAGCAGCAGTTGATTCCAGTTTCTCCCATATTCCCAGAACCAGTTTCATCGGGACCTTTTCAGGGACACGAGCACGCGCTAGCTGGGTTCTGGTCCTGGGAGGCCTGGATCCCCACTCCGGGGGCCTCTCCTCTAAGCTTCCGTTTGTGACTCCAGGTTTATCTCCGTGTTCCACCAGCTATGGAGTGGAAGCTGCTTCCCGTAGTTACTATGTCCCTGATACTGCTGTTTGCTTTTCTGGGTCTAAGGACATTTTCCAATTCCCCGTGTTTCCTGTCATTAATGAGCCAACTGGTACCGAAGCATCCTTGCTTCTTTAAAGTCAGTTACTCAAATCTACTTGGGGTTTTAATGGGATTTTATGCTATTTTAACGTGAACATAATTCCCAACACTTCCTTCTTTCACTCTTCCTTAAAACATTTTTGACAGTGAAATAGTCTACACGTACCTAAATGTGTGGCTTAACAAAGTGTTATAAAAATAAACATCTACAGAACCACTACTGAGGTCGGGAAATAGTATCCCCAAAGCACCCTTCTCCATAACCCTCGCTCTGCAGCCACAGCTGACCACAATCTCAGCCTCATGGGCATCACTACTTAGCTTTCTCCATGAAGTACAAATGCATAAGCACAGTTTAGGTTAGCTTGTCTGCAGTTTTCATCTACAAAATCAAACCGTAGCTGCTTTCTCCTGGATTTTTGTTGCGGTGGCTCTATACTGTGCCTGACAGATGCCCCACTTTTGTCAGATGCCCCACCTTGCTGTATGTAACTGTTCCGTTCATCCCCACTGCCGTCTAGCATGTTGCCATATGGAATGTCGCAGTGTAGTGAACCACCTATTGTTGATGGGATTTTGATTATTTACAGTTTTGATGCACAGGAGCACACAGTTCTTCCGGGGAAATGCCCAAGAGAGATTACCGGATCCTAAAGTACACGTATACAAAGACAAATCATTCTCCAGACTGGTGGCACCAGTTCACATCCCCTTGCAGGTTCGCACCCTAGGGGTTCGCTCCCCACCTGGCCCTCTAACCAGGCACCAGCACACTTCTGGCGCCTGGCTGGTGAGCAGGGTGTTCACTGTGGCTTTAACTTGCCCTCTTCTGAGTGTTAACGAATTAAGCACCTTTTCAATAAACCACAAATATTTACGGGCCACTTGATTTTTTTTTTCTTTTTTGGTGAAATACGTGTCCCAGTCATTCACCCGCTCATGGTTGGATTTTTTTTTTTTTTTTTAAACAGGAGTTCTTGGTATCCTAGCTGCTTTATGTACGGCAGCCCGCCTCTCCTGCCCTTCGGCTTCCCGCGTCGGGGTCAGGGTGTGCGCGCGGCGGCCCCTCGGCGGGGCCCGGCCTCCGCGCCAGCGACAGCAGGTGCAGTTGGGCGCGCGGCGGCCCGCCCTCCCCGCCTGGGCGCCGCGGGCCCGAGGGGCGCGGCCGGCTGTGTTGGCCGCCGTCTCCAGGCAGCGCCGGGGCGGGCGGGCCGCGGAGAGCGCCGGCGGGAGCCCGAGGAGGATGCGGGGCCGCCGGGAAGCGCCGCGCAGGTGACGGGCGGTGGCCTCCCGGCGCCGGGGTGGGCGGCGCGGCCGGGGAGGGAGAGCGGGGGGACCGGGAATCCGCCCGAGCAAACTGGGTCGGGACGGGAGGACTCTGAGGAGCCAGCCTTGGGACGCTGCGAGGTCGGGGTCGCGGGCCACACCCCGAGGGGCTCCCAGAGCCGGGTCAGGCGAGGCCGGCCCAGGCCACGAGGCTCGCGCGGCCGTCACTTCCTGCACCTGCAAACGCCCCTGGCGGCGGGCCTGGTCCCTGACCAGTGTCCGAGCGGCGGCCCCCCTCAGCACCTCTCACCTCTGCAGCGCGGTCAGGCCTCCTGGTTCCCGGGGAGGGAGGTCGCAATCCCAGGGCTGGTGGCCCAGACCCAGGTTCCTCAGGCCAGGCCCTGCCTCCTCCCTGGACATCCTTGGGCGGTCGGCCTGGAAACTCCCGCGCCACGACCGTTTCCCGCTGCGCGGTGCCGGGACCCGCACCCCTCAGCCCGCTGGCTAACTTCTCTAGGCTTGTCAGTATTTCTTCTTTCATCCCATGCCCTCAAAAAACCAGAGCTCCCCAGGAAACCCAGCCTGTGTGAGATTTCACTTTGCTCTTCTCAAATTCCGTTCATCTGTTAACAAAATTATTACCTCCTACATTGCCTTGCCTATGAATTCCGGGAAACTCTAGCCTTACCTCATTGAAGGAAAGAAGAGCTGAAGGGGATGAATTATTTTATGAAAGAGCAATTCTAAAATGGACTGTGATGGTTATTGTACGCTTGCTCCTCAAGGTCTTAAATAATGACGGTAACTCTGACAGTAAAACTGGTGTTTATACAAACTGTGTTAGTTTAAATGTATTAGTGTTTGGTAGATCTGTTGCTTTATGGCAATGTCCTAAAAATAAACAGGCAGTCTGCTTCTCGGCAGTAAATAATATGGCAGAATACAATATGTGTTTTTAAAATCAGAGATTTAATACAGGAAACCAGTCTGTAAAATTAGGTTTTACTGATGTCCATCTACCAACAGAGAGAACGGAGTTGACTAGAAAGATCTCGTTGTGTGTATTTAAATATGAAGGTTACCTTTTGTCTGCTAGGTTTGTCAGGGTGCTTCCCCCACCCACCCACCCCCAGGGAGTTGAGCTTCCTTGGGAACCTAAGCAAATTAGCAACAAGGTCAACATCGGGCGCAATCCTGAGAGGAGGAATAAGGCCCTGTTATTTAGTTAAAAGTTAGGATTTGCCAAGAGAACAAGAAAGAGCACAAATCTTACAGTAATCTCCAGTAGTAACGGTTTCTGTTACCTGGGGGGGGGGGGGGACATAAAGGCAGTGAGATAGAAGATAAACCAAAATAGAAACACTAGGTAGAGATGAAAGGAGGCACAATCCAAAAACATCATGTGCTTTCAATCCTGTATGCACTCCAGTGCTTCAGGGGTCATTATAACAGCCCTTTGAAACAGTGAGGGGCGCTGGGAATCACACTCAACAAGGTGGCAGAGACTCCAGCTAACTCTCAGCTGTTGCTCGAGCGATCTCCCACCCTCCCCGCTTTCCCCAGGACAGCATCAGGTTTGTGGACATCCAGCCTCTGCTGTCTGTGAATTGCTCAGTAGCACAATTCTCAAGGCCCCCACATCTTTTGTTGAACAGCTTGAATCGTTATTCTGTTGTTGTTGTTGTTTTAAATACCGAGCTGAGGTTGATCTCCACGTCACGTCCACCTAAATCACATGTGTCTAGCAACCTGGGTGTTTCAAAAAGTCTTTTGCAAAAGATGTGGTCAGCTGAAACAGGTCTAGGAACAAAACAACTCACTGGTTCACAGCTGCACTTTGGGAAACCACTCTTCTTTCTCTTGTCTTTGCTTTCCAAAAGGTAGATCTTGCACCTGTTTTCCTGTACCCATGGATATTACTGAACAGAGCATATTTTTATTGCCCTGGGCATTTGAAATAAAGCTTTCAAGGTACTTTTGTGCTTAAAACATGTGGCTTGGTCCAAGCTAGTTGGTAACAAGCCCTGGGAAGCTAGAAGCAGCCATTTTAGGCTACTGATGAGCTCTACACCAACTGTATTGCTGTACATAGACAAGCAATAGTTTTTCCAGTGTACCTCCCTCATAAACACAAAAGGGTGCAGGAAAAAAAGCCTACAGATAACAGATTCTCTTGACTCACTGACCTTTTGGATTAACATTGCCATTAAGGAGACTCCAGTGACCCCAGACTAACAAAAATACATTTTGTTTTTAGGTAATGCTTTTGTGAACCACAACTTTAAGTCAACCAGCTGCTCCTCTCAACAAGAGTATCCTCTGTTAATTCTTTCACCTTGCATGATGAGTCAGAGAAAGCTAATTCCCAAGCCCTCTCTGCAGTCTCCTGTCCCTCATCCGAAGCTGAACTTCTCGTCCTCAGACCCACCTGTGAAGCAAGACGACCTGCACCTTTCCAAAGACTCCTTGGAATCTGACTCAGAAAGCCTCGCTCAAGAGATGCACTCCCTTTCTGAGCGGGAGTACCAACTCCGGGACAATGACATGGAGCCTGACAGTTTAGAGGGAAGCCCTGGACCGGACAGCCTGAGTGAGACCCAGGAGGAAGCCAGCAGAAGAGCAGCCGAGGCGGCCAGGGAGGAGGACGTCCGTGCCTGGGACAGTGTTGTGAAGGACAGGTAATGAATCGGCTCGTGCAGGGTGGTGATGTTACATCCGTACTGGGACCATTGCAACTGAGAGAGAGGCGGCAGCCTGTGGTAGGCAGGTCTCCAGTGGCAAAGGACAGCTTGTTGCCTTTTTTTTTTTGTCGCTTTCTTTACGTTTTTTTTAAATGCAATGGTTATCATCAAGGGCCTTTGCGTTTCCTATACTCCTTATATCCTTGTCCGTATTTCAAGGTTTGCCCCCCACCCCCGCTATGACCTCATCTTGGAGAAGGTTCAGGGTACATGTGTGTTTGCAGTCTGGTGGCCTTGATTTGGTCCAGGCACTGCTGTTTGGTGATGATTTGGAGTAAGTCACCCGTCTCAGGATGCTCCCTCTGTCAAATGTCTCACGGCCTAGCTGAGGATGTCAGTAACATACAAATAATGAGAGACGCCTGTCTGGCCCCTTGTGTCAGAACTAGTAGAAGTCTACCTCCCAGGCCTTGTATGATCAAAGAGGCTGGTGTTGTGGCATACTGGGTAAGCTACCACCTGCAACACTGCATCCTGTACGAGTGCTGGTTCGAGTCCCAGCTGTTCCACTTCCGATCCAGCTCCCTAATGCACCTGGGAAGCCAGCAGAAGATGCCCCAAGTGCTTAGGGCCCTGCCACCCACTTGGGAGACCCAGATGGAGTTCTGGGCTCTTGCCTTTGACCTGGCCCAGACCCAGCCATTGTCGCCACTTGGGAAGTAAACCAGGTGGAAGACCTCTCTGTTTCTCCCTCTCTTTCTCTGCTTTTCAAATAAATAACTCAATCTTTTTTTAAAAAGTTTAATCTAATAATCAGTGTGTATGGTAACTTTGAGTGGCCACGAAATGTCAGGAAATCTAAAATAATGTGGTAATATCACTGAATTTTTATGCTCAAATTTAAATTAATTTATTTTTAAATTGTATTTAATTTAAGTTTCATATATTTCATATATACAGATTTACGAGCATAGTGGGACTTCCCCTCCCTCCCACCCACATTCCAGCCCTTCCTTCCTCCCTCTCGGATTCCCAGTCTTCATTTTTGCAATGATCTATTGTCAGTATACTTAGTGACATATAGCTCACCCTACTCTGAGTAAAGGGGTTCAGTAAATAGTGTGAAGAAAAAGAAAAGAAAACAAAACAAAATAAAACAAAACAAAGCTAAGCAAAAGATTAATCTTCAGTGGAAGAGATAAGGGCAGTAAACAATCATCCACTCTCAAAATGTCTATTTCGCTCCAATACATTACATTTCAGGTATTCTAATAGTTGCATCGGATCAGAGAAAATATGTGATATGTGTCCTTTTGGGACTGGCTTATTTCACTAAGTATAACAGTTTACCGTTGTGATCATCTTGTTGCAAAAGACAGGATTTCATTTTTTTTCACAGTTGAGTAGTACTCCATAGTGTATATATACCATAATTTCTTTATCCAGTCATTAGTTGATGGACATCTGGGTTGATTCCATATCTTAGCTATTGTGAATTATGCTGCAATGAACATAGGGGTACAGATAACTGTTTCACATACTGATTTCTTTTGGTTTGGGTAAATTCCCAGGAGTGGGATGGCTGGGTGATATCCCTGTCTTAATGAAGCAGTAAATGATGCAATGCAGTACAGAAGTTAAAAGCTGTTGATTAGAAGGGGGCTTTCAATGCAGTGGGAAGCAGACTGCTTGGGTTAAATACTAGTTCTACCATTTACCTTGTCCAAACCTAATTAATGTCTCTGTGCCTCAGTTTCCACACCAGTAAAAATGGGATGCTAATAATAATAATAATAATAATATTAATGGTACCTCATGGTGTTATTGTGAGGCTAAAATAATACATGTTTTAACAGCAACTAGCACAGACCGAGTTTGGAGTCTGATTACAGGGACCTGGAAGACGTGCCATGGTACTGGAAGATGAATTTATGGATCACTGAGTATAACCACTCACCTCACAGAGCTCAGCTGACTTGCCCCAGTGTGCGGCCCCCGCGAAGGCCATAAGTGAGAACCAGAAGTGGCGCCCGGTCCTTAGTCTTTTTCTTCCTTCCTTCTGCTCCTTTCTTTCTCTGGGAATCTTGAATCAAATCAAACTCCTGTGTGTCTTCAGGGGCCACATAATGCGGTGAAACTGATCAGTGTGGTCACCAAGGTGCTGGGTGCAAGAGCACGCAGGTGGGTTTGAGAAAGACAGACGCCTTCGCCTGGACTGGGGAGAATGAGCCAGGAGGAGAGAAAACAGGCTCAGGGAGAGCAGTGAGATGAGGCGGCGCTTAGCGAAGGCTGTTCTGCCAGCTCGTGCCTTTTAAATTACAGTGTAATCACACAGTGGGCAAAGCCACTTCAGTGTGGTAATACCAATGACAAATGCTGATGATGATATCACGTCAAAGGTCAGTCTGTGGTTTCACTTAACTCTTTAATCAGCCCTGCAGGCAAGGTGCTGCTGTTTCCATTTTGCAGATAAGGAAAATGAGGCTAACAGAGATGAATATGGTCACCATGCTCTGAAGGGATATTGTTGTTTCAGTATTCTTCTCTTTTTTTTTTTTTTTTTTTTAATTTTTGACAGGCAGAGTGGACAGTGAGAGAGAGAGACAGAGAGAGAAAGGTCTTCCTTTTGCCGTTGGTTCACCCTCCAATGGCTGCCGCTGCAGCCGGCGCACCGCGCTGATCCGATGCCAGGAACCAGGATCCAGGTGCTTTTCCTGGTCTCCCATGGGGTGCAGGGCCCAAGCACCTGGGCCATCCTCCACTGCACTCCCTGGCCACAGCAGAGAGCTGGCCTGGAAGAGGGGCAACCGGGACAGAATCCGGCGCCTCAACCGGGACTAGAACCCGGTGTGCCGGCGCCGCAAGGTGGAGGATTAGCCTATTGAGCCACGGCGCCGGCTCAGTATTCTTTAATCATGAAAAAATTTTAACCTACAAAAAAAGTATAGTGGAAAGTATGGTAGGACTCTTATTGCCATATTTGTTGCAGGTATATTTTTTAAACTTATATTACAGAAAAAGTTCCCTTTATTTATTTGAAAGTCAGAGTTACACAGAAGGAGAGGCATAGAGACAGAGAGGTCTTCCTTTCCATCCGCTGGTTCTCTCCCCAATTGGCCACAATGGCCAGAGCTGTGCCTATCTGAAGCCAGGAGCCAGGAGCTTCTTCTGGGTCTCCCACATGGGTGCAGTCGACCAAGGACTTGGGCCATTTTCTACTGCTTTCCCAAGTCATAGCACTCATGTGGATGTGCCTCTCCTTACGAATCTTTTGTTCATTTCTTTAGTGGGTAATCTGTAAGCAGTGAGTATGAGTGTGTGTGTATATATTCACTAATTGTACAATCACTAATATATGTGTAGGGAAACCCTGCTTTGTTCAGGTAGAGGGTTTTTTTACATTTTACTATTATATTTTTAAATTTAGACGCATGGCCTTAGTTCATTCATTTTTAAAAATGTTATTTATTTGAGAGGAGAGAGGGAAAGAAAAGAGAGAGAGGGGAGATAGCGCTTCCATCCGCCGATGCAGTCCTACAAATCCCCCCTGCAATTTGAGAACCGAGAACTCAATCCAGGTCTCCCTTATGGTTGCCAGGAACCCAATTACTTGAGCCATCACTGCTGCCTCCCAGGGTCTGCATTAGCAGGAAGCTGGAGTCAGGAGCTGGAGCTGGGTATTGAACCCAAGAACTCTGATATCAAACATGAACAACTTAGCTGTTAGGCCAAACGTGTGACCCCATTTTTAATTACTGTGTAAGTTCCGTTATATGTACAGTTTATCCATTTTTCTATTGATAGCATTTGGGTTGTTTCCAGTTTTCGTTACTCGGCAGGGTGCTCAGTGCACATCCTGTGTGTCCCTCCAGGCGTGTGTGCCAAAGTTTCTGTAGGACATATGTATTCACAGGTGAATGTCTTCAAATTTACCCACCTCGCCTGCAAGTTCCCAATCCACACAATTCCCCAGTCTCTTTAATTTTTGACATTCTGACAGGTTATAAAATCCTATCATTTTATAAATTTGCTTTTCTCTGATGACTTGTGAGCTTGAGTATCTGTACTTAAAAGATCTATATATTTGAAAGGCATAGCAACATTGAGATAGCGAGAGATACAGAGAAATCTTCTGTCCACTGATTCACTCCCCAAGTGGCTGCAATAGCCAGGCAAAAGCCAGGAGCCAGGAACTCTATCCTGGTCTCCCACATGGGCGGCAGGGGTCCAAGTACCTGGGCCAGCTTCCACTGAGCAGGAAGCTGGATTAGAAGCAGAGCAGCCAGGACTTGAACTGGCATTCTGATATGGGATGCAGACGTTGTAAGCAGTGGCTTAATCGACTGTTCTAGAGCACTGGTTCCTTTAATATAATTTTGCATGTTTTTAGCCAGAGATCAAGTCAGATATACTCTTTGGTATGTGGTCATTTTCATTTAATAAAATATCATCAGTATCTTGGGTATCTTTCTTTATTTGTATTTATAGATGTACCTCATGCTGCGTAATAGTCCATGATACGTTTATTCATTTGCTAGTAGGTGGACATTGGGATGTCCCCAGTTGTGTGGTTTTTTTTAAAGATTTATTTATTTGAAAGGCAGAGAGAGGGAGAAAAAGAAAGAGAGAGAGAGGTCTTCCATCTACTGGTTCACTCCAGCAACGACTGGAGCTGTGCCGATCCAAAGCCAGGAGTCAGGAGCTTCTTTCTGGTGTCCTACACAAGTGCAGGGGCCCAAGGACTTGGGCCATCTTCTACTGGTTTCCCAGGCCATAGCAGAGAGCTGGATCCGAAGTGGAGCAGCCAGGACTTGAACCTGTGCCCATATGGGATGCCAGCAATTCAGGGGGCAGCTTTACCTGCTATGCCACAGTGCCAGCTTCCTGATTTGTGTTTTTGTTTTGCAACACTTTAATTGAAATGTTATATCTATATAGTTTATATATATGTATGTGTGTGTAGTATATATACATATATATATATGTAGGTACTAAAAGTTTTGTGAAAAAATAAAGTATGAGCTTATTTTGATGCAAAGACAATTTTTGGTGCAAATTTTTTCATAATATATGGAAAATGTTTACTATGGAAAAAACTATACATTGATTTCAAAATTTATTTTACACCAAAATAAACTCATATTTTTAATTCCATTTTTCCACAAGCTTATTGAATTACACTTGTATGTGAAAGAATTGACAGAGTTTGGTGGCAGATCAGATATGAGAAGTAAAGGGAGAAGAAAAGCCACAGGTTGCTTTAAGGATTTCATCACAATAGCTGGCAATTTTAGAATGCTTATGGTGGCCTAGACATTTTGCCTGTACTCTCATTGAATCCTTATGCTATCTCTGATAGGCAGTTACTGTGACGATCCCATTTTAAGGGTACAAATGAAGCAGAGGGGTTATGTACACCATTCCCTGTGTATAGTGAGCGCTGGCGCGAAAGCTCAGGAGTCTGAATTCCTGCTGTCACCGTGTTTTTACCCTGGCTCTCCTCTGAATACTGTGTAGTCTCCTGGGCACTCAGTGGTAGTAGTTCTTATTTACAGAAATGGCAGCATTGGAAAGGAGAGACCTCTAGCAATAGCAGGGTATTCTCAAGGTGAAGAATTTAAGACAGGGATCCACTAGGTGGCCTCATTTCTTCCTTTTGTCCAGCTCTAAGGGACCTGACTTAAACCCCTGCTCCTCACCAAAGGACAACTTAAATACTGTTTAATACATTTCAAAGTAAACAGTGATGCCCGCACAAATCAAAAAGGGAGTTTTGAAGAACTAAGGCTGTTGTCTTCCGATGCAGAGGCCCTTTGGTATTGCTGTCTCCCCCGGGTGGATTTGCCTTGGAAGCATTTAATGACTGCCAACCCCAGGATTAGAGTGGGTGACAACCCCATTTAATTGTTTGGCTGCACAGTGCATTGATCAACCAGAGGCCCACTTCCCTGCTACAAAGGAAAACAGGACTGAAGCCTTTAGCCAAAGAATGCCTCAAGAATATGATCTGGGTGAGTGTGTAGTTCCTGATTTCTCTGCCCTGTCTCACTTGAGTCTCGGAAACCTTTCCCGGGTACATTAGTGCTTGGATCTGAGTATCTCAGGAGGCACGAAATTCACAGATGAATTGATCTCAGATTCTCAAAACGACATTCAAGTAGGCTTTCAATTCTGCAAGGTAGACAGCATTCTGGGAATTGTAGTTCAAAATAATTAGTCAAAGCCTTGCCTTAAAACCAAGGAGAAATCTCTTTCTTCTTGCTTTTATAAGCAATAATTGTGAAAGCTGCCCGGCAGATCACTTAGCCCTACTCGTGTGTTTTGATGTTACTAGAACCTCCTCAAAGCAATTACTCCCTTGTATCTACCAAAGTCAAGCCATGGTTCAATGTTTATGGATTAGAGAAAACCTTTTACTTAATAGAAATTGGAGCCGTATTGACTGCAGTGAATGAGTCGTGAGTGGAGAGAGGAGCTTCATGTGATAATCCTTAAACCCCACTCCAGAACAAGCCTTGTGACACTCGGTGCGCACAAAGAGATCAATGTAATTCCTAGAGCATCAGAAATAACCTCTTCAGTCCTGGAGCCTCTGCAGCCTTGCATATTAAGAAAGAAAAAGCAGCAACAGAATACTTCATACATGTGTTTAATAAGGTCTTCTTTAGCAGAATACTTACGTAATTAACTACAATTTCCTTATAAGAGCCTCTTAGATGGGTATTATTTTCCCAGTCTTGCAGAGAAGGGACCAAAGCTGTGAAGTTTGTGGAGGTGTACAGACTCACTCAGTGGCACAACCAGAAATTTACCTGAATTCTCCCAACTCAAAAGCATGAGCTAGGGCCTGCGCTGTGGTGCAGTGGGTTAAAGCCCCAGCCTGCAGCGCCAGCATCCCATATGGGCACCAGTTCAAGTCCCAGCTGCTCCACTTCCGATCCAGCTCTCTGCTATGGCCTGGGAAAGCAGTAGAAGATGGCCCAAATCCTTGCGTCCCTGCACCTGCGTGGGAGACCTGGAAGAAACTCCTGGCTCCTGGCTTTGGATCAGCTCAGCTCTGGCTGTTGCAGTCATTTGGGGAGTGAACCAGTAGAATGGAAGACCTCTCTCTCTGGCTCTACCTCTCTCTGTAACTCTGTCTTTCAAATAAATAAAATAATTCTTTTAAAAAGAAAAAAGCATGAGTCCCTAGGGCCTGCATTGTGGTGCAGCAGGGTGAGCTGCCACCTGAAATCCTGGCGCCCATACCGGAGTGCCAGTTTGAGTCCCAGCTGTCCATTTCTGATACAGCAGGTGATGCCCCAAGCACACGGGTCCCTGCAACCCACATGGTAGATAGGATGGAGTTTGTGGCTCTTGGCTTTGACCTGGCCCATCCCTGGCTGTTGTAGGCATTTGGGGGAGTGAACCATGGAATGAAAGAGCTCTCTCTCTCTCAGTCTCTCTCTGTCACCCTGCCTTTTGAATGAATGAATGAATAAATAAATGAACTTTTTTTATAAAGCCTGAGCCTCTAGTAATAAATATCAAGATAGGTCAACAAAGACTGATCTGATGAAAGATCCCAGTTCACTGTGTAGTGAAAGGTAAGATACCACAATTTCCATATGGAGGGGCCAGCGCTGTGGCGTAGTGGGTAAAGCCGCTGCCTGCAGCGTCAGCATCCCATATGGGCACAGGTTTGAGTTCCAAATGCTCCACTTTCTATCCAGCTCTCTGCTGTGGCCTGGGAAAGCAGTAGAAAATGGCCCAAGTCCTTGGGCCCCTGCACCCGCATAGGAGACCCAGAAAAAGCTCCTGGCTCCTGACTTCAGATCGGCACAGCTTTGGCCATTGCAGCCATCTAGGGAGTGAACCAGCAGATGGAAGACCTCTCTCTCTCTCTCTCTCTCTCTGCCTCTGCCTCTCTGCCTTTCAAATAAATAAATCTTTTTAAAAATATGGAGCAAACCAAAGCTAGGGTAAATATGCACATAAAATTTATAAGTTTTAGGAAAATCATAAAAATTTGAAAGGCTACCATATCCTTGGGATAAAGAGACTTTAACTGGATTTCACTTCGGGTGGTGAGGTCATAATAAACCTCATTCTTCAGCGCCTCTCCTGGGAAACAGGTGCTTTCCTTTCTTATCACCTGGAAACACAGTCTCCACAAAAGGGAGGCTTTCTGTCCAGTAAGCAGCTGCGTTAGAGAGTAATGGGAGGGAGAGAGGAACAATGAGGGATTAACAGTTAAGTTGAATATTCAGAATTATCTGGAAGTTAAAAAGGAACTCAGTAATAGCACTCTGCATTTTTTTATTGTTGTGATTTATCATTTTTCCCTCCAATGCTTTCATGTATTGTTTCTGACTGATACAACGATCAGGTGAGTGGTGACTTCCAGGGCCTGAAGGGTGTTCCACAACCGAAACAGAGACATCCTGAGCAGAGACCGACTCGGGGAGGCCAAAGCTCAGGATTTCCGTGTCCCCCCAGATTTCCCAGGCTGTTTTTATAGAACACATTGGAAATATTTAAGCTGAGGTTAGGCTACAGTCTCTTAAAGGTGTAGTAGCAATGTTTTCGCATTGATGGGGAGAGTAAACAAGGCTTTTAAGGCTGGTTCTAGTACTCTGAGATTATTGAGAACATTGTAAGAGCGTCCAGGGTCAGCGTTTGCTCCTGTTGCTTTCTGGAACGTCATCCTTGTTGCTACATGTTGTCTTGGAGTAGATCGATTTTCACTTTGAGTCCACTGGTTGGCCAGTCTCTTCAAATACGTCCCACTGCATCCGTGTTCCAGGGGCTTTCCACACAGCCTTTGGGAAATCCCTAGGAGCGTGTTCTTTCTGAGAGATCAGAGTAGTGACTTTGTGCCGTCTCTAGGTTATTAGTCATTTTGTTTTGCGTTCCTTCATCTCCTCACAAACTGTGCTTTAGTTAAACCCCGACGCACTCATCAGAGCAGGCATGGTGCCACTGTAACAGATGAGCTGTTGTGGGAGTCAGGTGTGCGTGGGCATGAGTCGCATCTATTAGGGCCAAAGTCCCAGCCAGAAATGCTAAAGCCCCCAGAGACAGTCACTCCTTCCTTTCCAGTTTAGTTCAAGAATTGGGATGTGTTGTTCTGTTAAAATAAGTAAATACACAGCCAGTTCGAAACGTAACAAAGAGTAATCTAAGGGTACATCACCTACAATCCCCTGAGTTTGTCAAGAGGATCAAGGGGCTGCTAATGAAGTTGCTAAAGGGAAGGTCTAGTTCATGGACTTCACATTCTTGTTTATTTCCACTTCCTGACAAGTTTGGAAATATAAACAATTTTGATTAGCATAGTTTTTTACTGGATTGAATTCAAATTAAATAATTTTCCCAGCACTTGCTTACACTGCTGGCTTTTTGCATCAGAGGCCCCCAGTCCAACCAAGAAAATAACAGATTGTTAGAGCAGTGGGCATTGCTAACGGTCATCCTGTTCACCTGTTGCACAAAGGAAGACCTCAAGGCCCAGAGAGGGGAAGCGACTCATCCACTTCCTGTGCCTGGTCAGTGGCAACCTGGACTCCACCCCAGGGTCAGGGCCTGGCCCTTGCTTAGCCCCCATGATCTCACAGCTGTCTTGTGATTCAAGTGCTCCTAATATCTGGTATTTAAAACGTAAGAAACTTGGCAGGTGCCGTGGCTCAGTAGGCTTGCGGTGCACCGCCTTGCGGTGCCAGCACACCGGGTTCTAGTCCCAGTTGGGGCGCCGGATTCTGTCCCGGTTGCCCCTCTTCCATTCCAGCTCTCTGCTATGGCCAGGGAGTGCAGTGGAGGATGGCCCAAGTCCTTGGGCCCTGCACCCCATGGGAGACCAGGAGAAGCACCTGGCTCCTGCCATTGGATCAGCGCGGTGCACTGGCCGCAGCGCTTCGGCCACGGCGGCCATTGGAGGGTGAACCAACGGCAAAGGAAGACCTTTCTCTCTGTCTCTCTCTCTCACTGTCCACTCTGCCTGTCAAAAAAATAAAAATAAATGTAAGAGACTGTATCTGAGGAAAGCATAAGCCCCTGGAGATCGTATAAATCGACATCCCTTTCTGCCTGTCAGCCGCTGTTTTGGGGAATGAAGGGAACACACAAGCCTTTCGTGGCAAATGTCTGGCATTCGCATTGTAAACTCACTGAACGAAGGGAATTAGGCTTCCAAACACTGTGTCAGACAGCATCTCCCCTGTGAAGGCACCGCCTCGGTTTCACATCACATAGTCTTAATAGAAGTGAGGTACTAGAATTTTACATTGCAATTACTCACATGTCCTCTTTAGATAATTTGTTTTCGTTTAGCTCAGAGATTGTCCTTGAATCAAGACTGGTAATAATAAGGATCGGAGACAGCTATGTGGGTATTTTGCAGCCTCAAATCTGTTTTAAAGAAAAAAAGAGGGGGGAGGGGACTTTGGAATCATCCAAATTATATAATTGCTGTAAATAAAATTCACTGGATAGCTATCCAGCCCCTTCTCTTTATTGTTTCTGTCAGTCTTTGGCCTTCAGTTTGTAGACCATCCTTTTTCTATTAAAATGTTAAATTTCTTCAGCAGAGTGACTATCTGCATTAAATGAAGTTTTCTGGGTTTCAAATAACCTCCAGAAAACATTTCAGTATACTTGTGGAACCATTTTATTTAATACTTGCAAGAGTGAATTTTTAATCTTTTGGATGTATTTCATTTTATTTACTTAAAAGCCATTGATAAGAAGATTAAGATGAGCATAGAATTCAGAAATCCTTGGAAACCATTGTCAGCTTTATAGTTCTTTAAAGAAGCGTTAAAAACTTTACACTTAAACAAAAATTGAATTTGCTGCTCATATGCATAAAAGATTTAATGGCATATAAATTGGGAATAATTGTTCTGTTTAAAAGGATTAAATTAAACCTAAATCAATAATGACATGTGCAGTTTCAATTTAACTGCCTACTTAAAATAAAGTGGCAAATAAATAACAGCTAAATGATTAATAGCAATGCTTTTATTCACCTCCTCAACAGGCAAAATGGCCAGTTACTGCATATTTTATTGTGAGTGCACAGGATGTTAATTGTACTAGAAACATGCTCTAATTTTAGTAATTTTTTGATTGAATACAATACTGAATGTGAGGCTCTTCATTACATGGAGATTTGATTTTATTTTGTTTGAAGTTATCACAGTAAGTACTCAAATAGGGTCCATTAAAGCCAGCAAATATCATGGCCTATGCATGTGAGATAACTCCCACCCCTTCCCTCAGCGCTTGGGTCTCTAACCTAGGATCTGAAGAGGAGCCCCCGGCATCTGTTGTCTGAATGGCAACAAAAGAGTTGTGTGCTCATTGTCTGTGTAACCTTTCTATCAAACAGGGTGGGGGAAGAGGTGCATGTTGTGTGCACAAATGATTACTTATGAAAGGACACTTCAGGCTCGTTTTGTCCCGGTGTGTTGACCTGGACCATAGAACACAATGGAGCTTCTTAGCACACAAGCCCAGAACAATGGGATTCTCTAATATCATGTTCTATCCCAACCATTAGGTTTGTTTCTGTGAAGTGTTCCAGCTTTCCATGCTCATGATTTTGCAAAGCACAACCTCCCATTTGTTTCAGCATAGGTTGTTGCATTCAGCAAGGGGATGTTATAGACAGGCGTTGCAGGTGTAAATGGTACAGTTTCACGAAAGCTCTTATGAGAGCCACAGTTTCAGACTCTACCCTCCTCTGGATGCATTCTGGGAGTTTCTCTCCAAACAGTTGGTTCAAAAACATGTTTCCCAGCCTCAGCAACTTGTTTTCTCTGGTTTGTTTCTGGCTTGTCCAGGTTACATTTAAACATCAATCTTTGCTGTCGTATATGATATTTCTTCTACAGTCATCTAAGAGTGGAAATTTGTCACGGTTAGAAATTTCAGCTTTTTTATAGGTCTAAAATAATTTCATTCTCCCAGTTTTATCTTCCTCATTATCTTTCAGCAGATGTTAAAAATAAGTCTATCATGTGGAAGCACTGACATTTCTTAATCCTGTTTCCTAAATTGTTGTTCAGATGTAATCCACAGTGTTAATTCTTCACTACCACTCAGTGCATCCCAAGATAATGTTGTACCCTGGAAACATTTTTCCAAACGTAAGCCCTGGAGAGAGAAGAATCCCTTTGAGAGCCATCAGCAGGAAGTACGATGCACAACAACACTGTTATGTCATGGGGACCACACGTAACCCTCAGCAAGCCAAGACCAGCCTCCCTAGCTAGCCCTCACTGAATCCTTACTCTGTGCCAGGAGCACGGTTCTGTGCATTTGTATATACTAATTTGCTTAATCCTCTCAACACTGAGAGGAAGGTACTGCTGTCACCCTTGTTTTACTTATAGGGAGGCTGATGCACAGTAGGTAAACTATTTGCCTACATTCACATAGGAATGGCTGGTATCAGGAACCAAATTCAGAAACATGGTGACCAGCTGGAGTGCACCAATTCGCTTAGTGTCACAGCAGACGTTGAAGTCAGGGAATCCACTCCCCTCTGTCACTGAAGATCACCGATAAAAAAGTAATCCTGGCATTGCTCAGTTAGTGATTCTTTTATGAGTCTATCACAGGCTTAGAGAAAAATGGAGTTGGAGTGGACTTTGACATATCATCTAACAACTGGATCTAGAAATAAAAGGGTAACATACTTCCAGTGATAAGCAAGGTTGGGTCCTCCTTTCTGAGTACCCATAGCATCCTATATTTCTTTGTTTCTTTATGCACCTAATTAATCAGTACAGTTGCTACCTAAAGCCTGTCCTCCCCACTGGAGGGCAAGATCTATCAGTCTGCTTCTGTTTTGCTCCGTGCTTTGTCCTCTGTGCCTGATAGTCTGCCTGTACCTAGGGAGGTACTCAGTACATCATCTGCCGACTGACTGACAGATCAGTAACTCACATAGGGCAGAGTCTGCAACACACTTGCTTGATTACCACCTGTCGGAGTGACACAATACAACTCACTGGATGGGAGTCGGGTTCCAGAGCTGACTGCCAGGGCCTCTCTTCTGGCTCCTGCACTTGTAAGCTCTGTGACCTTGGGAGACTTACTTAAGCCCCAAAACCCTCAGCTCTCTCTAGTACTAAATGAGGATAATAGTCCTTCCCTCAGAGTTACTGTAAGGATCAATCTGAAGAGTCACTGCAAGCATCCCTTGGATCAGCATACAATACATAATGCACACGAGATCCCTGGTGTTGTCACCTAACAAAGGTGGCCAGCCTGCTCCACGCAACACAAAGTAGAGGACCACCTTTCTTTCCAAAAAAGATTTTATTGCTTCTGTTCATAATCTCTCCCAGAAACTCACCACTTCAACTGTCCAGAAGTATTTATTACAGCCTTTGCTCTCTGATTAAACTCTCGGCCCAGATGCCTTCACAGAGTTTACAAAGTCCTTCAAGATCTGACCTCTACTTAACCTTGAACTCTACCTCTCAGGTTTCCCCTGTTTTATCCATACAAAAGCTGATCTTTGGAGGGACTATATTCCCTCCACTCCATTCCTTTTTACATGCCATCCTGCCAACCTGGGATACACCTCCTGCCCATTTTGGCCTTAGGTCTCAACTGTGCCATCAGTTCTACCAGAAGCCTTTCTCCCATCTACCAGGACAAGATTGGATGCCCCACCCAAGTTGTCCTGATAGCTCATGCTTGTTGGCTCATCACTCCAAACTGTTCACAGCTTGCACCCTTGTCTACCCCTAGTAGGCTGCCAATCCAATGCTGTACCGTTTGCTACTATGACCCCAAGCATAGTAATTGCTCAGTAATTACTTTATAAATTAGTGAAAAGTGAAAGTTAAATTCAGTTTTTTGCAACAGCATAGCATGGGTGTGGGAAAACATATCCTTTCTTCATTAAACACACTCACTCACACACACACACACACACAGCATTCATTTTTATGAAGATAGTTCGTGAGCTTTCTCTTCCTACTAAACAATCACACTCAAACCTTAGGTTTAACTTAGTACAAGATAAGCCCTAAATTCATTCACTAATTTGGTTCAATGCAAAAAACTTCTGTGTGTTTAGATCCTAATTTAAATCTAAAGCTATATAAGAGTTGACTAGAGTCAACAGTTGTTATTCTATAAGCATTTTCCTTTTTTAAGATTTATTTTTATTTATTTGAAAATCAGGTTTATAGAGAAAGGAGAGAGATCTTCCATCTGCTGGTTTATACCCCTACATGGCCCCAGTGGCCAGGCAGGTCTAGGCAAGGCTGAAGCCAGGAACCTAGAATTCCATCCAGGTTTCTCACTTGCGTGCACGGGCCCAAGGACTTGGGCCATATTCTGCTGCTTTAGCAGGGAGCTGGATCAGAAGTGAAGCAACCAGGCCTCAAACCAGCACACAGATGGGATGGCTGGCTTAACCTGCTACACCACAATGCTGGCCCATAGATGCATTTTTTTGACTTGTGCCTCCACAGTACAGTGTTCTAGGACATACGTGGGGAGCTTATGAAGGCAGAACCCAGGAGCTTACAAAGGCGAGAAGACAAATTTACCATTGGAGAGCTCAGTGAGCACAGTGATAGAGCATTTGTGCAGCCCTGTGAAATAAACACAGTGAATATGAATGATCCGTATTTACAGTTGTGAGAAACTGTCTCGGAGGTGACACAATTTGCAATGGACACATAACTGGTAGAGAGAGACCCTGAATATGGGTCCAGGTCTGTCTGGTTCACGTCTAGATTATGCCCTGCTGGACCACATCATGTCTTGTGTACGTGCTGGTGACTTCAGAGCCAAGTGAAAGGCCAGGCAGAGAGGGCCTGTGTGCTCCTAAGATGGGACAGCCTCCAGGTGAACCCTGCTCATCAGGCCCCAGGACCAGGCCGCCCCTGTAGGGCTCAAGGCGTGGTGAGACCCGTATTCTGACAAGTGCGATCTGTGCCCATCTGGGCACTGCACTGGAGGAGACTGGAGCTTGTCTCATGTTGGCAAAGGAAGAGCAGCCTGTTTTCAAGAAGTTTCTTATCTTAATATGTGAACTAAAAAATTCAAAATGACAATTTAGCAAGGCATGGGAGTTTTGGCTTTTTGCTCTGGTTTTTGCTTTCCATCAAATCAAAGAAATCTAGGTCCACATTAAGAAGAGTAAATTAGCATTAAAGGGGCCATTAGTTTGTTTACCCAGCATAAAATTATGTCCTCTGTAAACGGGAATATCAAATAGCATAAAAAGCCCAGGTGATTTACATTTTCTTTTTGATTAGAGGATTGCATCCACTGTACTCAAGGAAGGAAAATCTCTCCCATTTAGCTTTTGAAGATCAAAGGGGCCATTAAATATGCCATATTACTGGCATTTTTTTCTTTTTTGGTTAAGACTAGGGGGTGCTTTACAAATTGAGATTGTCATGAGGAAAGGGAGGACTTCATTTGGGGTCAGGTGCACTGACTGTGGACTCTTCACTCCCCCCAGGGAGGACCACATGCTTGACTTTCTATTCAAATAGGGCTGCCTTACACTGTGAGCACACCCTGACCTGTCTGCTGGGCTCTCATGCTAACACCATGAACCTTTCAGGGAGACACAGTCTGATTCTGAGGCTTGGGGAGGTTTCTGTAGTTCCCTTGGTAAAATAACAACAACAAAATGCAGTGAAAAGCAAAGTCACTGAAAAGAAAAATGATCTTCTGTGGGTGTTTCATCAGGATAAAACCTGGCTTTCCTTCCCACAGGGGCAGGCAGAGGCAAATGTTATCTAGGTGACAGTCTGGGTTTCCCCTCCTATATATAGACAGATGTGGATATCACCAGCTAGGATGACGATTCTATCTTCACCATCTGAACACTGAGTCACTGTTGCTGTGCCCAGCACCCTTTGAGCTACAGTGGTTCATGACTTAACCTAGTGGCCTTCGTTTCTCGGTCGTTCTGACATTTAGCATTGAACTATCTTCTAATTTTATTTTGGATTTCAGTGAACTTGGATAATTAAGACCTTTTTGCCCTTATGTGTTGTCAGGGGTGGGGGAAGGGATCTAATCTGAGCTGAGCTATGTCTAACATACAGATAGTGAAAGTAAAGAAGGAAGAAAGGTGGAGATTGATTTAGAATAAAATGATCAAGGGACTGTAATGAGTGAACTTGTTTTGATTGAGGACTTGCCATTTCTTTTCTGCTTTGGGCAGCCAACAACCAATGAAAGATAAATATTCAGACCTCCAATATGACCCAAACTGGAATAAGAAACAGGAAAGGCAGCTGTCGGCTCTGGAAGGGCTGTCGGAGTCTGGAGAGAGCTCTCTGGAAAACCTGCCTCTGGATCCACTTCAGCCTTCCAAGGAGACATCGGCGGAGCTCTCAGGGGGGAAAGACAGCCAGCAGAGTCCACAGAGTGCAGCCTCCTTACTTGGGAGTGAATTTTTAAGCACACACTATGAGCACAGCACTCCTTGCAGTGAGCCGTTTTCCGAGCTGAGCGATAGCGACCTGGAGGAGGATTCCAGCAACCTCTCTCAGTATGTGAAGAGTTCAAGTTCACATAATGAGGTTTTCCTGTCGGAATCACGAGGCCGTCGGCGAAAGAAGCCCAAACAATATTTTGTAGAGAAAAATAAGCTGACCTTGGGATTGCCCACTCCTAAAACAGACTCTTATCTTCAGCTTCACAATAAAAAAAGGGGGGAAACTCACCTGCAGCAGGTAAGTAGAGGGTTCCTAACTATCTCTTCTGAAACACTAAATGGGAATTTGCTTTTGTTTGAGATGATTGAATAGCTCTTCCTTTGGGGCGATGGTGTCACTGTAACCACCTGGCATTGTGGAAAAAACGCTTCCATCCTAGGCCCTGTGGGCTGCCCCTTCTTGTAGAATGAGAATTATTCCTCAAATCCTTAACATCAAGAACAAAAGCAATCGATGGTTTGCAGTGCTGTGACTGCTAATTCAATTATTGTATCCGAAATATCTCTATTAGAAGAATTAGAGAATTTTTAAACATTGTGTATCCTGATAGATTTAGGAATGAGTATTTGATTCCCTATGATAATTGCCTTTGTTTCCACCGTAGCATGGTTTTTCAAGACTATTAAGTGCCCCAACACAAGGGAGGTGATGTGATGGACTCACATCAGTAGCTACAGCTCCTGTGCATAAGTGATTCTCCACTCAGATTCTGTGTTCATATAGGGTGATCGTGACAGTGGGAGCGGGGGAGGGGACAGGGTACAGCATGGTGGCAGTGGGGGCAGGGGAGGGGACAGGGTACAGCATGCTCTTTTTTATAAAAAAATTATTCAAATGATTCTATTGTCTTTGCAACAGTCATTGATAATCATTACATCATACTTTGTGGACCTGCTTAAATGATATGATACTGTTAAACCTTGGTCTCTCCATCTATAAAACTAGGGACAGGTGTTGTGGCAGAGCAATGAAGCCTGCATCCCATGTCACAGTGCCTGGTCAGGTCCTGGCTACCACACTTCCAATCCAGCTGCTTACTAATGAACACCCTGGGGGGCAGCAGATAACAACTCCAGTACTTGGGTCCTGCCACCCACATGGGAGACCTGGACTGAGTTCCTGGCTTTGGCCTGGCCCAGCCCCAGCTAGCTCCAACTATTACAGGCAATTGCAGGAGTGAACCAGCAGATGGAAAATATCTTTCTATTCCTTCTCTCTCCCTCTCTCTCTCTCTCTCTGTCTCTCATATTGCCTTTCAAAATAAATAAATAAACCTTAAAAAAATTAGAAAATATTAAATGCCCTCTCTTCCTCATCTGGTTGTTTTGAGTGTAAATTCGATGCCAAATGATTGATCCCACCCTGTTGGAGGCAGTGAATTTGGTTCTGTTCCATGGGAGCACAGAAAGGCCTTATCAGCCCACCTCCTGGTGGATACTTCCACAGACCAGACAGGAGAGGCTGGATCCGCAGAATTCACCACCCTCTTTGGAAAATGGCTTGAAATTCATGACCTACTAACATGGGGCCCTTTTCGGACATGAAGGAGAGATTATTAAATTTAATGTGAATACCCTCAACTCTGCTCTAGATCCTAGCTGGAATTATTTAAAGTACTCTAACCTGTTCTGGCCTCTAAGCATTTCCTGATGGACAACATAGCTGAAATGATGGACACTCATGGATTCTTTGATTCAGACTCTTTATCATGTTATTGGATTGTGTGACACCTTTGCCATTGTAACATTAAAATAAAGGAATGGATGTCATTGATTTAGCTGAATTATCAAAACAAATTCTTCAGCAGCTTTCAACATAATTTACTCAATTTTAGTTTAAAGATTGTCTTATAAAAGCCATGTAAAATTTTTAATTGTTCATTTAAAAATATAAATCCATCTGTCCAATATCTGTGAGAAATATTCACAGCTAGTAATTTCTCACAGTCCAAGACAATAGTTTTCATTACTTTAAAAAATGTTCTTGGGGCCAGTATTGTGGAAAAGTGGGTTAAGCCACCACTTGCAACACCAGCATCCCATATGGGCACCAGTTAGAGTCCTGGTTGCTCCACTTCTGATCAGGCTCCCTGCTAATGCACCTGGGAAAGCAGTGGAAAATGACCTAAGTCCTTGAGCCCTGAACCCACGTGAGAGACCCAGATGGAATTCTGGGCCCCTAGGTTTGGCTTGGCCCAGCTGGGCCATTGCAGGCATTTGGGAGGTGAATCAGCAGATGGAAGAACTCTTCCCTGTCTCTTCCTCACATTCTGTCCCTCTGCCTTTCAAATAAATAAATAAATCTTTAAAAATGTTCTCAAAAGAAGCTGATCTAGAAGGAGAAGCAGATTGTGAGACCAAAAGAGATAGTTATATTTTCAATGATAAGAGAGAAAAATATTTGTTATAAACTCTTTAGTTGCTGATTTCTTGATTGCTGATTTTGTCAATAGTTACAAGTTAATTTTAAACAATTTTTGGGTGAACTGATTGTCAGCGATTCCATAACCTGATTTTCGTTGTGTTACGCCACAGAGAAAACTAAATCATTTTAGCTTTGCTCAGTCCTTAAACTCTTGAATAGTCTTGGAGGGGGCTATTGACATTTTCCACCACTTTCTCCAGGTTCAAATGACTCAGGGTTTACTGCTAATCAATTTCAAAGTTGTTTATTCACCATTTGTCTAGCTTGTATTTCCTTACTCTTATTCCTATTTAAAGGAATTTATTCAAGAGGCAGAGAGTTTCCATCCACTACTTCAATCCTCAAATGCTGGTGACAGTTGGGACTAGGCCAGGGCTGAGCTGGAACTGAAACCAGAAACCAGGAACTCAATCCAGGTGTCCCATGTGAGAAGCAGAAACCCAATCACTTGGGTCATCACTGTCTCCCAGGATCCATACCAGCAGGAAGCTGGAAACAGGAGCCAGAGCTAAGACTTGAACCCAAGCACTCTGATGTCATAACCACCAGGCCAAACAGCTGCTCCATCATGTTTTTTAAGGATGGAAATGAACCTGACCTAATAGCAACATAATGGTATGTGTAATTTGTTTTATTTAATTATAGCCAATAATATAAAATGATGTGTTTCTTTTGAAATACTACTTATAAATGCGTGCAGGTCTTTTCTGCAGATAGAAATATGTTCCCCATGGGCAGGAACTGTAGTCTGTATTTACTTTTAATCTTCACAGTAAGTAGCTTAACACAGTTTTCCTGGGAAGGGCTCAGAGAATATATGGAGACTAAAAAATATATCTCTTCCTTTCCCCCAAACTGTACTGGCTTTAGTGTGACTTCTAGTGTATGTAGGGGAAATGGTGTTTGTGGAGCACTGGTTCAGTCACCTACAAAGCTTATACAACAGTGACTCTTGCTGCACCCAGACCTGCTTAAATCTAAGTAAGAACCTGAGATTCAGTTTTGCTTTTTCTTTAATGCTCTTAGGGTAATTCTAGCCTGAAGCCAGGTTTGAGAACCGTTGTTCCAGATTAGAGGGGTGGTTCTCAGCCGTGGCTTCACATGGGAATCACTGAGGAATTTGAAAAATACCGATACTTGGCTGAACCACTGAAATTCTGATTTCCAGGCTGCATGCTCAGCATGGGGAGTTGTGCACACTCCCCAGGTGGTTTCAATAATGTTAGCCAAGGTAGGGAATCCCTGATTTACAGCAATGGTTTCCAAATTTTAGTGTGCGTCAGGATCTTCTGAAAACTGTTCAAACAGATTGCTGGGCCTGCTGCCCCAAATTCCCTGAGTGTGCGGGGTGGGGATGGGGGTAGGGTTGGAGGACCAAGAATCTGAATTTTCTACATGGTTCCAGGTGATGCCGCTGCTGCTACAGGGCCTATGCATTGAGACTCACTCAGGCCTTGCTTCTCAAACTTTGAAGTGCTTATGAACCAGCTCAGTATCGCGTTGAAGTACAGGTTCTGGTCCCGTAGGTCAGCGGGAGAGTCACAAGCTCTCAGATGCAAGGCTGCTGCTCTACAGATCACACTGTGACAGCAAGGGCTAGAGTCAGGAGTCTGCAGATGTTACCAGAGACCTAGCAGTCTAAATCAGTGGAAGGCAGTACCGAGAGAGCATTAATCTTTTCTACCACTGATAGGCTCATTCAGTTGATTTGTGGTAGGCGGTGAGAAGGTAGGAGCAGCAGATTTGGAGGTTATTGTTTTAAATTAAGCAGCATCCACCTGGAAGCTTTTTACATTGGATATCAGTTTTCCTGGGAATTCTTCGAGAGAGATGACAAATGTCTTCCAAGGAGGACTACTGCAAGGCTAAATGGCACTTATTGTTCATTGAATGCACGAATATTGATTATCATTTCACAACCAAAAAACTCAGGTGTAAGTACATCCTGTTGTTGCAAACACCCAGGCCTGGATGAATCAGGCAGGGTCTTAGGGTAGTACATTGTATCTGGGAAGATTTTTCAAAGTAAGTCTAAGTTTGCAGCATCCCAATAAATTTGTCAATAGATTTTCTTCAAAATGAAGGTTGAAGAGTTGATTATTAAGTTTGAATGAAGAATAGCCAAGAATAATAAAGAAAACTCTGGAAACAAAGAGTAATGAAAGGATCTAGCCCTACTAGATAATACATTATAAAACTTCAATGATTAAATAATGGAGTGATA
Source organism: Oryctolagus cuniculus (assembly GCF_051225735.1). NCBI lineage: Eukaryota > Metazoa > Chordata > Mammalia > Lagomorpha > Leporidae > Oryctolagus > Oryctolagus cuniculus. The sequence continues at coordinate 115,422,938 of NC_142867.1, forward strand.
TTTAATGCCTGTGTGACAGAAAAATGGAATATACAGAATAAAAAGCCCAAACATGAAACCAAATTACATATGGGAATATATTATATAATGATGTGATTTGAAAAGGGCAGCATCTGAAATCAGAGAGAAAATGATGGCTAGTCAACAAAACAGCTGGGCAGCCGTCAGAAAAACAGTAAAACTAGATCTATCTCTCATGGATACATCATAAATTTCAAGAGGATCAAAGATTTAATTTTTAAAAATAAACCATAAAAATACTAGGAAAAAATAAGAAATTTGCCTACAATCCTGAAATGTTTCAGAATTCCGAATATATAAACGATTAATCAGAGACTGGATGTTCAGCATAGTGGATGTCTGCATCCCACATGAGAGTGACTAAGTTCAGTTTGTAGCTCTGACTCCTCACTGCATTTCCAGGCCAATGTAGACCCTGGAAGGTAGTAATGGTGGCTCAAGAAATTGGGTTCCCATCACCCATGTGCGAGACTTGATTTGTGTTCCTGACTCCTGGCTCTGACCATGGCCCAGCTGCAGCCGTTGTGAGCATTTTGGGAGTGAACCGGTGGATGGGATAACTCTCTCTCTCTCTCTCTCTCTCTCTGTCTCTCTCTCTCTGTGTGTGTACCTCTCAAATATATTTTAAAATAATTTTTAAATATTTATTTATTTGAAAGGCAGAATTACAGAAAGGGTGAGTATTTATTTATTTGAAAGGCAGAGCCAACAGAGAGGGAGACACAGAGAGAGACAGAGATCTTCCATCCACTGGTTTACTCTCCATGTGGCCACAATGGCCAGGGCTGGGCCATGCCAAAACCAAGAGTCTGGAAGTCCATCCAGTCTCCCATGTGGTGGCAGGGACCCAAGTACTTGAGCCTTCATCCACTACCTTCCCATGTACATTAGCAGGGAGCTTGATCTGAAGTGGAGCAGCCAGAACTCAAATCAGTGCTGTGTATGGGATGCAGCTTAACCTACTGTACGACAGTGCCACAACCTGCCCTCCCCAAAGTTTTTCCTAAAATATTGATGTTTGATTTTATAAATATCAAAAAATTCTTCAAGAATAAGCAAAGCTAAAATCTAAAGAACAATCCAGGAAAAATATTCCTAATTCATATCACAGGCAAAACATTACTATGTTCAATATATAAAGAATGCCTAGAAATCAGTAAGAAAAAGACCAAGATCCTAATAGAAAAATGGAAAAAATATGTGAATAGATAATTCACAGAAAAATTAATACATATGGCTGCTGACCATGTGAGAAGATACTCAGCATTAGTTGTTTTAAGAAAAATGCCAATTCATACCATGTTGAGATTCCATTTTTCACATGTAATTGAATCATCAGAATTCCAAAAGCTTGATGATCCTGTGAGCAAAAAATAGTTAAGCTGGCAAGAAAATAAATTGGTATAATCAGTATGGAGGATAGGTTGTTATTATCTGTTCAAAATGCAAATTCCCTCCTTGAGAAAGAGACATAGTGACTAAGAGGGTAGACTTGGAGCCAGGTTGGTTGACACTGCCATCTACCACCTACTGTTTGACTCTACACAGGTTACTAAACCTTTCCATCCCTCAGTTTCCTTAAAATGAGAATGACAATAGAATTTTACTCGTAAGATTATGAAAAAGATTGAATAAATGGGTTAATATATGAGAGTGCTTATACTAATACCTGATTCATAGCACCACACAAATGTTCACGATTACTATTTTTATTTGACCCCAATGCATTCCACTCCTAGAAACTTTTCCTGGCTGTACGTGTGCAGTTTTCCATATTTGTGATAGTAATATTTGTAGTCCCCCAAATGTCTGTCATTTGGGGAATGAATAAGTTACGGTATATCCATACAGTAGAGTATACTGAAGCTGTTGAAAAAGTGAAGATGTTCTCCAAGAACATTACAGATGGCTTACCAGCATCTATTAGTAGGCAAAAACTTCTAGGTAATAGTACATGCAGTATTTAAATAGTGGGAAGGGTGGCAGACACCTAGCCTTGTGGTCAAGACACCCACATCCCATATCGAGTACTTGGCTTCAGTTCCTGGCTCCAGCTCCTGACTCCAGCTTCCTGCCAAGGCAGACCCTAAGAGGCAATGGTGATGATGGCTCAAGTAATCGGGTTCCTGCCAGCCTTGTGGGAAACCTGGATTGAGTTGCTGGCTCCCTACTTTGGCCCAGCCCACTCTGACCATTGCGGACTTTTAGGGAGTGAACCAACAGATAGGAGCTGTACCTTTGTGTCTGTCTCTCTTTGCCTCTCAAATAAAATTTTAAAATATAAGTGGAGAGGAAGAAAAATATGTATCACATTTTCTGTACGCAAAAAAAAATGTGGAAGACCACATAGGTAGTAATTATAAAAGGAAGAGGGGTGGTGGGTGAGAACACAACTTTTCATTTTGCACTTTTTAAATTATTTTAATAATCTTATTTTAAAACATTTTTCCTATGTTTATTTGAAACTTGTAAAGAGAGATGGGCAGAGAGGAAGACAGAGACAGAGTCAGACACAAGAGATCTCCCATCCTCTGGTTCCTTCCTGAAATGCCTGCATAGCCAGGGATTGGCCAGTCCAAAGCCAGGAGCCAAGAACTCAGTTCAGGGCTCCCACGTGGGTTGCAGGGACCCAACGACTTGAGGCATCACTGCTGCCTCCCAGTGTGTGTAGCAGCAGGAAACTGTGATGGAGAGTAAAACTGAGACTCAAATCCGGACACACCACATGGGATGAAGATGTCCCAGGCAGTGAGTGGCCTAACTACCTCACCAAACACCCGACCCACAGCTCTTATTTTTGAACCATATCTGTGTGTTGCCTTCTTAAAATGTAAATTGAAAGCTAGCAGCAAAAACAGAGAGAAGACATTTACAATATACATTGTGTAGTTACCTGTGTAAGTTCATACCTCCTGATTGACAGAGTAGCCTAAATTGTACTTTTTGCTTGTAAATAGTGGCTCAGAGTAAAACCACTGATTTTTTAAAAATATTTTATTTATTGATTTGAGAGGTAAAGTTACAGACAGTGAGAGGAAGAGACAGAGAAGGTGGTCTTCCATCCGCTGGTTCACTCCCCAAATGGCTGGAGCTGTGCCGATCCAAAGCCAGGAGCAGGAGCTTCTTCTGGGTCTCCCACATGGGTGTAGAGGCTCAAGGACTTGGGCCATCTCCCACTGCTTTCCCAGGCCACAGCAGAGAGCTGGCCTGGAAGAGGGGCAACCAGGACAGAATCCGGCACCCCAACCGGAACTAGAACCTGGTGTGCCAGCGCCACAAGGCGGAGGATTAGCCTAGTGAGCCTCAGTGCTGGCCCACATATCTTTTGATTGTCCATTCGAATGCATTTTGAATATGTAAGCTCTTAATCACATGATGTGAGAAGCGAGGAAATGATGTGAAAACCAGCACACACTAGAGGGCACCTGAGTATCACGGCCCAACAGTAACTTTGCTGGCAATGAATACTCCGTGCTTTTATTCATCATTTGTTCCGGAGCCAAAAAGTATTTGCCTGCAACTCATTAGAGCTTGGGTCAATTTCTGATCTACCGTGAAAGGAAATTGTGTTTTGAAAAATGAACTTTCTATCTCGATTCTAATATGACTTTGAAGACAGATGAAGGTGAAATTTACAATGGTTTCAGAAAGGAGCTTTAAGTGCTTTATGCATGTTATTTGGCTCTCCCTTGTAATTTCTTGGAAAGATATTTTACAAATGTGAATGTAATTGCATGCAGTCATCAAGACAATAAGAAGCCACAAGCCGAATGCACTATCCACTCTACAGATTGGCCCACCTCTGAAACTCTTTCTCAGATAGCACATGCTAGGTTCTCTTCTTCTCAGTGCTAGGCTCTGGACATCTAGTGCCCCTGTCTTTCAGGAGCGTACATGCCAGTCCTGTGACAAGGACAAGAAACATGCAACAAATTATTTTCAGTACTGACCAGCACCTTAAAGGAGAGAGAATAAGCTTTATTTAATAAAGTAGTGAGGAGTAAAGGATGCCTCAAAAAGTTTGTGAAAAATAGAATTAACTGGCATCCTGGTGAGTTGGGTTAAGCTGCCACTTGCAAGATTCTGGCATCCTGTGTCAGAGTACCATTTTGAGTCCCAGCTGCTCCACTTTCAATCCAGCTTCTTGTTAATGTGCCTGGGAAGGCAGCAGATGATGGTCTAAGCCCTTGGGCCTCTGACACCCATTTGGGAGACCAGCATGGAGTTCTGGGATTCTGCCTCAGCCTGTGTGAGCTATCCTTCAGGACAGGGAACTTGGGAATGACATTGGATCATAAATAGCGTTCAGTTCTTGAAGTACAGTTGATCCTAATAGAATACTGCTACTGTGACTCCCTGTCGTCTTCGAAGCAGAATTCAAAGTCTCAGAGTAGCGTGAAAGGCCCTCGGTGATCTGGACCCTTCCTGCCTTCAGCCGTATTCCTCACCACTCCCACTGGCATCTGGAGCCCCTGCCCCAGCCTGGGAGCAGTTCCCAGGTCCAGCATCTCTTCTGGGCCTCTCTGTTCAAACTCATGACCCACTGGCCCCTGGCTCATCTATTCAGAAAAACCTGACCCTCTTTTTGAGAGCAAAGTCATTCTTTGAATATCCTTTCTCCCACTCTGTCCTCTTCCTCCTTACCTGAATGTCATCCTAGAACCCGTAAGGGCACATAACACTATTTTGCTCCTCAGTCTCTGTGTTTTTTTTTTTTAACTTGTAAAATCCTTAAGGTTATGAGCTGAAAATGTAATTTTAAAGTTTTTTTGTTCTAAAATTCCATGGTTTTTAAAATGACCCCCCCCCCCAACTAATGTGAACTAGTGTGCTGTTGACTTAAATACTGGAATTCACAATCAAAATATCTGGTTTAAGCCCCATTGTTATCACAGCCATTTCCAACCTTGGGCTTCTAAATGTTTGCCTTCCACCATGGAACCAGGACTACCGGGATAATCAAATGACACAGCGTATGCACAAGCTCTTTAGGGTTATAAATCCCCATATAAAAGTGTTGTATTTATTTTGTTATATTTATCGCTGGATGTGTGGTTTGAATTTACCATCTCCTACTGGATAAGATTACTATCTAAGTGATCTATTGCTCTTCTTTTCCATTGTTTTGAATTTAGTTACACTTTTGGTTGTCTAAAAGAAGACCTTTATTTAAATTATGTTTTAGCAATTACCCCATTTCATTAGAAACAATTTTTTATATAGAATTCTTCCTGTCTGGTGGTGCTTTTGAGTCTCCACCTCTCCCATTATCCTTGTAAAAATTACTCTTCTACGGATAAAAACTCTGTAGATGTTCATTGATTGATGGATTTTCTTCTTTTTGCCCTGTGCTCGCACCACAAGAGCACTTACTTACGACAGCATAATTTCAATTGAATGTGATGGCTTTTTCAATCGGAGACTTTTCTGAAGCCACCTTTCTGGTGTGTGCTGCTCAGCACTCCGTAGTTAACTACCCATTTGTGTGATCCATAGAGTGACACTTCATTAACCCGACATTACTGTGGAGGGACCCACAGAAAGAAAACTTGCCGCATCACTAAAGCATCCCCTCTCAGACTCCACAAATCTCCTATAATTAATCGTTTCTAAGGCTAGTTTGCAAAAACGAACCACGTGAACGGAGTCATCCTGCGCTGCCTTACGCAGGGCCTGCGGCACTGTTCTGTAGTGGTCAGAAGCTGGGGTCATGGCGAATAGTTCTCCACCTGTTCGTCAGAGGACCCAGACGGGGTCGGCAGTCATTTTACGCTGCTGTTGATGTGTTCTTGTAGAGCCTGTGGCCTAGTGGGAAGCAGACGCCCAAGCAAAAACTGCTATACAAACCCAACATCTGAAGTGTCCAATGTCCAAAACTTTTTGTGATGCCAGTGTGATGCCATGGGAAGATTCCACACCTGACTTCATGTGACAAGTCAATACACAAGCACACTAACATTATTGTTTTAAAATTTCTTTGTGGCTATGTGTTTACCATGCGTATGAAAAAATGAATTCCATGTTTAGACTTGGGTCCCTTCCCTAACATATCTCATCATGTGTGTGCAAATATTCAAAAATTTCATAGAGTATTCCTAAAGATCTCTTGTGTATTCTTATTTTAAAAGACAGAGACAGAGATAGTAAGAGAGAGAGAAAGAGAGAAAGATAAAGTGTCTCCCATCTGCTGGTTGATTCCTCAAATGTCCACAGTAGCTGGGACTGGACCAGTTTGAAGCCAGAAACCAAGAACTCAATCCAGATCTCCTCTGTGGGTGACAAGAACCCAACTACCCAAGCCATCACCTGCTGCCTCCCAGAGTGCACATTAGCAGGAAACTGTAATCAGCAGAGCCAGAACTTGAACCCTGGCTCCATGATGTGTGACCTGAGTGTTCCAAAGCACATCTTAACTGCAAGGCCAAATGCCCAGTCTTCTGGTCTGTGTCCTTGAGAATATCCAATTACTTCATTAAGTCACCATTTCTTTATTAGGTGCTTAGTATGTGTCAAGCATTGTCACAGGTGCCTGGGACACATCACTAAAGAAGACAGATGGAAAATCCCAGTGCTCATGAGACTAACCTCTGTTAGGAGGAGACACTCAACAGACAAAACAGAGAAAGGGGTGCATGAGTAAATGGCAAGTGCTGGATGCCCATAGAGGAGTTAAGGGGGGAAACGAAGCAGAGAAGAGCTGGTAGGGATCACCAATGTGCGTTTTAAACAGGTTGCGAGGTGAGAGAACACCATGAAAATACGTGGGGAAGAGGGTTCCTGGGAGAGGAGCTGCCAACGGCAAAGCTCAGTGACTGCAAAGCCAAGGGGACTGGGCCGAGTGAGGAAGGGGAGATGAAGTCCAAGTGCCCACCTTATTCTGTTAGCAGGTGGCTACCTGGATTTACTAGACACCACAAAGCTAACCCAATAAGCAAGTACATTATATAGTTCTCCCTGGTATCCATAGGGAATTGGCTCCAGAAACCCCTCAGGTACCAGAATCCCTGGGTGCTCATGCGCCTTCTGTCAGTGTCATGGTGTTTGTGTATAACCTGTTCTCATCCTCCTATTCACTTGACAACATCTCTAGATGACCAAGGATAACTAACCCAGTGCAAATGCTATGTAAATGGTTGCTATACTCTATTGTTTAGGGAATAATGGCAATATATTACAGTACAGATGCAATGTGGTTTTTTTCATCTTTGTTTTCATTGTTATTTGAAAGGCAGAAAGAGAGAGAAAAAGAGAACGAGGTCTTCTATCCACTGCCCCACTCCTCCAAATGCCTGCAAAAGCGAGGGCTGGGCCAGGCTAAAGCCAGGATCCTAGAACTCCATCCACATCTCCTAAATGTGGCAGGGACCCAAGGACTTGATCCAGACTCAGAGATAATAATAATGGCCCATCAGCAGAACTGAAGATACCATAAGAGGAGGGTGAGAAGCCCCTTCATAAAGCTTTGGAGATTAAGGGCAGTGGGAAAGTTCTGAAAGGTTTTTAAGTAGGTGACTATTAGTTTGGGGGCTTATTTTATTTGCACTTTGTTTATTTGAGAGGCAGAGAAAAATGAGAGAGAGAGAAAGAGACAAAGAGAGAGACATAGAGCTCCCATCTGTTGATTCACTCCCCAAATGCCTATGATGGCTGAGGCTTGGCTAGGACTGGAGCCAGAACTACGAACTCAATTCAGGTCGTCCATGTGTGTGGCAGGGAACCAATTACTTGAGCTGTCACCTGCTGCCTCCCAACTGCTACCTCTCATCAGAGAGGTATTATCAAAGAAATAGTATTATCAAAGAGATAATGTAGAAGTATGTAGAGGGGCCGGTGCTGTGGTGCAGTGGGTTAATGCCCTGGCCTGAAGCGCCAGCATCCCATGTGGGTGCCAGTTCGAGACCCGGCTGCTCCACTTCTGATCCAGCTCTGTGCTATGGCCTGGGAAAGCAGTAGAAGATGGCCCAAGTCCTTGGGCCTCTGCACCCATGTGGGAGAACCAGAAGAAGCTCCTGACTCCTGACTTTGGATTGGCTCAGCCGTTGCGGCCATCTGGGGAGTGAACCATCAGAAAGACCTACCTCTCTCTCTCTCTCTCTCTCTCTCTCTGTCTCTCTCTCTGTGTATGTGTAACTCTGACTTTCAAATAAAAATTAATAATAAACATTCTGAAGGCAAACATCTGAAATTGCCTTTATATAAAAAAAAGAAGTATGTAGAAAACTAGGGTCAGGGACCAGAGCCAGTTATGGAAACCAGGCACATCCCTGTGGGACACAGGTGTCTTAACTGCTATGCTAAAGGTCTGCTTCCAGTCTGGGGTTTTTAAATCTGCAGTGTAATAATAATATTCAAAGGTTTCAGTGTCATACGCGTACATGCTGACTACATTATGAGGGGTTCCATAGGAATGGAGAAAGTAGCCAACCACAGACCCAAACCATTTCATGTGTTTTGTCTCTAAACAGCTGAATAATACAGACCCTTGGACAATTAAAGCAGCTGTGCTGTGCCACTGCTGCAGCCTCGTGATGGCAGACCATTTGTGTTGCAAGGCTTCAGCCTCCTCTGTGGGCCTCGTGTGAATACAGGCAGCAGCGGTGCTGGCATGAGCAGGCATAAACCAACACACCGCAAAAACAATATTAGAAATGGGACAGAAATAAATACTCCACGTCATGCATTAGCCAATAATAAAGAAGCTCTCCCTGATTCTTGTGATTATACCTGGAAGGAGGAATTAAATAACAGGAAGGCTGGAATGATGGTTAGCAAATACAACCTTAAAAAAAAAAAAAAAACCCTTTGGCTCATTTCATTTGGAATGTGTGCGAGTTATCAGGACAATACCATCAGGGAATGAGAGTAAGAATCTAATAAATCAACATCTAAACATCAGGTCAGTAGTAAAAACAAAATATAAAGGGAAAAGTAGCAAAACCTCCAGTGTTTGCAGAACTTAATGGCAATATGTTTATCCAAGTACATGTCAATGTGTGTCTATGCAGATATGCTAATTCTTACCTGCCTGTCAGTGAGGCATCAACTTTTGTGTGTGTGTGTGTGTGTGTGTGTGTGTGTGGCACTGTGTGATTCTCTAAGAACCTGATGAGTTTCTTTGAGAGAGAAGTAGCAGCCCAATCTAGCTCAGCTGTACTCAATCTGAGTTGCTTTCCTACCTACAAACCCTCACTTCAAAGCAAGGAACATAATGTACAATTTTTTAATGGCTCTAGACCCAGGCACTCAGACTCTCTGCTCTGCGCCTTACCTCAGTGTAAACACCTAATCAAGATTGCCTGCGCTTCAACAATAGCAGCCAAATGCAATTCGAGAACCATAAGCCTTTGAAGTCCTCCCTGCAAAGGCCGGTTTTCTAGTCTGGGATAATGACGGGCCATGATTGCTTGTCTTTGTTGTATCTTTTCAGTAGAGAAGCAATTATAGGCCCCAATTTAACAGAATAGACATTACACAGCTTATGATGCTCAAAATGCAATTTCATTTGATCATTTTCTCGATTTGATTGGTATTAATAGAATGGCTCACAAAAAAAAAAAAATAGCTGGCAGAGGTTGTGTCCCATTCCACTTTCAAAGAGATAATGTAGAAGTATGCTTTACTTGCCCGGATACTCTCACCAGGGTGATGCAGCCACCCAGTTCCACCAAAATAGCCTGTGGGTGGAAATATTGTACATTCTACATTCTCTGGGAAAGGAAACATGAGACACTGTATTCTTAATTTGTAAACTTTTTACCTGGGCTGTATAGGAGAGCGTATCACTGTCAATCGAACAGTTAATATAAACTAGCTGAGCCGGGGTGTTTATTTCCTTTATTTCCTAGGTGTTTATGAAAGTCAGGGAATCCTCATGCCAGTGGCAGGTGTATGAAAGAGCTCAGCTTCACTGTCCCCCAGCCGCCGGACAACAGTGCCTGCACCACGTTGCCTCTCGGCGGCTTACAGGAGGATTATTTCCTTGCCTGCTTAGCCGTCTTGGCTGTTTCACTCTCTTGATCTTCATGTCTTCCTCCAGGACAGAGTGTTTTGCTTTGAACGAGCTTGTGTTTAACATTATGGTAATTAGAAATCCATACCTTTTGCAACCATGGAGGCAGAAGTCGTCAAACGTGACACTTTGGCGGTGGCCTTGTGTTTCTGGAAGCAGCACTGTGAGAGGGACTGAGCCATGATGGGGATGTGAGAGATGGTTCCCGACCTTGAGCAGCAGTGCTTAGAGTGCTCAGCTTTCCGTTACAGCACAGGTTCAACTGTGTAAGGGCGTGAGGTTTTCCCATTCTCAGAGTGGGTGAGTCACTCGAAGCCTGGTGATTACTGCCATTAATAATCAAAAGGATTCCAGAATCCCATAGGTCAGTTTCATTCCTTGTTTTAGGAGTGAAAATGCAGGCAAAAAGTTTATTTTCATTTTTTTCCGATTTTCAGGTCAACTTTGGGGTGTAAGTCCACAGCATCTATTCAGCTTGTTTACTTGCATTGTGTGTGAGTGTGTGTGCATGTGTGTGTGTGTGTGTACAGTAATCATGATCCCTACTTCAAGAGTAGAGGTAGTTAGTTCAAGTAGGCATAATGTTCCACCCAAACTCAACGAATGTCTCATTTGTGCTACAGAAGTCTCGCTGAGTGTCAAAGAATGAAATTAACCTCATTGACAAACATTTATTTGTCACTTAGTATTTTTTAATTAGAGGCAGAGAGACAGAGAAAGGTAGAGACAGATGGACAGAGAGAGCTCCCCAAATGCCCACTAACAGCCAAGGCTTGGCTGAAGTCAGGAGCTGGGACGCAATCCAGGTCTCCCATATGGGTGGCAGGGACCCCATCACTTGGGCCGTCTCCACTGCCTTCCAGGGTGTGGATAAGGAAGAAGCTGGAATTGGGAGCCTGAACTAAGCACTGAACTTAGACGCTCTGTTGTGGGGTGCTCATGTCCTAGCTGGCATCTTAACCACTATGCTAAATTCCTGCCCCATCACTTAACGTTGAACACATATTTTTATCTCTTTCTGAAGTGAATATTAGTCCTCAGAGGTATGAAGCAAAAGTAGACAGCAGAGGGAGAATGTGAACGCGATCATGACAGATTCCAGACCCTGCGTTCTTTCTAGTCTTACACCCCTCCCCTCGTCACATTACACAGCCTGCAGTAGAAAATCCCAAATCTAAATTTTAGAACTAATCACATCAGTTCAGAAAGGGAGAGACATGACAGCATTCACAGGTGGTGAACCAGAGTGTGGAATGGTGAAGAAACACTGAGATGGCTCCTCTAAATAAGAGACAGCTTGGGAAAGACACCTGTGTCAGCCTCTGCCAGTGCAGCGCTGTGGTCAGAACGCAGAACTGACCTAATCTGTGTGACTGCAGAGGGCAGAGCAATAGAAAACGCAGAAAGGCGAATTTTTGTTGTATAAGGAAGAGCTGTCTGGCATTGCGCTCTCATTGGCCTGATCACAAGTTACCCACAGCATCTAGCTCCAATTACTGTTTTAAGACTGGGTCCCTTGAGGGTGTATCAAGCATTTAAATGAAGTAGTCGTTTAACCTCCAAGCACCAGTTTCCCTACACCTGCAAGAGAAAACATTGTTTATTCTCATCTTTTTGGGGGCCAGATCTGGGCCCTGAGAGCTGAAGACATGAGTCCTTGGGATGAAGTAAAAACAAAGCCCCACCCTGCAGGACCTCTGTCTGGAATGCACAGACTTAATGCCCCATGGCTGTCAGACAAGAATGGATCCAGTTAACATGCTCTATGTGTTTTCCCCTCTTAGGTCTCCCACCCGGCCAGGGGAACGGAGAAGACGCCTGTTCAAAACGCCAAGGAGAGTGAGCCTGCTGCCATCGATCCCGAAGACAAATGGCATCAAAGAGCACAACAGCTAAAGGTCACCCGCTAAATTGCATTTTAAGTGTGTTGCAAGCAATACTGCTGAATATAAGCAATGTCCATGACTGAGTTACTTAAGGGTTTATTTTTATGCCTAAGAACAGTTACTCAGCTTCCTGTGGCTAAGACTGGCCTCTGCCCAGAGGAGCCATTGCTTGCTCGGCCAGCCAACCCTGCCTGTTTCTCCGAAGGCCCTGTTTCCTAGAAGAATAGCATCGTATCGCACTTCAGACACAGGGAACATTGCTCACATGAGAGCAGAATGCAGGAAGAGTCCCAGTTTTAGGATTGTCCAAATGTCCCAAGTCCATTTCCTTTGTGGGTTGCCAGTTGTGTTATTATCCCAAGGAGACAGGGACACGACCCCAAAAAGTAGATGGGATACTCAGAGCCTCACTGAGCCATCACTGACAGGATATAAAAGCTTACCAGCGGTCATTGGCATGATCGCATCCTTTTTGGCCATGGGTTTACTGCTTTGAAACCATAAATGTGATTTTAGGGAAGATTTTTTTGGAAATTGTTCCTACTGACTATTTTTCTTAAAAAAAAAAAAGGAAAAAGCACTAGAAGCTGCTTTCTCCTTGAACCAGTGTGTGGAGTCCCGTAGAATCACTCCTGGGCCTGGTTTTATCCGTGCTTGAGAAGGGATGACCCTGTGACATCACCGAGTCTAGAGCCTGTTGACATCATCCGTTAAAACCATGTACAGAGGTAAACGTGTTAATAAAAGCAATACAGTTCACCCCCACCGAAGTGGGACAGCCCAGCTCTTGTCCTCGGTGGTGGCCTCCAAGCCACCCTCAGCATTGCCAAAAAGGGGAGGTGGTGAGGAGAAAGGAAGGAGTAAAAGCAGTCATTCAGCCAAAGCTTCCTGAAGGCTGATACCAGAGAGGCCACCCCCAGAAACTGAGAGGAGGAGGACATCTCGTGGCAGGGGGTGTGGAGGACTGGATGTACTAGCAGACCCCAGAGAGAACCCCTGGGGCTCAGCCAACAGGATCCAGAGGACGAAGAAAACACTCTATGACCTGTTGTGTGTTGTTGGCCATGACTTGAATTTCTGGGCCTTGACCTGCCTTGTACTGGTTGCCAGACTCAACCTCTTCCAAGTCGTAAGGTGGTCTTCTTCCTCCTCCTCCCCTTCCTCCCTACCCTCCTCCCCCCCCCTTCTTTTTTTAAGATCTATTTTATTTATTTGAAAGACAAAGCTACAATTGAGAGACAAAGAGAGAGAGGTCTTCCATCTGCTGGTTCACTCCCCAAATGGCCACAGCAGCTGGAGCTAAGCCAATCCAAAGCCAGGAGCCAGGAGCTTCTTCCCGGTCTCCCCCATGCATGCAGGACTTGAGCCATCCTCTGCTGCTTTCCCAGGCACATTTTCAGGGAGCTGGATCAGAAGTGGAGCAGCTGGGACTCCATCCAGCACCCATGTGGGATGCCGGCACTGCAGGCTGGGGCTTTAACCTGTTGCACCATAGATCCAGCCCCGGGTTCTTCCTTATTAAATGAAGGCTGGCCTAAATGACCTTGTAGATCCATCCCAATTGTAAAGTACCATGATTCTATGATCACTTATTTCTAGTTATTTAGGTTATTATAGAAAGCACCTTTGAAGCATTGTTGCAATCAGTTGCTTTCATAATTGTCACTAAGGAAAATCATAGGTTGCCCAATGATAAAATAATCAGGGTAGGGGCTGGCGCTGTGGCACAGCAGGTTAATGCCCTGGCCTGAAGCGCCGGCATCCCCTATGGGAGCCGGTTCTAGTCCCAGCTGCTCCACTTCTGATCCAGCTCTCTGCTATGGCCAGCTCTCTGCTATGGCCTGGGAAAGTAGTAGAAGATGCCCCAAGTCCTTGGGCCCCTGCACCCACGTGGGAGACCTGTAGGAAGCTCCTGGCTCCTGGCTTCGGATCAGCACAGCTCCAGCCGTTGGCAGCCATCTGGAGAGTGAACCAGCAGATGGAAGACCCCTCTCTCTATCTCTACCTCTCTCTCTGTAACTGTCTTTCAAATAAATAAAATAAATCTTTAAAAAAATAATAATCAGGGTGAAATCACAGTGCTTGATTTATGCTGTGCCCTTAGAGGCAGTAAAAACTTCATGTGGCCACAGATCAGGAGAAAGCCAATAGAGTGCTTGTTAGGCTCTGTGTGTCCCAAGTACTCTGATTAGTGTGTTTATCACTCACTCCTGAGTGAAGCCAAAGTGGAAGAAGAGTTGAAAAGATTGTGAGACCTGCAGTGACCAACGCACAGTGGCCAAGGCGGGGTCCCCTCTCTCTCTTCAGGCAGGATTTGTTCACAGCCCACATCCTAATGCTGGCTAAGCCCTGGGCCAACTGCAGGCTGTGTTTCTTCTTCCACTTGCAGTAACCATATTTGATGCTTTCTCTTTGATCTTTCTCCTCCTCAAGTGTCACCTCCTGCAAGATTTCTTAGCCTTTCCCAGTCCTTTTCTATACTCCTCTTTCAGCTGCTGCTGTGTCTGGCATACCCCACCCACCCTGCCCTGTTTCAGTAGCTGCTGCCTGTGTTTCTTTTAAATCAACTACACTAGAAGATTCTTAAAGGTTGGGATGGTATCTTTTTCCTACATCCCCTACCACAGTGCTTTGTCCAAAGCTGGTGCTCAGTAAATACTCTGGGCAGGCATTTGGCACAGCAGGTGTGGCACCATTGGGGATGTCTGCATCCCTTCTTGGAGCGCCTAGTCCAAGACCTGGCTCCTCTGCTTCCCATCCAGCTTCCTGCTAATGTGCACCCTGGGCAGTAGCAGATGATAGTCCAAGGGCTTGTGCCCCTGCCACCCATGTGGGAGACATATATTGAGATCCAGACTCTCAGTTTCAGCCTGACCTAGCCCTGACTGTTGCAGGCTTTTGGGGAGCTAAGCAGCAGATGGAAGATCTCTCATCTCTCTGCTTTCAAACAAAATGAAAATAATTTTTAAAAAATTTGGTAAATACATATCTACCCATTGACTAAAGAAACATTTGAAGGTCATTTAGTGCATGTCCAAGTGAAAGTGGACCACATTTTCTTTTCTTAATTTTTTTTATTTTTATTTTTTATTTGCCAGATAGAGTTATAGACAGTGAGAGAGACAGACAGAGAGAAAGGTCTTCCTTCCTTTGGTTCACTCCCCAAATGGCCGCACAGCCGGCACTGTACCAGTCCAAAGCCAGGAGCCAGGTGCTTCTTCCTGGTCTCCCATGCAGGTGCAGGGACCCAAGCACTTGGGCCATCCTCCACTGCCCTCCCAGGCCACAGCAGAGAGCTGGACTGGAAGAGGAGCAACGGGGACTAGAACCGGTGCCCATATGGGATGACGGCACCATAGGCAGAGGATTAACCAAGTAGGCCATGCCCCCGGCTCCCCTCATTTTCTTGCAAGATGACTTTGAAAGAATGTACAGTTCCTTCAGCAAACCTATAATGACAAAAAGAGCTCCCTAATAGGAAATACCTTTAGTGAGATAAGAATAATTCACACAACAAGTGTTCATCGAGTACCTGCTAGATTCCAGGCACTGCATGACAGGAGTCTGGCCTGAATGATGAAAAAAAAACAGCCATCACAGTAAAAATCTCTTCAGTAAAATAAATAAAACTCGAGGGAAAATAATTTTAAAGAACAAAAATGGTCCCTCCTCTCTAGGAGTTCAGAATTACTGTTGTGTAATCGCTGGGATGTGATGATATGGAAGCCTCCACAAAACTCAGTGGGACTAGAGGAGCACCCAGTACTGCCCTAGGAAGGCAGAGAACCCTGCCCGGGAGCCAAGTCTTCAGAGCCAGCCCTGGAAGGCTGAATTGAAAGAGCCTAGCAGACAAAGGGGGCAGAGCATGGCGAGAGGGCGAGGGAGTGGAGTAGGAGGAGCCAGAGAGTGGAAGATTTTCTGTGTCAGGAAAAATATTTCAAATTCTGTCCTGTGGACAGGAGGGAGCTGCTGGCAAATTGTGAGCAGATTAGTGACATCATCAGGATTGCACATTTGAAAAATCCCTCTGCCCATGGCCGAAGGAATACGTCGGAAAGATAGAAGACCGGAGGGACAGCAGAGCCAGTATGGTGACACTTGTGATTTCTACAAGAGGGAGAGGGAGGAGTGGAATGGTGGCAGCGCTGCTCCTGTCTCTTATGCACCCCACACGCCCAACTTTTTGGTCTGCCGGGTTTATCTTACTCTACCAACTGGGTGAAACCTGCAGGTCAGGACAGCAGCTGATGTCGCTCAGCCCTTGCACAGAGACGAATAGGCAGTGGCACAGCAGACCACTAAGAGGTTGGTGGTGGCCTGAGCGAGCCATTCCAGAGGAGGGTGACAATGGATGCTCTCCCCCTACCCCTGCAGGGTGAGGAGGCCACAGTGAGGGATGGGCAGTGGGGCCCCGTGCAGCCCATGTACTATCAAGATGCTTGGCAGGGAGTTGAGATACAGGTAGCGTTTAACCAGAAAATGGGACCAAGGGATGGTTTCTTTCTTGTTTCCATAGGAAAGGCAAAAACAGTTGCATGCCTTATGGAATGAGAAACTAGACACAGGACAAGGAAAGAAAGAGGTTTGGAAAGCATACATGCTTTATTTCACAACAGGCATTTCCATGAATTTTTTAAAAAACCCCTGGTATGCATGGATTTTGAGTTTTTGCACCAAAATAAACCTGTGTGTCTTTTAATTCCAGTTTCCCATGAACTTTTTGCAGTACCTTCCTAGGCCTAAGACGATCTAAGTGCATGTATTTACACCGTATGAACTGCAAATAAGTCATCTTCCCATCTGATTTAAGAATCTTAGACATGCCTATAAGACCTCTAGGTCAGGACAATGAATCCCTTCTCATTTAACCTTTCCACCTGGGTCTCCCTGTCAAGAATCCTTTTATGCTTCCTTGTGAATCCCACAGGTTTTCCAAATCGCATTTGAGTTGTGTGCCCAGACAGGACTCAGAGTGAGGGGGCAGCTCCCACTGGCGGGAGATGCTTCCCAGGTGTCGTAGCCTGTGTGGGCCACTGCAACAAGGCAGTGCAGACAGGGTGGCTTATCAGGGACAGACCCTTTGGTCTCTTACTGTTCTAGAGGCTGGGAAGCCCAAGGTCAGGGGGCTCAGTGCCTGGGGAGAGCCTGCTTCCTGCTTCATAGACGGCACCTTTTCACTGCATCTTCACAAGGTGGGAAGGAGGGAGGAAGCTCCCCTGGACGTGTTGTCTAAGGACGCGAACCCCAGCCTGGAAGGCTTTGCCCCATGGCCTAATCACCTCCCCTGAGGCCCCACATTTTAACATCTTCACCTTGGGGTTAGGATTTAATACATCAATGAGAGGGCAGGATACAAACCATTGTACCTGGCAAGGCATATGTTGTCCATGGGGGAAAAAAAATGCGAATTTCCTCAGTGAAGTAAGGCTCCAAAAGGATAAAGTAGAATATTTCCTTTCCTTCCATTATAAAATAACTCTTGACTTTCCAGGAAAGGAAAAACTAACAGTAGTATGGAAGGCATGTGAGAGGGGCTGGAGCTATGGCGTAGTAGGCTAAGCCTCTACCTATGGCACCAGCATCCCATATGGGCACCGGTTGGAGTCCTGGCTGCTCCTCTTCTGATCCAGCTCCCTGCTAATGGCCTGGGAAATCAGTGGAGGATGACCCAAGTGCTTGGGCCCCTGCACCTGTGCGGGAGAACCTGGAAGAAGCTCTGGCTCCTGGCTTCAGATCGACTCAGCTCCAGCTGTTGCGGCCATTTGGGGAGTGAACCAGCAGGTGGAAGACTTCTCTCTCTGTCTCTCCCCTCTCTGTCTGTAACTCTGCCTCTCTAATAAATAAAATCTTAAAATTAAAGAAAGCATGCATTAAAAAAAGAAAAGAAAGGGACATGAGGCCAACTTTTACAAATGAACGCCCACGTCCTGACAATCACTTCCTAAGTAATCTTCCAAAGTACTATTTGGTTTTGCCTCCAGCCCTACTAATAAATCCATGTTTCTTATATTCATCTAAACACAGTGTTCTTTCTTAGCACAGTGACATTTAGGACCAATTAATGTCAGTGCCCAAAATTTTCTTAATACTATCAGATGGCATCTGTAACCCAAACTCAAAGGACTTGTGCTTTATTGTTAATAAACAGACAGAAAACCAGAGCACACCAGAAACTTCTCTGTGCCACAACTTAGCAGGCACAACTCTTGGGCCTCCAGGGTTGAGACAGGGTAGCTGAAAGCAAAGTGGCTTTTGTGTTAAGGCAGAGCTTTTCGGTTGAAATCAGAACAATCGTTCTCCCTCCTGCTTATGGGATGTAAACAGGAAAGCCGTGAAAGGGAAGCAGCCAGTGACTGCCCTTCCCGGGTTGGGGACACACTCCCCTTCATGCCACAGTGTGAGTGAACATTAGTGTCTAAGCATGAGGCATTAGGCCTGTGCTCACGCTCCATGCATGACGTGAAAACCCGCTGCCATTAAGCAGTTATTCTGAGTGTAGTAGGGACCGATTGCGAGTGTTGGTAACAAAAGAACCCCAGTGAGAGCAGGATGAAATAGAGGATTTCAGTGCTGAAGGAGATTAAATAGCCTGAGAATGGCTTTGTATATTAACTTCTGGGAACTCTGGGGTCTCACCACCTGAAGAGTGACACCTGATGCCTCCATTGTAGAGTAATGCATCTCAAGTAAACCACAGATCTCAAGGAGGCGGTCTGGAAGGCGAGAGAAATCACATCAAGCTCCTAACTGTCTTCCTTTCTGGGGCCTGAAATGTCATCTCTGGGCACTTAACACCTTACGTGAATAGCGGATTTAACACTTGAGACAATCGAAGTTTCATAAAGTGATGAGTCCTTGGCCTTGTTGACAAAGCACCCCGTGAGGAGTGACAATGGTGAGCTGAGCTGTCAGCAGCAAAGGCAACAACCTGATTAAAATCGAGTGGTAGCCCAGGATTTCAAGTCTGGTACCTGAGAAGAGAAATCTCTCCCAGATGTTGTCTTTTTCTGGCGGGAATGAGGAGCAGTCGGTGGGAAAAGTGCAGTGAGATGAAGGAAGAGTGTCCCTGGTCATTGATTTCTCTGGTGAGTCAAAGGCTGGACTGATACTGAGAAGAATGACTGTCATCACTGGTTAATATTTAGCAAGTGTAGTGAAGGGTTGGCTTTTTTGACCTCCATGAACAGCAGTGACAGCCATGAACAGAGCTGTCCGTTGTGTTGCACAAAACTCCTATAAAATTGTAAAGGAGCCGTTTTGTTCTGCGTCCACTACAAGGAAGGATGCTCTTGGGGCTATAGATTTGCAGGGCCTTCTTAGCTCCGCCCCCCCCACCCCCCACCCTCACACAGCTCAGTATCTCGCAGGGGAGAAAGGAAGCTTCTCCTTATTATTTATTTTTTGGAGCACTGCAAGGAAAAATTTTAAGTTTAGAAGAGCTCATCAGAGCCTGGGAAATCCTCCAGAAATCTCAAATTTTGAGAAGAGCATACTATAAATCCCAAATTAGAAGCCATTTTTATTTTAAAATATATAATAAGAAATACTGCATGTTACTATTTTAAAGTTAAACTTTCCACTCTGTCATTATAATGCCATTTCATTAGACATAGAACGTCACTTACTAATATACAGGAATAAGCTTAGCGACTGTATCAGAAAAGTGAAATAAAAGCCCAACTACCCCAATAGTGTGATCTTCAGAGCACACTAAAGCGAATGATTTGAGCAGGGGCTTGATTTTTTTTTTTCACTTTAAAATGTTTCTTCTCCAGTAACACCTAACCATAGCTTTTCAAAATTAACGCTGCACAGATACATTCCATAGAGAGGTTTTTTTTTTTTTTAAAGCTATGTGTGTGTTCGTTCAGAAAGGGAGAAGTGAGTTGTAGTTGTGTAACACACAGATGCCTGTGGCCGTCTTGCTGTTCTCAGTAAGCATTTAATCACGCTTTCCAAAGGCCTCTTCACTCTGTGAGCTTCCCTCAAAATGAGGAGCGCTTTATTCCTTGGAAAATATTTCTGAATGGCTATGGCACAATATAATTACATAGTGTGTCTATTCTACCAGGAGTACATTTTGTTGTTAGGAGACTCTGGAAAGCATAAAGACTGTTCTGAAATTGAAATCTTTCCCCAGATGTTTGCTTGCCTAAGGACAGGCTACAGTAAGGAGCGGAAGCCAGACGGCCCCTGCGGCTTCGCAGAGGCCCTCTCACGGCTCAGCCTCCTTTACAAACCCCTGAATAAAACGTCATTTGTTTCCTCTGGTAAAGAGGCCATTTCTGCCTTCTGACCCGCATGGGTGAAGTCTCATCTTCGAACTGTGGTTCATGTTAAACTTGTACTTGGTTGGCAGAGCCAATCGTCGATGTTTTCTGGTTAAGATTTTGTTGCAGTGCTCACTCAGCTAAAATAAGCTTGCCTATGGTTATGTAGATTTGCACTTTCTTTCCATACGTGTCTTAGAGGTCAGGCCCCCGTTCCCTTTCTATACCTATCCTGCCCCAATTGGTAACACTTCCCTTTACAACATTTTAAGTCAGAGACTTATCCTTTTTTCTTTTTTTTAAAGATTTATTTATTTGAAAGACAGTTACAGAGAGAGAGAAAGGGAGAGACAGAGAGAGAGAGAGAGAAAGGGAAAGACAGAGAGAGAGAGAGAGAGAGAGAGAGAGAGAGAGATCTTCCATCTGCCAGTTCATTCCCCAAATGGCCACAATGGCTGGAGCTGGGCCTATGCGAATCCAGGAGCCAGGGGCTTCTTCTGGGTCTCTCATGTGGGTGTGGGGGCCCAACCACTTGGGCCATCTTCTACTGATTTTCCCAGGCCATTCACAGGGAGCTGGATCAGAAGTGGAGCAGCCAGGACTCGAACTGATGCTCAAATGGGATACTGGTGTTGCAGGCATTGGCTTTACTCACTATGCCACAGCGTCAGCCCCGAGACTTATCCTTGGTATGAAGCAATTCTAAGTGCTCCATGTCTCTGGCACATGGTCTAAAATTTCCAAGAGGATCCTCTTAGCTATTCAGTCTCCAATTGCTTGAAATTAGGAAATGACCCCTCTGTGGCCTTTGTCTACTGGATATCACTCAGCTCCAAACTCCACGGTCAACCTTTCTTGAAGTCTCAACCCCCAGTTTGAAAAACACTAACTTAAAATTTATGAAGAGTGTCAGCCTTATCATTGTATACTAACCCAAAATATATTTTTAGAATTACCAGGAAAACTGTTCTGAATATGAGAGTACAAAAGGTCAATCTTCTGAAATAGTGAACAACCAGCAACCTTCTAGAAGACCAGCCAATGCCAAGACTGGAAAACAGCATGGCCACCAGAATGGCCTGAAGTCTTTCATGACCGAAGAGGTCACCATCGGTCAAGGAAACGAGAATAACACCTCCAGACAGCAGCAGAACCTAAATCAGCCTGTTGATGCTTTCATTAGCCACCAATCAGTTGTGCTTGTGAACACCTCCAATGATAATTTACAAGGATCAAGTGCACTTAGGAGACAGAATCCCAAAGTAACCTCCACTACATCTGCCCCAGCAAACCAGGCTTTTGCCAAGGTGTTGTCTAAGAACTCTACTAGCTATCCCCCAGTGCTGAATGTGAAAAAAGAAAGAGGACACAGAGACCAAAAAGAGAAAAGACTGTCACATCAGCAGCCGCATCTCAGCACCCTTTCTAATATGGACTTGAACAACCTCGATGAATTTTCCAAGACACGTGTGCACCCCACCCAGAGAGGCCCTCAGTTTGTTTATAACATAAATGATCATGGATTCACCAAAAATAACAAGCAACCCAAACAGCCATATACAGAGACAAGATATAGGAACTTGGAAATATTATGGTAAGAATTCTCTTTTTTCAAATGGTTTTTAGAGAAGTGGGAGACTGCCGGAGTTACCTGGAGAGGAAGAAGGGGCAGATGAGTCCCTGGAGATAGTTAGTTGAAAGAGGTTATCCACTTAACAACTTCCTGGCTCCAGTTCCTGCAAAATATAGTCCACTTTTGATGCATTTTCTTTCTACTTTTTTGCCTTTCTCTACTTTTTCTACTGTAGTTAGACTAGAAAATAAGAGGGAATGAGGAAAGACATAGGGACCCAATCTAAAAAAAAATTCAGTATGTGTTTAAGGTTGCGTCTTAGGTTTTAGAGGAAACCTATCCAAAGAAAATAATCTAAAATGTAGGAAAATATGATGCACCCAAATATCATTATTCATAGAAACGACCTAAAAAGCCAGCCATAGGGAAATGTTTAGATAAGTTATGATATTTAATATCATGTGAACACTAAAATTATTACTATGAGGAGATCCTTTTTTTTTTAAGATTTATTTATTTACTTGAAAGGCAGAGTTACAGAGAGGCAGAGAGAAAAATCTTCCACCTGCTGGTTCACTCCCCAAATGGCAGCAATGGCCTGAGCTGGGCTGATTCAAAGCCAGGAGCTTCTTCCAGGTCTCCCACACCAGGGTAGGGGCCCATGGACTTAGGTCATCTTCCACTGCTTTCCCAGTTGCATTAGCAGGGAGCTGGATCAGAAGTAGAAGAGCCAGGACTTGAACCAGTGCCCAAAAGGGATATGGGCACTGCAGGTGGTGGCTTTACCTGCTATGCCACAACACCAGCGCAGATTACACTTTCTTTTACCAAAAAAAAAAAAAAAAAGTTTGATTATTCTCATCTACTTGAAAGAGAAAGAGAGAGGTCTTCCATCCTCTGGTTCACTCCCCAGATACCCACTACTACAAAGACTGGGCCAGGCCATGAAGTCAGGAACCCAGAACTCCATTTTGGTCTCCCATATGGGTTTTAATGGGGCCCAAGGACCTGGGCCATTCTCTGCTGCTTTCCCAGGTGCATTAACAGGGAGCTGGATCAGAAGTGGAGCAGCCAGGACTCAAACTGGCACCCATATGGGGATGCCGGTGCAACAGGTCATGGCTTTAACCACAGCTCCGGCCCCCAAACATATTTTGTATACACCTGACATATGCTGGCTATAATGCTAAAATACTACAGAAAACACCAAAGAAGTATGGTTCATGGGGCTCCCTAAAGTAGAGGGAAAATTTTACACATATGAGGGTACTTCAAAAAGTTCATGGAAAATGGACTTAAACCTAAGTTTAATTTCATGCAAAACCTTTTTGAAATTTTATATACAAAGGATCTTCAAAAGGGTCATGGAAGACATAATATTATGAAAAATACGTGCATGGATTTCAAAATTTTTGCAGCAACATAAACTTATCCTTTAATTCCATTTTCCATGAATGTTTTGCAGTACTTTGCTATGAATTGATCAGAAGACATTTAAGTGCTACACATGTTGGCATAGAGGGTTCAGAGTTAGCTTCCTGGAAAAGATAGTGAAAAACTGTAAGCACCATGTCTTTTTTTCTCACTCTAGAGGGGTTGATTCTAACATGTTTACCATTAAAATCATGTTTAATTTCTGTTGTATAAAGAAATAGGGAATTACTTCCTATTCCTGTTTGTCTTTGGAAAGAATTTTGTCATAAATTGGTATTTAACTTTGTCAAATTTTTGTCCATTCTTTAATGAGATAAAATACATTAATAGATTTTTTAATGTTATACTCTCCTTTCATTCCTAGGTTAGCACAACTCGTCATAGTATTCTTCTGCTAAATTGCTTGAGTGGATTTTGTAGCATTTTATTTTGTATTTAATGTTCACATGCATGACATGAAATTGGCTTATCATTTGCCTATCTGCCACTGGCCTTGTCTGGATATGCTATCAAGATCATACCAGCCTTCTAAAATGAGTTGAGGACTTTCTCTCTTCTTGAGTCCTCTGGAACACTTTATTTACAGTTGGAATTAGCTTGCTATTTAAAGACTTGATAGAATTTTCCTGTAAAGCTGTTTTGGCCGTGTATGTTTTATTTATTTTTTAAAGAATTATTTATTTATTTGAAAGAAAGAGTTACAGAGAGTATAGGAGAGAAAGTCAGAGACAGAGATGTTCCATCTCCTGGTTCACTCCTCAGATAACCACAACTGGCTTGATCAGGCTGAAGCCAGAAGCTTCTTCCGGGTCTTGGGTGGCAGGGACCCAAGCACTTGGGCCATCTTCTACTGCTTTCCCAGGTGCATTAGCAGGGAGCTAGATAGGAAGTGGAGCAGCCAGGACTTGAACCAGCACCCATATGGGATGCCAGCACAACAGGAGGCAGATTTACTTGCTGTGCCACAGCTCTGCTCCCTCATTTATGTTTTTTGTTGGGCTTTGTTTTTTGTTGGGAGATTTTAAACTCACGATTCATTTACTATAATGATTATAAATCTTCCCAATCTTTCTACTTCCTCCTCAGTCAATTTGATAAAATTAATCTTTTTCTAAATAAGAGTTCCATTTTTGATCAGTTTAGACTGTACTATCATAAAACTTTTTATAGTATTTACCTAAATTGCACATTATTTAATTTCTACTATATCTGCCATCATGTTCTTCCTTTCATTTCTAATATTTTTGTCCTTTTTCATTTTATAAAAAAAAATTTATTAATTCATTTGTTTGAGAGGCAGAAAGAGAGAAAGACGCACAGACAGAGCTCTCATCCACTGGTTCACTGTTCACATGCCCACAGTGGCCGCAGTTGGGTCAAGGCAGAAGCCCAGGGTGGGGAACTCAATCCAGGTCTCTCCCATGCAGGTTGCAGGAGCCCGATTACGTGAGCCTTCCCGCTGCCTCCTATCAGGAAGCACTCTGATGTGAGACATTGGCATCCTAGCAGGCATCTTGACCAAATGCCCATCCCTTCTTTCTTATTTTTTTAAATTAATCTCTCAACCAAAGGTTAATTTATCTCATTCCCTCTGCCTGTCGAATAAGATTTTTTCAAACTTTTTTTTATATTTGTATCATATATTTCTCCCCCCACAGAAACCTTTTATTTAAGGAATACAAACTTTCATAAGTACAACTTTAGGAGCATAGTGATTCTTCCAACTATACAGTGGGAAGATTTTTTTTAATGCTAAGAATTTTTAAATAGGGGCTGGGCACTGTGGCGCAGCAGGTTAACACCCTGGCCTGAAGCGCCGGCACCCCGTACGGGTGCCGGTTCAATTCCTGGCTGCTCCACACCCAATCCAGCTCTCTGCTATGGCCTGGAAAAGCAGTAGAAGATGGCCCAAGTGCTTGGGCCCCTGCACCCATGTGGGAAACCCAGAAGAATCTCCTGGCTCCTGGCTTCGGATCAGCACAGCTCTGGCCGTTGCAGTCAATTGAGAAGTGAACCATCGGATGGAAGACCTCTCTCTCTCTCTTTCTCTCTGCCTCTCCTCTCTCTGTGTAACTCTGACTTTCAAATAAATAAATCTTTAAAAAAAAATTGACTGTCAGCAACTGCTTTTCACTTTTTAAAAATCTTCTCCTATGGCACTTTCCACAATCTTAGTTATACTTACTGCTGTGTTTTGCTGCAATAATCTTAGATGTTTCTGGTGACTGCCCCTTCGAGTAGGTGAAAATTTGGCTTCTTGTATCACCATACTTCCCCTCACGTATCCTCCAAAATGAGCTATGACACAATTTGGAGTGAGGCAAATATTCAGGGTGTTTTTTTATTCCAGCACATTTATAATTCACATCCTATTATTATGTTTCATTTTTATTTTTTCTTTTTCTAAAAATATTTATCTTATTTATTTGAAAGGCAGAGTAACAGAGAGAGGGAAAGACAGAGATCTTCCATCCGCTGGTTCACTCCCCAAAATGGTCACAGCAGCAGGAGCTGGGCCAATTCCAAGCCAGGAGCCAGGAGCTTCAGGGTCTCCCATGCGGATGCAGGGCCCAAGCACTTGGGCCATTTTCTACTGCTTTCCCAGGCCATAGCAGAGAGCTGGATCGAAAGTGGAGCAGATGGGATTCCAACCAGCACCCATATGGGATACCAGTGCTGCAGACGGTGGCTTTACCAGTTATGCCATAAAGCCAGCCCCAACTTTTATTTTTTCTAAAACTTAGGAATTGTCTTGACCTTTTTCTTTTACCTATGTCTCTGTGTGTGGCCAGTGAGTCCCACCCTTTCAGCAGCGGCTCAGTACACACCTCCCCAGGGGCTAGTGTCAGGCTTGGTTCATCCTGGGGGCTCCCTTCGCTCTTCTCCCTCTCTCACCCTCCTGTCCTTTCCACCCCCGTCTCTCTCTCTCTCTCTCTCTCTCTCTCTCTCTCTCTCTCTCTCTGGCAGAGAGCATCCTCCCCTGCTCATGAGGTGATGTTTTCAGACCTTACATGGCTGGAATTCCCTTACTCTGCCCTCAGCCCTGACGGAGAACGTGGCAGAGGTTTAGAGAATTCTGGACTGGAAACCATTTTCCCTCGGAACTGTCTTCCTGCTCCCGGAGTTGGTCATTTATATAATTTATACCTGACTTGTTTTTTTGTTTTTTTTTGTTTTTTTTGCCTATGGAAGCTATAAGGTTGTCTCCTTTTTTAAAGATTTTATTTACTTACTTACTTAATTAATTATTTGAGAGGTAGAGTTACAGACAGAAGGAGAGACAGAGAGAAAGGTCTTCTATCCACTGGTTACTCCCTAAGTGGCCACAACGGTCAGAGCTGGGCTGATCAAAAGCCAGGAGCCAGGAGCCTGGAGCTTCTTCCAGGTCTTCCATATGGGTACAAGGGCCCAAGAACTTCAGCCTTCTTCCACTGTTTTCTCAGGCCACAGCAGAGAGCCGGGTTGGAAGAGAGGCAGCAGGGACAAAAACCAGGGCCCATATGGGATGCTAGCACCCCAGTTGGTGGCTTAGCCTCCTACACCAGGGCACCAGCCCCTAGGATATTCTCTTTTTCTCCAATGAAGTGAAATTTCCTAATAATACTCATTTGCCTTGCTTTTGGTCTATTTTCATAGATTGTGCTGGAAACTTGTGGCCTTCAGTTCTGGGAAAAATCTGGAATCCTGAGCACTTTCTGTTTGCTCTTTCTAGAAACATCTGTTGTTCAGATATCTTCTTCCAGGATTGCTCTTTACAATTTTCTCTTTCTCTTCCTTTTCATTTCTTTGTAATTTTGCTGTACTTTTTTGAAGGGTTTGTTGGTTGTGGCTTCCAGCATTTCTATTGCTCTCTCTCTCTCTCTTGCTCTCTCGCTCACTCGCTCGCTCGCTTGCTTTCTAATTTCCAAGAGCATTTTCTCCTTCTGTGTTTGTTTTCTGCGTGCTCCTTTTATTAGCTCCTTATCTTTTAAGCTCCCAGATGCAGCCTCATTTCTTCTCAACATCTTACACATCTCAACAAGGCAAAACAAAAAGTGCCAGCCTTTGGGACAGAACCTCTCAGTGTTTCTAATTCCACACTTGGTTTCTCTTCCCTGCATGTTTTTCTTGGCAATGCCTACTTTTCACCTGTTTTGCTACCTTCCACGTTAGGGCTCCTCTCGGGTATCGGCTGGTGGTGATGAAGTGTGAGGGAGTAACAGGCTTCCTAGGAGCTCTGAGGGCCAGGGCGGGTGACTTGTGTGGGCTGCGTGATGGGAAGCCTTGCTGTCCGCATTAGTTCTTTTGTCCTGGTTGGTCAGATGCATTATCCATGCCTGACACAGGCAAGAGACTTCCAGCCAGTTCCCATGACAGTGACCCTCACGTGGACCTCCCCACCCCCACCCCCACCCCGGCTTCTTTTTTTTTTTTTTTTTTTTTTTCAGGCGCCTTTTAAGGATTCCAGGGTGTGAGCAGTGTGGCTTCCCACGCTTTCCTGGCAGGAGACCTACTTTCCCGAGTCCACCAACAGTCGCCATTCAGGCATTCGTTTCCAGCTCCCAGTTTTGCTCCTTCAGAAATTTCTTAATATATAATTTTCATTTGGATTTGGGAGTTAAATTGTGTGTGTGTGTGTATATAGGGTTTTTTCCCCCTACTATCTTCTCATCTTGAAAATATTCAGAGGCTGGGGGCCGGCACCATGGCTCACTTGGTTAATCCTCCACCTGTGGCACCGACGCCCATATGGGATGCCGGTTCTTTCCCAGTTGCTACTCTTCCAGTCCAGCTGTGGCCCGGGAGTGCAGTGGAGGATGGCCCAAGTGCTTGGGCCCCTGCACCTGCATGGGAGACCGGGAAGAAGCACCTGGCTCCTGGCTTTGGATTGGCGCAGTGTGCCGGCCCTAGCGGCCATCTGGGGGGGTGAACCAATGGAAGGAAGACCTTTCTCTGTCTTTCTCTCTCTCACTGTCTAATTCTGCCTGTCAAATGAAAAAAAATATTCAGGGGCTGGCGCTGTGGTGTAGCGGGTAAAGCCGCCGCCTGCAGTGCCGGCATCCCATATGGGCATGTGTTCAAGTCCCAGCTGTTCCTCTTCTGATCTAGCTCCCAGCTGTGGCCTGGGAAAGCAGTAGAAGATGGGCCAAGTACCTGGGCCCCTGCACCCATGAAGGAGACCTGGAAAAAGCTCCTGGCTCCTGGCTTCCAATCTGCCCAACTCTGGCCTTTGCGAGCATCTGGGGAGTGAACCAGTGGATAGAAGACCTGTCTCTGTCTCTCTCTCTCTCTCCCTCCCTCTCTCTCTGTAACTCTACCTCTCAAATAAATAAATAAATCTTTAAAAAAAAAGAAAGAAAATGTTCACACTTAGTAGAAGCTTGGGAGAAAAAAATCTACAATGAATACCTTTAGATTTTGTATCTTTTAAACTTTATTATTTTACATCTTTTACCTTTGTGGTTTTTTTTCTTTTTTTAAAGATATATTTTATTTATTTGAAAGACAGTTACAGAGAGAGGTAGAGAGAGAGAGAGAGGTCTTTCATCTGCTGGTTCACTCCCCAGATGGCCACAATGGCCGGAGCTGTGCCAATCCAAAGCCAGGAACCAGGTGCTTCTTCTGAGTCTCCCACGCAGGTGCAGGGGCCCAAGGACTTAGACCATCTTCCACTGCTTTCTCAGGCCATAGCAGAGAGCTGGATCAGAGTGGAGCAGCTGGGATTAGAACCAGCACCCATATGGGATGCCAGTGCTTCAGGCCAGGGTGTTAACCCGCTGCGCCACAGTGCCGGCCCCATCTCTATGCTTCTAAGAAATTTCCTTAGATAAGTTTCCCAGTTCAGTAACTCTGGCTGTGTCCTTTGTGCTTTTTAATGTACCCGTTGAGTTTTAAATTTCAGCAGTGGTGTTTTTATGTCTCGGATTTCTATTTGATTGCAATTTAAAGCTCTGTGTTCTGAGGGCCATTTGGTGCAGTGGTTAAGACACTGCTTGGGCCTCCCGCATCCCATACCGGGGTTCCTGGGTTTCAGCCTTGTTTCCACTCCCCATCCCAGCTTCCTGCTGATGCACATCCTGGGAGGCAGCAGGTGCTGCTCGGGTACCAGGTGAGAGAGCCAGGTTAGGTTCCAGGCTCCTGCTTTCATGCTGGCCCAGCACCAGCTGCTGCAGGCATTTGAGGAGTGAATCAGTGTTAGAGACCCATCCCATTGTAGTCAACTGGGGACTGAACCAGCAGATGGAGATCTCTGTCTCCCCTTCTCTCTCTCTCTCCCCACCCCCCCCCCGACCTCTCCATTTCAAGTGAAACAAGAAAACTTCTGTATTCTTTTTTACAATGCAATTTTTCAAAATATGTCTCAGGATTTTGGTTTCTTCTTTCAAATCTTTAATCATTTTAACACTTTTTATAAATGCTACCTAATATTCTGTTACTGGAAGCTAGAAGTCTACTACTGTTGTTTGCGCGCATGTACATGTGTGTTTGCTGGCTCTCGTGATTAGCAGATTATCTCTGCTCTTGTGCTGGGCCGCTGGACTGTGAACTTAAGTTCAGCCACCTAGTCTGTAGAAACCGAGGCAAGGTTGTCCCTCCAAAAAATTTTTGTATTTGCTTCTGACAGATACTCCGTTAGCATCCCTCATTCAAATTCATTTTTATTTTCATTTCTTCATGTTTTTTATTGAGGGTATAGCCCTTTAAATGTTATAGTCTGTTTTTAAAAAAGGTTTGTTTATTTGTTTATTTTGAAAGTCAGAGTTATATAGAAAGCGGGAGAGACAGAGAGAAAGAGGTCTTCCATCCGCTGGGTCACTCCCCAGATGGCTACAATAACCAGCCTTGGGCCAGGCTAAAGTCAGGAACCAGGATCTTCATCCACGTCTCCCATGTGGGTAGCAGGGGCCCAAGGACTTGGCCATTGTCTGCTGCTTTTCCCAGGCCATCAGCAGGGAGCTGGACTGGAAGAAGAGCATCCAGGGCAGGAATTGGTGCCCACATGGGATGCCAGCATTGCAGGCAGTGACTTTACCCGCTACGCCGTGAAGCCGGCCCCTAAAGGTTATAGTCTTTCTGCAGGAATATCAGTTCTGATCCCCTGCCTTACCTGGGGCCAAGATCATACATGTCTGTTCCAGTGTTAGCTGTTAAAATTCAACTCACAGGCCAGCATTGTGGTGCAGCACGTTCAGCCACCATTTGTGATGCCGGCATCCCTTATCAGAGTGTCAGTTTGGGTCATGGCTGCTCTGTTCCAATCCAGCTCCCTGCTAGCACACCTGGGAAAACACCAAATGATGACCCAAGTACTTGGGCCCCTGCCACCCACATGGGAGACCCAGATGGAATTCCAGTCTGTTGGCTTCAGCCTGGCCCAACCTTGACCATTTGGGGAGTGAACCAACGGATAGAAGATATCTCTCTCTGTGTCCCTCCATCCCCTGCCCCTCTGTCATTCTGTTTTTCAAATAAACAAATCTTTTTTATAAAACGCAGTCTGGGGGCCGGTGCTGTGGCCTAGAAGGCAACGCTGCCACCTGTAGTGCCAGCATCCCATTTGGGTGTCGGTTCGAGTCCTGGCTGCTCCACTTCTGATCCAGCTCTTTGCCGTGGTCTGGGAAAGCAGCAGAAGATGGCCCAAGGTCTTGGAACCCTGCATCCATGTGGGAGACCTGGAAGAAGCTCCTGACTCCTGGGCTTCGGACTGGCACAGCTCTGGCTGTTGAGGCCATTTAGGGAGTGAACCAGTGGATGGAAGATCTCTCTCTCTTTTTCTCTCTCTTTCTCTCTGCCTCTGCCTTTGCCTCTCTGTAACTCTGTCTTTCAAGTAAATAAATTAATATTTTAAAAAAATGCAATCTGAATCTTCCACAAATGAGGCAATCTGATTTAGTTTTTGAACCTCCTTTTTTTGTTTGTTTGTTTTGGTACTTAGAGATTCCCTGCCTCTCATACAAATTTAATCATGTATTCAAAGAATATTTGTTTATTTAATCCATCAATTTTAAGTGTTTTGTAATGAGAAAATCTTTGATTTTTTTTCAAAATGGTGTTTGGTCTGAATGCACTAAATGAAATTTCTAATTTAGTACTAGAATATCCTAAGGAAAAATAGAAAGTTTTTTTTTTAAGATGTATTTATTTAAAAGTCAGAGTTAGAGAGACAAAGAGATATTTTCCATCCACTGGTTCACTCCCCAAGTGGCTGCAATGCCCAGGGCTGAGCTAGGCAGAAGCCAGGAGTCAGAACTCCCACTTGGGTGCAGGGGCCCAAGCACTTGGGGCATCTTCCACTGCTTTCCCAGGCCATTATAGAGAGCCAGATTGGAAGAGGAGCAGCCAGGACAGGAACCGGTGCCCATATGGGATGCTGGTGTTTCTTCTGGCAGTTTTCCCCACTATACCACAACAGCAGCCCCCAAAGAGGAAGATTTTAAGATAAGAAATCAATGTATCCCTTCAAAGATCGAGCTAAATATCTTTGATTTTTGGGGATAATAAATACATGAAATTAGGGATTCATAAAGACTTTTGTACCAGAAGTCAAATGAAGGCAGGTTTTATTTTTTTTTAAAGATTTATTTATTTACTTGAAAGAGTTACACACAGAAAGAAGGAGAGGCAGAGAGAGAGAGAGAATCTTCCATCTGCTGGTTCACTCCCTTCTGGCTGCAACGGCTGGAGCTGTGCTGATTCGAAGCCAGGAGCCAGGAGCGTCTTCCAGGTCTCCCATGCAGGTGCAGGGGCCCAAGGACTTGGGCCATCCTCTACTGCTTTCCCAGGCCATAGCAGAGAGATGGATTGGAAGTGGAGCAGCTGGGACTCAAACCAATGCCCATATGGGATGCCAGCACTGCAGACGGCTGCTTTACCCATTATGCCACGGTGCCGGCCCCGAAGGCAGGTTTTATTAACAGGTTTGTGGCTTTTTTTTTTTTTTTCTCCCTAAGGAAATTCAGTTCCTCCTCTGACGGACAACCTGTGAGAGCTTCTCCAGAATCCCAGCTCACTCAGATAATGGAGCAGCATCAGCAAGCCCTGGTGCAGCTGACGGAGGTGCAGCCCCGCAGCGGTGCCTTCCCCGGCACCACACTGCCCCCGATCTTGTCACGGGTGGAGAGTGAATCCCAGCTCAGTTCAGAGAGAAGCCAGAGACAGCAAATGAAAATCAACCGTAGCAATTCTGAAGGCTACCTGTTCCAGCTGGAGAAAGGGAAAAGGCACAGGAAGAGAAGCAGCCTTAAGGTGAGGCAAGCACCCATTTCCATTCCGAAGAGATGGGCCTTGACTTTCATGCCCTCCAGGTGCAGCCCTCTGGCAGGTATGGTCATGAGGCAGCTGCCGCCAGGACTGGATGGCCCAGGCCCTAAGGGGCCCCTGCTGCTCCCTGCAGTTCTCTCCCCTACCCCTCCAGAATGCCCACCTCCCCCTGCTTTCCAATCTTCTCTGGAAAGTGTCCATGCCCCTCCTGGCCCCTCCAGCTGCACTGAGTCTCCCCATGGACGCCCCTGTAACAGTAAAGAGCCGGTCGGGGCGAGTGAGCCAGGGAGCCTTATTGCCTCTGGATTTTCCCCACCACCCAGCCTGGGCTCCTCACCTCTTGAGAGCCCCCCAGCCTCCGCGGTGCGGTCCCAGCCAGTGACGGAGCCCACCTGCGGAAGCTGGCCAACCTTCACTGAGCTCTCTGTCTGCAGCAAGATTCACCAGCACCTGGGAGCACGTCAGTCCTTCCCCACAGGGACTGGCTTAGTAAGTGAAATCGGGGGCCCACAGTAGAATACTTTCAGGAACAGATGAGGGCGCACAGGAAGGAGGCGTTTTATGTCCCGTGCATTTCTTCATGAGACATAAAACCCGGCAGGAAAGGCCACTTCCCTCTAGTGTCAGACAATAAGGAAAACGCACCGTTTCACAGGGCCGCAGGGAGGGCCTGGTTGGAGACACCAGGCCTGTGGCGAGGCGGGTTCCCTGGGAACAGCCTCTGAGCTGCAGGTTTGAGTGCAGGAAGCACCCTTGAGACGCTCCCTTGGGAAATGCCCTGTTAGTGGGGAGTGGGGAGGCACAGCAGGACAGAGGGACAGCAGGAACTGTGATACAGATGGGACAGAATCCTCAACCAAGGCCTTGAGAGCTCTGAGGCCAGTACCCCTTCCAAGACAAGGGACCCGGATTTCAGATGCCCCACGTCAGCCAGTCACTGGGATAGTGCTGTCCCTGGGGAGTGGCTGTGACTTTGGGTATAGCAGCTGCATCTGGCAGAGGGAGGTTCTAGGGAGGATTCAACCAGGAGCCATCAGCAGCTGGGGAAATGAATGCCTCCGTCCAGAGAAACATCCGGAAAGTCAGCATGGGAGGAGGTAAGCAGGTGGTCCTTTATTCAAAGTATGATGGTTGGATTCCTACTAGGAACCTGCTAGGTGTGGGACGGAAAGATGAATGAGCCAGGACCCCTCTCCGGAAGAACCTTAGGGCTGCAGGGCTTTAGGGAGGACAGACGTGGAAATGGCTTCAGTACGATGTTGGGAGCAAAGCAACCATCCTCGTGTATGTGCGGGAGCGCAGAGGACACGCTTCCCAACCTGAGAGCCAAGCAGAGCGGCGGGAGACAACAGGGGCTGCGTCTTAGAGAGCTGGCAAAGGAAGGAACGTTGCAAGAGTGCTTCAGGCAGGGGGCCGGCAGGCGCAGAGGTGCCGAAGTCATGGCAGCGTGATGCACGCCAGGGCCGGGCGAACACTCCTGTCACTGCCGCTGTAACCAGGGGGCACCGGCGTGGGGAGCAGCGGGTGAAGATTAGTGGGGGCCGAGTTTTAGAAGATCTTTTCATTCAGAGACGAAGGACTTTTAATTCTATAGGCCGGAGGACGACCACTGTGGCTTGGGCCCCAAAGTTCACGTGTTGAAATGTAATCTTCAGGTTCACGTTTGGATGGTATTTGGAGGCGGGGCCTTTGGGAAGTCATCAGGGTCCCATGAGTTCATGAGGATGGAGCTCCTGCGATGGGGGTCAGTGGATTATAAAGAAAAGAGACCTCAGCACCCCCACTTGCTCTTTCACCATGTGATGACACAGCAGGAAGGCCCTCACCTGGGGCTGGGGCCCTGCTGTTGGACTCCGTGGCCAACAGAACTGGGAGCTACATAAACCTCTATTCTTTATAAGGTGTCCAGACTCGGTGTTTTTTTGTTTGTTTGTTTGTTTGTTTTTTTACAGGCAGAGTGGACAGTGAGAGAGAGAGAGACAGAGAGAAAGGTCTTCCTTTGCCATTGGTTCACCCTCCAATGGCCGCCACGGCCGGCACACTGCGCTGATCCGATGGCAGGAGCCAGGTGCTTCTCCTGGTCTCCCATGGGGTGCAGGGCCCAAGGACTTGGGCCATCCTCCACTGCACTCCCGGGCCACAGCAGAGAGCTGGACTGGAAGAGGGGCAACCGGGACAGAATCCGGCACCCTGACGGGGACTAGAACCCGGTGTGCCGTCGCCGCTAGGCAGAGGATTAGCCTATTCAGCCGCGGCGCCAGCCTCAGACTCGGGTGTTTTGTGTAGAAATGCAGAATGGACTAAAAGAGGGGTCACTGAAGAATTTTAAGCACAGTCACGTCTGTGTTTTAGACCTCTCTGGCTGCAGTGGGCAGAGCAGGTGCAGGACATTCCAGGAAGTTAGAGTTGCTAATAATTCAGTGGACCCTCCGGTGGGGCCCTCAGAGAAAAGGAAATGGGCGGCATTGAGGAGAACGGGGAAGCTGGGCTAGAGCAGCCAACGGTCATCTCACAGAGGAGGGAAGTCGGCTTGGGGCGGGGGTGACCCAAGCCCCCTCCTGCAGCTCCCATCTCAGGGCCCCTTGTGTGCCCCAGGTCTTCAGCAGGCTCACAGCCCTGCGTCCTCACTCCGGCCCTCTCATGGACCAACCTGAGGGCTCTTTGAACTCCTTGTCCTAGCCCCCTCCCTCCTATCTTCCATCCTGCTGGGGTGCGGGTAGGGGTTCCTGATCCCTGTACAGGCCCTGGAGACCACCGACTTGTGGCTGGGAAAAACCCCAGTTCCACTGGAAATAAGGAAAAACCATGTTTTGGATTCACAGGTAACTAGTTTTCCCACTGGAGCAGCATGGGAGTAGTCCCAGTCAGCAGCATGTGGTGGAGCTTATTAACTCAGCCATTCCTAAGCTTGGAGCTCTGGCACCTAAAATCCGTGAACTTGGGGAAGCGCCTCATTCACCCCTTTTTTCTTCTGTGCACCATCGGAAGGGTTCTTTCTGCTGGAGATCTGGTGTGGTGTTCAATGCCTCAGCTTATTCCCTAGCAAAGATCCTACAGCTACAAATGTTCACTTCCTTTTCCTCCCTCGGGTCTCTTTGTAATTTGCATTCACTTTTACTGGGGGAGGGGGGATAGAGGAAGACCTCCCGGTGACTGTACATCAGAAATCTAAGGGCCTAAGAGGGCAGGGGGGTTTCCAGTTAATGCCTCCCAAGCCCTGCTTCCCACTGGGACAAGCCCTCACTTCCTGCTTTGTCTCACACAGCCATTTCTCAGTCCCACCCCTTCACCTGCGGCTGGCAAATCCACAGAAGCACTCTTTGTCCTTCGAGTTATTGCAGAGGCCGAAACGACTCAGAACTGAGCTATTTGTGCAGGGCAGCGGGTAGCCGGGGCGCCAGACAGAGGAAAGCATTATCCAGGTCATGCCCGTGGTTTCCAAGGGAAGCGCCCGCCCCGGATCACGTTAAACACGTGAGGATTTGGTAAAGATCATAGGCCCCAGAACCCTCCCTCCTCTCCTGGCAGTTGTGTCGTGATGGATCTGTGAACACCAGGCATCGTCCGTGCCGTGAGGTCCAGACGTCACACAGTAAGAGATTAACACAGTGCGTGCGACGCCAAACAATGTAAGTGTGCACTTGTGGCGTCACACCCTGCAGAACGCCTGCCTTGGGAGCCCCCATGGCTGGCTGTGCTGAGCCGAAGGAATTAGCTCACGGGCCTTGTCCCAGGCACTCTGGGTGCTGCTACTTGACTGCATCTAATAAGAGGTTTACTTGGATTAAGTTTAGCAACCACAGAGCAAATTTCCTTCACTTGCTGCTCCCCGGTATTTGAGGCACTGTTTTGGTTTTTCTCGTTTCGGTTTTATTTGTGTCCCTTTTCCCAGTGACTTTCTCACAGCTTACACAGCCGAGGCATTTTCTGGAGAATAGCTCTGCAGTGTCCACCCCACAGGGCACAACATGTCAGAGCTGAAATGAGCCCTCCACAGGACAGCCCACGTCAGATTCAGTTCAGGCACCCTCTGTTGTAAGTCGACAATCAAAGTCACCCTTGTGACTTGAGAAGAATTGTGGTTCTGTACTGCTAGAAGCCTCCCATCAGGAAAGTCCTGTGCCGTTGTCTGCCAAGGCGGTCAGCCATGAACACCAGGCCCCGCGGGCGGCTCTGCACTCAACAGTCTCACACAGTGCCAGCTCAGTGGGTCTTGTGTGAAAACCGATCTCGAATCCCATCGGGGATTTGTCGAGAGAGTGCCGTATTTTCCAGCCTCTTCCCTCTGTGTTTGGAGCCTCAACGGGACTATGACTGTGGATTTAATGCGGCTTTGTCTTTTTGGAAGCATACTCCTGTGACCTGTAGTCTTGTGAAAGTCAAGGAGAAGTAAAGCAAATCAAATTGTGGGGATTATTTCATTATATAAAAGACTTTTGTGGAGACAGAAAGTGGATTAGTGTTGTCTAGGGCTGGAGGCGGAGGGGGCTTAGGGAATGACCCCTAATGGGGACAGCGTCTCTTTTTAGGGAGACGAAAATGTTCTGAATTGGATTGTGGTAACGTTTAGACAGCTCAGTGAATACACTAACGACCACTGAATCGTCCATCCTCAAACACATGAGTTCTGCAGTGTGTGAATCATATCTCAATAAAGCTGTTAACAGACTTTTGATGCAGCAAGATCAAACAAAACTGCAGCGCTGCGAACCAATCAAGATTACTTGCGCCAAAGTTAAGTAAATCCAGGATTTTCACTGCCAGTCACCCAGAACAAACTCCGTTAGGAGCCCTCCCTGTCCCCGGAGCAATGTGCCTTTGCTCTAAGCACTTCATCTTGTAAAGGGATCAGCTTCACTGGGAGGTGGCCCCTTTGGGCCACCTCTCTCCCTTCACATCCACAGGTAATGCCAGACGCTTGGCCCTGCTTTTCTGACAGCCAAGGCTCTGTGTCTGGAGAGCAGTGAGCAATTACTCATGCCTCACAATGAGGCTTTTGTGAGTCAGTGGAATGATTAAAAGTTAAGCTGCTTCGGACTAAGGATGTAATTTCTGGGCACTGATCATTTCTTTCTCATCATCTTTGGACAAATTGGATTTATGACTTGGCTACGAGCAGGGGTTTCTTCCCTTTTCATTATTGGTTTACTTTGGCAAGTGGATGATAATTTAGTGACTGCAAAACAACGGTATAGCCGCATATGTGAGAAAAACAAATCTGTGATCTCTGTGAGTTATTTGAGTTCACTCACCTATTAAAAATTAGTAAGGGTTTTGAAACGTGATGATACCTAGTATGAGAAAGGTTTGGAGAGAAAGGAATCTTCCTGCTTCTTACTACTCCGTTGCTAATGAATAGTGTTCATTGATGGCCTTAAACATACTCATTTGTCCAACTCTATTAATTCATCTCAAAGAAATAATCCAAGTAGGCCACAAAGAAGGCCCATCCCTGGGCATCTTACATGTACAACATTTAGAGGAATAAACAGTTCAAGCCTAACTAGACAATAAAATGTTACTCTTTTGAAAAACATTTAGTGATAAGAAAATACTGTAATGCTACAGTGCTTAGAGAATAAAATGATTTATAGTGTACAGATAATTTTATAAAAGGATGAAGATAGATAAAATGGACAGGAAACAACTACAGTTGTTTGCTAGGTGATACCTTCTGTTTTTTAAAGGAAAGTTATTTTTATTTTTTAATTTTTGTTTATCTGAGGGACAAAGAGATAGATTATAGACACATACATACGTACATACCTGCCTTCGTACATACTTACACAGGGCTTGTAGCCACTGATTCACTATCCATATGCCCTCAACAGCCTGAAGTCAGGAGCCAGGAACTCAATCCAGGTATCCCATGTGGGTAACAAGAACTCAATTAATTGAGCCATCACCCCTGGGTCTTCATAAGCAGGAAGTTGGAGTCAGCAGCCAGAGGTGGGTATTGAACCCAGACACTCTGAAATGGGATGCACATGTCCTAATTAGCATTTTATCCACTAAGCCACAAACCCACCTCCAAGATTTATGTTTTTAAGTGACCTTCAATAGGCAACATGAGGGTACTTAAAAATGTTCTTGGAAAGTGGAATTAAATGACAGTTTATTTTGGCTCAAAAAAAAATTTAAATCCACAGTGTTTTTATAACAGTCATTTTCCATTAAGTTTTTGAAGACACACATACATACATACACCCCATATTTCTTCTATCTACTTTGTTAAGTTTCATAATTTTATTCTAGAGGCTTCCTTAAGAAAGAATCTGGGGTCAGGCATTTGGCAGAGTGGTCTGGTTTCAGACATCCCACACGTGAGTGCCTGCAATTAAGTCCCGCCTCCATTTCTGATCCAACTTCCTGCCCCTGGACACCCTGGCATGGGTGTGCAGTGATGATGAACCAAGTACTTGGGTCCCTGCCACCCGTGTGGGAGACCTCCATGGAGTTCTTAGCTCCTGGCTACGGCCTGGCCCAGACCTGGCTGTTACACCCACTGGGGAGCGAATCCGCAACTGGAAGATCTGTCTCTCCCTCTCTGTCACTCTGCCTTTCAAATAAATACTCTTAAAAGAATAATAAAGCACATAGGAGGATTCCCTAGGTTATATAAGGCACTTGAGCAGCCACAGATTGTGGTGTCCCAGGGATGTTTTGAAACCAATCCCCAGTGGGTTCCAGGGGATAACTGTATCAGCTTGTGAGCCTGTACAGTGTGAGGTGGTGATGAGAAGCTAATTGGAGTGACCTTTGGAGAGTCAGTAGACCACCGTGAGCAGGACACATTCTTGTAATGGTTGTCATTGTGTTCATATTAGTTCAATCTTAAGATTGGGGAGTTTTTTGGCCGGCGCCACGGCTCACTAGGCTAATCCTCCGCATTGCGGCGCCGGCACACCGGGTTCTAGTCCCCGTCAGGGTGCCGGATTCTGTCCCGGTTGCCCCTCTTCCAGGCCAGCTCTCTGCTGTGGCCCGGGAGTGCAGTGGAGGATGGCCCAAGTACTTGGGCCCTGCACCCCCATGGGATACCAGAAGTACCTGGCTCCTGCCATCGGATCAGCGCGGTGCACCGGCCGCAGCGCGCTGGCCACGGCGGCCATTGGAGGGTGAACCAACAGCAAAGGAAGACCTTTCTCTCTGTCTCTCTCTCACTGTCCACTCTGCCTGTCAAAAAAAAAAAAAAAAAAAACAAGATTGGGGAGTTTTTTGCAATTATAGCTAATATGACGAAATAATCTCTTTCATCCCAACTATCTCTACCAAATTCTATTTTAGAAAAAGATTCACTAGATATACATCTTACGATGTATATCGATTAACAAAAGCTTTCAAAATTTATAAAAAATGCTATGCCTTGTCATTAACATATAGAAAGGGAGCATTACCAACAGTGAATACAAAAGCACTGCCCTCTCAATAGGGCTATCTCTTTCTCTACCATCAGCACAAACTTAGATGTAATCTAAAATAATATCATCATCCAAACCATCTCTGCTACCCCTTACCAAAAGATAAACTAATTAACAAAGAGGAAAGGATTTGGTGTCCCCACTAGGGGAAGTAGCAAGTCTGAACCTCACCCTTTTTTGAGATTTATTTGTTTACCTCTTTGAAAGAGTGACAAAGCTCTTCCATCTGCTGGTTCACTCCTCAAATGGTCATAATAGGGGCCAGTGCTGTGGCACAGAGGGTTAATGTCTTGGCCTGAAGCGCCGGCATACCATATGGGTGCCAGTTCGAGACCTGGCTGCTCCACTTCCAATCCAACTCTCTGCTATGGCCTGGGAAAGCAGTAGAAGATGGTCCAAGTCCTTGGGCCCCTGCACCCACATGGGAGACCTGGAAGAAGCTCCTGGCTCCTGGCTTCAGATCGGTGCAGCTCTGGCCATTGCTGCCAATTGGGGAGTGAACCAGCAGATAGATCTCTCTCTGCCTTTTCTCTCTCTGTGTAACTCTGACTTTCAAATAAATAAATAAATCTTTAAAAAAAAATGGCTGTAATAGTTGGGTCTGGGCCAGGTCAAAACCAGGATCTAGGAACACCACACTGGTCTCCCACATGGGGTGGCAGGGACTTAAGCACTTGAGTCTCCATCATCTGCTGCTTCCTGGGCTCATTAGCAGGGAGCTGGATTGGAAGTAGAGCAACCCTGATTCCAACCAGCACTCCAGTGTGGGATGTGGGAGTCCTAAGTGTGTACTTAACCTGCTGCACCACAGCACTCGCCACTGAACCTCACATTTAATGTCAAAAGCTGTGGTGTGTGGAATATTTATTCTATCCTGTGGTCAGATCATTAGAATCTTTCCTGCCTACTATTGTGCTCAAGTGTCAAAAACCAATAATTAAATAGCCTTGCTCTATTCTGTCCTTTTAAGTGTGTAATACTAGTAAGAATTATCACATAAAATTATGTGTATCTTTCAAAATATCCAAAATCAGACTGGAGGGACAAAATAAGACAGTGTCATGAGTGTATTATAGTTGTTTGTTACTAAAACTTAGCTCTTTGTTTAAGATTTGTTCACTTGAAAGGCAGTGTTACAGAGAGAGAGAGGGAGAGACACAGAAAGAGCTCTTCCACCCATTTTTTTTGGAAGGGCTCCCCAAACTACAAGTTCACTCCCCAAACAACTGCAAGGGCTGCTGCTGGGCCATGCTGAAGCCAGGAGCCTGGAACTCCATCTGGGTCTCCCACATGGGTGGTAGGGGCTCAAGCACTTGGGCCACCTTCCACTGCTTTCCCAGGCACATTAGCAGGGTGCTATAGAATGGCAGGGACTCAAACTGGCTCTCATATGGGATACAGGCACCACAGGCAGTGGTCTAATACAGGCAGTGGTACCACAATGCAGGCCCTTCCCTTTTATTCTTTTCAACAATCAATAGCAAAATTTCGAAGTTGGGCCAGCGCCGCGGCTCAATAAGCTAATCCTCCACCTGCGGCACCGGCACCCCGGGTTCTAGTCCCGGTCGGGGCGCCGGATTCTGTCCCAGTTGCTCCTCTTCCAGTCCAGCTCTCTGCTGTGGCCCGGGAGTGCAGTGGAGGATGGCCCAAGTACTTGGGCCCTGCACCCGCATGGGAGACCAGGAGGAAGCACCTGGCTCCTGGCTTCAGATCCCCGCAGCGCACCGGCCACAATGCGCCAGCCGTAGCAGCCACTTGGGGGTGAACCAACGGAAAAAGGAAGACCTTTCTCTCTATCTCTATCTCTCTCTCTCTCTCTCTCTCTCACTGTCTAACTCCGCCTGTCAAAAAAAAAAAAAAAAATTCGAAGTTGTTACCTTCTTTGCTTTTCTTCTGTGGAGTTTCTAATGGACCAAACTATCTCACCACTAGGCAGGTGCTCCCTCTTACTTATCTGATGCATTGAGGATGCCTCTTCCAGGGAAGTCACTTGGTTTGGTGAGTTGCACTGGACTGAACGTAACATCACAACAGCAGTGACATGCATGTGTTATGTCAAGAACATTAATAACAAAAGAGCCCATTACTGGCATGAAATTCTTTATGATTTTCATAATTTTAATTTTATTTATTGCAGCAGTGGAAAAAATCAAAACATGCTAGGTAACCAGCTACAAATTACTAAGGAGAGGACTACCAGTAACTACCATTAAAATGGAGGAATGTGGGCCGGTGTCGTGGCTCACTTGGTTAATCCTCCACCTGCGGTGCCGGCATCCCATATGGGCACCAGTTCTAGTCCCAGCTGCTCCTCTTCCAGTCCAGCTCTCTGCTGTGGCCCGGGAGTGCAGTGGAGGATGGCCCAAGTGCTTGGGCCCCTGCACCCGCATGGGAGACCAGGAGGAAACACCTGGCTCCTGGCTTCGGATCGGCGCAGTGCCGGCTGTGGCGGCCATTTGGGGTGTGAACCAATGGCAGGAAGACCTTTCTCTCTGTCTCTCTCTCATTGTCTATAACTCTGTCAAATAAAAAAAAAAATTTTTTTTTAAATGGAGGAATGTTCAGGGCACGCACCATTCTCCGACAGTCCTTATAGGCTTCCCTTCTCATTTACCTTCCTCCCTTATGTGTCTATGACAACTTGGGGGGAACAGGCAGGTCCTTACAAGACACTGTTTCTACTGGTTGTATTTGTAGCGTTCCAAGCTGAAAGGTTATCAGAACAGCGACTTGAATCTTGGAGGCCTCGGACCTGACTTTGAGTCCATCAGAGACAAAGTGAGTGCAAAGTGCAAACAGTGCATTCAGGCTTGACTCTACCTACCTATCTTTTAAGCAAAACTGAATAAAGGTGCCCTCGGGAATCAAGTCCTACTGCAGATGTCTTGCTGTGAATAGAGACCCTTCTAAAATAGCATTGGCAATAGGGACACAGCCACCCCTGCACCCGTCTTAGCATAAAATGAAAATACTTAACCATGTTGTGCTAAGTGTCCGCCTTTCACACGAAAAGCCTGGACACGTGCACATGGATCGAGATGTGCAAGCTGTGTGGTTGCCTTTTCTGATAGAGTCGTCTTGGTAATTCCTAAGAGGAGCCACAGAGATGACACCTAGTCCAATAGTTTCCCAGTCCCTGCAAAGTACAGCTACTTTATCCTGTTTCCTCTCGTGAAAGAAGATCTTCATGTAATGTGTTTTAACTGCAGTTGCACTCAAAGCATAAAAAGAGAGTATAGTTCAAAGTTGGAAACAAAAAATGAAAATAAATTGGGGAAATGCAACAAGGAAGAGGCTGAATGTGATTCAGCCACTGCCAAGGGAACACTGGGGCGCTACTGCAGGGGTCGTCCTGAGAGAGGCCGCCATGCGGAAGGACATGCACGGACCCAGTTCCCTGCCGCCACCCCACACAGGATAGTCTCTTTCCTGTAGTGCTGCTGATACACGGTGCCCACTGGCGTTACCTGGAAGTGCAGGGAGAACTAGCAGGACCTGCCCCGCCTCATCATTTTGTTTCTCTGAACAGATGCAAAAATTCATGCAGCAAAAGGAATATGCAAAGCAGGTGAAGGAGTACAACATGAAGACACTATCCCTTCTGTCAAAACCACAGACAGCAAAAGCGGAAAGCAAACCTGCCATCCCTCGTCAGAAGGTAAGACGTTCTCATTAAGGCATT
The DNA here is from genome assembly GCF_051225735.1 of Oryctolagus cuniculus. Lineage (NCBI taxonomy): Eukaryota > Metazoa > Chordata > Mammalia > Lagomorpha > Leporidae > Oryctolagus > Oryctolagus cuniculus. The sequence continues at coordinate 115,466,471 of NC_142867.1, forward strand.
TACTTCTTCAGTCAGAACGAAAAGGAACATTTTGTTAACTCTTAAAGAATATTGCCCATCTCTTTGGAAGGTATTTTAACTACTGCCATTCCTGTAGCTACCCAGCACACAGACACACACACACACACACACACACACTGCTATAAGGTTAACTTTTTCCCCTGATGTTCATCTCCACCTCTGCCAAGTATAGTTTGCTTGCCACACATAAAAATCAAATAAGAAAACAATTTCTTAGAAGAAATTAGCAATCTTGATTCACTATTGATTTCTTTCTCTATCAGTAAATAAGTTTTAAGGAAATTAGCGTCTTCTGGCTATTTATATGTCAAAGAACAATGCTTCATTGTTTCTCTCATACTCATCCCCCTTCGCCTTTCTGTAAGGTTCTTTTATTGGAGAAAACTGATTTCGTAAAATACAGAATGTTCTCCCTGCCCGTGTCTCCCAGTCAGAAGTCATGATGTGAATGAAATGCGTACCGTGGAGACACGGGGTTTTGCAGTGCAAGTCTACACTCGATCGATCTGTCCAATCGCAGTGCGGACAAAGGACCCCTTGCATGAGAGACAAGTGATGGCCTGGTGCCTTTAGGAATTTGTACTTCATGTTCTCTTTCACTGAGCATGATGTTTTCTATTTATTGCATTTCTTCCTCAGGCCTGAAAGACCTCAGCCCCTTCCGCTGAGTTTCCATGATGCCACTTTTTTCTTTTCCCTCCAATCCCCATTCGTTTTTCATGAAGAGTTTCAAAGAAACAAAACTGTAATTAGAAATTCCTTTAGAATCTACCTACTGAGAAGTCTGGATTTTTTCCTATGTTTCAGACTTTTTTTTTCCTTTCCAGGACTGAAATTTATCTTCTATTTCTATTTCACTTATCAATAGGTTCTAATTAAAATATATAACTGATGGAAAGACAGATTTAGAAATTCTGTTTGGTGAGTTCTGATTGTTATGGTAATGCATCTCAGAATTGACATGTCTGGGGGGAAAGGCTGCCATATTTTCAGCGTCTGGATTTCCAGAGATATCCTAAAGAAAGAAAAAAATGCCAGCCTCAGATCACTACTGGAGTTGAAAGAACCATGCAACAAGAACAGTTGCTGTAACATTGGAGGTTCAGTTTTACATCAACTTCAGTGTTGTCTTTGGTCTCAAGCTATCCTCTTTGGATAGAAAGATCTGTTCACATCTTCCTAATAGAAGTTTGCTTTTAATGAAGCTTCTAGAAATCAAATAAGTCAAACACAAGAGAAATCTATTTCCAGGCACTTGAAGGAAACTCAGTTTCATGAAGAAAGCATCCACAGGGCATAATTGTATTATATCATTCTTTGACTTTTTTTTATCTACAACATCTTGTTTTGCAGTTGATCTGTTCCATTTAAACTGTGCATTGTTAACATTGTCTGCTTTTTCCATGCGATCTCCATTTCCACCCAATAAGTTATTGCAGTAGCCACCATTCATGCCATAAATGTATAAAGATTTCCTAATTTAAGGAAGCTAGGACTCATTTCCCATTCCAAATAACATTTTATCTTGTAACACATTTAGGCTTTGGAATACGCTAAGACCATCCCAAAACCCAAGCCATCAAATCTGACCGATCGAGCCTCAAAGGAGAAAAAAAAAAACAGCTACGCTGGAAAAGAAGAGAGTTTACCTGAAATCTCCCTGCTGGAAATGCTGCAGAATAGGCACGAAAGAGAGAAGCAGGCCGTGGCAGCTTTCAAAGTCCTGCACATCGTGTAGCCCCCGACACCCGGCAGGAGACCAGGCGTGGAGAAGCCCTACCACCTGTCTGCCTTGAGCATGGAGGCCTGTCATTATCGCTCTAACTGCAGCCCGCATGTGCTTCGTGCAGGATTTAAAATATGGGGCCCAGTCACAGTATGGTGCCATATTTTACATCCTAGTGAGAAATTTCTTTTTAAATGATTGTCGAATCACTTAGAACTTGGACTGAAAACTAGAGAATAAAGCCTTTGGTTTTGTAGTATATCTTTTGATTTCTTATTTTATCTTTTGATTTCTTAATTAATCTCTACCTTTCTTAGCATAATGAAAATCTTGAAGTTACCCAGAAATAAATGTCTCCACATGTGTTTCTCCCTTATTGTCCTGGTTTGGGGAGGGGAGATATAAACACTTCAGTTTTTCCACGAACTCAGTTGGACTCATGACAGAACATTTTGAGATAACATTTCAAAAATATTACTAAAATGTCCAAGGTTAGCAAAGAGCTTATAAATAAAATGGGGAAAAAAAGGTACATCTAGGTGGGCCTTCTCAAATACAACAGACCCAATGCTGTTCTAACAGAGCATCAAGACATTATTAGAATTACTCCAGCAAACCCAGAAATGGCCAACTCAGGCAATTCTAAGAGATGACCTTTATCGAAGCTTCTGACTTCACGCATAGAAATTTGTTGGGCATTTTTTCATCACAAACATCTTAATATATTGGTAAATGTGTGTTTTCACACATGCAAAAATAACATTAGATAAGACAAAAGCATTCTATAGTGTGCTACTGGATGTAGAAATTAATAAATGTTTTTAATTTCTTGAATTTTAAGGCAATGTAAAAATTCCCATCCGTAAAATAATTACTGGAGAGGAGGATGCTGTAGTGCAGCAGGTTCAGCTGCTGCTCGGGCACCTGCATCCCCCATCAGCGTGCCACTCCCAGGACCTCTGCTTTCATTCCAACTTCACGGTACTGCATCCTGGGAGGGGGCACGTGACCACCAAGTGTTTTGGCCCCACCCACACCTGTGGGAAACTTGAATAGAGTTCTGAGTTCCTGGATTCACCCTGGCCCAGCCCTGGATGTTGTAGGCATTTGGGGAATGAACCAGCAGATGAAAGACATCTCTCTCTCTGTAGCTCTGCCTTGCAAGTAGGTGAAAATAAATAAACATTTTAAAAAACTACTGGAGTGTTTAGTATTTTACTTCCTGATATTAATTGGACTTTTCATTCTTAGGAGGGCATATCCAGAAATTGATTTTTTTTTTTTTTAGATTTATTCATTTATTTGCACTCACTGCAGAGTTAGAGAGAGGCAGAGGCAGGAGAGAGGTCTTCCATCCACTGGTTCACTCCACAGATAGCTGCAACGGCCGAAGCTGCACTGATCCAAAGCCAGGAACCAGGAGCTTCTTCCAGGTCTCCCACACGGGTGCAGGGGCCCTAAGACTTAGGCCATCTTCCACTGCTATCCCGAGCCATAGAAGAGAGCTGGATTGGAAGTGGAGCAGCCGGGACTAGAACTGGCGTCCATGTGGGATGCCGGAACTACAGGCAGTGGCTTTACCCACTACGCCATAGAAACAGCCCCTGGAAATTGATCATTTTAACGCCAACTTTGGGCAAACCTCTTTACCTCTACGTGTAGCACAAGGACTAGCCGTGGAGATTTACTCCTGTGTTGTATGCATTTTATTCATACAGATGAGTATACACATCGGCCTATACATAATTGTCTCAAAACTGGAAGCAGCTAGAGTTGAGAGCCTGGAAAAATAACAAGTATCTGAAGATAAATAGAAAACTGACGAATCATGTTTCAGTAGTGTTATGAACATAATACCATATATGAGGAGTTAATTTAGGACACTTCACAGCCTAAATTGCTCCTAAAATGGACTTTTAAAGAAGGGGCCCCTTTAGAGTACATGGTGAAATTGTTTCTAGAAACCTGAGCTACAATGACAAACCTGTATTAATTTTTTTCCTAAATAGCCTTAAATGTGAACTCCCTCTGGAAGAGAAAAGAAAGCTTATAGAGACATTCTCACATCTTCGTATTTAAAGGATGTGGCAAAATTTTTAAATCTTCAATTTCTAATAGAGACTTAGAGCTTTGGAGAGAGTTGACCTTGTTCACCTGCCAATTTTTCAAAAGAGGAAATGGAGATGAAGGCAGAGTGAGTGATGCAAAAGTCCATGGGTCCTACTGAGAGCAACAGAAGCCCAGCCAGCTCTCAGTCTCTACCGTTCAACACCAAAGACAGTATGGTTTGATGATGTGTCTCTTGTCTGTCTGTGTGGGCAAAGAGCGTGTTAGCTGCTATGAATTTCAACTTGGGGCCTGAATTTCCATTGAGTTCAATTTTTAGAAATATGCACTACCAGGGCCAGCGCTGTGGCACAGCGGGTTAAAGCCCTGGCCTAAAGCGCCGGCATCCCATATGGGTGCCGGTTCTAGTCCCAGCTGCTCCTCTTCTGAGCCTGGGATAGCAATGGAAAATGGCCCAAGTCCTAGGGCCCCTGCCACCCACATGGGAGACCTGAAAGAAGCTCCTGGCTCCTGGCTTCAGATTGGCTCAGCTCCAGCGATTGCGGCCATGTGGGGACTGAACCAGCGGATGGAAGACCTCTCTCTCTGTCTCTACCTCTCTCTGTAACTCTCTTTCAAATAATAAAAATTTTTTTTTAAAAAAAGAAATATGCATTACCTACACCTGATAATTTTCAACACACACGATTTGGCAGCCTCCTTACCATACAGAGGAAGTTGTAATAAACATACAAAGCAACTCAACCTAGATCCAGACCAATAAGAGATGTAATTTCACATTTTTCCCCAGAACATTCTCAGAATCTTCCCATAGCCTTTTCTGTTATCCTAAGCATTGCTAAACCCTTCAAACACTTTCACACATACTGTCAAGAACCCACACTCAGCTCAAGTAGGTGAAGTGATTTCAGTTCATGTCAAACAACTTGCCACAGAATCATTACCCTCAGAGAAAAGACTTTACCATCCAGTGCACAGGACACTAAAACATCAGTATTCTTTTATGTTGCCCATTGGGATCTAGAATAAACAAAAAACTATTTGCTAAAAATTGGAATTGAAATCAAGGAATGGATCAAAGGGGCCCTTGGTGTGTCCCCAAGTCATCTTACAGCAGAGTGCCACTCACTAAGCTACAGAGACACTAGGACAGGGGAAAGATTCTGCAGAAACGGTGAATGACAAACACTTTTTTTGCCCCTCCTTTAAAGTACATTGTATCAGGGCCAGGGGTGTGGCATAGCAGGTAAAGTTGCCACCTGCAGTGCCGGCATCCCATATGAACACCAGTTCAAGTCCCACTGCTCCGCTTCCGATCCAGCTCTCTGCTATGGCCTGGGAAAGCAGTGGAAGATGGCCCAAGTCCTTTGGCCTCCATACCCGCATGGGAGACCTGGAAGAAGCTCCTGGCTACTAGCTTCAGATTGACACAGCTCCAGCCATTGTGGCCATCTGTGGAGTCAACCAGCAGATGGATGACCTCTCTCTCTGCATCTGCCTCTGCCTCTCTGTAACTCTGCCTTTCAAATAAATAAATGTTTGGGAAAAAATAAAGTACATTGTATTAATAACAGCAATATTGATCTTTTATAAACCAAAATGGATCAGTGATCAATTCCATAGCATTTCTGTTTCAGATATGCAAAAAGGAAAAAACAATGTACCTACTATTCAACAATGAACTTCAAACTTGAATGATTTAATAGTAGAGGGCTTGTATTTGACCAGATGTTATATATGTCATTGAAAGCAATAGTGTAATTCTGCCTAATCTCTATGGACTGGTGCAAATAAAGGCCTTTAAATCATGTATTCTCTTTCATTACAGCCTCCTTTTCATGGTGTTTTTCCATCTTGAGTTTCCAACAAGAGCGTCCTCTTAGAGAGAGCTTTTTTTTTTTACAAGTAGCTGAATTTAATGACAGCTGTCTTCTTGATATTGTTTTGTATAGTAAGGAGTCTCCTGGGAGTTATCCAGAAACCAAGTCAAGGAAAGACAATATTGAAGGACAAAATAAAAGGTAAGCCTAGCAAAGGCACTGATGCCTAATGGTTCCAATTGGGGCCTTATTATTGGTTAATGAATCATTGTCGAAACATCACAGCAAGCATGAGCGTGCACAGTCTAGTCTATAGTGAGAAAATGACTCTTCATCCCAACAGTTATTAACTGGGAGTTGTTTGAAAACACGTCCAGTAATTATAACAACACTGGAGCTAATTGAGAACTTTGAGTTGATAGCAAATGGCCTACAATAGCAGGCTAGATCAACTCCAGGGGATTCATTTTAAATTACTTACAGAAAAATCGCAGAAAATGGACTGAATTTGGGTGATAGTCTGTAGATATCAGGATAAGTTTAGCTAATTATCTCCCAAGATGTGCTTAAAAGTATTAAAAGTAGAATTTGTAAGCATAAAGTTCTTAAGAACAAATAAGGTTTGTTCTCGTAAATGGTTTTTAAGATTACTTTTTCCTCACCCAACAGAAATTCATGTTCAATAAAAGTAATGCCTGTAATATTTATAGTTTTGTTTATAATATCAATAAGACAGAAATAATACAAATGTCCATCAACAAAATAATATAAAAGCCCAAGTGAGTCGGGTTATTACTCCATGATGGAATGGTTATTCAGTTAGTACAACTCTACTTGTGTTGTCATTTTTTTTGGCAACAATCTGGAATGTTGCATATACATTTTTGTTTGTCTAGACTTTCTGTTTGATTCCACTGGTCTTTCTATTTGTGAACGAATACAGTATGGGGCTTTACAATATTACTTATGAACTGGGTTCAATTATTAAATTTTCTTTAAAAAAAAGATTACCTTTTCCTATTAGAATTTCTTGATTCATACGTATTTCATCCACCTCTCAAGTATTCATAGGATGACTATAGGAGTTTTCTCTGATGCTGTGGTTTTTTTTTCCTAATTTGTGTTTCCTAAGGGTAAAAACAGACAAAAAGATACGCAAATATCCCTTTTGCTTCTTTTGTTGTTTTTTTTAGTAGGAAAAGTATTTAAAACTATAGCCCAGAGTAAGAAGTTTGAATTACTGTGAGTTTTATCTATTTATGTTGTTCTCTTCCTCTGTATCAATAATTATAAGAAGTTTCTATATTGTCAGACAAAATTATATTATTTCTGTACTATCAGGGTAAAATATGCCTTCTAATAAAATTGCACTTAGTCACATATTCCACTTTTTAAAATATGTTGAAGTAGGGGCTCAGAGTAGCAGGAAAGCCTGATATTCAGAACTGTCCGCTCACCTTGCTGCCTCCAGCCTGAGAACAGTGTTGGTTTCTGCTCACCCTCTGGCTTCATGAAGCAGATCACACCTCCTTCTCACAGAGGGACTGTGAAAGTTTAAGATGCCCCACCTTCCTAAGCAAACATCTGGCTGATAGAAAGCAAAAAATTTTGGATGGCAGACTTTCCATTCATTTATTCATCTCCCTAAATTCCTTCCCAGTCTGAAACATTCCCATTTTTCATGTTTGATTATTTAACTTGGATTCCATAAAATAACTGGAAAGTGGGGACTTTCCCAAAACATCACAAAAACAACATATAGAAAGAATGCAATATTGTAAGATGCAAAATGAGTAAGTTTTCCAGCCCTCTCTATCCCCCAATACAGGGACTCTTAGGAAAATAGAAGGAGAGGAAAAAACAATTTGGTTTTCTCCCTTGTTACCTCTCCATTGCCTTTTCATTCCCCCTTGCAAACCTGGGTAATGGAAGTAATTAATTTTCAATAAGCTGAATAAATGGTCTTCCGCTGTTAAATAGCTCTAACAGGTTGAGAGGATCGCAATGGTGTGAGCGTTCCAGGCAAATGTGCTCAATGAAGCTTTGGAAATTTCTGATAAGGTTTCATAAATACCTTTTATTGAATTGGCAGCTCGTCTAGACCAGCTTCAATGCTGGGATTGGCCCCCTGATTTTTCAGGGTACCCTCTGTTGCTAGGGCTCCAAGCTTTGGCAAGAGTAATTGAAGTAGTAGGGACTCCCTAGGGTGCCAGTGTGATAGCAGGGGAAATAACTATTAGAAATTTGAGATCCAGAAAGCATAATCAGTCATCTTTCAGGAAACTGCCCTCACACGGGAAGGAAGTCGGGAACGCATGGAAGGGAACCAGTGGAGATCTCTAGCTAAAAGGTTCAGCCCCACATGTACTCTTTCCTCAGTGGCAAATACATCTCCCAAGTTAATATTACACGTTCGATTTTTTCACCATCCAGACAACTATCAAAATCAGTAACATGAAGCCAGAAGCCAGACTGGCCCTCCCTCATATCCCTACCCTGTCACCTGGCAGGGAGGCCTTTTCCCATTTTGCCTTGTTCCCTTACAATGGTGACACTCTGAAATAGTGCTGATGAGGTCCCTAAATTTGTTGTCTCTACTTAAAATTGATAATCTCCTATGATACAAATCTCAAGCACCTATTTTTTAATGAAAGCTTTAGATGAATATCAAAGAACTATTTAGCCATGTCTAATATTTTAATTAGATTATATTCTCAATTTAACCCATTAAACCTCCTTTGATGATCCCCATATTTAGTGTTTAGCCTCAGATGCATGAGGTAATGAATACTGGACCTTTTGATTTAATGAGAATTTCGGCTCTTGCAGCCTACACCCCTTTGTATACCTTTTATTTCGCTGGCTATAGAATTCAGTTAATTGAAGGAGTCTCTTACCATCACACATTAAGGAGTATAAATTAGCATCCCTATTTGGATTGGAAAAAGCAAGCGGACAGTTTTGCTTTGATGTGAGGCTTGAGCTGAAGGAGCCAGCAGCCCTCTGAAAATGAGCTGATGGCCTTGTTATCAGGACAAAATGCAGATGCGTCCATGTCGCAAAACACTTAATGTCTTAATTGATCACCTTCCAATTCTCCCTGTCCTGCGGGCATCATCTATTGTAGGAGTTGTGTGTGTGTGTGCATGCACTCGTGTGCCTATCTCTATCTTGCTTCCTCTGTTTATCTTTTCTGTTTCTCCCCTTTCCTCCATCAGTTAGGAAACTAGATTTTAAATTTATGTGAGACCAAGGAAATGAAATAAGATAAATCCCCAACCTTGAAATTTCTAAGAACATCCTGTAAAACTACTCAAGACCCTCCAGAGACAAAGATCATTAGGGACTAGTTGTAATTCCCAATGCTGTCAACCCAGCAAATCCCAAGCTGTTGGTACTGCATTGCTTCATGAGGTGGGAAGAACCCTCGGGTGCTTCCTTCCTTCCCTGGCCACAGAAGGTCCCATAGCTATTCTCTTGCCAGTGCCAAATGCATCTCCCAGATGAATCTTACGCTAGTTTTTGCCATCCAGATGACAACTGTCAGGATCTGTCTTGAATCCTGGCTGTCCCTACCTGCCTCCAGCCTGTTACCTGACAGCAAGGCCTTTCCCCGCGTTCCCTGTGTTTCATCTGTTCTATTGACAATGCAATTCTCCTGTACCTCAACAAATTCAGCTACAGAAAAGAAAGATCAAGGTGAAAGATCAGCATTAAATCACATTAAATTCAAATTACAGGACTCCTGGACAAATAGGGTAGACGAACACATCTATTTCACTCCTGTAACAAGACCCACAGAAATCACAATTAAGCATTTTTAAAAGGTATAAACATGTAAGGGAGAATAGGAGAAATGGCCATTGTAACAAAATTTTGAAAACCGGAAAGCAGATAAATGAATTGCTTAAAAAAATTGAAAGACTCCAAAAGTACCAAATTCGCCAAGAGGAAAGCCAAGAGTCTATCCGACTTACTCTATAAGATACCGAAAGCGCTCAGGAATGGATGGCATCAGTTACCTCTGGAAGTAGGGTGAATGGGAATGAGACAACTGGATGGAAGTCAGTTTAAGAATAGGTAGACCTGCAGGTCCACCCCCCAGTTTCTAGGCAGCCAAGCTCTGCCCTTCCACTGCCCCAGTAGAGAGGATGGAATGGTGTCAGCTAGTGAGGGCTAACTGGCTGCGTCACAGGGACTTTAAATGTGTATTTAAAATATGGAGACCTCTGAGCCTCTTCCATCTGCCTCCTAAAATCAGGAGTTTGGAAAAATCTTCTCTGGGGCATCTAACCAGCCTAATGAAAATACCTAAAAATCCTGACCTCCGAGGCCATTCAACTAAAGAACTCAACCATGGTGTCCCACAGTACAGTTCACAACCAACAAGTTCTGCTCACGTGCCCTGAGTTCCCTATTAGCTTGGTTAGTTTTTCATGCTTACAAATGAGTAGACAACCAAGGATCTCCAAAAATCTAAGAGCTTTACACAGGATACCTTGAAAAAGAAGAAAGGGGATAAGGAAATGAAATGAAACCTTTGGAAATAGAAATATGGTAGCAGAAATTAAAAATCAAAAGTAAAGTTAGACAATAACATCAAAGGATTTTCCTAGAAGTCAGAGTAAAAAGATAAAGGAACAGAAAATAGGAGAAAAAAGATAAGAAATTTACAGGATAAATGTAGGAGATAAGAATCCAAATAATATAAAGTTGCATTAAGAACAAATATGAAAAAGAGGGACTGAAGTTAAAGAATTTTATGAAGGCCATCCATAACTGAACAAAATGAATTTTCAGACTAAAAGAGCCTTTTGAATCACCAAAAAAAAAAGGGGGCACATAATTGTAAAATTTCAGTAAACTGGCTACAAAGAGAATCATACTAGCTTTCAAAAAAGTAAAATAGATAAATCAGTAAACATTAAGAATCAAGAATTAAAGTAACTTCAGACTTCAGAGTGGTAGTTTCAAGATGAAAAACTGATATATTCAAAAATATTCAAAAATTATTTCCAACTTAGAGTTCTATACTTAACCAAAATACTAATAAAGCATGAGACCAAAATAAAGATGATTTTAGACAAGGATGATCTCAAACATCTACATCTCAGGATACTATAGTGGAATGTGTGCCACTAAAATGTGGGAGTAAACCAAGAAGGAAAATATGGGAAACAAGGCTACCGTTGTGGCAGTACAGGTTAAGCCACCGCCTGTGGTGCTGGTGTCCCCTGTGATTGCTGGTCCACTTCCAATCCAGCTCCCTGCCAAAGTACTTGAGAAAGCTTCAGACCATGGACCAAGTGCTTTGGCCATTGCCACTCATTTGGGACACCCAAATGGAGTTCCAGGCTCCTGGCTTTGGCCTGTCTCAGCTCCAGCAACTGCAGCCATTTGGGAAGTGAACCAGGGGATGGAAGAGCTCTCTCTCTCTCTCTCTCTCTCTCTCTCTCTCTCTTCTCTCTCTGTCTCTGTGTGTGTGTGTGTGTGTGTGTGTATCTCCCTCTTTCTTCATAACTCTGCCTTTCAAATCCTGTTGGTTATAGGAATATCTTCATAAACATCCCAGCAAGTGGTTATTCAACCCTGGCTCAAATGAAGACAGGGTTAAGGGACTCTGTACCTCCCAGGAAAGCCCATTTGAATTTCAGATGGCTCTTAATCAGAAGTTTTCTCTAAAGTGGATCTAAGACTTTACTAGACGGACTGGCGTTGTGGCACAGCGGGTTAAAATTTCACTTGTAACACTGTCATTCTATATCAGTGCTGGTTCAAGTCCCAACTACTCCATATCTTTAAAAAAAAAATATTTATTTGAAAGAGTTACACAGAGAGAGGAGAGGCAGAGAGAGAGAGAGAGAGAGAGGGAGAGAGAGAGGGAGAGAGAGAGGTCTTCTGTCTAATGGTTCACTCCCCAATTGGCCACAACGGCCAGCTGATCTGAAGCCAGGAGCCTGGACCTTCTCCTGGGTCTTCCATGCGGGTGCAGGGGCCCAGGCACTTGAGCCATCTTCCACTGCCTTCCCAGGCCACAGCAGAGAGCTGGATCGGAAGAGGAGCAGCCGGGTCTCGAACCGGCGCCCATATGGAATGCTGGCGCTTCAGGCCAGGGTGTTAACCCACTGTGCCACACTGCCAGCCCCCAACTACTCCATATCTAATCTAGCTTCCTGCTAAAAGGTCTGGGAAGGGAGGCTTGGACCCCTGTTATTTATGTGGAAGACCAGGATGGAGTTACTGGCTATGAAGACCTTCTCCTCCACATGTCACAATGACAATAGCCCCGCCATTAATTTTAGCATAACAAATTATTCATAACAATAAGATCATTAAAATGGGCTTCTTGTCTGGGTTCTGCCATTGTTTTTGGCAAGGTACTTATTATGTCTGGCCCTTATTTCTTTAATTTACACAATGAAGACCTTAGATTTTGTTAAATGTCTCTTCTGACACTGACAATTTTTCCTGACTGTTCTTTGTCTTTAAATTCATGGAACATCACTTTGCTCTCATTTACTTTCTAGAATTAGGTGTCAAAACTTTAAGGAATAAAAAATCCATTTCACTCTTAATTCTTCTAATTGCTACAGCTGTATTAAATTAGTGTATATGGTATTAAATTAGTGTATATGAGCTGAAGTCTTAGTGAGATGATGATTTTAATAATTTCAAACTTACAGTTCCTTTTTATTAAAATTTTAAAAAGATAGAATACTCCTATCTAATAGAGAGGACCATTCAGGATATCTGACCCAACCTCCCAATAATGGAGATTTCTCTAATAGAGAACCCTTTATACTTTATCTTCTAGCCTGTGCTTTAACTTTTCTTTAATTAAAAAAAAAAAGACTTTATTTATTTGAAAGGCAGAGTTTCAGAGGGAGAGACAGAGAAGTGGTACAGCTGGGACTTGAATCAGTGCCCATTTGGGCTGCTGGTGTTTCAGGTGGCAGCTTAACCTGCTGTGCCACACCACCAGTCCCTGCTTTAACTTCTTTACTGAAAAAGGGCTTAGTGCTTTGTAGACTTAGCCTGTTCACAGTGTCTGGTCTATTAGAGGCACTCAAATGTCCAAAATCTCCTTCCCTAGACACAATCACTGGTTCTGGTTCTGACACCTTTAGCATACAGCATAGGTCTCCTTATCCTTAGCAGCCCTGCAACCATACAAACCCAATTACCACAGCTAACTTCCTCACCCATTACTACCCCCCCACCAACTTTCCTCCTCCAAGTTCAAAAGCTCACACTCCTCGACTTGTTGTTTTGCATCCCCTTTGCTATCCAGGTTCCTGCATACTGGATGAATGTTAAGTTTGTCATTTTCAAAATGTGATGTCAAGAACCTAACATATACAATATTCCAATTAGCTTATCTTTTTGCACATATACTGAGCCAAATTTAGGAAAACCAGGGAGCCAAGCTGCAACTAAACATGTGTATTGCACCATTCTCAGCTCAGAAAGCATGTGGCTTGCTTGGTGCCTTCCTGTTTGCCCCTTCCTGTCAAATACATTGCAAGAACCAGTACTCTGTCTTTAGAAGTGGTGTCAGGGATTCCAGTTAGACCTTTCTTTGTGCCACTATTAGCTAATACTGAGTTGGGTGGTGTATTTTCAATTTCTTATCTTCTGTGTCACCTGAGCAGAAATATTATCGTGTCTTTCTGAGAAACTATGAAGCATTCCATCAGAAACAAAACATTAGGACAAATGTGGAACAAGTTGTTGATTCCACTGGAATTAGATGTGGGATCACTTGCTCATCTAGGCTATTTTAAAATTTTTATCCCTAAATAAGTAAATCTTTTAAAGTAAATAAATAAAAGGGGACGGCACTGTGTCATAGTGGGTAAAGCTGCCACCTGTGGTGCCAGCATCCCATCAAACCATATGCACACTAGTTCAAGTCCCGGCTGCTCCTCTTCTGATCCAGCTCCCTGCTAATGGCCTGGGAAAGCAATGGAAGATGGCTCAAGTGCTGGCCCCTGCACCTGTGTGCAAGGCCCAGAAGAAGCTCCTGGCTCCTGACTTCAGACTGGCCCAGCTCCAGCATTTGTGGCCATTTGGGGAGTACACCAGCAGTTGGAAGATCTCTCTCTCTCTCTCTCTTTCTCTAACTCCACCTTCCAAATAAATAAATAAATCTTAAAAAAATGTTTTATCCCTTCACAATCAGACCTATGTGTGCCTTTAATATATCATAATGGACACAGTTTGATCAAGTCTTTACCACAAAGAGAAAGTAAGTTGAGGCAAAAGCCTGAGTAATTCAGAAAATAACATCTTTTCAGCCTATGGAAGCTGTGGTCAGTATTGAAGGCCAAAACCAAAAACTGCCATCATGTTACATTAAATTGAGACCAAATTGTGTCTGTTCATACCTTTATATTTAATTCCCTGTATTAAAAAAAAAAAGCAGCAGCAAGGTAAACCCTGCTGTTGGATTGTTTGCCACCAATGTAAGGGAGTTTTTTGACCAGAAAACTGTGCCACAGTCAGTGTGGCTGCTTCATGGTTCTGAGCTCTTCCCTCCTCACTGAGTCCAGCCGGGAATGGCCACAAAGGGAGGACCAGGATGAGAGGGGATGAGCACCTTCCCATGTTTAATACTCATCAAGCTTAGGTCCAGGCACAGCTGTGCATAAGCCAACAGTGTTTCCCATTCACCTGCTTTTTCCTGACAAAAGGATATGGGATGCACCTAATCTGCTCCTCCTAGACCCGGAGTAAGCCCTGGCGTCTTGTGAAGGCAGGGGAAGACAGAAATGCCTGGTGCTTTGGGGTTTGTGTACACACACACACACACACACACACACTCTTCCCCAGATACACAATATTTCTACTCATTTTAAGATTTTCCCCAAATCCCGCTTAATAGTTGTTTTTGTTTTTGTTTTTCTTCCTGGCACCAGAAGAACTTGAGGTTTCCCGCTTAGCTCCCTGATCTCGTGTCATAATATCTACCTTCCCTTTCAGGTTACCAGTAACATTCTCATCCACAAATCATGTTTTCTGGTCTCTGCAACCAAGTCTTTTAAGCATTTGCCATAAACTCCTGCCTTTTAATGGCACTGTCATTGTTGGATCAGAGAGGTGGGAGAGAGATCTCAGCCGGGATTTGCTGCTGTCTGTAGCCACATCTGCACAACAGAATGGAATGAGACTCATGTTCTTAAAGTGATGGAGACAAAAGGCCAACTGATGCGTTGTTACCAGAAAAAAAAAATAATAATAAAACTGCATGGGAAAAAGAAGTAAACAGGGAGTTAGAAGGAATATTTAATCCTCCTTGGGCTGTTAGCAAAGCTTGAATCCACGGGTAAATCTTTCAATCTTGCCCAGCCTCAATTTTCTCATCCACGAAAAGGAAAAATTATCCCTGTCGATTGTGACTCACAAGCTCATTGGGCAGTTTGGAAAACCCAAAACAATGTACAATGCTTATGCTTTAGAAAGCAGTGGTTTTGTCTCCTACACGATGCAGCCTGGGTAAAGCTCTCTGACACTTTACTCTGCCTCGGGTAATCTTTCCCCAACAAGCCTATTGTAAAAACAAAACCAAAAAATTATTTAATTTAAAAAACCGACTGGATGCTCACAGAATCCTGGAATTTAGACCTAGAAGGATCTTTAGAATTTATCCCCTTATTGGAGAAATGAGGAACTAAAAACACTGCTTGTAACCCAAGCTCACACCAGTGTAATGATTCCAATGATTAGCACGCAGGGGTCGGGACTCCGCCCCGCATACTCTTTCCAGCCTTCCTGGGCTCACTCATCTAAATACACCACCGGAAGTGAAAGGAAGATGGGGAGCTGAGGTCGCCTCTGGCATGATTGCTGTATGTGATAAGTGTCCTGGGTATGCAGCGTCGCCACACACTTCGTTAGCGTAATTGCAAACTGCAAATATCAAGAGATCTCTGTCCCTTCAGCATGTCAGGGACACACACACACACACACACACAATGTCGGTGACCTTTTCCAAGACCATAATTCTAATGATTAAAACCACAAAACCCGGAGTGGGGGAACGAGATCTGTTAGCGAAAGGTCCCTAGCAAGTTCATTTCCTACGGGGCATAGGACACTGCCTAGGACGGAGGGAAGGAGACGGGCTCGTAGGAGTCTACGGTGACCAGCAATTCCCGGAAACGTGCGTTCGTCCCCAGTTTTGCCCGGCAAGCCCTTTATTACCTAAAGAGACTGCAAACCCAGTAGGAGACCTCTCAAGGAAAAAGGAGAGCGGTAATACGGCAGCCGGTCAGACCCCCGCCCCACCTAGATAGTCGCAAACAGGGGCACGCGCGCAACCCCTAGCCTTTAAGGCTGTTCGGAGCGTTCTCCTTTACAACTTAACCTGGCTGAAACGTCGCATTCCCTGCGATGCACTAACACCCGGAGGAGCACTCGCTGTTAAAAATATCAGTAGCCGACGGGACGCGGAAGAGTTGCGGGATGCGAGCGCAACAAGTTCGGGAAGCAGAAATGGCCATCTGCGGGTTTCGCTGCCCGAGCCTGCGGCCGAGCTCGCGCGCCGCTCAGTACGCGGGAGGCAGGGCGTCCAGGGCGGCGGTGCGCGAGGCCCCCCGCAAACTCAGCAAAGTGCCCGGGGTGCAGATCCGCTAGCGGCTAGGTGGGAAGCGGCTGGGGCCGGGGAAATGGAAGCGCCGCCCGGAGAAGGAGGGAGTTCTCTTAGTCTTTGAGTTAGGCTGGGGGCGTGGGGTGCGGGGCGAGCAGCGCGAGACTCTGTCCGGGCCCCAGACGTTCGAAGCATCACGCTGTGGCTCTGCTGTGATCCGCGCAGAGCGCAAGGCCCCAGACACCGGGCCGGGTAGCTGCAGCCCCTCCGACTGCCCACGCGAGGGCAGAGGGTCCGAGTGGAGAGCCCGCGGGACCCGGGGAACAGAGCCGAGGGCAGGCGCAGGCGGCTGAGAGGCGAGGGAGGCGGGGGTCTGCGGTTATGGCGGAGGAAAACGTCCCCCACAGAAGGAGAGAGCGGGGCCCTCGAGCCCAGGCTCCAGTTTGGGCCGCGGCACGAGGAGGATCCGCGGTGCGCAGAAGGAGCGGACGCAGGCGCGACTCGCCGGGTCGGGGATAGGGCGGGCCGCGCGGACTGGAGGCCCGGCCGGTGGGTTTGCGTCTTGCAGGAGCCGACTCCGAGCCCCGCCGCGAACCGCAGTCCGAGTCTTGCCGCGTAGGGGAGAACTGCGCCGGGGCCCCGCGGTCTCCTCCCACGCCTCCCCGTCCCAGCCCGGCGGCTCACAGCACGTGCGGCCCGGAGCTGAGCTCCCCTTCGTCCCCAATGTCCACCTCGTCCTCTGGCTCGGTCAGCACGAAGGGGCCGGCGGGCAGGCTCAGCCGGGCCTCGGCGGCGGCGGCGGCGGCGGCCTCAGAGCCGCGAGGGCTGCCCTGGGGGCTCTCCGGTCCGTCCGGGGCTTTGGGTTCGTCTTGACTTTTCCTCAGCTGTTTTTTATGCTTCATCCGCCGGTTCTGGAACCACGTTTTCACCTGATTGCGAGGAGACAAAAATCAGAAAGCATGTCATTCCTCGGGATCCAGAGTTACTAAGATCCCAGTGACTGCTCGGTTTAGGGAAAGGCACCGCAATGCACCGACGAATTATCCTAGAGCTGTGGCTGCCTTGGGTGAAGCCACACCCGTACCCCTCTAAATAGCCGCCTTAGGTCTGATAGAGAAGGAAACACCCCAAGGCTTCCGGGAGTACTTATCCCAAAATAAAGGTGGGGACCAGAATGGAGTGGTTGTCTAAGTCCTAAAAGTGTCACTCGTTAGAATCGCTGATAGCAAGTGCTGGCTGGAGTCCCCCTCACGCTCAATTTAGGCTCCTCTGATTGACGCATCCAAACTTCTGGCCCGGCACGGGAGGGTGAGAACGGAACCCGCTGGCTCTCGTCGTGGAGAAAACCAGACCCAGCCCGGCAGGGCTAAGGACTTCACAGCGAGTTGCGTTGTGGCTGACAGAGAGCAGAAGAGATGGCGCGGAAGGAGGAATTGCGCGACTGCAGGTGCAGTGGCCGGGAGAGGAAAACGGTTCTTCCGCCCAGAACAGGGGAACAGGCAGGGGACTCCGATTAATGCGGGCGTTGAGGAGCGCGGTGGTGCCTATGAAGATGCGGTTGTGAGAGGGATGGAAATCAAGAGGGAACGGTCCTCGGGTGCGCTTCTCTCGGGAAACGGACGCTCTAACCATCTTTCTACCTCTTCCCGGGCTCCAAGAGAGACTTGGAAACCACAGTGTTTAAACCGGAGGCGGTCGCCAGAACCAACAAGGAGCCTTGGCTTCCTCCCATCCAGAGCCCCCGGGGTTGTCTGCCCTGAGGTTGGGGTACCAGCACTTTACTGAAGGGTCTAGCGAAAGCCTAGAACAATGGACCTGCGGGAGGAGGTCATTCCCATTCCTCAGTGCGTGCCGAAGGGGACGGAGGAGTGGAGCAGAGGCCGAGGCCTCGCTCTCCTCCTGCCCACCTGCGTCTCGGACAGGCTGAGGGCCGTGGCTAGCTCCACCCGCTCTGGCGTGGACAGGTAGCGCTGGATCTCAAACCTCTTCTCCAGGCCCGAGAGCTGCGAGTCAGAGAAAACCGTGCGAGCTTTTCGGCGGCGGCAGTGCTTCCCCGGCAGGTCCGCGTGCTGCGCGTGCGGGAACAGCGCGGGCACCGGCACCCCTGCGGAGAGAAGAGCGGCGGGGTGTGCAGGGCCAGCGTCGCCAGGGAGCAACCTGCGCCCCGCTCAGCCCACAACCCCTGGGCCCTGCTCCTGCCTTGTGCCTCTTGCCCCCACCAGCCTCCGGCTCATCCCAAAGCCTCTGGGAGCCCTTCTCCCAGGAATCCCGGGCCAGGGGTAAGGGTGGGAGAAAGCCAAGAGGATTGCGCTTGGAGATCGTTAGCAGGAGGAGGGCCATCTAGAAATACGAAAATAAAAATAAACAGTAAGTAAAATTAAAAGGAAATTGGAAAGTAGATCCGGAGGCCTTTACAAAAAGATTTCTTGGAGTGACTTCCATAGGGTGTGCCAGCACCAAGTCGGCTCTTGGCACCTGGTGAAGTTTTCTTGGAAATGTCAGACGGTCCAGGAGCCTTCCCCATGTACTCCCAGGCCCCTGACTACAATCAGAGCCCTTCTGGGGCTTGTAGGAGACTGGAAATGATCTTACCTCCCAGACACACTGAAAACACCCTTCCTTTTCCCCGAACCTCCCCCATGGGCCCGCAGCCAAAGGGAACAGAGCAAAACTCTTATCCAGACATTCAGGTAGAGAACCAGGCTGAGGAGACTGTTCCCTCTCCCACTTCACTTGTCAGTTTCCAGGGTCCATCGGGAGACCCACTCTTTCCTCTGGTCCTCATTCGGTTTTCTCACTCCTTCCCTCCGACTCCAAGAAGAGCAAGAGACAGGTTGAAGCGCCTTTCCCTGTGGAGAGTCTGCTTGTTTTTCCTGACCCAGGAAAAGCTTTACTCAGTATCTGAGAGGCCCCAGGCAGACAGAAGCTGCCACAGACTTCAGTATCGGCCAATCCCATAGGAAAAATAAAATCAAGCAGTCCCCCCATCCCAGGTTTTGACCACTGCTCTGTGGGAGGTCAGGTGGTGGATCCAATGCACAGCTGCGAACCTCCACTCCAGTGCCCTAGAGTCTGGGTGTCCCCACTCCGCAAACACTTGTACCTTTTTTTCGGGACTTTAGTGCCCATACCTCACCAACTGCCTCCTGTCTTCCCCCAACACCTGCCCAAACCATAGTTGTTTTCATTGCTGTTCTTAACACTCTGACCTGAATGGAAACACTGGAGAAGAAAGCATGGATGTGGCCTCTTGGAGAGAGAGGGGGGAAATGGCATTTTCTTGCATCTCCCTGGCCCCACCAGACTTCACAAGATCCTGCTCCTCACCGGGCTGCAGAAATCAAAACACTTTAGCATCTTTCTCCAGCAACTCCAGCAACTGGGGCAGAGAAAGGTAGCCCAGCCCAAGAGTGTGAGTTCAATGCCAGGTGTGTGGGTGTGAAGGTGGTTAAAGGGCTGCCTCCATTGCATCCCTTCCTTTATCTTACCCTTTCTCCTCTTATTCAGGACAACCCAAAGCGTTTGTCCTCCAAGCATCACAAACTCTCCTTCACTTCTATGCCCTCCGTAGGATCTGCCAACATTCAGCAAAGGGAAGAAGACAGCTGCCCAGTGGCAGAAATTTCATCTTCAAATCTGGAAAGTTGAGTCTCCCTCTGAGAGGGGAGAGGGACCAAAGTAGGCCAGAAAATTGCTCATGAGAAGAACTGAGCATCGACCACCAAGTGTATTAACAAACCCATTCATCCTCAGCTGCCTCTGGGCCCTGTTTGTCTCCTCTGTTATTAAAAATATGGAATGAGCACGAATTACCCCCATGGGCTGACATCCCTCAAGGGAGCTCCATGGGCTCTAAGCCCCATCCCCAGCCTTCCTCTGTCACTTAGGGAAGCAGGCTGCCCTGCCAGCGTAAGCCAGCTCTGGCATTTTCTTGGCTCTTTCATAGGCTTAGGCTCTGTGATAAAAGATCTGTTAGAAAACTTACACTCTCGCTCCCCGAATCTTGAGGACCCTGTTAACTTACCCGAGGTGGTCAGGAAATAGGGGTGGTGGTGGTCTCCCTTATGCAGGGGGTGATGGGCGTGAGGAGCCAGAAGGGTAGGGGTGGGCATGAGGGGGTAGCCATAGTCTAGCAGAGGCACCCGGGAGGCCAGAGAACTGGCGAAATGGTCGGGGGCCACCTCCCTCAGCGGCTTGGGCTTGTGCAGCAAGATGTCCTCGATGAAGAAGGATGTGGGCCTCTGAGAAGACGCAGGGTGGAGAGGAGAGGTGAAGTTGAGATTCATCTCTGAGCCGAGCGCCTGCCACAGGACGAGGGCTGCGGACGAAATGTGGAAGCAAGCGGACAGCCACTCTCCGAGGCCCGAGGCTCGGATCTCCGCTGATCCCTCCTCGGCCTGGGCTACCCTGGGCGCTGCAGAAGCGAGAAGACAAGCTCCTGGGTAGGTTGGGTTTATGTGTTGGAGAATTGGCAGCTTGGAGAGGGGAGTCGGGAGAGCCAATGGCGAGGCTGCCAGAGGCAGAAGGGAGGGTGCGGCGGGCTCGGGGCGGGGCGGGGCGCTGTCCGCGGTGCTGAATGCTCCTGGCCAAGCCTGGGGAGAGCCGAGCCGACTGGATTCTTGTTCCGGCCAGGTTTCCCGACAGCAAATTCTGCCCCGCCACGGCAAGAGCTACTTTGTTCCCAGTCATTTTTTAAAGAAAGATAAAAAGAAAAAATCCCTGTTGCCCGGAAAACTCCTCTTCAGAGAGACAGCGCTAAAAGGGGCTCCAAAGCGCAGGGGATAAGCATTTATTTAGATTTGGGCCAGTGTTTTAAGAGTTTCACTCACTGATGGCAGAGGGAAAGGAGGAGAAGTGAGGAGAAAGAGCACCCACTACTTTTAAGTTGCTGGACTCAGTTGAAGTTGATGACTGAGGGATGCCCCGAAGGGTAAATAAAGAAAATGACAATGACAATCTCAGGGTGTCACCTCACTTAGAGGAAATGGGTGGGATGGGATTGTATCTATCTACATTACTCAAGTGGTTTGATCTATGTGTCAACGTGTCCAGAGCTATCTCTTACTTCTCTCCCCTGAATCCCCTCAAACTTCCACCTCGTCTCACTCACACAGCTTGCATCTCTGCTATATTTTTCCTTTCAATCCGAGCCTCCCAAAATAACTGTACTACGTGTTTGTCTCTGGTTCCTTTTCCCAAGCTCTTTCCTTTCATTTTCCTCCCTCCCAATCTTTTGTTTTTCTGTTTGTCTTTTTTCTAATCTGTCATATTTATTTCCCTGGAGTCAATTTGTTAAAATTAAGGTGATCATCCACAACACAGCAGGGGTAATTTCGGCTCGCATCTCCGAAAATTGCTCTAATTATTGATGTTAAACTCAGGGAAATTAAAAGAAGCCACTTCTCTTCCATCTCCCCATTTTTAAGCTCTAATTTGCTGAAATCTAGTCATCATCACAATTCCAATCACTACTGCTAATAGTAAAAGTGTTTTAATAGAGACTGAGTCCTCACAACCCATGCTATTAGATAATTAGGGGAGGTGTTAGAAAGCCAAGTGCTAATCCTTGGGTGTGCGGGTAGGATTTCCATCTGATCTAGCAGGTAGAACAAATTAATTACCAGAATCAATTAGGCTGCAAACTGTGGTGCTCCAGGAAGTGGAAGCGTCCTATTCCATACAGATGAACTGGAAACTGGTACATAGATGAGGAGGAAAAAGGGGAAGGATGAGGGTTGAGGGCTTTAAAATAAGATCTTGGCAAGTAAGCATGTTAATGAACACTTTGCCCTGGAGTCTGAAGTGTGCATTTGTGTGTGTGTGTGTTTAATGGTAAGAACTGAAGACCCAGGAGCAGATGGTGACAGAGGGGAGATAACAGACTTTCCAGAAGTCATTCTCTATCCCTTACCCCAGCAGAGTCATCTCAGGGCTAAAGAAGATGGAGGAGACTGGGTGAAGAGGTGCTGGGGTGAGGGGGCCACACCACCCATGCCACCTCTTCCCAGTGTCAGTTTATTTCCTATTCAGTGAGTGGAAAGCCCCTAATACCCTCAAGGCTGCGTAGCTATTGAGGGCTGGATGAGTGTACACCCAGGCTTAGGCCGTTGCTACCCAGAGAGACAGATTTGCACCCAGCCTTGGGGGCTGGATTTCAGCTTTATTCTGGGGCGGGGACTAACTTCTGCCACATAAGTCAAGAGATTAATGAATGTCTCTTTAAGAGCCAGGACAGTGAAAACCTCCTCGGGTGGCCTTTGAGCCAGGGCACTGCATACCCTCCCCCAAGAACTTAGCCTTAAACAGCTCCCAAAGCTCTGGAGGCGTGGCAAGAGGAAAGGGGAAGGGGAGCTGTCCTCCATTCTCATTCTGCGCCCCCGTGGCGCAGGCTCCCTCCCCCGGCCCTGCTCCCCGGCGGAAAAACACGGGCGGGGGCGGACGGCCCTCACGATCCCCTTTTCACTTGCGCCGCTCGTGCTAGCCTTTCTGGGAGCCACGCGCGCCGGGGAGGAGAGAGGCGAAGGCGCTTACCTCGGGGAGTCCGGCTGCCCAATCTTTGCTAGGCCCTAGTGGGAACCTACAGAGCGAGAGGCGGAGAGGGGAAACTGCATCGGCCCAGAAAGGGGCGATTTCTTCCCCTGCCCCTTCCCCTTTGCGCGACGCTGGCTAACAAAGCTCGGTGGCTGTGAACAAACCCAGCCGCCGGGACCAAAGCGGGCCCCCGGGGAGCTCGGCGCCGGCGGGAGGAGGCATCGCCCTTGTGTGTGAGGGCGACCCCGGGCGCGCTGTGCGCTCGGGTTTTCAGACCTCAAGCTCCCTTTAGAGCGACGTCCCGGGCCCTGGGGGAAAATCGTGAGGCTGGGAAAGCCGGGGTGTTTTCCGGGCTCCCGGGCAGAGCCGTGCGGGGAACGCTAGGATTTCCAGAACCAGTTCGCTCCCCGCCTGTCCGGGCCTACCCTTCTCCCACGGTGCAGGGAAGGGGGCCCCAAGTGTCCTGGCCCCTCCCGAGATGCAGTCCTGGAGGGTCTTGCGGTTGGAAGAGGCGTTCCAAAGCCAGCAGTCGCCTCTCCTCACCGCCCGGTCCCCGGACAGGCCCCATGCAGCCCAGATGTGTTTGTGGCGGGGGTGGGGGTGTAACTATTCATTTTTGTACCTCTTGCAAAGATTGTGACACGGGAAGGGCGTGAAGAACTTTTTCCCATTTAAAAGCAAAGATGTTTCATTGCCTGATTTCTCTCTCTCAAGTCCAGACCAACGCTGACTGATACAAATATAATGGAAACTACATAGGTAATTTTAGATTTTCTGTTGGTCAAATTTAAAAAACAGGAAAATACGTTTTAAAAGGAAGATACAGGTGAAAGATTAATGTATTTAATGTAAACCTAGTATCAATAATAGCACTACTCAACATTAATCCAAAGTAAGCATTATTACAGTTTCTGCATTCACACTAAGTCTTCAAAATCCAGGGTGCTTTTTAGTTACTGCACATGTCAGTTCAGACTTGCGTGTTCCAGGTGCACTGTGGGCACATCTGGCTAGTGGCTATTGTATTGCATGGCCTATGTGTAATTGCTGCAGTCCCAATTGCTCCTCTCCAACACAGATAGATACACAGGGGAAATGGAAAACAGTAACTGAAAGCAGCCTAGCACAATCTCAACGCTTGCCATTCACCCACCCAATATCTAATTATTCCCAGCATTCATTGAGCATCTACTATACACCAGATTCCTTGCCTCACACCTTCCTGAGTTTCCCCCAAACCTTAGGAGATTAAATATACTCACATGACATGACATATAATTTTGATTCTCACTTAACTAAAATCCATCACCCAGGGCCAGCAGGCTGTAACTGTCTGCAAAGCTGACAAAGCCAGATCCTGCACACTGTCCAGAGTAAAATAAAAAATAAACATCAAATGAATTACCTCCCTAGTCCACCCAGAAGACCTGATAGCACTCGTGCTTGTGTTTTCAACTGAAGAATTATTAATTTGAAGGAAAAAAAAAAAAGATGTGCTTTTCAGGCAGCTAATAATTAAACAGTCCCTCTCTCTTTCATGTTAGCCTCAGCAAAAACTGTCATCTGAGCTGGGACTTGGTTTCCCAAAATAGAAAATAGAAAACCCTATTGATGATCAAAGGGAGAGACTAGTTCCATTAGCCAAGTTCCCTATACCGTGGCCTTCAAAATAAAGAGAGAAATGTATTTTAGAAGGATCTGAGTAACACACTTTACTCATAACATTTTGTATTATATTGCTTGTTGTCTGTTTCAACTTACCTTCTATCTGAGTACTTTATTTTAAGCACTACCAAAGTGGATGACATGCCTACAAAAAGAACAAGAGTTGCTGGCTGCTTCCAGCAAATGCATCTTCAAAAATAATGCTTTTGCACTGAAAATGGGGATGTGAACCCACAGGAGAACGCATTCAAGGATGTAATATTCAAATCACAGTGTTCCTAATGTAAAGAGGACCAAATCTCTCCAATTTGCTCATTCAGAACTAGGTCAGCCTGTAGGGTCAAAAACTATCATTTCAATTCACTCTTGAAGTTGTCTATGCTGCCTTTAGCATCTCAATTCAAAATATGCTTCATAAAGTGATGGAGAGACAGGAAGACCTAAAATAGGGAATTAAGGGTTTGAAAAATAAGAGATCCTCTGCCATTTCTTAATCCTGTAAATGAAATGTAGAGAGATGAGAATGATATTTAAGCAGTCTCTTATTTGTATTCCACCATTTTCCCATCCAATCCCACAAGCATATACAAATATATTGCTAGAGAAAAAGCCAATACGCTTACAAAATAACTGCTAAATATCATTTTCCTTCCTTCTAAACCATCCAAAGTCTATGATTAGGTTTAAAATATAGCACCCACTGAAACAGCAAACTTCAAATAATAATACCAAATTAGTATGCATAGCTTTGAAAGGGCTACATGTTGTGAGATTCTGGTGATGGGACCGGTAAGATCTTTTCAATTTCTAATCAGGTACATAGATAACCTTGTAAACATTTTTTAAAAGGACTTTGTGTATGGGGCTAAATATTTGGTATATTTTTGTTAAATGCTGTATTGTTTATATTTTGTTTGAAGATACTGTTCATGAAGCCAAATTGAGGTGTATTATTCTTCCTTTTTCTTTTTTTAAAGATGTATTGTATTTATTTGAAAGACAGAGTTACAGAGTGAGGTAGAGACAGAGAAAGGTCTTCCATCCACTGGTTCACTCCCCAGATGGCTGCAATGGCCGGAGCTGTGCCTATCTAAGCCAGGAGACAGGATCTTCTTCCGAGTCTACCACATGGGTGCAGGGGCCCAAGGACTTGGGTCATCTTCTACTGCTTCCCCAGGCCATAGCAGAGAGCTGGATTAGAAGAGGAGCAGCCGGGACTAGAATTGGCGCCTATATGGGATGCCAGTGCTTCAGGCCAGGGCATTAACCGGCTGGGCCTTGGCACTGGCCCCTATTTTTCCTTTTTTTAAAGATTTATTTATTTATTTGAAAGGCAGAATTACAGAGAGGCAGAGGCAGAGAGAGAGAGAGAAAGAAAGAAAGAGAGAGAAAGAGAGAGAAATCTTTCATCCACTGGTTCACTCCCTAAATGGCTGCAACAGCCGGAGCTGGGCAGATCTGAAGCCAGAAGCCAAGAGCTTCTTCCTGGTCTCCCACATGGGTGCAGGGCCCATCTTCTGCTGCTGTTCCAGCCACTTAGCAGGGAACTGGATTGGAAGTGGAGTATCCAGGACTTGAACCAGCACCCATATGGGATGTCAGCGCTGCAGTTGGCAGCTTTGCCTACTATGCCACAGCACTGTCCCCTGATTTGTGTTCTTATAATGCCCACTGATAATGTAATCAGTCTAAAAATAGACAAAAGCAGGAAGGTACAAATATTGTCACAATAAAAGAATAATATTGAATTTGTCTTACAACATTGGAAATGATAGACCCTATTAAAAGTAGACAGAAAAAATACTGGTAAAATATTCTTTTTTTAATTGGAAATATGAATATATTTTTATTAAGATCTCACAATGAATGACATATTAGCACTGTCATGATAAAGAATCCATGACCCACTGTGGCAGGAGAGCTCTCAGCCAGTGCCCAGTGTCCACTGAAGATGGCCCCATTCAGAGAGGATGTTTCCTTGGATTCCACCAGCTGCACTGCAGCTTCCAGCCACGCCTCCATGACTTTCCCAGAATCCTTCATTCCAGCACCAGCTGACCCTCTGCCACTCCTGACTCCTTCAAGTCCTAGGTCAAAGACCTTGTCTCATTCAGCCAGCCGCATGGAGTCCCATGCCACCCTCAGGGTTGAGGACACATGTCACACCAAAAGCAAACACCAGGGGTACATGAGCATACAGTGCCTGGACATAAGCCTAACCTCAGAGAATCCATGCTTCCTTCCCAGTCATACACGATCCCCTAGAGAGCAAAGGAAGCTGCTCACTCATGTTAACAGGTACGGAAGGATTCCGTATGCCAGGCACAAGGACACAAGGTGGCCAGTGTTCACTCCCAGGACCCCCCGCACACAACAGGAGGTCAAAGCCTGAAAGGAACCAGATCTGCCTCTCAGCCACGGCTCTCCTGCCCCTCCGGCCTCTGAGGGCCACCTCACTGCATTATTCACAAGGGGGAAAACAGGATGGCAGGGAGACGGGGAGAAACAACCCCGTAAACAAACAAAATACAAAAATGCAGAGACCAGGTTTCATACTACGGTATTTTATAATAGAAAGCAGCTAAAAAGGCTACACTAACAGACACTATGATACAGGGCCTCCGGCTCGGGGAGGGGTCAGCTTGAGGGCGTGGAGGGCGCGGTGGCACCAAGAGCCTCTCGATGGATTGCTGAATGGACTGGATCTGCTGCTTCAGTTGTGACCCTTCTTTGATGGCGACGGAACAGGCGATGACAGGCCTCGAGACCCCACAGGCCTGGCCCAGGGCCTGCTTGGAGTGCACAAACACGTAGGGCACGTTCTTGTCCTCACACAGCAGCGGGAGATGCAAGATGATCTCCAGGGTCTCAGCGTCTGCAGCCATCACAGTGAACTCTGAGATGCCTCTGTTGAGGGTGGCCTCGTTGACCCCTTTCCGAAGCTGCTGGGAAAATATTCTTAAATAAAGTTAAAATAGGAAAGACCTCTTTGTATATAGCATAAAAATTTAAAAGTCATGAGAGAAAAACAAATATCTTAATTTTTGAACATTCTGTATTTCTGTTATCAAATTATGAGCATTCTCTACATCAATTATCAAATTATGAGCAAAAAGCAAAACTGGGAGAAAGTATTTGCAACTTATCATGGACATAAAGATAACTTATTATATATGTAAAAAGTTTCTAAAAATCAACAAGACAAAAGATGAAGAACACAACTGAAAAATGGATAATGGGTAGGAAGAAATAGTCCACCAAAAATAGAACAGTGAGTCTGAAACATTTGAAAATGCACTACTAATAAGACTAACATCTTTCATCCTTAAATTAAAAACAAAATCTAATGACTGACACTTGATAAATCTGTAGGAAAATCACTGTCATTCATGATGCAAAGAGTATACATTTGGCTTTTATGAAGAGCAATTGATAATATCAATCAAATTATAAATGCACATTGAAATTTATTGAACATGTATGATTTGTACATCATGGTTAAATTATACAAACTTTTTTTTTTTTGACAGTCAGAGTGGACAGTGAGAGAGAGACAGAGAGAAAGGTCTTCCTTTGCCGTTGGTTCACCCTCCAATGACCGCCGCAGCCGGTGCACTGCGGCCAGCGCACCACGCTGATCCGATGGCAGGAGCCAGGTGCTTCTCCCGGTCTCCCATGGGGTGCAGGGCCCAAGCACTTGGGCCATCCTCCACTGCACTCCCGGGCCACAGCAGAGTGCTGGCCTGGAAGAGGGGCAACCGGGACAGAATCCGGCGCCCTGACCAGGACTAGAACCCGGTGTGCCGGCGCCGCAAGGCAGAGGATAAGCCTAGTGAGCCACAGCGCCGGCCAAATTATACAAACTCTTAAAAGAGGGAGCTCTAAGTTATATTGTTAAGTTACAAGAATAAAGTTCTGAAGGCCAACATTTGTTTTAGAGAAGGAAAGGGATAGAAAACCATTTGATTAGGTATGTGGCACTTGCCTCTGTCAAGTTACACAAGAAACTCACAACGTACAATTTTTCAAAGGTTTATTTATGTATTTGAGAGGCAGAGTTACACAGAGAGAGGGAGAGCAGAGAGAGAAGTCTTCCGTCCACTGGTTCACTCTCCAGATGGCCACAGTGGCTGGAGCTGAGCCGATCTGAAGCCAGGAGCCAGGAGCTTCTTCCAGGTCTCCCACATGGGTGCAGGGGCCCAGCACTTGGGCCATCCTCCACTGCTTTCCCAGGCCGTGGCAGAGAACTGGATTGGAAGTGGAGCAGCCAGGACTGGAACTGGTGCCCATAGGGACGCCTGCACTGCAGGTGGTGGCTTTACCTGCTAAGCCACAGCACCAGCCTCAGAACACATTTTTAAACTGAGCTTTGAGAGACTAAGACCCAGAGTGCCAAGTGGAGGCCATGTTTTAGTACAGTTTTGCAAAGGCTTCCCACAATTCGCCAGCCAAAACATTAACATAGTGGTGCCACCACATCCCAAGGATTTACTCACCTTCAGCCATTCAGGAGGGATCTGGCATCCAGCACTAAGTTATTCTTTAACCGGGAACTGTCAAATAATATTACAATTAATCATAGAAGTATTTGTGGGTCAATTTTGGGAGAGTGCAATATGTGCAGTGGAAAATATTAGAGTCATAATAGAAATTAAATCCTTGGCCTAAAAGTAGAAACAAAATATATACTTGTAAGAAAAGGTCTGCAGGACCGGCACTGTGGTGTAGTGGGTGAAGCTGCAACCTGCAGTGCCGGCATCCCATATGGACGCCGGTTCGAGTCCCAGCTGCTCTACTTCTGATCCAGCTCTCTGCCATGTCCTGGGAAAGCAGTGGAGGATGGCTCATGTTCTAGAGCCCCTGTACCCCTGTGGGAGACCCAGACGAAGTTTCTGGCTCCTGGCTTCGGATAGGTGCAGCTCCAGCTGTTTCAGCCAACTGGGGAGTGAACCAGTAGATGGAAGAACTCTCTCTCTCTCTTTCTCTCTCTCTCTCTCTCTCTCTCTCTCTGCCTCTGACTCTCTATAACTCCACCTTTCAAACAAATGAATAAATCTGAATGAAAGAAAGAAAGAAAGAAAGAATAAAAGAAAGGAAGAAAGAAAGAAAGAGTCTGCAAAAGCATACTCATCTTTTTACAAAGGTAAAAAGGCACATGTTCAATGAGTACATAAATCACAGAACTCTCGGGTTCAATCTCTGAATACTGTTTCCTACAGGAATCGTAAAGCCAACTCAGGCCTCATCCCCTAAAGATGAAATTATTTTACTAATTAAGGAACATACAGAGTGAAGCCCTTTGTTCTTGTATGCTTCTTTGTTCATATTGCCTTATGTTGGTTTCATGTCTTCAGAAGTGTGTGTCCGGCGCCGCGGCTCACTAGGCTAATCCTCCGCCTTGCAGCGCCGGCACACCGGGTTCTAGTCCCGGTTGGGGCGCCGGATTCTGTCCCGGTTGTCCCTCTTCCAGGCCAGCTCTCTGCTGTGGCCAGGGAGTGCAGTGGAGGATGACCCAAGTGCTTGGGCCCTGCACCCCATGGGAGACCAGGATAGGTACCTGGCTCCTGCCATGGAATCAGCGTGGTACACCAGCCGTGGTGGCCATTGGAGGATGAACCAACGGCAAAGGAGGACCTTTCTCTCTGTCTCTCTCTCTCACTGTCCACTCTGCCTGTCAAAAATAAAAATAAAAAAAAAATTAAGAAGTGTGTGTATGTGTTCATACCTGAAATAGATGTGAGGCTTGTAGGAGTGTTACTTCTTGAGCATGGCTATGGGCCAGGCATTGAGAAAAATACACACATACAATAAATATGTACACACTGACATACAATACTTCAGTTACTCCTCAAAACTACCCTATGAGGTAGGTAATATTATCACCTCTATTTTACACATGAGGACAATAATAGGGCTTAAGCAACATATTTCCTCACCTGTAAAAGGAAAAAAGGAGAGTTGTGATATTTAAACAAGCAGGTACAGGTGCAAGAAATATACCTCAAGGCCGGCGCCGCGGCTCACTAGGCTAATCCTCCGCCTAGCGGCGCCGGCACACCGGGTTCTAGTCCCGGTCGGGGCGCCGGATTCTGTCCCGGTTGCCCCTCTTCCAGGCCAGCCCTCTGCTGTGGCCAGGGAGTGCAGTGGAGGATGGCCCAGGTGCTTGGGCCCTGCACCCCATGGGAGACCAGGAAAAGCACCTGGCTCCTGGCTCCTGCCATCGGATCAGTGTGGTGCGCCGGCCGCAGTGCGCCGGCCGCGGCGGCCATTGGAGGGTGAACCAACGGCAAAGGGAAGACCTTTCTCTCTGTCTCTCTCTCTCTCACTGTCCACTCTGCCTGTCAAAAAAAAAAAAAAAAGAAATATACCTCAAAGAATTATCACTGTAATAGTAAAAAGGCATTCTTTTTCTTTTAAAGATGAATTTATTTATTTGAAAGGCAGACTTACAGAGAGAGAGGAAAAAACAGAAGGAGCTCTCCAATCCACTGATTCACTCCCCAAATGGCCGCAATGGCCAGGGCTAGACCAGGCAGAAGTCAGGAGCTTGGAACTCCATCTGGGTCTCCCACGTGGGTGGCTGGGGCCATCGTCTGCTGATTTCCCAGGTGCATTAGCAGGGAGTTGGATCAGGAGCGGAGCAGAAAGGACTCAGACCAAGATCATACAGGATGGCGGCTTCACAAGCACTGGCTCCACAGTGCCCCAGTGCTGGTCCCTAAAGGCATTCTTTAAATCTCAGCTTCAGATGATTAATATACATTATCCCTCGTTTCTGGCTCGAGGAGGGGTATTAACTTTTTTTAAGATTTATTTTTTATTTTATTTGAAAGACAGAGTTGGGGCCGGTGCTGTGGCACAGTGGGTTAAAGCCCTGGCCTGAAGCGCCGGCATCCCATATGGACGCCGGTTCTAGTCCCGGCTGCTCCACTTCCAATCCAGCTCTCTGCTGTGGTCCGGGAAGGCAGTGGAGGATGGCCCAAGTGCTTGGGCCCTACACCCCATGTGGGAGACCTGGAAGAAGCTCCTAGCTCCTGGCTTCAGATCGGCTCTGATCTGGTGGCCATTCAAATAAATAAAATAAACCTTTAAAAAAAAAAAAAAAAAAAAAGGCAGAGTTACAGAGAGGTAGAGACAGAGAGAGAGGTCTTCCATCCACTGGTTCACTCCCTAAATGGCCACAACAGCCGGAGCTACTCTGATCTGAAGCCAGGAGCCAAGAGCCAGGAGCTTCTTCCAGGTCTTCCTTGGTGCAGGGGCCCAAGGACTTGAGCCATCTTCTACTACTTTCCCAGGCCAAGCAGAGAGTTGGGTCAGAAGAGGAGCAGCTGGGATGCCGGCCCTGCAGGCAGCAGCTTTACTCACTACGCCACAGTGCTGGCCCCGAGTGTTAACTTTTTGAAACTATATATAATTTATAATGAATGAATTTAATGTCCTTTATAGACAAATGTTAATTAAATACAGCTATGCATAAATTTGGGCCTAATAACTCAGGAAGAAGAGCCAAGCTCATAATAAAGAATAGTAAATATTCATTTGGGTTAAAGTAAAATAATTCTCTTTGTGCTTTAATTTTTGAAACTTTACTATTACTTATTTTTTAATGTATTTCACATCTACACTATTTGTACTCAAAAGGTACTAAAGGATATGTAAGGAACAAACCTCCTTCTTACCCAGTCCCCAGTACTTCAATCCCTAAGGCAACTAATGTGAGTTTCCTGTGTAACTTTCCATTGCATACATAGTCAAATCTGCCCAGTTTTCTCCTCCTCCCCTCCATCCTTAAGGCCAGTGCTGTGGTATAGCAGGTAAAGCCACTGTCTGCAGTTCAAGACTCGGCTGCTCCACTTCTGATCCAGCTCCCTGCTAATGTGCCTGGGAAAGCAGCAGAAGGTGTCCCAAGTCCTTGGGCCCCTGCCACCCACATGGGTGACCCGGATGAAGCTCCTGGCTTCTGGCTCAAGGCTTCTGTCTGGCCCAGCCCTTGCCATTGTGGCCCTTTAAGGAGTGAACCAGCAAATGGATTTTCTCTCTCTCTCTCTCTCTCTCTCTCTCTCTCTCTCTCCCTCTGCCTCTCTTTTTGTGTTGACTCTGCCTTTGAAATAAATAAATAAAACTTTAAAAACAAAAAAGAAGCAAATATCAGCATTCTGTACTTAGCTGTTTTCACTTGACAATCTATCTCAGTGCACCTGTCTTTCTGGGTCTGTATAATACAACCATGATTAAAAGTCACTTCCGTCTTCTTTCTGAAAGGATCTTCCTATCATCTCTCCATCTAAATAAACTCCATCCAAATCTAACTCCAGTTCATTTCTTTCTTCCCCCTAAAACCACTTCTCCTTGCAGTAGTCAGCATCGTGTTAACAGATGTACAACCACTGGGCTTTGGATATGAGCTAAGTAACTGCATTGATAAGTTTATCTTTTTTTATTATCAGCTTCTGTTTTCCCAACTACATTAGATGAATGTGCATTATTTTATCCATAGGTAATATATCTAAATAATTCAAAATTCAAAAGTTCTAAAAAGTTGTGAAGTGAAAAGTCTCCCACTTTCCCTTCTTCCTGGTACCCAAAACTCTGGAGGTAACCACGGTCATCAGCTTCTTGGTATCCTTCCAAAGATAGCTGAAGCACCTGCATGCCTACCCTTTCTCCCTCCTTCTGTATGAAGGGTTGCATACTACATGTTCTTATGCACCTTGATTTTTTTTCTCCACTTAGCAACTTTTTAAGTGAATATACTGTAATTATTTAACCAATTCCCTACTGATGACAATAAGGTATCTAGAATGTTTCAAATCTTTTGCTACTACAAAAAATTACTGCCATAAATTAATGCAGTAAATAATCACACATATACATAATTTTGCACACGAGCAAGAATATCTTTAGGAATTCTTAGATTAATTGCTGGGTCAAATTAATAATTTTGAAAGGCTGTGCCAAACTGTTCTCCATAGAGGTAGCATCAACTTATACTCCTATCTGTAGCATCCTAGAAAGTCCCAGGATATGCTCATCTACATGATTTATGGACAATATCTGTTTTTCAGTAGGTCGTTTAAACCTTGTAAGACTTAGAATATATGAGATGGAATTATCTGCACAATGGGTTAATGTCACCTACCTCAGAAACCTGTTGCAAGGACAATTTTGTGATAAAATATGCAAAAGAGCTTTGAAAGCTGTCCAGCAAGAGGAAAATGTTAGTCATTATTAAGAATAACAGCTCCTGAGGCCAGCACCGTGGCGCAGTAGGTTAATCCTCCGCCTGCAGCACCAGCATCCCATGTGGGCACTGGTTCTAATTCCGGCTGCTCCTCTTCCAATCCAGTTCTCTGTTGTGGCCTAGGAAAGCAGTTGAAGATGGCTCAAGTATTTGGACCCCTGCACCCGTATGGGAGACCTGGAAGGAGCACCTGGCTCCTGGCTTTGGATCAGCAAAGCTCCGGCCATTGCGGCCGTCTCGGGAGTGAACCAACGGAAGGAAGACCTTTCTGTCTGTCTCTCCCTCTCACTGTCTGTAACTCTACCTCTCAAATAAATACATAAATAATCTGAAAGAAAAAAGGAAGGAAGGAAGGAGAAAAGAAAAGAAAAAAGAAAAAAGAAAAGAAAAGAAAAGAAACGAAACGAAACGAAACTGGGCAGTTGGAATGGAGTTGGGGCTGTCCCAGCTAAGGAGAAGAGCACGAGTGCTGAGAGGTGGGGTAGAACATGGTGTATTTGCAGGAGACTAAAGTTAGCATACCCAGAGCAGAGATGTCAGCAGCATTTGCAAGTGTGACCAAGATCTTACTAATGAGTACTTCGAAAGGTAATTAGAAGATTGTTCATAATTTTGTGTATGATAGGGTGGCGGGAGTGGGGTAGGGGAGAAGACACCAAAGAAAGTTCTCTGAGTGAAGCTGTAACCACAAGTGGTAATATTTTAGGACATTTTCTCTCTATGCATGAGGAATTAGAGGAAAGGTACTGGAAAAATCAGAAAGTAAACAATTAGTGCTTCTAGACGTAAGTCCATTCAGACAAGAAATGATACATTAGTTCAACAAGTAGGTATTAGTCACTTTCTGTGCATGTCAGCCATGGTAGTACTTGCTTAGAGATATAAATACAATATCTTCCTGACTTTTAAGGCTTTAAACCTCATGATAATGCACCATCTCAATGGTTGACAGTCTCTCTGTTCTTTTCTTGCTACTCCCTCCAATCCTTTCTTGCCTAGCCAGAGGGATCATTCAAAAATGAAAATGCAATTAGATTAGCTCATGCTTAAAATCCTTTGGCAGGGGCCCATGTTGTACCCAGTAGGTTAACCCTTTAATTTGTGAAGCCAGCATCTGACATCAGAGCACTTGTTTGAGTCCTGGCTGTTCTGCTTCCAACCCAACTCCCTACTAATGTGCCTGGAAAAGCAGTCAAAGGTGGCCCAAGTATTTGGAAGACCCAAAGGGAGTTCATAGCTTCAATAGCAACCATTTGAGGAGTGATTCAGCAGACACAAGATCTCTTTCTGTGTCTCTCCTTCTCTCTCTACCATTTACCCTTTCAAATAATTTTTTTAAAGATTCATTTTTTATTTATTTGAAAGGCAGAGTGGCAGAGAGATACACGGACAGAGAGAGATCTCCCATCTGCTAATTCACTCCCTAGCTGTCTGCAGTGGCTGGCGCTGGGCCAAGCTAAAGCCAGGATCCAGGAGCTTCAATTAGGTCTCCCACATGGGTGCAGGGGCCCAAGCACTTGGGCCACATTCTGCTGCTTTCCCAAGTACATTTGTAGGGAACTGGATAAGAAGTGGAGCAGCTGGGACTTGAACTAGTGCCAATATGGGATGCTAGCATTGCAACCATTTGCTGTGCCACAGTACTAGCCCCAAATCAATATTTTTTTAAATCATTTGGTGGAATGTTATACCACAACAATAATTAAAAAAAAAAAAAAACACCCTTTTTGGGAGCCGGCACTGTGGTGCAGCAGGTTAAAGCCCCAGCCTGAAGCACCAACATCCCATATGGGCACCGGTTTGAGTCCCAGCTGCTCCACTTCCAAACCAGCTCCCTGCTAACATGCCTGGGAAGGCAGTGGAGGATGGCCCAAGTGCTTAGGTCCCTGCACCCACATGGGGGACCCAGAGGAAGCTCCTGGCTCCTGGCTTCAGATCCTTGTGGCCACTTGGGGAGTGAACCAGCAGATGGAAAACCTCTCTCTCTGTCTCTACCTCTTTCTGTAATTTTGTCTTTCAAATAAATAAAATAAATCTAAAAAAAAAAAAAACCCTCTCTGGGTGCTTTCCTAATGCTGTAACTCTTTTTTTGTTTTGTTTTGTTTTTTACAGGCAGAGTGGACAGTGAGAGAGAGAGAGACAGAGAGAAAGGTCCTCCTTTTGCCATCAGTTCACCCTCCAATGGCCGCCGCGGCTGGCGCACCGCGCTGATCCGATGGCAGGAGCCAGGTACTTATCCTGGTCTCCTGTGTGGGTGCAGGGCCCAAGCACCTGGGCCATCCTCCACTGCACTTCCCTGGCCACAGCAGAGAGCTGGCCTGGAAGAGGGGCAACCTGGACAGAATCCGGTGCCCCAACCGGGACTAGAACCCGGTGTGCCGGCGCCGCTAGGTGGAGGATTAGACTATTGAGCCGCAGCGCTGGCCCTAGGTCTCATTTTTACAGAAGCTTCCCTTGTAGTTCCCTTGGTTTTGTTTTTTGTTTTTTGTTTTTTGTTTTTTTGTTTTGTTTTGTTTTTTTTTTTTTTTTTTTTTTTGACAGGCAAAGTGGACAGTGAGAGAGAGAGACAGAGAGAAAGGTCTTCCTTTTGCCATCGGTTCACCCTCCAATGGCCGCCGCAGCTGGCACACCACGCTGATCCGATGGCAGGAGCCAGGTGCTTATCCTGGTCTCACATGGGGTACAGGGCCCAAGCACTTGGGCCATCCTCCACTGCACTCCCGGGCTACAGCAGAGAGCTGGCCTGGAAGAGGGGCAACCGGGACAGAATCCGGCGCCCCGACCGGGACTAGAACCCGGTGTGCCGGAACCGCAAGGCGGAGGATTAGCCTAGTGAGCCGCGGTGCTGGCTTGCTATAACTCTTTAGCATGCCATATTTTCCCTCATCTGTAAGTCTTAGTATACGCCACCCTTCTACCGTGAATATTTTCTAGAGATCTCTCACTCCAACACTGGCTTCCTCCTACACAGTTCTCCGCTAAAACACAACTTCAAAAAAGAAAATCCTGTCTTCCCAGAAGCCTTCTTTGATGCCACCAGTGGAGTGAGGTGCCCTTTCCTATGCTATCACACACTTCAGAGCTCATCAGAATTTTTTTTGGCCTTCCAAATCAGTAAATAAAACTTAAAAAAATAAAATGGCTTGAAGGTTAATCAATCCCTTGTCACATTTCCAATTCATCACTGAGTGGGACATAGATGCTGGTTGGCTGGTGCCGGCACTGTGTCACAGTGGGTTAATCCTCCACCTGTAGCACCAACATCCCTTATGGGTGCTGGTTCTAGTACCAGCTACTCCTCGACCAATCTAGCTCTCTGGTATGGCCCAGGAAAGCAATAGAAGATGGCCCAAGCATTTGGGCCCCTGCAGCCGCTTGAGAGACCTGGAAGAAGCTCCTGGCTCCCAACTCTGGATCAGCCCAGCTCTGGCTGTTGTGGCCATTTGGCAAGTGAACCAGTGGATGGAAGACTTTTCTCTCTGTATCTCCCTCTCATTGTCTGTAATTCTACCTCTCAAATAAATAAATGAAACCTTTAAAAAGAGAGAAAGAGAGAGAGAGAGATGCTGGTTGGTTATAGATTTGGAATAACTGGCTATTGCACAACAAGCTGTAGGAGGAGTGGTTGCCATAACAACCTTTAAGCTCATTAAATACCACAAGGCTATAGTGCACAGGAAAAACCCAGATTCAAGTAGGTTTAAGGTCTGCAGGCTCCAACTATTTTGGTTTATAAAGCTCTATGTATTTAGAATCCAAGGATGCCTAGGCTGGTAGAATCTTAGGTATGTTCCTTTTTCTGTTTCTTGTGCACACATAAGCTCCAGAGAAGGTATGTGATCTGTCCAAAGTCACACAGCAAGTAAGCAACAAATCAGAAGATAAAAAGCCTGAGTCTTTCCACATCCAGTGAAATGCTAGTGTTTCAGGACTCCCAGGACGTTGGACCCTTTCCCAAATGTGCCAGTAACAGGTTTGCAGCATTTTCCTTTTTTTTTTTTTTTAAGATTTATTTATTTTATTTGAAAGTCAGTTACACAGAGAGAGGAGAAGCAGAGAGGGAGAGAGAGGTCTTCCATCAATAGTTCACTCCCCAGTTGGCCGCAGCGGCCGGAGCTGCACCAATCCAAAGCCAGGAGCCAGGATCTTCTAATGGGTCTTCCACATGGGTGCAGGGGCCCAAGGACTTGGGCCATCTTGTACTGCTTTTCCAGGCCACAGCAGAGAGCTGGGCCGATCCGAAACTAGGAACCAGGAGCTTCTTCCTGGTCTCCCACGTGGGTGCAGGGGCCCAAGCACTCAACCATCTTCCACAGCCTTCCTAGGCCACAGCAGAGAGCTGGATTGGAAGAGGAGCAGTTGGGACTAGAACCAGCTTCCATATGGGATGTCAGCACCGAAGGTGGAGGATTAACCTACTGCACCACAGTGCTGGCCTCACCACATATCTTGTACTACTAGGTTCTACATAAATAGAAAACTTTCTAATGCAAGGTCCATGGTCTTCACTTGATCTTGGCCATGAAATGGGGAAAACTGGATTTTTTTTATTTTTATTTATTTTTTATTTTTGACAGGCAGAGTGGACAGTGAGAGAGAGAGACAGAGAGAAAGGTCTTCCTTTGCCGTTGGTTCACCCTCCAATGGCCGCCGCGGCTGGCGCGCTGCGGCCAGCGCACCACGCTGATCCGATGGCAGGAGCCAGGAGCCAGGTGCTTTTCCTGGTCTCCCATGGGGTGCAGGGCCCAAGCACCTGGGCCATCCTCCACTGCACTCCCTGGCCACAGCAGAGAGCTGGCCTGGAAGAGGGGCAACCGGGACAGAATCCGGCACCCCGACCGGGACTAGAACCCGGTGTGCCGGCGCCACAAGGCGGAGGATTAGCCTAGTGAGCCACGGCGCCGGCCTGAAAACTGGATTTTTGCATGATGCCAAAGTACCACTCTCCAGACCACTTGCTGTTTATTAGAAAGAGTGTCATTTTATAAGATCATCCTGCCACCACTTCAACCCAATGATCAATTTTAGCTGCCCTAATGGTGGACAACCAGACAGTGCACTTGCCTCCCATGGTAACGCTAACTGAAATACCTACAAAGTATTTGTAAGAAGATGTTGAATCAGGCTTAGACCTAAGTTCAAGTTACAGAACACACAAAGGCTCAAACAGCAAGCTCAGCTGTGTTGCATGGAAGCAGTCAGACAAATCCAGAAGACCCTCGTTCCATGAGGCCTTTCTTCATTTCCTTCAACAAGGCGATGTCACAAGAAAAGCAAGAATAAAGCGACAACTCCATCGATCTCTTCACTGGATCCTGCTTTGAACAAGCCACCCATAAAAGATACTTTTGAGAAATGGAGAGACTTGGATATGGAGTAGGTATTAAATGATATTAGGGAGTCTTTGTTAATTTTCTGAGATATAACCATGGCATTGTGGTTATATAGGGAAAACATCCTTTTACAAAAAAAAAGGTGCATTAAGGTAATTAGGGTGAAACTTCAAGATGTCTGAACTTATTTTAGATAAATCTTGAGGGAAAGATGACATAAGTATGATAAAGGTTAATAACCATGAAATGTTAGTGATAGATACCTGTTTTTTTTTTTTTCTGTTTGTCAGATATTTCCATTATAAAAAGAAGAATAAGGGGGAGGGCAGGAAAGTACTATTCAACTGCAGAAAGAAAGTTAAACAATACTAAAACTGATGCCTGCTCAGTGCCCAGTACCGAGAAAGCAACAGAGGCCAAGAGAAATCAGACCTTGTGGCTTGAGGTGGGCAAGGAATACTTCCTGGAGGAGGTGGGGCTTGGATGAATGAAGGAGAAACATGCATTGGCAGAGCTGAAGACGGTAACCATAGCAAAGTCAAGACAGTTGTCCGTTGAAAACACCCTGCCTTCCCACGTGGGCTGCAGGAAGGGGGCTGAGGGGTCTAACCCTCAGAGATGTCAGGCCTCACTGCCTAATTTGATGTTGAAAGTCTACTCATTATTGGTCTGTGCATGAACTCAGAGCCTGACCTCCTGCCGTGCACCACTATAAGCTCCCAGCCAAATAATCAAAGCTAATTACCAGCACAAAGGGATGCTCATTTGCAAAGAAATGACCCCCAACTACTTGTTGCACCATTCGGAGGTCAACACAGTCCAACCCAATTAGTACTTTCCCAAGAGATTCCTGTGACTCCTGCTCCCATCATAACTCAGACTCTAGCTCCAGCTCTGGCCAAAAAAATAAAATAAAATAAAATAAAACAACACCCCCAGAAGCCTTTGAAAGCCGGAGGGCCATGTTGTTTCACAGGCGCAATGTTGGCCATTTTTTACCTAACCTTTAGGAACAAATTCAGCAAGTCCACATCAAACAAAACAACAGCCGAATGGAAGATGTTGCCATTTATATGCTCTGACTAATGCAGCTTCTGATTTCCCTTCCAAATTAAATGCATTTCGCTTGGTACATTTTCAACAGACGTTACTCATCTGCCCGATTAATGAGTTTGCTGTGAAAGCGTACTTTGGAGGCAATTTGAAACAAAAGCGCCTTAACGTGACTGCGGCTCTGCTTCCCCAGCCCTCTCCATCTTAGCCTCGCTGCCTCCCTCTCCCTCCCCAGAGCAAATGCATCACCGTTGCGGGGCTGGGGAAGCTGGAGCCGGCTGAGGATTCTCTTCTGTGTCACTACACTACATTAGGAATAAAACCTTCCACTTAAACACTTAAATGAAAACATCGAGAAACTAATTTACTATTTGCAATCACATGATTTAAGCCGAAGCTGCCTTAATTTCCTTCCCATTTTGCTTCATATTCAATGTGAACACACACTAGATTGGTCTATGAAAAGGCTGTCTTCGAATCACAACACTTAAGACCTCTTTCATTTTCTTTTTGATTAAATAATTGAAATTCCTGTCAGGGCCTGCACTTTACTGCTGCTCCAGTTTGGTGTGTAAGGATAAAGACCCCCCCCCCCTTTTTTTTTTTTTGCTGCCTGGGTCTTAAAAGCCAGCAAGCTTTACTTCATTGAGGGGCTGATCAAATGGAAGCATGCTATTCACCCATTTCGCAGAAATTTCCTGTGCCCATTAAGTGATTGTTTGAGGCAAATTATGGAAAACACGTCCCCTCTAAATTTAGCCATCCTCATTCATCGGGAGACTTCTGCCTCCTGAAAGGAGCTGCTCCAGTGCCAACTCCATCCATTAGGAAAACAAAACTGAAAACCCACATGCACCGGTCAATACAGACGCAAACACACAAATGCCCAAGAACTCTTAAGTTGCAGAAAAAATAAGTATCAACTATGTCCCTAAATCTGTATATATCAAATACATGAAACTCACATAACTTTTTTTTTAAAGTTGCAGGAAACTTTATTTGCTTAAAAACTGAAAAACCTGTGGTTCTTTACCTTCTCTGATGAGCCATGGAAAAGAAACTCCAGATGAATATCATTGCTCTATGTGTAGCCAGGCTGTCTGTAGCTGGAGTTAAGTGGGGGTGATTTCAAAGGAGGGATGAGGAGACCCCATCGTGGGACAAGCAACAGTGAGATGGCAGCTGGCCTCTGCAGTATGTGTAGAGCCCTAGAATGTGTTTGCTTAAATACAGATTACACATCTTCTTTCACAAAGCTGGCCACACCCCCTTGGATATGTGTACCCACTCTATCAAGCTGCATGCTCTGGGAACTTTGGTCTTATCTGTAAAATGGGGCCATAGATAAAGCGCCTCTACCTCCTCACAGCATAGTTCAGAGCTTTCAATGAGATAATGCATGGAAAGTAGTTAGGGTGGCACTTGGCCCAGGGTGAGCGCTTAATGAAAAGTAGGCAATGCTGCTGGATGCTCACGACTCTTTATATGCCTCTTTACAACTGGATCATGTTCATATTCTCCCAAACAGCTTACCTTCAGTGGATGGTCATGTCCACATCCTCCTCATTAAAAAGCAAACCAAAATCTGTCAGATGCAGGAGTCGTATGCTACACACACAAATATATACACACACAATTTTATAGCAGGAAAGAGCCTTATGGGGTATCTGGTCCAACCTCTGCCTACAGTAGCCCTCCAATCAAAAACATCCAAGCCAGCTCAGTGTCTTCCTCACATGAAGCGACAATTGACCTTCATGCAACCTGTGCTACGAGTCCTCGCAAGTGAAAATTCAGTACCACGGACAGAGAAGCCTTTCCAAGATAAAAACAAAAACAAAACACACAAGTGTCTTCTCTGAGTATTCTAATGCTCAAAATAAACATCCCAGAACCTGGAGTTGTTCCTCTTTATCCATTGTTTTAGCCCTCTCAGTAATATTGATCTCTGAACTTTAAAAGAGGACTTTCCTTAAACATAATACTCCAAATGTGGTCTGAATAATGCTAGGTAGAAATATGTATTGTATTCATTCCTTGATTAACTGATTAACCCAACAATTACTGACAGAAGAAACACAGCAAGTTACATACATGGAATACACGTGGAGTCGTGTTATAAATGCTGCATATGAAAGATGACCCCTTGATTGTGTGTGTGGAAGATTATCCATGGCAAAGACTTAATTCCAAGAAAGTTGCTCCCTTCCCAACCATTTTTCCTGGAATTCTTTATTGTGTTTTTCATTGTTACAAACTTGGAGGATGCCAATTAATTTTCTACCTCAGCATAAATAAAAGGAAACACAGCTTCCACACCAGAGTTATTTCATACTTCTCAGTGTAAAAACAGAAAGATCTTGGTAGCCACCACTGTTTTGTACTATTGTGTAATCACCCTTCTTACATTAGCCCTAGTGACTGAGAAGGAACCCCATAGCTAATGAGGAAAGTTGCGAGAGTTATCAAGGTCACACTTGTGAATGTGTTGGGCAGCCCTGGGAGGTGAGTTGGAAGAACTCCTATATGAGCAGGTGTTTAGATGGAGTTTGCACAGCACCAA
Organism: Oryctolagus cuniculus; assembly: GCF_051225735.1. Taxonomy (NCBI): domain Eukaryota; kingdom Metazoa; phylum Chordata; class Mammalia; order Lagomorpha; family Leporidae; genus Oryctolagus; species Oryctolagus cuniculus. Next base: position 115,509,079 of record NC_142867.1, read on the forward strand.
CAGGAAGAAGAGCACTGCCAAATGGCAGCTACCAGGAGTGGTGCAGACAGCTATGTGGGGAGGCTAAAAGAGAGACATGACGTCTTTGAATTATCCTGGTCGGGGACAGGCATTTGGTTCTGTGGGTTAAGACCCAGTTTGGGACACCCATGTCCTGGATCAGAGTGCCTGGGTTAGAGTACGTGCTCCAGCTTCCTGTTAATGTGCCCTGAGAGGCAGTAAATGATGGCTAAACTCCTTGGGTACCTGCCACCCATGTGGGATGCCCATATTGAGTCCCTGGCTCCTGACTTCAGCCTGAACCAGCCCCAGCTGTTGGGGGCATTTGGGAAGTAAACCAGCAGATAGAAGATCTCTGTCTACCTTTCAGTTAAATAAAAATAAATAAATACATCCATTTTTTAAAAAATCCTAGTCATCCAGAATTCCCTTTCTCTAAAGCAAACCTAACCATATTCATGGAGAGTAGGGAAAGCTGGGTATTTATTTTGCAATTGTTAAATTAGGGCAAGGATCTCGTTTCTACATTTGGGATTTTGGTATCTCTTGGGAGCTAGAACAGTCTTCTAGCTCAGACTTTCAAGCTCATCCCAGAGCCCTTGTTCTCTCATCTTGCCCGTACTTCCTCTTTGTGCTCTTTTAGATATTATTCTCAGTGTTCTCACCCCCTCCCTTTTTTTTTTTTTTTTTTTTTTTTTTTTTTTTTTTTTTTTTTGCCTTTCCAAGCCTTCTGCCTCCCAGGCTTTGCTTTGGCAGGAAGCTAGGATCGGGGCTGGAGCTGGAAATCAAACCCAGGTACTCTGATGTGGGATGTGGGTGTCCTAATCAGCACCTTAACCGCTAAGTCAAACACCTGCCCCAGAGCATGTAATTCTTTTGAAAAAGTTTATTGATCTACAGGGCCAGCACTGTGCCATAGTGGGTAAAGCCACCACTTGCAGTATCAGCATCCCACCACCTGCTCCTCTTCCCATCCGGCTCTCTGCTATGGCCTGGGGAAGCAGTAGAAGATGACCCAAGTGCTTGGCCCCCTGCACCAGCGTGGGAGACCTGGAAGAAGCTCCTGGCTCCGATCTTCAGATGATCCGAGCTCCAGCCATGGTGGACATTTCGGGAATGAAGCAGTGGATGGAAGACTCTCTCTCTCTCTCTCTCTCTCTCTCTCTCTATGCCTTTCAAATAAATAAACTTTTTTTAAAAAAAGTTTGTTGATCTCTAGTATGTAAGTTTTGGAATCTCTGTACCAGCCGATCCATTAAAGACTACTCAGTTGTTTTTTTTTGTTTGTTTGTTTGTTTGTTTTTTTGACAGGCAGAGTGGACAGTGAGAGAGAGAGACAGAGAGAAAGGTCTTCCTTTTGCCATTGTTTCACCCTCCAATGGCCACCGCGGCCGGGGCACTGCGCTGATCCGATGGCAGGAGCCAGGTACTTATCCTGGTCTCCCATGGGGTGCAGGGCCCAAGCACTTGGGCCATCCTCCACTGCACTCCCGGGCCACAGCAGAGAGCTGGCCTGGAAGAGGGGCAACCGGGACAGAATCCGGCGCCCCAACCAGGACTAGAACCCGGTGTGCCGTCGCCGCAAGGCGGAGGATTAGCCTAGTGAGCCGCGGCGCCGGCCAACTACTCAGTTCTATGACTCCTTAGACACTGAGTGGGGAATGTATCCACTGCAGTCAAATCACGACAGGAATGTCTCCCCTCTGAGGTCTCAGATGCGGGAAGAGCAGGCTGTCAGCACTGGAAGCACATGTCAGCCCTACAGCCGTGAGCAAGTCGCTATAGGCGTTTTCTCTCTGGTAGAGAGGGAATAATGCTGCCTCAAAGACAGTGGTGGCCTTTCAAGAGGGAAAAAGATAGCAAACATGCGACATACAGGATATAGAATTTTTTTTCTTTGTTAATACACAAACTTGGACCAGTTGCATTTCTCCTAGCACTATGAAGGAAAAACCTTGGAACTTGTCCCAGTGGCTGGGCTGTCTGAAGGTTTTATCAACCTTATTGAGAGAAAGATGTCCCCTTTTAGACTGGTGCCTGGATCCAAGAATCCCTTTAATTACAACAAAAGCGAAATTTGCTTCTAAAGGGCCAGCATGAGAGGAAATCATCTAAAAGGTTGTTCATTTGTATATGTCTGTGGTATTAAAACTTTTTATTCTGTTCCTAAATGATGATTGCTTTTTTTTTTCATTTTTTAAAGATTTGTTTATTTATTTGAAAGGCAGAGATACAGAGAGGCAGAGGCATAGAGAGAGAGAGAGGCAGAAAGAGAGGTCTTCCATTCTCCGGCTCACTCCCCAAATGGCTGCAACAGCTGGAGCCAGGAGCTTCTACCAGGTCTCCCACATGGGTGGCAGGAGCCCAGGGACTTCGGCCATCTCCTGCTTCTCTTCCCAGGGAGCTGGATTGGAAGCAGAGTACCCAGGACTCTGGCGCCCATATGGGATGCTGGCACTACAGGTGGCTGCTTAACCTACTGCATCACAGCACCAGCCCCAAATGTTTCTTTTTAAAATATGGAATTAATAAAGTCTAAAGTTTCCAAAACAAGGGGCCAGTGCTTTGGCATAGCAGATAAACCTGCCGCCAGCAGTGCCGGCATCCCATATGGGCACCGGTTCGAGACCCGGCTGCTCCACTTCTGATCCAGCTCTCTACTATGGCCTGGGAAAGCAGTGGAAGATGGCCCAAGCCCTTGGGCCCCTGCACCCATGTGGGAGACCTGGAAGAAGCTCCTGGCTCCTGGCTTCAGATCGGCGCAGCTCCAGCTGTTGTGTCCAACTGGGGAGTGAACCAGCGATGGAAGACCTCTCTCTCTCTGCCATTCCATGTAACTCTGACTTTCAAATAAATAAACAAACCTTTAAAAATCAAATATTTAAAAAAAGTTTCCAAAATAAAAAACTGAAAATCTATGCTATCCCTTCAAACTGACCTAAGACAACCTTGTACCATCCTTGATTTCTTTTTTGATAGATATCAGTAACCTCTAACAGTTGAGATGAGAAAAGGATCTCAAGTTCTTCCCCCATAATTTCACCCTTGTGTCATATATTATAGTGAAAGAGGCACAGATTAAATTCATCTGCACACAGAAATGTAAGCAATTAGATCTGAAAAACAGCCATGCCACCAGCTCTGTGTGCTTGATAAAGTTGAAGCTCTCTGTCCTTTTCCAGGGTTTCAAAGTCTTAGCACTACTGATATTTTAGGGTGGGCCACTCTTTGTTGCAGGCTATCATATACATTGTAAGATGTTTAGCAACATCTCTGACTTCTACTCACCAGATGCCAGTGGCAACACACAAACACACACACACACACACACACACAAGCACAGGAGATGTCTTCCAAAAGTTCATATAAGGGGCTGGTGTTGTGGCACAGTGAGTTAAGCCACAGCCTGCAATGCTGGCATCCCATAAGGGCCCAGGTTTGAGTTCTGGCTGCTCCACTTCCTTGCTAATGGCCTGGGAGAGCAAAAGTGCTTGGGCCCCTGAAACCACATGGGAGATCTGGAAGAAGCTCCTGGCTGCAGCTTGGGCCCACCCCAGCCATTGCTGTAGATGGAAGATTTTCTCTCTCTCTCTCTCTCTCTCTCTCTCTCTCTCTCACTTTCAATCTCTTTCTCTCTCCCTCTCTCTCTGTAACTCTACCTTTCAGATAAATAAAATAACCCTTAAAAGAAAAAGTTCATCTAAAAGGCGTATTACGAAAAAAACTATGCATGGGTTTCAAAATTTTTGCAACAAAAGGTGCTTATTTTTTAAATTCCATTTCCCACAAACTTTTTAAAGCACTTTCTACGAACACACATAGAACTGTGACAAGCAACAGGGTCTCCAGACATTGCAAATGCTCCTGGGAAGGTTGAGAGATGAGGAGCACATAATCGTCCCCAGTAGAGAACTGCTCACCCCAACAAGCATCTGGGAAGCAAAGTCCATTCACAGTGGACTCAGGTGATTTCTCAAGCAGAGCCAGGGAGCCAAATCCTGTATTAAATTCCTAAAGCATACCAAGCAGTATTCCAGGTCTGGGGCACTGTTCTAAAGGGTTAGGCTAAGGGACTTGCTTGAAGTACGTTCCCCGTTCACTTGTGAGATGAAGTGTCTCACCAACATTTCTAAGTAACCCATACATTTGGAACACTACTCATTTTACGAGTAAAAAAAAATAATTTCTATCACCAATTGCACACATTAGCAACACTCTGGTGTTAGTAGGAAATAAAGATTATTAAATTGGCTATAATGGCCACTTCAAGGATATACACGTTGGGGCTGGCGCCATGGTTCACTTGGTTAATCCTCCGCCTGCGGCAACGGCATCCCATATGGGTGCCGGGTTCTAGTCCCGGTTGCTCCTCTTCCAGTCCAGCTCTCTGCTGTGGCCCGGGAAGGTGGTAGAGGATGGCCCAAGTGCTTGGGCCCTATGCCCGCATGGGAAACCAGGAAGAAGCACCTGGCTCCTGGCTTCGGATTGGTGCAGCACTGGCCATAGAGGCCATTTGGGGAGTGAACCAACAGAAAGAAGACCTTTCTCTCTGTTTCTCTCTCTGTCTATAACTCTACCTGCCAAATAAATATAAAAAAAAGGATATACACGTTTGATTAGAGAGATTCCAAAGCTAACTAACTGACCATGAAATGTGAGACAGTTCATACTCTTCATACAGAAGTAAATTTTTCATTTTAATTTGTATTAATTAATTAATTAATTAATTAACATGCACAGAGACAAAGAGAGACTGACAGGGATCTCCCATCCACTTGTTCACCCCCCAAATGCCCACAATAGGCAGGGCCAGTCCAGGCCAAAGCCAGGAGAGGGAGAACAATCCAGATCTCCCAAATGGGTAGCAGGAGCCCTAGTATTGCAGTCATCACCTGCTACATCCCAGGATGCACATTAGCAGGAAGCTAATTCAGAAGCAGAGCCAGGAATTGAATCAGGCATTCCAAAATGGAGTATGGGTATATTGCCCATTAGGCCAAACACCTGCCCCCAGAAGTAACTTTTAAAATATTTCTTTCTTTGAAAGACAGAGTGACAGAAAGGTGGTGGTGGGGAGATATCATGCATGTGCTGATTCATTTCCCAAGTGCTCCTCAATAGCTGGGACTGGGTCAGGCCAATAGACCAAAGCCAGGAACTAGGAACTCCATCTGCATTCTCCACATGTGTGAGAGGAACACAAGTACCTAGGACATTGCTGCCTCCTTGGTACATTAGCAGGAAGATGGATTGGAAAGGAGACCCAGGACTCAACCCCAAGGTCTACTATCCACTGGTTCACTCCCCAAATGACCACAACAGCCAGAGCTGAGCTGATCCAAAGTCAGGAGCTTCTTCTGGGTCTCCCACATGCGTGGACTTGGGCCACATTCCACTGCTTTCCCAGGCCATAGCAGAGAGCTGGATAGGAAGTGGAGCAGCCGGGACTCGAACTGGTGCCCATATGGGATGCTAGCACTGCAGACCGCGGCTTTGACCTGCTGCGCCACAGCGCCAGCCCTGTCCCAGCAGTAATTTTAAATAAAGACAATAGAATAGTTCAGTCCAGTAGTTAATTAGGGATCTTGAATCTTTATGTTATTATTATTTTACAGATGTTACTGATCCACAAGATCCAAACGGCTGAAAACCACCTCCCCACATCAAACAGCTTCCTTGTGACAGGCAGTTCTGTTGGGAATGAGTCCCTCCAAAGGGACCCTTGTACTCACACTGTTCCTGAATGTGATTTATAGCCAAATTTAAATGAAAGCCAACATCCCCAGCCACTTTTCCCAGCTGACAGTGAGGCTGGTTTAGAACAGAAGTCAGCTCAAAGTCCATCTTGGGGATGAATTGCATGATTGCCAACCAGAGTTTGTTTCTCGGCGAGTTTGTGTGTATAAGAATGCACAAGTTGCAATTAATTCCCAGCGAAGTCACTACTCAAGTTAATTAGAAATGCAAAGTGTGAGTCTAAATGTTATGAGATTATAAAATGGCTTAATAATGGGAACAATGAGATTGAAGCATATGCATTCTGGCCATGTAAATATTTCCTAACAGTGCCAATCTGATTTCATTTGCCTAATCATGCCATTGATATGCAGCCACCAGCCTGCAAATAGAAAGGCTGAATTGCAGCAGATCACCCTTCTAATGTCATAATTATTAATATTGCGGGGAAATGGAGCCGGGACACTCCGATGGAAGCTGCTGGGCCTTGTGGATTGTGATGGGGATGGCACTGCTGGGGAAAGAGGAGGAAGGTGACACACCAGCCCCATCCACATTCTGCTTGGTGGACAGAGGTATGTAGGTAATTAGTCAGCTGAACAAACAGAAGTGATGGGAATGCTGGAAGGAAGAGTTGCAGGACATCAATTCCCCAGCCCTCAATCAAAATCGTAATGAATCACACACACACACACACACACACACACACACTCCTTGAGAAAGAGGAGAGGAAGAGACACGTTGTGGTAATGAAACATTCTGTTCATGAGAGTCCAGATCATTGCAGGATGTGGCTAGGGCGTGGACAGGGCAGCAGCCTCTCCCTTTGGCTTCCTCTGTGTGGTCAGTGCATTCCATATATTTGGTGCACAAATCCCTTCCATCAGCATAGAATCAAATTTCCCCTTCTTACTCAATTGTGCTGCTTTGGAACATGTATTCTGTCACTAAGTCGTTTCCCTGTGGGTCTGTCTTGTTTCTCCTCTTTGAGCGTGAGGAGTGTCTCGTCAAGATCCCCTCTGTGAGGAGGAGGAGGGGTGGGAGTGTGGGTACGGTGGGAAGAATCACTATGTTCCTAAAGTTATATTTATGAAATGCATGAAGTGTGTATTCCTTAGATAAAAGGTTTCTGGGGGCGGGGACAAGTCTCCCCTGCATCTTCCCTGATATTTCTTATGGTGCCATAAAATTGGCAGTTTGCTTGATCCCACCGACAGTGGCAGGAACTCCTCCAGGTAGCATGGTGAGGAAAAGGCTGCTAAGACATGGGTTTGAGTACTCTGTTCCAGCTTCCTGTCAATGTGCACCTTGGGGAGCAGTGGTGATGGCTTAAGTACTTGGGTCCCTGTCACCCATATGGGAGATCTGGATTGAGTTCTAGACTCCTGCTTTGGCCTGGTCTAGCCCAGGCCACTACGGATAGTTGAAAAGTGAACCAGTGGACTGAAAACCTCTCTCATGGCTGGCGCCATGGCTCACTAGGCTAATCCTCTGCCTGTAGCGCCAGCACCCCGGGTTCGAGTCCTGGTTGGGATGCCTGTTCTGTCCCAGTTGCTGCTCTTCCAGTCCAGCTCTCTGCTGTGGCCCAGGAAGGCAGTGGAGGATGGCCCAAGTGCCCTGCCCCGCATGGGAGACCAAGAGGAAGCACCTGGCTCCTGGCTTCGGATCGGCGCAGCACGCCAGCCGCAGCGACCACTACAGGGTGAATCAACAGAGAAGGAAGACCTTTCTCTCTGTCTCTCTCTCTCTGTCTAACTCAGCCTGTCAAAAAAAAAGAAAGAAAGAAAGAAAGAAAACCTCTCTCTCTCTCAAATGAATAACTTTTTTTAAAAAAATTGGGCAAATGATCTAACTAAACCTCAGCATTCTTATCAGTAAAATGGGACTAATATGAGCATTGAGGTAACACAGATAAAACATTTAGTATGGTGCCTGAATAACAGAAGCTCTCTATATATGTTATCAATTATTATTACTATTAGTTTTGATTTATTTCATTATTACTATATTTATACTAAATAATATCACCATATTATCACTAAAACTTATTGTTACTGATATTCATTACAAAATAAGAAAAGGCGGTATGACAGGAAACTCTGGCAAACCCAAAGACATAACCCTTGGTTTCCCTCTTGCTCTCAGACTGTATACAGAAATGCAGGTTGTCATTACACACATGTCCACAGTAGTCAGAACTGTGAAATGTGTCCTGAAGAAACGATCATTGCTAGGACTTCCACGGCACCAGATATGTGTCAGGCACAAATAACTCACTTAATTCCTACAGCAGCTGTCAGAAGTGGATCCTATCATTATCCCCATGGGATGACAACCTCTGAACCTCTGTGTCTGAGGTCATAGAGCCGATAAACAGTAGACCTAGGCTCAACATGACATCATCAGCCAGCCTCAGAGTCCATCCGTGCCCTTCCAGTGTGGTTGAACCACACTGCGCTCCTGCCTGATTAGAAAGGAATCCACAGGAAAGGAGAAATCCTGAGTCCACTCCCATCGCTCTCACTTTGGAGCTAGGAGCGTCTCAGTGACGAAACAGAGGAGCCTGCCTGTCAGCACAGAGTTGTCCAAGTCCAATTCTGAAAGCCTTTAGCAAAACCTGCCCTCCACAGGTGAAAGCAGGCCACAGCACTCACTACTGCGTTCTACCACCCTTATTTGTCTACCTTACCTGTCCTTGGACCCTGAAGACATCTAAACTTGCATCCTTGGGCTTAGAGAAACCCAAGAATCAGAATCTGGCATTTGGATTTGAAGCCAAGTTGTTTTACTCCAATGACAGAGAGCGTTAAGCTGGGCCAGTAGGGTTCAAATGAGGAGAAGCTGCGACATGTGAGAGGAACCTCTCAGTCCTCGGCCAGAACTCAGGCTGCACAGAGGACCAGAGGCCTTCCAGACTTTGCTTAGGAGCATGGGTCTCAGGTTCCAGAGAGTTGGCCCCTGGTGATGACATTAACTTGTCCTCACATATCTCAGTCCAGCACACATCTGTTTGCTCAGTAGACCAGAGTTCCCCAAAGGCAGTTTGTCTTTCCTCTGCATCTTCCCCATTGCAGTCAAGTCAGGGATTTTGTTAAGGGAACACTCCCTTGCAGGTGCACATGCAGGCTTCCCACCAGATAACTAGGAGGTGGTGAACACTGAGGCATGGTAGCTTCTCTCCAGCAGAAGCAGCAGCTGGTCTTGAGGTTTTGCTCTAATCTACAGCTGATGACTTAGTTCTCAAAGTACAGCTAAGGGGCGAACTGATGGAAGAAGCAGTCACTCATCACTTTGTCTCCACGGAGGACTAGTTCCAAGACCCTCTACAGATACCCAAATCCAAGAACACTAAAGCCCCTTACATAGCATGGTGTGGAATTTTCATAGCACTGACACACACATCCTTCTGTGAACTGTAAATCATCTCTAGATGCCTTACAATACCTAATACAATGTAAAGGCTATAGGGATGGTTGTTCCACTGCATCACTTAGGAAATAACAGTAAGAAGACGTTTGTTCATGTTCAGGAGAAGATGCAATTTTTTTTTAGTATTCTCTGTCTGCACTTGGTTCACTCCGTGGATGCAGGACACCCGCATACAGAGGGCAACTGCACAGCATAGGGGTGACGAGTGCAGAAGCAGGAGCAGGAACACTGAGGCCCAGATCTTGGCTTCTCTTCTCTTCAGTTGCATCACCTTAGGTAAGTCTTCAATCTCTTCATGCTTCCACTGTGCTCATTTTTAAATGGTAACTAACAACAGCACCCACCCTGGATGTTGTGGGGATGATTCATTCTGTTAATCCATGGAAGGAACTGAGCATCCTGCCGGGTACAATGTAAGCGCTCAAGAAAGCTCCATTGTGCCGATTTTCAGTGCATGTCAATCAGCCACTCAGGTGGTTTCTCCTGTGCTAACCCCTAATTCCTGTGGCCCATTGCCCTCTCTGTTCAGTGTCAGATACAAAGGAAGGGCAGAGGCTACAGCGCCCCTTTCTCTTCTCTCTTGGGGCTATGATGAACAAATGATAACAGCACAGGTTGGACTCAATTAGGACAAGATCTCAGAGCAGATGTTGCTGTGTCAGAGGATGGGGTTAGAGAATTGGCTCCAGAAGGCTTAGGAACATCTTAGAGGATGCTAATTGGTTTCTTGCTGGTAATTTTTCACCCCTAAGTGAACAAGAAAGAGGGCATCGCGGAGGCTCATCTGCTTTGCAGGTGATCAGGCAAATGAATGTCTGTGTCTAGGGAGAGGTGGAGATTGTCTTTTTTTCCTCTCCAAAAGGAACACAATCTCATTTGTCCCAGGCAAAGATTTAATTCCTGGCAGTTCTACAGAGTTAGAAGGGAAGAAATGTCACCTCTAAAATTTCATGGGGTTTCTATCTCTTGAACACTCTCACTCCAAGAGGTGCGGGGTTGTGTAGATTTGATAGTCATGTTACATATATTTTTAAAATTTAGTTATTCTTGAAAGGCAGAATCAGAGAGAGAGAGGTAAAGAGACAGAGAGAGAGTGTGAGAGAGATTTTCTATCTTCTAGCTCACTCCCCAAGTGGCTGCAACCACCAGGTCTGGGCCAGGACAAGGCCAGAATCCTGGATCTATCCAGGTCTCCCACTTGGGTGCAGGAGCCCAAGTACTTGGGCCATCTTCCACTGCTTTCCTAGGTGCATTAGCAGGGAGATGTATTGGAAGTGGAGCAGCTGGGGCACGAACAGATTCTCAGTGGATGCTGGTGTTGAAGGTGGCAGCTTATTCTGTTGCATCACAATGCCAACCCCTGGATAGTCATTTTATCAGCAAGGAGTTTGGGGAGAGAACATCAGTCTTGGAAACTGAAAAGAGCTTGGCTCTCAGTGGGAGATATCAGGTCAAACAATAGAAAGTATATCTATAAGAATCTATCCTAAGGACAGGTGCTGTGGCTCGGCAGGTTAAAGCCATGGTCTGGAGGTACCCCGCATCTCATACGGGCTGCTCCACTTCTAATCTAGCTCCCTGCTAATGTGCCTGGGAGAGCAGTGGAGAACAGCCCAAGTGCTTGGGCCCCTGCAACCACACGGGGAGACCCAGAAGCAACTCCTGCCTCCTGGCTTCGGCCTGGCCAGTTCCTGGCAACTGTGGCCATTTAGGTAATAAACCAGTGGATGGAAGAGATCTCTGTTTCTCTTCCTGTCTGTCTTTGTCTCCTTTCTCTCTTTCAAATAAATAACTAAATCTTTTCAAATAAATCTTCCAAATAAATAATTAAATCTTTTTATAAAAATCCCCAGGAGAGCTCTTTCTGTTTCTTGAGAATACGTCAACTATTGCAGGGCCACGCTGGATTGTGTGAATCTCATTAAGTGACAGCGTCTTTGAGGACAGGGGCTTTGCCTCACACACGACATAAGCAAACACAAATTACTCACTACGTGCCAGACACTGCTCTCTTTGTTTCACCTATATTAACTCATTCAGTCCTCAGCAATCCTGTAGGACAGGTGCAATTATATCCCCATTTTACATTTGAGGAAATTGAAAGGCAAAAGCCACACACAGATTGAAGCCTTTCAGAGTCCTACACCTCTGTTCTCCTTGCATCTCCAAACCCTACCACAGTATGTGCTTAATGCATTTTATTGAACTAAGTGCAAAAATGGCTGATGCTGTGAGCATATAATTCTAAGTGCTCCAGAAATGTTTGCTAAAGAAATGACTGGCCAGAGGCTCCGCCAAGAAGATGACTGACTTAAGCTGTGATCCTACAATAAGACCTGCCACCAACCTCAAAGTAACTCTAGGAAGGGGAGGAAACCATTGAATGAGCTGCCTCACCTACCTGTCACTGCAAATCAATCTCTGAGTTTTATCTTGGCTCCCTGACTTGGAGCATTTGAGTCTACCTTGACATCTTCTTCCTTCCTGTTCTTATAGTTACCACCTCTATTCCATGAGTGGGCACCCCCACCCCCACTCTCCCACCCAGCTGGTGCACTAAGAATACTGGTCCCATCTCTCTGAACCCCAATCCCCTTTGTACTTTGCTAGGTTAATCCTCAGCCCACCATTCCAGACTTTCCACAATTATTTGCCATGAAATCTCACTGCTTTCTCTCTGCCTGACCCACGCACGCTGGCCACCCCCGCTCTCAAACACTCTTGCATTTTCACATCTTTTCTCATAATTTTTTTCAACCTAGTGTCTCTGGCTCTTAGGTAGACTCAAATGCTCTGGTGGAAGAGGGTATAATAGGAGGAACACATTTAAAGTCAGATAGAATTAGGATTTGAGTCTTTGCCCATCACTTAGAGTTCCAAGAATGTAAATTATTATTCTTCTTGATCTTAGTTTCCTCATCAATAAAAGAAAAACAGTGACACCTACCTTGTAAGATTGCTGAGAGATTAGCAATAATTCACTTGGTTGATTCAACAAGGATTTATTGAGCATCTATTGCGTGGCAGGCATTATTGTAGGCACAGTGAACAAAACAGGGAGCAGACCTTCAAGTGGAGGGGGAGGGAAGAAGTGAAACAAGTAAGTGCTTATCAAGTGGCCAGTGTATGTCTGGCACACAGTTTCTCCCAGTTAATGGAAATCGTTTTTATTTTCAAATATTTCAAAGGTCCACATAACAGGTGCACAGTTCTCTGCCCCAGGTAGTTCTGGGCAGGAATGTCAAATTTCTTTGATTTCAACTGGAAAACGCAGAAGGTTCTTTGAAGGAAGGAGTGGTATTTTGTCTATTAAGGTACTACCAAGTAGTTCAAGTATTGGGCACAGCACCACCGAAATAACCCATGCTAAACACTTGTTTTCTCATGACAGAACCTTTAACACACAGTTTTATTAGCTTTAATTAAAAGTAGGCAAATGGATTACTTAATGAATCTACTTTGGTAAACAAAACCTTTCTAATGTGGAGCCACTGCAAAAAAGAAAAAGTTTAGGACTGCCAACCACAGCTCTTGCAAAGTCCTTCTCAGCAGTCTTCCTTACTGATGCTTTGGCTGCCTTCATGACGCTGGTCAAATCCCTTCACAACCAAGCCATTTTTTTCTGACTCCATCCGCCATCTGTGGGTCTCTCCTTGTTGAATTGCCAAAGCTCATCGCACCTCTTTTCAACATGTATACTTGGTAGTATCATCGTTCAGGGCTTAGATGTGTGCCACTTCTGGTCAACGAAACCTTGGGGGCCAACAACAACTGTACCAGAGTTACTAGCAAAATCCCTTGCTTCTAGAAGACACTCTCCCTCTTTCCTTCTTCCTTCAGCTTCCCCACTTCACATCATGACCACGGTGTCTTTTCTCTGCCTCTTGCCCCCAGGCCATGATCATCATCTGCACCAGACCTCTCTCCTCTTCTTCCAGAACCAGACTTGCTGGAAACCGTAGATCCAGTCATAAAACCGCAACAGAGGAGGCAGCTCTCATGCAAGGCAATTGCAAGATATTGGGTGTGACAGGTTGTAGGTTGTGAGACCAGGGAGGTTCCAGTCTTAAACTCGACACTCATCTCTCACTGTGACCTTGGATGAGTTATTTTACCTCTCTGGGCCCCAGTTCCTTCATCTATAAAGTGGGAGAAATAGCCAATAGTGTCTATTTCATATAGTTGTTGGGAGGATTAAAGGAGATAACATAGGAGGGTACTTCAAACAGCTCATGGGAAAATAAACATCTGTTAATTCCATGGCTCATGAATTTGTGGCATGTAAAGTCAGCATTGAGCCTGGTATATAGCAACTGTTCAAGAAACATTGTCCATAACTATTATTTCAGGGCATCCAAAAGGCTCTACTGTATGATTTGAACATTATTTGTCCCCACCAAAAATCATTTTGAGATTTGGTCCCTGGTGTAATGGAATTGAAAGCTAGGGGGCAGGGGCCGGCATGTGGCTCACTTGGTTAATCCTCCGCCTGTGGCGCCGGCATCCCATATGGGCGCCAGGTTCTAGTCCCGGTTGCTCCTCTTCCAGTCTAGCTCTCTGCTGTGTCCCGGGAGGGCAGTGGAGGATGGCCCAAGTGCTTGGGCCCCTGCACCTGCATGGGAGACCAGGAAGAAGCACCTGGTTCCTGGCTTCGGATCTGCACAGCGCTGGCCATAGCAGCCATTTGGGGAGTAAACCAATGGAAGGAAGACCTTTCTCTCTGCCTTTCTCTTTCACTGTCTATAACTTTACCTGTCAAATAAATAAATAAATAAATAAATAAAGCCATGGGGCTTTAAGAGGTGAGGCCTAACCCTAACCCTGACTGTCCTTGTGAAGGGACTAACTCTGGTTTCTGGGAGTGGGTTGGGTCCCACAGGGATGAATTAATTCCTACAGAGTTTTACAAAAGCATGATCCTGAACCCTTCCCCACTTGCTTACTTCCTCTTTTGCTATGTGACCTCTGTCACATGATCCCAGCCACCATGAGGCCCTCCCGAAAGCCAATATTAGCACCATGCCATTAAGCATCTAGAACTGTGAACTCAAAGTACCCAGGAGCTGACGTGGTGGCGCAGTGGATTAAGTCACTGTTCACTGAGCCAGCAAATCATATCAGAGCACCAGTTTGAGTCTTGACTGCTCTGCCTCCAAACCAGTTCCCAGCTAATGTGCCTGGGAAGGCAGCAGAAGATGGCCTAAGAGCTTGGGCCCCTGCTGCCCGTGTGGAAGACCAGGATGGAGCTCCTGGCTTTCCTGGTTTCAGTCTGGCCTAGCCCAGTGCTGATATTTGGGGAATGAACCAGAGGATGGAAGATCTCTCTCTCTCTCCCTCCCTGTCACTCTGCCTTTCAAATAAGTATGATCAATCTAAAACCCACATGGTAAAATAAAGTACCCAGCGGGGCAGGCACCATGGCTCACTTGGTTAATCCTCCGCCTGTGGCAACGGCCTCCCATATGGGCACTGGGTTCTAGTCCCAGTTGCTCCTCTTCCAGTCCAGCTCTCTGCTATGGCCCAGGAGGGCAGTGGAGGATGGCCCAAGTGCTTGGGCCCTGCACCTGCATAGGAGACCAGGAGAAGCACCTCACTCCTGGCTTCGTATTGGCACAGCGCTGGCCGTAGAGGCCATTTGGGGAGTGAACCAACAGAAGGAAGACCTTTCTCTCTGTCTCTCTCTCTCACTGTCTATTAACTCTGCCTGTCAAAAAAATAAAGTACCCAGCCTCAGATATTTGCTTACACCAAAGCAAAATGAATCAAGACAGGCTCCAAAATCCCATGTTGTTCACTCCTGCTGGTTGGAATCCAAACTGTCTACACAAGAGCATGGGCTTGGTTCAAGTCCACTCCCCTACGTAATCACAGTGCAACTTTCAGGTAAGACCCTTAAACTGAGACTCTACCTTCTTATCTTTATTTATTTATTTATTTATTTGACAGGCAGAGTGGACAATGAGAGAGAGAGAGAGACAGAGAAAAAGATCTTCCTTTACCATTGGTTTACCCTCCAATGGCTGCTGCAGCCGGGACTAGAACCCAGTGTGCCGGCGCCGCAAGGTGGAGGATTAGCCTAGTGAGCCGTGGCACCGGCTTACCTTCTTATCTTTAAAATGAGGATGATGGGGCCAGAGTTTGTGGCTAAATTTCATCAGCAACATCTGCATCCCATATATGAGCATCAGTTCAAGTCCTGGCTGCTCTGCTTCCTGCCCAGCTCCCTGATAATGCACCTGGAAAGCAGTAGAAGATGACTCAAGTGCTTGGGACCCTGCCACTCATGTGGGAATCCTGGATGGAGTTCTAGGCTCCTGGCTTCAGCTTGACACAGCCCTGGCTGTTGTGGCCATTTGGGGAATGATCCAATGGATGGAAGATCTTTCTCTCTCTGTCTCCCCTTTTCTCTGTCACTTTAACTTTCAAATAAATAGATAAAGTTTAATTTAAAAAAATCAGGAATGATGCTGATAATATAGTACTTCTTGAGGACATTGTGAGGACAAATGAGTGAATACATATAATTTCTTTTTTTAAAAATATTTATTTACTTGAAAGTCAGAGTTACACAGAGAGAAGGAGAGGCGGGGGGGGGGGGTCTTCCATCTGCTGGTTCACTCTCCAATTGGCCGCAACGGCCGGAGCTGTGCCGATATGGAGCCAGGAGCTTCTTCCAAGTCTCCCATGTGGGTACATCTTCCACTGCTGTCCCAGGCCATAACAGAGAGCTGGATCGGAAGTGGAGCAGCCGGGTCTTGAACCAGCACCCATATGGGATGTCGGCACTGCAGGTGGTGGCTTTATCCACTATGCCACAGCACTGGCCCCTACATATAACTTCTTAAGAGGGTACCTAGTACTCAGTCAATGCTCAGTAAATGTTGGAATTAATGGTGTGGCCAGCACAGCTTTGTCCCATTACAGGGAGCGCCTATGTGGTATAGCTCAGTTTACCCCACAGTGAGAATGATTCTTCAGTTGCACCCTATTAGATAAGGGTGGCAGGAACGTGGCAGCAGAGATGGCTAAGCATAGTTCCTGGCCTCTAGGAACATTCGATGTGGTCCAGCAGATCTGCGCCATAGTGATTAATAATCATGCAGGAATTCGCACTTTACAAATGTACTTGCCATTCTGCGTATGATCACAATTCTAAACTAGATGTTATCGGTCTGTAAGTGATTCACAGAGGGCCCACAGCCAGTGAGCAGCAGAGTCACAATGAGAATGAGTCTCCTCTCCACAAAGTAGCACTTGCCCTAGAGACTGGATTTTGACAGGTGCAAAGGGAGCAAGCACCTGGGATTCCTGAGGGAGTATAGGAGACAGCTCAGAGAGTGGAAGCGAGGCAGAACTGCAGGAAAGTAACAAGCGCCCCTACCTTATCCCTCTGCAGTGGAAGGAAGGGGACTGTTGTACAAATGGCCTCAGAGAGCTTACAAGAGCATGGGGGAGAGGGAGCTCCCTGGAGAGTTCTTGTCGCTGTACTCCCCTTCCCCGTGGCTATAGCCCACTTTTTCTTCCGTCTTCCCCACCCCAGTTTTACCAAAGGGCAATTAAGCTCCTTCCTTTCGACTGAGGAGGCTGCACTTGTCATTCAGGCCTTTTAATTTCAGCTCTGCTTTCTCCTCCTCTTTTTAGCAGCTAATGAGTCCTCTCCTAATTAGAGTTTTACAGTTGCCTGGAACCAGGCCCAGTTAGTGCTTCTGAATGGGATACTTTTAACCTACTTCGCCTTGCAATTAGGGCATCTACCCAGGTGTATGCACATAGGAGGCAGGCCCAGGTGAGGGTAGAGGCAGAGGCTCTGAGTCAAAGGCACACATGCATTGTGTGTTTACACATGCACACACGGGTACATTGCATGGGCATGTCTCTAAGTGCAGCAGAGGTAAGATAGGCATCTTTGTGCGCATGCCAGGCATGTGACTGCAAAGGAGAGCATTTGGCTGCAAGCTTCTCACTCAAACGTACAGAAGTTCCCCTCATCCTCAATTTCAGTTACATGTAGTCAACTGTAATCTGAAAATGTTGAGTGGAAAATTCCAGAAATAAACAACTCATGAGTTTTCAATTACCTGGCATCCTGAGTATTGTGATCAAATCTCTCGCTGTTTCAATCTGTCCCTTCTGGAGCAGGAATCGTCCCTGTTCCCAGTGTGTCCTTGCTACATATACTACCCCTGTTAGTCTCTTTGCTAACTGTCTATGCCACAGATCAGCCGTCACGGTATTGCTGTGCTTATGTTCAGGTGACCAACATTTTCTGTGATAATGGCCCTAAAGCACAAGAACAGTGATGCTACCAATTTTATTACAATATATTATTACAAATATTACGTTTTGTCATAGCTGTTATTGTTAACCTCTTTTTGTGCCTAATTTATGGATTACTCTTTATCATAGATATGCAGGTATAGGAGAGAGCATTGTTTATATAGGGCTTGGTACTATCTGTGGGAAGCATGCACTGGGGGTCTTGGAATGTATCTCCCATAAATAAATAAAGGGGACTGTTCAACCTGTGGAAGGGAGGGATGTGTGTAGAGAGCTGTGGTTGTGTGTGAATGCATTAAGGGACATGGACAGAGAAGCAGAAAATGGGAGAGTTCTTGCTGTCTCTTTCTAAGGAAGGAATTTATTTGAAATACATATTGCATGTGCTTATTTCCCAATTGAAAAGGTTCAAAAAGATGCACAGTAAAAAGAGGCCTCCCTCTTACTCCTGTCCTCAACCACACGGTTCCATTCTCAAAAGCCAATCTTATTGACCAGAGATATTCTATATGTAGAGAATATGTGTTTTAAATATCTTTTTATAAGAGTATGATAGCTCAATATACACATTGTTCGACACCTTGCTCTTTTCATTAAAAGGAAATATCTTGTCTATTACTATTGACAGTCCCGGGCCAGTGTCCCACAAAGCTCTGTCTCTGTAGAGCTTTTTCTATCTTTTTAAGGACTGCATAGTGTTTTATGCTCATACCACTATTGCTTAATTTCCAATAATTTTGTGAAGTAAAAATGTTTCCTCCCATTTCAAGCAACACAGTTTTCCCTCATGTTTGTTCTAAGGAAGCTTAGTTCACTCTTAAGCAGGTTCGTAGCAACTTAGTCAAGTAAGTCCTGACCCTAAGCACCCCAGGCAGGGATTCCAATCAGAGGTTGGTAGATTGGGAAAGGATATGTCTTAGTGGATCTGAAGCTGCCTACTCGGCTTGAATTCTGAGATGCCAGAGGCCAGAGGTACCTGAGATTCCCAGCTTAGTTATACAGATGGCCCACCTCCCCATGTGCAAGGGCAGGCAGTCAATCTGTAAATATTTACTGGCATCCCATATGGGCACCGTTAGAGTCCCAGCTGTTCCATGTCTGATCCAGCTCTCTGCTATGACCTGGGAAAGCAGCGGAAGATGGTCCAAGTCCTTGGGCCCCTGTACCCACGTGGGAGACCAAGAAGATGCTCTTGGCTCCTGGCTTCAGATTGGCTCAGCTGCGGCCATTGTGGCCATTTGGGGAGTGAACCAGGAGATGGAAGATCTCTCTCTCCCTCCCCCTACCCTCCCCTCAGTCTGTAACTCTGCCTTCCAAATAAATAAATAAATCTTTAAAAATAATAAAATAAAATTTAAAAAGACCAGGCAGGTTAACTGATTTCTTTGTTTATGGTCTTCTGAGGCCAAAATCGAGGAGTCAGCTGGCCTGCCGAAGAGGCTGTGGAGAAGAGTCTGCTTCCAGACTCATTCAGGTTGTGGTGGAGTCGCACCTTGCAGTTACGTAGGGCTGATCTGCCTGGTTACTCGCTGGCTGTTAGCTGAAGGCTGCTCCCAGCCTCTAGAGGCTGCTGTCCGACTCAGAGGCTCTCTCCACCCTAAGTCAGCACCCGTGGGTCAGGAACTTCCTGTGTTTGGATCTCCTGCCACCAGATGAAGGAAACTCTCAGATTTTCAGGGGCTCACAAAATTAGATTGGCTCCACTCGGATAATCTTCCTGTGTTAAGGTCAACTGATTAGCAGCCTAATCACATCTGCAAAATCCCTCTTGTCATGCAACATAAGACAAAGATGGGAATACACTCAAGAGCAAAGACTATGGAGTCCCGCGGAGTGTGAGGTTTTAGGTTGCTCCACATTTTATCTTCCCTAACACTTGGTATAGCCTATCTTGGAATGTAGTCCCCATTTCATTTTCACTATTATGAATGGCCATCTGATATCGGTATTTCAGCAAGGATGTATTAAGTCACCGCTACCATGCGCTGAGTGGAGTACCTAAAACCACATACATATTTGGTCTGGTCCAAATATGTAATGGCATACAATGCATGTTTGTTAACTTTTCCAGATAGAGAAGAGACAAAACGCAGCTAGACATGGATTCTACCCTCAAGGAGCTTAAAATAAGTGTGTAGGGAGGATTAGTGACCAGGACACAGATAACCAGCACATAGTCAAAAAAGTAATAAGGGCATAGAGAAGGTACATTGGAGTACTGTAAGGATTCAGAAGACAGAGTAAACATGTCTAAAGGGAGACAAATCGAAGGAAACCTCTAGGAGTATGTAGCACTTGAATGGATTTTATAAGAAGGAATCAGGACTTAGACATGCAGAGTGATGGAAAACCATGACTAATATTCAAGTAGCTAACATTCTAAGCAGGTTAAAGGGTATGAACAAATTATGGAATGTCCATAGAACCTCAGACATTGAAGAAATCCTAGTGACAGATTCTCTAGACCAAGAACTGCAAACAGGTAGCTTTCTGGACACATTCAATGCCTAGAAATATTTCATTTTCTCTCTTTAGTGTTTTGTAAAAGTTTAAATTGGAATGCATCAGTAGGGCAAGCACTCTCGACTTGTAGCTTAGTCAACATATCGTCTTGTCTTAAACCACTCTGTCCTCTGCATAGATTCATTCAATCACCCGTTAGTGGACCTGTGGGCTCTGTTAGCTTGGGGTGTCACCAAATAGCCAACCTGAAGCAAGAGTTGCTCTGAGTCCAGACAAGTAAAGGGGACAATGAGAAGGCAGAGTTTCCTTAAACAATTGCCTCCCCAGGAAGCACTCTTCCCGGGGTTTTCTAGCAAATGTTAGAGGAGTGTCCAGGATGTCAAACAGGGGGAACTGGGGGAAGGGCCGGCCACACACATCTTCCTACACTGTATGCCATGATACCTGACTTTGACTGGATTCTTACCGCTTTCCTGTGTGTGCTGATCTGGCCCCCTTTGATGTTACAAAATGTTACAAAATAAGCCTTCCTGGACCATTCTCTGAAAAACAAGCTCCAGCCAGTAAATTGTTTCAGATTCTCTACCCCTGATCCTGTCCCCCTCCCTTGTCTAAATCCTACACTCTGGGCTACACACTGCATCTGATGACTTAGTGCTTGACACCATAAAGTCTAATCCTTTCATTTTTTTTTTATTAAGAAAACCAAGGAAAGCTGAGTGACCCCTCAAGGAAGCGTAAAGGTGAACGTTGGAGCTAAGTTAATGTTGGAATTCCAGCCTCTCAGTGTCCTGACAGACCAAGGAGCTCAGCTGAACTGGCTGGGAAGGCAAGAAAGCCCATTATGGCTGCCAACAAAGCTGTATGTTTATTTTTCCTTGTCAGAAGATTTTATAAAGGAACAAGGAAGGAGCCCAGGGTTTCCAAAGAAGAGGACAGGGGCTAACACGGGCTTCTTTTGTCATTTTGCCTAGAGCTGTGCTGAGGACCTAAATGGCATGAAATTTCTTAACAGGACAACTAGAATGTCCCTTCCTTTTCAATCAAGCAGCTGACTCATCAAATGGGGCTGCTGTAGACTCTGCAGCACCACCTGGTGGTCCCTGTCAGAGCAAGAGGAAGGAAGACCGATTGAAGAAGGATGCTTGGCCCAGGTAGCATATAGAACCCCCAGACATGAAGGTGTATTACAGGTAGCCAAAGGTTTTATTTGACCTAGAGCCAAAGCAAGGGGAAGTTCGACGACGGCGGGCTACACCAAAACTCAGGACTTTTGAAGAACTTGAGAGAATTTCTCCCCGAAGTGCCAGAGAGAACGAGGTGCTACAGAAACACGAAGGCAGTCAGGGAAAGGAGTCTTTCAGGAAGAGCTGGACTCTACCTGCTCCCTGCAGGCTCCAGAGGATTTAGCCAGGAGACAGTTCTCCAGGATTTCCAGGTGCAAGGGGGAGAGACACCGTCCTAAGTAGAAGGGATTTCACTAAGTTTGTGGAAAATGAAATGAAAAGATAAAAAAAATTGGTGTAAAACCCTTGAAATCTATTTGAAACATTTTCATGATATGAATTTTCCATGAATTTCTTGAAGTATTTTAAAAATATTTTTACAAATATTATTCACTTCTTAAAATATGCATTGACTGCAGGGCCAGTGCTGTGGCAGAGCGAGTAAAGTCCCAGTCTGCAGTATCGGCATCCCATATGGGAGAGAGTTTGAGTCCTGGCTGCTTCTCTTCTGATCCAGCTCTCTGCTATGACCTGGGAAAGCAGTACAAGATGGCCCAAGTCCTTGGGCCCCTGCACCCACATGGAAGACCCAGAAGAAGCTCCTGGCTCCTGGCTCCAGATCAGTCCAGCTCTGCTCATTGCAGCTATCTGGGGAGTGAGCCAGAGGAAGGAAGACCTTTCTCTCTCTCTGCCTCTGGCTCTCTGTAACTCTGCCTTTCAAATAAATAAATAAATCTTTTAAAAATATATATGCATTGACTTTACTATAAACCAAAAACATAAATATAATTTAAAAGTTGAAAAAAAAAGAAGTAACGTTGGACAGTTATATATTCTAAGGGAAAAGAGTACTCAATACTGTGCTCAACTTAGTGAATTTGTTATTCAGAAGGTATGGGTTCAAAATTCTGAAACAACTTACGTGTAATCTAGAGTTGAGAAAATAAGTAAATATATTGTGAATAATGAGTACTAGTTACTGTCTGAGAAGGGAATTACAAACAATAAAGGGAAGAGATACAATGAAAGTTGAGAGTTGGAAATATCAATATAAATCCATGGTTTTCAATAGATAGACAAGTAGGTAGAGACATGTGTATGAGTATACATATATATACTTCCAAGTTCTGTCCACTGAGTGAAGAAACAATGACACTCCAATAATGATAGATGCCTGGTGCCAGGATCTTACTTTCTAAATACTCTCCATTTGAAAAAATGGAGATGGCTGATTATATGGGTGTGACAGAAAAAGTACGAAGTGAACTTAGGACATCTTGTGGTGCTAGGAAGTAAGGAAGTGCTCAAATAATGATAATAACACCATGAAATGGCACAACCAACTTTGATGGCACTCCCACATCTGGGACAATTTAAATAACAAGATAGAAATGATACTAATGGATTAAAACCCACAGATTAAAAACAAAATGCATGATCCCACAAATTGAAAATTGAATGAAAGTGAGGGTAGCATAATACATGTAGAAGGAATGGTGAAAACACAAAGTCCCCAATGCAAACATTGCACTCATCATTGCTTCAAGGAAGAATCAATGGCTGCTAATATGACAAGAAATGTGATATTTACATAGACTCAAAATGTCTCTCCAAAAGATGCTTGTTAATTACAGTAAGAAATATGATACATTCTCACTGGAGAAAGCTGGCAGATGTCACCTTAACTAAGTAACCAAAGTTACTGTCAAACCATAACACCATAACCATAAACACCATGTGCCGCCTGATACGATACAGAAAAGGTCATGGCATCACTTAAGTGGTAATCTTTCCCAAAATGCACAACCTGAACTTAATCATGAGGAAACTCAGACAAACCCCAAAAGGGAGGATGTTCTACAAAACACCTGACCAGTGCGCTTACAATGGTGAAAGATGAAAGAAAACTGAGACATTATCCCAGCTTAAAAGAAGCTAAGGAGACAAGACAAGATGGGATTATGAATCATAAAAATGATATTGTCAGGGTACATAAGGAGAATCAAATGAAGTCTATAAGTCATTGAATAGTAATGTTAACTTCCCAGTTTGACCCTTGTGTGTGGTTTTGGAAGCTGACATTTGGAAGTTAGAGAGTATATAAGAACTATTTGTACTATTTTTATAAGTCCTACATTAACTCAAAGTGAAAAGTTAAAAAAAAAAATGAATCAAGATTTATGTATCTGGGCCGATGCTGTGGCAGAGCGGGTAAAGCCGTTGCCTGCAGTGCCGGCATCCCATATGGGTGCCGGTTCGAGTCCCAGCTGTTCTACTTTTTTTTTTTTTTTTTACAGGCAGAGTGGATAGTGAGAGAGAGACAGAGAGAAAGGTCTTCCTTTTGCCGTTGGTTCACCCTCCAATGGCCGCCACGGCTGGCGCGCTGCTATGACCTGGGAAAGCAGTAGAAGATGGCCAAATACCAGGGCCCCTGCACCTGCGTGGGAGACCCGGAAAAGCTCCTGGCTCTGAATCAGCTCAGCTCCAGCCTTGCATCCATCTGGGGAGTGAACCAGCAGATGGAAGACCTCTCTTTTTCTCTCTGCCTCTCCCTCTCTGTACCTGTGCCTTTTATATAAATAAATAAACATTTTTAAAAAACAGAACAATTTCTCAAAAAATATGTGGCCTGCACATAATAGAACTTTTCATATAATACTAATTTGCTAAATAGAGAATTCTCCTTCTATTAGCTAGAAACCCAACAACTGTCTTCATGCGTATCTCGTGTATCAGTATCTTAATTAATTGATTGGATATGATTATTGTGAAAATTAAAAGAGTTAATTTTTATAAAGTACGTACAATGGTGCCTAGTACATGGTAAGAATAATAAAATAAATGAGCACAAATGGGTGGAGGATCCTCTAACCCAAATGTATACAGAAGGGGAATAATTAAGAAAAAACATCCCAGAGCAAGTGATTCATAAGCTGAAACTTAACAGGCAGAATCATCAGCCTTTGCAAAGACCAGGAACTGAGTTACAGCATAGCGATGGGCAAAACCGTAGGATTTTAATGAACAGAGTGAGGAGCAGTGAGAAATAACGTTCGGGAGATAGGTGGATAGGGATCAGATGACTCAGGGGCAGTAAGATGAGTTAAGGAGTGCAACTGTGGGAAGTCATGCCAGAATTGATGCAAGAGGGTTGCCTTCGTTTGCCCTTAGAGAGATATCCCAGGCAGCAGAGTGGAGATTTGTGGAGGAGACTCACTGAGGGCACATTGCGCCAAGATAGTCAGTTAGGAATCTTTCGTGGTAATCCAAGTAGAAGATGGTGGCAGGCTGGACAAAGAGAAGTGGGCAGACTTGAAAGATATTTAGAAGGCTAAGTCAATTTGCTTTTCACTGAAATATGAACACTATAGCAGGAGACTTTTAACAGCTTTACTACAATACAATAGACATACCATACAATTCACCCTCTTGAAGGTCACAATTCAGGGCTGGCATTGTGATGCAGCAGGTTACGCATCCGCCTATGAGGCTGGCATCCTATATGAGCGCTGGTTCAAGTCCCTGCTGCCCCACTTCTGAACCAGCTCCCTGCTAACGTGTCTCAGAAAGCAACTGAAGGGGTCAAAGTGCTCCCCTGTCACCCATGCGGGAGACTCAGCCGCAGTCCCAGGCTCCTGGCTTTGGCCTGGCCCAGTGGTAGCTGTTGCAGACATTTGGGGAATGAACCAGAAAATGGAAGCACTCTCTCTCTCTCTCTCTCTCTCTCTAGTCTGCCTTCCAAATTAATAATCTTTTTTAAAGTGTACAATTCAATACTTTTAGTATATCTGCAGAGGTATGCATCCATCAGCACAATTTTAGAACATTTTTGTCATCCCAAAACAAAACCCCATACCCCTTAACAGTAACTGTATTTCAACAGAAATCCCCTGTCATCATCACTTGGCAACTGCCAATCTCCTTTCTGTCTCTATGGGTTTGCCTGTTCTGGATATTTCATATAAATACATAACACAATATGATTTTTTTTCTTACCATTGTGCTCCACAAACACTCTCTCCCTCTCTCTCCTTCTCCTCTCCCTCTCCCTCTTCCTCTCTCTTTCTCTCTCTCTCTCTCTCCATTTCAAATAAGTAAAAATTTTCAGGGTAGAGATGGCCAAAGCAGACATATCTGTGAAATAGTTTGCCAGTATGGCCCCTGGCTTCAGATCGGCCCAGCCCTGACCGTTGCAGCCACTTGGGGAGTGAACCAGCAGATGGATCTCACTCTCACTCTCACTCTTGCTCTGTAACTCTGCCTTTCAAATAAATAAATCTTTAAAAACAAAAGATTACTGGTCTACACTTTTTAGAATTTATCTCTTCCCCTACCATATTTACCTGTTGTTTTTTGTCTCTAATTTTGTCCATAGTACTTAAACACGAGAAACACTCTCCTGGGTCAGGTGGATGGTGGTGTCGGCTTCAGAAACACACACAACCTAGAATAAATTCTCTATGTCCTTCTTTGTGTCTCCCTCTATAACACCACCCCATTGGCTCAAGAAACACAAATGTCATTCACAGACAACCCTTGCAGAGGCTCCTCAAGGTCTCCTTCCTGACATGAAGGGCAGCTCTACATGAAACCCAACCCAAAAGAATCGAGGCAAATTTTGTTTCTTAGTTTTATCCTCTGCCCTCTTCTCCATTTCCCAAGGCCATGGCACGATTTTTTAAATGGGGTCAACTCTGATTTCTTTCAGGCACATGGGCCCAGGGTTGATTTTCTGAACTTGTTTTCAGCACAATGTGCATTCTCCTTGCAAACAAAAACTCCATCATGCTTTCTTCACCTGCTCAAAGATGCAGCCCCGCCATCCGCATCTCCCTAAAAGCTTTCTGCAGCCCACTAAAAATATCCGATGTTGACAGATGCAAGCTATCAATACGGAGACTCCAGATCCCAGGGTGAGAAGTGGCCAGAGGCGAAGTCTTGATAAACAGCTCAAATTGGCTCTTACTCCACAGGTGACGCCTAGTTTATCTGGGTAATTGTAAAGGGCATTTTACAGCAAATCAATTAAATGAAAATCTTTTAAACCCTTTTTAAATGGGGGAAGGAGGGGAGGAGAGAGAGGGCCAACCTTTGTAAGCTAACAGGTGATTTTAATTGGAACCAGCAGCGTTATACCATGTTTTTGACCCATTTGGTAAAGGCAGAAAAAGAAATCAATAAATTTCCATCAGCATTTGCCCTCCTGGAGTCTTATAAGTAGAATGGAGACACGAACCCCAGTTAATGGCTTCATCAAGCACCTCACTGATTCTTTAACAGAATTAAATAGGTTGCAGGTCTCTAACCCCTGTCCTCTATCATTGAGATTGAAAATGCCTGGCATGCTGGGTGCTGCTAGCTGACATGTCAGGTGCCATCCTTGGCTTCATACGCTCAGCTCCCCCGACCCTGACCGTGACAGAACCTCCTGAATCGGCCTTGTCTCAGAGGTGTGCATCCACGTGCTGGCCCTTCTTTAAAGAGTAAAACACAGAAACTCTAAGTCTTACTCTTGGAAGTAGATCCATAGTGAATCCATGGGGCCTCAGTCAGGCCGCTTGACTTCAGCCACCTGACAGTTGTGTAACCTTGGGCAAATTACTTAACTTTCTTAATATTCTGTTTTCACATCTTCATAAGGGAATACTGATACCAATCCTTAGTTCATTGTGTTGCTGCATGTCAGTATATATATATATATATATATATATATGGGATATATATATCCCACGCAAAGATTAGAAGACAATTGACAGCAGAAGTCATGAAAATGTCAGGGTAGGCATTGTGGTGCAGCTAGTTAGGTTGCTGCCACTTGGGATGCCTACATCCTACATTAGAGCGCTGGGTCAGGGGCAGACATTGTGGCTTAGTGGGCAAAGCTGTTGCCTGTGGTGCCAGCATCCCATATGGGTGCCTGTTTGGGTCCCAGCTGCTCCACTTCTCAGCCATCTCTCTGCTATGGCCTGGGAAAGCAGCAAAGGATGGCCCAAGTGCTTGGGCCCCTGCACCTGTGTGGGAGACCCAGATGATGCTCCTGGCTCCTGGCTCCTGGCTCCTGGCTCCTGGCTCCTGGCTCCTGGCTTCTGGCTTCAGATCAGTCCAGCTCTGGCTGTTGCAGCTATTTGGAGAGTGAATCAGCAGATGGAAGATTTCTCTCTCTCTCTCTCTCTCTCTCATATCTCCCCCTCTCTAACTCTGCTTTTCAAAAAATAAATAAATCTTAAAAACAAAACAAAACAAAAAAGAGTGAGTCAAGTCCCAGCTACTTCACTTCTTTTTTTTTTTTTTTTTTTTTTTTTTTACAGGCAGAGTGGACAGTGAGAGAGAGAGATAGAGAGAAAGGTCTTCCTTTTGCCGTTGGTTCACCCTCCAATGGCCCCACAGCTGGTGCGCTGCGGCCAGCGCACCGCGCTGATCCGATGGCAGGAGCCAGGTGCTTCTCCTGGTCTCCCATGGGGTGCAGGGCCCAAGCACTTGGGCCATCCTCTACTGCCTTCCTGGGCCACAGCAGAGAGCTGGCCTGGAAGAGGGGCAACTGGGACAGAATCCGGCGCCCCGACTGGGACTAGAACCCGGTGTGCTGGCGCCGCTAGGTGGAGGATTAGCCTAGTGAGCCGCAGCGCCGGCCAGCTACTTCACTTCTGATCCAGCTTCCTGTTCATGTGTCTGGTAAACAGCAGATGATGGCTCAAGTACTTGGGTCCCCGCACCCACATGGGAGACCTGGATGCAGTTCTGGATTCCTGGCTTTGGCCTGGCCTACCACTGGCTGTTACTGGGATTTGGGGAGGGAAGATCTCTCTGTCTGTCTCTCTCTGTTTCTCCCTAACCCTGTCTCTGTCTCTGTCTCTCTCTCTCTGTCTCTCCCTTTCACTCTGTCACTTTGTCTTTCAAATAAAAAAACTTTAAAATGGCATCCAATAAATGAGAAGATATACCACATTACTTATAATAAGAACCACGTAAGATAAAAATTAAACTGCATAATTTTGTCATCTATCAGATTGGCAAAAATCCCAAAGTTTGGGGCACTCATATTATTGTTGGGGATTCAACAACAGTAGGAACACCCTTTTAGGATAGAACCTATAAATATCTAGAAAAATTACATGTGCATTTACGTTTGACCCAGAAATCTCACCAAGAATCCTTTCCAACATATGCTAGCAAAAATTCAAAATGACTTGTATATATGGTAAACCTCAGCAGTATTGTTTATTATTACAAACAACTACAAACAATTTCAAATGTCCATCACTGGCTATAGTTGAATAAATATGGTTATAGGCACACAATAGAGTACTCTGAAACCATAAAAAATAATGAGGTAGAACGGTACTCATACATGCAGATGTACAGTGATATCCAGGATTCCATAAGTGGAAAGAGAAAAATGTGGAAAATACACAAGTGTACTTCAAAAAGTTCATAGAAAATGGAATTAAAACATAATTTATCATGGTGCCAAATCATTTTGAAATCCATGCATGTATATATGAAATTTGTGTATCTTAAATAAAATTTTAAAAAGGAAAGAAAAGAAATCCATGCTTTTTTCATAATAAACATTTTTCCATTAACTTTTTTAAAAAAAGATTTATGTATTTATCTGAAAGGCAGAGTTACAGAGAGGCAGAGGCAGAGAGAGAGAGAGAGAGAGAGAGAGAGAGGTCTTCCATCCACTGAGTCATTCCCCCAAATGGCCACAATGGCCAGAGGTGGCCCAATCTGAAGCCAGGAGCCAGAAGCTTCCTCCAGTCTCCCACACGGGTGGAGGGACCTAAGGACTTGGGCCATCTTCTACTGCGTTCCCAGGCCATAGCAGAGAGCTGGATTGGAAGTGGAGCAGCCAGGACTTGAACCAGCGTCCATATGGAATGCCAGCACTACAGGTGGTGGTTTTCCCCACTACGTCACAGCGCCGGCCCCTTCCATGAGCTTTTGAAGACTGCTTAGATGCATGGATTTCAAATTTTTTGACACCAAAATAAATTTATGTTTTAATTCCATTTTCTATGAATTTTGAGCATACCCTTGTGCATGTGTGTTCTGTGTGTGTGTGTGTGTGTGTGTGTAGATAGATATAATGCCACCTTTCGTCTAAAAGAGCAAACAGGTACAAATAGAGATGTGTATTCACTTATATTTGCAGGGAGTTTTGGGGGCTGTTTTTGTTGTCTGTTGTAGTGTAACAAATCATCACAAAACTTGTGGCTTAAAACAACACAGTGCAATACATGTCACAATTTTGTGGGAGGGTTGGCTGGGGGTTCATCAGCCAGTTGCTCCTTGTCTCACTCATGTGATAGTATTTGCAGCTATATGGACAAGGGCTGGGCTCAGCTGGGAAAGCGGAGAAGATTGGATCTTTCTCTCCATGTAGTCCTTTATCCTCAAGAAGGCTAACACAGTCTTCCTCCCACCATGTAGGAAATATTCTAATGTGGAAAGGGTAGAGCTTCAGGGCCAACCTTGGCAGCTGCACGACAACCCTTCTGCCACATTCTGTTGGTCAAAGAACATCACCAGGACATCTAAATTCTAGGGTTCAGCCTCCATCAAGTCATTTCTATCTAGATTTAGTGTGCCAAAGTCCATCCCTTGGCCACAGATATTTGCAGCTCCTTCCACCAAGAAGGACTGGCCTTATGGTGTGTTTGGAATAACAGAATGCTGCAGGAGACCTGGGCTACAGCATCATCCAGGTCTTGCCTTCTCCCTCTTGGAACCCTGCCTATGCCATGTGAGGGTGCATGGTCTGGAAGAAAGCACATGGAAAGACAGCATGCCAGATAGAACTCAGATGCCAGTCAACATGCCGCCTCAGTACAGCTGCTCGAGGGAACCCACGTGAGACTAGATAAAAAAAAAAAAACTAACCAATCAACTCACAGAATCATGAGAAGTAATAAACTGTGTTAAGCCACTATATCCTGGCATAGCTTGTTCCGCGAGAGATAACTTCTTCGGAAGCTGTCAGCATCAGAAGCTGTTAGAGCTCCAAAGTCTGGCACTCAGGTCTCCAGGCGCCGAGAGTGAGTCACAAGTCTACTTCTGGATCAACCGGTTATGGCCGGGAGGTGAGGAGCTGAGTCACTTAGCGTGGCAGAGTCCTAGGAGTCACACAAGTTAACATCTCCTGTCACCCACACTGTGTCCCAAGGGGTGTACCATCTCAACTTTTACCTTCAAAACCTCTGCCCATTTCCTCACATCCATCCCAACACTGGTGATCATTCATCTTTTGGATTCTAGCCATTCAGACAGGTATGAAAAGATATCTGTTTATGGTTTTATTTTGCATTTGCCCAGTGATTAATGATGTTGATCATTTTCTCCAATATATCTGTTGGCCATTTGAGAAATGTCAATTCAGATCCTTTGCCCATCTTAAAATCAGGAGTCCTTATGCATTTTTGGTGGGCATATAAATTAGCACAATCATTATGAAAAATTGCATGGAGGTTCCTCAAAGCTCTAAAAATAAAACTACCATATGGTCTAGTAAACCCATTTCTGGGTCTGTATCCTAAGAACTTGAAATCAGCATGTTGAACAGACTCCTCCTGCACTCTCATGTTCCTGAAGCATTTTCTATAAGAGTCAAGATATGCAATCAACCAAAGTGTCCATCAACAGCTGAATGGATAAAGTGAATGTGCTGTACATACACAATGGAATAGTATTCAATCTTTTTTTTTTTTTTTTTTGACAGGCAGAGTGGACAGTGAGAGAGAGAGACAGAAAGGTGTTCCTTTTCCATTGGTTCATCCCCCAATGGCCACTGCGGCCGGCGTGCTGCGGCCGGTGCACTGTGCTGATCCGAAGCCAGGAGCCAGGTGCCAGGTGCTTCTCCTGGTCTCCCACATGGGTGCAGGGCCCAAGGACTTGGGCCACAGCAGAGAGCTGGACTGGAAGAGGAGCAACTGGGACAGAATCCGGCGCCCCGACTGGGACTAGAACCCGGTGTGCTGGCACTGCAGGCGGAAGATTAGCCTATTGAGCCGCGGCACCGGCCAGTATTCAATCTTTAACAAAGAGAGAGAGAGGGTGCTGATGCTGTGGCGCAATGGGTTAATGCCTGGCCTGAAGTGCCGGCATCCCATATGGGCACCGGCTCAAGACCTGGCTGCTCCACTTCCAATCCAGCTCTCTGCTATGGCCTGGAAAAGCAGTAGAAGATGGCCCAAGTGCTTGGGCCCCTGCACCCATGTGGGAGAAGCCTGTCTCCTGGCTTCAGATTGGCGCAGCTCCGGCCGTTGCAGCAACTTGGGGAGTGAACTATCGGATAGAAGACCTTACTCTCTCTCTCTCTGCCTCTCCTCTCTCTGTGTAACTCTGACTTTTAAATAAATAAATAAATATTTTTAAAAAATTTTTAAAAAAGGAAATTCTGTCATTCACACCAACATGAACAACCATGGAGGACATTACGCTAAGTGAAGTAAGCCAGGTAAGAAATTGAAATAAATAATTAACAAATTTGAAGTGTAATGGTTAAGGTGCTGCTTGGGATGCCGCATTTCATATCAGAGTACCTGAGTTCAAGACCTGGCTCTGACTCCAATCTTAGCTTCCTATTAAAGCCCATCCTGGCAGGCAGCAAGTGATGGCTCCAACAGCTGGGTCTCTGCCACCCATGGGGGAGACCCAGGTTGAGTTCC
Organism: Oryctolagus cuniculus; assembly: GCF_051225735.1. NCBI lineage: Eukaryota > Metazoa > Chordata > Mammalia > Lagomorpha > Leporidae > Oryctolagus > Oryctolagus cuniculus. Next base: position 115,540,877 of record NC_142867.1, read on the forward strand.
TGGCCCCTGAATTTGGGCACTTCAGGAGTGAACCAGTAGATGGGCGATCTTTCTGTCTGTCTTGTCTCTCTCACTCTCTGCCTTCAAATAAATAAACAAAAATTATTTTCAAAAATCAGCTAATTAATTAATTAAATTTTTTTTAAAAACAGCCCTGGTAGGATGCTTCTCCTTCGTTGCTTCCCTTTAGCACGACTGAAAAATCCTAAGGCCAAAAATGTTTACCAAAATCTCAAAGAGAGCAAAAGAGTTCTACATAAAGCAGAAAGGATGCAATCAATCCTTGAGCTGGCATGGCTTCTGGTGAACGCTAGCTAGGATGAGAGAAATCCTGCTGGTCTTCCCCTCTGGTCACTGAGGGCTATTTTGTCCCTGTTGCTGTCCAGCAGCAGGTCAGAATCCCAACCACACAACACACACGTCTGTAGAACATGGTCGGCTCTGTGAACATCCCATTGACCCATTCCACGAGAGGAAGTTTTATGTGGGGAGACAGTACTGCATAGTGTTTAATAACTATGTACTAAAGAGTCAGACAGACCAGTCTCCTTGGTTTTTTTTTGTTTTTGTTTTTGTTTTTTTGTTTTGTTTTGTTTTGACAGGCAGAGTTAGACAGTGAGAGAGAGAGATAGAGACAGAGAGAAAAGTCTTCCTTCTGTTGGTTCACCCCCAAATGGCTGCCACAGCCAGTGCTGCACCGATCCGGTGCCAGGAGCCAGGTGTTTCCTCCTGGTCTCCCATGCAGGTGCAGAGCCCAAGGACTTGGGCCATCCTCCACTGCATTCCCGGGCCACAGCAGAGAGCTGGACTGGAAGAGGAGCAACCGGGACAGAACCGGCACCCCAACCGGGACTAGAACCCTGGGTGCCAGCACCGCAGGCGGAGGATTAGCCTAGTGAGCCACAGTGCCGGCCCAGTCTCCTTGTTTGTAGAATAGGCATACAATGTAGCCTAACTTGGAGGAGTACAGAGAAGGATTAAATGAAAGCAAGCATGTGTAGGATTTAGCAAATTTGGCACGTAGTAAGTTCTGGAAAAATCTCAACAGCGTTGAGCCCGGGAACATGGCTCCTTTAACTTTGAACCCTCAGAATCTATCATACTGCCTGGCTTCTGTTAGGGCTTCAATAAATGTTCACGGACTGAGTCACCATATCAGGGGTGAGGGAGCATGAGGACTCCCGGCAATAAAGTCATTTGCCCAAGGTCACCAAGCCACATAGCCACTTGAAAGCAGAGCTTATAAATCTCTACGGTGTGGGGTGCCCTTTAAGTCTCTTGCTTCCTAAGTGTTTAGATTGTACCTGACTGAGCATAAGTCTTAGGGAGAAAGATTCAATCAAAGTTCCAAGTCTGATTCTATTCCAGCCAGAGCTGAGTGAGTGTCTGTCTCTCTTTTTCCCTGGCCCTGTCACAATCTCAACAAATAGGCTTTTAAATTAAGTAGTGATTTGGAATGTAAGTGAGTGCATTTAAGATGATAAGAGACAGAGAGATCCTAATGGCTGAAATATTTGTCATATCACAAGTAAACGGAGTGTTTCGGGGAGTCACTAATATAACTAATTTTTTCCAAATCCTCCTCTGCTCGGTGTGAGAAGATGAGGTCAGTGCAGGTTGAGCCAGCCCGGAGTGAGCAGCTGTTGGGAGACTGAAGAGAATACTGATGGACGGCTGAGGCGCCCGGACTGTTTTCTTCAGGAAACCAGAGCCCAATTGTTCAAATTAAGCTGCGGCTGCCCGACAACCGCAGCGGGTGGCTGCAGATGAAAAGCTGGGGAGATGATTGTACAGCCCCAACTGCCTCCCCCAGAGAGCAGAGAGTGCTGATAGTCCGGGCTTGGCCCCTGTGCTGGGGGCTCTGCGGAGGGGGTAAGGAAAGAATCTGATGCAATGCCCCTATCCAGCCCTATTCTTGAATCTCCACTGCAGCGAATGCAAACCCTGTTAGTCAAACTTCCTCTTGAATACTCCCAGGGCCTGGAGTCTCACTACATCCACTGCTGCCCATTTTGATCAACTTAGCAGAGCCCAGAGGCATCCTCTGTTGCAGCCACATGGTCATTCTTGTGTTAACAGGGAAAACCAAAGCCGCACAATGTGTGAGCATTCTGCAACAAATGTCCAGCACGGACAGCCCTGCTCAGTTTAGCTTGGTGCATTGAGTGTTTAGGTTTAGAACCAAAAGCCTGCGTTCCAGTCGACCTCACCAACAAATCTGCTGCAATGTCCTCAGGTAGGCGCAATACCTGCTGAGACTTTCTTGATTTGTCAAAATGGGAGTGGCATCTGCTCCACGGCCTTTCACTTTGGCAAGGATTGATGAAAAGGAAGAAATGGTCATTTTGCCTCGAGCGCTCATTAACTCAAAACAAAATGCATTCATTTCTTCTTTTAAAATAGCATTTAAAAAGATTTATTTCCTTGAAAGGGAGATCTCCCATCCTCTGGTTCATATCCCAAATGCCCAAGGTCTGGGCCAGGCTGAAGCCAAGAGCCAGGAACTCCATCCAAGTTTCCCATGTGGCTGGCGGGGACTCAGATCCTGCTTCCCAGGAGGCACGTTAGCAGGAAGCTGGATCAGAAGCAAAGCCGCCAGGACTACTCAGTGGAGCAGCCATCTACATTCTGATACGGGATGTGGGTGTCCTAAGCCACAGCTTAAGCCACTTAGTCACAACACCTTTCCAAATGTGCATTTATTTCTGAGAACAATGAACACCATGAATTCAGTAGAAGTGTTAGGACAATTGGTGTTGGCATCAGTGCATTTACCATACTAGGGTACTTCAAAAGGCTGGCAGAAAGGTGGAATTGAAAGATGAGCTTGTGGGGTTGGCGTTGTGGTGCAGCAGGTTAAGGCAGCCCCTGTGATGCCAGCATCCCCTATGGGCACCGGTTGGAGTCCAGGCTGCTCCATTTCCAATCCAGTTCCCTGCTAATGTGCCTGGGAAAGCAGTGGGAGATGGCTGAAGTGCTTGGGCCCCTGTACCCATGTGAGAGACCTGGATGGAGTCTGAGACTCCTGACTTCAGTCTGTCCTAGACCTGGGCCTTTGCAGCCATTTGGGGAGTGAGCCATTGGATGGAAGCTCTCTCTCTCAGGGCCGGCGCTGTGGCACAGTAGGTTAATCCTCCACCTGCGGCGCTGGTGTCCCATATGGGCGCTGGTTCTAGTCCCAGTTGCTCCTCTTCCAGTCCAGCTTTCTGCTGTGGCCTGGGAAAGCAGTAGAGGATGGCCCAAGTCTTGGGCATCTGCACCTGCATGGGAGACTAGGAGGAAGCACCTGGCTCCTGGCTTCGGATCTGAGCAGCTCAGGGCATTACAGCCATTTGGGGAGTGAACCAGCGGATGGAAGACCTTTCTCTCTGTCTCTCCCTCTCACTTTCTGTAACTCTACCTCTCCAATAAATAAATAAAATCTTTTTTTTAAAAAAAGATCTCTCTCTCTTTCAAATAAGTAAGTAAATCTTTATAAAAATTTATCAAGAGGCAGCATTTGCTGCAGAGGTTAACTCTCTGCTTGGGACACCCACATGGCTTTTCAGAGTGCCTGGGTTCAAATCCCAGCTCTGCTTTCAGAGTCCAATTTTCTGCTCATGCACAACCAGTGAGGCAGTAGGTGATGGCCCAAGAAGCTGAATCAATGCCACCCCCTTGGGAGACCCAGACAGAGTTCTAGACTCCTGGATTTGGCCCTGACTGTTCCAGATATTTGGGGAGTGAACCAGTGGATGGAATATCTCCCTGCCTTTCAAATTAAACAAAGAAAAGACAGAAATGAAAATTTTTAAATGATTAAGATAGAAAACTTTATCTTATATGTATTTTCTCACAACCAAAAACTTTTTAAATCTTAAAAAAACTTTTCAAGGCTGGCGCCACGGCTCAATAGGCTAATCCTCCACCTGCGGGCCAGCACACTGGGTTCTAGTCCTGGTGGGAGCGCCGGATTCTGTCCCGGTTGCCCCTCTTCCAGGCCAGCCCTCTGCTGTGGCCCGGGAGTGCAGTGGAGGATGGCCCAAGTGCTTGGGCCCTGCACCCCATAGGAGACCAGGAGAAGCACCTGGCTCCTGGCTTCGGATCAGCCTGTGCGCCGGCCGCAGCGCGCTGGCCGCGGCGGCCATTGGAGGGTGAACCAATGGCAAAGGAAGACCTTTCTCTCTGTCTCTCTCTGTCCACTCTGCCTGTCAGAAAAAAAAAATTTTTTTTCAAGGTTTTACATAAATATTAGTTGTTACTGCCACTGTTAATACTATTACATACTTGGTCTTTTTTTTTTTTAATGCAAGTATGCTTCCAAAAGTTCCTGGGAAAATAGAATTAGAAGATTTTTTTTTTTAAGTGCTTAGGTTGCTGCCACCTCTATGGAAAACCCAGATGGAGTTCCTGGCTCCTGTCTTCAGCCTGGCCCAGCCCTGGTTGCAGCCATCTGGGGAGTGAACCAGTGGATGGAAGATCTTTCTCTCTTTCTCTGTCTCTCCTTCTCTATTATGCTGCCTTTCAAATAAATAAATGAATCTTGATTTTGAACAAAGATCATTATTTTGGTGCAGAAAAATTTGAAATCCATGTATATTAAAAATCAGAAAAATGTAATAGAAATGGGGCTGGTCTTGTATCATAGTGGGTTAAGCTGCTGCCTGAGGTGCTGGCATCCCATATGGGCAACAGTTAGAGTCCCAGCTGCTCCACTTCCAATTCGGCTTCCTGCGAAAGCACCTGGGAAAGCAGTGGAGCATGGCTCATGTCCTCAGGTCCCTGTACCCACTGAGAGACCTGGGTGAAGCTTCTAGCTCTTGGCTTTGGCCTGGACTAGCCCTGGGGAGTGATTTCATACTTTAGAGCTGAAGACTTTGTAACCTCCCAAGTCATGCATTAAGTTTTTAACCAGTTTCATTGCAATAAAAGCTTTCCAGATAGCAGTTCAGGGTCCAATTACAAATAGAGTCCATGGTCTATTAGTGATACAATGCCAGCAGCCCATATCAGAGCACTGGTTTGAGTTCCAACTGCTTCACTTTTTTTTTTTTTTTTAAGATTTATTTATTTGGCCGGCGCCGCGGCTCACTAGGCTAATTCTCCGCTTTGCGGCACCGGCACACCCGGTTCTAGTCCCAGTCGGGACGCCGGATTCTGTCCCGGTTGCCCCTCTTCCAAGCCAGCTCTCTACTGTGGCCAGGGAGTGCAGTGGAGGATGGCCCAAGTGCTTGGGCCCTGCACCCCATGGAAGACCAGGATAAGCACCTGGCTCCTGCCATCGGATCAGCGTGGTGCGCCGGCCACGGCGGCCACTGGAGGGTGAACCAACGGCAAAGGAAGACCTCTCTCTCTGTCTCTCTGTCTCTCTCACTGTCCACTCTGCCTGTCAAAAAAAAAAAAGATTTATTTATTTATTTGAAAGTCAGTTACACAGAGAGGAGAGGCAGAGAGAGAAAGAGAGGTCTTCCATCTGATGTTCACTCCACAATCGGCTGCAACAGCTGGAGCTGCACCAATCTGAAGCCAGGAGCTTCTTCCTGGTCTCCCACGTGGGTGCAGGGGCCCAATGACTTAGGCCATCTTCCACTCTTTCCCAGGCCATAGCAGAGAGCTGGATCAGAAGTGGAGCAGCTGGGACTCAAACTGGTGCCCATATGGGATGCCGGAGCTTCACGCCAGGGCATTAACCTGCTGCACCACAGTGCTGGCCCCCAACTGCTTCACTTCTGATCCAGCTCCCTGTTAATGCATCAGGGAAGGCAGCAGAAAATGACCCCTGCCACCGGTGTGGGAGACCTGGATGGATCTCCAGGTTCCTGGCTTCAGCCTGAACCAACCTCAGCTGTTGCAGTCATTTGGAGAGTGAACCAGCAGATGGAGGATCTCCCCCCACCCCTGCCCCCATTATTATGTATTTCAAATAAATAAATAAACAAATAAATAAATCTGAAAAGAACAAACAAAACCAGAAACCATACCAGGGGTTTCCGTGGAGAGAATCTCCTGGTTAAATAGGTACTGGTGAAATGAGAAAGCTGAAGGGACACTGAAATGACACAGTAGTTTCAGGAGGCAGTCTCTGGCTCTAAGGCTGGAGCATAAAGGGAAGAGGAGAGGTGGGTTTAGGGGGAGGATGCCAAATGCTGGGACCCAGGCCTTTGAGGAGGGGGCTTGCTCAGTTGCTACTAGTACCTCAAGAGCTTGCAGGAGGGCATGGGGGAGCTGGCATCCAGACCTGTGAGGCGGCGGTGGCACCTATGCTGCCAATCTGTGAAGGAACACCATGGTGCTTGTTCTGGGTGAGCTGGGGAAAAGCTGGAGACCAGAACCACTCCCCATCTTCAGGGTGGAGGCCACTGCTACATGCTGACAGCAAAGAAGCAGGTACAATCCTTTATCCTTCCCACTGACTTCCAGTCTCTCTCAGATGTCCCCAACCGGGGAACTGAACAGCAATCCAAGTGGCAAGGAGAAATGCAATTTTCACAGTCCCAGGTCAACTTCAAAGAAGGGGTCTGAAGTTAGGGACAATCATTTCCTCAGGGGCCCAATAGTCCCAAACTGTTTCCTGTATTTCACATCCCTCATGGATATCAGTTCTGACCTCTAGAATAACAGTGAATAGACTCACACCTTCGACTATTCAGAAATAACGATCCCAACCTCCTCAGGCTCTCTTGTGTCCAACTTATCAGAGCCTTTTTTCATGTCTCCACTGTAGGCACCTTAGGATAGGGAGTCTTATGTGACTAGTTTTTGTGCCCCTCTGGAGCCAGTGCGATGTTTTTTATGATACCGAGTGCTGTCTCAGGATCCATCTGAATGGTCAGGTTGCTGTAAGCGTTAGGAAGTTTGTCTTTGTATTGGGCCCAAATCAGCCTTTCTTCAAAAGCATGTGGCCTGTCAAATTCAGCCACATGAACTTGACACGGCCACTCATGCACCTAAGTCTCAATTTCTCAGGCATCCCCCGAATGAGAATTCTCAATCCCACACTCAAGGGAGTGAGTGGAGAGGGGAAGGTAGAGGGGTGTGGTAGGGTGTCCCTATCCGCTGATCTTTCCTCCCTGGATCTCATCACATTCTGGAGAGCTAGCCAAGGGGATCCTTTGTAACCATGGTGAGATCCGTCTTGGGAAGTTACAGGGACAGACCTTGTCTGGAACTCTTCAGGATAGAGTTGCTCTAGTGTGAAGGTTAACCAGATGGAATTTGAGTTGGAACATCCAAAAATCCCAGCCACATCATGTCTTCTGGGATCTTGGTGAGTAACTGGACCTCACTTTATTCAACTGAAAAATTTTTTTTAATTTTTTAAATTTTTTATTTGACAGGTAGAGTCATAGACAGTGAGAGAGAGAGAGAGACAGAGAGAAAGGTCTTCCTCCCCTAGGTTCACTCCCCAAATGGCCGCTATGGCTGGCGCTGTGCCTGTCCGAAGCCAGGAGCCAGGTGCTTCCTCCTGGTCTCTCATGCTTGTGCAGGGGCCCAAGCACTTGGGCCATCCTCCACTTCCCTCCCTGACCACAGCAGAGAGCTGGACTGGGAGAGGAGCAACCAGGACTAGAACTCGGCACCCTTATGGGATGCTGATGCCACAGGCAGAGGACTAACCAAGTGAGCCACGGCGCCGGCCCTATTCAACTGAAAATTATAGTTAATAATGGCACTAACCTCAGAGGTTGCTACTATTCATGGCAAATGACAATTCTCAATATTAACTGTCTCTGAGCACTATTTGCTTGGCATTGTACTGTCATTTGCTACAATGTCACTTAAATCTTTACTCATCTTGGAGTAGGTGTCTGGCATAGCAGTTAAAGCATTGCTTGGAACATATGCATTTCACATCAGAGTGTCTGAGTTCAAGTCTCGGTTCTGCTCCTGATTCCAGCTTCCTGCTAATGCACTCTCTGGGAAGCAGCAGGTGGTGCGCAAGTAGTTGGATCCCTACCACCATGTGGGAGAACCAGACTGAGTTGTCAGCTCCTGGCTTCAACCTCACTCAGTCCTGATTGCTGTGGATTTTGAGGAATGAGTCAGTGGATGGAAGATCTCTCTTGTGCACACCTCTTTCTCTCTCTACCCCTTTAAAATTAATTGTTTACATGTTTGTGAGTTGTGTGTCTATCATCCCCTCTCATCCTTTATAGATGAAAAACCTGAAAGTGAAATGGCCACACAGACAAAGGAGGGCACAGCTAAATGTTTTGAGAGCTAACTAGTTCAGGGCTCAGGAGTGGTACCGCCCCCTAGAGGACACGTGAGAAATTTGAGGGAACATTTTTGTCTCCTTGATTGGAAGGCATCACTGGCCTTTGGTGATAAAGAGGAATGCTGGATATTTTGCATTAAACAAGTCAGTCCTGCACATCAAAGAAATTTCAACTTCTCAAGTGATTTCTGAATGTTTTCCATTCACGTAGCTTAAAAAACTTCATAATTAACATGTACAAAAAGAACATGAAGTACTTTTTGCACCATTAAAAAATATTTTCCACAAGGCAAGTACCATCTAAGAAAAGAAGTGAATGTACTTTGTTTCATTTGGGACTTTGCCAAGATTTATTCACAGTTAAAAAAAAAAAAACACACATCCTGACAGCTCTTCTAGTGACTTCTTTCTTTCTTCCTTCCTTCTTTCTTTTCCTTCCGTCCTTCCTTGATTTCTCTTTCTTTCTCTCTCTTTTTCTTTCTTTCTTTCTAATTTATTTTATTTGAAAGGCAGAGTTACAGAGAGGCAGAGACAGAGCGAGGTCTTCTATTCACTGGTTCACCCCTACGATGGCCGAAACTGTTGGAGCTGCACTGATCCAAAGCCAGGAGCCAGGAGCTTCTTCCAGGTCCCCAACACAGGTGCAGGGGCCCAAGGACTTGAGCCATCTTCCATTGCTTTCCCAGGCTGTAGCAAAGAGCTGGATCGGAAGTGGAGCAGCCAGGACTAGAACCGGCACCCACATGGGATGCTGGCACTGCAGGCTGCAGCTTTCCCTGCTACGCCACAGCGCCAGCCCCTCCAGTGATTTCTTAGCCACCAAAGCAACACATCAGCCTAAATCCTTCTGCTTCTGTATTATTCTGTGGGAGCAAGAATTTCAGTAGCTCTTTACCTCTTCCAATTCAGCTGAACTTGAGTGCAAACTGTTTTTCTTGAATTCCCCTGAAGATTTTAGAAGATTACCTGAAAAGTCTTGCAAATTATTATACACTATGATAGTAAAATGAGTGCTACAAAATGTTAATAAAAAGGAGATTTGAGCTCTAAGAGTCTGTGTGGCAGTTAATGTTAATGTTCAACTTGACTGGGTCCTAGGATGCCCAGAACTTGGCCTAACGTTTCTGGATCTGTCTATGAGGATGTTTTCAGGTAACATCAGCATTTGGATCAGTGGACCCCACAAGGCAGATGGCCCTCCCCGATGTGAGTAGCCATCATGCAATCCCCACCGAGAGCCAGAGAACAAAAGTCAAGAGGGAATAATTCCATGGGGGTGACGTTGTGGCATAGTAGGCTAAGCCTCTATCTGAGGTGCTAGCATCCCTTGTGGGTGCCAGTTTGTGTCCTAGCTGCTCCTCTATCGAAACAGCTCTCCGTTTATGGCTTGGGAAAGCAGTAGCAGATGGCCCAAGTCCTTGGGCCCCCATATCTACATGGGAGACCTAGAAGAAGCTCCTGGCTTTGGATTAGCCCAGCTTTGGCCATTGCAGCCATTTGGGGAGCAAACCAACAGATGGAAGACCTCTCTCTCTCTGTAACTCTACCTCTCAAATAAATTTAAAAAATAGAAAAAATAAATAAATAAAATAAGGGGGGGGGGAATTCCAGCCCTTTTTCTGTTGTACTTCTTGAGCTGGAATGTCTTTCCTTCCTTGCCCTTAGGCTGGGCGTTACACCATTGGCTTCTCCAATTCTCAGGCCTTTGAACTGAATTACATCACCAGCTTTCCTGGCTCTCCAACTTGTAGACTGCAGAGTATGAAACTTCTCAGGCCCATTGTCGTATGAGACCATTCATAATGAATCTCTGTTTACTCATTTATCTGTAAGTCCTATTGGTCTGGTTCTTTGGAGAATACTGATTAATGCCGGTTGCCTGACGGTATATACCTTGTAAAACTTTGTAGGATTTACCTAATAAGGTTTTCGCCTGGACTCACAGCCTAGGATGGGGTTCATGCAAGATTGCTCCTGCGTTCATCTCTAGGCCACATTTCTGTTCCAGCACAAACCTGCTTGACTTCACTCGATTATACACCGGATGTCCACTGGACAAAAAGAGCAGAGATGTTATTATTCCTCTGTTTATAGATAAGAAAACAGTATTTGAGAAGTGACAGCTGTGGTAGAAAACTCCTGCAAGGGAAAAACTTGCTGAGGGTTGCACAACTGGGGCAATAGGGTACCCAAACCCCAGAACCCCAGAACTCACCCCCGAAAGGGCAATGCCTAGAGGAAAAGGACACATGAAAATTAAGACACAATCCCTGGCCCCTGGGGTCTCACTGTTTAGGTGGAGAGAGTCAGGCACTCGCATCTCCAAAATGTTTGCAAGTGCAAAGTGTACCAGGAACACTGAGAAGGGGAATCACCAACTTTGGCTAGGAGAGTTCTAGAGAGAGCATATTTCAGCTGGCTTTGAAAAGTGAGTAGATCAACCAAATGGAGGAGGAGGAAGTCATTCCAGGCCCACAAATCCCACCCTGAGGACTTCGTATTCTCCTCTGCCCTTCCACTGACATTTTCCCTAGGCCATAGCTAATATTCACCTCTTACTATTCCCATTTTGGTAATTTCCTTCAAATAGCAAGCTTCTGTGTTTACACACAAGCATTGGTTCTATTCATCCTGGTGTTGGCTGGCAGCTTTGTCATGGATAGGTTGCTACCCATGCCCCACAAATTTACCTGGGTAATCTACAACGTGTGAGCCTTAATCAGATGAGGCCTCCCAACTCTTTATGTGTTAGGCCTTTGGAACGTGCTGTTCCCACAGACTAGCCCACTCTTTCCTCCCCACACCTCTCCTCTCTTTTAAAAGATTTATTATTTATTTGAAAGGCAGAGTAACAGAGGGAGATCTCAGCTTAGCATTTCTTCTCCAGGAAGCCCTCCTTGAGCCCTAAAGCCTGGGTCAAGTGATGGATCCCAGAACTCCCTGTACTTCTCAGCACTTGCCACTGTTCATGCCCACCCACTGTTCATGCCTTTCCCACTAAGTCTAGGTTCCTTAAGGGCACAAGGCAGTAGTGAATGTTCCTCTGTAAACACAGCACCCTAAGTAAGGAAGGTGAATGACTTAAGTGAGCAAATGCAGGATTCCTGAGCTCAGACAGGACTCCTATCCACACAAACAAGGTCTCACGTCACCTCACCACACGCCAAACTATAGCCTGGTAAAGCAGATCTGACGGAGTGATTAGCTGGTCCCTAGTGTGAACAGTCACCACTGCAATCTGCTCAACCGTGGCCTTCCCTCCAGTCTCCCCAAATCAGCCAACTCCTCTTCCCAGTTCCTCTCTGGGAGTAGATCGACCTGCTTCCCACTAAAACCTTAGACGCGTTAATAGGAGAAAAAAATAAGGGTCGAGAGTACAATTGGTGGCAACGAGACGAACACAGATTAACGACACAGACCTCGCCCTGGCCTTCCCGGCCTGGGTTGAGGAAGGTTCATAGTTGATACCCATTAAAGGGCTTAATGAAATAATTATAATTCACACCCCAGAGCATCAAAGAATCAATACTGGGGAATTCTGGGCCACTGTAGGGGTGGCATCCCACTGGCTTCACAGTTCAGAGCAGCGGGCAGAGCGGGTGGAGTAAATGCAGTTGACACAGAAGTTGCATTAAGAGGGCAATAATAGATTAAAAGCAGCCAGGATCCTGGCGACTGGCTGTCAATATCTTTTCTTCCCCACCTCGTCCCAATTCTGTCCCCTCCGTGCACTGTTAGTCCAGATCGATGGGCTGTCAATTGACATCACCAGTCACAGCATTAATGCGGGCTCACAAAAGCAGCATGGCCCTGTATTATCACTTCTCTTGCTCCCAGAATTACCATGTGATGCTGGCCTCAGAGCTTGTGACATGCTAACATTATAATTTGTTGGGATCGGACTAAACATGTCCTGGCTAAGGATTTCATCAGACTTGATGACCAGCTGCTGCCCATAAGGACATCACTGGAAATAGAAGTATGCATTGTTTGGGAACCCAGAGGTTGGAAGGAGGACATAAGCAGAGAACTTGTTCTACAGCTGGTGGCCTGCTGTGACAACAGCTTCAGGCAGGCTTCTTTTTGTGGGGCCCCACCGGGAGAACAGGTATTAGACTTATTTGATAACAAAGAATGTTAAGGAGTTGTAGGTGCTTTTTACCACTATAAAAACCAAACACAAAAATATCAAGCTATGTTTGTCCCAGCCCTTAGAATCTCAAATCAAAGTAACCTTTGTTCCAAAATAGAATCTTGTCCAAGTTACAACAAAAACATCAGGCTGGGTACTCAACCAAAGTGACTAATAATGTCTTTGTTAAAAGGGAAAACTCAGCATTTATGAAATGCAGTAAGTTTGATTCCTTAAATAAAAGGTTCCCAGGGCCCAGCAGGGCAACTTAAGGCAGAGACAATGCAATGACACTCCAGCAGATGGCCATGTCTGGAAATGATATGAACACCTGGGGCTGGGGTCAGGGCCTTCTCCCAGCAGTCATGTACATTTGGCTTCCCTACCAGTTTATCTAAACCAATATTGTGCTAGCAACCTCAGGGACATTATCAATATCTAATAATCACTATTAACAATTTCACCCATCTACTCATAATGGTACCTTTGGCTTCCGAAGGGTTTCATTTGATAACTGCTAATCAACTCTAGCATGCTTTTCTTTTCCATTAACCTTGGAGGCTCTTTGTCAGCTACTGGGCAACTGGCTGTAGAGCTAACTCTCAACAAGCAAGACTTAACAGCCTTGCTTGGCAAGAAATGCTTTCCCATACCATCAATGTGGGCGTTTGGGACTGTTTGCTGTGCTCCAGCAAGGCTTACAAGGAAAAAAATTCTAACAACCCTTCCAGCCATCTCCCTCAGGTACCCTGGTATTGGTGCAGCTACTGCCACCTAGTGCCCAAAGATGGCCTTAACAGCATATGCTACGTAGTATACATAGCTTGTAACCTCATTTTACTTTGCCACTTCCCCTACAGAATCCTAGCATCTGGAATACAGCATTTGCAAATTCAAAAGGTTTAGCTATGCAATTCTCACATGCAACCATGTTACTGCAGAAACCACCATTTTAAATTGATAGGAACTTTCCAACCCAGCAGTGATCTGCCTGTGCTTAAAAGTGAATGCCATGATCGAAATGTGCTAAGTTTCTCTGCTCACCTCTATATCCACTATATAGTTCCCACTTCAGCATCCTGCCATCTACTAACTCACCCAGGGTTAGTCCACTGCAAGCCTAATTCAAAGGCTTTTTCAGACTTACGTATTATCCTACAATGCACTCCACTTAACCTCTAGAGACCCATGGAAAACCAAGATGGAAGACTCTTGGTGTATGGGTAGGCATTAATGTGTCCTTCAGGATGCTTAAGTAGCCATTTCATGAATGGACCAGTTCACTGAACTGGACAAATACATCAAACATTTTGCCCTAACTTCATACCTACAGAATAGGAACTGGGCTGGCCACAGGAACAGTATAGTATATAGATTAACTGCAAAGCTTTGCTGCAGATGACTTCACACTTTATGGCTGCACGGTTGGGATTCCAAATGGCCACTCGGTGGCCGGTGAACTCTAATCAATTTTAAAGCACCTCTGATCTACTTTTCCTGGAGGTGCATAGGGCAAAATGTACATTATCACCCATTGTCAGTCTTTGCTAATGCACTGACAGAATTCAGCTATCATGCAAACTTATAGAAAACACTAGATTTACAGAAATACTCTCCCACCTTGAGGCTCCACTAAGATGACACTCAACCTTTTCAAAGGTCTTTAATGGTGAGCAACTGACTTGCTCTGCTACCAACTACCTGCCTTTTTAACCACCCTGCCTTGACTATTTACTACTCCAGCCACCAGAGGGGAATGCCACACAAATTCAAGGCCTCAACACAGCTTACTGAGGAACTGCCTTAGTTGCCACCTTAGCAAAAACCACTTTTCACAGGCTCATAGGTGCTCAACAGGCACCTGCTTAAACCTGGCCTACTATTTAATAAGAGTCAAGACAACTGTATGGTGCCAATGTTAAATACAGGTTTATTTAAGACATTGCATTTTCCACTTAGATACAGTGCTTATAAAGTGCAATGTTATTTCTTTTCCCTGTGCACATGTTCCATATTCAAGTATTGAGAATGCCCAGTAATTTACTATAGCAGCTGAACTTTAAAACTGCCACAGAATTTGCTACAAATTTGGGTCCTTCCATCTTTTACTGTGTGGAACAATGCTGCATCTACAATGGGATTGGCTTAATCAACCTCTTCAATGGTGGGCCCTGAGGAAGCACCACCAGATGGAGGAGCTCCCCCACCAGGGAAGCCCCCAGGCATGCCCCCTGGCATGCCCCCTGCACTCTGGTACAGCTTGGTGATGATTGGGTTGCAGACTTTCTCCAGTTCTTTCTGCTGATGTTCAAATTCTTCCTTTTCTGCAGTCTGTGAAGACAAAACGAATGGTTATCAGAATAAGCTTTTAAGCATCTGCAGTAAGGTTTATTATAACACAGAACCCCACTGTCACACTAAAATAAAGCCCTAGCTATTTTGTGGCATTTAGGTCACTCAGACATCCAAGGAAGGTAACTGCCAACACTGTTGAGTTCTGGTGGAAACCGCGAATGTTTTGGACCATTCATCATTGTGACCCTATCTTTTCATAAACCTAGCCCAAGCCTATTCAGATTCTACATGTCCCTCCATTCAGCACATTACAGACCTGGTTCTTATCCAGCCAGTTGATGATTTCGTTGCATTTGTCAAGAATCTTCTGTTTATCCTCGTCATTAATCTTGCCTTGAAGTTTTTCATCTTCAACAGTTGCCTTCATGTTGAATGCATAGGACTCAAGTGAATTCTTGGAAGACACCTTGTCCCTCTGCTTCTCATCTTCAGCCTTATACTTCTCAGCTTCCTGGACCATACGCTCAATGTCTTCCTTGCTCAAACGGCCTGCAAGTTGGGATAATCTTTTTAGTAATAGTTCAAATTGTCGTTAACATGCCATCTCCTAAACCCTCCCTAGCAATAAAGGCAATCCTTGTCCTTACCCTTGTCGTTAGTAATGGTGATCTTGTTCTCTTTTCCTGTACTCTTATCCACAGCAGATACATTAAGAATGCCATTGGCATCAATATCAAATGTGACTTCGATCTGAGGAACACCACGGGGTGCAGGAGGTATGCCTGTGAGCTCAAACTTGCCGAGCAGATTGTTATCCTTGGTCATGGCACGCTCACCTTCATAAACCTTTGTGAACAAACAAATTGCAAGATTTAAGGTTTCTGTCCTAGTTCTAATTATCTAAGATTATCTAGGGAAGACTTAACGCTCAGACATCCAAGGAAGGAACTTGCCAACATAAGAATTCTGGTGGAAACTACGAATGGTTTTGGAATCTATCATCACAGCGCAAACTTTCCCAACCTCCATAAACCAAGCCAACATTAAATAGACATACCTGAATGAGCACGCCAGGCTGGTTGTCGGAGTAGGTGGTGAAGGTCTGTGTCTGCTTGGTAGGGATGGTAGTATTGCGCTTGATGAGGACAGTCATGACTCCACCAGCAGTTTCAATCCCAAGTGATAGAGGAGTGACATCCAACAGCAACAGATCTTGAACATTCTCAGATTTGTCTCCAGACAGGATGGCTGCCTGGACAGCTGGTGAAAGGAAAATTCAGTTAAAAAACAGAAAAACTTCTACCATTTCCATAACCAATCTGACTCGCTCAGACATCCAAGGAAGGTTTGCCATCATTAGCCAAGCTTTTGGTGGAAACTACGAATGGTTAAGGATCACTCATCATAGCGGTCATCTTGATCCACTAAAAAGTGGCTGCTTACCAGGTTAAATGGTTAAAAGTGATTTATTACCTGCACCATAGGCAACAGCCTCATCAGGGTTGATGCTCTTATTCAGTTCTTTTCCATTGAAGAAGTCTTGAAGCAGCTTCTGAATCTTGGGAATTCTAGTAGAACCACCCACCAGGACAATATCATGGATCTGAGACTTATCTAACTTGGCATCTCGAAGGGCTTTCTCGACAGGGTCCAGGGTGCCACGGAAAAGGTCAGCATTCAACTCTTCAAATCGAGCACGGGTGATGGAGGTATAGAAGTCGATTCCCTCATACAGAGAATCTATCTCAATGCTGGCCTGGGTGCTGGAAGAGAGGGTACGTTTAGCTCGCTCACAAGCTGTGCGGAGACGCCTGACAGCTCTCTTGTTCTCACTGATGTCCTTCTTATGCTTGCGCTTGAACTCGGCAATAAAATGGTTGACCATTCGGTTGTCGAAGTCTTCTCCACCTAAGTGGGTGTCTCCAGCTGTGGATTTGACCTCAAAAATTCCATCTTCAATTGTGAGGATGGACACATCAAAAGTGCCACCTCCCAGGTCAAAAATCAGCACATTTCTCTCAGCCCCAACCTGCAATTAAAAAACCATGTAAACACCTCTGCTGGCTCATCACCCTAAGCTTTCATTTCCATCACAGATGTTACATACCTTTTTGTCTAAGCCATAAGCAATAGCAGCGGCAGTTGGCTCATTGATAATTCTCAGTACATTGAGACCAGCAATGGTTCCAGCATCTTTGGTTGCTTGACGCTGAGAGTCATTGAAGTAAGCTGGCACTGTGACCACAGCATTGGTAACAGTCTAGGAATGAAAGTTAAGAATCCTAAATTACTATGCTCAACTATAAAATGCTCTTTAACGCCCATGTTCAAATCTACTTGGGACATAAACCCCAAATCCCAGCAAGTTATTGGAAACCACTAACCATCAACAGTACAACTACCATATACTTGCTCAGTTTAGAAATCTCAAAAATACTTGTTGTATTTTCAGCCAATGATGCACTCAGCCTGCGGTTCTCAGCATTACCCTTACCTTCCCCAGGTATGCTTCTGCAATTTCCTTCATCTTCGTCAGAACCATTGATGACACCTCCTCTGGGTAGAAACTTTTCGTCTCTCCCTTGTACTCTACTTGCACCTTGGGTCTGCCGGCATCATTCACCACCATGAAGGGCCAATGTTTCATGTCGGATTGAACGACAGCGTCATCAAATCTGCGTCCGATCAATCGCTTGGCATCTGTAAGATTCATAAGCACAATGCCCAATTTCAGTAGTTTTCACAACTAAGCCCATGATTAACGGCAACTTAACGGTAATAAGGATTGAATTCCTGTAAGGGTCTCCTTGTGCCAGCATCCCAAGTATCCTATTGCCTAGGTCCCCTCAAACCCACACGGCAAATCAATTATAATGGCTCACCAAAAACCGTGTTGGTGGGGTTCATCGCAACTTGATTCTTTGCAGCATCACCGATCAGTCGTTCGGTGTCAGTGAAGGCGACATAGCTTGGGGTGGTTCGGTTGCCCTGATCATTGGCAATTATCTCCACTTTCCCGTGCTGGAAGACACCCACGCACGAGTAGGTGGTGCCAAGATCAATGCCGACTGCGGGTCCCTTAGACATGATTGCTGTAAAGAGGAAAAAAAAATAAATATACCTGCTCTACACAGCGTACTCAGCTATAAATATTCACCCCTGTCCTTCAAGCCCGAAACCCGGTTACAGCGATGGCCGAGGGCCTGGCTCAGCACGCTAGCACCGCTGGGGCGGAAGTCGGCACGCGGGAGGGCCTCGCAGCCCCGCTGCAGTTAGGGTTGCCGTACCAACCGCAGCACAGCCCGCCCCGGGCCCCAGGGGCCGTCTGCCCCGAGGGTCCGCGGCGCACGTGCTCTCACCCCGAGCAGAACCCCAGGTCACCTCGGCCAGAACCCCGCGCTCCCGGGCCCCACTCGGCCTTTAAATAAAAAAAAAAAAACCCAAAGCAGCCTCGTCTTGGGCGCACGCCAGAAGCGGCTTCCTCCTCTAAGACCCTGAATGGAACCGGATTAAGCAATGAGGCAGAAAGGGCCGGCTCCATTTGCCAAGCCCCGCAGGCCGAAAACGGATGTGGCGCCCCCCCCCCCCACTCCTCCGGCCACGCGGTCGCGGAGGGGCCCCGGCGGGAACGGGACCCCGTGTTGCCCTCCCGGCCGCCGCACAGCCCGGCCGCCCCGGCGGCTGCCAGCCAGGCGCCGCGCCACCTCAGAGAAGGCGGTCTCAGCCGGCAGCCAGGCCGCCGCACGCTCCCTCGCTCAGGCGCCCCGAAAGCCCGGGCTCGCAGGCGCCTCCCTCAGCTTCCGCCCGATGCGCTCGGAGATCCCCCCACCCCGCTACCACCAAGCGCTCAAAGGACAAAGACCTTACCTTGCGCGAAGGCCCGGCTCGGTTCAGAAAAATAGTACGTCCGGCCGAAAAGGTGTCACCGACTCCAATGAGACCGGTTTCCGCCCGCCACCCTGCCTCTTATACCCTGTCTCAGAACCTTCCAGAAGGGACCCGCCCCTGCCGGCTGCCTATCATGGCAGCCTCAGCCAATGGTGCCCGGCAACCTCTGCAAGCCCCAATGGGAAGCCTGCTCCAATCCTAGGGCCCCGCCCCCTCCCGCCCTCACCCCACCCCATCCCGCGGTGACGCACCACCGCAGCGTTCTGGAACTTTCAGGCTCGCCCCCGCTCTCCGAGCGGCCCCGGGGAAAGCGAGGGTGGGGCCGACAAAGCCCGCGCGCGGGAGTCCTCAGTCACCCCGGGCGTTGGGGGGGAAGGGGAGAACCGCATATACGCATGCGCTTCCTGTCGGCGCGGGCGGGAGGGGCCGGAAGGAGGAGAAGGAAGAGGGGCGGGCAAATTTAGAACGAGCCAATGACAGCAGCGCAAACCGCGCTGTTCGCCGGCTCGGAACCGGGAGAGGATGAGGGTAGGACCTGAAGGGAGGGGTCCAGGAGCCGAAGCCCGGGAAGAGAAGACGGAAGTGGAGCGAGGACAAAATGGCCGCGAAGGTTGTTTCTCCCCTCCCCCACCTAAGTATTCCTCCACCCTCACTGCAATATGCAAGAAGGTCCTCTAGGCCGGCTTAGGTTCCGCGGATCCACGTTTCGGAGAAGCGATTCTTTTAGGCTAGGCCTGACCGCGGGATGTTGCGGCCGACGATCCGGCCTTGGGCGGGTTGGGGGGAGGCCGGCGCCTCGTGGAAGAACTTGATCGGGGCACCCTGGATTGCAGTTGGAGGGAGTTGGTAGTACACTGCCGGTGTCGCCTCCGCTTTTGCGCTGGCTGGGACAGGTTTCTCTAGCAGGTGCTCAAAAACCTCACGCCGCTGCGGCAGCGGTTGGCCGGCAGCCCCCGGAGCGGGGGTTCGAGGGGCCCTGCTTCTCAGAAACCGCAGAACCAGGACCCTGGGTTGGGGCTAATAGGCAGCCACACGTGTTTCTCTGAGCGTAGACCCCGGAGCCTCTCCCTTTCTCTTTCCGAGAACTGACTCGGCTTTCTGATTCATCCCCACCCCCACGTGTCCCAGCCCTACAGCTCTGCTATTGTGGAAGAAACACTAAAAAGAAGTCTCCCCTCCCCCCAGCCCCTGGAAACCGGCAGGCGTTAGGAAATCCTAGGTTCTGGCAGTCCTGAGACTTAGCTTTGGATTTTTTTTTTTTTAATTTGAGCGTTTTTCAGAAACGAAGTAGTATCTTGTCTACCTTGATTTTTGTCAAAAGTGAAACGGCAACCAACGCAGCCGTCCTGAAAACGTGACTAAGCCCGTGCAGGAAGCAGTGGTGCCTAGACTTGTACATGGTGGTGCATGGCGGCAGCCATTTAAGGCCTTGTCATTTTAAGAGCCCGTCTCAGTTCCTTGGGTGCTTGCCAGGTGACCTTTCAAACAAGCCGGGCAGCTTTTATTCCTATTTAGTAGAGACGTGGGTGCGGCTGGGTGGGGAGATAGTTTTAAGGCTCCCCTCGCAGAATTTTCAGCAGCAGGCCTGAAATGAGGTTGGCAGACAGCGTGAATTAGGCTGTGAGAAGAGCTGAGGACGCCTTGTCCTTGTCAGAGCCAGCTTCAATGTGATTAAAGAGTATTTTCTTATCTGCCTTTTCGGGGAGTGTGAGCCCGGCATCCGATGGAGGTACTTGTTTAGCGTCTCCCCACCTCCCTAGAAGTTAATTTTAGGCAGCGGTTTGACCATGTGCAAAGTGCTCGCTGGTTTTTCATTTATCATCAAACCAATGTGTTACTAACCCCTGAATTAGGAGAAAAATGAAGTTCAGAGGTGTTACTTGTGGGAAGGTTAACAACTGGCTGAGCTAGAGCAGGATCTTTGGTCTTCTTTATTGGTTACACGGTTACACTACAGTGTAATGTCTTTTCTAGAAACACTGAAGTCCGAGTCCAGAAGGAGGAAGGTGTGTGCCGTGGGACGCTGCTTTCAGTTTCGTTTGGCATCTGCAGTCGTTCTTTTCACACTCAAGTGCTGGAAGTCTCAGTTTAAAAAGTACAGTTTCTGAACAGCATCCTGCATTTTGTATATTTTGTTTGCCTTTGAACAATGTATAGCATTTTAATTTTTTTTTAAGATGTATTTATATGAAAGTCAGAGAGTGCTTCCATCTGCTGATTCACTTACCAAATGGTTGCAAAGACCAACCTGAGCCAGGAACCAGGAGCTTCAGGTGCAGGGGCCCAAACACTCAGGCCATAGCAGAGAGCTGGATCACAGTGGAGCAGCCGGGACTTGAACCGGGGCCCATATGGGATGCCAGCACTGGAGGCATCGGCTTTACTGGCTACACCACAGCATCGACCCAACTAAACTTTAATTTTAGATCTTGAGTGAATGTGCTGTTTGAAACTTTGTATATTGAAAGAGGTGGAGAACAGTTCTCATTCATATTTTGAGCCTTAAATTCATAGGCTGTGAATCATTCGATGTAATAAGAACAAAGTCCAGGTCTTGTGAGAACACATTTGGGAGTGACCAGAGAAACAGGTTACTTGTTCTGTATTAATCACTGCTATTGGGTGGATGCCAATCCCAGTTTTTTTTTCCACTGGTTCAATAACTAAAATGCAGGCCAGTGTTGTGGCATAGCGGGTAAAGCCACCACCTGTGAGGCTGGCACCCCATAAACTCCCTGCTAACGGTCTGGGAAAAACAGCAGAAGATGGCCCAAGTACTTGGACCCTTACTACCTATGTGGGAGACCTGGAGGAAACTCCTGGCTCCTGGCTTCGGATCAGCTCAGCTCCAGCTGTTGCAGCCATTTGGGGAGTAAACCAGCAGGTGGAAGATCTCTCTTTCTGCCTCTACCTCTCTGTAACTCTGCCTTAAGTCTTTAAAAAAAATTAAATGGAAGTTCAGGTGCCAGGGACTGCAGTAGAGTCTGGAACCTAAGGCTTCTGACTGGGGAGTAGGGTAGTGATTAACATTTTTGTGTGTCTATCACATGCCTTGCAAGCACTGTTTTTAAGTGCCTTGCATATATTTAATTCTCACTACAGATCTAAGAGGGAGCAACTGTTGTGATCCTCATTTTGCAGATGAGAAGATGTAATAAGCTGAATGGTTAAATGATGAAGCCAAGCCACAAAGTCAGATTGTGCAATCTGGAGTTCACACCCAGTCTGGCTACAGTGTCCTCATAAAACTTTGCTTTCTGCTGTCTGAAATACTGTGGTGGGGCCACTATGGCATTAGTAGGTTAAGCCTCTGCTGGCCTGCAGCACCAATATCCCATATGGGCACAGGGTTGAGTCTCAGCTACTCCATTTCCAATCCAGCTCTCTGCAAATGGCCTGGGAAAGCAGTGGAAGATGGCCCAAGTGCTTGGGCCTCGGAACCCATGTGGTAGACCAGGAAGAAGCTCCTGGTTCCTGGCCTTGGATACGCCCAGCTCTGGCTGTCTCCACCATTTGGGTAGAACTATCTCTCTGTCTCTCTCGCTCTCTCTCTCTCTCTGTCTCTCTCTCTGAAACTCTGCCTCTCAAATAAATAAATAACCTACTGGCATTGTGGCACAGTAGGTTAATCCCCCACCTGCAGTGCCAGCATCCCATATGGGTGCCGGTATTAGTCCTGGCTGCCCCTCTTCCAACCCAGCTCTCTGCTGTGGCCTGGGAAAGCAGTTAGAAGATGGCTCAAGTGCTTGGGCCTCTGCACCCACATGGGAGACAGGGAAGAAGCACCTGGCTCCTGGCTTAGGATCAGCTCAGCTCCAGCCGTTGTGACCATCTGAGGTGTGAACCAATGGAAGGAAGACCTTTCTTTTCTCTCTCTCTCTCTCCTTCTCACTGTCTGTAACTCTACCTCTCAAATAAGTAAAATCTTAAAAAAAGAAAAAAGGCACCAAAAAAAACCCACCATGGCAAAATGGTAAAGTCACATTAAACTGAAGATTGGATTGTCCAGTTAGAGGATTGAACTTGGGCTCCCTTTCCCTCTCAAATAAATGAAAAATGCAAATCAAGTGCTCAGCAGGTTATCCTGTGCAATAAAACAGCAATGACAAGGACTCCACTCGCAGTAGCTAGTCTAGGCATGAGGGTGCTCTGAAGCATAATGTGATGAGAGGCGGGGGATGGGGGGGGAGGTGTTGGGCTGTTCTCCAGTAGTGACAGTTTGTACCTGGGTTATTTGATAGTCTTTAATTATATCAGACTGGAGTTTGCCTTTGCAATTCCTCTTTAGTATTAAGGATCCATTTTCATTTGTTTTTATTATGAGAAGCATGGTGGAATGGAAAGAACATGGACTTTATTTGGAGTCAGACCTGAATTAGAATTCAAACCATTTCTATGCCAAAGAGGTAGTTTCTTTTTTCCTTTTTAAAAGGAAAACTTTGGAAAGTGTTAGGAAGATGTTCCGTTCACTGGTTCACTCTCCAGATGGCTGCAACAGCTGGTGCAGGGCCAGGCAGAAGCTAGGAGCCAGGAGGTTCATTTGGGTCTCCCAAGTAGGGAATCTTTGGCTGCTCTTCCCAAGCCATTAGGAGGGAGCTTGATCTGAAGCGGAGCAGCTGGGACTCTGAGACTCCTCCCAGTGCCCATATTTGGTGCTGGTATTGTAAGCAGTGGATTTATTCACTATGCCACCATGCTTGCCCCCTAGTTCTCCTTTTTGTAAAACTACCCTCATGTTTGTTGCAAGTGAAGTAAGTTGCAAAACAGTACTTTGCCTGTCCTGTCAGTCCCCCTTCCCTTATTCCCAAGGCTTCTTAAATCTAAGTATCAAAGGACTCAAAGTCTTCTATTGAATTCCCAGAGACCCTAAAGTTAAGAACTTTCTTTGGTCTTTTAACTTTCAAAGCTGTTCTG
The DNA here is from genome assembly GCF_051225735.1 of Oryctolagus cuniculus. Classification (NCBI taxonomy): domain Eukaryota; kingdom Metazoa; phylum Chordata; class Mammalia; order Lagomorpha; family Leporidae; genus Oryctolagus; species Oryctolagus cuniculus. The sequence goes on from NC_142867.1 coordinate 115,564,303, forward strand.
ATAAGGAAGGTAAGATTAGGAGAAACAGACTGTGTGTTCAGTTTGCATTGTGGATGTGAAAGCAGATAAGAAATTGAATTCAAACTAAGTCCTTTTTGGGATAGCTACTGGATGGAGTCACCAACTTCTCCAGTGTTCTGGGAGAAGAGGAAGCAAGCCTTAAAATGGTGAGACCAGGGCAAGAAAGAACAAGCTAAGGGTTGTTTTTCTTTTTTTTTTTTGTATCGTTACTGGTTATTGACAAAATGTTGGAGTACTGTCAATTGAAGAAACTTCTAAATAGATTATTTAAATTGGCATAATTCATTAGGCAATATGTAAATGAATAATTAATCAACCTAAAGTAGACAGCCCCTTGTCTTCTTTTTTCTTCCCAAAAGTTAAAAGTTTAGGGTTTAATTGGATAATTTGTATAAAATTATGTGATGTACGTTACTAAATGACATTTTAGAAAATTATTCAACATCAAAGAATGGTGAATTTATACAGAAGTTCCTTCAAAACCTCAGGTATTAAAAACAACCTTTGTTGGACCCAACGACATTGTTTAAAGATGCAGTTTATGCCCTGATTACCCAAAGACTTGAGTGTACTTATTGCATTTCATAAGGGAAATTTGAAACCAGAATGACTCACGCTGTTATTAATATTTTGACTTTCTAAATGCAGCCAGGTATAAGTTATTGCTATTGGATAACAGCATACAAGTAAGCCCAATATCTTTTTTTTTTTTAAAGATTTATTTGTTTATTTATTTGAAAGAGGGAGAGACAGAAACCATCCGCTGGTTCACTCCACAAATGGGAGTAACAGCCAGAGCTGGAGCCAGGAGCTTCTTCCAGGTCTCCCACGTGGGTGCAGGGGCCCAAGGACTTGGGCCATCTTCCACTGGTTTCCCAGGCGCATTAGTGGGAGTCTGAATTAGAAATGGAGCAGCCAGGACTTGAACCAGCGACTATATGGGATGCCAGCACCAGCTTTACCCACTAGGCCACAACGCCAGCCCCTAACCCAAATACCTTTTTTCCCCAATGTTGCCCTCTAACCAGATCATGCTTTATAACATACTCATGCCTAGTGTTACTGATAATGAAGTCCTTGTCATTGTTATTTTATTGTGCAGGACAACATGTTAAGAACTTGTTATATATATTAATGTTAGCCGTCGCAAAACACACCGAACACCGGAGTAAGGGAAAGGGTTTATTGGGGAATACCCTACAGACCGGAGTGAAGGGGTGGCGAAGGAAAAAGAGAGAAAGAGAATGTAAGAGAGAAACAGAGAGGAGAGGAGCTAGCAAGGAGAGAAGATAGAGCAGAGAAGAGGAGAGAGGAGAGCAGAGCCAAGAGAGAAGAACCAAGAGCCAAGAGAGCACATGTTCAGGAACAGGCCCTTTTAAAACTTCGCCTGAGGGTGGGCAGGGAAGCAGGAGCAGCGAATCCCATTAGGATGGGGGTGGAGCCTGGCTCAGGTAGCTGGGCCATGTGGCCACCTGGCTAAAACTGCACCAGTTTCCTAACAGAACTTGGCTTGTATTATCTGTTTAGTCCACAGGAAAAGAAAGGGAGCACTCCCAGGATTGGTTCATTCCCCAAATGTCTGCAAGGGAGGGGGACAGAGTTCAAAACTAGGAGCCAAGAACCCAATGCACGTCTCCCATCCCTTGAGCTTTTTTTTTGTTTGTTTGTTTTTGACAGGCAGAGTGGACAGTGAGAGAGAGAGACAAAGAGAAGGGTCTTCCTTTTGCCGTTGGTTCACCCTCCAATGGCCGCCGCGGCCGGTGCACTGCGGCCGGCGCACCGCGCTGATCCGATGGCAGGAGCCAGGAGCCAGGTGCTTTTCCTGGTCTCCCATGGGGTGCAGGGCCCAAGCACCTGGGCCATCCTCCACTGCACTCCCTGGCCACAGCAGAGGGCTGGCCTGGAAGAGGGGCAACCGGGACAGAATCCGGCGCCCCGACCGGGACTAGAACCCGGTGTGCCGGCACCGCTAGGCGGAGGATTAGCCTAGTGAGCCGCGGCGCCGGCCCATCCCTTGAGCTTTTTAAGACATCTTGTTGAGCCCCTGTACTGTGGAGAGGATGTGCTGTATAAGTTGGAGTCTTTATATTTTTATTGCTTGAATTATTAGTGCCACTTAGAAGTAGCAAACTGGATTTCCTTTATATCTTTATATAGAAATAATCCATATTTCTTTTATATCTTATTTTTCCATCCAGGAAAGGTAATAAAAACAAGATATAAAAAACTAAAGGGAGTGTAAAGTCAGTCCAAAATAATTGTAAACATAATAACTTCAAACTATGAGGTCCCTGAAGTGTTTGAGCTCTTTAAAACATTTTTGATAAATTGATCTGCCTTTAGCATCTTTGGAGAATCAGGTGTGCCTATTACTTTGGAGTTTTAATGCAGCTGATCTTTTTGTCTCAGAAGGCTGACAGATTTCTTAACCTTTATGTTTTCAAAATATTCTGCTTAGCATTCAACAGAGATTGTATCATATAACCTAAGCCTATCATTACTTTATCATAAAAACTTCACAGGCAATTTTAAAGTTGGAATGTTACCCTGAAATAATTTGGATTTAACTGTGTGAGTGAGCTAAGTGTGTCCCAGGTATGGTGAAAAGCATTAAGGCAAGGAAGAAAGCAAGGAGGAAAGCAAGGAGAAAGGAAAATTCATGGTTTGGGATAAAGGTTTGAGAATTTCAGGAATAAAAATAGTGACTGATCAGAATCTGCAGTTCTGATGGAATAGGCTAACACAGTGGCTGGGTTTAAATCCTGGCTGTGCTACTGACTCAACCTCTCTTGACCCTTAGTTTTCTCATTTGTAAAAAGAGAACACAGATATCTCCTTATGGGGTTAATGTGAGTATGAGATTGAGACAAGCTATTAGTGTACTTAGTATGAGTGGCACATGGTAATGGCTCAGTAACTTATGATTACTGTTATTACTGCTCTTCTATTATGATAAACCTCTGAAGTGTTTTTCAGGTACATTTGAATCTTTTAGTGTGGACTTCTCTTTCTGGATTTCTTTGAATTTTAGTGTGTGCTTCTCTGTTGGTACTTGTTTGCAAAAAACTTGCTGTATCATCACTTACCATCGCCTGTATTACTTAGCATTTTACCTTCTGAGAAAAAAGTATATGGCATGTTTGTGACTGAAATCAATACATATTAGATCGTATTCAGTCTGAGTCCTTCTGTTCTGTAGGCAGCAAGCTGATAAATTTCCAGGGTGGATTATATGAACTTCAGTCTCGCCTACAGTATCATCTTATTTATTTTTTCTTAAATTGCTGATACAGATGCATCTATAATAAATAGTTGGTTTTTGTGATGCTTAAACACAGTCCCAATTACAAAGCAGTTTAGAAGTTGAAATATAAACAGTTGAACACCAGAAACGAAGCAAAATTGTATATGTCGTTTTGGAACAGTTTTGAAATTGTGTTTATACAATATAGGAACAATGTCTTTAACCTCTTTATTTTACAGATTTTTTTTGGTGAATGTATTTTATTGAAATGGTTACTGTCTAAACATCTATGCCATTCCATCTACTTCTTTTTCCTACATTGCGTTTGTTTCATATTAAATTTTACTTGCAGAGTAAATGGAATGTGGTGGAACCAGTATGGCTCTAACTTTATTGTAAGCCTAGAGCCTGTATTCTCTAAACCCAGATGTCTGACTTGAGAAGTGCAGTATCATTGCTAAGACTTCAGCACCTTACCTCTAAGAATCTTCAGTTCCTTAGAATTTTCCAGGCTCTTAGTGTAATCTGTTTTAGGTATTTGTTGTAGGTTTCCACTGTCAATAGATTTCCAAAATAATTTGGATATTCAACTGGTATTTTAGTCTTCTGATAATTAATATGTTCAAACTAAATCTCTGTTTCATGCACGATTTATTCCTGCTTTCAAAGGCTTAGGCAGGCCACTTTAGGTTCAAAGGTTCTAACACAAGAGCAAATTACTAGTGATGATAGAGCTGCAGCCTCCATAGTGTACTTGTTTGGCTCAGGTACTCTAGAAATGAGAATTCTCAGAATCATAAAGCAGGAGAGATATGTTGCCTGGATACCACACTACCAGAAGAATAAAAATATAGCCAGAATAAGGGGTTTTATCTCTTACAATGAGTTAGTGTTAGAAGCATTCCAAATACGCCAGTACTCTTGAACTGGTAGCAGAAGTTCTTTATGTTACTTCCTCAGTGTCTCATTTCCCACCATTTTTAGAGAAGATAAAACTCAAGTTAAAATGTTCACCCAAAGATAAATTCCTCAGGACTTTAGAAGGAGGTGGACTTGTACATTGTAAGGACTCTGTTGTGAGAGTTAAATGTAGGAATGAAAAACCAAAGAAATGGGGCAGAATCCCAGGTCAGCCTTTTTCCTTTAAGCATCTGATTTCTCTTTGGGAAACAATGCTTTCATCACCATATCCAGTATTACTTTTCTTTCCTTTAGCCCTTTGGATAAGAAGAAATACTCTGTTCTACCAGTGGTGATCAGTTGACACTTGTGCTGGGTTCCTTGATGGGCAATTTCAGGTTCAGCGTTTGTGCTTTGTGTCTTAGTAGTCAAATCCATTAAAAAGGGATGACGAGGCTGGCTCTGTGGCATAGCAGATAAAGCCACTGCCTGCAGTGCCTGCATCCCATATGGATGCTGGTTCAAGTCCCAGCTGCTCCACTTCCAATCCTGCTCCCTGCTAATACTCTGGGAAAGCAGCAGAGGATGGCCTAAGTCCTTGGGCTCCTGTACCCATGTGGGAGACCTGGAAGAAACTCCTGGCTTCAGACCAGCTTAGCTCCGGACGTTGCAGCCATTTGGGGAGTGAACCAGAAGATAAAAGCTTGCTCTCTCCTCTATAACACTGCCTTTCAATTAAATAAAATGGATCTTTAAAAAAAAAAAAAAAGACACTGTATTGGAGACAGCTGGTTTCTCAGACACCTTTCTGCTCCTGTGCATCCACTTCCAATAACTATCCTGGTGAATCCTTTCTGCCAATTCTAGACTTTATTATTTTTAATATTTTATTTATTTGAAAGGCAGAGCGACAGAGAAAGAGAGCTTGATCTTCCATCTGCTGGTTCACTCCCCAGATAGCTGCAACAGCCAGGGCAGGGCCAGGCTGAAGCCAGGAGCCCAGTGTTCTATCTGGGTCTCCTGTGTGGGTAACAGGGGCCCAAGTACTTCAGCCATCTGCTGCTGCCTTCCTAGGCACATTAGCAGGTAGCTGGATTGGAATAGAAGCAGCAAGACTCTTTAACAGGTGCTCAAAGGGGATGCAAGCATTGCAGGTGGAAGCTTAATGCACTGTGCCTCAGTGCCCATCCCTCTTTCTGCCAATTCTTTGCTAAATGCCAACAGCTAAGATGTTAATAGGCATTCGCCCTACCTTCTGACATTAGTTACTTTCATCATCGCTTCCCTAATTGTTAGTTCCCTTTCTTTTCAGCTCAGAGATGCATTTCCTTAGAGGCTAAGGCTGGGACAACACTGAATTTCCCTGCTTCAATCTCCCAGGAGGAAATGATATTAGCATATACTTGGAGTGTCATTAGGAAATGTTAGCAGCTTCTGATCTTTTTGATATTTTAAGACTTAGGATCATTAAAAAGTCCCAGGTTCACATCCTTCTGAAGTGAAAAAAATGGAGGAAGCTACATGTATGGTGCAATACTAAACTTCCTTATCTCTCCCTAACATATTCAGAGGAAACTAATCAAATCTTTTTCTCTAGTTAGTCTTGAAATTCTGGTTTCACATGTTCTCAGAAGTAAGAAATTATAGTGGTATATCAGGTGGTCTTTCAGCCTTCCTAGATCTCTTTTTATCTAGAAGACTTCTTTCTAAGGACATGATTAAATGATGTAGTGAAATTTTTCTTTCTCTTGAGATATCCAGCAGAGAAGCCCTCAGGGCATCTGATTTGAGAAAAAATCCACAATTGTTCCAACGTATATTTCTGGTGTTTGTCAGCATTTCCCTGTGATGGAAAGCTTTTCATTGTCACTTGTCACATCCTGGACTCCCTTTTTGATGTAATTTAGGTTTCAGTGTAACTAGGGAGATGAGCAGTAGATAGAGTAGAAGAAAGTCAATCTCCATCTCCCACTCTTTAAACTCCTTGAAACCTTAGGACAAATGCAGGCAAGTTGATAGAAGAGATGTGTTTCCTTTGTGGAGTTCTTAGAGGTGGTTAGCCCAGTACATGGTGAAGATAGGTGTGATATAAGGCTGTGGGTTCTGCTTGAGTATCTGAGTAATTAACAGTAATCCAGTAGATTTTATAAATGCATAGAAAACTTACAAACAATATCCCAATTCTTTTGGACAGTGGTGAATCAAAGCATTGATAGAAAATATCCCTGGTGAGAAGTTTTGGTGTGTTTACCTCACCTATACATCATGGGTCCTGGTCAAAAATACACAAATTTGGACACCTGTTTTCCCCCACTGTGGTCTAAAGGCATAATGAGTGCCTTTGGGGAGATGATCAACTTGCATCCTTTTGGTTCTCTGGTGTCACTTAAGGGAAGTACTCATCTCAGTCTGTTCCACACAATGCTCACTGCTACTTAAACGACCTCTTAATCTGGTTCAAAGGGGTTATGTGGCTGGTGACTGAGCTCCAGTGACTAGTAGAGTCCTAAGACCTGAATCTAGGAAAGCCTGGGAGTCACGTCGACTTTAATTTAGACAGTTTGGAAGGCTCTGCTCTGGCTGGGGATCATGCTCGTTGCAGTTTCTGCTTTGGTCAGAGTAGCATGGTGGACTTTCTTTGGTTCAGAACTTTTTGTGTCTGGCCCCACTAGACCATATGCCTGGGTGACCAGTCCTGGCTGGGGTGCTGCATCAGTCGACAGTGTCCGCTGGCTGCGTGAGGCACTATTTGCTGTGGAGCGAGTAGAGGAAGAACCAGAGCGTGAGCTCCGAGAGCCTGAGGAAGAGGAGCTGGGTTTCACAAGGCGGGCTTTGGGGGCTTCAGCATCTTCTCTGAAGAGAAAACACAGCAAAGACAAACTTTATTACTGACAGGACTGTCATGGCTTCTACTATGGTTGCTTCATCTGAGATTTCCTAATCAATCCCTCAACCTGTAAACCTCAAATAATACCATTGGAAGGCAGCCATGTAGGTCAATAGGCACTTCATCATTTCTTAAAGTTTAATGCTTGGCTTAGGCAAATGTGTGTTCTGTTAACCCAGAGGTCTACTCTGTTACACGGGGAAGATTCATATCATCTCACATTGAGAAAGTCTTAAGGCCTGTCGTTTGTATTCCCCTTATGAATGGAAGTAAACCAGCAGTAATGGGAAGCTGAACTTTTAAGACTGTTGTAGATTGTTTTGTACAGTGAAGTCTAGGGGGAAACCAGACCATCTGTCCCTAGACTAGATCATCCTGCCTTACAGAGTGATCGTTTGACAGATTCATAGTTAGGAGGAAACTGGGGACACTATGTTGACAGGTTATTATGGAGCTGACCTCAGAAAAGAAGCCCAGTAGAAGTGGGGATTTGGGGTTGCTTACCGAATTTCATTAGGTCTTTCTTCTTCCTCATATCTCTTTTTATCTTTCCTTCGGATTAGCAGCCACACCAAGAGGAAAATGAGCAGAGCTCCAGCTACTATGCCTGTCACTGCTCCTGCAACCATACCGATGCTTTGTACATCTATTTTCTCAGAAGCAAAAGCACAAAAAAAAAAAAAAAACCACACAGAACATAAGCCAGGAAATTCAGGAGCTCAAACAACAACAACATAAGCACTGAACAGGATGCATATTTCTAGGGCTCTGTGTTCCGAGTAGGACCATGGTATATTCATGTGACTGTCTTGATATTTTTGCGGTTGCATTAACTGAATCACAGATTTTATCAGCAGTTGGTCCAGATTTTACTGAATAAGCCTGAATTGATTCAGATGATAAAACTGAGGCTGGGAGACTATATCTAGTTATCTATCTATAATATGTATAGTATATATGTATATACACACATATATATACACACACACATGCAGCCCATATATTCAGATTGTCAATCTTGATAGGATAATGTTTGGACAGCTCTCTGGCTCTGTAAGCTTCTTTCTCTAACTTTCCCCTTCTCCCACCAATAAAATAAAAGGAATATAATAAGCAATGTTAGATGCTGTGTGGGATTTAGCAGTAGGTCCTAGAAATTCAGAAGTCAATGTGATTTGCACATCAGTTAAACTGATGAGTAACTAGATCATGGTGAGATAGCCCTTATGTTGTTTCAGGCACCAAATATTTATTGTCTACCATGCACCAGGCACATTCTAAGATACAGGCAAGGTTTCTGCTTTCGTTGCATTTACATTCCAGAATTGGGGGGAAACATAATAAACAAATAAATAAGGATAATTTCAGATAATGGATAAATTCTGTGAAGGCAGAAATTGGATGGGTGATATTTTAAAGGAGGAATAGAGGGCTGCTGTTTAAATTTAGGTGATCTGAATTTTGAAGCGGTGACATTTGAAGCATAAATGATGTTAGACTGTTATGATCAAGGAACAGAGCATTCCGGGCAGAAGGAGTAGTGGGTGTGATGAATATGAGAGTCTGTAGCACAGTGAGCAAGGAGAGTGCTGGGAGAAGAGGTCCTGCTCATGGAAACAGGAAGGGACCAGCTCACACCATGCCTCATAGGAGCAATGGAACAGTAACATGATCCACATTACATTTGAGAAAGCACATCATGGCGACTCTAAGGGAAAGTGGATTGTGGAGAGATAAGGAGAGAAGCAGGGATACTGGATAGAATACTTTTTGTAGCACAGGCTAGAGATGACAGTGGATTAGGCTAAGTAGAAGTGATGTGTGTCAAAACAGGTAGATGGATATTGCCTATATTTTAAAAATATTTTTGGGGCCGGTGCTGTGGCACAGCAAGTTAAAGCCCTGGCCTGAAGCGCTAGCATCACATATGGGTGCCAGTTCTAGTCCCAGTTGTTCATCTTCCGATCCAGCTCCCTGCTATGGCCTGGGAAAGCAGTAGAAGATGGCCCACATCCTTGGGCCCCTGCACCCATGTGGGAGACCCGGAAGAAGTCCTGGATCCTGGCTTCGGATTGGTGCAGCTCCAGTTGTTGCTGCCATCTGGGGAATGAACTAGCAGATGGAAGACCTTTATCTCTACCTCTCTAACTCTGTCTTTCAAATAAATAAGATAATAATAAAATATTTTCAACAGACTTTGGTATTTATTCTTGTCCTACTATCTTCATAAAAACTAAAGGACCTCAGAACCAGCACTGTGGCGTAGTGGGTAAACCCACCACCTGCAGTGCCAACATCGTACATGGGCGCTGGTTCAAGACCCAGCAGCTGCTCCACTTCCAAACCAGCTTCCTGCTATGGCCTGGGAAAGCAGTGGAAGATGACCCAAGTTCTTGGGCCTGTGCACCCACGTGGGAGACCCAGAAGAGGCTCCTGGCTTTGGATCAGCCCAGCTCCAGCTGTTGCGGCCATTTGGGGAGTGAACCAGCGGATGGAAGACCTCTCTCTCACTGCTTCTGCCTCTCTGTAACTCTGCCCTTCAAATAAATAAATAAAAATTCAAAAAAAAAAATGACCTATAACATAAAAATTGATTTTTTTTTTTTAAGGAAATAAGACTTTGCTATGCCACAATGCTAGCCCCTCAAAGTCTTATAGCAGGTTAAACCACCACCTGTGATGCTGGCATCCCATACGGGTGTTGGTTAGAGACCTAGCTACTCCCCTTCGACTCCATCTCCCTACTAATTTGCTTGGGAAAGTAGTGGAAGATGGCCCGAGTGCTTGGGTGCCTACTTCCATGTGGGAGATCGAAGGAAGCTCCAGGCTCCTGGCTGTGGCCTGGCACAGCTGTGACCAATGTGGCCACTGGGGAGTGAACCAGCAGATGGAAGATCTCTTTCTTCCTTTCAAATAAAATAAATAATTTTTTAAAGATTTATTGATTTATTTGGAAGTCAGAGTTACACAAGGAGAAAAGGAGAGGCAGAGAGAGGGGTCCTCATCCAATGGTTCACTCCCCAACTGGCCACAACAAACAAAGCTGTGCTGATATGAAGCCAGGAGCTGCCTTCTCCACCAGGTTTCCCATGCGGTGCAGGGGCCCAAGCACTTGAGCCATCTTTCCCTGCTTTCCCAGGCCATAGCAGAGAGCTGGATCGCAAGTGGAACAGCTGGGACTCTAACCGGCACCCATATTGGATGCTGGTCCCACAGGTGGCATCCCATATGGGCTCTGGTTCAAGACCCGGCTGCTTCACTTCCGATCCAGCTCTGTGCTATGGCCTGGGAAAGCAGTAGAAGATGGCCCAAGTGCTTGGGCCTCTGCACCCATGTGGGAGACCTGGAAGAAGCTCCTGGCTTCAGATTGGCACAGCTCCGGCCGTTGCAGCCAATTGGGGAGCGATCCAGTGGATGGAAGACCTCCCTCTCTGCCTCTCCTCTCTCTGTAAGTCTGAGTTTCAAATAAACAAAATAAATCTTAAAAAAAAAAAAAAAGGTTGATGCTGTTTGCACAGGTATATTTACTTTTGAAAATTTATTGAGATGTGAACTTGAGGATTTATGCATTTTTCTGTTTTACTTCATTGTATTTATCTTCCCCAAAATGTATAGATTAAACTAAATTGTGCTACCAGTTTATACTCCAGTCAGAAATATGAAAGCACCTGTTTTCCAACAACCTGTGTAATCCTTAGTACCACGGTTTTTATCTTTACCAAGCTGATAGATTAAAGTGGTGGGACTTTTTTTGTCCTCTGTGAAGAAAAAAATTCTGGAAGTTGAAAACAGACCAAAAAAGTTCATTGGTTGGCAGTTTTCAGCTCTGTAAAGGCAACTGGTAAATCTCTGTCCAGTAGAGGTGGAAGTAGTTGATGTTCCAGTTAAACAGATGACTCCAAAAAGTACAGTCTGTGATGTGGCTTTGTAGGACATTAACCAGTTTGATGTCTAAGCTAGCAATCTTTTTCATCTGTTACATTGTTTCTATTTACCTAACTTCTTAAATGTACTTTGGACCAGTTTTTATATCTTAATTACTCCCTAAGTAATGGATTAAATAAAATCTTTAATCTGTTGAAGTCAATATTTTACTTTTTTTGAAAATTGTACTTCAACAACAGTCTGTGCCTATTTTGGTTTAGCTGTGTTCTCACTTAAAAGAGTTCATTATCATGTTTTTATATACATGGATTACTAGACTATGTACTCTAGTGGTTTTATAAATATGTCCATAGATTATTCACTACCTCCCCCTTCAAGAGGTAGAGCTTCATTTTCCTGCTTCACAGAGTGGTCTGGACTTAGTATATAGTTCTAATGAATAGAATATTAAAGTAATGGCATGTCAAACCTCAGGTTTTATCACAAAAAAAGCACTGCAGTTCTTTTTCAGGTCTTGAGTTTCTTAGATCTCTGATTGTGCTTAGATCCTCTTGCTCTCAGATCACTTACTTTGTAGAAGCCAGCTGCTTTGTCACAAACCTTATGTAGAGGCCCATGTGGTGAACTGAGGCCCCCACCCACAGCCAAGTGAGTAAGCCATCTTAGATCATACAGCACCAGGCAAGCTTGCAATGACTGCCACACTAGTTATCTTGCTGTCAACGTCTCCTGAGGAGACAGTAAACAAGACTTCCTAGTTAAGCCATTCCCAACTTTCTGACCCACAGAAATTAAGAGATAATAAAGACCAGTTTAAACCACTAAATTTTGGAGTACTTGGTTACACAGGAATAGATATTAGAGGGGCTGACACTACAGGCATCCCATATGGGCACCGGTTCAAGTCCTTGCTGCTCCACTTCTGATCCAGCTTCCTGCTAATGTGCCTACAAAAGCAGTGAAAGATGGCCCAAGTACTTGGGCCCCTGCACTGATGCAGGAGGTCCAGATGAAGCTCCTGGCTCCTGGCTTTTGATCATCCCAGCTTCAGTGTGAGCCAGTGGATGGAAGATTCATTCTCTCTCTCTCTCTCTAACTCATGCCTTTCAAATAGATAAATCTATAAATATATATATAAAATGTATAAATTATAAAATTAAAAATTATATAAATATATATAAAATATATTAAAAATTTATACTGAAACATAATATATACATTTGTTATTTAAAGATGTATTTACTTGAAAGAGAAATATATATATATATACACATATATATATAAATATATTTATCTTGTGCTTTAAATAGATCTCCCATCTACTGGTTAACTCCCCAAATGACTGCAGCACCAGGGCTGGGCCAGGCTGAATCCAGGAGCCTGGAATTCCATCCAGGTCCCCCATATGGGTGCAGGAGCTCAAGAACCTAAGCCATTTTCCACTGCTTTCCTGGGCCCATTAACAGAGAACTGGATCAGAGCTGAAGCAGCCAGGACTCGAACTGGCACCCATATGGGATATTGGTGTTGCAGACAGCTTTACCTGCTGTGCCACAAAGCCACCCCTGTTTTTGTCTTTAAAATTTATTTATTGGTAGACAGAAATGAGAGAGTTCTCATCTACTGGTTCACTCTTCAAATGCCTGTCAGTCTGGGCTGTGCTAAGGCTGAAGCTGGGAGTTGGGAACTCAATCTTGGTCTCATGAGTGGCAGATACCCAATAACCTGAGCCATCACTGCTCCATCCTAGGGGCTGAGTTAGCTCAAACAAGCCAGGAGTTAGAGGTGGGTATTGAACCAAAGTGCTTGATGTGGTACACAGGCATCTTAATCACTAGGCCAAATGCCTACCCTTACCTTTATCTTTTAATTTGCTTTATCATGTTTTTTTTCTTTCTTTTTTTAAGATTTATTTATCTGAAAGGCAAAGTGACAGGGAGAGAGAGATCTTCTATCCGCTGGATCATTCCCCAAATGGCCACAACAAGCGGAGCTGGGCTAGGCTGAAGCCAGGAACCCAGAGCTCCATCTGGTCTCACACGTGGGTGGCAGGGGCTCAAACACTTGGACTATGTTCTGCTTTCCTAGAAGCAGGGAGCTGACTCAGAAGCACACCAGCCAGGACTTGAAACAGCACTATTTGGGATGCCAGCATCACAAGCAGCAGGTTGATCTGCTACACCACAATGCCAGCCCCTGTCCTTTCTTTTTTCAAGATTCAAACTCTAGATTATGAACCTGGAGTACATTTATTTATACTAAATAATTTGTTGCACTAAGTAATTACTAACACTGCTAGCATTCCTTGAGGACATGGGCTTTGGTTCTAATGTGTAAAGTTATCAAATTGAATTACAAAAATAGTAGCACTAGCTGATGTTGGATGTTCACCATTTGTCAGCCACCATTCCCAAGCAGTGGTACGTAAATCTGCTAATTTACTTAATTTACACAACTCTATGAGATAGATACTATCTTCATGTTACATAGATAGGAAACATGGAAAGGTTAAGAAACAGGAGTGTGCCCAGGGTAGTATATAGTTAATGGTAGCTGATATTGAAATCCAGGCAGTTGCTTGACTCCAAAGCTAACGCTCTTAATCACCTTGCTGCTGTCTCTTATCTGTAACTTGAAACATCTCATTCTGGATTATAACACATAAACATACACACACACTTGTTCACTGACAAACACTTTGTGGAAGGGAGGAATGTATCTACTTGCCTAGGATGATCAGTGGCATAACAGTTACAGAGAGAAGGAGAGACAGAGAGAAAGGTCTTCCATCCACTGGTTCACTCCCCAAATGGCCACAAACAGCTGGAACTGGGTTGATCTGAAACTAGGAGGAGCTAGGAACATATTTGGGGTCTCCCAGGTGGGTATAGGGGTCCAAGCACTGGGGCCATTTTGTACTGCTTTCCCAGGTCATAGCAGAGAGCTGGATCAGAAGAGGAGCAGCTGGGACATGAACTGATGCCCAAAGGGATGGTGACGTCACAGGTGGAGGCCCAGCCTGCTATGCCACAGCACCGGCCTGTTTATGATTGGTGTTTATTTGATCCCCTCCTGGATATAGTAAATTTCTTTAGGGGGCTGGTTAATTCACACATTTCTAACTATTGAGTCAGAAACAGTGTGGAGGGGTCTGCACTGTGGCATAGTGGGTAAAGCTGCCACCTGAAATACCAACATCCTATATGGGCGCTGGGCTGCTCCACTTCCCATCCAGCTCCCTGCTAATGGCCTGGGAAAAGCAGCAGAATATGGCCCAAGTGCCTGGGCCCCTTCCACCCATGCGGCAGACCTGGATGAAACTCATGGCTCCTGGCTTTGTCCTGACCCAGTGCTGGTTGTTGTGACCATCTGGAGAGTGAACCAGAGGATGAAAGATCTCTCTCTGTAACTCTGACTTTCAAATAAGTAAATAAAAAAAAAAAATGGAAAAAAAAAAAAAGTTGTTGAAAGGTCCTTGCAACTACTGAGTTTTTTTTAAGATAGATTTATTTATTTATTTATTTGAAAGAGTTACACAGAGAGAGGAGAGGCGGGGGGGGGGGTCTTCCATCAGATGGTTCACTCACTCCCCAGTTGGCTGCAACAGCCAGAGCTGCACCAATCTGAAGCCAGGAGCTTATTTTGAAGACACTGATAACATTCTAGAAATACAGACTGCCTTTGACTTTCTGTGACCTTAGTCACGATCAAAATATCTGACATGAACTATAATGCAAAGCAAAAACAGCCCTTTGGGATACTTACACTGCACAGTCACTCGAACCACACAACTTTCCTTCCCAGCCTCATTGCCTGCTGTGCACTGGTAGAGTCCAGAAGAGGACATTGTGAGATTCTGCAACAGAACTCGTCCAGGGTTGTTGTAATCTACACAAACAAAGAGTGACATTAAATCTCCCTTCTGATGGCATCTATATTTATTGCTTACTCTATTGCATCTTGACCTCAGATTCTTATGAAATCTGATAAGAATGAAATGACATCCTTTTTTGGAACATGGGAAGAAGGGAAGTATTCTAAATTGTGGTTCATCCTGCTGCTGAAGATATGAAAAGAAAAAGGATACTAAACAAGACAATAAGATATAATGAACTTATACAGTGTCTTTGTCATTTTCACATGCCATTTGAGGAAAGACATTTTCTTAGTTAATGGATGAAAAATTGGAGTTCAAGAGGTTCAGCAGATTTAGAATTCATGGACAGAGTAATATTTTGTTGGCTCAGTAGATGGTAGGAAGATGACTTACCAATTCTAGATTTGGGAGGCAGATGTTCATCCTCTCCCTCTTTCTCCCGGATTCGCTGCCAGTAATATACAATGGGCTTTGTGCCAGAGGATGACTCGCACTGTAAAGTCAGGTCACTTCCTTCTGTCAGTGCTCCTTCCAGTTCACACTTGGGCTTGGACGGTCTCACTGGTTAAAAAAGAAAGAAAAAATGTAATGATTCACACATCTCCAAATACAAGATTCTACTGAAATTCATGTTTTGTTTCTCCAGCCATCCCTTAGGGTTAACTTTAGAGTGGGGATTCAACCAACCAGCCATGCTTTATGTCACTCCTCTGAAGTACACCCACCTCCATTCCCTATGCACACGCACGCACACACACACATCACTTTCAACTGCTGTTAGTGCTATTGTAATTTTCAGGGACTACCTCAGAAATTCCCTCATCTCTTCTTAAAGAAAAGATTTGATTATTTATTGGAAATTTGAAGAAAGTTGAGTGTGATTTTACTGATACTGAAACAGGGATAGAAATTCATTAATTTAGAAGCAATTAAGTAGAATCTTATAGCTCTTGCTGTCAAAAACCAGAAATGAATTTCAATCATATCTGACAGATTTATGGTAAATATAGGAATGCTATTCAAATATTAGAGGATACTTCCATTTTTAAGTGGGTTACCATGGAAAATTATATTTTCTTTTTTTCATTATGGCTAAAACACATATGCTTCTTCTAGGGAACTGGGCCAAATGACTTTTTAGTATATAATGTAAAGTACTAAGCATGAAGTTTTGTAGCAACATGATACAATTAACTATCCATACCAGAGACCTTATGAAAAGATGTAGGCATTTACCTTGGCACCCTTTCTTACCTAAGACTTTTAAGATGACATGGCTCCACACATACCGCCCTGAATTCTTCACCTTACAGGTGTACCGGCCCTCGTCACTGGGCTTCAGCGGCTCAATCTGCAGAGAGGCATCTCCTGCCAGGAAATTGGAAGCAAAGGCTACTCGGCCCTTCTGTTCCTCAGTCAAGTTATTGTAGACATGATGACTGGAGTAAGTGATCACCTGTGGGACAGACAGAGGCAAGGTCAAGCAGTGTGGCTGTCGGCCTCCCTTCTCTCAAGGTGACGAAAGGAACTGCTCCAAGTGGCACAAAGTGGTCAAGCTTGGCACTGATTCTTAGGGTCCAAGAGACCTCTATATAATTCATTTATTTGAAATACCAAGTTTTATATTTATATATATATATATATATAGAGAGAGAGAGAGAGAGAGAGAGATCTTCATTTGCTGGCTCACTCCCAAATGGCTGCAATAGCCAGGGCTGGGTCAGGCTGAAGCCAGGAGCCTGGAACAACATCTGTGTCTCCCATGTAGGTGGCAGGAGTCTTAGCACTTGGGACATCTTCCGCTGCTTTCCCAGGCACATTAGCAGGGAGATGGATCAGAAGTGGAGTATCTGGGACTCAAACCAGTGCTCATATGGGATGCCAGCATTTGCAGGCAGTGGCTTAACTCACTACACCACAACGCCGGCCTCTCTGTTTTAAATAAAAGTGAAGGGTGCAGTGTATTTGCTTAGGACTTACTCATCCCTCCAAGAATAATATCTCATATTTGTGTAGGACTTAATTATCAGTACAGTTATTTCATTAAATGCTGAGTTAGTAAAAGTCAGCTAAATGAAGGAAAGGGGGAAAATACAAGTGCATGACTGTGTCTGCAGTAAACGTAGAATATTTTTGGAAGGGTACACAGCAAATGGGATCAGTAGTTGACTAAGAAGAATTGAGAGCACAGAGAATAAGTACAAAGAGGGGACTTAATGCCCTTTTCTGTCATTTGTGTTTCCTACCACTTGCACATGATCGCTTCAAAGTGCTCCTTGTGTTAGAAGATTTTATAGACCATCTAGTGTATTTCTTAGCACAGTTTTTTTTTTTGTGTGTAAGATTTTATTTGAGA
The DNA here is from genome assembly GCF_051225735.1 of Oryctolagus cuniculus. Lineage (NCBI taxonomy): Eukaryota > Metazoa > Chordata > Mammalia > Lagomorpha > Leporidae > Oryctolagus > Oryctolagus cuniculus. Next base: position 115,581,473 of record NC_142867.1, read on the forward strand.
GGTACAGTTACATACACAGGGAGACACAGAGAGAGAGGTCTTCCATCCACTGGTTCACTCCCCAAATGGCCACAACAGCCAGAGCTGGGCCTATCAGGAGACAGGAGCTTCTGGGTCTACCACACAGTTGTAAGGGTCCACACACTTGCACCGTTGTCTACTGTTTTCCCAGGCCACAGCAGAGAGCTGAATAGGAAGTGGAGCAGCCAGGACCAGAACCAACGCCCATATGGGATGCTGGCACTGCAGGCGGAGGCTTAGCCTACTACACCACAGTGCCAGCCCCCTTACCACAGTTTTTCCAAGTAATTATCCCACTTCACAGACAGGTGCCAGAACCAGGATTTGAAATAGGTCTTCTATAGTCATCTAATAAGGCAAGCATTTGGTACAGTAGTTTAAGTTGTTGCTTGAGATGCTTGCATCCCATATGAGTGCCTAATTTGAGTTCCAATTACTCTGCTTTTGTTATGGCTTCCTGCTAATTTTCATCTTGGGAAGCAGTAGAGGATAGTTTAAGTACTTGAGTCCCTGCCACCCATGTGGAAGATCTAGGAGTTCCAGGCTCCTGGCTTCAGCTTGGTCCAGCCCTGCCTGTTTACAGGCACTGGGGAGTGAAGCAGCAGATGGAGGATGGCTCTACCTCTTTGTTTTTCAAAGAAAATGAAAATAATTAAAATTTCAAAGTCATCTAGCCCATTGCTCTTGTATGCTACATTTACAGTCCTCATCGTGTACCTGCCTTTCTTTAACTGCTCATTAATTACTATTCAGAAAGTTTGGAAATGAAGGAAAAAAGTAAAATTGAAAAATCAATCTATTTTGTTCTTAGGAAAGTTGAGAATCCTGATGGAGGGACTGGTGAAGTTGAGGAGTAAATGGTTAAAATGCAGGTCTGATTATGAGGGCTTCATTGTTTGGTTTCATTTTTTTAGGTCATTATTGCTGATTAGTAAGAATGTTAGGTAAGAAAAAATTATATCCCTTACTTCTATAAAATATACATGAGCTTTGTGTGTTTGTTCTCACAAATAGTGAGACCAAAGAATAGATTTTCCCAATGGAAAAATAATAATCTTGATTTCTACTACATTTTCATCTGCCTGCATCACAACCTCTCATTCTTTTAACTTTTTTACTTTTCCCTGATTTCTTTATTCCATCATTTCACTGGTGTTAGTTACCAAAACCTTCCTGATGTAGTCTACCAGGACTTCAAGCTGTATAACTTCAGCTTTGTTCTTCCTGTCACTCAACAATCAAACTTGTATACGGTGAATATCAGCAGACACTTAGAACTACTACCTCTGATCAGGTCTGGAGAAGCTATTCAGATAAGTAAAATACTTTATTCAAGTAATTTATTGTGGGATTCACAAGGAGAGAATAAACATTGAAAAGTGAATGATTTATTTGAAATAACATCAGAGAGAATGTCCCAGAAAAGTTGGCAGCATAAGAATTAGTCTTTGAAAGATGAGTAGACTTAAGTAAGAGAAGAGTGAAGCAGGGAGCAGAGGGTGGGAGGGAGCATTCCAGATAAGTACTACAGCACTAAAAAAGGCACACAGGCATAGGAGAGTCTCCAGAGCACATTTCTGGTTGCAGCTGTTCCAGATTGTTTCACTCTGCTTAAGCCCTTAACCCCATTCTCAACCATGTGATGCTTTGCAGCTCATCAGAAATTTTCCTGAAAAGATCCAAAGCTATCCAATAAAATGTCTGTCACTTCTCCCTCTGTTCAGCAGCAGCATCTGTTTCGCCCTGACCACCTCTTGGAGAAAAATGCTTTCTCCTTTCTCTGCATTTTTTTTTTCTTCAGCAAATATTTATTGACCTCCTGTGTAAGGTATTGTGCTCAGCACTGAGAAAACAAGCAGGAATAAAACAGTCCCTGCACGGAAGAGTTAGCTCACAGTTTGGGGTGGGTAGGACAGAAATGAGTGAGAGAATGTTGAACACTGTCGCTGGTAATATACTCAAAACATTTTCATGCAGTATTGCCCTGTCATTTCAGCTGCCACTACTATTGTGACAGTTCTGAGGTCCTTCTCTCTCTCCCCAGCATTACTTTTGAGTTCTAGTTTCATCCTTCCAGCTGCTTGAATTCTGTAAATTTCTGTCCTCTCCAGTTTACCCTGCATAGTTCTGCCAGGTTAATCTTACCAATCTAAAACACACGTTAGTTCTTCCAGCCTTTACATAATGGTGTACAATCAGCCTGCATTATTTCCCCTTTGCTAATAAGATTTTGCTTTCTGTGTTCCCATATTTTACTCGCTACATTTCCCACTTAGAAACTCTCATTTCTTCATATAAAGAAACACTATTCAGTCCTTTAAGCCCCAAATCAGTGTTAACTCTTCATCAAACCTTCAAAGATACAACACTGATGATTATCTTTGGCTAGGCTATTTTGCAACTCCTCAATCCTTCATTCAGTAAGCATTTATTTTATTTTTAATAGAAAACTTTGCCGGCGCAGCGGCTCACTAGGCTAATCCTCCGCCTAGCGGCGCCGGCACACCGGGTTCTAGTCCCGGTTGGGGCGCTGGATTCTGTCCCGGTTGCCCCTCTTCCAGGCCAGCCCTCTGCTGTGGCCAGGGAGTGCAGTGGAGGATGGGCCAGGTGCTTGGGCCCTGCACCCCATGGGAGACCAGGAAAAGCACCTGGCTCCTGGCTCCTGCCATTGGATCAGCGCGGTGCGCCGGCCGCAGCGCACCGGCCGCGGCGGCCATTGGAGGGTGAACCAACGGCAAAGGAAGACCTTTCTCTCTGTCTCTCTCTCTCACTGTCCACTCTGCCTGTCAAAAAAAAAAAAAAAAAGAAAAGAAAAAAGAAAACTTTTATTTATAAATATAAATTTCAAAAGTTCAACATCTGGATTATAGCAGTTCTTCCCCCCATAACCACCCTCCCACCAGCAAACCATCCCATCTCCTATTCCCTCTCCTATCCCATTCTTCATTAAGATTCATTTTTAATTATCTTATATACAGAAGATCAACTCTATGCTGAGTAAAGATTTCAACAGTTTGCACCCACACACACACACACAAAGTATAAAGCACTGTTTGAAGCATGGCTTTACCATTAATTCTCATAGTACTACACATTAAGGACAGAAGTTCTACATGGGGAATAAGTGCACAATGACTCCTGTTGTTGATTTATCAATTGACACTCTTATTTATGACGTCAGTAATGACCCAAGGCTCTTGTCATGAGCTGCCAAGGCTATGGAAGCCTATTTATTTATTTATTTTTATTTGACAGGCAGAGTTAGATAGTGAGAGAGAGAGACAGAGAGAAAGGTCTTCCTTCCGTTGGGTCACCCCCCAAATGGCTGTTACAGCCGGTGCGCTGTGCCGCTCCGAAGCCAGGAGCCAGGTGCTTCCTCCTTGTCTCCCATGCGGGTGCAGGGGCCCAGGAACCTGGGCCATCCTCCACTGCCCTCCTGGGCCAGAGCAGAGAGCTAGACTGGAAGAGGAGCCACTGGGACTAGAACCTGGTGTCCATATGGGATGCTGGCACCACAGGCGGAAGATTAACCAAGTGAGCCACGGCACCGGCCTCTGGAAGCCTCTTGAGTTCACAAACTCCAGCGTTATTTAGACAAGGCCATAGTCAAAGTGGAAGTTCTCTCCTCCTTTCAGAGAAAGGTATTTCCTTTCATGGCCCCTTCTTTCCACCGAAATCTCACTCACAGAGATCTTTCATTTAGGTCATTTTTTGCCACAGTATCTTGGCTTTCCATGCCTGAGATATTCTCATGGGCTTTTTAGCCAGATCCAAATACCTTAAGGACTAATTCTGAGACCAGAGTGCTGTTTAGGGCATTTGTCATTCTATGAGTCTGCTGTGTATCCCACTTCCCATGTTGGCTCATTCTCTCCTTTTTAATTCTATCAATTATTATTAGCAGACACTGGTCTTATTTATGTGACCCCTTTGACACTTAATCCTTTCTTTATGATCAGTTACAAACTTAAACTGATCACTTTAACTAGTAAGGGGGCATTGGTACTTGCCAACTTAATGAGATTTGGAGTCCCATGGCGAGTTTTTACCTTTACTCTTAGGGGTAAGTCCAAGGGAGTATGTGCCAGACTGTACATCGCCTCCCTCTCTTATTCTCACTCTTATGTTTAACAGGGATCAATTTTCAATTGGATTTAAACACCTAAGAATAATTCTGTGTTAATTAAAGAGTTCAACCAATGGTGTTAAGAAGAAAAAGAAAATACTAAAAAGAATAAAATAGTAAGCTGTTCCTCAACAGTCAGGACAAAGGCTGATCAAGTCATTGCTTCTCATAGTGTCGGTTTCACTTTTGCAGGTTTCCTTTTAGGTGCTCAGTTAGTTGTCACAGATCAGGGAGAACATATGATATTTGTCCCTTTGGGACTGGTTTAATTCACTCAGCATGATGTTTTCCAGATTCCTCCATTTTGTTGCCAATGACCGGATTTCATTTTTTTGTGCTGTGTAGTATTCCGTAGAGTACATATCCCATAATTTCTTTATCCAGTGTTTCTTTGATGGGTATTTAGGTTGATTCCATGTTTTAGCTACTGTGAATTGAGCTGCAATAAACACTGAGGTGCAGACTGCTCTTTTGTTTGCCAATTTAATTTCCCTTGGGTAAATTCAGAGAAGTAGGGTGGCTGAGTCGTGTGGTAGGGCTATATTCAGGTTTCTGAGGAATATCCAAACTGTCTTCCATAGTGGCTTTACTAGTTTGCATTCCCACTCAGCGTTTACTAAAAGCATACTCTATGGTTGGCACAATGCTAGAGATAACAATACAAAGAGATGAGTATTACAAATATTAAAGGAAGGGCCAATGTTATGGCATAACAGATTAAGCCACTGCCTGCAATGCTGTCATCCCATATCAGAGTCCCAGTTCAAGTCCCAGCTCTCCCCTTTGGATCCAGCTCTCTGCTGATGTGCCTGGGAAGGCAGAAGAAAATGGCCTAAGTAGTTGGACCTCTGCCACCCACATGAGAGACCTAGGTGGAGTTCTATCTCCTGACTTGGGCCTAGCCTAGCCCCAACTGTAGTGGCCATTTGGAGAGTGAACCAATGGATGGAAGATCTCTTTTTCTGTCTCTTCCCCCATGCCATCTCTGCCTTTCAAATAAATAGTTCTTTAAAAAAATAAATATTAAAGGATAAACTTTTCTAAAAAGGTAAGAACTGCTAAAAATCACTCCTGTCAGTGCCATGACAGTTGACCAACATAACAACAGTGGCAGAAACCAGGAAGACAAAAAGAAGGCAGCTTCCTGATTCCAGAAATTAATGCTGCCCCTTTCCCAGAAAATCCATGAATATTCTTTCCACTTATTAGAATAGTCCACTCCCTCAAATTTCTTGCCCTATATCTGACTCTTCAACCTCCAGCAGATTGAGAGGTTGATCTGTCTGCTATGCTCCTACCTCCATTCCACTGTTAAGTTCCCAGTAGGGGCTGGCACTGTGGCTCAGTAGGTTAATCCTCCACCTGCAGTGCCAGCATTCCATATGGCACCAGTTCTAGTCCAAGCTGTTCCTCTTCCAATGCATCTCTCTGCTGTGGCCTGGGAAAGCAGTGGAAGATGGCCCAACTCTGGCCGTTGTGGCCATTTGGGGAGTGAACCAGCTGATGGAAGACCTTTCTCTCTGCCTCTCCCTCTCACTGTAACTCTACCTGTCAAATAAATAAATAAAATATATTTTTAAAAAATGTTCCCAGTAAACTGCTTAGATTTAAGGACATTCTTGTTGGTTTTTTTTTTTTAAAGATTTTTATTTATTTATTTGAGAAGTAGAGTTGCAGACAGTGAGAGGGAGAGAGAGAAAGATCTTCCCTCCACTGGTTCACTCTCCAAATGGCTGCAGTAGCCAAAGATGGGCCAATCCAAAGCCAGGAGCCATGAGCTTCTTCCAGGTCTCCCACATGGATGCAGGGGCCCCAGCACTTGGGCCATCCTCCACTGCTTTCCCAGGCCATAGCAGAGAGCTTGATCGGAAGAGGGGCAGCTGTGACTAGAACTGGTGCCCATATGGGATACCGGCACTACAGGCGGAGATTAACCTACTGTGCCACAGCGCTGGCCCCAAAGGGCCACTCTTTAATAAATATTTAGTTGAATGCTTTCTATGAGATGGGTACATAATTTTAAAATTTTGGGCTGGCACTGTGGCGTAGTGGGTAAAGCTGCTGCCTGCAGTGCCAATATCCCATATGGGCGCTGGTTCAAGTGCCGGCTGCTCCACTTCTGATCCAGCTCTCTGCTATGGCCTGGGAAAGCAGTAGAAGATGGCCCAAGTCCTTGGGCCCCTGCACCCACGTGGGAGACCTGAAAGAAGCTCCTGGCTCCTGGCTCCTGGCTTTGGATCGGCACAGCTCTAACCATTGCAGCCAATTAGGGAGTAAACCAGCAGATGGAAGACCTCTCTTTCTCTCTCTCTGCTTCTCTGTAACTCTGCCTTTCAAATAAATAAATAAATATTTTTTTAAAAAAACTTTAATTTTTTAAAATTTATTTTTAATTTTTATTCTGTTTGAAAAGCAGGGGGAGGAATAGGGGACAGTGTTGTGGCATAGCAGGTAAGGCTGCTGCCTACAGTTCCAGCATCTCATAGGTGCTGGTTCGAATCCCAGAAGCTCCATTTCTGATCCAGGTCTCTGCTATGGCCTAGGAAAGCAGTAGAAGCTGGCACAAGTCCTTGTACCCCTACACCTGGGTAGGAAGACCTGGAGGAAGCTCCTGGCTCCTGGCTTGGGATCAGCACAGCTCTGACAGTTGCAGCCAATTGGGGAGTGAACAGCAGATGGAAGACCTCTCTCTGCCTCTCCTTCTCTCTCTATGTAACTCTGACTTACAAATAAACAAAATAAGTCTTTTTAAAAAAAAAAAAAAAAAAGGCAGGGAACAGAGAGATGAAAAGAGATTTCTTCCATCCATGGTTCACTCTGAAATGCCTGCAGCACCCAGGGATGGGCCAGGCTGTAACCAGGTGCCTGGAACTCCAATCAGGTCTCCTACATGGGTGGCAAGGACAAAAATATTTGAGCTATCACCTGCCATCTCAATGGGTACACATTAGCAGGAGGGTGGATTGGAAGTTGGGGAGCTAGAACTTGAACCAGGCACTCCAGCATGTATGTGGGGGTCTTGAGGGGTGTCTCAATGCCTCCATCAAAAGCCTATCCCCACATATTTTAATCTGAAACTGGGGCAGCTGCCATTTAGCTCTGCTGGAATCAGGACATTTTCCTGGCCCTTCCTCTATTCATGTAGCATCACTTGTTAATAACTGTACTTTCCCACTGAAGTTGAGCATCCCAGGGAGGAGTTCTTAGGACCAAGGAGAACCTTGCAACACTTATCTCAATTAATGTGCTCAATTAATGTTATTTTCTTTGTGATTTGTCTGTATTGTCTCCAGCTGTGTAACTACCTGCATGAAAGTTAGTTTATGTTTCCTGGGAAGAATGAAGAGCTACAAACCTAGAAGAGAGTTGGGTAATTTTTAGGAACTTTTAGATTTTGTGGGCTTTGGGAAATTTGTGAATTTTTTTTAAATCTGAGGGCTCTGCTTGTATTTGTACTTGAGCTAGCATCAGTAGATGTCTTTTAAAAAAAAAAAGATTTATTTATTTATTTGAGAGAGTTACACAGAGAGAAGAGAAGCAGAGAAAGAGAGAGGGGTCTTCTTCCATCTGATGGTTCACTCCCCAATTAGCCGCAATGACCGGAGCTGTGCCGAGCAGAAGCCAGGAACCAGGAGCTTCCTCTGGGTCTCCCATGTGGATGCAGGGGCCCAAGAACTTGGGCCATCTTCTACTGCTTTCCCAGGCCATAGCAGAGAGCTGGATCAGAAGAGGAGCAGCCAGGTCTTGAACCTGCGCCCATATGGGATGCCAGCCCTTCAGGCCAGGGCATTAACCCGCTGTGCCATAGCACAGGCCCCTGTAATGTCTTTAACTTGAAAAATACACCTGATTTGGACAGTCTTCATAAGTGGCTCAGAGTAGAGTGTGGCTGCCTTGGACTTATAGAAGTACAGTACAACAGGGACTTTCTTGAACTGTCTTGAACTGACATTAAGAAATACATTTTTCTGGGACTGGTGTTGTGGTGTAGCAGGTTAAAAACCACCTGTGAGGTCAGCAGCTCATATGGACACTGGTTCAAGTCCTGGCTCTTCCTCTTCCAATCCTGCTCCCTGCTAATGGCCTGGGAAGAGGAGTACCTGCTAACCACATGGGAGACCCAGGTGGTGCTCCTGGCTCTTGGCTTTGGCCTGGCCCAGTGCTGGCTGTTGCAGCCATCTGGGCAGTGAACCAGCGGATGGAAGATTTCTATCTCTCCCTCTCTGTAACTCTGACTTTCAAATCAATCAATCAATCAATAAATATTTAAAGAAATACATTTTTCTTTATGACACATCACACATAGCATACATACATATAACTGAAACATTTCACAAAAAATATATGTACAGTACACCAATATTTTCTTTTATTTCTTTTTTTTTTTTTTTTTTTTTGACAGAGTGGACAGTGAGAGAGAGAGACAGAGAGAAAGGTCTTCCTTTGCCGTTGGTTCACCCTCCAATGGCCGCCGCGGCTGGCGCGCTGCGGCCGGCACACCGTGCTGATCCGAAGCCAGGAGCCAGGTGCTTCTCCTGGTCTCCCATGGGGTGCAGGGCCCAAGCACTTGGGCCATCCTCCACTGCACTCCCTGGCCACAGCAGAGAGTGGGCCTGGAAGAGGGGCAACCGGGACAGAATCCAGCGCCCCGACCGGGACTAGAACCTGGTGTGCCGGCACCGCAGGCGGAGTATTAGCCCAGTGAGCCGCAGCACCGGCCTCCAATATTTTCTAATCTGTATTAAAAGATAAATAAAAGTTCGGGTCTCCTAGGATCCACCAATGGGTTGTGACCTAGATTTTGAAAAATAATTGCACGATAGTGTAGGTACCAGGCTGGGAATCACCTGCTCTGCATTTGCATGGACGCTCTTCTACTTATGGCTGTTTAGAGTCAGTTAGCAAATCTTTCTGAACCATGAATCCTCAACTGTAAAACACGGACAAGCCACTTCATAGGATTGCTTAAAAGTTAATTATTTTCTTACTGGACATTTTTGTGGGATACAGTGTGATACTTCATTATTCAAATAGGGTAGTTGGCATTTTCCATTTCCTTAATTAACAAAATTTTTTTTGATTAGCACACAATAATAGCACATGCCTCCAGGGTACAGTTTGACACTCCAATACAAGTACAAGTACACAATGTGTACTGATCAAATCAGGGCAATCAGCATCTCAGGCTCCCTATCACTGCCCCATTTTTGGTTTTCCAGCTCTTCCCCTTCCAGCTATCCATAACATTTAGGTCGTTGTGAACTATAGTCTCCAACTGTGCTATAGAACCCAGAATGTACTCCTTCCCTCTGTGTTTCGATATCCATTCTCCAGGCTCTTCTAACTCTCTCTCCCCCAGTAAGATTGTGGGAATGAAAGAGCAAGCACTCTGAAAAGTTACCATCATCATTGATTCCAGGTTTCCAAAATTGTTCAGCCTGGTACCCCAAGAATATTAATCATTCTATACATTTGTGTGCAAAGCTCTCCTGGCTGAAGACCTCCATCCATTTTCGTTTTTTTGGTTTTGTTTTTGGTTGTGTGTGTGTGTGTGTGTTTTTTTGTTTTTGTTTTTGTTTTTTTTTGTTTTTTTTTTTTTGACAGGCAGAGTGGTCAGTGAGAGAGAGAGACAGAGAGAAAGGTCTTCCTTTGCCATTGGTTCACCCTCCAATGGCCGCCGCGGCTGGCACGCTGCGGCCTGCACACCGCACTGATCCAAAGGCAGGAGCCAGGTGCTTCTCCTGGTCTCCCATATGGGTGCAGGGCCCAAGCACTTGGGCCATCCTCCACTGCACTCCCTGGCCACAGCAGAGAGCGGGCCTGGAAGAGGGGCAACAGGGACAGAATCCGGCGCCCCGACCAGGACTAGAACCTGGTGTGCCGGCGCCGCAAGGCGGAGGATTAGCCTGTTGAGCCGTGGCGCCGGCCTGACCTCCATCCATTTTCTACCACTTGGGTTATAAATGAAAGCTTGGCTCCCTACACGTGGTACCTAAGGCCGGTGCAGATTGGTCCACACCTCATCTGCCCTCACATCTCTGAATCCCTTGTCTCCAAACCCATTGTTTCTTGATCCTGAACATTGCCCACTGATGTGTCTTGAGCTTTGATCCTGCATCTGAAATGCCTCTGCCTCTTATTTTTGCCTGAACAACACCTATGTAGAACTCAAGCCCAAGAGCCTCTTTTCTTCTGTGTATAGCCTTTCCTGGATCTCCAGTTAGAATGGTGACTCCCTCCTTGAAGTTTCAGTGTTTGGGGCATAGTTCCAACATAATGCTTAGTACCTTCAAGTAGACCTGGTTTTGTGTGCATTTCTTCTCCCCAGATCCTATCCCAATACTTAACAGAAAAAGAAAAAAACAGATACTGTTTTTTAAAACAGACGCTGCAATGCCAGCATGCCATGTGGGCGCCAGTTTGTGTCCTGCCTGTCCCGCTTCCAGTCCAGCTTCCTGTTCATTGCCTAAGAAAAGCAGCAGAAAAAGGCCACCCACGTGGAAGTACCTGTTGAAGCTTCTTGTTTCAACCTGGCCCAGCCCTGGCTGTTGTGGCCATCTGGGGAGTCAACCTGCAGCATCTAGGGAGTAAACCTGTCTCCCTCTCTCTTTGTAACTCTGACTTTCAAATAAATAAATAAAATCTTTTTTTAAAAGAATGTGACATCTTCAGAAAGCACAGGTTATAAATTAGCAAGATAACCTTATAAAACAATTAATCATTTAAGGTGAGGATTTCACACACACTTCTGACGTGGATTGAGGCTCAGTTGTAGCCTGGCAATTAGGCTGGTGTTTTTCAGACACACTTTGAATCCCAGATGCTTTTATGCATCTGTGTTTTATTTTGGTTTTAATTCTAGGATATGTAGTGCTGAGATTAAGCCATTCATCAGGGTGTGATGGGAGAACAATGAACATCAATTTAATCCTTTTGCAAACAAGCCAAAAAAATTAAATACATGAATTTCAGCTGTTACATGGCTGTTTGTTTTATGACATTCCTGGTGGACCTAGGACAATCTGTTAGGACTTGTATGAAACAGATGAATCAGCCTAACTTCCTGGCAGTTGCTCTGCTGTGCCATGACCTGCTTTGCAATCACAGAACTGCTTTTTTTTTTTTTTTTTTTTTTTTTTTTTTTTTTTTGACAGGCAGAGTGGACAGTGAGAGAGAGAGACAGAGAGAAAGGTCTTTCTTTTGCCATTGGTTCACCCTCCAATGGCTGCCGGCGCTGGCGTGCTGTGGCCGGCGCACTGCGCTGATCCAATGGCAGGAGCCAGGTACTTATCTTGGTCTCCCATGGGGTGCAGGGCCCAAGCACTTGGGCCATCCTCCACTGCACTCCCGGGCCACAGCAGAGAGCTGGCCTGGAAGAGGGGCAACAGGGACAGAATCCAGCGCCCCCACCAGGACTAGAACCCGGTGTGCCGGCGCCGCAAGGTGGAGGATTAGCCTAGTGTGCCGCGGCGCCGGCCTGAACTGCTTTCAACAGAGATGAATGCAGGTCTCTGTTCAGATCAGGATTTTTCTTGCTCAAAGCCAAAGGAAAGGAGGGAAGAGTGAAGTGAGAAAAGCTAGGCATGGGAATTGGATGATCCCTGTCCTAATTTCTCCATCTGAAAAATAGAGGAGAAAGATTTGTATTGTGTATTCCTGACTGGCCTTGAGAAGGCCTTGGCCCTCTTTGGAAATTTTGAAAAAGTTGTGTATCCCTTGACCAGGAAGAAAGTTCCAGGTTCTAGTCGCCATGCTATTAAGATTGAAATTCAAATATTCTGGAAACACTTACGCATCCCCAAATGTTCCCTTCCTACTCTGAGCATCCTAGACAAATGGGATGAAAACATTTCTCCTCAGACTGAAATGCAAAGCTAAACTCGGAATCAACGTCATTGGTTCAGCTACTTTAAGCACCACAGTCATTACAGTACTTCTTTTTTCTTTAGTCACCCTCACTCTCGTTTCCCACATGCTAGCAATTATAAAGTCTTGGCAACTTTACCCACTGAATAGTTGTCTTCTTAATAGCTCGGTTTACCCATGATGATCATTTAAACTCTTATTGTATATTCTGAAATTGTTCACCTGATCTTGCTTTTATTTGAGTCTCTTTTAAATCTTTTGAGTCAGTGTGCTATACAGTTTCAGTGAGTGCCAAAAGATGAAAATATGTTCCTTCACTTTTTAAAAAACATTTATTTTTTATTTGAAAGGCTGATGAGAGTAAGAGCAAGAGCAAGAAAGCGCTTTTCCATCTACTGGTTCACTCTCCAAATGGCTGCAACAGCCAGGGCTGCCTGGCCACGGCTAGGAGCCAGGAACTCCATCCAGATCTCCCATGTGAGTTGCAGGAACCCAAGTTACTTAAGCCTTCAACCACTCTTTTCCAGACACATTAGCAGGAAGCTGGATTGGAAGTGGGCAGCCAGGACTGGAAACAGCACTTTGGTATGGGATGTTGGTGTTGCAAGTAGTGGTTTAACTCGCTGCACCACACTGCTAGTCCCTGTTCTTTGCAATCTTAAAATCTTGAGAATTCATGACATTATAGGAAAAAGGCTAAGCCCCCATGGTATGCTTGGTCTGGTTGTACAATTCTGCAAGGTCATATCTTATACTCCACCTATGTAGCTGCTTAGGATTTCCCAGCTTTTGTGTTTGTGCTGTTTTGATTTCTTCAGGGCAGTTCCTTCTATCAAGACTTAGATCAGCTATGTTTCTTACAAGTAAAATTCTAGAGCTCTTCCCTCCTCCAGCTACTCTTGGCCAGTGACTCCTTGAAACAATAGTTTTCCCACTTCCATGATTTCAGTTACCCACAATCGTCTTTGGTCTAAACATATTAAATGGAAAATTGCAAAAATAGATAATTTATGAGTTTTAAATTGTGCATTGTTCTGAGTAGCATGCTGAAATTTTGTGCCATTCTACCTAAGGTGTGAATCATCCCTTTATCTGGAATATCCACACTGTATATGCTACCTGCCCATTAGTCACTTCGTAGCCTTTTTAGTCATCAGATAAACTGTGCTTGTATCCAAGTAACCCTTATTTTAGCTGATAATGGTCCAAAAATACAAGACCAGTGGTGCAGCCAATTCAAATATGCCAAACAGAAACTGAAAAGTGCTTCCTTTGAGTGAAAATTCCCAGTAAGGAGACAAAAAAGATCACAAGGTTACTTAGATCTGCATGCAGTAAGAATGAATCTTCTATATCTGAAATTGTGAAGAAGGAAAATTGTGTGCTGTCACACCTCTCACTGCAAAAGTTATGGCCATACTGCTTGATAAGTGCTTAGTTAATATGCAAAAGGAATTAAATTTACGTATGTATGTATAGGAAAAAACATATGGTATACAGGGTTCTGTCCTGTCGGTGGTTTCAGGTATCTACTAGGGGCCTTGGAATGTGCCCTGCCACAGAAGAAGGGGACTACCAGAGCCATTTAGAACACTCTATAATCTCTGTCATATTTGTCACTTAGTTCTAAAACAGGCCTAATAATCCTAGTCATACCAATTAAATTAAATGAGATAACACCTGCTAAACAGATTTATACCTGGAATGTAGCTAAGTTTTCCCCTCTCTCTTTTCCTTTTCTTCCCCCCCCCCACTTCCTTCTTTCCAAATTACTGAATGTCTTTTCACTATGAGCTCCAAGAAGTCAGAGAATGTGATGTTTTCTTCATTGTTGTATCCTGTGGTCCCTAGCATGGCACCCAGTAAGTGCCACATATATTTGTATAATCTGAATGATTGACTAAATGACCATTTTCACTGTAGAGTATCAGCTGAAGACAAATAGGGAATTGTGACTGCTTAAAGTCCTGTCCGTAGTCTTTTTTCTTTTTCTAAGGCTTTATTCTTTATTTATTTGAAAGGCAGAGTTCGAGAGAGAGGAGAAGAGACAGAGAGAGAGGGAGATCTTATTCCACTGGTTAATTCCCCAGATGGCTGCACCGGCCACAACTGGGCCAGGTCGAAACCAGGAGCCTGGAGCTTCTTTCAGGTCTGCACATGGATGGCCCAAACACTTGGGCCGTCTTCGGCTGCTTTTCCCAGGCCATTTGCAGGGAGCTAGATCAGAAGTGGAAGAGCTGGGAATTGAAACAGGGTCCATATGGGATACCAAGGTCACAGGTGGAAGCGTAATGTGCTACACTACAACACTGGCCTCCTATCTGTATTCTTTTAAAATCAGCAATGTTTTTAATTGTTGTAGTCACTTGGTCACAGAATCAAGCTACTTTTTTTTTTTTTTTTACCTTGAGTGCAAATGTAAATACTCATGTGAAAGGTATGTGGCACTAAAGAGAAAATTATTTAGTCATACTTGTTAAAGATGGTTTAGAAACTATTTGAGGAACCATTGTGATGGGGTCTTGGCAGTGGAAAGAGATTGGGCTCTGAATCCAACAAGAACTAACAACCAAGACCAGGCTTTGGGACAGTGGATGGAAAACTACTAAGAGGAAACATCAGGAAGAAGGGGACTGTCTAAAGGAGCTTGACAGAATCACTGCTGGAGGCTGGTCAGGGTGATAAGATAGTGAGGGTGGTCAGATATCAAGGGTGGGGGATTTCACTAACCTGAGTTAGCTGGAGAACTCAGGGAACTCAGGAGCATGACTCAAGTGTGGCCAAAGGAGAAAGTGTTTATGAGATTGATTCCTGAATTTTTTTTAACAGAAATATGGGCTCTTACTTAGTTCATTGCTTCATTGAGAACTGAGAGTGTCCTGTCTAGGAATGATCAAGAAGTTGTTGGAATAAACATGTCAGGTTAAGGTGACCTTGTTCTACAGAGAACAGATAGTCTTAGGATGATGCACTGTGAGAACAAAATGACAAGCAGTATCAAAATAACCAGGTGATACAGCTATTTAAACAAGTTGTATTCCAATAGAGATCCTGAAACTCATTCTCATGCAAACCTTAGCAATTCTCAGCATAAACCATCTTATGAAATTAGTAGTATAGACAGAGAAGAGGAAAGGACAACTTTTCATTTTTTAGCAGGGAAAGACGTAAAACTGAAAAAAGGCAAGGCTAAATTTAGCTTTCCTAAGTTAGTTTAAAAAATCACAGAAATTTTAATAAAAAGATATCTTTTAACAAAAGCAACAAAATAAGTCAATGAGTAAAGGGAATGAGAATAGTTATGCTGGGAAACCTGGATTAAGGAGAGCAACCATGGTTCCATGAAGACTAGGGAGGAGGGACAGTAACTATAGGTTACTTGTTTGTCTTTCTCTAGTTACAGCCTTCTCTGTGGGCCATCAGGAGGCAGAGCACCACAGGTTCTGTTAACACTGCCAGAAACACAGGAACCTGTGGACCATCATGGCTTTCCCCAGTCTGAGCCCCCAAAACCCAGGGCCTGCTCCTTTGTTTTCCAGCTCCAGAACTAGTATCAGTTCTCTTGCTGGCTAACTTTGTATGTTATTCCTTATGTCTTCTCCTTGGTCCTCTGAACCATTTGTCTTTTGTCATAATGCATAATTATATAGCTTGAAAGTCATGACTAGGCTCAGTGTTGTGGCATAGTGGTAAAGCCACCACCTACAATACTGGCATTCCATATGGGTACCAGTTTGAGATCTGGCTGCTCCGCTTCAGATTCAGCTCCCTGCTACCCATGTGGGAGATCTGGAGGAAGCTCCTGGCTCCTGGCTTTATCCTGGCCCAGCTCTAGCCATTGCAACCATCTGGGGAGTGAACCAGTGGATGGAAAATCTCTCTCTCTCTCTCTCTCTCTCTCTCTCTCTCTCCTTCTGTCTCTAAAACTCAAACAAATAAATAAAAATCTTAAAAATAAAAAGTAATGATTATGCAAAGCTGACCATAGGCAGGTGTCAGTAGGTTCACAGGAGGAAGGAGAACAGGCCTCCTAAAGCAGGCCTTGGATTCTGACTGATTATCCTAGGAAATCAAACTGTTGTGTCTCAGTCTCCTCAGTGAAAAACATGAATAGTATAAATTCTGTCTTCCAGCAAATGCAGATGGTTTTCTCATAGTTCTGGCTTGCCCAAAGAATGTAGTTTCTTACAACCCAAACACCCCTTCTCCTCTACAGTTTTCTCTCTAGAGTCTTAAGTATAAGCCAGATTCAAGAGCAAGTCTCACTCTTTGAGACTCAGTGAGAAAGGCTGGAAGACTGAGGAACGGCAGGTATAGGACAAAAAGGAGGGGGCAGTTAGCCAGGTGTATACTTACCACTTTTTGATTCCCTTCATTATCGGTGAGCAGCCATTCAATATCCAGAGTGTCTTTTTCTGGGAGCCCCAGTTGATGGTGACAGGGCAGAGTGACCTTCTCCTCTGCCACTCTCTTGATTTCAGTGTGAGTCCCCAGGGTTCCAACATAGTAGGAAACTGGAAGAGGAAAATCTCTAATGAGTGATGTGGAGACTGGGTGGCAATGGATGGGGAGAAAATATCACAGCAAATGATTATTGGATGTTCCTGTGGGCAAAGAGAAGGTTAAGATGTTGGAAGAATCCCAGGCCAGAAGAACCACGGGTCCTGTTGTCCCATACTAGCTGTTCCGTTAATGGAATTTAGCCTATCTTTAGCCCCCTGAATTACATCCTGCTTATACCTGTTTTTCCTGATTTACTGAGTTTTTACAATTAAGTCACTGAGTTCAACAACTGTATCTTTATCTTCCTGTCTCCTAGCAGAGGCTTCCCAGAGTACTTTGCTCATGGAAACCATGCACTGGATGCCCAGCAACTCACATTCTTGAAGGTACAGAACCAGAACCTTTAGAAGCTTAAGAAAGCTGTCAAGGTGGACCTTCTTATTTTACTAATGGCTTCTTTAAATCCAGCAACAGTTGTGGGTGACCAGTAGCATGTATTTTAGAGTGTGAAAAGATGACTACCCAAACATCATCATTTAAAGGGAATTATTCATCATCAAAGGCCTGCAATTTTAGAGAAGAGAATAATTATAGGCAATTAATTTGAGGGTTCAAGAGGAGCATAAATCCTTCAAGGATTTTGTAAATATTAGGCATACCATATGTAAATCATCCAGTGTAATATTTAGCACTTAATGGCTCTGAATAAAGCAACTGATTTTATTATTAACAAGGTGGTATTTTTGGAAAATAGAATTCACTTAGATAGAAATAGAAGAAGAGGGAAGGTGTTGAAGTGTGAGGAGAGGTGAAGGGGAGGAGGGAACAAGAAGGAAAAGGGTGGGGCAGGGCTATCAGTGAATGGCAGCAGACAGTTCAGCTTGCTGACGGGAGAATACGTGTGGGAAAGAAGTAACAGATTATGAAATGGGCTGGTGAGGCAGGTCAGGTGGTAAAAGAAAAGCATCATTTAGTGACCTAATCCCTTGCTTTGCTTAATGAAGAGACATTTAGGAGCTGTATATACAAATACACAGGAAAAGGGGGGATACTGAGTTATGCCCTTGGGAAAAGTGTTAAATTTTTAAAAAAGATTTATTTATTTATATCAGAATTAGAGAGAGAGCAAGCTTCCATCTGCTGATTCACTCCCCAAATGGCCACAACTAGGCCAGGCTGAAGCCAGAAGCTTCTTCCAGGTCTCCTCCATGGGTGCAGGGGCCCAAGCACTTCGGCCATCCTCTGCCGCTTTCCCAGGTGCATTATCAGGGAGCTGGATCAGAAGTGGAGCAGCTGGGACTTGAACTGGTGCCCATATGGGATGCTGGCACCACACACAGTGGCTTAACTTGCTGCGCCACAGTGCCAGCTCCCAAAATTGTTAAATTTTTGAGAGAGAGTGTTCAAGGATAAGCGGACATTGGAGAGTCCACTGGGGACTGGAGGTGTAGACTAAGTTTGGATTTAAGTCCATTATGAAATCCAGGCAGAACTGCCCAACAGCCCTCAGCTCTCTTCCTGACCACAGCGCCTCCCTTTGCACTGCAGAGACCCACACAGTTCCCCAATGTCGACCCTTAATTGTTATATTGGAGAAAGTCACAGCACCCTGGCATTGCTTTTCTTCCTCACTTATTTATCTCGCACCTCATAAATAAAGCTATTAGAAATATTCCTGGGGCCGGCACTGTGGCACAGTGGGTTAAGCTGCTGTCTGCAGTGCTGGCATCCCATGCGCCAGTTTGAGTCCAGCTGCTAGTCTTCCAATCCAGCTCCCTGGTAATGCTCCTGGAAAAGATGGGTCAAGTTATTGGACAACTGAACCCACCTAGGAGACCCAGAGGAAGCTTCTGGCTCTTGGCTTTAGCCTGGCCCAGCCCCGGCTGTTGTGGCCATTTGGGTAGTGAACTAGCAGATGGAAAATCTTTCTCTATCTCTCCCTTTCTGTAACTCTGACTTTCAAATAAATAAATAAATAGTAGAAAATACTCCTATTCCATCAGTTGAGTCTGGGTTAAACAGTGAGACTGCTAAATTTTCATTGGTCATTTTCTGGAAACATTGTCTGTGGGAGGTGGGAAGATAGAAACAGGCCTTTTCTCTAAGACAGGCTCCAGTATTAGGTCATGGGCTGGGTTTAGAGCTTTCTTAGAGACCTTCCAAGACCACTTTCTAGTGCAGTAATGCCTCCAGCAACAAGAGAAGTCTTATAGTGTGTTCCCACTTCCCCTAGGAACACACATTCTTTTATTCCTTCAACTTTTGTCTTCCATTCTATCTAGTTTCATGCCACATGGTTTCGAAATATGAAACAGTCTTTGTTTCTGAAGCCAAATTCTGAATTTTCTCATTTGGCTCATGACTCCCCATCCATCCTGGGTCCTCTTGACCAATAGGAATTCAGTCCCACTTATCGGTCTCTTTACCTCTTTCATCTTTTCACATCTGTTAGTAACTTCAGACTCAGCGATAGAATGTTTATGTTCTCCCCCAAATGCATGTGTTGTAAACTAACCCCAATGTAATGAGCTTTGGAGATGGAATCTTTGGGAGGTGATTAGTTCATGAAGATGGAGACCTCATGAATGAGATTTGTGCCCTTAGAAGAAAGACCCCAGGGGGCTGACACTGGGTGCAGCAAGTTAAGCTGCCATCTGCAGCACGGGCATCTCATAGCGGTGTCAGGTCAAGTCCCAACTGCTCCACTTCCAATCCTGCTCCCTGCTGGTACACTCGAGAAAGCAGCAGAAGATGGCCCACGTGCTTGGGCCCCTGCACCCACAGAGGAGGCCTGGAAGAAGCTTCTAGGTCCTGGCTTTGGCCTGGTCCAGCCCTAGCTATTGTGGCCATTTGGGAGATGAACTAGCAGATGGAAGATCTTTCGCTCCCTCTCTCTGTAATTGTGACTTTCAAATCAGTAAATAAAAAAAAAAAATCTTAAAAATAAAAGACCCCAGGGAGCTACCTTGCCCCTTCTATCATATGAGAACACAGAGAAGATGGCTGGCTATGAACCAGGAAACAGGCCCTCACCAGATACTGAACCTGCCAGCACCTTTTTCTTGACTGCCAGCCTCCAGAACTGTAAGAAATACATTTTTATTATTTGTAAACTACCTAGTCTATAGTAGTATGTTACAGGAGCCTGAATTGACTAAGGCAGACTTCAAACCCATCTTTTCTCCTTTTCCTATTAATGTCTCTGACTATCTTGGTAAGGCTCTGATGTCTTGACGATCAAATCTACATTATTAAAGACTAATAAATTGATGTGATGAAACATTAGTTCAATTAATTAGTTTATCTCTGAGGTTCAAATTTTTCCTGCCCTGGGGGATCAGTCCTTGGAGAGGACAATATAAATTTTTGGTTCCATTGATAGCACCCATCAACCAGCTGTTAGTTACGTGGAAATTATTGGCAACCATTCTACCCAAACTTAGGTGCTATTTTGCTAAATAGTTCAGCTTTATTTTACATCGTTCACTTTGATTCATGGGTTTATGGGACAAATTTCAGCCTCTCCTTGGTTTCTAACATGCTTAGATTAACCGTAATGACCCCAACTTGTTTCATGTCACCTTTTGGGTACATTGAGTTCTATTAGATCAAAAATATAAAGCAAAGTACAAGACCATGAGGATTGTAGTATACTGGACTCATATTTGGCAAAATTTATATGGCATGGTCAGTTTGGAAATAATGTTTTTATTTTATTGCAAATGTCAGAAAAAGTTCCTGTTAACTAAGATAATATTCTTCAGGTTTGACTACACTGTGAGTATTCAGTAAGTACTTGTTGAAATGATTTGAATCTAACCTGTGCCCTATTTTGCCACTGAGAAAACTGAGGCCCATGGTAAGAGTCATCCCAAGGTCCCACAACTCATTTAATGGCAGAAATAACCTATAAAGGGGCAGGCATTTAGCACAGTGGTTAAGACATTGCTGAGGATGCCTGCATTCCATATTGTAATGCTCGCATTCCAGTCCTGTCTCTGCTCCCGAATACAGCTTCCAGCTAATGCACACCATCTGGAGGCAGCAGGACGGCTCAAGTGCTTGGGTCCTTGCTACCTACATGGGTGGCCCAGGTTGTGTTTTTGGCTCCTGACTTGGGCCTGGCCAGCAGATGGAAGATCTAGCTCTATCTCTCTGCCTTTTTTTTTTTTTTAAGATTTATTTATTTATTTAAGAGGCAGTTACAGAGAAAGAGGGAGAGACAGGGAGAGGGATTCTCCACCCACTGGTTCACTCCTCAAATGGCTGCAACAGCCAGAGCTGGACCAATCTGAAGACAGGAGCCAGGAGTTTCCTCTGGGTCTCCCACATGGACGCAGAGGCCCAAGCACTTGGACCATCTTCCGCTGCTTTCCCAGGTGCATTAGCAGGAAGCTGGATTGGAAGTGAAGCAGCTGGGATTGAATCAGTAACTGTATGGGATGCCGGCACTGCAGGCAGAGGCTTAACCTACCATGCCACAGTGGCGGCCCCATGTCTTTCTGCTTTTTAAATAAATAAATAAATAATTTAAAGAAAACATCCTCAGTTAAGTTTTTTTTTTTTTTTTTTTTTTTTTGTTGTTTTTTTTTTGTTTTTTTTTTGACAGGCAGAGTGGACAGTGAGAGAGAGAGACAGAGAGAAAGGTCTTCCTTTGCCGTTGTTTCACCCTCCAATGGCCGCCGCGACTGGCGCGCTGCGGCCGGCGCACTGCGCTGATCCGGTGGCGGGAGCCAGGAGCCAGGTGCTTTTCCTGGTCTCCCATGGGGTGCAGGGCCCAAGCACCTGGGCCATCCTCCACTGCACTCCCTGGCCACAGCAGAGGGCTGGCCTGGAAGAGGGGCAACCGGGACAGAATCCGGCGCCCCAACCGGGACTAGAACCCGGTGTGCCGGCGCCGCTAGGCGGAGGATTAGCCTAGTGAGCCGCGGCGCTGGCCTCTCACTTAAGTTTTAAAAATTAAAAAAATAAATAGAGGTCAGCCCTGTAGCGTAGCATGTAAACCCGCCTCCTGCAATGCCAGCATCCCTTATGGGCACCAGTTCAGGTCCCAGCTGCTCCACTTCCAATCCAGCTCTCTGCTATGGCCTGGGAAAACAGTAGAAGATGGAGCAAGTCCTTGGGGCCCTAAACCTATGTGGGGGACCCAGAGGAACCTCCTGGCTCCTGGCTTCGGATCAGCTCAGCTCTGACCATTGCAGCCAACTGGGGAGTGAACCAGTGGATGGAAGACCTCTCTCTCTCTCTGCCTCTCCTTCTTTCTCTGTGTAACTCTGACTTTCAAATAAATAAATAAATAAATATTTAAAAAATAAATAAGTAAATCCCTGTAAAGCATCTGTAGCGCAGTTGGGAAATTTGCCAGTTTGTACTGTACTAAGGTAAGCTTGGAAGAAGGACCTCTGACTTCCATCACTGCTGAATGAATCAGTGCTTGAATGCAACCACTGTCCTACACCCCAGACTAAGCTAGAGAACCCAGCACCAATGTAGGGCACACAGAAGGCACTGCTATACACAATAAATAAATGTAAAGAATCAGCTATGAAAGTTGCTCAGTTAGGCCACTAGGGGGAATCAAAGGCTCAGATTTGGTTGATGTCCCAGAAGGACCGGAACATAGTGGTGGGTGGTATTGCTTTGACAGTGCACCAAGGTCTATTTATACCATATCCAGAATTAAATACAGCAGTGTGGCAAGTAGACCTTGGTGAATACAAATGCTTTTAGCAAAGCATAGAGCCTCAACCAAAGTGTACAAACCCACAGTCTTCCCTGAAGCTCTACAGTCTTCAAGAGATCACCAAGGACCTGCAGATTTCTAGGGCGATTCAATACCTTTCATCCCTGTACTCCTATTGGACATCCTAAATGGACAGGGCCTGAGTGCTGGGTTTAACTCCCAGGCTTGGCAGTGCTCTTTGGGGCTGCCAAATGTGTGTTTGCCGTCCCGTGGGTGTGAGGGAAGGGGCAGTCCAGCCACCCTGAGGCTGGCCTAGGATTCTCTAGGCATTGAAGGACCCATCTTGATTAAGAAAGAACTTAGAGATCATCACTTTAACTTAGGATGAAATTTCAGCACAGAGAATTGAAATATCAAGTCACAAAGGTAGTTGGTGGCAGAATAGTCTCCATCAAATGTCTGGGATTTTATTGTAGCATTTGCCTGTGGGAAGAGTTGCTGGATGGTAGCAATGGTAAGGACTGTCCCTGTGTACACATGCAAAATGCAGCTCCAGCAGCTGCAGGCTTTCCCTAAGTGGGAGCGTTTGCATGCAGCTCAGGCACTTAACCAAGGACCCATGGGAGCTTGAGAGACTTACCCTCTCTGAGCCTTAGTGTTCTCATCTGCAAAGTGGAAAGTAGGAACTGAGGGCATACATCTAGCACAGTGATATACATGGTTGTCTCCCTGTAAAATGCTATTTGCTTTCCCTTGCTCACCTCCACTAGGAGACAGGGCTTTGTGTCAGATGCCTGCTGTCTACAGACACAGCTTGCCCCTAGTTGCCCATGCTTACTCTCTTCAAAGAAGAGATCCTCCAGCATTGCCATCTTCAGATGGGCACCCAGCATTTCTCAAGGCCCAGCCTAGGTGAAGCTACAGTGCTTGGTACAGAGGTCAGGAACAGGTTGGTTATTTCCTTAGAACTGACTTGTTTAGCAGGCTGTGTAGACAAACGGTTCACAAGTCACAGAGTTAGAGTCAAAGTCAAGGAACCATAGATTGCTGTCCAATGCCAGGTGTGGGAGCTGTGTTGCGCATGCAGCTTAATGAATAGAAGAGCACCCTTGAGGGTGACTGACATGTGGAAGCAGCTCCTTCAGTCTTTTCGGTGGGCTTCATCTAGTCGGCTGTTCACTTACCTGAATGCAAGTGTTTTGCTTTACACAGAATATTTGAGAAAGCCTCAGGAAAATCAGAATTACCAGTGTCAGGCATAAAAATAAGAGAGACTTTAGAAAATTTCTAATCAACCTTTCTCATATTGTAGATTAAGAAACTGAGGCTTAGAGAAAAGTAACTCACTCAAAGTCCCCCTGACTCTCTGTTTATATATACATACATCCATACACATATGCATATATATTTAAAATTCTGTAGGTGTGTTTTCCTGTACATAAGCATGCATGAACTTCCAGACTGTTTCTGGAACACTGTATGCAATTAAAGAGATAGTATGTTATAGTAAAAACCATACGAGCTTTGGAGGCAGACTTGGATTCAAGTAGTGTCTGTAAGACTACTTCATTCCCTGACCACTCTGAGCAAAGGAGGAACTTTGAAAAGCTCTTGTACAATTATGCTTTTATCTGATGTATGTAAAATGTCTAGCACTAGCAAGTGGTATATAGTACACCCTCACCAAATGGTAATTATTATTATCAATAATTGTGCATGGTGCATTTTGAAAGTCAATAAAAAAACCCACAAAACATACCAAAAAGGTAAGCCAAGATGTTGAAGAATTTTGAAAGTAATTTTGCTTGATAACTATCAGTATTTGGCCACACATATTTGCTTTATCTGTCTCTCTCTTTGTTTGCTGCACGAGTTGCAAATAAGTTCCAGGCAGTGTGACCCTTTACTTCTACATGTTTCAGCAAGCATCTCCTAAAAATAAAGATGTTCTTCCCGTAACCACAGCATCGTTAAGAAAACTTAGCAGTAAAGCCTGCTTAATAAAGTTAGTAATACTGCACCGAAGATCACTTCTGACAAGAGCAATTAAGGAAGCATGCAAGAGTGAGTGGGATGGTGGTGTTCTGGAAAGATAAAGCAGCACCTGTTCTCCCTGTCAGCCTCCCTCACAGTGAACCGGTGAAGTTTCTCTTCCAGACAGAATATTAGGCTTTCCCATCCCCACACCCAGGCCAACCCCAGCATCTCCTGGGCCAGATTCCTTTGCAAAGGTCTTCACAACAGGAAGACCACATTGGCTGTGAGCTGCTACATGCCTGATACATTTCAATGCCTTCTCAAATTTGATACTTAGAGTCTGAAGCTGACAGAATGAAGCTTGCAAATCATCAGTGAGGTGTCAGACATCTGGTGATCAGTATGGTGTTACTGTTATTTTTTTCCACCAAGGTGGCAAGTATTTGCTCCTGGAATCCTGGAACAGATGGTGTGGTCACAAGGACCAAGGCAGCAAGCAGCCTGAGTGGTGGGCTCTGGTTAGGAGGGCCAGATGTTGAGTGTGTTCTCCCTTCACAGAGTATAGGCAGCAGTTAGAGCAGGAGAAGGATAGTGAAGGGAGGGGGAGGGGGGAGAAGAAGAGGCAAGGAAAGAAGAAAATGGGTGAGGATGGGAAGGGGACAGGAGTGAGAGGAGACAAAAGGAGAGGAGAGAAGAAAGAAAGGCGAGAGAGTGTGGCACTGACATTAGATAGTGGGACAAGTTTTCAGATTAAACCCAGGCTGATTAAAAATGGTTGACACTTCTTTATCCCCTGGGAAAACTCAATATGTATTTTTCATGTATTTATCTACAATGAAAAATTACATTTACCTATTTATCCACCAGGTAGGTAAACTCTTTTTTTTTTTTAAAGATTTATTATTTATTTGAAAGAGTTACACACACACACACACACACACACACACACACAGGTCTTCTGTCCACTGGTTCACTCCCCTATTGGCTGCAATGGCTGGAGCTGTGCCGTTCCGAAGCCAGGAGCCTGGAGCTTCTTCTAGGTCTCCCACATGGATGCAGGGACCCAAGGATGTGGGCCATCTTCTGCTTTCCCAGGCCATAGCAGAGAGCTGGATCAGAATTGGAGCAGCTGGAACTTGAACCGATGCCCATATGGGATGCAGGCACTGCAGGCGGTGGCTTTACCTACTTTACCACAGCACCGGCCCCAGTAAACTTTTTTAAAACTTATTTTTTCATGTCTTTGAGAGGCAGAGATAGCCAGTCAGTGAGAGCCCCCATTCACTGGTCTGCTCCCCAAATACCTGCAACAGCTGGGGCTGGACAAAAGCTGGAGCCAGGACCTAAGAACTCGATCCAGATTTTCCACATGGGTGGCAGTAACCCAATTACTGAAGCCATTGCCACCGCCACCTATGGTCTGCAACGGTAGGAAGCTGAAGTCAGGAGTTAAGTAGGGTATTGAACCCAGGCACTCCAATATGGAATGCAGGTGTTTTACTCCTAGACTAAGTAGCTGTTTGCTCCCTCCAACTCTTAGAAAGCTAATGATTTGGCCTGGCATTGTGGCACAGTGGGTAAAGCCATTGCCTGAAATGCCAGTAATTCACATGGGCACCAGTTTGAGTCCCAGGTGCTCCACTCAATCCAGCTCCCTGCTAATGTGCCTGGTAAAGCAGCAGACAGTGGCTCAGGTCCTTGGGCACCCACACTCATGTGGCAGACCTGGAGGAAGCTCCTGGCTGTTGACTTTGGACCCCAGCTCCAGCCATTGCAGCCATTTGGGGAGTGAACCAGTGAATGGAAGATTCTCTCTCTCTCTCTCTCTCTCTCTCTCTCTCTCCCTATCTCATCTCTACCTGCCTCTAAAAACTCTTTCAAATATATAAATAAATAAATCTTATTCTAAAAATAAAGCTAATGGTTGATGGTACCATACATTAATTTAATAATTATCATTAACTAAGCTTATTCAAATATATTATCTCATGTGAGCCCCATGATGAGACAGTTAACTGTTATCAACTCTGTTTTAGAAAAGAGGAAACTGAAACCACTCCGCAGAGTCCTCATGGTTGCTGGGAGGCACTGTGGAGATACAGTCCACCTCTACTTTTATTACTTTTCCTTTCCAATGCCAAAGATCATTGTCTTCATTTGAAGTTGGCAGGCTTGAAGCACAGAACCAAGTTTATTAAATGCAGATGGCATAGAGCTAGATGGCAGAGCTAATTTGATTGGATACCCTTGAGATGCATAATTATCTTGCTAGCTGGGATCCTAAGCTAAAAGCAGAAAGAAACTCAATAGATAGAACAGTTAAAAGTTACAGCTGGGCATATAACAGCATGGGAAAGGTCTGAGGGTCCTGGGGAAATTCAAGAATTCTATTGACAGTGTGATGTCGTCTGAGGCCTCCATTCACAGAATTCTCATGTTCTAAACAGGAGTAACAGCTCCACTGTACTTTAAAGGAGCCAAACTAGTGCATGCAAAGTATTTGTGTTCATTTCTAGATGGTGAAAACTACAGGGATTTTAACAAAAAAAAAATCGGCATTTGAAGGGTTATGATGAAATGATAATGGCCTGAAAAATGTAGCATGAGGAATAGTAGGCACAAGTATACATTGAACAGTTAGGAAGAGGAGAGATTAAGGGACACTGTGATCGCCGCTTTCCAACATCTAAAAGACTACAAAGCAAATAATAGGCTAATCGAGGTTTGTTCCATAGGGTGCAATTAGGTACAGAAGGCATAATATATTCACCCATAAATGACAGGATGAGAGTGTTCAGCACCTTTTTTTCTGTTCTATTTTGTGATTCTGTTACAAAAGACATAAGTCATTTAGGCTTTGTCTGTTGATAGGAGAATGAACTGTATCATACCATTTAGTGAATTTTCCATTATTATAGCTACTAGAGTCATTCAGGTAGGGTATTTCAGGGGCTGTGAAAGTCAATATTGAAAGTTCTTTCTAACTGCAATATTCTAAAAAATACTTATTGAGTTCTTAATATATTTAAGGCACTGTTCCAGTTGAATGTGGTACAAAGTATAAAATAAAAATGTGTACCGTTGTCTGTTAAATGTTTTGTGTTTTTTTTTTTTTTTTTTTTTTTTTTACAGGCAGAGTGGATAGTAAGAGAGAGAGACAGAGAGAAAGGTCTTCTTTTTGCCGTTGGTTCACCCACCAATGGCCGCCACGGCTGGTGCGCCGTGCTGATCCGAAGGCAGGAGCCAGGTGCTTCTCCTGGTCTCCCATGGGGTGCAGGGCCCAAGCACTTGGGCCATCCTCCACTGCACTCCCGGGCCACAGCAGAGAGCTGGCCTGGAAGAGGGGCAACCGGGAAAGAATCCGGCGCCCTGATGGGACTAGAACCCTGTGTGTTGGCGCCGCTAGGTGGAGGATTGGCGCCGGCCAATGAGCTCTTACAAAATTTATACAGAGGGTCTTGTTTTGTTCCATTGTTAACCTGACATTTAGAGATTGTTAATCTTTGAAAGAACTAGAAGAAACCAGCCCACGCAACTGTATTTCTTTCCCATCTGTGGATGTTTTAGTCCACAAGGGGGCAGAATTTACTCATGGAGGATTAGCCAATACCTTACCTTTTCATTTTTTTCTTTATTACTAGAAACAAGGATTATAATTTACAAAAATTATAGACTACATTGGATTTAAACTTGATGAACATTTTGTTCTCATTTGTGCTTCTGGGATACATTTCCAACCACATGCAGTTAATTTTCAAGGACCTGTGGTGAGAACGGGTGTCTTAGAAAATAAAGTCAAGGAGTTGAGAAGACCTTTACCTACTAGGAAACAGAAAGATACGTTATTCTTTTTTTTTTTTTTTTTTTTTTTTTTGACAGAGTTAGACAGCAAGTGAGAGACAGAGAGAAAGGTCTTCCTTCGTTGGTTCACCCCCCAAGTGGCCGCTATGGCCAGCGCACTACATCGATCCGAAGCCAGGAGCCAGGTGCTTCCTCCTAGTCTCCCATGCGGGCACAGGGCCCAAGCACTTGGGCCATCCTCCACTGCCTTCCCGGGCCACAGCAGAGAGCTGGACTGGAAGAGGAGCAACCGGAATAGAATCCGGCACCCCAACCAGGACTAGAACCTGGGGTGCTGGCGCTGCAGGCAGAGGATTAGCCAAATGAGCCGCAGCACCAGCCAAGACACGTTATTCTAATAACTTTTTAAAAAGATTTATTTATTTATTTGACAGTCAGAGTTACACAGAGAGAGGAGAGGTAGAGAGAGAGAGAGAGAGAGGTCTTCCATCCAATGGTTCACTCCCCAAATGGCCGCAATGGCCAGAACTGTGCTGATCCAAAGCCAGGAGCTTCTTCTGGGTCTCCCATGCAGGTGCAGGGGCCCAAGGACTTGGCCCATCTTCTACTGCTTTCCTAGGCCATAGCTGAGAGCTGGATCAGAATTGGAGCAGCCGGAACTTGAACCGCTGCCCATATGCTGGTGCTTCAGGCCAGGGTGTTAACTCACTGCGCCACAGCACCAGCCCCTCTGATAACTTTTTAATAACATAAGGTCACTGTTTTTACATCTTTCAACTGAAGCCAAAAACGTATTTTAATTGCCTAAATTATTATGAAAAACATTGTTTATTCAGAAGCTGTCAAATATTGTCTCTAGGGAGTTAACAACAACAGGCAAAAGGAGAGGAATACAAATCTGTCCCTGTGGCCGGCACTGTGGTGCAGTAGGTTAAGCTGCCATCTGCAGTGCTGGCATTCCAGAGGAGCACCAGTTTGAGTTCCTGGTGCTCTACTTCCAATCCAGCTCCCTGCTAATGTGCCTTGGGAAAGCAATGGAGGATGGCCCAAGCGCATAGGCCCCTGTACCTATGTGGAAGACCAAATGAGGCTCCTGGCTTCATCCTGGCCCAGTCCTGGTTGTTGTGGCCATTTATAGAGTGAACCAGTAGATGGAAGATCTCTCTCCTCTTTCCTCTCTTTTGCTGTAACTCTGACTTTCAAAAAAATAAATAAATCTTTTAGAAACTATTCCAGATGGTTTAGAGAAGCAAAGGGACTCTCAAGATCCTTTCAGTCTTGAAGTTTAGTTTTTGTTCCAGACCAGCAGTTTATGCTGAATTAGAATTAGAGGCCCCTAGCTGGGGCCTCTGCTGTGGCGTAGCCATTACCTGCAGTGCTGGCATCCCACATGGGCACCACTTCGAGTCCCGGCTGCCCTACTTCTAATCTAGCCCTCTGTTATGGCCTAGGAAAGCAGAAGATGGCCCGTGTGGGAGACCTGGGAGAAGCTTCTGGCTCCTGGCTTCGGGTTGACCCAGCTCTGGCTATTGCAGCCATTTGGGAAGTGAACCAGCAGATGGAAGACTTCTCTCTCTCTCTCTGCCTGTGCCTCTGTGTAACTCTGCCTTTCAAATAAATAAATCTTTTTAAAAAAAAAAAAAAAAACAATGCTCTGGCTATATGTAATACAGAATCTGTAGCTGGAGTAGGCCTGCAGAAGGTCAGTTAGGCCTACCAAGGTCTGGACTTTAGGCCAGTTTCCTAGGTAAAACTAGTCTGGGGACCAGTATTGTGGTGTAACAGGTTAAGCTGCCCCTGAAATGCCAGCAGCCCATGTGGGCACTGATTCAAGTCCTGACTGCTCCACTTCCAGTCCAGCTCCCTGCTAACATGCCTAGGAAAACAGCAAAAGATGTTTGGCCCTTACACCCACTGGGGAGACCTGGTAGAGGTTCCGGGATCCTAGCTTTTTCCTGGCACAAGCCCCTGCCATTGCAGCCATTTGGGTAGTTAACCAGCAGATGGAAGACCTCTCTTTCTGTGTCTCTCCCTTTCTGTAACTCTTTCAAATAAATAAATAAATATCTTTAAAAAAAAAAAAAACACTAGTGTGGTGAAATGAATCAAATTATTCATATTGTCTTCTCCCTGAGAATCTGAAATCATAGCAAAACTGTTCCAAGATCTTGATGGGCATGTTAGTATCCAATTTTGTATTATTGTGTGTCATAAGCTATTCAGGGAACCTGATTTCCATAACCTCTCCTTAAACTAACATCCTTTCCGCAGTCCTTCTGATTCTGGATGCCAGTACTAACAGGAGCACTGACAAAATAGCTGGCATTCAGGCACGAGTAACCAGGAGTGCACACTTGTTCAGAAAATTCAGTGATACTCCTTTACCTTACTCGGTGCTGCAGAGACAAATGCTCTTGTCTCCTGTCTATGTAAGGATGACGATCGAATAGAGAAATAAAACAGGCACTCAACAAACCCAGTTCAAGGCAGTGTGTAACCAATATTGTGTGCAGGTCAGAAAGTGCTCTAGGAATTCAGAGGACAAAGGTCACTGTGGCCATCAGGGTGGCTTCATAGCAAATGAAATATCTGCACTGAGTCTTGGGGAACAGATGGAATTTTAGCAACTATAAGTGATAGGCAGTGACATCCCAAATTCTGTGAGTGGCAGCCTGCCTGGTCAGCAAACCAGTCACCAAGCTAACTTCAGCCTTGGGTGGCTAGATGGGAATATCCCTTGTCCTGACAAGTTCCCAGAGTCTGACAGTGGGAAGCGGAAGGTCAGTCAGTATCGCATACTCAGCATGTGGCTGTGCTGCTGTCCCGCAGGCTAGGGGCTATCTGGATGTAATGTTTATCCTAAATTTTCCAGTAATAATCGTTCTGAGAGGAAGCAGACCCAGTCCACAGACATCATTCTACCATTCAGAAGTCTAGCAGTTAACCCTCAGAATTCTGCCCACAGTTCTACATTCATGTTCCATGCATATATTCATGTTTGTGTAACACACACACATATACATGTCCAGAGTCAATATACAGATAAGACAAGAATGTATGCCTTTGATTTCAGGACTCGCAGAGGACCAGATCCCACACTAACCTGTTTCATTGACATATCTATTTATAGCTTCTATCTCATTCTAAATGCTAAGGCGCTTGCTAAATCTAAATCTTTTATTACCTTCAGTAGAGAGATCTTAACAGATGGGGAAAGTTAAAAATAGATACAGACTTACTATTGAGAGGGCAACAGTCCATTGTTAGGGATCCTTGGCCTGAAGTAATGAGATTATGCTGGTAATTGAAATCCACTGATAAATCGATGCCTCAATTCAGCCTTCAAATGTATCCTTCCCTCTCCACCTTCCTATCAAAGCTAATAGCAAAGAGAAGATGACTAGAATGATCTTCATCTCGTCCCCACAGTCACAGTCACTCGAGAGAAGGACAGAAGAGCCGTGTGGGGAAAACAAACAAAAGAATGGAGGGAGTTTCATTTTCTACTGAGAAAAATCACCTCCTATGTGATAAAAATGACATACAGTACAGAGTTGCCTTCCTGTGTATTATAAACCCCCATATGGAAACATTTCTTACTAATAGGTAACAATTGTTGCCCACTTATTATATGCTGAGGGTTACCACTTGATTCATTCGCTTCCATTTTTCACCTTCTGAATAACCATATGAGGTATGCACTATTATCCTCGTTCTACAGAG
Organism: Oryctolagus cuniculus; assembly: GCF_051225735.1. NCBI lineage: Eukaryota > Metazoa > Chordata > Mammalia > Lagomorpha > Leporidae > Oryctolagus > Oryctolagus cuniculus. The sequence continues at coordinate 115,613,173 of NC_142867.1, forward strand.
AATGAAAAATGTAGAAATAATCTGCTCACACAATTAGCAGTAGAGCTCCTTATGCACTGAGTATTCTAATCTAGCCATTTTAACTCAGACCCTTTCCTTAACACTTCATTATACTGCTTCCCAGAGTATGTAGTTAAACATTTTATTGCTTTAGAGTTTCCTCAAAGCTTCTCATCATCCTCTTAGTTCTATTCTTGGTCACCTGCAGCAATGTCTCTCGGTTTTTACTTGCAATCATATATTCTCATACAGTCTCCTTTACTATGATTTGGGACAAGTTAAACAACAAAATTTTAGAACTAGTTTTCAAACTACATGTAGGGGCCAGCGCTGTGGTGCAGTAGGTTAATCTCCGCCTGAAGCACCAGCATCCCATATGAGCACCGGTTCCAGTCCCAGCTGCTCCTCTTCCAGTCCAGCTCTCTGCTGTGGCCTGGGAAAGCAGTGGAAGATGGCCCAAGTGCCGGCCCCTGCACCTGCGTGAGAGACCTGGAAGAGGTTCCTGGCTCCTGGCTCCTGATTTCAGGTTGGTGCAGCTCCGGCTGTTGAACCAGCAGAAGGAAGATATTTCTCTCTGTCTCTTCCTCTCACTGTCTGTAACTCTACCTCTCAAGTCAATAAATAAAATCTTAAAAAAAAAAAAAAAAAGAAACTGCATGTAATGAAACAATGCTGATTGAAAGAAGATAGACCCAAGGGAGTACATTCCATATGATTCCATTTACATAATGTACAGAAACAGCAAACACTAATCTGTGCTCTTGGAAGTCTAGATAGTTTCCTGGTGAAGGAGGGTACATGGGGAGGCTTCTAAGGTGCTGGTTATGCTTAATTCCTAGATTTGGGTACTTGTTATTTGGGCATGTTCATTTTGTGAAGTTCATCAATCTGTACATTTATGATGTTCATTTTTCTATATGTATATTACACTTCATTAAAAAACTGTCCTAAATTTCAGCAGTTCAAAACAACAAATATATGTTATGTATATTATTTCATAGTTTCTGTGGTTAGGAGTCTGGCCTGAGTTAGCTGGGTAGCTGTGGCATGAGGGCCAATCATGTGCTCACTGGGGCTGACGTCTCAACTGAAGGCTCCACTGAGTTAGGGGGAAGATCCACTTCTACGGCCACTCATGTAGTTGTCGGTAGAGAGGGATTTCTAAGTCCCTCACCAAAGGAACTTCTCCACAGGCCAGCTGACTCCCCCTAGAGTGAGTGATACAAAGAAGAGCACACAAAATGCCCCAGATGGTAACTCATCACCACCACCCTGTATTATTAGTTATGATCAGTTCAGTCATTTTAACATATATTCCAGGGCTGGCGCTGCGGCTCAATAGGCTAATCATCCACCTGCGGCGTGGGCACACCGGGTTCTAGTCCTGGTCGGGGCGCCGGATTCTGTCCCGGTTGCCCCTCTTCCAGGCCAGCTCTCTGCTGTGGCCTGGGAGTGCAGTGGAGGATGGCCCAAGTGCTTGGGCCCTGCACCCGCATGGGAGACCAGAAGAAGCACCTGGCTCCTGGCTTCGGATCAGCGCTGTGAGCTGGCCACAACAGCCATTGGGGGGTGAACCAATGGCAAAGGAAGACCTTTCTCTCTGTCTCTCTCTCTCTCACTGTCCACTCTGCCTGTCAAAAAAAAAAAATTTATTCCAGGAGTGAGTTCAATCTAAGACACTACTACCACGTACTCAAAGTATGCATGTTCTTCCTCTGCCTCACCACTTGCAATGGCAGTAATTTAACAGGCTATAACAGTTCACTGCTTTTTTGGTCACCACAATATCCCTCAAGATATGAATGATGACATGAGTTCTTTCTATTATATAGAAATGTAGTAATAAACGTATTAACACTTTTATGTTGTGTAGCAGTTTTCAGACTTCATAACTCCCATGCATATTGTGATTTTTTAATGCAGAGTAAGTGGGAACTGTAATTTGGTGTTAGTTTATCTGATAACACTATAAAAATTATAAAATACTTCACAATATCAATATCTATCATCTACTGAGTGCTTACCTGCTCTTTACTATACACTAAGGGATACATAATATATATACTATATATTATTTCATTTAATCAGACAACCTTATGAAGCAGAATTTTGCCTCATTTTTATAGAGCAAAATCTAAGACTCAGGATAAGTAATTTGCTAATATCTCAGAGCTAATAAATAGTAGGGTAAAAATTTCACCATAAATAGTCAGTTTTCAACCTAAGTTCTACAAATGGTATAAAGTAGAATGCTGTTCATGTTATTCTGGTAATACATTTTCCTAGACTATGTCATGGGGGAAGTTTACAAACACTGTGCCATCCCAGTCTCAGGGAATTGGGGAATTATCTTCAAAGATTATATCAAGTAGAATATGAAAGACAGTAATTAATTCTCCATATGGCTTTTATAGCCAATGTTAAAGAATGTGGCAGGGGCCTGTGCTGTGGCACAGTGGATTAAAGCCCTGGCCTGAAGCACTGGCATCCTACATGGGTGCCAGTTCGAGTCCCAGCTGCTCCTCTTCCCATCAGCTCTCTGCTATGGCCTGGGATAGCAGTGGAAGATGGCCCAAGTCCTTGGGCCACTGCACCCATGTGGAAGACCCAGAGGAAGCTCCTGTCTCCTGGCTTCGGATCAGCACAGCTCCATCCGTTGCAGCCATCTGGGGAGTGAACCAGTGGATGGAAGACCTCTCTCTTTGTCTCTACCTCTCTCTCTAACCCTGTCTTTCAAATAAATAAAATAAATCTTAAAAAAAAAAGAAAAGAAAGAATGTGGCAGTATTTTCCCAAGAGGTTTATGCTATGAACCTAACAATTGTTTGGGAGAAATGTTGAGAATATATTCTTACTAACATATTCATGAAAAGTTGACCACATCCACCATACCATTCATTTAACACGGCCTCTTTTAAAATGACTTTAAAACAACTAGTATGTTAGATGAGTTCTTAAGACAATAGCTTTAATGAGCTTCTTACATCTAATGTGTGAGTAGAGCCATAATCAGACTTAGCTCATGCTTCATAAGGACAATCTCAGAGCTGCTCTTCTCTCAGGAATAGATAATGGCAATTTGAAGTCTGGACCTTGATGTGTACACTATTTAATGATGGTATGCAGATAAATGGGCTTCTCACATTAAGGTGGCAAGAATAGACCAGCTTTGCAATTTGGCTCCCCATACCCGATCTCTATCTCCGCAGAAAATGTCAAGTCTCAGCAAGGGAGGATCTGTAATGCCAAGTAATTGCTCGTAACTTTACTTTCTTCCTGTCACTCAGCCACACCCAAATGACTCAGAGTGCTTCACACTCATTTATTCATTCATGCACTCATGTATTTATTCAAATGATCTAACTATGACACTTGGGTTGGTCTTGCCAAGAGGTTGTCTTCCAAATGATCTTTGCATTTCTCATCAGAGCAGCAAACCAGTTCTGGCAGACCTCCCTTTCTGCAGACCTGGTGCACTTCATGCCTGGGATATGGGAACATGTACGGTGTAGCTGTAGATGGTGAAGAACAGGAAATCATCTATGTGCTTTACTAAGTCAGGCAGTTTTCAAGGATAGTTCATTGTTAGCATTCCTTAAAGAGCTTTAAAAATCTTTTGAATAATGTCAGCATATGGTAAACGTTCAAACAGAGCAAAGTGGTAAACTACAAAAGATAAGTCTGTCTTGCCCTCAGAAAATCTCACTTCCCTCCTACAGGTAACACTTGTTACATCACACGTGCATTCCGGGTCTCACACTTGATTTAGTATTTGACTGAACATAGAAGGTTAGCTTGCATAGAATTCTCATTTGAATTTCAGAAGCTGTTGCATCATTGATTTCTAGCTTCCAATTATTATTGAGAAGTCTAATGCAATCTTTAATTCCAGTCTTTTGTAAGCGGCCTTTTGTTTTCTCAAAGCTTTTAGGATTTTTTAAAAAAGATTATTTATTTATTTATTTGAAAGTCAGAGTTACACAGAGAGAGAAGAGGCAGAGAGACAGAGAGAGAGGTCTTCCATCTGATGGTTCACTTTCCAATTGGCTGCAATGACCAGAGCTGCACCAATCCAAAGCCAGGAGCCAGGAGCTTCCTCCGGGTCTCCCACATGGGTACAGGGGCCCAAGGACTTGGACCATCTTCTACTGCTTTCCCAGGCCCCAGCAGAGACCTGATGGGAAGAGGAGCAGCCGGGACTAGAACCAGCGCCCATATGAGGTGCCGGCACTTCAGGCCAGGGCGTTAACCTGATGCACCACAGTGCTGGCCCCTAGATTTATTTTTATTTGAGAGGAAGAGTTACATAGTGAGAGAGAGAGAGTGAGAGACCTTATACCTGCTGGTTCATTCCCCAAATGGCCGCAAGGGCCGGAGCTGTGCCCATCTGAAGCCAGAAGCTTCTTCTGAGTTTCCCATGTGGGTCCAGGGGCCCATGCATTTGGGCCATCTTCTGCTGCTTTCCAGGCCATTAAAAAGAATTTGATTGGAAGTGAAGCAGCCGGGACTCAAACCAGTACCCATATGGGATGCCGGCGCTGCAGCCAGCCCCAGCTTTTAGGATTATCTTTGGCTATGGAGTGGTAGAATTTTATGATGCTGGGTTTCATTGTCAGTTTTTTTCCCCCTCATTTATTGTTCTAGGCAGTTTAATCTGTAGCCTCATTTAAGTGTCAGGAACTGTAGTACTATTTACAAATAATTCTTCTCATTTTCTCTACTTTGCCTATCTATTTTCAGATGCTGGATCTCCTGGATTGACCCCCTGATTTTCTTATCTTTTCCCTCATGTTATTCATTGAGTTGTTCTAGGAGTGTTTTTCAAGGGCTCTTTTGGGAGGCATTGTAATGTAGTTGTTAAATAGCAGATATATGGGGCTGGCTCTGTGGCATAGTAGGCTAAGATTCTGCCTGTGGCAAAGGCATCCTGTATGGGCACCGGTTCATGTCCTGGATACTCTTCTTCTGATCCAGGTCTCTGCTATGGCCTGGGAAAGCAGTGGAAGATGGCCCAAGTGCTTGGGCCCTTGTACCCTCGTGGGAGACCCGGAGGAAGCTCCTGGCTCCTGGCTTTGGATCAGCCCAGCTCCAGCTCTTGTGGCCATTTTGGGGAATGAACCAGCAGATGGAAGACCCCTCTCTCTGTCTGTAACTCTGCCTCTCAAATAAATAAATAAATAGCAGATGTACTGCTTTCTAGTTGAATACCCTTTGGAAAATTCTTCATCCTCTCTGTTTTTTCATCTCTAAAATGTGGGAAATAATTGTACCCAGTTCATGGGCATTACAGAAAGATAAAAGCACATGATGAAAATTAAATTATGTTTAAAACATGACTAATATATAGTAAATGTTCAACAAAATATTGCTATCATCATTATTGTTACTCTTCTATATAACACACTCTTCTTATTTTATGGATACAATGTTTTCCCTATGTCTCTTAGGATATTAATCGTAGTGTTCCTTGCAAGGTCTCTGTATTTCTCTTCCTTTTCCAGTTGTCATATGTTAGAGACACTAAGTTCTGTTTGGAAATGTTGCTGATGACCAGTGCTTATTGCAGAGTGGGCTTCTCTAGCCTTTTGCATTGTGGAATTCCAGCTGTCAGTGTTGGTAGGCATTTTCTCTGAAGCTGTTGCAGCTCCTCCGAGAAGAATTATTCAGCCAGCTGTCTGTCACTGGGAGGGGGCAATGGCTGCCAGTGTTCTCTGAGCGGGGTAAGGAAGGGGGTTGTGGGAACCCCGTCCGTGATGCAAATAGAACAGCTTGAGAGCAAAGGCCTGTGGACACTGTCTCTGTTTATAGCTTGGCCCTTCTGCCTTTTCTGTGCCTGATGTCTCTGAGTCTGATTCTCCTGGGATCGCAGAGGAGTCAGGGCCCCTCTGTGGAGGGCATGGAAGGGAAAACTTAGGTAGCTTTTTTTTTTCAGAGTCTTCACCTGCTCCCCTAGCTTTAAGCCCCTTGCCTCAGCTCAACCTTTGCTGTACCTCTGTAGCTGCCTGGGTTTGAGCCTTTTGATGCACTGGTTTGCTCCCCCACCCCTTCAGGCATCAGCCACTGTGCTTCGGTGGGTCAGCCACCTGCCTTCCATCCGCTGTCCTCATTTCTCTTTCACATATTTCTCCTCCCCAGTCTCTTATGCTTGTGGATACGCTTCTATTTTATTCCTCTGCTTTCACCTTAGTGGTTTTGGAGAAGAAACAGTGCAACACTCGTGTTCCAGCCATCACATTATCTAAAACACCAGGAAGTGTTTTGGGGAGCAGGTATTGGCTTCTTTCTCAGCTACACTTTTTTTTTTTGACAGGCAGAGTGGACAGTGAGAGAAGAAAGACAGAGAGAAAGGTCTTTCCTTTTTCCGTTGGGTCACCCTCCAAGTGGCCGCTGCGGCTGGCGCACTGCGCTGATCCGAAGCCCGGAGCCAAGTGCTTCTCCTGGTCTCCCATGGGGTGCAGGGCCCAAGGATTTGGGCCATCCTCCACTGCACTCCCGGGCCACAACAGAGAGCTGGCCTGGAAGAGGGGCAACCGGGACAGAATTTGGCGCCCCGACAGAGACTAGAACCCGGTGTGCCGGCGCTGCAGGTGGAGGATTAGCCTATTGAGCCAACGCGCCGGCCTCTCAGTTCCACTTTTGAGAACTGAACATGTGATTACATCATGGCTCTGTATCCTCCCACCTCCCCTATCCAACGTAGTCATTTTTACCTGGTTGTGTCTCTTGATTATGATACCGCTTATGAGACAGCTCTCCAACCCTATGCCAGATAGGACCGTCCTGGAAGTGGAACAGCTTGTCCTTGGACTTAAAATGCTCATTTTGGATATGGGGCTGCCCCACGGCTACTGGAAAGCATTTCCATTGCAGCAGCCTCTGCTCAGCAGGACAGGAAAGGAGGAGAAGCTGCCATTTCCCAAAGACCCCCTCTCGTTGTCTGAGGAAGGAACCAGAGACATGTGAAAGCAAGCTTCATCGGGAATGAGCAAGCTGTCGACCATTTTGCTGGCTTTGACGTGTGAAACCTCAAGAGGAAGAAGCAGCAGGGGTGACGTTGTGGCGTGGCAGACTAAGCCGCCGCCTGCAACACCAACATCCCATGTCGGATTGCTGGTTCAAGTTCTGGCTGCTCCGCTTGCGATCCAGCTCCCTGCTATGTGCCTGGGAAAGTGGGAGACCCAGATGGAGTTTCAAGCTCCTGGCCTCGGTCTGGCGCAGCCCTGGCCATTGTGACTTGTTGGGGAGTGAACCAGAGGATGAAAGATCTTACCCTCTCTCTTTGTAACTTTGCCTTTCAAATAAATTAAATAAATCTTTTTTTTTTAAATAAAAAGAAGTGTTTGGGAATTATTTTTATTATTTATTTGACAGGTAGAGTTAGTGAGAGAGAGAGAGACAGAGAGAAATGTCTTCCTTTTCCGTTGGTTCACCCCCTCAATGGCCGCTACAGCTGGAGCTGCACCGATCCGAAGCCAGGAGCCAGGTGCATCCTCCTGGTCTCCCACGCAGGTGCAGGCGCCCAAGCACTCAGGCCATCCTCCACTGCCCTCCTGGGCCACAGCAGAGAGCTGGACTGGAAGAGGAGCAGCCAGGACTAGAACCCCGCACCCATATGGGATTCTGGTGCCGCAGGCAGAGGATTAGCCAAGTGAGCCACGGCGCCAGCCCGTGTTTGGGAACTTTAAACACTGTCTTTCTTTTTCCTTCTTCTTTTCTTTTCCTTACTCCCTCCCCTCTTCCTTCCTTTTTTCTTTCTGCACCTTAGGAATGCTATGTTTAAGCTTTTGGTTTCAGAATGGGGGACATGAGTCATGGTCTTCAGAGCATATTAAAGAAGTACAGAAATCCTCAGGATGGAGCCACCATGCCCAACATAAATGCAGCCCTGGTCTCCCCAGCAGAGCTCTTTCCTCCACCCTCATCTCTTTTGCTGCGTTTGCAGCTAAGGAATCCTACCAGGGACAGGCCTTCCTAGGAAAAATATTTCTTTAAGACATCCATTTTCTTTGTGGTCTTTAAAAGCCACTATGGTTTTGCAGTCCTGGAATCAGCTTCTCTGGGCATGTGACATTGGTCTCCAGCTGTGGCCTTTCTGAGGGCACGAACTGTGCCAAGTTCCAGCTGAGATCTGAAGATTCTCATGCATGAGAAAGTGGTCATGAGCCCGGTGAGGAGGTGCGGGGGGGCATGCAGGCAGATTCCCTTGACTGCTAGTGCCCATATAACCCGGGAACCAGCAGCTTGACCACGTGTTGTGTTCCAGCGTGGCACAGGGATTGGCAGACTAAGATGACCAAGTCCCAACTCCTGCTCTCGTGGCACATCCCATATAGTTGTAGGTATACGAGCAAATTAGTGAATACTGTAAGATAGCACAAAATTGGCACTTCCTCTCTAGCCACAGGAGCTCAGAGGAAAGGCCAACCGATGAATGACAGAAATCAGTGTGGGAGTCAAGATCTTGGGTCTGAAGGTGTTGGCATTTCAGCAGGCAGGATAGGTGATGGGGGAGGGGCAATCTGGCAGAGGCAGAGAAGCAGGGAGGAGCTGGATGTTTGAGTGGGAAGGAACTGATCAGTCAAGGTTGGATTGCGAGGGAAAGGGAACAGGAGCAGAGAGGCAGGAGTGGTCATTTGAGGAGAGACTTAGGAGAAGGAGGCTTCTGGATAAATACCATTAGAACTGCCCCTTAGGGAACAGCTCTGTTTGTTTGTTTTTGTTTTTGTTTTTTGAAGGGTTGTCGTTTTGAGTTCAGCTCTAGACAGTTTCCCCAGCTGGCTGGTTTGCCATTATTGGAAATTAATCTAGAAGCAGGTAGAGATTTATTTCTGCTCCCTTCTCCTTGCAATACCTTTTAGATCTCCCAGCTCTTGGTGGGCTGTAGTGTCACAGGTGAGTGACTTGAAATGGAAGGGATTTGGATCTGTTTCCTCAGCATATGGGCCTGTCTGGCAGCAGAGCCTGGAAAGGCCAAGTCCCCACTGCCGTGGATTGTGCTGCTGCCGTGATCTAATAGCCTTCTGTTGGATCTATCTAGTCATGTCATACCATTTTGTGTGCATCATTCATTCATTTAATTAATATGTATCATGCACCTGCTATGGGCCAGGCATTATTTGAGGTGCTGGGAATATGGATATTCTCTTTATTGTGTCCTTTTCAACAGGGCAGGGGCAATGTGACACCATTACATTGGGTTATAGAATAATTATGTAGCCAATATTTTCTTGATGTGTCCTTTTACTAGATGGTAAATAATTGAAAACAATGCCCTGTGTTACAAATATATACATATTTTAACATACACACATACATACATACACACACATACATACACACATATATACATATATATATACATATATAGGGAGACTAGAATACAAAACTCAAAAGATTTTAAGCTAGAATAAGACCTTACAGAAATGTCATGTTTGTGGCAGGTTGTTCTGGGCTGTGTCTCAAATCCTCAGAGGTGCACATGTGCACTCCTCTGCCTGTTGGAGCACTTTGGTGGGGAAATTTGCAAAACTCTGTCGTACTTAGCCTCCAGTGGCCTCACAGCTGCCTGCGGGATCCAGCGGAGACTCCCTCAGGACTTGGCCCTGGGCCACATTCCGCAGCATTGGCTGTTCTTATCTCCTACTCTGCTCTTCCTCCAGCAGGAGTAACCATATTCTAAGCACTCGCTAGGCTGTGCTGGGGTGGGGTATAACAGACATGTTTCTTTCCCAACCCCACAACCTGTTGCTCCTGCTGTTACTGCCTCACCGCTCTTGCTTGGAAAATCTCTTTCCCTTCTCAGGGTTGTTGGTTTGCCTGAATAGCAAGAATTTCTCTTGCATGCATTTCCCCCATAATCCTCTATACACACTTCTATGACAGTTTTGACGTTTTGGGGGACCTATAAATTTACTCTCCTTTTTTCCCCCACTGGATGTTAAACTCCCCAGGCAGACATTTTCCTTATGCATCTGTGTATTTGCACAGTGCTTGTCATCAAATAGGCCCTCAATGAATGTAAGTTGAACTAATTAATTTCTCAGAGGGACAGGCACATTCTCTGGGCAGCTCCTAAGCATTAATTTAAGCCTTCATATATACATTGATTAATTAAATATGTGCCAGCTTTCTACTCTTGAACCAGCTCTCTGAAAACAACAGAAGGAAAACAGAACTAGTCTCTTCCTTATAACTATGTAATGAAGATTCACAAGAATAAAAGAATTGCAAGTATTTCATTATATAACATGTGATATGTAGAATCAAATAGACACATACAAATATGATAAATGCTATAAAGGAAACCGTGAGCATATGATTCCACCTTTAAATATACTTTGACTTCTTACATCCCACACAGTTGCATTGTGGGGATGACAGTAAAATTCTTCTTCCATTTAAAACTTTTCCTTAACTTGTTCAAGCCTTTTGAACTGTATCTTTAGATGTTCCACCTCTTGGGATAGTGATTTCTATGCTGGTAAATTAGACTTCGTGTATAAGGGGAGAGGAAGAGGGGCAGTCTTCCACAGTCACAGGCTAGAGCCAGCCCTTCCAGGGAAGAGAAATAACAGCCATCCTCACACACACACTTCTCAGACAACAGAGACGGAGACTGCCCTTCCTCACCCATTCTAACAGTATTAGTCTGATCCCAAAACCAAAGACATCACACACACACAAGAAAATCACAGGCCATATCACTCACGAATACAGATGCAATCATCCCTTACCAAATCAAATCAAGCAATACATGCAAAGAATACAGCATCAGACCAAGTGGGCTTTTATGCTTGGTTTAACATCAAAAAACCAATCATTGTAATTCTCCAGATGTATAGAATAAAGGGAAAAAAGCAGTATTTTAGCAGATGGAAAAAAGGAAATTTAACAAATTTAACCCAGTCATTTTTAAAAGATTTAGCAAACCAAGAAGAAAGAGAACTTTATATAAAAAAAAAAAGTGAGAGAGAGCGGGACAGTACTCCCATTCACCGATTCCCTCTCTTAAATGCCCTACAAGGGGAGAGAAGGCAGTGCACAAGCAGGAAGCCAGGAACCTCACCCAGGTCTCCCACGAGGGTGGCAGGAAGCCACTCACTTCCCGGTATCTGCAGTACCAGGAAGCAGGAATCAAGAGCTAGAGCTGGGGATCAAACCCAGGCACTCTGATATGGGGTACAGACATCCTAATCACTAGGCCAGATGCCCACCCTGAAAGGAAATGTCTGGGTTTTTTCCCCCCCAAAGATTTGTTTTATTTATTATTTGAGAAGAAAAGATACAGAGAGAGAGAGAGAGGGAGAGACACACAGAGAGAGGTCTTCCATCTGGCTCACTCCTCAAATAGCTGCAATGTCTGGGGCTGGGCCAGGCTGAAGCTAGGAGCCTGGAACTCCCTCCTGGTATCCCATGTGAGTGGCAGGGGGCCAAGCACTCGGTCCGTCCGTCCTCTGCTGCCTTTCCCAGGCACATTAGCAGAGAGCTGAATCAGAAATGAAGCAGCTGGGACTTGAACCAGCGCCCCCTACAGGATGCTGGCATCGAAGGTAGAAGCTTAACCCTTGAAAAGACACTTCTTTTAAAAAAATGACTGTAAGTTAAAAAGTGAAAAATAATTAAGAATTCGATCACTGTCCATATGATGTCGAACAACTAATTTTCAAATCAGATCTTACAATATATAAGGAGGTGGGAAACGTTTCCTAGAACTTCCATGCTAACAGCTAACCGTGCGTACTTGCTGAAAGCTCTATGGACATTATCTTATTTGATGCTCACAGCAACCCTGTGCAGTAGGTATTTTTCCTCCCATTTTACAGACGGTGAAGCTGAGGCTTACAGAAGTCAAATGCATTGCTTAAGGGACGATAGCTAGTAAATGGCATAGTCTGTATTTGAGTGGAAGATCCATCGGTTTCACAGTTTGTGCTGTCAAACATGGTTCATTCTACTTTTCATGTGATAACTTCACTTTCTAAATGAAGCAGTGGAGTGTGAAGTCACAGTGATGGAAGTGAATGGCAAAGTGGAGACTAGAACCAAGGCTTTCTGCCACCCTGGGCACTGGTTTTTGTTGTTGTTGTTGTTGTTTCGTTTATTTGTTTTTGTTTCTGTTTTTTTTTTTTCAGAAACTTACATTCACATTTAATCCACCCACTCCTTCCTTTTCACCAAAACACACATTTTTTCCTCTTTGGAAGCCCCAGGCCTGAAATACTAGAGCAATAACTATAACTTACAGAGCCAAGGATTGAATTTCGTCTCCTGCTCTGTTTAGCTCTCAAAACCACTAAGCCGCAGAGAAAATTCTGCCCACTCAGAAAAGAGCATGTTAAAGCAAGACTGAGAGGATCCTCCCCTCAGAGGAATGTGGGTGGTGAGAAAGACGGGGAAGGGATGTAAAGACAATCGGAGTTGGGGCTGGAGAACACTGTACGTATTCATCTCTCAAAAACCTGAAACTCTGCCCCTGTAAGGGGAGTCCCAAGGGCGTGTATGTGTCCAAGGAGGCCTCAAAGTAGCCCTTTTCTGTGCAAAAACTCAATTCCCATCAACCCCTCTCACAGCCACCAGGATTTCTGAGAGGCACTGGGAAGTGGCCCCAAGATACCATGGCTCTGAGCAGGCTTTGGTAAAATTGAAAAGGAAGAAAAAAAAAAAATCTTTGCCATCCATCCGATCAGTGTGAATTTAGAAGGAAGATGATATAGGCTTTCTGGTGTTTAACCAAGTCTGAAGAAGACGACCTCTCTCCCCTTTCCTTTTGAACAAGTTGATGTCCCCCACATCATGTCCTCGCAGGGTAAGAAGCCACCTTCCCTGCAGGCCCACTGGGAGCTGCACCCTACTCCCTGCACAGCAGGGCTCTGGGGAGCGGGCAACACTAAGGACTGAGCAGCTGAAAATAGCCAGGAGACAAAGTTGTTCAGGAGTCAGAAACGAGTTCACCAATCGCAGACCCCAGTGAAATGTGCTCTGAAGCACAGTAATAGCACACACGTGTACGATGTGCACACACAGCATTAAAGTGGCACAGTACTCCCTGGCTGCCTGTGTGCCGGCCACCACCATGAATGACACAGCAACTGTATGGACCAGGAAGTTCATGACCAGCCAACTACTTCAGAGGAAACAAGTGGACATCAATTTCCCTCACCATGGAAAGGCAACAGCCAAAATGCACAAGACCACACCAGGTGTTCTCTTTGTATTTGGATTCAGAACCCATTGTGATGGTTGGAAGACAACTGGCTTTGATAGGATTTATGATTTCTTGGGTTACGCATAGAAAAATGAACCCAAACATAGGCTTACAAGATGTGGCCTGTATGATAAGAAGACCTCAACAAAACAGCAAAAGCACTGCAAGAAGAGAACTAAGGAAGTCAGGGGAACTATGACAGCCAGAGCTGGTGCTGGCACAGGTGAGCCACAGCAGAAGAAGGAAGTATTCTTCAAGGACTTTATCTGCAGAGACTGGACTTTTCACAAGGTTGATAAACTCTAAAAACTTTTATTTTAAGAAGTGTGATTAAGCAGCCTCCTGCAATGCTAGCATCCAAATGGGCACCTGTTCTAGTACCAGCTGCTCGGCTTCCAATCCAGTTCCCTGTTAATATGCCTGGGAAAGCATCGGAAGATGGCCCATGTGCCTGGATCCTTGCCAACCATGTAGGAGACTTGGATGAAGCTCCTGGCTCCTGGCTTCAGCCTGGCCCAGCTCTGGTCATTGTGATCATTTGGGGAGTGAACCAGCAGATAGAAGATTCTCTCTCTCTGTCTCTCTGTCTCTCTCTTACTCTGTCTTCCAAATAAATAAATAAATCTTTACGAAAAAGGAAATGTAGTTAGATCTTCGTTTCTCTTCCCCAAACAGATTTCAGAATAATATGTCATTTCAGCATAGAATTCACATGATCGTTTTTCTTTCCTCAAAGTCATTTGACCACTTAGCTTTGGATTTTTGTTTTCCTCCCTCAGATATAAAGGGTGTAGGAATTTCATTTGATCTGTCAGTTCCTTTAAGAGATATTTCCTGGTAGCCAAAGGGGTTAGAAAAGAATAGGAAAAAAGAATATTTTGAGTCTTGAAGGGAATTTTTAACTCCTCTTAGTTTAATTATATGTATTTCAGATTAGAAACTAACAAATGAACAATAACTAAAAATGAAGACACCCATCACTAACCTCCAAACTCTTAAAAAAAACTTTGAAAAAACTGTGGAAAGTGGTGGCCTGAGTTAGTTCAGGTCAGACTGGAGTCCTGGCTCTCATTTATTATGTGAGCCTTAGTACAATCCTTCATTGTTTGACACCCAGCTTTATCATTTGTGAAATGGGCATAATAGTAGGACTTTTTCCTATGGTTCTAATAAGGATTAAACAAATAACCTGTGTTTTAGAGCACACACACACACACATACACACAACACATAACACTCCCATAGCTGTTAGAAGAACAACAGCAGAAAGAAAGTAATAATCCCAGAGAAGGGGCTATATGTAAGAAATCCCTAAGGAAGCAGCAGAATTGCACCCGAGTGCAGAGGCAGACCTTTGTTCACACAAATAGCACTTTTTTTTTTTTAAGGCAAATTGCAGAAAGATGTGCCTCCTGCTTACTCGCAGCTGACTGAGCCCCATGCCACGGCACACTGCCTTTGAGTGGCAGCAGCCCTATCATGGGACTCAGCAAAGGCATGATTACTTTGGGGAACTGTCAAACAGGGAAAGCTGTTCAGAGGCTCCACGTGGAGACAGCTGTCTCCTAAATAACAGTCTCCTGTTTCTCTCTGAGGTCATGATTGCCTGCTAGGAATCCTTGAGTTGTTGGGATAACCTGGAAATATGTACTGGGAAAGACGCAAAGTTTCCACTGACTTCACTGTAGAATCGACAAGGATCTGATGACTGGAAGAGAGGCTGGAAAAGTAGGATAGGGCCAGATCAGGAAAAATTTGCATGATGATCAACACTGTTTCCTTAGCTTAATTCAAGTCAGATCCCTCTGAGTCTTCCTGAGTCACCAGGCCTCCATCCTAGCACCTTTGCTCCAGTTTTAGCAAGAATCTTAGGGAGTCATTTTAATAAAAATCCCCCACACTTGGTCCCAATCATCCTCAATGTCTTATCACCCTGGCTTGTTGTCAGCAAAATGTTACAGTTAGATCCATTTAGCAAAGGATTACCCTATTCCATTGTTATTGCCCATCAGCCCATCCCTCCCACCCTGCTTCTTGGCTACCAATCCCTACTTTTCCTTATTGTATTCAGAGTTGAGCCTGATCGCTCTCTCCTGCTACAAAATCCCTTTGTTGCCACTGATAGGGTTTGGGACACATTTCTCAAAAAGAGGACACATTGGTATAGCATTTAAAACCAAAGGAATCTGAGAAACAGCAGGTGTAGAAAGGACTCTCTGATCTTGCCCTGCCATAGGTCACAAGCCCTTCATCGGAGAGGTGCCTTCCCTATCCTGGGGGGCAAGGAGCACCCTTATCTCGGAAGACAGATGAAGGAGCACAAAGAGGCATCTGAACAAGCAGGCTTTGCTAAGTTCCCTTCAGTCTATGACTCTTCTAATCTTTTTTTTTTTTTTCTTGACAGGCAGAGTGGACAGTGAGAGAGACAGAGAGAAAGGTCTTCCTTTTTCCATTGGTTCCCCACAATGGCCGCTGTGGCTGGCGCACTGCGCTGATCCGAAGACAGGAGCCAGGTGCTTCTCCTGGTCTCCCATGCGGGCACAGGGCCCAAGCACCTGGGCCATCCTCCACTGCCCTCCCGGGCCACAGCAGAGAGCTGGCCTGGAAGAGGAGCAACCGGGACAGAATCCGGCGCCCCGACCGGGACTAGAACCCAGGGTGCCAGTGCTGCAGGCAGAGGATTAGCCTATTGAGCCGTGGTGCTGGCCCAGTCTATGACTCTTTTTTTATGACTCCTACTCTATCAAACTAATGCAGAGACACTGAGGTTTAACCATTTCATTTCCTTGTGAAGGATCTCATGTCGTATAAAACTTACATCCAATAAGAGCCTATGCTTTTTCTCTTGCTAATCCATCTTTTATTACAGAGCCCCAGCCAAGAGCCTAGCAGGACAGAAGGAAAGGTTTCTATCCTCTCTTACATTTCCTTGCAACAAAGTCTTCCTTACCTGCTTTAGCATGCATCATAATTTTATTTTTTTTCTTTTCTTCTTCTTTTTTTTGCTTTACCAGTAATATACAGGAGCTTACCCTTGGTGCGTAGGCAAGGGGAGCCACCGGAGTTTTAGGCATGGGTGTTTCATGCTGAACTTCCTTCTCTAGCATGGGAGCTCTGTGAGCGTGTGACTAATGCACTCAAGGGGAGGGCTTGGTTTCATGAAGCACAGCTGCAATAAATCCACAAGCAGCAGCAAATTAACTCTTTTTGATCCTGCGAAATCTTCCTTTTTCCTTATTCACCTGGAGAGCCACACAAATGCTTGAGAAAATGGCCAGACATCTTTGCAATGTGTGTGGTGGTGTTCTCAGCAGTAAATTACTTCAGTGAAAGGGTCAACCCTGATCGACGGAGCCGATACAGTCTGTGTATATGAGGTCCAGGCTAGGGACCCACAGTTCACGTCCCAGGAGGGGCCTGGGAGAAACAAGATCCTGAGGGGGTCCTGGCTGTTTCAGGGGTTGCAGGCCAGGGACCGTGTTGTTTGAGGTGAGGGGATTGCCTCTAAGTTTGTTATTTGCACTGTAACATTTCATAGCTGGAACTTGTATTATGACTTTTTAAGTAACATATTTTGAAATGTAGGCTCAAAGTAGGACTTTAACTAGTAACCTACCATAAATGGAACCTGACTTATGGGCCAGCTAACAGCCTTTGGTTTAGATGTGGCAGGCTGCCAACACAGGCCGACAGCCTCAGTCCTCTTTCCAAACTGGGTAAGTAAACCTCGTGTGTCTAGTTCCCTACATCCCACAGCAGTTTCCATTCAACCCTTCTCTTCCAGAAAACCAAATGAACCTTCCACACCAGAATGCTGCATTCTCCTTGCAGAGCCTTCTTAAAGTTCACAAAGTGGCATCAGATTCAGAGGAACCAACCCATTCAGAAGGAACACAGGGGAGGTCTGGGAGCCAGAAAGGGTGCAAAGGCTGGTGGAGCCGGCAGGGTCCCAGAGGGGAGATGGCCATCTCCTTACAAATAAACAGTTTCACCAGAGGCCGGACTGGGCCATGTGCTCAGTGTTTGCTTTGGACAGCACTGGCCGAGAGGTCTCAGGGTTAGGCTGTCCCCAGAGATCGTGAGCAGGCCCCTAGCAGCCACAGCTCCCCTGAGCATGCTGCCTGCTGCCTGCTGCCTGCTGCCTATCGCTGGGGGCTGTCCTGCGATTTCCGGAATTTTATAGAAAGAGGAAGGCCAAGCTGAAAATCTCTCCTGAAGGCAGTCACCCCGGTGGGGCCCAGCTCCTTGCAAACAAAACAGTTGGTTGGACGCCCCGGAGCTGTGGGGTTTCTGCACTGGGCGGAAGGCGCCAGGCGTGGTGATTGAAACCACATGTGCTAGAGGTTTCCAAGAGCAGCGACCCAGACACCCGGGGCCAGGCGGGCTGCTGCTGTTGCATTCCCTCTGTCCCTTGGGTCTCCAAAGTCAGAAACTCTAAGAGCCCTAGACCACCAGGATCCCTGCAGAAAGAGCAGTGAGTGGTGTTGTTTTTTTAAACTGAATGAAATGGCATTTTCACACACACATACACATGCACACAGAACAGCAGAAAATTACTAGACACCTCTAGGGCCCAGGGCCTCCACTTCCAAGCCCTGCCGTGGATTCCTCCAGCTCTGAAAGATCTCAGATTCCTTAGATGAGACAGCCAGAAGAGATGGACTTTGTGGTGGGAAGGTACATTTACCGAACTAACATAACATACATGTTAACTCTTCTTTGTTTAAAAAACTTTAAAAGCTACAGAATTAATATATATGTATATTCTCATAACAAACGAAAATGCATTTGAGCCTTGTCCCCTCTCCCAAGTAATTCCTGTGATTAATTTGAAGAATGTCCTTCTAGATCTTTCTGTGTTATTGTACATACTTGTGTGTCCATATGGGAATATGAAACTTTACCTTAGACTGAACCAAAAGGAGATTTTATTGTATGTATTTTTTGTAATTTATTTTGATTTTCAATAGGTTTTGAAAATTCTTCCACAGTAAAATACAAAGATCTACTTTTAATTCCAAGTGGGATCTATAATTATAAAGTGGAGGAAAAGCAAGAAAGAAGGATTAGCTCTAGTAGCATAATAGCAATTTTTTTGGTTCTTTTTATTTTTTCCCAAAGATTTACTCATTTGTTTGAAAGGCAGGGTTACAGAGAGAGAGAGAGAGAGAGAGAGAGGTCCTCCATCCGCTGGTTCACTCCCCATATGGCCGCAATGGTCGGAGCTGCTTCGATCCGAAGCCAGGAGCCAGGAGCTTCTTCCAGGTCTCCCACACGGATGCAGGGGCCCAAGGACTTGGGCCATCTTCCACTGCTTTTCCAGGCCACAGCAGAGAGCTGGATCGGAAGTGGAGCAGCTGGGACTCAAACCAGCGCCCACAAGGGATGCCAGCACTGCAGGCAGCAGCTCCACCCGCCACGCCACAGTGCTGGCCCCAGTATAGCAGCAGCTTTGGCTTATGACCCAAATCCAGCAATATCCTCATTTTTGTATAGCCTGAAGCTAAGAATCATTTTTACATATTTAAATGATTGAAAAAAAAGAATACTGTTTTCTGACAAATGAAAATTTGTAATTTTACAAATGTAAATTTGGTTTCTATAAATAAGCCTCACTGGAACACAGTTACACTCATCCATTTATGTGTGGTCTGCAATTACTATTATGCCACAGAACCAAAAAAAAAATTGCCCCGTTTGAGAATCGTTGCTCTTACTCAAGATGTCTTTCTAGAACTGGCTCAAGTTACCTGATCCTGGCTCATAATGGACTTTACAATCTGTGAATTGCTAAGGCATTTACTATATACTGTAACTCTTAACAATCTTGCGCACTTAAGGTGGCTCATATTGTCTTGTTTTTATGATTATCAGCTGGAATTTCTCATCCCCAAAGCCTAGTGAATTCATTTTGAAGACAGGGACCATGTTTCCCAATTCCTTTGATTTTTGTGTGAGTACCCCCAAAGTCTTCGGTGGTATTTATTCACTCACATTTTCTTCTCAAAATTCTTTTTTTAAAAAAAAAAAAAAAGATTTATTTACTTGAAAGGCAGAGTTACAGAGAGCAGGAGAGAGAGAGAGAAAGAGAAAGAGAGAGAGAGAGAGATCGTCCACCTGATGGTTCACTCCCTAAATGGCTGCAACAGCCAGGGTTGGGCCAGGCTGAAGTCAGCAGCTTCATCTGGATCTCCCACATGGGTGCAGGTGCCCAAGGACTTGGGCCATCTTCTGATGTTTTCCCAGGCCATAGCAGAGAGCTGGATCAGAAGTGGAGTAGCCAGGACTCAAACTGGTGCCCCTATGGGATGCTGGCACTGCAGGCAGCAGCTTTACCTGCTATGCCACAGCACTGGCCCCAACCTAGTCAAAATTCTTCAGCTGGACTTTGATCATGGGGATCAGAAGTAGGATAGAGGAGGCGAAGGGAGATCCAGTTGTCCTGACATTCCCCTTAGGGATATTGCTACAGTCTTGGAATTTGCTCAGATGTAAGCCCAAGATCAGAGAGTGCTTCTTCAGGGCAGTTTCCACAGTGCCTGGGTGAGGGGGTGGGGCACCCATAGTAACAAACTTTGACCTTAGCATCCTACAGCCAAAGACCTAAGTGGGAGGAGGGGATTGGCGGAGGCGGAGGGCACCCAGGAATAGTTGTGGATGTGAGGATTTGGCTGGATGAGATTTCTTAAAACAGCCCTACTCCTAAACACGAGCCCACAGCTTCTTTTTTCCAGGCCAAAGTCCTGTGTCTGCTCCCCGATGTCCCTGTGTAAGTCCGAGGAGAGACACATCAGGACCCCAGTGGAGGTTCCTGACAACCTGTTCCCGGCACCAAACCTCTCAGCCGTGTGGCGGTGCTGCAGAGTTCAGCGCGATCTTATTTCTGGTGCTCACCTCCCATTTACAAAAGCTGCCCATTTCACTGTCACTGTGTGGTTGTGCGTGAAGGTACCTGGGTACAGAATCAGCACACATGGACTTAGTCCTCACTTCTTCCTGACAAGCTGACTGATGATGGCCAGTCATTCTCCCTGCCCCTCACTGGCCACCTCCGTTCAACAGGGACGACACCACTGTGGTGGAGATGGCCCTGACTCCTGGTGTTCAGGCCGTAGTGTAATCGCAGGCCCCTGAGTGTGGGCTGCACCAGGAAATACAAAGGACATGGCCAGGATGATGGGCGGCCACTCCCACGATCAAGGATGCTATAAAACTCACTCTGAGCACACTGGACTTAGAAGCGCCCCTGCTTGCCTTGAAGAAGCAAGTTGCCATGTTGTCCAAGGCCCATGCAGTGGACCCCATGACAGGACTGTGGGCAGCTCTGCTCTGTAGCCAACAAAAACCAACAACAGCCTTACAACCAAAAGAAACTGAATACGGAAGGCCCCTGACAGTGGTTCAAGGTCGTGTTTCAACTCTAGGAAGGTACAGAAGCAACTAGCATGATGCCATCCCATCACTTCTCGCTGAGCAGCGCCGCCGCAGCTCCCCGCCAGCCCCACAGCCACGAGCGGAGGCAGCTGGTACTCTGCAGTGCGCTCTGTTGCTCAGCTGCAGGGTGCAGTAGGTTAGGCGCCTTCCTTGCACTGTTGACACGGTGTCTTCATCTTACAAAGGTTTTATGGGATTTTAGCCCCCGCTGTAAGCCAAGAAGCATCGACATTACCAGCAAGCACGTGGGTCAGGGAGCATCTCTCTCCCCTGCTGAGCCTCCAGATGGAAGCCCCACCCTGGCTGACTCTCAGCAGAGGGTCCCGCTAAACTGTGTCTGGACTCCTGACCCACAGAAGCGATGCTGTAATAAATCGATGCTGTTTTTAGCTGCTACCTTTGTGGTCATTGGTTGCATGGCAATGGACAACTACTACACCTCCCTGTTTGGTTTGTGTGTGAGGGCTTTGTAATCCACAGCACATGAGTATCTTCAAAAGTCATTATTAGACCTGGTATTCAGTACAGTATCAGGCATACTGTATTCTCAAGAAATATTTGTGGATGAGTGGTTTTGGTAAAATGAGGCTATGATCATGATAAGAAAGAAATCCTATAAATTGACAGACAGGATTTTCTGAAAACCCAGGGTACCCTTTGCCTTGCAGGTTCGTTGGCTGATTGCACTTGGCTCTCAGGTCACCAGCTGGCGTTTTCTGCTCCATCTCTCTGACTGTGTGGGGTTTGTCCCCACTCTGCTGGCTGGTTGTATGGCAGGGTCTGGCAGTCCCTGCTGTCCTACCCCTTAGACTTACAAGGTTCTAGGACTTCATTAGCAACAAAGCCACAGGTGACAGTTGAGCGTTTGAAACATGGCTAAATAGAATTGTGATAGGCTGTGAATAAACAATATCACCCTGGATTGCAAACTTAGTAAAATAAAAAGAGTGTAAACTATTGTGCTGGTAATTTTTTTATTGGTTACAAGTTGACAATATGTAGTTTTAAAGTTTATTTTTATTTGAAAAGCAATAGCTGGGTTGGGGGTAGAATGGGGTGGGGGTGAAGGGAGCCTTCCATGTGCTGGTTCACTCCTCAAATGCCCACAACAGCTGGGGCTGGGCCAGGCCAAAGCCGGGAGCCAGGAACTCCATCCGTGTCTCCCATGTGGGTGGCAGAGCACCTGAGCCATCACTGTCTGCCTCCCAGGGTGTGCATTAGCAGGAAGCCAGATAGGAAGCAGAGGTGGGACTCCATGCAGGCACGCTGATACAGGATGTGGGCGTCTCAGGCAGCCGCTTAACCTGCTGTGCAACCACACGCACCCTGAGCTAATGTCTTGTTTAGTATTGAATCCAGTATTAAAATTAACTTCACCTGTTTCTCCTTGAGCTTTCTGCCGTGGGCTTGCATCATATTTCTATCTTTTACAGAGCACCGCACAGCTCTAGAGTGACATTTACAGGCCAACTTTGTGCTCCGGTCTATTTTCCTGCCAACCAACTGTGGCTCTGGTTGAGAATTGCTGCTCAAGGTAACTGCTCAGGGTCTGGGCCACTGGAACCTGACGAGAGCACTGGCTCACTTGCCTGCCTCTGACAGTGCCAGCCTGTGCTTAGTGGGTAGTGGATGGGTTTGCCTCTGCTAATGGTTTATTTTATTTTTTTTAAAGATTTACTTATTTATTTGAGAAGTAGCATTACTGACAGTGAGAGGGAGAGACAGAGAGAAAGGTCTTCCATCTACTAATTTACTCCCCAAGTGGCCGCAACGGCTGGAGCTGTGCCAATCTGAAGTCAGGAGCTTCTTCCAGGTCTCCCCTGTGGGTGCAGGGACCCAAGTGCCTGGGCCATCTTCTACTGCTTTCCCAGGCCATAGCAGAGAGCTGGATCGGAAGAGGAGCAGCCAGGACTAGAACTGGCACCCATATGGGATGCTGGCAGCGCAGATGGAGACTTAACCCACTGCGCCACAGCACCGCCCCATCTGCTAATGGTTTAAATGTGCTGAGTGTGCTGTGCTCCTCACCGTGTAATGCAGAATGACACTGTGTCCGCGGCCTCCATGGGCTTGCGGAATATGCTCACTTCCGAAGGTATTTTCCTGTTGCACACAACAAGTGCTCCAACCTCACAAGGGTGATCTAGTCAACATCCTCTGAGCATGTCTGCTTGGAGCCACAACTGAGCATTTCCCACACGAGGCCTTCTGCCTGGAACGCTCTCTCCTCCACCCCCCGCCCCTCCTGCTACCTTCTTCCTAACACTTGCCTTTCTAGCTGGCTCAGTTCCCACTTCTTAGGTAAGGCCCACTCCAAACCACTCTGGCTGTTGGCAATTCCTCCATTTCCCAAGGTCTCTCCCATACGACTGCATGCAAGTCAGGGAGCACAGCAGCCCTGTGATAGAGTTGTATAATTTTTTACATGCATGGGGTTATTTCCTCCTCTATACTGAATGCCCTCATTATAGGATGCATTGTGTCTCCCTAAAATTCATACATTGATGTCCTAACCCCAGTACTTCAGAATGTAACTCTGTTTAAGATAAGGCCTTTTAAGAAGTAATTAAGTTAAGATGAGGTCATTAGTGTGGGCCCAACCCAGTATGACTGGTGGGGCCCCTATCAGAAGAGGCGAGAACCAGGAGTACAGAAAAATGCTGTGAACTCAGAGGAAAAGCACAGCTGCCCACCAGCCGAGGAGAGGCCTGGGAAGAAAGCAACCCGGCTTTGTCTTAGACTTCTAACTCCCACGGTTATGAGCAGATGCATCCCTACCAGTTGCTTCGCTGCATCTGTGGCGCTTTGGCCTGGCAGCCCTCACGAAGTAGCACACTCCTCAAGGAGAGCCACCTTTGACCAGCCCTGTAGCTCAAATTGGGAATATTTTGCCAAGTACTTTGTCATTTTGTCCCTTTGCCCCCATGTTCCTCCTCTGTATCTTTTTTTTTTCTTAAGATTTATTTTATTTATCTGAAAGACAGAACTATAGAGGTAGAGAGAGAGAGAGAGAGAGAGAGGTCTTCCATCCACTTGTTCACTCCCCAGATGGCCACAACAGCTAGAGCTGAGCTGAAGCCAGGAACCAGGAGCTTCTTCTGGTCTCCCACACGGGTGTAGGGGCCCAAGGACTTGGGCCATCCTCCGCTGCTTTCCCAGGCACATTTAGCAGGCAGCTGGATCAGAAGTGGAGCAGCCAGGACTCAAACTGGCACCCATATGGGATGCCAGGGCTGCAGGCCAGGGCTTTAACCAAGGCGCCGCTCCTCCTCCCACCTGTATCTTTTCATGTTATATTATATACAAATGATTCAAAAATTCATGGAGAATGGAATTAAAATATAACTAAATTTTGGTGCAAACATTTTTGAAACGGTGCCTAGTTTCTTCATTTTTTGAAGGCCTCTCATATGCATGGATTTCAAACTTTTTTTAATGTTACATGTTTTGTTTATGTGAGAGAGAGAGCGCGCGCTCCCACTTGCTGATTCACTTCCCAAATGCCCACAATGCCAGGGCTGGACTAGGGGCTGAGGCTGGGAGCTGGGAACTGAATCCTGGTCTCTCACCGGTGACAGGAAGCCAATTACTTGAGGCATCATTGCTGCCTGCCAAGGTCTACACTGGCAGAAAGCTGAACTCGGGAGCCAGAGCCAGACATCAGACTCATGAACTCAGATGTGGGACATGGGCTTCTTACCCAGTGTCTTAATTGCTAAACACCTGCTCCCTCAAAATCTTTTTATACCAAAATAGACTCGTCTTTTAATTCCGTCCTCATAAAGCTCTTTGAAATACCCTCATATGTGCCCTAGCCACACTCATCGGTGCCGAGTAAGGGACCCCAAGCACTCAGGCTGTGTAAGAAGTGCCTGGCAGGGAAGCAGGTTGGAAAGAGCGTTTGAGCCACTGATTACCCTCAAAGGAAGCTCATTGAGGACACCGGTTCTTCTCCGAAGCTTTTCTCTAGGAAACAGAATCTCTTGCCACGCAATACATCTGGCTGCGGGAGTCCAGAGCAGTGACATTAAATGTAATTGACATTAAAGCCTCTCCCCGGCGCTGCAGACGGTGCTCGCAAGGTTTCAGGGCTGGCGCGGCAGCGAGCACTGACATTCAAGCTTGCCAGTCGTCTGGAACACTGAACTCTTTCTCCTCTCCCCAGGCCCAGAGCAGCCTGCAGGGTTTGAGCAAATGAGAGTTTCACATATTTTCTCTCCAGGGGGGAGGGCTCAGCTGAACGCTTTGATCTGATCTTTTTCTCTGATCTTCCTTTTCTCTCTTGCCAGCTTCTCTCCTTTGCCTCCTATTGTCTGACTGCATCTGTCCCCAGGGATTTACCTCTTCTGCCTGGAAGTTTGGCCATGTATAGAAAATACAAAATGTTCTTTCCTTGTGCCCCTAAATAAAGTTGAGGCAGGCTGGAGCAGTCAAAGGGAAGCTTACTATAAACTAGAGAGGAGTGGGATCCTCCCTGCCCTGACACACACACATACAAAGAGCAAAAAGCATTATGAAGTATTGGCTTTTTTTAAAAAAAAGATTTTATTTATTTATTTGAGAGGTATAGAGTTACAGACAGTGAGAGAGAAACAAAGAGAAAGGTCTTCCTTCCATTGGTTCACCCCCCAAATGGCCGCTACAGCCGGCATGTTGTGCCGATCCGAAGCAAGGAGCCAGGTGCTTCCTCCTGGTCTCCCAGAGCTGGACTGGAAGAGAAGCAGCCGGGACTAGAACTCAGTGCCCATATGGGATGCTGGCGCCTCAGGCAGAGGATTAGCTAAGTGAGCCACGGTGCCAGCCTTGAAGTACTGGCTTTTTTTTTTTTTTTTTTTTTTTTTTTTTTACAGGCAGAGTAGACAGTGAGAGAGAGAGACAGAGAGAAAGGTCTTCCTTTGTCGTTGGTTCACCCTTCAACGGCTGGCACGGTGCATGGCACGCTGCGGCCGGCGCACCTCAATGAACTGAAGCCAGGAGCCAGGTGCTTCTCCTGGTCTCCCATGCAGGTGCAGGGCCCAAGGACCTGGGCCATCCTCCACTGCACTCCTGGGCCACAGCAGAGAACTGGACTGGAATAGGGGCAACCGGGACAGAATCCGGCACCCCGACCGGGACTAGAACCCGGTGTGCCGGCACCGCAGGCGGAGGATTAGCCTATTGAGCCATGGCGCCAGCCAGTATTGGCTTTTAAAAACTGGACTGGGGCCGGCGCTATGGCATAGTGGGTAAGGCTGCCGCCTACAGTGCAGGCATCCCATGTGGACACTGGTTCGAGTCCCGGCTGCTCCACTTCCTATCCAGCTCTCTGTTGTGGCCTGGGAAAGCAGTTGAAGATGGCCCAAGTTCTTGGGCTCCAGACCCGCATGGGAGACCCAGAGGAAGCTCCTGGCTCCAGGCTTCGGATCAACCCATCTCCAGCATTGCAGCCATTTGGGGAGTGAACCAGTGGAATGGAAGACCTCTCTCTGTCTCCGCCTCTCTCTATAAAACTGTCTTTCAAATAAATAAAATAAATCTTTAAAAAAAATTAAAACTGGATCATCTGCTTCTCCTGTAGGCACTAATTCCTAGCACCTCTAGACTGCAGAGATTCCTCTTTAACCCTTGGAGTTTTCCTCCTTCAGATTCTCTCTTCCCTGTCAGAGCAGGCGCTGGGATTAAAGACCTACTGTAATGCCGACCTTCTAGCCCCCAAAATGAGGTTGTTGGCTCCCCACGGATGACTATGTAGCACTCATACTTCTTAGCACTTATTCTCCATGACTAACTCTGGGCTGACCTGTGCCCTCCTGCACACACGTCAGCTCAAGGATGACTGTCTTGCCCCCCCCCCAGCCTGACTTGTTTCTCATTTTCATTTATTGGAGAGGGAGAAAGAAAGAAAGCACTCCCATCTACTGTTCAATCCCCAAATATCCACAATGGCCAGGCCAGGGCTGGACTGGGTCAAAACTGGGAGTGGGGGAACACCATCGAGGCCTCCCATGTGGGTAGCAGGAACCCAATTACTGAGCCATTACTGAAGTCTCCCAGGGTGCACACTGGCAGGTAGCTGGAGTCCCCGACTCTCAGATATGGGATGTGGGCTAAGACAAATGCCTGCTCCTGATTTGACTTTTTATTAGGGAGAAGTTGATTTCTCTTTTTGATTGAAATATGGGCCAATAAACTTGAAGACACACACAAAAAAACTTGTAGACACACTAAACAGCTATAGGACTTACAGGCTTGCTGCTTGGTGGGGCTACTCCAGCAGTGGCCTGTTCAGGGTTATTTATGGGCCTGAACTTGTGGGGCTTGGAGGACTCACCCATTGTGCCTGCCCCACAAGTAGGGCCTAGAGAAGGTTGATATTTTATCATGGAGTTTTACAATGTTAGATTGGCAGGGACCTTACGTGTCTTATCATGTCAGATAGCATGCAACCTAGCATGGCATATCATGTGAAATAAATTGGGTGATCACTCAGAATTAAGGCATTATCACTGATTTGGAATCAGGAGGTTCAGGTTTGATCCCTGCTCCATCATTAGCTAATCTGGGTGACCTTATATAAATCGCCCTCCTTATTCAGGGTCCCTAACATAATAACCACTTTACTTTTCACTGAAATGATCCCAACTCATTGTGGAAGACCAGTGGTCACTCACTGATCATTGCTTCTAACGAACAGTTGTATATGCTTTAATGAATGAATAGAATGGCAAATAAAATAGGCAGTTTCTATAATTAGTTTGTTAGTCAAAAGTATTTCACAATGATGGGGCTCATTTGGAGGAAGACAATAGAAAGATACGTGCTGTTTGAAAAGTTGGTGTCTATTAGATTAGGTGATAAAAAAAAAAAAAAGTCCCTTCTAAGGTTGACCTTCTAGCGTTTTTGCTTGTGTTAATTATCATTGTACAAGGGAAGTATGTGACGCCTGGGTGAGCACTGAAGGTGGGAACAGTAGGTGGTGAGGGACCAGAGAAGGTCTGGGAGGGAAGAAGTGTTTATCTGCTGGCCACTGTTTGGACACAGCCAATCCCATACTCTCATTTAATGCGTACAGCCAGCTTCTGAGAAGAGGCGTATTCTATTGACGGAGAAGCAGACCCAGAAATGTTTAGTTTTGCATAGCTTACCAGTGGTGGAGCTAAGATCTGACTCCAGCTCCGGGTTCCACTGGTTTTCCAAACATACATTCTTTCTCAAGTACCCTAAGGTCTTTTCGTGCAGCGATGTGATAACCATCCTCCAAGCGGTTCCCAGTGACTCTTAGCTCATGGAGCATCCGCAGCGGCAGTGCACATTAGCTCCAACAAACATCTCACGGATATCAGCACTTGTACTGCTTCTCTCTGGGACCCTGTTTTTTACTTTGCTAAAAAATTATCTTGGTTAAGATTGCTATTGAACGTGCTTAACAGCTTTTAGGAGAAGAAACACTAGGGGATGCACTTATTCCTGTGAGCCTGGAAGGATCATTGCGCAGTGGTTATATACCCAGGGCTAATTGATCGGCTGGCCCTGCCTTCCAAATTGATGTTCAGAGGAACGTGAAGAGGTGGCCGACGTAGCCCCAGCAGGGCAGGGCACTAAGAGTCAGCTTGGGGCATCAGCCTCACTGAAATAATAACACTCCCTGAGAATCCTAGAATGTCAGGGCAGGAATAGCTTCTAAATCACTCAGGATGACCTCTTTATATCACAAATAAAGAAGAAAGGAAGGCCCGGAGCTGTGTCCTTGCTCGAGTGTTCAGGTATGTAAGTGACAGAGCAGATTGTTCTGTTACCCTTCGGGGCAGTGGCATCTGAAGCCACTTATTCCTCTAAGTGCTCTTGGAGTTGACTCGGTACTCTACCACCACCTTCCCTGTAGACATTTCTTTATGAAATGCATTTCTTTCTGGTCCTTCCTACCTGGTTCCTTCTGCACAAACTGCCCAGGTTTGGTCTCCAGGGCTTTCCCACATCACTCAGTCCACCTGCAAAGCAGTCTGTGCTGCTTCATTGGAACTCTGATGCCTGGCCAGCCTTTGTCAGAGCTTTGTCAGGGGAGACGCTGTCATGGAAATAGGCTTGGACTGCAGGACTAGACTGGACTCTAATGTCGGCCACTAGTCCGCCGAGGGATCTTAGGCAAGTCACGTATTGCTTCTCAGCCTCTAAGTGCCCTTCCAATTATAGCTGCCGTTCCATCAATCAGAGGAAGCAATCCCTCTTAATGAGCTGGCTAGCCACTCTCTCTCTCTCTCTCTGGCACACCTAGATAATATGATGCTGCAGTCTTGCTAAAACCCCTCTCTCCTGGAGAAGATGGTTGCAGAGCAAGGACAATGATGGGGGATGCAGGCACAGTGGTAGATTTGCATGTCAATCGCCACTGCAGGAAATTAGACCCCGGTACTCTAGGAACCAGGCTGGCTTTGCAGCCCCAAGTGGGCCTGTTCATCTGTCTAAGCCTCACCGCCTCCCTCTGGAGCCAGCGCCCTGGCACAGCAGGTTTAGCCGCCGGTTGTGATGCTGGTGTCCTGTATCAGAGTTCTGGTTCAAGTCCTGGCTGCTCCACCTCTGATCCAGCTTTTTGCTAATGTGCCTGGGAAGGCAGCAAAAGATGGCCCATGTACTTGGGCCTCTGCCATCCATGTGGGAGAGCATAGTGGAGTTCCTGACTCCTGGATTCAGCCTGGACCAGATCTGGCTGTTGTGGCCAGTTGGGAAGAGAACTAGTGGATGGAAGATCTCTGTGTCTCCTTCTCTGTTGCTCTGCCTTTCAAATAAATAAATATTTTTTTTTTGACAGGCAGAGTCAGACAGTGAGAGAGAAAGACAGAGAGAAAGGTCTTCCTTCCGTTGGTTCACCCCCCAAATAAATTTTTTTTTTAAAACAAAAGGGTCTTACTCAACTCTTCTTATGTGAGTCATGGTTGTATTATTTATTTTGCAACGTATCAGGAAGCCAGTCGATAACCTGAATATGTAAAGTCTCTAAGTCAGGGATAGTTCAACTTTTGCCCTTGTTTTGTGTTGGAACTAAGCAGGCCTGGGTATTATCACGTCCTAGCTGTTGAACTTGGACATGTTACTTCACCTCTCAGAGCCCCAGATGGTTTTCATCTATAAAGTGTGGTGCTGCTGATATACAGGGCCTGGGGTGGTGATGCTTAGAGTCAATAACATAATTCCATAAAGGGCTCCACAGGGTGTGGCACAGAGAAAGGAGTCAGTGAACATTAGCCATACCTGTGGCTGCCACATCTAATTCCTTGAGCTCCCTTTATATGCTGGGTTCTATGCTAGACACTGGGGATTCAGCTGTAAAAGACAGCTGTTCCCTTGGAAGTTCACGAAGTGGTTGCAATTCAGGCTTGGGTCCAAGATATTTGGAAAATGCAGGGAAAGACCCAAGATTTGCCACAGCTTTAAAGAAATGAATGTGCTTGAATTTGGATGACTAAAATAGTGCCCTGAAAGCCCAGGGCTTTCTCCTGGGAACTATCAAGCAGTCACTTTCAGTGAGAAGGTAACATCAGCCTGCCTTCCCTCCAGAATGGACTCACACCAGATTCCCAAATTAGCCTGCGTGGGGGCCTGCAGGAGGTGGAGCCGCCTGGCCCCACCATGGGGCAAGCCTGCACAAGATGGAGAAGCAAGTAAATGGAGCCTCATTAGGTCTCACATGAACCCCAGGCTGCAGGCAGCCCACGGCCCCTCCAGGCAGGTGTGAGAAGGAAGCAGCGGAGGGTAGAACATCTGCATGAGAACCGGAGGACCTGTCACTGCTGGATGGGGCCAAGGAGCACTAAACACGGGCAGCTGCGTCAGTTTTAATTGCTACTGGCTTTTCCCTCCTGCCTCAGTCTTGGGGAAATTATCTCATGCTCAACTGCCAGGGGATGGCAGCTGACAATTACAAAGCAGTGAGGCAGGTGCTCCGATGGTGGGGATGTGCTCAGCTGTGCCGTGCTGCCAGCGGTCACCCCAAGTCCACAAGGGTGAGCAGGTGTTTCCTATAATTTTCGGGGGGTGCTCTGAGTTGATTTTTAAAAATTCTTGACAATTTCTAGCCCAAATGGGAAAGCATGAGAAATGTATATTTTTATACCTACCGTGTTTGTTATTGAGGCTTTCTAGTGATGATGATTATGATGGTAATGATGATTTTGTTTTGTAACAAGCTATTAATTGCTTGCAGAACCACAAAACAAATCCAAGTCAGAATTTATTTCAATTCAAATAATCTGATGAACTTAATGTTTGCCTGAGAAGGCAAATAAATGCTGGCATTTGGGGGAGGACAGCCCTCAGAAACATGTTTTGCTGAATGTTTCACCGAGTTTTTTTCTTTCTTTCTTTTTTTAGATTATTTATTTATTTATTTAAGAGGTAGAGTTACCGAGAGAGAGACAGAGACAGAGACAGAGAGAGGTCTTTCATCCACTGGTTCACTCCCCAGATGGCTGCAATGGCCGGAGCTGCCCGATTTGAAGCCAGGAGCCAGAAGATTCTTCCCGGTTTCCCATGTGGGTGCAGGGGCCCAAGGACTTGGACCACCTTCTACTGCTTTCCCAGGCCATAGCAGAGAGCTAGATCGGAAGAGGAGCAGCTGGGACTAGAACCGGCGCCAATATAGGATGCCGGCACTGCGGGAGGAAGCTTAGCCCACTACGCCACAGTGCCAGCCCCTTTCCTTTCTTTTTTAAAAAAGAAATTTATTCGCGAGGCAGAGAGAGAGCAAGCTCCCATCTGCTGATTCTCTCCTCAACTGCCCACAATGATCACGGTTGGGCCAGGCTGACGATGAGAACAAAGAACTCAACCCAGATTTCCCTCGTGGTGGCAGGGACCCAGTACTTGAGCCATGACCAAGTACTGGGACTTGAACCGGCACCCATATGGGATACTGGCACCACAAGCAGTGGCTTTACCCACTACGCCATAGCGCTGGCCTCTCTTAGAGGATCTTAACCTTCAGTTTGAGACATTTGTGTACTCCTAGGGTCTGCATTTGCAAGAAGCTGGCATCAGGAGCCAACGCTGTCACTCAGATACACCAATATGGCATGCAGGCATGTTAACCAATGTCTTAACCTCCAGGCCCAGCACCCACTTTCACTGCACTGTTTTAATGACTTCCTAAAGGCTGGGCTGCATTAACCCTGGCTTTTTATTTCAAGGGGAAGTCAGAGCACAGCAGATGCACGATGGAGACACTTGGGCTGACTGATGCAGCATTATTTGGGATGGTTTGGGTTACAGACAAGTCTTCCACATGTGGGTTTCCTAAGATGCATACAGCGGCTTGGTCCTGCTTCCCTTCTCCTTCCTAGGCCTCCTGCTCTGCAAATATCTCAGATACAAACCCTTTAAAGGAGTCAAATAATGTGCCTTTCTTTATATTGACTGAAACAGGCAGCATTAGGTTCTATGGCTTCTCTCTGCCAGCAGCACTGATCAAGTCAGGAAAGGCAGTAACCCAGAGATGTTGGGCGCTCACTTGGGGCCCAGAACTGTAGCATTTGCAAGAGCAAGTCTCCAAGCCTTGGCCTCTAACCACAAGTCACTAACAATCTGTTTGGGACCATAGAGCTAAGATCGATGGAGCAAATAACTTGACCTGTTAAATACTTATCATGTCCTTTTCGTGTGATAAACCAATCACACTCTGTCTGTACCTAAGATTTTTTTCTTTAAATACAAACTAACTAGGCCTTACCTACAGAGAAGTCCACCAAGAACAATTTTCAGACCAGCATTAACATTATCTGGGAACTTGTTTTATGTGCAAATTCTTGGCCCCAGACTCTCTGGGGGTGGCTTCTAGCAACCTGTGTCTTAACAAGCCAGGTGTGCGATGCAGGGGCTCGGGCTCCTTGAGTGTTTGCAGAGCCGCACAGATGTGCAGGCAGGGTTGGGACCCACCGTGCTGGCAACACGGGAGACACAGGGATGCAGAGAACACAGCCCTGACGTGACAGAGCTGCAGTTTAGTGGGTGACATCAAACTGAATGCCACGGACTGCCACAGAACAGCTCCTTCCGGGGGAAGTTCTTGGGGGAGATGGAGCTCACCTTAGAGGTGAGTAGGATTCCAAACAGCCGTTGGAGGCCCCTTTCGAGGAACCGGTACACAAAGGGGCCAAGAGGCAGGAAGGCGCTGGAAGAGCACACAGCAGGCTGCCCTCGCAGAAGGCGTCCATTTATTCATTTAACAAACACTTCCTGCGTGTCTCCTCCTGCGGCTGCTTATTTATGATTTACAGCTCGCCAATTTCCAAAAAGGATTTGAGGTGTGTTAGGATGTTAAAACACATCCAGAACAGGAACATAAATAATGCAAATGGAACAGAGGCCCATTAAAAGGAACTGGGGAATAGATCTTTCAGGCACAGGGGATGAATGAATCGAGGGTTTGCTGGGAGCAGGGCGCTGTGAAAGATACTACGGGGCTTACGGAGACATTGGAAGCAGCTTCTAGTCCACAAGGGAAGATAAACGCGCACAAAGATAGCCATATGCAGACCAACAGCTATGTCAGTGTCAGGGCAGGTGGGGACCCACTCCTTGAAGGAGGGAGGGGGTATGGGTGCTAAAGGAAGAGGAGATCAGGGCCACTGTTGAAGCAGGAAGGAGCATCAGTGAGGGAAGAGCACCCACAAAATGCCCAAGGCCAAGAAGCAGTGGCGACAAAGGAGAAAATAAACCAATGGGATTTTAGAGTTCCCGCTGCAAAAGCCAAGGCTAAATCTTAGAGGTCTTTTATTTATTTATTTTTTTTAAGATTTGTTTATTTATTTATTTGAAAGGCAGAGTTGCAGACACAGAGGGGGAGAGACAGAGAGAAAGGTTTTCCATCTGCTGGTTTACCCCCAAACAGCTGCAAATGGCCACAGCTGGAGCCTGGAGCTCCTTCCGGGTCTCCCACATGGATGCAGGGGCCCAAGGACTTGGACCATCTTCTGCTTTCCCAGGCCACAGCAGAGAGCTGGATAGGAAGTGGAGCAGCTGAGACTTGAACCGGCACCCATATGGGATACTGGCACCACAAGCAGTGGCTTTACCCACTACGCCATAGCGCTGGCCTCTCTCAGAGGATCTTAACCTTCAGTTTGAGACATTCGTGTCCAGCCTGCTGGTCAGCGAGGAGTAACTGAGGCAGGGGAGTGAAACGCGGAAGTTATGCTTTAAGATGATTACTTCAGCAGGTGCACACAGAACTGAGCAGAAAGAGGCTGTAGGTGGGGAGACCACGTAGGATGCTGAGCTTGGTCTAATCTTTGCAGGAGGAGGCATGGCCTCAGCTGGAGATAGCAAGAGCAAGAGAGAGGAAGACAGTATCAAGAGACAATTTGAAGCAGAAATCTACAGCTCACTGCTCAAAATT
The DNA here is from genome assembly GCF_051225735.1 of Oryctolagus cuniculus. NCBI lineage: Eukaryota > Metazoa > Chordata > Mammalia > Lagomorpha > Leporidae > Oryctolagus > Oryctolagus cuniculus. The sequence goes on from NC_142867.1 coordinate 115,647,177, forward strand.
TGGTCTAGGACCAAAGCAGGATCCATGACCTCGTTAGAAATACGATTCCAGAGGCCCCACCCGGACCCACAGAACCAGGTTCTGCATTTGACCAAGAGCCTGGGCTAGCTGGACACACAGCCAGGCAAGAGAAGCAGGGCGCTGAGCACCCAGGCCTGGCATCTGACTAAGTGCAGGGAGTGGAGTGGGAGAAGATCTTAAGGTAAAGTCAGATGTTCTTCGATCGAGTCCTAGTTTCTACCTGATTGGTGGTCAGAATAAGTTTGCATTGAGGCTAAATGGACCGGGCTAATGACCAACGCCAACTTATGGGTCCCGAGGATGGTGGCTAGAGCAAAGTAAGCCAGCTTTGCTCACTGTATCTTTATTCCAAATTAATGTTCAGTGGGGCCACTTAAATCACATTATGTACGAACTCCTGTCAAATGGAGAAATGACAATATTTCCCAAATCTTGTATGAAAAACATCCAAATTAATTGAACAAATGTTTTTTTTGCCAATGACAATGATGATAGTGATACTAACCACAGCATATTCTACCTTGTTTGTAGTGTTTACTCTGCCCCACTAAATAAATTACTTCTATGCAGATCAATAGTACTATGCCAGGGGTCAGCACTGTAGCTTACTGGGCTGGGCCTCAGCCTGAGGCATCAGCATCCCATATAGGCACTGGTTCATGTCCTGGCTGCTCCTTTTCCAATCCAGTTCTCTGCCATGGCCTGGGAAAGCAGCAGAAGATGGTTCAAGTGCTTAGGCTTCTGTACCCGCATGGGAGACCTGGAAGAAGCTCCTGGTTTCTGGTTTTGGATTGGCCCAGCTTATGCCATTGCAACTATTTGGGGAGTGAACCAGCGTGTGGAAGACCTTTCTCTCTGTCTCTCCCTCTTTCTGTCCGTAACTCTACCTTTCAAATAAATAAATAAAACCTTTAAAAAAAAGTATTATGCCTGCCAAAAGTTGTTCTTATTGGTAATAGGTATTTACCCCCTTTGTATTACATAATTCATCTATTTGTCTTTCTTCCTCAACAGACTTTCCCAGTACCTAAAATAAGGCCTTACAATTAGTAGGAAATTATTGATATTTAAACTTTTAAAATTTATTTTCATTTTATTTGAAAGACAGGGAGAGACCAACCTTCCATCCACTGGTTCACTCCCCAAATGCTCACAAAACAGCCAGAGTTCATTCAGCCAGGCCAATGCCAGGAGCCCAGAAATCCATCTGGATCTCCCACTCGGGTGTCAGGGGCAAAAGTACTTGAGCCATGACCTGCTGCCTCCCAGGGTGCGAATTAGCTGGAAGCTGGATCGGAAGCAGAGGACCAGAACTTGAAACAGGCAGTCTGAGATACAAGCATCCCAAGTGATGTCTTAACCGCTGTGCCAAATCCCTTCCCTGATTTTTTTCTTTTTAATGAGGATAGTTACCTGCACAACACATCAAGCATCATGATGCTCTGGCGTATATTACATTGCGCTTGTTTAAGCATCTGCCTCAGAAGGGACAAGTTTATGCATTTCCCGTTCCCGGTAGAACCCACTCTCAGGCATAGAGTAAGGCACGCGATACATTTAGATAAATAAACAAAATTGCAGTTTGCTCTAAAAGGTTTTCAGAACATGATGATAAATGCTTAAAGTTAATTCAAGTGACCTTAGAATCCTTGGAATTGAAACTAACCGCAGCATGTTGTAACATAATCAAGTGCATTTTAATTTGGCCGAGAAAGAATGTCATAACAGAAGGCTCGAGATCTCTACAAAGTTCTAGAAAAAGGAACTACCAAACTGTGATTTTGAAAGTATCATTCCACCCAGTGTGTGGGACAGGCTGTTCCTCTGATAAAAACAGGCACTTCTTCAGGGTGGAGACAGCTTCCCCAGCTTTCCCAGCCCGAGGAAGGATCCTCATCCACACCACAGCACCTTTCGGTCTGCCAGCTGGCCTCCTGAGGACTCGGCAGCCCCGGGAGGTAGTGTTCCAAAAGAAAACCTAACCTTGATATAAACAAGGTGCTGAAACCAGCCTGCCAGTAGTCGAAAGAACCCCGAGTCCCAGCCCTGCCATACACTGGGTCTGAAGCCTTGAGCAATTTACTCCATCTCTTGGGACTTAGTTTCTGCATCTGCAAATAAGAACGAAACTAACCTCTCAGGGTTATGAACATTAAAATAGTGTGTATGAAGTCCTTGACCAGTACCTATTACCTGGTACATAATATTCTTGCTTCTCACCCATCCCTTGCCCCTGACCACACTTCTCCCACCCCTAGATGTCCCTCTTATGATTGACAAGGGTGTTATTATTATTCTGCACTCCAGCAGGTGCACAGAGGGCCACGGTGTCCATGGTGACCATCTTAATGTACTGATTCCCTCTGGCCTCAGTAGCCAGCAAGCTTTCTTCCTTTTAGTATCATTATTGGTGGTTTCCTGACTTGCCAGAAATTAACCCAGCTGCACTCTGAGTAAAGTGCTTCTCTCACCCACCCCACATCTGCAAGGATCTTTTGCAAACCCTCGCCTTAATTTTTCACTACCCTAGGGAACCATCCTAGGGACTACCTAGGACCCATGTAAGCCAGAGCCTACCGTCTTCCAAAGCAAACACCTTGGACATCAAGGTGCTACAAAGAGGCAGAACTTGCCACAGATCAGTCACTGCACTGTCAACGGTGTCAAGCCGTCTTTCCCCTCCCTAAGCTCTCATAAACGCGTGCTACTTCTAGTACCCTTAAAAGGGCCTGCAGTGATGTCTCAAGGGAAGATAAAAGAAGAATCCAAGGGGAAGGAAGACCAAGTTCCCTACCACAAAGCCATATGGATTTGTCCTACAGCATAACTCCACAAAAAATTGATCCTTCCATTTATTCTACCTCTCAAACCCCTTTCTACAACCGGCTTGTTCTTACCTCCCAGGCCTGAAGGGGGAGCAGTTGAGCCCCCGTCCTAGAAAACTGGTAGCGTTCTGCTGGAGGGAGGTTTCTAGAAGCCACAGCTTACCTCCCCACGACCAGGTGCTTGTTCTCCAACTTCATCTCTTTCGCTCACCCCCAGGGCTACACCCCGTTCAAAGGGAATGACTATAAATGGGCATGGGGGAAGCAGCCAGAATGCCAGGGGCTGCGAGCCTGACAGAGCTTGTGTATCAACCTGACAGCTTCAACAGCCCAGAGTCTGCGTGGAATCCCAAACAGCTCTCACTTCTTCCTCTCGGGCCACAGGCCGCCTGCCTGCCTCCCTGGCCTTGTTTAAACAAGTCGAAAGCAGGCTGTGCTTGGACTCAAAGGCCAGTGGCCTTTCCCCGAGGAGGGAGTTCAGGGCAGTGAAACATGGCTGGGCCTGCAACGTGAGCTGCCTTCTTGCTTTTGGGTCTTCCTGTCTTTCAGAAACTGGGGGCTGTAGGAGTTTCACCATCTCAGAGGTGAGAAGTATGTATGCATGGCTGATGCAGCCTGGGTTTGAGCATAGTAACCATGAGAGCTAACACTGGATTGGAAGGCCCCTTGGAGGTCATTAACCTAAGCCTGAGCTTAAATTGGCAGAGGGATGCCACCTGCCAAGGTCAGCACTAGGTAGTTTGGAGAAACGGACATGTAGTGTAAACACATACAGCATGACACAGTGAGTACTCCATACGCAACAGCTATGGCTATCGGTAGCCTTATACATCATCCTTTGAAACAGATTCAGAGGCATCCAATATCAAACTCAAGGTCTTGTAGCCACCAGGTCAGAGGATGAAGCTGGACTGGCTTGACTGCAGAGGTTGTGTGGTAGCCTCCCTTCTGGGCCACATCTTACCATGGTGGCAAGATGACCATGGATGTCAGCTCCAGCTCTGGATACATCACCTCCTCACTCCAGATCACATCCAAGTTGAAATTATTGGCCTCGAAAGATCTTTCCAATCTAACCTGCTGTGACTTTGAGTGGCAGATCTCACTGGCAGTTCTCTCTCTCTCTCTCTCTCTCTTTTAAGATTTATTTATTTATTTGAAAGGCAGAATTACCGAGAGAGAGGAGAGAGAAAGGGACAGAGAGAGATCTTCCATCCTCTGATTGACTCCCCACATGGCCACAACCATGTTCAGCTGGAGCTGAAGCCAGGAGCTTCTTCCGGGTCTCCCACATGCATGCAGGGGCCCAAAGACTTGAGCCATCTTCTGCTGCCTTCCCAGGCACACTAACAGGGAGCTGGATCGGAAATAGAGCTGCCGGGACTCAAACCAGCACCCATACGGGATGCTGGCACTGCAGATGGCAGCTTAACCCGCTACACTATAGCATAGGCCCCTAGATGGCAGTTCACACAGAGAACCTACCTCCTTCTCCCTGCCTAAGAGAAAACCATCGCACAGAGCAGACTCTCTGAGCTGTATGAGATGCACAGGAAGAGAGTGTGGCCTCTCTTATCAGGCCCAGGGGGAGAAAAAAAAGACCCCCTAGCTCGGAGGCCATCTCTAAAAGCAGGCAGCCCATTCTTAGGTGGGCCGGGAGAAGCCAGCCTGCAAGGCAGCAAAAGAAGAGGGACTTGAGAAACTGTCCCTTAGGATCTGAGCTGAAGATGCCTTGTGATTAAAAAGCTGCCACCTTCTTTTGCCCTTCCCCCTTTATCCACTGTCCCTCAATCAACATGTGGTGCTGGAACTTTTCCCCAAGGTGAGCCTAGGGGGAGGGCCCCACGTGGTCAGGGCAGCTCTGTGACATCACAGGCTGAAGCTGGGCCAGGCCACTCCAGCTTCCACCAGAGAGCACCAAGGGGGCAGCCATGCCACCGGCCTTGCCCATTTATCCCAGATCCAGCTGTCGTCATTCCACGGCTTTTCTCTGAAACCTCACCTTTCCCCCCAGAAAGGAAACGGCCGCACTCGTTGGGCCCCGCAGCTGGGAATGAGGCAGGGCTGGTGTCTGAGGGACCTTCGGGAGCTGCTTTTTTCCTTGCCACGCTCAACTACCCTGCCGTGGCCACTGGACAGCTTAGCTGTCCCTGCCGGATAGTCAATAACACCCTCCCACACTATCCTTTTCCTGTGAAAATCCACCTTCTCCAAGAAACCCTCGGGGATTGTATTCAGAACAGAGCTCTGGTTCCCCAAAGGACCAAGTGTCTGTTCCTGCACTTGAACATGAGCTGCCGGCCCCTGCTGGGGAGTATCCTCAGAACACCAGGGCTCTCCGGAGGCAGGTGGGCTCCCAAGGTCCAGGAGGAGGCGCAAAGAGGGGACAGGCAACGATTCTGCTTTGGCTGTGAGGGCCTCCAGGACTCCCAGGGGAAGCTCATCTATGTTTATGTGGACTTAGGATGCTAAGGAGTGTTGTGGAGCCAAGAGCCCTGCTGGGTTTCGTGGGCAATTGGGCCTGCTCGGAACACAGCCTCCTTTGTCTGCAGAGCTTTCGGTTGGAATTGCAGAACTGGGTTTGGAAGCACAGCTGACACGGAAGCCTGCCCAGGCCTAGCAGAATCACAGTGGGGTCAGGGAGACAGCTCAGCTTCCACCCTGTCTCTTCAAGCAAGACACTGAAGCCTAGGTTTGGCTGAGGGCATTGTGTCCATCTTCCCGTCTCCAAGAAGGACAGTGTCCAGCCCGCCTGAGATGGGGCAGCTTGGACTTTTAAGGCTCGCCTCTACCCTGGTCATTCATTCATCCACGCCAGTGACAGCAGTCTGGGGACGTTCCTTCTTTTGGCAAATGGAAGCCCATGGTGCTGCACACCAAACCTCCTTTCCGGTGCTGCTCAGAGGCCCTGGGAGGAGCACACAGTCATCTTACAAAGCCCATCTGCTTGGAGTTAGTGCTCCCTGCCACCTCCTCTGCTCCAGCCCAGTCTCCGGTTTCTCTCTGTCATTGGGCAATGACTCCGAGCAGACCAAGATGCGTGTGTCTCAGACTTCTCATACTCACACGGCCCCGTGGGGGGAGACATGCAAACACGCTTATCACAACAAATCATGACACCTGCAAAAACAGAGCCGGGAGCGAAGTCTTCCGGGAACAGAGCAATTAGCAACCGGCTGTGCTCAGGACTGGCGGGTAAAGTTTCCGGGAGGGCTTGGCCTCTGAGTGTGGCCTTGAAGGCCGAGTAAGCATTTTCCAGGTCCAGGGAGAGAATGGGTGTTCTGAGTAGAGGAAAGAACACACAGGAAGACCAGAAGATCTGAAGGGTCTGGCCTGTATGGGGAGAGCAAGTCAGGGTAAGGAGCTGAAATGCTGCCTCCGAGTTTGGAGACAAGTAGCTTTGGGCTGCATGAAGCCGGGGGACCAGCCGGATGGCTTAGAGTGGGGAGGAGGCCACCCTGGGGAAAGAGGTGGGCCCGGACGAGGGGGGCAGTTGCGAGGCTGCTTGACTAATTCTAGCGAAAGGAAAAGCTGAGTGGCACTTGGACACTTGGCAACTTTTAAAGTAACAATTTAAAAATAAACGTTACACCTGCTTATTATACAAAGTGTGGAAAATAAGAACAAAAACAAAAAAGAAAGCAGCAGTCACTGGTAAGCACTTTCAACATTTGGGTGCACATCTCCTTCCCATCTTTTCCCCTTGCATTTAGACAAGGGGTCTCTTACAGAGTTCTTGGGAAGTACTTTTTTTTTATTTGGCAGGTAGAGTTATAGACAGTGAGAGAGAGAGAGAGGTCTTCCTTCCGTTGGTTCACCCCCGCAATGGCCGCTACGGACAGCGCTGCACCGATCCAAAGCCAGGAGCTTCTTTCTGGTCTCCCACGTGGGTGCAGGTGCCCAAGCACCTGGGCCATCCTCCACTGCCTTCCTGGGCCACAGTATAGAGCTGGACTGGAAGAGGAACAACCGGGACTAGAACCCAGCACCCATATGGGATGCCGGCGCCGCAGGTGAAGGATTATCCAAGTGAGCCACGGCGCCGGCTGGGAAGTACATTTTTGAAAAAGGAAAGGCAAAGTGGCAGAGAGAGAGAGAGAGAGAGAGAGAGAGAGAGAGGTCTTCCATCTGCAGGTTCACTCCCCAAATGGCCACAGCTGCCAGGAGCCTAGAACTCCCTCTAGATCTCCCATGTGGGTAGCAGGGACTCAAGCACTTGGGTCGTCTTCTGCTGCCTTCCCAGGTGCATTAGCAAGGAACTGGATCTGAAACAGAGCAGCTGGGACTCAAAGCAGCTTTGTAATATAGGATGTGTGCATTGCAGATGGCGGCTTAACCTGCTACGCCACCACGCCGGCCCAGGGAAGTGTGTATTATGAAAAATTAGGCATGCAGTTCAAACATTTTTTGCACTATAAACTTTTCATTTTTTAGATTTATTTATATATTTGAAAGGTAGAAGTAGAGAGAGAGAGAGAGAGAGAGAGAGAGAAGGGGAGACAGAGATCTTCCATCTGCTGGTTCACTCCCAAATGGTTGAAAGGGCTGGAGTTGGAGTAGATGTAGAAGCCAGGAGCCAGGAGCTTCTTCCTGATCTCCTATGTGAATGCAAGGGCCCAAGGACTTGGGTCATTCTCCACTACTTTCCCAGGCACACTAGCAGGGAGCTGGATTGGAAGTGAAGCAGCCAAGGCTCGAACCAGAGCCCATACAGGATGCTGGCACTGCAGGCCGTGGCTTTAACCACAGCATGGGCCACAGCGTTGGCCCCCATACATTCATTGTTTTATTCCAGTTTCCGCAAACTTTCTGAAGTACTGCATATGCAGTTCTGAAGTCATTTTATAACTCAGCATTGTATCATATGCATTGATCCAAGTCATAAAAATTCTCTGTGATCTGTTTAACTAGCTGCCTTCTATTCAATTGTATGAATTCATGAGACATAATTTACTCAGCCACTGTCCTATTTTTGGGACATTTCATTTGTGCCAGTGGTTTTGCCTTTTTTTTTTTTCAGTAAGCATTTTTGTAGAGAGACTTTTGTATACTCTATTTGATTATGCCCCTCCCGTAAGTTCCTAACAATGGAATAACTGGGCCGAGGCTATGATGTTTTTAAAATTCCTGAAGCAGCCTTGTGCTTTTTTGCAGGGCACTGATACCGCAGGCGCGTTCCTGGAGGCCCCTTCTGTAAGGTCTGTGCTACTATCTCCCTCTCCACCTTTGTGCCTCCCACCTTTTCAGGTGCGTGAGATGCATACCTGACACCCCTGAGACAGACCACGAGCCGCGGCCTCCTCCTGCCACTTCCTCAGAGTCAGACAGCCTCTTTTCTCAGACTTTCCCAGAAATAATTACCCAGGAGAGCAGCTGGAGTTTGTTTCAGCCTCTTTTTGAAAAAAACCCACTTCTGAAACAGGGTACTAGGTGGGATCCCACGGGGAGCTACGGGTCCCTGGGCTGGGGGCCAATCAATGCCAGTCGCAGCGCTGGTATCAGAGCGCGGGCCACTATCTGTGACACCGGCCTGCTTTCCTGTGGTCAGATGCGCGGCACAGGCTGCCCTGATCCTATCCCGTCAGACCATAAAGCCGCTCCTATATGTCAGGCATGGCCCCCTGTGGAAGCATGCATGGGCACATGTAGCCGTGGCCTGCCAGTCCTTTTGTACGTGCCAGATGGAAATCTGGACTCAGTAACACCCGCGAGTGCCTGCACAGCGCCTGGCTCCTTACAGGGCATTTTAATGTGCATGAGCTCCTCTTGAGAGTGATTCGAAAGAGAAAAGAGCAAGCAAGTGGCAAGAAGCTGGGTGCACTTTGTGCCTTGGCCAAGTGTCTTAACCCCCAGCGGCCTCTTCCCCCTCTGCACAATGGGAGAAGGAAACTCAGTGACCCCCCACCCCACCCCGAGCTCACAGAGCTGCTAAATCATGGCTCTATCCAGGACTGGCCAGCCCCCACGTTTAAACCTGGATCTAGGAACCCGAGCTTCCAGGAACGTATGCTTTCCCCCTGATGCGGAGGTCCGGACGCTGTTCTTCAGAGCAAGATCTTTCTGCTACAGGTTCTGCATCATCTTTCCCTCCACATCTAGCTTTTTAGCCATAGGAAGTAGTTGAAAAAATACTGCCATATCCTATGTGTAATAGGGAATTCCAATTGTTTCCTTCTTCCCTATTGCAGGAAAACAGGACTGTTGACAGAAAGGGACGACACAGACAGAGATCATCTGGACTAGCCCCCATTCTCTCCCGAATCCGGCTCGTTTCCATCAGCACGCTAAAGCGCTGTCTCCCAGAATATGAATATTTCACGTCTAGCCCTGACATTGGGTCTCCTTGAGCTGTTGTGTTAAGCGTTGGAAAAACAAATAGCAGCGCCTCCCACGTGCTGCCTCCTTCTTCCTCTGGAAGATGTGTCTGGTCTCCGAGGAGACTTTGTGCGATGGATGACCTTGCTGGCTTAGCCATCCAGAGGCAGCCACCGACAAGCCTTTATAGTCTCTGAGTGTTTAAGACCCCATGAATTTTCTTTAATCTAGAAATTAGGAAGCATTTGGGATCTTTCTTCATGGATTTTGAGGGTTATTTAATTTATACCTTGTTGCTCAGCCCTCCACACCCCGGGCGTCAGCCATCTGGTTTGTGTTCATTGTGAGACAGGATACTGGATGTGCAGTTTTTGCTAGTGCAGGCCGGGAATGGGCGTGGGGGAAGGGCTATATATTGCAAAAGTGTAGCTTCTGCTTTGTCTTTGTGCCCCCAAAATGTACCTGGAGGCATTTTAGCTTCGGCTGGATTATGATTTACTTGGGACATTGCATCTGTCGACAAAAGCCGCAAGCTTCCTAGTTTCGGTGCCAACCGGAAACAGAACTCAGTGGATCTCAGACATCAAAGAAAACTTCAGAGGAAGATGTTGTCATCTGGACCCTGCTTCCAGGAGCTTATGCTGAAGGATCACTTCCCGGCCTCCGCTTCAGGTGGAAAATTTAAGGTCCATAGACGTTTTGGCTCATGGAGTGCCGAGTTATCTCAAGAAATCTTCCATATCTAGCGATTTCTGAACGCTCAGGTATAAACCTGAGCCACCGGTCCATGATAAAATTTTCATAGCTTCACAGGCAACGAAGAAAAAGCACAGAGGATGCAATACGCACGTGCGTAAACTGAGGTAGCAGTAGTAAAATATTTAGGATGGTGCTGGGCGTGTAGTTACCACTCCGTAAATGCCAGCTGCTGTGAACAGAGAGCACTCCGTGCAGGGTTGCTAACTGGTCCTTTTGCTACTGAAATGTCATTTCTTTTTACACATAATTTTAACAGTGAGTCTATAGTTTATAGTTTTGTAAGTTCATGTAGTCAGCAATATTTTGAAAACAGGCTTCTGATTTGGTGCCCAAATTTATTTTTGAAGTGTTTCTGGGGCCAGCACTGCGGTGTAGCAGGTAAACCTGCCGCCTGCAGTGCCGGCTTCCCATATGGGTGCCGGTTCGAGTCCCAGCTGCTCCACTTCCAATCCAGCTCTCTGCTGTGGCCTGGGAAAGCAGTGGAAGATGGCCCAAGTCCTTGGGCCCCTGCACCCACATGGGAGACCTGGAAGAAGCTCCTGGCTCCTGGCTTCAAATCGGCACAGCTCTGGCTGTTGCAGCCAACTGGGGAGTGAACCAGTGGATGGAAGACCTCTCTCTCTCTCTCTCTCTCTCTCTGCCTCTTCTTCTCTATGTAATTCTGCCTTTCAAAAAATAAATAAATAACCTTAAAAAAAACACAAATGTTTCTGGCCCCTGAAATCATAATGTCTGAGAAAAAGTCATCTAGCAGGTCTATACTTCAAATAAAATTTTGTCTGATCTATAGGTAGATCCTTTTCTGAGTGCCCTAAGGAGCCATTCGGGCCTTTCCACATCTGTCCACAGGAACAGGTAATTCTGGAAGGGGAACAGTAGGCGGGCGGCTTGCAGGGGCCACTGCTCTCAAGACTTCCTGCCGGGCTTGACGCTGATCCCATGGGAGCCTGGATGTGGAGCTCCCTGCTCCTCCTGCTCAGAGCTCTCCCCTCCCTGGCTCATTAGCAGCTGTAGGGGCTGTGGAAAGCAGGAACTATATCTCCCTCCACTAGCAGCCCCTCCAGCGACAGTCAAGCTGCACCTTTGCTGAGAATAAGAGTGTGCGTGAAGAAGACAGCGTATGCATCTCCCTGGCTCTATTTATACCGTACACGCGAGACACCAGTTGGGGTGTCAAGCCCTGAACCTTTGTGCGTGCCGCATGGTGTAAGAGACACCAGGGTGATGCTATGCTCCACTGAGCCCTATCCTGAAATGTACCGCAATATGGATTTTTCAGTCATTCATTTATTCCATAAGGACCCAGAAAGTACTCTGTGTTAGGTGCTGCCACGGCTGCACAGAAGAATCAGGTCAGGGTCACACTTGCCCAGAGCTTACAGTATTAGAAAAAGGAGGGACGGGCCAGCGCTGTGGCGTAGCGGGTAAAGCTGCAACCTGTAGTGCCGGCATCCCATGTGGGCCGGTTCTAGTCCTGGCTGCTCCACTTCCCATCCTGCTCTCTGCTATGGCCTGGGAAAGCAGTAGAAGATGGCCCAAGTGCTTGGGCCCCTACACCCATGTGGGAAGACCTGGAAGATGCTCGTGGCTCCTGGCTTCGGATTGGCCCAGCTCCAGCCATTGCAGCCATTTGGGAAGTGAACCAGAAGATGGAAGACTTCTCTCTCTGCCTTTGCCTCTGCCTCTCTGTAACTCTGCCATTCAAATAAATAAATAAATCTTGAAAGGAAGGAAGGAAGGAAGAAAGAGGGGGGCTGGCGCTGTGGCGCAACAGGTAAATGCCCTGTCCAGAAGCGCCAGCAACCCATATGGGCACCGGTTAGAGACCCGGCTGCTCCACTTCCGATCCAGCTCTCTGCTAATGGCCTGGAGAAAGCACCAGAAGATGGCCCAAGTATCTGAGCCTCTGCCAGGCACATGGGAGATCCAGATGAAGTTCCCGGCTCCTGCTCTAACCTGGCCCAGCCCCTGTAGTTGCGGCCATCTGGGGAATGAACCAGCAAATGGAAGGTATCTCCATCTCTCTGTCTTTCCCTCACCCTCTGTAATTCTGACTTTCAAATAAATAGAAGAGTCTTTTTAAAAAAATCCATCCTTTCTGGATTTATGACATAGATTAGCATTCTTTCAAAAGTTCATGAAGAAATGCAATTAAAAGATGAGTTTCTTTACATGTAAAAAAATGTTGAAACCCAGGGAGATTTTTCATGAATTTTTTGAAAACTCCACATATTTAAACTATCTTGCTTATGATGATGATTTCATTGCTATTGACGCATACCAAAGCTGCTAATTACCACAAACGTGCAGTTTAGTGTATGTCAATCCTATTTCTGTAAAGCTGTGTTTTGTTTTTGTTTTTGTTTTTTTTTTTTTTGGCAAAGACCCTCCACAGAGCATGCCTGGATAACTGAGGCCTTACTCTCCTGTGCAGATTCAGCCCCCTGAAGAGCCTCTTTCACGCTAAGCTGTTCCGGAGGGGATGCCAACAGCGCACAGAAATGACCCAAGTGGGAGGACATCCAAGTCCGCATTCACTTCTCACTGTCTTCATTCCATGCCTTCACCCAGCACTTTTTCGTTTTCACAGTCACAGAGACACAGGCTCAGTCCCAGCTCTGTCACTTACTAATTGAGTGCCCCTGGACAAATTGCATCTCTGAGTTTTAGCAATTTGCTCATCTATAAAATGGAGTTATTTTCGGTCTGTGATGGATATGAACTTGGTCTACGGATGGGGTGCCTGGCCCATGCCGTGACCGCCAGGGATGACGGTGAGTACTATTATGATGACAACTGAGAAGGATAAAGGAGACAGGGCTGTTGAGTTTGTTGATGAGAAGAGCAGAAAGGGACACAACATGAAACAGCTTCCTTTCACTGTTTAAAGGGCTTTGGGCCACAAGCAGGGTGCGTGGCTCTGATGAGGCAGAAGGGCGACTGCCTCTGAAGCTTCCTGGCTCTCTGTCGTTGGGCAAGTAAATGACGCCCTGGAATCTCAGTTTCCACATCTGTAAAATGGGCGCTGAGGCTATGTCCATGAGGCTGTGACTGTGGGACAGGAAGTGGCACCTCCGTGAAAGCGTCTAGCACAGTGCCTGTCCCAGGTCAGTAAGGCAGCTGTGGCCGTGAGTAATCTTTGTGGCCCCCGTTTGCAGCAGTTTGCAGGAGAGGAGACTCCAGCTCAAAGCACAAAGTCATTGCTCTCTTAGAGTGGAAAGGGCTCTCTGCAAGTGCTGAGCTCCTGTGGTTTGCTCAAAGGGAGGATGGATGCGCTCCTTCCAGAAGGGCTGTCTGTTGGCTGGAAGGAGGACAGATCTGTAAATGTTTTCCATGTCTACCTCTAATCTTCCGTATCAGGAAGAAACAAAGGAAAAAACCAGGGACGGGTGGAGGAGGGCAGAGGTGCACAAGCGAGCTGTGTTCCCTGCAGCAACGGTGATGTCAGGCCCGCGGCCGGAGGGAAGGCAGCAAGCCTGAGCAAAGGCGCTTTCTCCCCGGGAGGCAGAGAGTGGTAAAGCTACAGGTCATACACACAGAGGCTGAGCCCTCGTGCTTGGTGGGGACTGGGAGTTCTGGGAAAACCCGTCCTGCTCTGTAATGGAAAGGCCGGGCAACAACCACGTATCTGGCAAGGATCAGCAGGCCACAGGCCCTTGTCACAAGCCCGCCTTGCAATCTCTAACGCACGTGCATACGTTCCTGTCGGTGGTCTTTGAAGACGATGTATGTCTTGAAATCCTTCGGCTTATTGGCGTGTTCACAGAGCTCTGGGCAGGGAGCCAAGGCCCTGAGCTGGAGTCCCAACTCTGCCATTAACTAGCTATAAAATTTAAGGAAAAATCTCCTAAGCTCTCAGTGCCTTAGTTTCTCTCCTTTCCTCCTCCCTCTCTTCCTCCCAGAGAGGTGTATACTCCACAGAGCAGCAGCACTGGCTGTTAACTTATTGGAAATGCAGGATCTCAGGCCCCACTTACTAAATCAGAACTTGCATTTGAACAAGATCTCTAGGCCGGCGCCGCAGCTCACTAGGCTAATCCTCCGCCTGTGGCGCCGGCATACCGGGTTCTAGTCCCAGTTGGGGCGCCGGTTCTGTCCCGGTTGCCCCTCTTCCAGGCCAGCTCTCTGCTGTGGCCCGGGAGTGCAGTGGAGGATGGCCCAAGTGCTTGGGCCCTGCACCCGCATGGGAGACGAGGAGAAGCACCTGGCCCCTGGCTTCAGATTGGCACAGTGCGCCAGCCGTAGCAGCCATTTGGGGAATGAACCAATGGAAGGAAGACCTTTCCCTCTGTCTCTTTTTCTCACTGTCTAACTCTGCCTGTTAAAAAATAAAAAAAAAATTAAAATAAAAAATAAAATTTAAAAAAAGATCCCCAGGTAAATCGTAATGCTCTGAGAAGCACTGGCTTAGCTGATGTGAGTAGCAGACAAATGTATGGCAGCAGCTCCAACATCAGACTTCACTACTTACAGGCTGTGTAACCTCAGCAAGACCTCAACCTGTAACACTCAGGGTCTTTGTCATTGGAATCTTCATAGTACCAACTGGGCACAGTTACCATGAGGATGAAATGAAATAATGTTGATTAAGAGTTTTACACAGGGGCCGGCGCTGTGGTGTAGTATAGGCTAAGCCTCCTGCAGTGCCAGCAGCCTATATGGGCTCAGGTTCAAGTCCCGGCTGCTCCACTTCCGATCCAGCTCCCTGCTATGACCTGGGAAAGCAGTGGAAGATGGCCCAAGTCCTTGGGGACCTGCACCCATGTGGGAGACCTGGAGGAAGCTCCTGGCTCCTGGCTTCGGAATGGCCCAGCGCCAGCCTTTGTGGCTATTTGGAGAGCGAACCAGCAGATGGAAGACCTCTCTGTCTCTCTGTTTGTAACTCTGCCTCTCAAATGAATGAATGAATGAATAAATAAATATATTTTTAAAAAGTTTTACACATAAAGAATCATGAAAAGCTTTTGGTCCATATCTAAAATTTCTCTGTCATTATGTACACTAAACAGAAAAAAGTGTAAGACTTTTTCATCACACAGTTATTGAGTTCTGTGTCAGGCACTTTCTAAGCTGAGGATATAGAAGTGAATGATACAAAGTCTAGGCTGTCACAGAGACAGACAAAAGCCAACTCCATTGCTATAGACGAAATGTCCTCCTCACCCCCTGAGGTACATCTGTTGGAATCCTGACCCCCAACATGTGTGCGATGGCATTTGGGGCAAGGACTCTGGGAGGTGATTAGTGGAGCCCTCATGAGTGAGGTTAGTGCCCTCACATGAGACCCCAGGAAGCTCTCCAGCCTCCCCCCATACGAAGCCACAGCGAGACCACTGTAAGCCATACCCTGAATCTGCCAGCACCTTGGGCTTGGACTTCTTAGGCTCCAGGGTAGTAAGAAACAAATTTCTGTTGTTTATAAACCACCCGGTTGATAGTAGTTTATTACGGCAGCCAAGTGAGTAAAACAGAAAAGGGACTTATAAAAGGAGGGTGAGTGTGGGGAGAATTGCCCTGGGTTAAGTGACGGAGGCTGTTGGACTGGGGAGGAGGTTCAGGGGAGGTCTCAGGGAGGCAGTGTTTACACTGGAACCTGAAAGGCAGGAGCCAGCCCTGCAGCGAGCTAGAGACAGGGCATTCCAGAGCCACGGACCCACAGGTGCAATGACTGCGGCAGAAACACTGTGGGCAGATGTGGGGCAGAGGCTTGGGCCAGGTCAGAGCCCTCGCACCCTGGGAGGTCTGGGGGCAGAAAGCGAGGCTCCATTCATGGTGAAAGAATCTGTCCAAGGGGTCAGCACCAGAACTGGAGCAGCAGGGAGACCAGGCAGGATGCATGGACGGAGAGGCGCTCTCCTCCCCACCTGGAAGGCGAGAGCGTGCGCTCAGGCGCCTGCGGTGGGATCGGGTCTCTCAGAAAGGAACTCTGCAGAGCCCTACCTCTGCCATGTGTGAAGGAACCTGCAGAGTCTGTGTTCCAGGCTCTGCGTGTGCAGAGTAAAACCGAGACCTAGGGGAGCAGGTCAGTGGTTCAGATGCCCACATCCCACATCAGAGGGCCCGGGTCCAAGTCCCAGCTCTGCTGGTGAGTCTAGCTCCCTGTGAACGCACACCCTGGGATGCTCAAGTAGCTGAGTCCCCACCACCCATCAGTAGCTGGGTCCCCGCCACCCATGGAGGAGGTCTGGGCTGAGTTCTTGGCTGTTGGCTACGGCCTGGCCCAGTCCCAGCCATTCAGAGCACTTGGGGAGTGAACTAGTGGATGGAAGCTCGCTCTGTCTGTCTGTCTGCTCTCTCTCTTGGTGTCACTCTGCTTCTCAAACAAAAGGAGTAAAAAAATGAGAACCAGAAAGTGAAATGTCCATCATCACTTCTCAACGCCACCTAAGCGGGGCCCCAGTATTGGCCTGTAAACTAGAAACGTGCCTGTTTCCAGAGTGAGACTGAAAACCAATTTCACAACTGCCTCCGCCCCCGTGTGTCCTTTCCCCTCTCTCTTCTGGGCCGCGGGCATTCTGCGCCTCCTCACTCTACCCCCGCCCCCCACCCCATGCAATGCCCTCCAGTGACAGAGCCTTTGCCTCCTGCTGCACACATTCCTGCTAGTGAGGCAAGCGCTTACCTCTTACTGATTACCCTTTTCCAAAACTCTCGTTTCGCTCCTCGTCTGTACCAAGCATTTTGGCATTGAACTCCACTCCCCCGACCTCGTTCCCATTGCCTTTTCCTTCCATCCATCTGGTCCCCTTACCAGACCGGGGCGGGGGAAGCTAGGTCATGGATCCTGGACAACCACCCACAGGACCCAGCTCACAGCAGTTGCTTCATCGTTGAAATCCCTATCTTCTTATAAGATCCACCCACACACAAGCCCTCTGAGAGCCCAGGGAAAAGAACACATATGGAAGAAATTGTTATGAAACCCAACCTAGGTCAGAAACATCTCCCCTGATTATGAGGAAAATGACAGTTTGATTTCTCAGTGTCAGAGCGGGATTAATATCACAGCAAAAATCCGCTGTGTCGGAAACAGCTCGAACCGAGTGGATGAGCACATCCATCTCCAGGCCTGCCTGTCAAGTCCTCCCCTGGGCTGCCCTTATTTCCAGCTCCCCACTGAGCATGTGACTTGCAAGAGAGAGAAAATTGACAAATGTGGGTTGTGCTTCTTTTAGTTCAAGGCCGCTCTGCGATCCCAGAAAGACAAACGTCTTTTTCCTACCTTGCGTGGTGCCTGTTATTTTAACATCTGACAGTCAGGTCTTAGGGCAACAAGGTTCTCAAAAGGCACTTGCCTAGTTCCCATTTAAAGACTTGACCAACTGCCTTGCTCCAGGTTTACTCTGAAATACCATCAGGCCTCGAGGAGTTGTGGAAGCATAATGAGCGAGTGGCCAAGCACCTTCTCACCTGGAGCACTGATTTGGTTGCTTCTGTTTCTGCCCCAGCTGCCTAGTCAGCATGGGGAGGGCCAGGCAGGATGGGCCCATAGCTTGTTTGCAGACATAGGTTAGGTCCTTGTGAGGAGGAGCCAGGCCTCAAACAGGAAAATGGGTCCATTTGAATACCTCTCCGGAGCCTCCTTATTCCATCAATTAATAACTACTGAGAATTAGGAGTCTACAATCCCCCAAGCAAGGTCCCTACTGTACACTTTACTTTCTGTGCATTTCACAATCTCTGAGCACCAGGGCCCAAGGGCACAGCTTGCTGCCGTTCTTGCACACGCCCTGGCTTGTCTGCTGTCAGCTCTGACACTGGTGCCTCCCCAGTCAGAGCACGTAGGCCAGCGAATCAACATCATTCCCAGGATGGACAGAAAGGCGCACTCGTTACTTACTTCCCACTCCATCACCTAAGCACCCTCCAGCCTTTTGCTCCGATTGGGTTGAACATGGGACCTTGTGCCCCTTTCTTATGTGTATGTAACCTAAGTCTTTTGGGTCATAGCAAAGATTTCCCAGGTCAGATCATCCAGCTGTGCCCCTCTTTCTCCCCGATCCGGTCACATATGCACTCGAGTGTTGGTTGGTTTGCTTTTTGTTTGTTTGTTTGTTTTGCTGTTGCTCCTTCCAGGGGGATCTTGCTAAGATGCAGGCCGTGCCTCAGTGGTGCCAGGGTGAGGCCCGAGATTTGCATTTCCAGTAACTTCCCTGGTGAAACCACTGGTGCTAGTCTGAGGAGCACACCTTGAGTGGTGAGATAGTCCACTGCCAGGGTGCCCAGCAGAATGGTTTTCTCAAGACTGTGCCAGCTCCAGCACTGACAGTCCTGCATTGCACATCCTCAGAAACCCCTCCATCCTGGGCAAATCAGGGCGCTCAGCCTCTGTGCCTACCGAACAAACCTCAAGGCTTTCCGGAGCACAGCAGCCGGGTCGGCTAGCACCTGTTCTTTGGAGGAAGTTCACCTGATGCCTGATTGACGGGCTGGGGTGCAGCTGAGCCAGCACGGAGCCCTGTTGAGTGCTGTGGGAGGCAACTGTACTTCTACCAGGATGAGCAAGGATTTGGGAGCCTAAAGACCCGGCCTCTGGTTGTGATTGGGTCCTTCATTCACTGAGTAACACCAGGGAAATTTCTTAACTTCTCTGAACCCTGTCTGCCAAATGGAGACCGACCACAGCTGCTGTGAAGAATTCATGAGCACACGCTTGCAGCAGCTCTGAGCTAGAAATCCTCTTTCTTAAATCCCGCCAGCACCTTCCACGTCCACCGGCTGCCGGGTGCCCTTCTGCTGGCCCTGGCCCTGCCCCAGTGAGATCCTGGCAGGGTTAGTGATGAGCGCAGAAAACTGATGAAGGCAGAGAAGAAAGAGGGAGCGCCTTGTGCTCCACGCACCAGTGAGGGAGCCCCGGGCTGGCTCAGGGCCCGTGTTGGACTCCATTGCCGTTTACCCCAGAGGACCTACACACACAGGGCCAGAGGAGGAGCATGTCAACAACACGGCAGGGTGGGCCTCGTCCATCATGAGGCCGAAGTTCAGGAAAATGCTGGAAGAAGCAGCCACAGGTCCTGAGAATGACTGAATGGAAAGGAAATCACCACAGTCTAAAAGGACTGAATGAAAACAGCCTCCCCCAAGGCAGCTGGGAAGCAGAGGGCTCCGTGGTGCCCACCCGGCACCTCCCCCATGGGTCTGCCCCTGTGCAGTGCTGCGAAGCCCCCAGGACCAAGGGCTCAGTCCCTCCCAGGGCGCTGTTAGGTGTGCCTGGTCTCAGGAGGCTGTGGTCTTGAGGTCGGAAAGGGCCCTGTGCCTGTACCATCTTCTCTTCAGCACCCCAGATGGCCATGTCTATTTGGGGTCTTTGGGAAGGTAAAGAATTCGCCATTAAAGATCCTCGAGGGAGTGGTAACATTTTAAGCTTTTGTAAGCTTATCTTTTGCAGTCATTAATTGTGCATTTATAAATGTCTTCTTTTTCCCTTCCTTCATTCACTTTCCAACACGTGTTAGCCACTGGGCTTGGGACTACTGATAATGCTATCACCTGCTCACAGGCACACAGAAAAGACCTGGCCCCAGACCATGCCACAGTGTGACCTAAGCTATTCTACAGGCGTGAACCAAGTGGCTGTGGACGTACAAGACAGGAGAGCAGAGCTCTCTGCCTTGGGGCGGGGGGGACGGGTGATGAAGGATGGGAGGCTCCCGTGGTCAGGAGAGAAGAGAAGAGGCAACTGGGCACAAGGAAATGGAAGGTTTCCATGAACAAGGACTAGAGGCAAAGCATCCCCATTAGCTTAGGGCCAATGGAGGACAAATCATTTCAGGAGTGGGTTCCACGCAGAGGTTGTGCTATGGTTTGAATCTTTAGCTCCAGAATTCATGTGTTGGAAACTTAGTGGTGTTTGGAGGGGCCTTAAGGAGGTTCCTGGGATTCAAGGAGGTCATGAAGGCATTAGTGGTTCTATCAGAAGAGAATGAGAGACCTGAGCTAGCGCACCTGCTCTGCCTTTCTATGGGCTGCCCATGGCCCTGTGATGATTCAGTATAGAAGCCCTCACCAGATGCTGCAACCTTGACACTGGACTTCCCAATGCCCAGAACCATGAGCCAAATAAATCTTTATCTTTGCAAGTTTCCCAGCCTCCGGACAATGATGAGACAGGTGTGCGTTTGGAGAGGCAGGAGAGGAAAGGAGGAGAGGCGGCAGTGAGAGTGAGCGCTGCGGAGTTCACAGGTCTCTTCCCTCACCCCCATTAAGTGCCAGAGCCTAGAGCGGGAGGAGGGTCAGACGAGGGGGCCGGCATGTGGGGACAGCCACCTGGATTGCTCGGGGTTCAGAAGCAGCCTGGGAGAGGCGGTGGAGCAGAGAAGGTGGCTGCAGAGAGATGGCCTCCTTCCCCAGCCCCTCCTCCTCGGAGGGCGGGAGCCTGGCGCACTTTCCCTATTGGCTGGCACAGGTTGGGGCTGGAGCTCCCCCAGAGTTAAGAGCAGATGGGTACGGAGGCCTGTCTGGCCTCAGGGTGCATTTCCTAGCGGGAATTCTGGGCCCACAGGGATCTGAGACACCAGTTTAGCCCTTTTTTCATAGGGAGAAAAGTCACACTTGCTGTTCAGGTCAGTGGAAAAAAAAAAAGAGAGAGGAAAGAAAAACCCAAACACGTTATTCTTCTCACCTTGAGGTTTTTCTTTCCTCTCAAATTTAAAAGTAAATATAATTCAGCACATCTTGAATTTGCATTGCGCTCATTGGAGTCTAATTTTGGTTAGGACAAATGACCGCCCCGGAGGTGGAAAGCAGAGGAACCTGTACTCCTTGTGAGGGCCATGCTCTCAAAGACCAAGGCCAAGGTGAGCCTGTCTGCCTTCCCAGATCAGTGCTGAGACAGGAGGGAAACTCGGCCCACAGCTGCCATTCTGCTGTACTCAGGCCACACAGCATAGGAGAGACCCCACCACCCACCGCGTCTCACTTTTTTGATCTGTGCAAAGGGACAATAATACCAGTCCCACAGACTGCTGGTAAGGAGAGATTAAAAGTCCCGAGTACAATGCCAGATATGCAGTAGTTGCTCAATAAGACCGTATTTCTTGATGCTGAAAGCAGAAATAAACCAAGCAGTTATCTGCCCCAGCGGGGGCAGAGCAGGTCGGCACAGGCTCCAGGGAGCAGGGAACAGAGAGGGCGTAGTCTGGGAAAAGAAAGCTCCCAGGCGGGCGAGGGTTACAGCACCCTGCAGTCGGTGCACTGAGCAGCCCAGGAAGGGCACCTCTTGCCCAGGGCGAAATAACACAAAAAAGCAACTCTCTCAGAGCAGTGGCAGACAGATGGGCCACAGATGGGGTCGATGAGCCTCTTGGGGTCCTGGGGCAGAGCAATATCCCCCCAAAGGACCCTAGAGACTTGCCTGTAGGGCAGAGAAGCCACAGTGACAGGAGCCCTGATGACCTGGTGTCAGCAGACAGCAAACAGAGCCTCCAAATACTCCTGGGTTGCCCCTCACCCAGCAAAGCCAATCATGACCGGAGCCACAGACATTCGTTCACTGATTATCATGCACCAAGCAGGACGCTAAAATTCTCGATGTGTGTTCCTTCATTTAATTTTCACACACACAAAACCCCTCTGACATTGCTACTAATGCAACTACTGAAAAGAACACTGCGGTTACAGAGGTGAAGCCACTTGCCCAAGGTCATGCAACCATGAAGTGGCTGAGCCAGGCCGCAAGCCAGGGACGGGGGACCCCAGGGGCCAGGCTCACACAGCAGTTGCTCCATGGCTGGTCCACGTGGAAGCCTTCCGTGCCTTCCCCCACTCTTCCCTTGAAGAGTGATTGGAAATAATTGGAACTGTCATTGGAAGTAATGAGAAGTGACAGAGGTTGGGTTAGAAGGCTTATTGCTCCAAGTCTGAATGATCCCTACCAACCCAGGCCTAAATTTAAACAATGAAGTCACAAAGCAATTTCCCTCTCAGGGATTTGATTTTTCCTGCCTGCTCCACCACCAAGAAATAGAAGCAAGAATACAGGAGGGACGGAGCCCCTGTTCCAGGCAGTGGATTTCATTGGGAACAGAGAGAAGCCCTTTGTGGCTTGATCCCCTTTGCTTACCGCTCCCATTCAAATACCCTACAAACCTTGCGTGAACAGACCTTGGCCACTGTAAATGAACAGATCAAATGTATGGATTTATTTCTTCATTTTAGCATCCCACAAGGGATGGAGAGAGAGAGAGAGAGCTCGCGCTGCAGCTGGCAGATTGTGATGAGGAATAAGGCCATAACTTTCCATAGGCAAGGACATCGGGAGATGCACGCCCTCCACGAATTACCTGGCTCAAGGCCAAGGACATACACTGATTAATCCATCCTTCCTGATGCCGATGGGGTGATCCATCACCTCAGCGATCGCTTGTTTAATACCAACCGCACTGGTGTGCAAGTGCTGGGAGGGAGACAGGGACATCAGACAGTCCTTGTGGCCCTGCGTGAATAGAAAGACGCTGTCTCCATGGACAGCGCATCATTAAGTTGCTTCCTCCTTGGGACGCCGAGAAACCTTGGTACTTTCCTCTGGGTCGCCCTGGCGTACATCTCTAGCCACTTGTTTATGAGCACGTCTCCCCCACCGGGCTGAGTTCTTAGAGGGTGGACCCTGGGACTTCAGTGTTATCGGCATCTCAGAGCCCTCCCTGCTGTCGTCACTGCGTGAGAGAGAGTGCGTGAAGGAAGCAGGAGAAGTGACAGCTCAGATGTGAGTGCTACAGGTCTCAAGCGGGAGGTCAGGGAGCAGCTGCTGCCCTCCGTGCAAGGGGACAAGCGGAGAAGCTGCTCTACAAAACCAAGAGGCCAGCTGGGCTTCCCCTCTGCCATCTCTGTGCCTTCCTCCTCCTCCTCCTCCTCCTCCTCCTCCTCTCCTTTCTTCTCATCTCTTGCCTTTCTTGCCCACAAACTTCCCACGGGCTACCCCTCTTTAGAAGAGCCTCCGATATTCCACGCCGGCGGGGGAACCGTTCTGATGATAGCTGCCCATTTTCTCTTCTCAACGTGGGCCCAAGGAAACAGTTTTCTCCCGCCTTCTCCCTAAACAAAGCGACATTCAGCCTTATCACCACCAGACTTTGGCTGAGGCTACACACACAGTGATCCAACTGACTGCCGCCAATGGAATAAAGGTTGGACTTGAGCATTCTGCCCACTTTGGCCTGCAGGGTGCCAAAGGAAACAGCTTTTATTTTTTCCAGAATCCAGACAGTTAGGAAGTTCAGATAACCAGAATGTGGGGGTTGGGGTGGGGGGATGGTCTGCGTTCTTTCTCTAGGAAACAAGTCAGAACGGCTGAAATTAGGAATTTAACTAGAAAAGGCAACACAGTAAGTCATCCCCAATCTGGAAACCTTCAGCATCCACAGCCTGAGGACCGTGTCCTAAGAGGGACACGCATGCCCCTGACCCCAAAAGCAGAGCGAGTCTCCGCCACCGTAGCCTTGAGTACCACAAGAGCCTTCTTGGATAATTAGAAGGAAGGAGTAACCCACGAGTGAGGCGTATGGTGCAACTCCAAGTTTTAAACAACAGTCATTAACCCAAACAAAGTGTGCCTTAGCCATCTGGGTGGAGCAGGGGAAGGGGCTTGGTGGCAATGTTCTAACAGAGTTTTCTACTTCGGGGTTCATTGTCTGGCATCTTGCAAATGAGGCTCTGTTTCACGCTGACCCCCTCTCCTCAGCGGCACAGAGCCTTGACTTCAGAAGGACTGTGAGGTCCCTGGTACGGGGGGAGAACACGCGGCTCTGGAGTCCCAATCCTGGGTGGGTGTCCAGGCTCTGGTGATTGCCGATGGCAGTTGTGAGAAGCTCCCTTTATTTCTCCGAACCTCAGTTTATCCATCAGTTGAGTGGAGTAATAACGTCATTTACTCTCAAAGAGCAATCTGAGGATGATTCGGCGTGCTAATACATTCCATAAACTGCTAACCATTGTACAAATGTTAGAAGTTACACCATCATAATATTCCTATCCATATAATCCCTTCTTGGGGGACTGTAAGTGGATTACATGTACACATTTCATGTTTCAAATCCCAACCACAAATTCAAATCCATGCAAGGAATCCATTGAGCCATATACTGAATGACTGTACTTTATTATACAAGTATGTGAATTATGCCTTAAAGGAATCTATTGAGCTTATTTACTTAATGGTGTATGTAAATTATGCCTTCACTTAAAAAAATGGTAGAAAAAGCTTTATGCTTACAAACAGTTCTGTATAAAAGATGCCCTACACTGAAGTCTCTCCTGGGTGTCCAATGGCGGAGATAGAATGAGGTCCTTTTGGTGAGCATTTCACTACTAGATTCCTGGGCAGGGGATCTGGCCATCACCCTGACCCTGAGTGGTGCTCCCTGGCTAACAAGGCCACAATGCAGTTCTACAGGGCAGCTCACTACTCTTCAGTGTAGTTACTTGGTCCTTTTGGCTTTGGAATCATGCGTGTTACCAATTGCCACAGGTGGACCACGCCTGGGAAAACTCAGGCAAGCATGGTGACACCGGTGTTCTTGATCACAACCTCATTTAGACCAGCTGGCAAATTCTCAGAATTAATAAACTTGGAGAACGTTAGTGGTATGAGGAAACTTGGAGATGACCTTTGTCTAAAACCTTCATTTTACAAAAGAAGAAGGGATTACGGGTCAGAGTGGTAGGGTAAGCCAGCAAAACTATGAAGGAGCTAGAACCAGCGATTTGTAGTCCTGGTTCTTACATGCACACCCAGGCTTTGGGACTTTGAGTATTAATTCCCTCATCCTGAACAGAACATACATTATACATGACACTGCAGAAGTTTCCAGAATTTCCAGTTATGATGGTTAAATTGAACTGTTATGACATCTGCCCTATTTTTCAGGCAATTTCTCAACATCAAAACCAATGCCGGTTATTCAGTATTTAGCTCATTTAACGGAAGCATCGGAAGAGTGCTGTGATCCTGATGCATATTCCGTGAGCTAAGGGGAGGGAGAGACCGTTTTCTATTCCTTTAGCACGTGATAGGACACACATGGAACTAAGGCCCCAGTCCCGGCACTTCTAGTGAGCAAGCTGTGCAACCCTAGCTAGATATCTCTGAACTTCGATTTCTTCTTCACCATAAAGAAGGCTAAATTTAGATCAAGGATTAACTTGAGTTCCAAAGAAGGGGATCAGGGAGTCAGTAAACCCCAGAAGTTACTGGCAAATTTTTATATATATGTGTGTGTGTGTGTGTGTGTGTTTCTTTTTTTGTAAGTGGGTCATATTTTTCATCAGATTTTCAGAGGTGTTCAGGATTCAAATTTTTTAGAATCATTGATTTAATTTCTCAGGTGTTCCATAGTTTTGATAATCTTTGATTCTACTCTAAAAAAAAAAGAAAAAGTCTATCTAATTTCTCACCACCAGATCCACTCATGAAAGTCATTCCCATGTATACTACTTGGCTGGGCACAAGACAAAACTAGAAGGGACATATCATTATTATGATCATCATCAGCAATGCAGGAAAATGACAGAAGGAGGGGCCGGCAGTGTGGTACAGCGGGAAAACCACCGTGTGCAACGCTGGCGTCCCATCTAGGTGCCGACTTGAGTCTCAGCAGCTCCATTTCTGATCCAGCTCCCTGCTAATGGCCTGGGAAAAGAAGCAGAAGATGGCTCAAGTGTTTGGGCCCCTGCAACCCATGTGGGAGACCAGGAGGAGGTTTCAGGCTCCCAGCTTGAGCTTGGCCTAGCCCTGGCCACTGTGGCTCCATCTAGGGAGTGAACGAGTGGATGCAAGATCGTTCTCTTTCTCTCTGTAACTCTGACTCTCAAATAAATAAACAACTTTAAAAAAAAAAAGAGAGAGAGAGAAAGAAAACAAAGGGAGGACACGGAGTTCTACTGAGACCTGTTATTATGCTGCAGTCAATGGACTATACATTGAAGCTCCCTCAAACTAATTTTCTGGAAAATCAAGCTCCTTTCCCATTCAGCACAAGTTTCTATGGAGAAATCTGTTGATAATCTAGACCAAGCACATGCAATATAACAAAATAAGTGTGTAGCACGTATGTGAGAGGGCTTCAAAAAAGTTCATGGAAAGGGGGACTTTGAATAATATGAATTTTCCCTGAGTATTTTTAAGCCCCTTTGTATTGTCTGGTCCTTGTCCTGTAATGCTCTATGTATAATTTTTACATAGCACTGATCCTATTTGAATCAATGGACAAGGAAGCACAGAAGCAAAGTGAATTAAATTAAAACTGGAGTCCTCAGGGCTGGCATTGTGGTGTGACAGGTTAAGCCAATACCTGCAATGCTGGAAGCCCAAATGGGGACTCTGCTTCTGATCCAGCTCCCTGCTGATGCACCCAGGGACAACAGCAGAAGATGGCCCAAGTCCTTGGGCCCCTGCATGCATGTGAGAGATCCTGATGAAGTTCCTGGCTTCTGGCCTTGGCCTGGCCCAGCCCCAGACATTGAGGTCATTTGGGGAGTGAATGGGCTGGCCCAGCCCCAGTCATTAGCGGATGGAAGATCGTCTGTCTCTCTAATTACTGCCTTTCAGGATAATAAAATCTTAAGGAAAAAACAAAAACTGGGTTCCACAGAATTGTGTTGTCTCAAAAGGAGCAATGATTCTCTAAATTTTTCATACTTCTTGGCCTTAAACATTTCAAATGTTTCAAAAATCCAATTCTCTCCTAACAAAAAGTGCACACATTCTTAGCTTATGTGAGGTGCCAGAGGTGACACACGGTTGAATGAGACGCAATCCCTGTCTTCAGAGAACCGTGAGGATCACACAACAAAAAGCGGCATTAGAAGAAGGCTATTGGCATTAAGGAAGGAAAGAGTGTACTGGTGGTGAAAAGTGGACAGGTATTTGGAAGAAGTGGCATTTGTGGTGTCTCTGGAGGGTGGGAAGTAAGGGGGCATTTTGCAGGGAGGGATTCTCATGAGCAAAAGCACAGAATCAGAAAGAACTAGGGCACAGGGAAGAATTCACATTCCCTGGAGAGCTACCTAGGAGTGGGGAGTGGGGAGGAGTTGTGAGTGACACTGTATAAACCCCTTACTACCAGAATGAAGAACTTGCACTCAGTATTAAAAGCAGTACAGACTACTCAAGGTTTTGGGGAGAAGGGGGGAAGATGTAGAATTTTAGAAAGTTTGAATTCAAGATCTTCCACCCCTAACTCTCTTTTCAAGACAAAGGAGTCAGAAGAAGAACCCAGAGACTCCCGAATCCAAGCTTTTTGCATTCTAGCAGCTGCCTCATGAGGTCACCCTGATGGCAGCGTGCACGGTGGAGCAGGACCAGGTGGAACACGGAGGTGGCAGCCACTACAGAACCCAGAAGAGAAGCTAAGGTGGAAGACTGAAGGGTGGTGCACAGAGGAGGGGCTTCTCTCTCTTCCATGGGGCTCGGAGCTCTACTTGTTCCTTCACACCACAGAGGCAGGGCAAGGAAGCAAGGCGTCAACTGGCTCACCCTTGTGAACTATGAACTCTCGCAGCAGAGCACAGAAAAGGATGCCAAAACCCGCGCTAGCAGTGAGCAGAAGCAGCCCAGAACCACCTCTGTAAAGGACCGGTTAGGACTGAGGCAACTCTGCAGGTTTTCTTTCTGGCTTTGCTCCAGAGTGTCCAAGCACGCCACGGCTCCAAACCACTTTGCAAATGAAGGCTAAGCCACCCACAGCACTGCTTTCCCTATGGGCTCTGGCCCCATGCAGGGGTGTCAGCTGCAGAGGGGTTACCTCAGGGCTCTCCCTCAATGTCAATCTCTTACTCGAACAGATAAATCCACTCAGAGCCAGGAAGTCATGCGTCTGAGGATGCTGACAAAGGCCAAGACGTGGTGACAGCTTAACAGTAGGCGTGAATGATGAGAACCCAATTGTGCGGAATCCCATCAGCTGCCCTCTTCTCTGTCCTACCTGGCATTTAATGTGTGGCTATTTAAAAAAATTTTATTTGCTCGAAAGGGAAAATGATAGAGCGAGGAAGAGACAGAGGCAGTGAGGGAGAATCTTTCATTCGCTAGTTCACTCCTCAAATGCCTGTAACAGCTGGGGCGGGACCAGGCTGAAGCAGGGCTGAGAACACCATCCAGGTCTCCCACATGGGAGGCAGGAACCCAAATACTTGGACCATTCTAAGCAAGGGGATGACAGGCCTATTAACAGGAAACTAGATCAGAAGGAGAGGAGCTGGGACTCGAACTACCTCTCTGAGATGGAATACAGGCATACGAAGCAGCAGCCAAACCTGCTGTTCCACATCAGCCTGCTTTATAAAACAGATGCATGAAAGAAGTCACGAGCGGTAGCTTCTACAATAAAGCAGAGCATAGACCCATCAGACAGGCAGAGGAATGACTGCATACAGTAAGCACTCAACAAAGAAGGGCTGGAGAATCAGTGACACTTTTTGATCCATGTCTTGGTCAGTTTCCCCTTTCTTCTTAACTAAGAGTGTGATCATTATCCAGGTTCACATCATGCCATGCCAGGTGACTTCAACTTGGGGACCAAAGTCATCTCGTTTCCACTCTGAACTGGGGCCAACCTATATCAATCCCACCTCCGCTAAATATGAGAGAAAGCACCTGACCTTTTTACACTTGGATATCTTCATCTGTAAGCTGAGAATAATCATAATAGGTGGCCAATAGGGCTGGTGTGAAGAATCAACAACTTAGTAAGAGAGGACACATAAAACAAGATACAACAAGGACTTAATGAATGTTGGTTTTTAATAAGGCGGCTTGGACATCTATTTCCATAGAACACCTGAGGGTTGGTAGCTTAGTGACAGAGACCAGTGAGAGTGACAAAGGTGCCATCTGGCTGTGCACAGCAAAGTACCTCTACAGGCTTAGGAAACAGCACCTCCCTACTTGCCCTCCTGGAGCAAAAGTTTAGGTTAGTCAGCCTTTGATTCCTCTAACTTGGGTGATCAGCAGCTTGGGGGTGGCCCAGACAGGCATGCTTATGTGCCGGCTGATTTATAAAGTTTCAGAAAGAAACGAGACGGAGGGTGTGAGCCACCTGTTGCAAGGTGTCTCTTCTGGGTCCTCCCTCTGGACATCAGCCTCCCTCGAACTCCCAGTGGTATAGGGGCTAGAAGGGACTGAGGAAGCACCTAGCTTTCTCATTTCAGAATTCAGTTAACAGAAGCTCTGGACGGCAAGTGAGTTGTCCAAGGTCACCCAAGTGGCCAGTTCAGAGCCGGGACCAGCTCTCCTCCGGCAGCCTGGACTTCCAGGCCGCATTTGCCCTCCACCAGCCCTGGCTGGCGCTTCCACTTTGGGAACCAAGCTGACTTCTGCTCCAGTGTCCAGGCAGACCCTGTGCTTCCAGGGTGCCCTCAGGACTTGTCTTCAGCTTTCCCTGCCTGCCTGCCTTGCCCAGGCCCTGCAGATACCCCCCGGCCCCCGTCCTGTGGACTCTCAGCTCTCACCACACACATCCCACAAGTCTGCCTCCTCCATCCAGGCCAGCCGCTGTGCCTTCCGGCCTCTGGGGCCCCTCAGGGGAGACACCCTGTGGGGCCCTTCTCTGAGCCCCGAGACTTGTTCCACAGAGAGCCGCACTCGCTCTGGTTCCCCCTGTTCTCTTCCACCCCGTTTTTTTCTGTCTTTTTCACACTCCTTTTGCTCAATCCCCCAGCGGCTTCTCCGTTTCATATTCCCATTCTCCTCTTGTTTTCTCGCTGTCCCGACCCTTTCTCTCTCCTCCTTTTCTTCCTCGGGGTTACTTGCAGCCGCCGGGGCGCCTCCCAGTCTTCCCCGGGTTCTGCTGCCTTCTGCCTTCTCCCCTCTCCCCTCTCTCCTCTCGTCTCCTCCCCTGCCTCTCCCCCTACTCCTTTCCTCTTACTCTTCAATAAATAACACATCTGGTTCTAATCCGAGCCCTCCGAGGCGCCTGTTTGAAACAAAAAAACGCGTTCCCCCCTCCCCTCCACCCCCAGGAACCTGGCACAAAAACTCCTGGATAAACCTTCCCTTCCCCAATCCTTCGGTTCTCCCAGATACTCCTGAAACTAAAGGCCCTCCTGAAAAGACCCTTCACAACGCACCGTTCAGGGCGGCCAAACTCGACCAGAACACCCCCACTTCCACCCCCACCCCCAATCCCGCCCAAGGGCCCAGATGTGCGAGACATTTTCCAGGGCCTGCTGGGCGGTCCTCCGTTGCCAGATGCGCTGCTTCGTGGCGGGGAGGCTGGGGGAGGAAGGGGCTCACCCCCGGAGCTCGCGGGGACCACGGTTCGCCATGGGCGTCTTCCCTGGACGCAGCGCCGGGCTTGCCCAGGGGCATCCAAACTCCCGCCCTCCCCGAGGCACTCACCTAGTAAGAGGAGGAGGGGGGACATCCCGGCCCCCGGGCGCGGGCCCGTCCCCGCTCAGCTGCTGCCTGGCTCCCGGGCGGCGGGGCGCAGCGGACGGACCTTGGGCGAGCAGGGCGCGTCGCGTTGGGGTGCGCGCAGGGTGGCCGCAGCCATGTGCGGCCGCGGGAGGCAGCCCCGCGCCCGGGTCCCCGCGCCCTGCGCTCCGGGGCGCAGAGGCACTTCCAGCGCTCGCCCCAGCAGCCCGCGCCGGGACGGAAGCCCGCAGCAGGGTCAGGGAGGCAAAGGCGAGGCGGCGAGGCGCTACCGCTTCGTGGAACACTTTTCCCTGTTTGGAAAGAAAAAGGAGTGAAGAAAGAGAGAGAGGGAAAAAGCTGAGCTGGAGCCACATGGTTGCCTCCTCCCGCAGCCCCTCCCTCGCTCGCTCGCGCTCCCTCCTCCCTGCAGCATTTGGGGCTGGCGCGGGGGCCGATCCGCCCGCAAGGGGCGAGGCCGGCCCGGCCAGGAGCGAGGCCCGAGCGGGGATCTGGGGCGGTCCGAGGGCGGCCGGGCTGCAAGAGGCGCCCGGCGCGGGGCTGACTCTGAGTAGGCGAGAACGGGGCACACTCGGGCCACAGGCCGATGGGTGAGGCCGGGTGACTGCTACCCCAGGTTCTCGCTCGGTCCTTCTCGCCCCTCCAGACTGCGCCCCTTTCTCTCTCTCTGCCTCTCGCGTCTCGCGCGCTGCAGTCCTGTCCACCTACAGCCGCCTTGCCTCGGCCTCTGCCCTCTCCCCGCTTTCTCCTCTCTCTGCCCTCGCCGCCGGACTTCCTCGGGGCTGCCCCCACGACGGTGCGGGCGGAAGCGGGCAGTGGGGACGGCCACGCCACGGGCTCCATTGCCTCCCTGACAGCCGTCGGGGTCCCTCCAGACCAGGACAGCCGTCACCCCAAGAGCTTGGGGGCCAGGAGCTCTTTGCAATGGGGTCTTTGAGAAGCATCTGAGCAAACCGCTGTGCTGGGGGCCCAGGTTAGCATGCAGCAGCCCCTTTGGGGAAAAAAATGAGGCAGAGGGAATGGAGCCCCCTCGGTGCCGGTGCGGGTGCTCCCCACACGCCAGGACCTCTTTGCCGAGCGACCTGAAGGGATGAGGTCCGCGCGGGGCGGGGAGAGGTGCGCAGGGACCCCAGCCCACCTGCCTTGGGCCCTGCTGCCCAGTGGCCGTGAGGGGCGCGAGGAGGAAAGGGCGAAGAGGGCCGAGCTCAGGTCGCTGCGTCCCCGGAGCGGCTGCCCTGCACTTACGTCGGGCTTCTCTCTCTCTGCAAGCTCTCCGGTGCCAATCTCCGGCTGCGGCCGGAGGGCTTCTCCCTGGGCCTCACTGAGGCGGGAGCGCACTGCCGCTCCCCTTCAGCCTCGCGGGCGCGGTGGCCGGCAGCTGGGGTCTGAGCTCTGAAACTGGGGGTGCTCTAGAAGGGGTCAGCCCTCCTCCCACTCAAGGCTGATCGGCGGGTCGTTCCTCCCTTGCTGGGGTGAAAACCAGCCCCATTCCCCTAGGGAGCAAACAGAAGCCCGGAGAGGTGACTCGCGGGCCAGCGAGAGCAGGGCCTGTCCTTGGAGCCTTGGTACCGCGGCAGAGTTGCTGTCGTCCCAGCCGCCTGGCTTCTCCCCTCCCTCCCTCCTTCCCTAACCACTTAGCATGCATCCTGCCGGCGCAAAAGCTCTGGAAGGTGTCAAGGACGCAACGTGAAAAGAACTTGGTAATTGACATTTTTAAAAGCCTTGGAACTAGTACATCAAGGACACCAACCATGGGCCAGGAATCACATTAACCGTGTGATATTTATCATTTTATTTAATGCTCATGACAGCGCTAAGGCATAGGCATTTTTTGTTTCATTTTCAAGATGAAGAAGCTGTAACTCCAGGTTAAGTATCTTGCATGAGCTCACAAAGTATTAAAATCCATCTATTCCAGTGTTAACACTGTAATTTAGTGTTTAAAATATTACTGTATGTAATATTCTACTAAAATATTACATATATTTTATGTAATAAAGTATTTGAAAGGTTTCTTTGAGTCATTTTATTTTCCACCTTATATTTCTTGTCTAATGGGGGGAATAAAGTCAGTTTTTCATATTCGTGGGTTCTGCAATTGCAAATTTAATCAATTGTGGATGAAATATATATAATATATATTTTGTGTTAGTATATACTTGAGCGAGAAAGAGATAGAGAGGAAGAGCTAGAGAGAGAGAGGGAGAGAGAGAGAGAGAGAGAGAGAGAGAGAGAGAGAGAGGCAGAGATCTCCCATATTCTGGTTTACTGCCCAAATGCCAGTAATGGCCAGGGTCTGGGCCAGACTGAAACCAGGAACCTGGAACTCAATCTGGATCTCTCTCCCAGTGAGTGGTAGGGAGCCAAACTCTTAAAGCCATCAGCTGTTGACTCCTCCGGCCTACACCCCCAGGAAGTTGGACTTGGGAGCAGATCCAGGACTCAAACTCAGGGACTCAGATGTGGAACGTGGGTATGATAATCAGGTTCTTAACCACTAGGCCAAACACATAACTCACTGTATTATTTAAAAAGAATTCCACGGGGGCTGGTGTTGTGGTGCAGTGGGTTAAGCTGCTACTTGCAACAACCACATCAGATATTGGAGTGCCTGTTGCCAGTCCTGGCTGCTCTGCTTCTGATCCAGCTCCCTGCTAATGTGCCTGGGAAGGCACTGAAGCAGTCCAGGTACTTGAACCCCTGCCACCCGTGTGGGAGACCTGGGTGGGGTTCCCATCTCCTGGCTTCAGCCTAGCCCAACCCCTGCTGTTGTAGTCATTTGGTGAAAGAACCAACTAAACTAGCTCCACCATCTCGATTTCTATCTCTCTCTATCTGCATCTCTATCTCTGTCTCTGCTTCTATCTCCATCTCTCTCTTTCCCTGTTACTGTGCTTTTCAAATAAACAACTTTGTAAAAAATTCCAGAAAGGTCCAAAAAACAAAATTTGAATTTGCTGTGTGTGTCAGTCTAGTGGTTCAGAACAGCCACTGAGTCCATGTGAATGAAGTGATATGCAGCATTGTGTTAGGTACTATAAGTAATCGATCAGAGGTGGTTTAAAGTGTCCTGGGGGAGGGGGTGTATAGGTTGTATGCTAACACCACGCCTTTTATATAAGGGACATGAACATTCACAGATTTTGGTATCTGAGGGTGTCTCGGAACCAATCCCTTTGGATATTGAGGGCCGACCGTAGACGTATTCACGACAATAGGAATCTGTTGAGAAAACACGAATTATTAATTAGCAGCTGAAGGAGACGAGAGGGGAACTATAGAAACAAGATGAAATTTTTGTTGTTATTATTTCTGCTTCACAGTATTTTGAAATTTTCGGCATAATTCTAGACCTACAGAAAAGCTGCAACAATAGTACAGAAAGTCTTGGGTACCCTTCATCCATATTCCCCCTTTTTATTTCTCTCCGGAGGTGTTTTTGCACAAACTTCCCAAACCCCACTGCTACTCCACCACCCTTGGTGGCCTGTCTCATGAACCCGGTAACATCACTGCTGTTTGTTGCTTGCGGGCTGCTGCACACATGAAGACAGATGTGCGTGGGCGTAAGCAGATGTGCATTTAAACCCACATTGCTCAAGCTGAAGGTAACAAGATGCCTCCGGCTCTAGCTCACTACTCACCAGCGCAGGAAATGACTAGCCCGAGCTGGGAGCGGGCCATCACCACTCAGTTTTGCCAGGTCCAGATTCTTACAGCCAGTAGGTGTTTGCTTGGCACGTCTTCCTTGGTGAGGGTCTTTGGGTGTTGAGAGCTGTCTAAATTTGAAAATCCTTTTGTGGGCCCGAAAAGCAGGGTGGCAGCACTTGGTGGGGATGGTTCATAACTCAGCAACCCATTGCCCACCTACACCGGGTTCCACACCGACTAGGCTGGGAGCCACAGGAGATCCGGAGTTCCATAGCAGTACTCACCCTAAAGGGCTTCTCAGTCTGGTAGGAGAAGCAACATCAACATGTGAGATGTTTTAACAACGAACAAGAAAGTTATGTAGTGCAGCGCCAGAGAAAATTACCCAGACAATAAAAATCACTGGGAATTCCAAGAAAGGCAGGCATAACATGGGCGGGGGCAGCTGAAGGGGAGGAATGCCGGAGGCCAGGCAGGAGAGGCCTGGAATGTCCTTAGATCAGAGGGCTGAAGAGCCTAGATGGGAAGATGGGGAGTCAGGAATAGTGTTGGTGAATTCAGGGGGGATTGAATGAAATGAAATCCACGAAATGAAAATTTGGTGTTGGAGTACAAGGCAGAAAAAGAGAGTTGTCATGGAACAAAACTGCAAAGAGGTCCC
Organism: Oryctolagus cuniculus; assembly: GCF_051225735.1. Taxonomy (NCBI): domain Eukaryota; kingdom Metazoa; phylum Chordata; class Mammalia; order Lagomorpha; family Leporidae; genus Oryctolagus; species Oryctolagus cuniculus. The sequence continues at coordinate 115,681,774 of NC_142867.1, forward strand.
GACTGGGAGCTTGTTCCAACCAAGAGTGATCGCTGTCTGTCTGCTTCTTTCCCTATTTCTCCCTCCCTCTCTCTTTCCTTCTCTGGAAAAAAAACAGTCTCTGGATGAGAACCATGTTTTGGGAAGAGTAAGCTGGCCGCTTCTGCCTCAAGGTGACCATGAGGATTGGCCTGCCTCCCATGCCCGTCAGCTCCTTACCCCTTTCCTTTAATAGGGACAATCGATTTTGTCCCAGGATGTGGTAAAGTGATGTGCACAGGCCACTGCCAAACCCTTTCCGCAGGCTCCCCACTTTCTGCCACCCCAAACTTCTCGATAGGAATTCCGGAGCCACTATGGGAAGTGCATGAAGCAAAGCAGGAGAAATCTGAAGGAGAGGAACTGGTTAGAACCTACTACTTCGAATGGGAGGATGGCAGGAAGACGGCGAAGACATTCAGAGGAAAGATGAGACAGTGTTTGGTATCCAACAGTCGTGGTGGGTGGGAGTGAAAGGCAAGAGGCCCCAAAGACAGGGATAAGTGACTCAATAGAGTGTCATATACGCTAAGATTAATAGGCACCAGGCACTCACCACCCAGTGTATTGCAAGGATTATCAGCATCACTAATTAGCCTTGCAGTTCTACATTAAAATATGAAATAAAGGCTCAGAGAGACTCAGCACATTGCATATCATCTCATGGTTAGTAAATGATTGACGCAGGATATAAAGTCAGATTCAAAGTCTTCAAACCTCACCGTCTTTTGATGGATTAACTTCTCAGGAGCCAGAAAAGCAAAATTTAACTTTAGATATGGTAACTTTGAGAGAGTGATAAGCTATCCTAATCTATCTGTCCATCCATATTTCTATTCTCTTTCAACTAACAATTCAGAAAATCTTTGTTAAGCGCCTACTATGTCCCAAACACTGGAAACTTAGTGGTGAACAAAGGAAAAGCTGTCTCTGCCCTCTGACAGTGAATGGTGAGCTAAAGGGAGGGGCAGTCATAAGCATGCAGGTAAGAAAATCTCTGTTGGGGGCAGGGCAGAGTGCCTTGGGCACCACAGCGAGACCCTAGTGTGGAGGTCCTGGGAGAAACTCTGTATTCAGCGGGGCAGTGGGCATAGCGGGAAGAAGTGGACCTGTGCTATTGTCTCATGTCTCAGCATGCCTGGGAACCATGGGTCTCAATTTTCAATCCGTCTGCAGTCCAGGATCTGCCTGCTTCCCACGCTCATGCACAGACAGAAGCCCACGAAGCCACCCAGGAGAAGGCAGCTGCAGGGTGGCAGAAGGAGTCCTGGGCGAGGAGGCAGGGAGCCGGGCCCTTGGTGGCTTTGAATAAGCCTCTGACTTCACTGAGCCTCCTTCCTTTTGGCCCCAACACTGTTGTAAGGAAGAAATGGATGTGCAGAGGTACCTCCCGCAGTGTGTGACACACAGGAGACCCCGGAAATACTTGTTCCGACTAAAACTCAAGTCAAATTCATAGGATTCCATTCCTTGCGGTTGATAGAGCCAATTTCCGTCTCATTTCCTTTTTCTATTAAAACAAGGTTATCTTTATATGTTCGCTCCTGTCCTGCAGGCCATTCAGGGTGATAGCTTTCTCTTTTTATGGCTGGACAGCGAGAGGCCCCAGATGGTTTTCAAGGTCTTGCCCGGATGGCTTTTATGGAGGCTGTGTCTGAGGGCCCTGCGTGCTGATAAGAGGCTGGGGAATAAGGAGCTCAGCTCAGCAAGGCACAGCGAGCAGCTGTTCTTTCCCCCAGAGGAGCAGAGAGAAGGGCAGAGCGGCTGGACCCTGTTCTACCCATCCATCACGCAGGCACAGTCCCCAGCTCTGACCTGGGTAGTTGGCAGGGGAGGCAGGGACTCTGTGGGGCTGGTGTTCTCTGTGCGGGATTTATTGGGGAAGAAAAAGTCCCAGTCTTCCTCTGTCTGCCAGCACCCAGGAGGCACCGGCTTATCCCTTCAGTCAGTCGGGCTTTGTGGGGCCAGTAGGAGGCTCAGGAGCCGGGATTTCTATAGCTGCACGCTCAGGGCTTACAGCAGGAGGCGTGGCCTCACATTCCTCCCTATCCCAGTCTTGGCTTCCCCACCTGCTCCCACCTCCTACTTTCAATCCCCATGGAGTCACAGCCTCAGAATGCCTGATTCGGAATTCAAGCTACTCTCCTGACTGCGCCTCACCTGGGCAAGTTTCTTAACGTCTCCCAGGGTACACAATTTTATCTGTAAGACTTTTCAGTTGAAAAGATTTCCTGGGATTGCATGAAAGAGATCTCCTAGCAGGGGCGCCTGGGTGAGCAGGGAAGGTTAACTCCCTTCTCTGATCCCAGCGAAACATGACTCCAGGGTACATTGTAGCTGATCTGCAGGGGGTAGGTCTTATGGTAGAGGTAGAATGGAAGTCTGATTGCCTAAGAAACTCCCAAGGAAAGGAACAGATCCCGGTATTCCTCTGTTCTCTCCCTTCCCCATCTCTGAGTTGAAATCAAAAGCAGAAGGTTTGTCTTTGGCTAGCAATACTCAGAGTTACCTTTAAGACAAGCTAGCAGAAGGCAGCCAAATGAGACAAGAATAAGACTGCACACTAAATCTCAGATAGTTAGATTGAAAGCGGTGCCAGAGCCATTTGATCTAATTTCCTTATTTTACTGGCAAAAAACCAGGTGCGGAGAGGAATGACACTCTTGTCCGGGACCACCCTGCTAGTTGGTGGCAGGGAAGCTGTAGGAGCCCTGCTCTGACTGCTAGTTCGGTGCCCTCTCCACTGTCTCCTGCTGACCAGCTGCAGTCCTGAGTGACAGCTCCTCTAAAACAGAGGCCAGCAGGTGGGTGACCAGAGCTGTGCCTGGCTTCATCCCGCAGCCAAACAAGACGCAGGTGATTCTTCTGAGAATCTAGCACCGTGTTTCCATCTGCTCACCTGCAAGCGCCTGGCAGAGAGCAGGAATGGTCAAACCAGAGGACAGACGTGTAGTTCCTACCTTCCTAGTTAGGAAAAGGCAAATCACTGTCCCTGGGGTCCTAATGAGCTCTCATGCACCTTTCTTACATTCAGGTCTAAAAACACACATTCCAGCCTCTAAGTCTGTGTTTGCTCCACCTCTGTGCAGCTGCTGCCTGCGCCATGGGGCCGGACGGACCATTAGAGTTCCTTTGCATCTAATTTCCTCCTTTAGTAGCCTGAGACCCAGCCAGAGCCATCTCTGGGTCACCCCTCAGTTAGAGGTGGAGTCCTGCTCCAAATGCAGTCGCCTAGCAACCAGCCCCAAATTTTGTTTGCTTTTGTTTTTGTTTTCTGCAATGGGGATGCTTATCACACAGAGTACTTCTGTCTCTTCCTAACAGGTCAGGAATGAGAACAAAACAGTTCATGGTGTCTGCAGACAGAACCAGGTGTGATAGGGACTAGGGAAGAAGAGCTGGGGTTCTCTCCTGGTAATCAATGAGGCTCAGCAGGAGCCATAGAATAAAACCAAGGCAGGGTATGTTTGAAAATGCCACTGGTGTCCTGCCGTGGAAGACCAGGATGACAAGACCGATGTCAGCAGTGGCCAAGCTAAGGACATGAGAAGCGAGGAGAAGCATCTCCCACTGTTCCACCCTCTGCACCCACAAAGACAGGTGATACACTCGGCTGCTGTCTCGCAGTCTGTGCATCTGTGCTACAGCTTCGGCCACCATCCTATGCCCAGAAGGTACAGTGAGGGATGTGCCAGCCGGGGCCTCATGCCAGGGTTCAAGAGGCAGTTGAGATTGGTGGGTAGAACATGAGGTGTGGCTTGAGGAGACCAGGATGGAGGCATCCGGGCAGTGTCCCCTACCGAGTAAGCTTGAGCAAATTATGAACCTCTCTGAGTCTCCGTTCTTTCTGTGAAGGCAATAGGGAAGTGAGTGTCTTGTAAACTCTCAAGTTATTTATGAATGTGACCTAAGTATGATTAGGAGTATAAACTTTAGGAATTGGCAGGACCTAATTAGAGTTGGCTGTTCTGTGTACCCCCTGTTTCTCAACTGGAGAATTCATCACTCCAAAAGAGCATTGGGTGGACCCATGATTGAGTGAAACACACACTCACACACACACACATACACACAACACAAAGCAAGACCTAAGCCCAGGTCTCAGCCAGGGGCTTCTTCCTTCACTTCCCAAAAAAAGTGCCCAGCGCAAAACCAAGTCCAGTAGAGACTGCACACTGCCTCACCTGGCCCCATTCCCAGTGCCCTCTGTTGCTCACCCCTTTCCCCCAAAACTAAGAAGTTCAATTTCCCAGCTTCGCTTCACCCCTAAAAGGGTCATGTAACACAGCTCACTCCGCCGAGTCAGGCCCAGGAGCAGTCTGTTAAGGAGCTACTGATAAACATTTGTGTTCTACTTTGTGCAAACCTGAACTGGATTTTGCCTCTAAGGGGCATCCAGTTTAAAAAGTATATATAATATGCCCTTAAATCAACAGAAACCTGAGGATCAGACCTGGTTCCCAGTCCCAGTCTTAGCTGCCCTGACCGGTGCTTCCACATGTCCTTGAAACGCGTTGTAGGGAGTCTAATTGTTCTTGCCAGGCGATGTAATTGTAACTCGGGGGGTGAGCAGATAGAATTACCTCTTGTACTCACAGGCACTTTTTGCTGAAGCCCTTTAACAAGCCAATCTAACTCATCCCGCTGAAATGGGTGGGAGTGGATAAAGGATACAGAAATGAGCTCACAGATACGAAGTGACCACTAGGATTCTAGAGCTGTTTGCGAAAAGGCACCTGCTGAGCCCCGCAGCCATATCCTCCCTCTTGGGGCTCTCCTCTTCGTGTCCACCCACATGGATTCATGCCATCACCTGTGTGGGCGTACACACCCTTTAGTTACAGAGGAGGTGCTATTATCTAATAGGCACCTGTCCAGTGAATTCTTGATCATATTGAAGACACAGGAAATTTCTATGAGTTAGGGTCTCTTCTTTGAGTCCATTACCCTAAGAGCAAGTCATGGATGTGCTCCAGTTGTTCAAGTGCTTTCCCTGGTGGTGCCTGGACTGCTTCTGTGAGATGACTCGCTGGGCTAAGCACCGACTCATCAAGAGGAAAAGAGAAAGTAAGAAAGAAAAATAAAGAAAGGAAGGAAGGGAGAGAAAGAAAGAAAGAGAGAGAGAAAGAAAGAAAGGGAGGAAGGAAGAGAAAGAAAGAAAGAAAGAAAGAAAGAGAGAGAAAGAAAGAGAGGAGAGAGAGAGAGAAGGGGAGAGAGGGGAAAGAACAGGTGCTAGTGAAATTGAGACCTTTGTGCACACTTGGTGACAATGTAAAATGGTACAGCCACTACAGAAACCAGTGCAGTAGTTCCCCCAAAAATTAGAAATAGGAAGACCAAATGACCCAAGAATTCAACTTCTGAATAGATACCCCCAAACAATTGAAAACAGAAGACATATTTGCACATCCATGTTCATAGCAGCATTAATCACAATAGCCAAGTTGGAAGCAACTCAGGTGTCCATAAACCAGTGGTTAGGTTACCTAAATGCTGTATAGCCACAAAATGGAGTATTATGCCACCTTAGGAAGGAAGGAAATTTCAACACATGCCGCAACGTGGATGAAGCCCGAGGACGTCATGCTAAGTGAAATAAGGCAGTCACAAAAGAATACATTCTGCTTGCTTGTGCTAATATGAAGGGCATAGTGTGGTCAGAAGCATAGAAATACAAAGTAGAATGGTGACCTCCAGAGACCAGGACAGGGAGGTTTTCAGAGTTTTTGTTTAGTTTGGGAAGATGACAAGGTTCTGGAGATGAATGATGTTGATCTTTGTACAACAACGGAATGTACTTAATGCCACTGAACTGTACACATAAAATAGATAAATTGGTAAATTTTATATTGTGGATATTTTACCACCATAAAAAGAAATCATTCATCCACAAGCATTAGTTTCTTAAAAACAAACCTGTTCCTGAACTGTCCAGATGGGGTCTGTTTCCTGTTTGTAGGGATCCTCATGGTAGAACCAAAAGAGCTAGACCTCAAGTCAGAAAGCCCAAGTTCAGCTTTCAGGGCTGCTGCTCATTAGCTGTTGGATGCTGTTCTCAGAGAACTTCATTTTCCGTGTCTTATCGCACCTACGTTGACTATGTCACTCAGCACATGTGAAGATCCAACTGGGTGATTTATATGAATGTTCTTAGCAAACCAGAGAACACTAAACAAGTATAAAAAGATTTCTGTAAAGACAATGAGGTTCTTTCTGGGACCTATTATATTTTCCAACTTTTCTTGCCAAGAATTTCCTTCTATCACACCTAAATTCCATCTAATGTATTTTCAGCCAGCTTGGAAATAGCCTTTCCTTTGGGACGTTTCCAAATCCCAGGTTTAGAGCTCCTTCCATCTGGAAGTGTCAAAGGGGACAGCAGGAACCGTAAGCAGAACCATTTGGAACCGCAAACTCCTGGGGCCAAGGACAAAATTCTTCTCCAGGTCCGGTTTGGTTTACAAATTCCTGGCTGTCATAGCAACCCCAAAAGCAAATGAGGACTGTTTAGTGTCATTTTTGACTGCAGCCTGAGCTCAGAGTGCACTCAGGTTGGCCCAGGAAAACAGTGTTCATGGGTAACCATGCTGTGCTTCTCACTCTGGGCTCAGGGGTGGGTGAGGCAGGGAGCTTGCCAAGCTGAAGCCCTCTGACTGCACAACTCCTGCCTGGTGTCTCCCAGGGGCTCTGCCAGATTGTAATTATTACTAATAGCAATAACTACCCATACTTCAGTAGCCACCACACAAACATCATTATGTCCTCTATCCATCAACACATCCCTGGTCTAAGGTATGCAGGACCCACGTCTATGATTCGAGTTCTCTTGTGCACAGGCGAGTGCAGCATCCTGCCTAAGAGTCAACTTCGTTAACCGCATTTGACTATGATGTTGCTCCTCTCCATGAGTGACATTTGAAATGACCGTGGAGGCATCCATTAGTTCCATGCACTCTGCCCAGTGTCGTCTGCTTGGTTGCTGGATCATGCAAAGAGCTCTCAGAGACGAATCCAAGGCTGTTAAGGAGCAGAGGAAGCAGGCCATTCGCTATTTAAACTTACCAAGCAGAATGAAATGTCTTTCAATATTTAGTCCTGAGTACGGTTGCAACAGGTGTACCATCAGCATGTCAGCCTTCCTCACCTTAGTGCAATCTGTCATTAGGTTCTTCATTTGTTCAATCTGTCAACACTGACAGTTTTTGGAGAGTGACTTCATTCAAAACTTTAGAGTAGACACAATGGAAGATACAAAGAAAAGTACAGAATAAACCCTAAAAAAACTCCTGATCTATAAGGGAGCTATGGCATGTCATCAATCACCTCCATGAGAACGGCGTGTGAGAAATGTCACAGGAAAAGCATAGTCGCCCCGGGGGTCAGGGGCATAGGTGTCAAATCTGGCTAAACCATGGATGTCTCCATGGAGGAGGTGATTTTGGAGATGAAGCCTCAAAAATGGAGAAAATTTTAAAATATGAGATAGGAGGGAGTGAGAGTCCAGATGTAGGAGGTGGCAAAGGCAGAGGCTTAGAGGCTGGGAACAGGAGCAACTCTAAAAAATTATTTCCTTTTAAAAAAAAAGTATTTGAGAGACAGAAAGAGTGAGAGAAAGAACAAAAAGATCTCCCATCTGCTGGTTCACTCCTCAGATGAACAAGACGGGGCAGGGCTGAAGCCAAGAGGCAGGAACCCAAGTACTTGAGACATCACCACTGCCTCCCAGCGGCTGCATTAGCAGGAACCAGGAGTCAGGAGTCAGAGCTGGGAGTCAGGCCCAGGTGCTCCTATGTGGGACACGAGCGCCTTAGCTGCTAGGCCAAATGCTGCCCCAGGAAGTGATTTTGAAGGCTCTGTGAGTGGTAACATTTGGGGGAGCATAAGAAACAAGTAGGTGGATTTAAATCCAATAAGATAGACATGGACCAGATCACTGAAAGCTAGAATACTTGGTCTTTATTCAGTAGGCAAAGGAAACTGTTAACGGTTTTAACACGGGAGCAACATCGTCTCCAGGAAGATCGACTGGACACAGAAGAAGCTGATAGGATTGGAAGAGGGGCCAGGGGAGAAATGAGAGTTTGGGAGAAACTGTAAATAAAAAAGTTTACTCTTAATGTTTTAGATGGCAGTTGAGGGGGCTGGGCAGGGACAGAGGCCACGTGCCTGGAAGGAAGAGGTAAGGGGGTTAATTTCTTTTTAAGATTTATTTTTATTTATTTGAAAGACAGAGTTACAGAGAGAGAGAGAGAGAGAGAGAGAGAGAGAGAGAGTCTTCCATCTGATGGTTCACTCCCCAAATGGCTGCAACAGCTGGAGCTGGCCAATCCGAAGCCAGGATCCAGGAGTCAGGAGCTTCTTCCGGGTCTCCCACGTGGGTGCAGGGGCCCAAGGACTTGGGCCATCTTCTACTGCTTTCCCAGGCCATAGCAGAGAGAGGGATTGGAAGAAGAGCAGCCGGGACTAGAACCGGCACCCATACGGGATGCTGGCGCTTCAGGCCAGGGCTTTAAGCCACTGCGCCACAGCGCTGGCCCCAAGGGGGTTAATTTTTGAGTAACAGGGATTTGACTGGAGAGGAGTACAGGGATGGAGAGGGATGAAGATGACAACTGTGATCTCAAGCCAAGATGACAAGGACAATCATGGTTCTAAAACTATAACAAAGTATAGAAGCCAGGAGAGGGAGCTGACTGGGGGAGAAGAACACAGCAAATTCATTTATGTTGTATTTGAGAAACCTACAGGAGCCCCGGTGGGGCTGTGCACGGGGTTCTGGCTTGAATGTGGACTATTAGCTACCTACACCAGGGGAGGCAAGACAGTCAGGGTCAGCACTCTAGTCCAGCTCACTGTGTCTGCAGTGGGAGCTGCACACCTGTATTTTTAAATTTCTCTCCTTGTTCTTGTTCTCAGCCATTAGTCTCTGGGAAGATACCAGTTCTCATCTGCTCAGGGTTGCTCTTGCTTGCTGAATGCAGGGCTAACGAAGCCCACTGGCGAGAACCTGGTGGTCCTTTTTCTTTTCTTGGCATGGAGAAGAGAAGACTCTGCAATAGGCTGGTGCCCAGGCTGGCAAGAGGCGCCAGAGGCGGAAGGCAAGAGTCCCACCATGGAGCCTTCCACGGGCCATGAGAATGAAAGTCCAGTTGTGGGAAAAGAGCAGAGATGGAGCAGAAAGCAGGCATAGGTACCACACGTCCTGCTGCGTGCTGCCTGCTTTTTAATAGCCTACGAGGGTGCTTCAAAACATTCTTGGAAAGATGGAATGAAAAGATAAGTTTATTTCAGTGCAAATATTTTGAAATCCATGCATGTGAGTGGTCTCCCAAAAGTTCATGAAAAAAAGCATACTATGTAAAAATAAAAACTGTGCATGGATTTCAGTATTTTTGCATGAAAGCAAATTTACCTTTTCTTTCCATTTTCCACAAACTTTTGGAAGAACCCTCATGTAAGATCCGTCTTTAACTCTCTTATGGAAAACTTCAAATCTAAAAAACAAAGGATAGAGAACAGTGTCAGGAACTGGCACGTGCCCATCACCCCACTTGACGGCCATTCCCAGCTGAGCTGTGTCATCTTCATCCGGCACCGCCTCCCCAGCCTCCACCAGGCACTGTCTCCCCGGCCCCCACCATTGTAGAGCGAAGGAGGAAAGGTAGGTGCTACACCTGCCCTTTTGATCTCCCATTCCTTAATCCAGCAGCTTCTTGGCTGGTCATAAGGCCAACTCTGGGGCGGGGCACTGTGGAGCAGTGGGTCAGGCCACAGCTTAGGACACTAGCATCCTGTAACGAAGTGCAGTGCCGGCCAGTTCTGGTGCCGGCTGCTCTGCTGCAGATCCAGCTCCCTACTAAGGTGCCTGGGTGGCGGCAGATGATGGCTCAAGTGCTCGGGCCCCTGCCACTCGTGTGGAAGACCCAGGTGGAGTTCCTGGCTCCTGCCTTTGCCCTGGTCTAGTCCCAGCTGTTGTGAGTGAATCCATGAATGGAAGATCTCTCTCCCTCTCTTTCTCCTTCACTCTGTCATTCTGCCTTTCAAATAAAATAAATCTTAAAAAAAAAATTAAGACATACTCTGAGGATGAGAAAAAGGGGTCAAGGAAGATGTAACAGCTTCCCTCTAATTCCTCTTTTATTCTAATTTTAATTTTTAAAAAAAGAGTTTATTCTATTTATTTGAAAAGCAGAGTCTCTCTCTCTCTCTCTCCCTCTCTCTCTCTCTCTCTCACACACACACACACAGATATCTTCCATCTGCTGGCTCACTCCCCAGATAACCACAATGGCAAGGGCTGGGTCAGGCTGAAGCCCTCTGGGTCTCCCACATGGGTGGCAGAGGCCCAAGTACCTGGGCCACTTTCACTGTCTTCTCAGGAGCAGCAGCAGGGAGCTGGATCAGAAGTAGAGCAGCCAGGACTCGAACCGGTGCTCCCATTTGGGATGCCACCGTCACACGCAGGCTGCGGCTTAATCCACTATGCTACAAGATGCCGGCCCCTAATTCCTCTATTAAACACAAGGGAATCGGAATTTTGCTCCTTCAAATCGTCACCGAGGCTCTGAGCAACACACCCAGCCCCTGTCTAGCAAAGGGCAGTGACAGAAGCTGGGTCAGTCAGCAACGGAGGAGCTGCCATGTGCTCTCTTACCAGACCACTTTCTGCTTGCAGCAGCCTGGGCCCAATTATAAACAAATGATAATTCTGCCCCAGGGGGGCGGGGGAAGCTCCGGAGAGTAGAAACACGTGCACGGTTCCAGGGGCTCGGTGCAGAAGGTGGCAGCTAGCATCAACACTGGGAGGCCCTGAGCCTGGGTGGTCTCCCAGTCGCAGGTTAGGAAGGCTGCTCCTCAGCCCCCAGGCTCCCTTCTCATGGAAGTGGGCCTGTTCTCAGTCTGCCTCTCCAGCCTCCCCTGCCCCCACACCCAAACACAGAGCAGACAAATGAGAGGCAAATGAATAGGATGAAGGAATTTTGGAAAAAACTCAAATGGTCATAAATGTCCCTAAATCAATTAGTCCTCTGAGAGTCTGGAAGGGGTCAGGCTGAAGGCACACTGTGTGCGGGTGGGACATGCCGAGAGAAAGCTGCCGGTCAGGCTGCACGTGCTGGGGCCATGGGGTGGGGTAGGGGGGATTTCTGCACAAGCCACGTCCTCTTCTGGTCCCCATCCAAGGAGTCCTGGTGGAGCGGACGCGCAGGGCTCGTCTGTGCTGTAGCCCTTGTCCTTGAGGTGTCAAGAACCACATCATATAGCAGGAGTTGATGCCATGCTTTCTACATGGGTGTCCCTAAGCATGTAGGGCCATAGCAGACACAGAATAAATATAGAAGGTCTTGATGGAATTCAATCTTACCAAGGATTTTTTTTTGAAAGGGAAATCATTGTTTTTGTTTTTGTTTTTTAAGAAGTAAAATTACAGAGAGACGGAGAGACGGAGAGAAAGATCTTCCATCTGCTGATTCACTACTCTCCAAATGGCTGCAATTGCCAGAGGTAGGCCTATCCACAGCCAGGAGCCAGGAGCTTCTTCCTGGTCTCCCATGTAGGTGCAGGGGCCCAAGCACTTGAGCCATCTTCCACTGCTTTCTCAGGCCACAGCAGAGAGCTGGATTGGAAGAGGAGCAGCCGAGACACAAACCAGCTCCCATATGGGATGCCAGTACTGCAGGTAGCAGCTTAGCATACTATGCCATAGCACCGGCCCCAATCACATTGGTTTTTGTTTTTTAAACTTATTTCTTCAAAAGGCAGAGAGATAAAGAGAGACAGAGATCTCTCATCCACTGGTTCACTCCCCAAATCTTCACAACAGCCAGGACTGGGCCAGGCTGCAGCCAGGTCTCCCACATCAGTGGCAGGGACCCAACCACTGAAGCCATCACTCTGCCTCCCAAAGTCCCCATTAGCAGGAAGATGACTTCGGGACTGGAGCCAGGTCTCCAACCTAGGGCATTCCAAGCAGCATTTGAACTGCTATGCTAAATGCCCATCACAGCAAATTATTCATTTTAACATTAAAATAATCGTGGCTAGATGATGGGATAGAAAGTAAACTTTTCACATATTTGTGAAGATAAGCATATAGATCCTTTATCAGTTTAAGGAAGCATCCCAATTGTAATGGCCGATTTGGAGAGGTATTTTCTTTCCTCTGCCGTGATGGGTATTTGGGGGAAGCGTGACGAGGCTGCTGTGATGTTGCATGGGGTAGGCGAGTTCCGATGACCCTGCGGTCTCTCCTCCTGACCTGTCACCTCTCATCTCCTGTCAGCCGGTAAGGCCGGCAGGTTTGTGGTCTCCCGGGACGGGCTCACCCTTTCCTTTCTCCGAGTCTTTGTCCAACCTGTCACTCATGTCTGGGACAACCTCCCACCTCCTGGGAACTACAGCACATCTCCTCCTCTTATTACAATGCAATTCAAGGTCATTTTTCCCAGGAACTCTAAGTTTAGAGAATGGACTCTCAAAAAAGCATCCACAAGCAGTACTAGGCAGGGATGCTGGGGCCGCATTCCTATACTAAGCGTTCCTGCAGCTCTGTATAGGACTGAACAGTATGGATAGCATATCTATTTAGTCATCACCATAACCCTGAAGTATGCAGGCCAGGGTTGTTTCTGTCCTCCTCTACCTTCCAGGCACGGAGCCTTACAGAGAGCAAACAACTGGCCCAAACCACACAGATAGGAAGCCGTTCTTCTGACTCTGTGAAGAAAAAGTATCCAGGGCTGGAGGGGGACTGCACGTCCTCTCGGTGTCATGCTGGGGCATTGTTTATAAACTCTCCCAAACCACACTGAGCTTCTCAGGCACGCAATCTGCCTGGCTGCCCAGGACCCCCAAGTTTAGGAGACGCCCCTGACCTGTTCAAATGTTCTGCTGCCCTTGTCTTGAAATTCTTCATCATTTTTGAACACAGATCGATCGCTGCATTTTCATTTGCCTTGATCCCAGTGAAGAAGGGAGCCAGCTGTGACGGCAGCAGAATGTAGTGCTGTTCCACTTCCTCACTGGCTGTTCAGGGTTCAGACCGACCCGGTGAGTTACACATTCACGTGTAGATGCTCATCCTGCAGATATGCAAATGATTTCTGCCTACACGTCCATTGCTTTGTGGGATACTAGCTAAATTTGTCTCTGACTTGAACAAATCTATAGTGATGTGCTTTTCCCTATATAAGGCTATATAAACTCTGCTTCCTCAGCTGCTCTTGGAATCAGCTTCCCATCTTGCTGATTGCTTCATGGATTAATAAACTAAATAACATCTTTGAGTAGTGTCCATCCCATGTTCTGGGACAATCGTGTTGGTAACATTTGGGAAGTTCTGTTCTGACAACTCCATATTCCAAGTTCTGCCGTGATGTCATGCCATCCCAGTCGCACTTGGCTCCTCATCTGACTGACAGCACATGTGGAATTCTGTTTACACATTTCAGGCACAATTCTCAGTTTTTGCTTGTCTTGTCACTCTTTGTATCCTGTATTTTTTTTAAAGATTTATTTATTTTATTCGAAAGTCAAGAATACAGAAAGAGAGAGAGAGACAGAAAAAGATCATCCATCCTCTGGTTCATTCCCCAAATGGCCACAGTGGTCAGGGTTGGGCCAGGCCAAGGCCGGGAACCAGGATCTTCTTCTAGGTCTCCTATGCAGGTGCAGGGACCCAAGGACTTGGGCCATCTTCTACTGCTTTCCCAGATGCATTAGCAGGGAGCTGGATTGGAAGTGGAGCATCTGGGACTCAAAGCAGTGCCTAATACCAGCTGCCAGAGGCTTAAGCTGCTGTACCACAGCACCGTCGCATTCTGCAAATTATTTTAAAATTGTATTTATTGATTTTTAAAAATAACTAAGGCATCTACATGCTTGAATTCAAAAAGTCCAAAGATATATAACGAATATTTTACTTCCCATCACTATCACAGAACAAGATTTTCTCCCCATCTATATATCCCTTCAAATATGTCTGGGTATTATATTTTGTTTGTTTGTTTTCTATAAATGGCAGAGTGTTCCACACACTGTTTTACAACTTGCTTTTTTCATTTAATGACACATCCAGGAGATGATTCAATTTTAGTGCATAAAGCTTCCTCCTTGTAGTTGATTGTTATTCCACTGGGTACATTCAACATAACTGAAACATTCTCTGATTAATAGGCATTTAGGTTGTTTCCAATCACTTGATACAGTAAGCACCAATGCACTGAGTAATTTTGTGCATATATCATTTTTTAAGGTTTTTATTTAATGAATGCATTTTTCATAGATATAACTTTAGGAATATAGTGGTGCATATATCATTTTGAGCATCTATGTGGGGTATATTTCTAGAAGCAAAATTGGTTAATCAAACGATATAACATTTTTAATTTTCAGAGTTTCTGAGAAGCTACTTTCCATAAATTTTATATCAATTTATTTCTACTCCTGCCAGTATAGCCAAGCACCCTTGCCAATAATACAATGGAGTGTGTTTTGGTGTATTTTGACCTTGAGAAAAGAGCGGATATCATGTAGTTTTTATGTGTCTTTCTTTAATTAATAAGATGAAGCATTTTTCCATATATTTGATAATTTTTTGGAGGGAACTTCTTGTTTACTCCTTCTGACAATTTTTCTATTTGCTTTTAATCTGTAATGTAAGGTAGAAGAATAGTTTTCCCCTAATTTGCCCTTAAAAAACAACTTTGCTTAGGTGGTTCTCATTATGTGAATATTTTTTGATAATGTTGAATTTGTCAATATTTTCTTCCATGGCTTTTAGTTTTGTGTTGTAGTTGCCAAAGTCTCCCCCAACTGGGATTATAAACAAGTTCATGCAGGTTCCTATTGGTGAGTTTTTGGTTCCAAGTTTCACTTGATCATCTTTGACACATTTGGAGTTTATTTTGGTGTTAGGCACAAGTATAATTGCAACTTTATTTTTTTCCCAAATGGTTACTATATTGTCCCTAAGCTTTTGTTGTTGTTGTTGCTAAGAGACAGGCAGACGGAGAGAGAACTGCTATCCGCTGGTTCACTCTCCAAGTGTCCACAATTGCCCCAGGTGGGCTGAGGCTGAAGCTGGTAGGCAAGAACTCATTAAACGTATGGCAGAAACCCAACCACTTGAACCATCACTGCTACCACTGGCAGGAAGTCAGAGTCAGGATACAGAGGTAGCAATGGATCTCAGGTTCTCTGAAAACAAGATACTGAAGTCTTACCTGCCAGACTGAACACCTACTCCGTATCCATTACATAATCTGTGTTTCTCCACCAACTGGACAGCCCAGCCTGATTATTCACTAATTTTGCCATTTGTGCTTGTGCTTATTCTTTTTTTTTTTTTTTTTTTTTTTTTTTTTTTTTTTTTTTACAGGCAGAGTGGACAGTGAGAGAGAAACAGAGAGAAAGGTCTTCCTTTGCCTTTGGTTCACCCTCCAATGGCCGCCGCTACCAGCACGCTGTGGCCGGCGCACCGCGCTGAGCGGAAGGCAGGAGCCAGATGCTTCTCCTGGTCTCCCAGGGGGTGCAGGGCCCAAGGACCTGGGCCATCCTCCACTGTACTCCCGGGCCATAGCAGAGACTTGGCCTGGAAGAGGGGCAACCGGGACAGAATCCGGCGCCCCGACCGGGACTAGAACCCGGTGGTGCCAGCTGCCGGGCTACTGATTTTTAGTAAGCCTCAATCTTCCCTGGTTTTATATTCCTTTCCCAACTTGTTAGAGAGAATCGACTTCTTAGTAACACTATGGCTACCGAAGAGCATGGTAAGCTTTCCATTTAGCCAAGTTTTCTATTTGGTTGTTTCAGCGTTTTAAATTTTTTTAATGTTTATCCCCAAATTTTCTTTGTTGTTACAAAAATGGTGTTTTCCTTCATTATGTCTTGTGTTTGTGGTTCATATATTTGAAAGTTACTGAATTCTGCATGTAATTGGGTTGGAGCCAGTTTGATGGGTTTCTCTATCCGGTTAACTGCATCAGTTCGCACAAGCACCTAGTTAAGTAATTGCTGACCAAGTGGCCCTTCATCTGCCAACCTGGGAACTGGGGCTTCTTCATGAGTGTTGATGCTGGCGTAGAAACAGACAGGGTTCATTCCTCTTATTTTTGCACGATGAAGAGTGGTTCATCAGTAATTTCTTGGTAAGCTATTCATTTGGGTTCTTCTTAGGGATTTCTTGAATGTTGCCTTTTAGTGTCAGGGTTAGGATTCCACAAAGACCTGCTTAGACCTGCCCCATAAGGAGGCTTAGAAAGGAGGACTTTTCTTTGGATTGAACAACCTGAAAAAATTTCCTGGTGGCAGTGACCATTCAGGGACAGTTATCCTCACTGAGCCAAGGATCCAGCCTGAATTTGACCACACAGTGGAGATCGAAGAATTGAACAGGAGATGCACCACCGTGCAACATTATGGACACTCCATGGGAGTGTCACAACAGGGCCCTTCCATGGGGCACAGAGAGTAACGCAGGATGTATGTGATCAGGTGAAAAACTAATTGTATGGGGTCGGCACTTTGGCGTAGTAGGCCAAACCTCTGCCTGCTGTGCCGGCATCCCAGGTGAGCTCCAGTTCATGTCCCAGCTGCTCCTTTTCCGATCCAGCTCTCTGCTATGGCCTGGGAAAGCAGTAGAAGACGGCCCAAGTGCTTGGGCCCCTGCATCTGCATGGGAGACTGGGAAGAAGTTCCTGACTCCTGGCTTTGGATTGGCTCAGCTCCAACCACTGCAATCATTTGGGGAGTGAACCAGTGGATGGAAGACCTCTCTCTCTCTCTCTCTCTCTCTCTCTCTTTCTCCCCCTCCCCCGCCTCTCTGTAACTCTGATCTTCAAGTAAATAAATAGAATCTTAAAAAAAATAACAAAAAAGAAAGAAATCCTAGCATTTGACCTAAATACCTACAGAATGCCTTTTCTCTGGCAATATTTAACACCTCAGAATGAAAACACAGGAGCTCATCTCATCGGGATTGCTGCAAAAGGGCCCAGCAGTGAATGTTTCACGCTTCTTTTGCCAACAAGATAACACTTTAATTTGAGCCTCTGACTTTTCTCACCCTGGAGAGGAGGGAGGCTCTGGGGCCTCCATTCTACCTGCTTCTTTTTGCTGGGTAGGAACGTGAAGAAGCCCAAGAGCAGTCTGACTTCCTTTCTTTTCTCAGTGGTGCTTGAGAATTTGGGCCTTCGAGTGCAGCACTGGGGAGTAAGTATTGATTCCGGGGTCTCCAGGCCTTCCTCTAGCACAGTCATTCACCCCTGATCTTTATAGAAAAAAAAATGAGGCCATCTAAGTTCAAAAGTTTGGGTAAAATTCCTTTAAATCTCTGACCTGATTTTCTTCAGCTTGGATCTTGTTAGCTCCTGGATGTGGAATTTTTAGTTCTCCCGTCTGGCTTCTGGAGTCACGGTGCTGTGTCAGACAAGAGCACACCAAGGTGAGTACCTGTTTTCATCAGTGGACTGCTGCAAAGAAACACCTACCAAGCAGCCCAGCCTGGGTCACTGCCACCTCTAGGAGCAGCATAATCACAAACCAGCCATCTAGTCAAAGATTTCTGCTCCACTATTTCTTTTAATGTCTGGGTTTCTTTGCCTCAGTGCTCTGAGAGATTCAAGTCATGCCTTTCCGTTTACATCCTTCCAGACCCACATCTTTTTTTTTTTTTAAGATGTATTTATTTATTTGAAAGTCAGAGTTACTCAGAGAGAGGAGGAAAGGCAGAGAGAGAGAGAGAGAGAAAGAGAGAGAGGTCTTCCATCCACTGGTTCACTCCCCAGTTGGCCGCAACAGCCAGAGCTGATCTGATCTGAAGCCAGGAGCCAGGAGCTTCTTCTGGGTCTCCCACAAAGGTGCAGGGGCTTAAGGACTTGGGCCGTCTTCTACTGCTTTCCCAGGCCATAGCAGAGAGCTGGATCGGAAGTGGAGTAGCTGGGACTCGAACCAATGCCCATTTAGGTTTACCTGCTATGTCACAGCGTCCCCTGCCCCCACATCTTAGAATATGAAGGAAGAAGACAGCAAGCCGTTGGAGCATTTGTCCATGCAGCCTAGGGCGGCTGGGCTGGAGCGTTTGCACCTGCTCTCACTGCTTTGCAGGTTCCTTGTCTTTCCTGGCTGCTCCCCTATCAGGGCTGATCTGACCCCTTACCTTCCTGCCTGCCTGCTGCTCCAGGCTCCATCCTCGCTGCCCAGTTCAGTCCTCGAGCCAGCCCCTCAACAGGTGACTCAGCAGGTGGACCTCGCCCCTTACAACCTGACTCACAACAGCTCTTCAGGGTGCCTTGAGGATGTTTCATGGGTGCCCACGAGGTGCTGGATGCTGGGGAGACACAAATTAAAAAGACATGCACGTGGGCCTTGGGCACCTCTGAGTGTCACCCTCAGCAAAGAATGAATAAAATCAGGGACTGCTATCTTTAAAGGAAACTTGCCAAGGATGTAAAGAAAATCCACACGAGAAGAGAGGAATCTGACAGCTTAGGAGGCAGCCTCTGTGGAGAGGATGTGGAAGACCTAGACAGTCAAAAAGTAGCCCCCTCACCCCCGAAGGAGGGCTGGCTCCTTCCTTCCTCCACCTTCTCCGGCAGTGGAATCCTTTCAGTTAATTTCCTGATTCTCGTGTATAATTCTAGGCAAGTGGTCTTGGAGAGCACCTGGGTGTCCTGTTGCTGGAGGGAGCCTGAGACTACGAGAAGGGAGCCTTGGGTAGTAATCCAGGCCATCAGTTTATTGTGTGACCTTGGACAAATGCCCCCACTGTCTTCTGGAATTAGTTTCTATGGGAAATTGCCCTCTACCTTACTAGGATATTATGAAAAATGACTATGTGTTATATGTATGTGTGTAGATTACATATATGTAAATACATACATAAAATACAATATACACATACATAGTTAGATTTAAAACTTGGACTTTCTGGCTTCTGGCTTCAGCCTGACCCAGACCTGGCTGTTGTGACCACTTGGGCAATAAATCAGAAGATGGAAGATTCTCTCCTCCTTCTCTCTCTCCTTCTTTCTCTCTCTTTCTGACTTCTAAATAAATCTCAAAAAATTCACAACAGTTACCATTTGTTGAGCTCTCCTTACATGTGTGCTGTGTGTGTTACATGTATTATATTGCAGATTCTTACAATGCTTTTGGAAGGCAAATAGCAGCAAGCTCTCCTCCACCCACATTCCACCCTTCTGCCCCTCCCACCATGTTACGGATGAGGACACTGAGGCTTGGAGAGTGAGGAGACTGCTCACAGAGCATGTTTCTTTTGTGTAGTAGGCAGCTCTGTGCCATGTGCAGAATAATGATGATTTCAATGGCCCTAATGATGCATGCCCATATGGATACTTCTTTTCTCTTCCCATATCTGGAATATTGTCCCTAGTCATGACAGAGGAGGTCAAGTTCCTAGATACCTTGAATGTTGTATGCTGCTCTAACTGCCTGGGCTTCACTCCTGTCTGTAATGGCATTGAGTGACAGGGAGGGACTTGGGGGTGGGAGAGAGAACCATTTCTATGGTAACTTTTCATAGTGCATTAGTTCATGTAATTTTGGCTTGCCCCAGACTACACAAGTGCAGAAGGCTTTGATAAACATGATTAGGTTGTAGGTGACATTTCCAGAAGTGAAAATCTGCTGGAAGGAAAAAATGTCTGCTAGGAGATGACCAGGGTTAGAAAGGGCACAGCAGGCAATGTCATGGGGCCAAAGGACAGGAAGACCTTCGCTGGTTAATAGACATGCCACCCTTAAGCCTGCACACTCTGGGAATTCTTCCAGCGGCTTCATATCCCCAGTCCAGCCTCTTTTGGATTGCTTCATCACCCAGCAGTCACAGGCATTTCTTTCTCACTCTTCACCTTCCTCTTCTACCACTCCATGCCCTAGAAAATTGAACTTTGCTCTGTTCCAAATACATGCCCCAGGCTTTTCCACTTTTCTACTTTAGCTCACATTCTTTGCTCCATCTGGAAAGCCCTTCTGTCTCTTTCCTTGCCAACTTTCTAAGTATTACTGATCCTTACAGCCTTGTGCAAAGTCCTTTTTCTCTGTGAAGTCTCCCCCAATCTGTTCAGCTAGAAATGGTTGTAGGACATTCTTTATTTTGCTTTAGTGGAACATTCCACATTTATTATTGTAGACATAGTTTTCTGAAGGCTAGATTTTTATATCTGCTTCATCTTTGTATTCCTGATCTATAGTGTAACTTTGTAATGGTTTTTTATTCATTTATTCAGTGCATGAGTGAATGCACACATGAGAACGCATGAATGAACATACAAAATTGAGTACTAAATTTTGTATGATGCCAGGAGAATTATACTTGTTAATTTATTAAGCACATAGAGTCAACCGTCCATATTTGCAGGTTCTGCAACTGCAGATTCAACCAACGTCAGATGCAAAATATTTTTTAAAAAATTGTGTCTGCATTGAATAGGTTCAGACTCTTTTTTTGGTCATTATTCCCTAGACAATATAGCAGAACTATTTACATAACATTTATATTGCATTAGATAATATAAGTAACCTAGAGATGATTTAAAATGTATAGAAGAATGTGTGTAGATTATTTGCAAATACGACACCATTTTATACAAGGGACTTGAGCATCCACAGATTTTGGTACCTGCAGGGATCCTAGAATGAATCCCCCACAGATACCAAATTCCCCAAAGATACTAAGAGAGATGACTGTAGTAGGCGCAATGTCCTTTGCCAAGATTTATTTCATAATTCTTTCTGTCTTAGATTTTATAGTTGCCAACAAATAAATATGAATAACAAATAAAAGAGCACAGAGTCTCCAAGAGAAACACACTAGAGTTTTAAAAAAGTGTTTTATGTGATGGATAAAGGAAGGGTCATGTGGCAGAGATGCAATTTTGAAAAAGAGTTCCAAGGTCTGACAAAGAGGAGTGCAATGGACTGACTGTTTTTCTTGCTAAATTCCTGTGTTGAAATCTTGACACTCCCCCCACCCCCCATACACAAGGTGATGGTGTTAGGAGGCGGGGCCTTGGGGAAGTGGTTAGCTCTTGGGGGTGGAGCCTTCACAAATGGTATTGGTGCCCTTGCAAAATGCCCCCGAGAGCTCTTTAGCCCCCTTTCCACCAGTTGAGGGCTAATGAGAGAAGACAACATTCTATGACTCACAGATAGGCCTCACCAGACCCCACAATGCTGGGACCCTGATCTTGAACTTGCACTCTTAATAACTGTGAGAAATAATATTTTGTGGTATATAAGCCATTCAGTCTATGATACTTTGTTATAGTAGCCTTAACTGACTGAGAAAAGAAGGATGATGGAATAACTAAAAGAAAGATGATATTTGAGTATTGAGGAGAACCTACAGGCTGGTGCTGTATAGGACATGCATTGCTCTCTACGACCCTTCATGTAACAGTGTGTTTCCTAGAACACTGCAAATATCTATTGGGAACGTGCCTTGAGCTGCGGGGTGGAGTTATTGTTAAAGTGACAGATATCCAGTCCTTGAGGAGTTCACAGTCCGGGGGAAAGTATATAGTGAACTTTCTACAGAAGGTTGCTTGGATGTTCTGGGAAAATGAAGACCTTACGATGCCTCTCAGTGGGCAGGACCACACAGCATTCGGCTGAGGTCTAGGAAGCAGCGTAATGTGAAGTTTCAGAGTACACACTGGTCCGATGGGAGGCAGACTCCACCACTAACTACTTGTATAATTTTGAGATGTGACAAAGTCTCAGTCAACCCCTCTATAAAATGGGACAAGCATATTACCTGCACACAGGGGTTATTGCGGAGATCAAACAAGAAAAGCCCCAGCCTCTATTTTTTGATAGGCAGAGTGGACAGTGAGAGAGAGACAGAGAGAAAGGTCTTTCTTTGCCGTTGGTTCACCCTCCAATGGCCGCCGCGGCCGGCGCACCACGCTGATCCGATGGCAGGAGCCAGGTACTTCTCCTGGTCTCCCATGGGGTGCAGGGCCCAAGCACTTGGGCCATCCTCCACTGCAGTCCCTGGCCACAGCAGAGAGCTGGCCTGGAAGAGGGGCAACTGGGACAGAATCCGGCGCCCTGACTGGGACTAGAACCCGGTGTGCCGGCACCGCAAGGCGGAGGATTAGCCTAGTGAGCCGCGGCGCCGGCAGCCCCAGCCTCTAGGAAGGACCTGCACTACCTCACCCTGGACTGCCTCTGCATTCAAGATTCAAGAGGCAGTGCCTCCTGGTTGACTTGGGGTGTGATTTTCTTGGTTTGTTGTTGAAGTTGGCATCCAATGGAAGGGTTGGCTGTTGGGCAGATAGGGTCCTCTAGAGAGAAAGCTGAGCTTAGTGACTTTGCCAGCTGCAGACTGTAGATCCCCGAAGCGGCTGTTATGGAAAACAATACTTTATCAATGCACAAAGCAGACCACGCCTGAGATGAAAAGGTCTATTTCCTACCTTGTTATTGGATGAAGGGGTAGAGAATGAGGTCTAAATCCAGCTGTGGGGACTCTGAACAAGGCAGATTGGTTCCGTGTAAAGAGGATAAGGGGCTCCTAGGAGTGCTCTGAGGCACTGGTTACCAGAACAAGGATGGTGTTGTTGGCCTGCACGTCTCCCTTTATGGAGCTCACTGGTATTCTGTTGCAATGCAAGGATCTGACTGTTTATTACATCACCAACTCTTGGTTAAGTGAGCAGTGGACCATTAAAAGCAGGGAGAATGCATGTAAGTCCCTAATGTCTGCCTTTAGCAAAAATTGCTTTGATACAGACTTTATGATAGCAACTGTAGTGCATTATGCCTCCATAAATAGTAGGACTGAAAGCACTTAGAGATTTAGAGGTTATTAAAGTTGTTTCTTGAGGGGCTGGGGTTGTCTTTTCATGGACTAGTGCTCTCCTGTGGTACGCGACAGATTCTTATTTCACTGCCATGAGGACGGAGTGAAAACAAAATGGGAAGGTCAGAGAAGGAGAGGGAGTGGACAGAGAACGACCGAGAAAGACAGGTGAAGTAGGAAACGGAGAAAGTCTGGAAGCGAGAGTGGCTAGAGAGAGGAAGTGAAGGAAGACGAAGAGAAACACTGTTTGGAAAGTGGAGTTGAGCCTCAGGGTGAGTGTGAGGTCTGAACAAGGTTAAGCAGGGTCAAAAATAAAGTCTTCATTCAGTTTTTCCTCATTCATCAGAAAACCATTCTGGTGAGAGTATTTGGAGAGCTTTATTTAATTCAAGCATTCCTTGGAAGTAACCTGATAAAGCCCATTGGGTGGACAGTCTGGACCAAACAATGTTTTCTCTCATTTTTTTTTGTGTAATTTATCAGTCCTGTCTCCCCAGGTGGACCAGGGTGTCCTGCACCTGCTGGCCAGATGCAAGGCCCCACATTTCACTTGTGGTGGCTCTGAAGTCTTTGAAACTCTTCCTACCACTCCATCTGCACCAGGAAGAGGGGGTAAACCAAGGTTCAGCTTCAGCTGAAGGCACCTATGTGGATGACAGTGGCCAGAGAGGAGGGGCCATCAGGAGCCCCTGTGACCCACCTGTCCCTCCCTGCAGCTCGACTTCATGGCCCCAGCGTCCCTAGCACGGAGGGGCCTTTTGTGGATAGTTTTGTCCTGGCTTGACTTTCCCACTTGTTGCCAACCTAGGGCCCTGTCTTCTGCAAAGATGGCCAGTACTTTCTCTTGGGAGGCTCCCGGATGGCGATATACATTCTCAAAAGCCTATACGCAGTAGTAGCTTACCTTCAATCATACCTGGGCGTTCCTGTTGCATGCTCAGCTGGCACTCTCTCCTCAGGCTGCCGCCCCTGGAAGAGCGTCAGCACTGCACCTTCTGTGCCTCTCAGGATCCCAGCTCCTGGCCCAGGCGTCCTTACAAAGACACCTGGTTAGAACTCTCTCCACTTCCCCCTCCACCCCTGAACTTCCCAGCTGCACTCAGTCACCACCAGAGGAAACACTGCCTCCCCTCTACTCCAGGGCTGGCTCCTTCTGCCTCCTCCGACCTCATTTCACCCCTGTCTCTACCTCTCCTCTGCCCCAGCTTCTCCCCTGCATCCTTCCCTGGAATACACATATGTTTCGGATTCTCGTATTCAAAAGAATTCTACCCTCCCTCAACCCAGCCCCCATCATTTCCTCCTTTTCCTTTCATATTCATGCTTTTAGGAAAAGGAAGCCACATTTGAAATTTGCCTGACCTTCTTTGTTTCTGTAACCAGGTATCTCATTCCTCCACTTTCTCAATTATTTCAAAGTAAAAATTATCTTACTGATTTTTTTTCTGCTCATAAAAATAGTATGAAGTTCTAGCTCTGGCTCTCTATTTCCGTTTCCTGCTAATGCACAGGCTGGGAGGCAGCAGACAATGGCTCAAGTATTTGGGACGCGGCCATCCACGTGGGGGACCAAGATTGAGTTCCAGGGTCCTGACTTCAGCCTGGCCCGGCTCTGTCTGGATTGCGCATTTGGAGAAAGAACCAGCGACTGAGAGCTCTGTCTGTCTCTGTTTCTGTCTCTGTCTCTCAGCCTCTCAAAAAAAAAAGAAAAAGAAAAGAAAAGAAAAAAGTTCAGACAAGGCATAAAGGAAAAAAATAGCACTAACCAGTAACCTCAGAACAACTGCTCTAGGTGTGGTTGGGTGCTTAACCAACAGCCATTCTCCTGGATCTTCTTTTATGGCAAAACTGAAGTGTCTGTGTCCTCTCTCAGGGACTCCTAGGCACACCTGGACTCGTTTAAAGATGCATTCTTATACTCTTTGGTATCAGAACTTTTATCCGGGTCTCCCATGTGTGTGGCAGGGGCCCAAACACTTGAACCATCTTCTGCTGCTTTTCCCAGGCCAATAGCAGGAAGCTGGATTGGAAGTGGAGCAGCTGAGACACAAACCAGTTGCCCATATAGGATGTCGGTGTTACAGGAAGCAGCTTTACCTGAATTCCTTAATACTCTTAAAATGACTGAAGACTCCAAGGAGCTTTAGTTTGTGTGGGTTATATCTATTGGTATATGCCATTTTTGATGTTAAAACAAAATTTTAAAAAATGTATTAATTCTTTAAAAATATCAACAATACACCTGTTACAGGTTAACATAATACTTTATATTAAAAATGTGTTTTTCCAAAACAGAGAGTATTTGATGAGAAGAGTGGGGTGTTTATTTTTGTTGTTCTTGTCTTTACATTTTTGCAAATCTTTTTAATGTCTGCCTTTAGAGGCAGCTGGACCTTAATATCTGCTTCAACATTCAATCTCTTTCAATACATTGTTAAATGTATGAAGAAATCTGCTTTTACAGATAGGTTGTTATGAAATGGAGTATTTTAATAAGGCTTTTAAGATAATTGATATTCCAATTTGGTACCATAAAACTCAAGAAATTGCTTTTTATGGTTTCTGTATACTTGCAAAAGAATGATAATGAAAAAAGCAAAAAAAAAAAAAAATCCAGGTTTATTATGAAAATACTCTGACCTCATAGACATCCAGATAGAGTCTTGGTTCCTCCCAGCAAGTTTGAGAACCACTGGTCTAAGCCAGTGATTTAGGATGGACATGTGACCCAATTCAGACAGAGGAGACATGCGGGGAATTCTTCCAGCCACTTGGAAAAGTGTCTTCAGAGTTAAAAAGGGTCCCACGGGGCACAGCGGTGCTGCTTCTGCAGGTCAGCTCATGTTTCTGTGTGCATCTTGGCTTTGCCGATGCACGAGGAGCTGCCCCAGAACCGACCACTGCAGCTACCGCGGCCCAGGAGCTACAGCAGGAAGGAAGGAAGTGAGGCGGGGAGGCAGGCGGGCAGGCAGGAAACAGAGGTGTTTCAGTGGATATCATCCCAGACTTTTTTCTTAATGTTTATACACACAGGTTGATATGAATCTCTGTGTCCCTTGCTCTTAGCTCAGTGTTAAGCTTGGTGCACCTCTATGATTAATAGATGTTTTCTGACAGAATGAATAAGTGACCAGGTGGGGTTCACGGACCAACAACTTCCTCTCCTCTGGTCTTTGTGAGATTGAGAAAAAGCAGACCACTCTCAGAATGACAGGCTTCCTGGGTGCTATGAGCTGTGTTAAACAGTCACCTGCAGAGAAAGACGCTTTCTCTGTTCCCAGATGTTGAAACCTGCTCCCAATCCCTACTCCTATCCTCTGGCACTTTGTATCCCAAAAGAAATCAGGCATTTGCTCAGGGCTATCGGAAAATATGGCACTTTATGCTTATACAGTGATTCACTGTTTATATGGTTTACAAAGTACACGATCTCATGGAGTCCTCAAAACTCAAGCCGAGGTGGAATGCTGCTGTTCCCCTTCTACAGAGGAGGAAATGGGGCTCAGGTGAGCTTCAGGAAGTGGTTCAAGACATGGAAGCAGTCGGCAGTAGAACCAGAACCAGACTTGCAAGCTCAGCGTTCTTGGGGTTTGAGCCCCAGGAAGTTCTCTCAAAGGTTTTGCCGTCACAGGGATTATCCTGAGCACCCTGGGGTGGGGAAGAGAAGGGGACGCAGGGACAAGTAGCTTTGTCCTTTGTCCCAAGCCCCATACCCACCTCGTTTGAATGACACAAAAATGACAAAGCCTTTGTTCTGAATAACTTTACCTGGAGGTGATCTCTTCTGCTAGACTGATTGTGACATTAAAAATGCACGAGAGGCCGGAGCCGTTTGCCACCCACAGCTCAATGGGAACTGGCAAATGTCAGATGTGAACTTTCTCACCGCAGTTACAGGCTCTGCTGACCTGGGGCTTGAAGGCCCCCAGCCTGGAACCCAGCCAGAGTGCGATGCCGACGACTAACTCGGGGTGGGGGGGACAGTGCGTAAGGGGCCTGAGCATGGCGGCATGCAGGCATCCACGCCAAGTGGAAAAGGACCTGGCATCTGCCCGCTTTCCCTGGCCCTGTGCTCTGGCCTGAAGGTGTCGCCGCAGGATTCAGGTGTTGCCAGTGTGATCCTATAGGCTGGTGATCAGATCGCGGGGTCCTTCCTCATGAATTGGGTTAAGGCCCCTACAGAAGAGGCTTCCCACAGCATTTGGCTGGCTGGCTTGCTATAGTTTGAATATGGTTTGTGTCCCCCCCGGAGGGCTTATTGCAATTGGAGCCTTGATCTTATTGGGAGGTGGTGGAATCCTTTGAGAGGCGGGGCCTAACGGAAGACCTGTCAATCACTGGCAGCATGACCTCATAAGGCAGTTCTTGGGCAGCTCTGTTAGTAGTTCTCACAAGAGGGTTGTTACGAAAGCTTGAGCTGGGCTCACCTCCCACTGCCTGCTCCCGGTTCGAGACGTCATCACTTGCTTGTTCCCATACATGTACCTACCATTGCTTTCCACCGTGATCTGTTGCAGCCACGAACTGAGCTGATGCCTGTAGCATGCCCTTGGACTGCCAAAACTATGAGTTCAATGGAACTTTTCTCTCTAGAAAGCTAGCTGGCCCCGGTATTTCACTGTGGTGATGAAACGTCACTGCCTTCTGCTGTGTGAGGATGGGATGTACCAGGAAGGCCCTCACTGGGTCAGACACTAGCGTCTTGATCTTAGACTTGCAGCCTCTGGACTGGGAGAAATGCATTTCTGTTCATTATAAATTACACTCTCAGGTATATTTTTTGTGGCAACACAGAGACCCTTTGTTGCCATTCTGCTGTGTAATGGAGCAACGGCTTACCCTCTCCAGAACCGGGACTGGAGATGTGGTGTAGTAGGCACAGGCACAGGCATCCCATGTGGGCGCTGGTTGGGGTCCCGGCTGCTCCTCTTCCAATCCAGCTCCTTGCTAATGGCCTGGGAAAGCAGTGGAAGATGGCTCAAGTGCTTGGGCCCCTGCACCCATGTGGGAGACCTGGAAGCCTGGCTCCTGCTTTGGATTGGTTTAGCTCCAGCCGTTGGGGCATTTGGGGAGTGAACCAGGGGATAGAAGATCTCTCTCTCTTAATATCTGTAACTCTACCTCTCAAATAAATAAATGATCTTAAAAAAAAAAGAAGATACAAAATTGATGCTCTCAAGGAAGACAACATTTCAAAGCACACGGGGCTGGGGCTGGCACTGTGGCATAAAAGGTAAAGCCACCGCCTGCAGTGCCAGCAGCCCATGTGGGATGCCAGTTCGAGACTCAGCTGCTCCACTTCTGATCCAGCTCTCTGCTATGGCCTGGGAAATCAGAAGAAGATGTCTCAAGTCCTTGGGCCCCTGCACCCATGTGGGAGACCCTGAAGAAGCTCCTGGCTCCTGGCTTTGGATTGGCCCAGTTTCAGCCATTGTGTCCTTTCAGGGAGTGAACCAGCAGATGAAAGACTTCTTTCTCTGCCTCTGCCTCTCTGTAACTCTGCCTTTCCAATAAATAAATAATCTTTCTAAACAAAGAATAAAGATATTGATGATGCTTTCCCAAAAACATTGTTTATTTTGGTGCAAAAAATTGTTGAAACCCATTCATACTTTCTTCTTTATATGCATTTTCCTCAAAATGTTTGAAGCGCTCTCCCATGTACATTCAGAAAGTTTACTGTCCCACAAATGAATATATAGATGTTGTCGAAAAGAGTACTCCATGCCCACGGCCTTCGGCCTTGCCTCAGCCCTGGCTACTTGTCTATCTCCTGCACTGGGCTGTCCACACCCCGCCTGGTGCCGGTTCCACACACCTCCTTGTCTCTGAGTGAATGGATGTGAGAAGAGCGAGAAGGCCTTCTCTCCTCCGAAATAGCTGGATATAATGGAAAGAAAGTGGGAGGCCAACATACCTGATATATTCCCAGCTCCATTTTTTTTTAAAACAACTGTGTGACCTGGCACAGGATCTCAATTACTTCATCTGTAAAATAGGACTGTTGTGGGCGCGAAGATAGTATGTGAGTTCCCTAGGGCAGTCCTGAGCCCGTGGCAGTGCTCGGTGCATGGGAAATGCTCTCTGTCAGACAGGGCAGTGAGGGCCAGGCACCACATCAGAGGGAAAGGGGAGCCAAGAAAATGCAATTATTTGAAGTTAGGGCCACCGGGCCAGGATTCCCAGAGAGAAGTTTGTGGGCAGGGCTTACAGCAATGGGGGTGGGGGTGGGGAGGGTAGGGGAGGTGGGAGGGGAAGGAAAGGCAGTGCAAGTGAGGGAGAGGAAGATGAGGAAGCAGGCAAGTGCAAAGAATGCTGGGCGATGGGAAGCAGCATGGCCTACCTGGAGGAGGAGGGCTGGGAGCCATAACTGGGGCCAGGTCTTCCAGGGCGCTGAGTGACAGGCTGAAGCGCCACATGGCCTGATATCAGGCAAGTTGCAAACGAGTCAACAGCAATGAGTCCACAAAGACAGGCATGGCCACAGGCTTCATAAAACCATCCCGGGCCGATGCCATGGTGCTGGCGGCTCGTGTGCTCGGACGGGACTCTGGGGTCAGGCAGTGAGGGTGGGGAGGATCAGACTGCTTAGGTTAGATCATCTGCAGGGACTAACGGCTCTCCCCGCCACGGAGCTGAGATGCATGAGCCATCGAGACCTGGAACGTGGACCTGCAGTGCCAGTCGCCAGGGACTCAGGGTGACAAGGTAATTGTATGCAGCCCCAAAGCAGCAAGTTCTTTAGTTCCTAGATACAATGATGTCAAATAACAGCCGCTGAGCACAAAGGAAGAAGAGGAAGGGAAATGAAGGAATAAGGAAAGGGAGAAATAGAGGAAGGTGTTGCAGAGAAGCAATGAGAGAAAGCAAACGAGGCAGCTCACAGACAGGGCCATGTTCTGCTCAGAGCCACCAGGCACCGCGCTGCCCGAGGCGCCCGCCCTGGCCTGCACCGGCCACTGCCGCTCAGAGGGGGCTGGGATGCTAGAATGAGACTGCGGTCAGCTTCGTCCTTTTGGCTGTAAACAATTGAAATGGAAAAATCTTGGCCGGGACTCCACAGGCCCCGTCTGGATGAAGGAGGACTGCTCATCAGTCTCGGAGCCTTTTCACTTCTGGGGGTTGTCACCCATGTCAGATCCATCTGCACATTTCTGCTTAGGTTTTTTTTTTTTCAAATGTCTTTGCCAGGAAGAATATTTAACACATTTAGATTTTGAAATTGGGACACAGAGGGAAGAGCTTGAGTGTTAGCCTCCGTTCGAGCCTTCTTCAGGACATGTGAGTATTCTCAGGTGGTCATTAGGCCCCTTTGGTAATTTGTTTTTCATTCATTCATTCATTTCTTCAACAGAGCTGGGCTGGAAGAGGAGCAGCCGGGACTAGAACCGGTGCCCATATGGGATGCCAGCGCCGCAGGCGGAGGATTAGCCAAGTGAGCCAGGGCGCCGGCCCCTCTACTTCCCATTGTTAGGACCCGATGTTTGTGTCTCCTCCAAATTCATGCAGAGACTGATTGACAACGTGATGGTCTTGGAGGCGGGACCTTGGAGGAGTAATTAGGTCACAAGGGTGGAGCCTCTTGGTGGCGTGGGTGCCCTTCTAAGAAGCGATCCCAGGGATTTGCTGCCTCTCCCTGCCTTGGGCAGATGCTAAGAAGATAGTCATCTGCAAGCTAAGAAGGATGACTTCAGCGGACGCAGAATCTGCCAGTTCCTTGATCTTGCGCTTCCCAGCCTCCAGCACCGTGAGAAATAATGAAGAAAGGTTGTTTAAGCCAGTCTACGGTGTGTTGCTGTAGCAGCCTGAGCTAAGGATGACGCCATCTTCGCAACACTCACAGCTAGGATGGGGACTGGTGATCAAGTCCTTCCAAGGGGTCAGGACTTGCACATTATCTCGAAGCCTCACGACAGCCTCTTACGGGAAATTGGACCTCCGCCGCATTTCATTGTTTGCTTGGAACACAAAGCTGGAAGGCAGCAGCGCCAGGCTCCGACCCTCAGTCTGTCCCCCTTGCACAAAGTGCATTCCGTCCTCTGCACCACAAGCCTCCCAACCCCCACCCGGGAGTTATTTCCCCTCTGCTCTCGCCCTTTCGACAGAACCCTAGCCCCTTGGCTCCTTCTCTATTAATAAATGTTTGATTGGTTCTAAATGAGCTGTCACTTTGTCTGGGAGTGAGAGCTACAAGCAGCCCCATAAGCAGATTGTAAAGTGACGGCCACGTGACTCAAGCTGTTACTGTGGCAACCACAGAGGAGGAAGAGTATTTAATTACTGAGATAGACGAGATAGGCGCAAGGGTCTGTGGCAGGGTCAGAGTTCCTGGATTTATCCTCTCTCAGGATTGGGAAGCCGGTCTTTGTTCTCTCTGCATTCTTTGATTTTTTTTTTTAAAGTTTATCTATTTCCATTTTTATTTGAAAGGATGCGGGGAGAGAGAGAAAGAGCTCTTCCATCTGCTGGTTCATTCCCCAAATGCCTGCAACACCCAGAGCCAGGGATGGGCCAAGACAAAGTTAGGGGCCTGGAACGCCATCTGGGCCTCCCATGTAGGTGTCAGGGACCCAGGCACTGGAGGCACAATCTACTGCCTCCCAAGGTGCACCGGAGCAGGAAGCTGGGTCAGCACACAGAAGCAGAACATGACCCAGGCACGCTGAGTGAGTGACCTCTGTGCCAAATACCTGCCCCTCTTTGAATATTTTTAATAAAATCTTTTTTAAGTCAAAGCTCCTTATTACATTGAAAAACTACACTGGTTTTATTTCCCTAATGCTTCTGGTACCCAGGAAAAATAAAGTGGGAACTTCTACTACCTATGAAAACTTTGTTGCCCAAGGAGCATGGCTCAGACCTGCAAGCGCAAAGCACTGAAGTCAAATTTTTTTTTTTTTGACAGGCAGAGTGGACAGCGAAAGAGAGAGAGAGAGAGAGAGAGACAGAGAGAAAGGTCTTCCTTTTTCTGTTGGTCCACCCTCCCATGGCCACTGCAGCCAGTGCACCGCGCTGATCCGAAGGCAGGAGCCAGGTGCTTCTCCTGGTCTCCCATGGGGTGCAGGGCCCAAGCACTTGGGCCATCCTCCACTGCACTGCCTGGCCACAGCAGAGAGCTGGCCTGGAAGAGGGGCAACCGGGACAGAATCCGGCACCCCGACCGGGACTAGAACCCGGTGTGCCGGTGCTGTAAGGCGGAGGATTAGCCTAGTGAGCCACGGCGCCGGCCTGAAGTCAATTTGTTTTTAAATTTCCTGAAGATTACCTTGAGGTAGCTTTCCTGGATTAGATTTCTGAGGTCCCCTAACAACTGTACGGTGCCTATGTGGGGACAGCCCTGACCAAAGGTCAACACCTGTGACCAGCTTTGAGAAGGCAGGAAGCCAGTACTATAGCTGTCAGAATCCTGCAGGGTGGCTCTTTACCGGCTATGGGGCCTGGGTGAAATCATTTCGTCTCTTTAAGCCTTGCTCAATGCCCCTAAAATGGTGCGGATAGAGTCATCTGTGCCCCAGGCTTTGTCAAACGCGATATTGTATCTGTCCTAACAGGCTGCCACTGGCCCAGGGCGCTTCTGTGTGAACTAGCAAACAGCGCCCCCTCTCTGCCGGAGAGGCTTTTAGGAGCATGGGTTGATAAAAACAATTATAAAATGTCACCTTCCAGACAGGTGCAGGGGGCAAGATTCTGAGTGGTCAGCAGGCTGCACTTCAGCCCCCACTCCCCTCCAACAGAGTCCACCCCTGCTAACCATATATGATTAAACCAGTAGATTTTAATCAGTCAGGATTATTGGTATTATTTACCATATGCCCAACAAGGCCCAAAGAAATAGATGTGTTCAAAAGGAATGAAGGGAGTGGGCACTTAGTCTATCAGTTAAGACACTCACATGCCACATCAGACTATCTGGGTTTGAGTCTCAACTGTGGCTTCTGAATCCAGAGTCCTGCTAATGCAGACTCTGGGTGGCAGTGGTGATGGCGCGAGTAATTGGGTCCCCACACTTGTACAGGAGACCTGTGTTGACCTCCCAACTCCAGGCTTTGGTCTTGACCTAGTCCTAGCTGTTGTGGGCATTTGGGGAATGAACCTCTCTCCCTCTCTTTCTTTTTATTTATTTATTCAAGAGGTAGAGTTACAGTCAGAGAGAGAAAGAGACAGAGAAAAAGGTCCTCCACCCACTAGTTCACTCCCCAGATGGCTGCAACAGCCGGATATGGGCATATACAAAGCCAGGAGACAGGAGCTTCTTCTGGGTCTAAGCACTTGGCCCATCTTCTACTGCTTTCCCAGGCCATAGCAGGGCGCTGGATTGGAAGTGGAGCATCTGGGACTTGAACCGGTGCCGATATGGGATGCTGGCGCCACATTCGGTGGCTTAACCTGCTACACCATGGTGCCGGCTCCAACCTTCTCCCTCTCTTGCTGTCTTGTCCATCTCTGTGTCTCAAATAAAGAAATAAATGAAGGCTTCATTCACATATAATCAATGAAGCAATATTGTTCCTGGCTTGTTTAGATCCAGCCATGGAATGCTACATTCCTGAAGGTTGGTTTGGGAGTAAGAGTGAGGGCAGGAAGGTGGTGCTGACACAAGTGGCCGGGGTTAGGGAAGTGTCCCCCAGAGGCCATGTTCCCAAACGTGGGTAGAAAAGCTCGAGATCTGGAGACCACAAAGCTGGGTTCCAACCCCGGGGCCTTGGCAAGTTTGCCTGCGATTGTGGGCCAGGCCTTTAACTTCCCCGAATACCTCATTTTCAAAATTTGAGTTACAACCACTTTCCTACATACGTTAAAGAGTTTTGAGGGTCTGAAAAGATAATTTAAGAGGAAGTGCTGTGAAATCTGCAAGGCGCAATGTACACAGAAACTGTCGTTTCTCTGCTCGTTTTATTTGTTAAATTTGCTGAGCTAGGAGACAGGGTCTTGGTCTATGAGCCTCCTAGGGGAAGTGTCTCCTTTCCAAGTTGAACCCCCACCGCTTTCTGGAGGGATGCAGGTCTGGCCTGGTGCCAGGCGTTCCTGAGCATCACCTGCTGGGCGTAGAGGAAACTGCAGTGTCAGGCACTCACTGGGATCTCCTCCCCTAGCCTTGCAGCTAATACTTGGCCGAGGTGGTGCATTCTGGAACCTTCTCTCCCATTGGCCAGTGGAGTCTCTGCGTGTCTTCTGCCAAGAAGATTCATAATCATTGAAACCTATGACTAATTTGTCTTTCCGAACATTTGGATTTGATGTGAATTCTCAAAAAAAAAAAAAAAAAAAAAGCCCTTGGGGGAAAACTCATCTAAACTCAAACCTTTTTGTTTTCCGCCCTGATACGCCCTTGTGCTCACAAAGCTGAGCCATCGCACAAACCCCACAGGAAAAATCGCATTGAATTATACAGAGAGGGGATTAATAGTTTGTTTTCCTAACGCTGGCTGGGTCCAGCTCTACGACACAGAGAGTCTATGACTTCGTCCATTTTCTGAAAGCACTCCTGAAGTGCACAACTGGGCACAGGCCCACGGGATGAATAAGAAACTCGGGAAAATGGAGTTAGGTTTGCCAGCAAGACACAGAGAATTCAGAATTTGAAATGGCTTCAACTTGGAGTTCTTCTTTTTCTTAATGAATGGGTGTTCTCTTTACTTTTCATGTGGGAAACAGATTATTTGCAGTTGAATCCATGTTTTTCCTGTAAAGCAGGGAAAGTCAGAGGTTATTTCTTTGTTGTTGTTGCTGCTTTTTCTTTTCTTCCAAAGACACAAGTCCAAATACGCTTATCCGTGGACTGTGAGGGTGAACAGCTGGGTCAGACACCAGCACCAGCAAATGCACAGCCTCCTTCCATCTTCTGGAAGCAGTGAACCGGCTGAGCAAGCTGCTGTCTGCTGGTAAGTAGTAACAGGTTCTTCCACGGCCTGCGTCTGGCTTTCTCTCACGGAGTGGAGTAGCTCCTGGAAGTACAATCATGATAGAAATACTCATTTACATTTTAGCTTTGGGGGCCTGCATTGTGGTACAGCAATTTAAGCCACTACCTGCAAAGTCAGCATCCCATATGGGTAGTGGTTCGAGTGCTGGGCTGCTCGGCTTCCAATCCAGCTCCCTGCTAATGTGCCTGGGAAAGCAGTGGATCAGGGCCCAGCCACCCTTCTTAGCCCTGAAAGGAAGTCTTTGATGAAACAGGAGCATTGCTTTTGGAACTGTCATGTATAAAATGCAGGCACGAAGGGGAACGTGAGGATGGATTTGCCCCCCCCCCCTTTTTTTTTATTCTAAATTGCACTAGCTTTATTTTTTTTTTTATTTATTTTTTTTTATTCTAAATGATTTGCCCCTTTTTAAAGCAGTCTAGAAAAGGATGACAATGATCTAAGAGCCAGAGTTTAGGCCAGAGGGAGACAGGCGGGCTCGTGTACTTGGTGGCCTGTAGGCGCATTTCCTGCCTGTCTTCCACATTTCGCTTCTCTCTTTTCATTTGGACTTCATTGTCCAGGCAGCCCACAGTGTGCTGGGCCAGCCCCCGCCCTGTCCAGAGCAAGCCTTTGTAGAGTCAAAATCAAAATGGAGTGAGTGGCTAAAAGCTAATTGCAGATCTCTTGCTTCTATACACATTGGCTTTGCTTGCTAATGGCTAAGGGTGCATCTTGTGAAACTATGTGGGCCCAAATTCCAAGGAACTGAGAAAGGACACAACCTGAGTGTTCTGCCTAAGATGACAGAGACGCCCTGCACTGTAACCTTACAGCCCTGTCTCGGGTTTGTTATTGTTCCTGGGTTTGTTATTGTTAACTGTTATCTTACAAGCATATTCTGTTGGTTTTTTTTTAATTGTTAACTGCACACCAGGGGTTCGAAATTGTGAGCCCTAGTGGACAGAATACTATAAAAAGCTATGTGTTGGGGGCCACATGCTGGTAAGGAGTGTTGGTCCTGATCGGCCGCTTTGCCTCCCATTTTCAATAAAATTCATGTGTGGCTGTCACTGTTTTTTGCAATATTCTATTTTAGCTGACGAGTGGATGCAACACCTTGACATGGACACCTCCCTGCTGAGCCCTGTCTGGGCTCCGCGTCCTCACAAAGGCACTTGTGAGGCACATGGCCTGCGCTTGGTCCACCACTGAACCATCTTATAAAAGAGACGGTGTGTTTGGAGGGGCTTTGCGTATTTGGAAACTAAACTTTTTTGCATTGTTTCCAAACTGGTGGCTCTCAGCTGCAGATGTTGCTGGTTTACAATTAGAGTTGTTACTGGCACCTAGTGGGTAGATACTGTAGGGAAGTTCATTTTTCCCCTCTGGAGGTCTGATAATTGGGTCTGCTGAAATAAACTGACAGTAGACAAATTGGCAGGAAAAAAAAGCACACAAACTTATTGTGCACATGTGCAAGGGAACCACACAAAATATGAAAATTCAAAGAAGTACCAGATGGTTGAAGTTTAAATACTCTCTTTTTAAAAAGATTTATGTATATATTTGAAAGGCACAGTGACCGAGAGAGAGGAAGAGACAGAGAGAAATAGGTCCCATCTGCTGGTTCTCTCCCCAAATAGCCGCAAAGGCCAAGGCTGGGCCAGGTCAAAGCCAGGAAGCCAGAACTCCATCTGGGCCTCCCACGTGGGTGGAAAGAACTCAGGTACTTGGCCATCACCTGCTGCTTTCTCAGGTGCATCAGAGAAAGTAGACTGGAAGTGGAATAGCAAGGTGGTGGCTTAGCCCTCTGTGCCACAAAGCCTGGCCCCTTAAACGCCCTCTGCATAGAGGAGAGGGGAGTGGGCATTGCCAGTGACTGTTGAGGCTGGTCAGCGATGTTTAGGGTACAGAATGAGCCTGGGACAGACAAGGGCCTGGGGCAGAGTTCCTCCGGGCTCTAGGTGTGGTCCACTTTGTGATAAGAGATTTCAAGGAGGGGATTTCTCCTTCTGGAGAAGCTGAAAATAAAGGAACTTGAGAGGGAGCCTTTCCCTGGATTTGCAGCTCAGTCTAAGTCCAAAGAAGCCCACTTTGCAAAATCATGTCAGAGTCCCTTAGAAGGCCAAGGATGCAGCTGAACATCCTACATCGGACAGAACAACCTCCACCCCCCACCCAAAAACAACAACAACAACAACAGTGATGTGGCCCAAAATGTCACCGTGCCAAGTTTGAGAAGCCCTGTCTGGGAGGAACCAGAAAATGTACATTCTTTTCTGAAAGACGCAAAATAGCTGGATTACAATGCAGTCTGTATCACACTGCGTTTAGTCTTCCAATATGACTGCCTATGACACACAACCACAGGACCTCAGCCTCACACGACTGTAATGTGAGCTTTTGCTCACGCGTCTGGAGGCTATTCGAGCAGTTCTGCTAGTCTGGGTCAGGCCTGGCTGACCATGACTGAGGTGGTTCAGGTCTCTGAGGCTAACTGCCGGTTGGCAGGGAGCTGGGCACTCTAAGATGCTTTCACGCTTATGTCTAATGGGTTGTATATAATGGCAAAGGGTTCTACACTGTGTGGTCTGCCATCATTCAGCAGGCCAATCCAGGCTTTTCACATGTAGGTGGCAATGTTAGAGAGAGGGGGAGAGAGAGGAAATGGGGGGGGGGGGGCTTCTGAGGCCTGGGCTCGGAACTGGCACTGCACCACTTCCGTTGGACTCTATCAGCCAGAAAAAAAAAAGTGACGTTTCAAATCACGGGAAAAGGACTCTATGTTTTTACGAGAAGAGCTACCAAGTCCATTGCAAGGGGCCAGGATACAGGAAGGAGCGAAGAACCACAGGTATTCTTGCAGTCACTTCAATTCTAATGCACACTCACACTTCAAAATCCAGTCAAACATACTGCTCCAGGAAGCGCGTCAACCCCTCCTCACTCCTGGAGAATCCCAGGCTGACACAAAGGTCTGTTCGCATTGTGCCCGTCATGGGCACCACCATCAGCTGGCTCCCAGTGGACGCCCAGCCACCCTGAGTGCAGGAACCCACATGAATGAACAACTCCTTACTTTCCTTCTTCTCTATGTCCCTTAAGCAGTTTGTGATTCTGGCTGAGAGCACAGTTAGAGTTTGGGTTCTGGAGTGAGAATCCTTCTGTGCAAATCCTACCATTGCCTGGGAATAGCTTAAGCCAAGCAAGTTAATTCATTGCTCGCTTTGTCTGCACAACCAGGATCATGACAGTCCATACTCCAGTGGCTCCTGTGGGGTAAAAATGGGACAGTACAGGCAAAGTGCTAGGCGAGTGACAGGTACACACTAACCCTCGTGGACGGGAGCTTGTGTTGTCAGATGCCTCTCCCACACTTTCCACCTGCCATCTGCTTTGTAGAAGACTGTGCCTTCATTCGCTCGCTCACCCT
Source organism: Oryctolagus cuniculus (assembly GCF_051225735.1). NCBI lineage: Eukaryota > Metazoa > Chordata > Mammalia > Lagomorpha > Leporidae > Oryctolagus > Oryctolagus cuniculus. The sequence continues at coordinate 115,719,956 of NC_142867.1, forward strand.
CATTCATTCACCAAATGAATGTCCGTGGAGCCCTTACGTCACAGGTCACCAGCCTACTGACTCCCCAGCAGCTGAGTGCTGTTTGTTTCCATGGCTTGCCCCTCAATCCATTGTCATTGGAAGAGGTTATGGCTTCCTTCTCTGGAGCCGACAAAGGCAACTCAGCAGGGGGAGACACCACGGCCCCCAGGCGGAGGAGTCCCTTGCATCCGGCTCCTCCACACCTGACTCACTGTGGAGAAGCCGCCAGGCTGTTGAACTCCTACCCAGCACAGGCATATTCAAAGAACTGTGTGGGAGGGAGCTCATTGCAAGGGCTGAATGCAGTCTTGCTGTACCATTTCGGGCACTGTTAAAATAAGACACATGCATGACTTCAGACAAATTTTTAGATGGTGGCATAAAACATCTGCTTCTGCCATAGACTGGTTTTTGTGGGTTTCATAAAGAGAAAAAAATTGAAAACGCCCCATGACTAGTACACTGAGTCAGCTCTGTGAGTCGCGACGCCCCTCACCAGGTGGCTGCGTCTACCGCTTTTAGTCCCCTGAGAATTGGCAGGTGCCTCTCACTCGGCGATAGCCTTGGCAGAAATGGAACCGGCAGGGGAGTGGTGTCACCGGCTTCTCCCACGTTCCCGGCTGCCAAATCGGATGACTCTCACTTGGTCTTGAAATCGTTCTTACAGGTTTTAGGTTAGAATCAAACACTTCCAAAACCCTTAAGGGCCCGTGCTGTGTTGTAGCGGGTAAAGCTGCTGCCTGCAGTGCTAGCATCCCATGTGGGTGCTGGTTCAAGTTCGGGCTGTTCCACTTCCATCCAGTCCAGCTCTCTGCTATGGCCTGGGAAAGCAGTAGAAGATGGCTCAAGTTGCTTGGGCCCCTGTACCCGCATGAGAGACCCAGAGGAGGCTCCTGGCTTCGGATCGGCAGAGCTCTGGGCATTGCAGCCAATTGGAGAGTGAACCAGTGGATGGAAGACCTCTCTCTCTCTGCCTCTCCTTTTATCTCTGTGTAACTCTGACTTTCGGGTAAATAAATATATTAAAAAAAAAAAAAAAAACACCATTGCAAGACAGTCTCGGGATCTGGTGGAAGCAGGAAAGAAATGGTAGCACACCTAGACTAGACTACAGCTGGGTTAGCACAAGAACGGCCATCTCTTGGTATTTGCCATAACATAATCACTATTAAACACCAGTATGCATAATATTTTATTTGTTTACTTCTTTGAGAGGCAGAGATAGAGAGATAGGTAGATGATAATATTGCCATTTGTGCCGGCCTGCGGCACAATGAACTGGATCTTCCTGAAACAGAGAGTGGGAATGCGGGACAAGGACGCAAAGAATGGAGCCAAGACAAGTCCTGATCAAGGCTCTTTTATTGAATAAATCCAGTAGTATTTAAACATGACCAGTTGTTTTCAAGAAGGAGCACAAAAGATTTACATATCAAAAAGGCTCTTAAGGTTAGAATAAAACACTTAGGTGATAAATGCAGGTTACAGGTGTGACTGATTATCTGTATCATCTCTTATGAAAGGTTTAGGTTCTTCCTGCCTCTTCCCGGAATCTCCCTAGCCCAATTGTCTGTGACGGGAAGTCTCCATTCACATGTTTAAGTGTAAACAAAGGGGGTGACTACCTGTGGCTGCCCACACCATTCACTAGTTCACTCCAAATGCACGCAATAGCCAGGCCAGGCCAAAGCTGGAAGCTGTGAACTCAGTCCAATCTCCAGTGTGCTAGGCAGGGGTCCAGATGCAGCCCTCACCCGCTGCCTCCCAGGGTTTGCGTTAACAGGAAGCTGGAATCAGGAGCAGCGCCAAGAGGCACTCCAATGTGGAATGCAGGCGGCGTAACTGCTGTGCCAAACACGCACCCTCATCATGTCTAAAATACTTTTGTGTTACACAGTCGGAAGAATATAACTTAGCACTGATTATACTGGTTTTGAAATTATATTGAACTATTTCCAAATGAGTTAGTCTTGCTTTCAGGTAGGTATTTGGTTTGAGTGCAATGACAGTGTCTGAAACTTGTCCCTTTCCCCATCTCTAGCATGCTGGACACATAGTCCTGAGCCCTCCCTGCTTGTAGGCAGAAACTGGTAGCTCACGCATTTAATTGGTTGGCCCGGTTCCACTTTTGCTTTGTCTCAGTGCAGTGCTGTGAAAGGTAATGTACAGGGAACTTCAGAAAGTTCATAGAAAATGGAATGAAAAGATAAACATGTTTTAGTGCAAAAAAAAAAAAAAAATGAAACCCCTGAGTAGCTCTTTCCTAACACGCATTTTGAATGAACTTGTTGAAGACCCCTTTTAACTAGGTGCACATAACCCTCGATCTTAATGCTCAGGTAAGCAGCCTAGTAAAACTGGCACTGGAGGGGCCGGCGCTGTGGTGTAGCGGGTAAAGCTGCCACCTGTGGTGCCAACTACCCATATGGGCACCGGTTCTAGTCCTGGCTGCTCCTCTTCCGATCTAGCTCTCTGGTATGGCCTAGGAAAGTAGTAGAGGATGGCCCAGGTGCTTGTGTCTCTGCACCTGTATGGGAGACCTGGAAGAAGTTCCTAGCTCTTGGCTCCTGGCTCCTGGCTCCTAGCTCTTGGCTCCTGGACCCTGGCTTCAGATTGGCCCAGCTCTGACCACTGTGGCCATCTGGGGAGTGAACCAGCAGATAGAACAGATAGAAGACCTTTCTCTCTGTCTCTCCCTCTCTCTGTCTGTAACTCTACCTCTCAAATAAATAAATGAAAGCTTTAAAAAACTGGCACGTGGTAAGTTTGTGCAGCTTTCCCTAGGAATGTGGGTTTCCACCACCTCTGGAAGCCATTTGTTTGGAATTTTATTCCCATTGCCCACTCCCTAAGGCCGAGCCTTACTCCAAGATGCAAATCCCATTCCGTCTTCTCTGCAAAACTTTCTGTCATGGAGCTCACCCGAGTCTCGCCTCCGGAGCCTTCTCAGCACCTGCTCTCCGTGAGTTTCATAGATGGCTCCTCTGTGCATCCTAGTGGTTTTCTCTTCTCTGCAGGTATTTGTCCTCTCTTTTCAATCAAGGTGTATATTAGTTCTGAGTAGGCTCTGGGCAATGCCTCCTGGTGCCCACTGGCAAACTGTTCAGGGTAGGTATTAAATATGTATTTGTGGGCAAGTGGAAAACAGTCATTCATCACAGGAATCTCCTGGGAAGACAATAGTAGGGCCAGATTGCTCTTGCCCGTATCTCCATTCAGCCTTGAGTTATAAGCATGGATCTCTTTTTATTCTTCATGATTTCTAGTCTTTATTAAAAGTAGTACAGGGGCCGGCGCCACGGCTCACTAGGCTAATCCTCCACCTTGCAGCTCCGGCACACCGGGTTCTAGTCCCATCGGGGCGCCGGATTCTGTCCCGGTTGCCCCTCTTCCAGGCCAGCTCTCTGCTATGGCCCGGGAGTGCAGTGGAGGATGGCCCAAGTCCTTGGGCCCTGCACCCCATGGGAGACCAGGATAAGTACCTGGCTCCTGCCATCGGATCAGTGCGGTGCGCCGGCCACAGCGCGCCGGCCGCGGCGGCCATTGGAGGGTGAACCAATGGCAAAGGAAGACCTTTCTCTCTGTCTCTCTCTCTCACTGTCCACTCTGCCTGTCAAAAAAAAAAAAAAAAAAAAAAGTAGTACAGGGGCTGGTGCTGTGGCCCAGAGGTTTAAGCCACCATCTGCAGTGCCAGCATTCCATAGGGATGCCCTCTCCCTCTCCCTCTCCCTCTCCCTCTCCCTCTCCCTCTCCCCCTCCCTCTCTGTAACTCTGCCTTTCAAATAAGTCCTTTAAAAAGAATTTAAAAATAAATAAATGAAGGCAGTGCAAACCTCTGAGACAACTCCAAATCTTGCCTCTTTCCCTTCCTTCACCCTCTCCAACAGACTCTGCCCATGAAGCCCCTGTCTGCATTGTCTCATGCTAACTAGATGCTTTCCTGCAGTGCTTCAATGGCAGGAGACGGACAGCAGCGAGAACAGTGTTAGTCACATGCGGTAGTGTCGTGATCCTTACTAGACAATTATTCAGCGCCCACCCTGTGCGTTGCCCTGAGTAAACGGCATGGACAACCCACGTCTCCTGCTCTAACGAGCTTTTGGTCTAGTTGGAGAAATGCTACACCAGCACACCGTTCAGCACACTGTGTGTAGTACCAAAACATCAGTGAGTGCTACAGACTTCAAGGAGGGCAGTGACTCTCACGGGCAGGGGGAGGTTTCAGGAGGAGGCCGTGCTACTTGGCCTTGAGCACGAGTAGGATTTACAGGGGTGAATGGGAGAAGGGAAGACTCACCACCAGCAGGGAGACCTGAAGTAGAGCCACAGGTGATCTGACACAATTACATCACAAGTTTCTGAATCTCAGGCCTCATTTGAAAACTGCCTTGTGGCATTGTCAGGAGGACTAAATAGAATATGAAAGTGTCTGGTGTGTCATCAGGCACTGCTTGCTCGGTTTACAGGAACTGTCTGAAAGGATCAAATTGTGGGGAATGGGGCAGTCTAATTAGGACTTAAAGGGGGCGCTGGGGAACGAGGTTACTGTCGCAGGTTGGAAGACTGATCAGTCTGGGTGAGGATTTGGGCTTAGCACCGAAGGGGGCATGCTGAGGGCCTGATGACGTCCCAGCATATTTTGGGAATTGCTAATTGGGAAAGTACACGTGCTGAGGCACCGGAAGGAGCGGGCGGCAGGAGGAGCCAAGTCTCAACTCCACTCGTTATACTCCTGTGAGTGAGGGTTTGTCTCCAGCTGTCTGAGGAACGTTAGTGTCAAGGCAAGACTTCTAAATGAAGAAAACCCTGAAATCCTAAAATACTGAACTAAATGCAAAATCAGTTCAATCTGGAATACAAAATTGTAAAGACTGGTAACGCATGGGTCTAGCGTCAGTGATTCTGAGTAATTCTTCCGCCCTGACCCATTCTGTTCTTCGGTACTCTAGAAACCTGGCTTCACGGAGGTTCTCCCGTGTCGCTGAGCTGGACATCGCCCCTTGCCACATGGGCCAAGTGCTGATGGGCCGCTGGGTTCTGTCTGCCCTCACTGGCTCCTCGAGAGAGCACGTGTTCTAGGGCAGCTGTTGTTGAGGGCGGGTGGATGGGGGCCCAGCACACTTGGCCCTCACTGTTCTGAGGTTGGCTCAGAGCTGCATTTCATTACATCACTCTTCTCCTGAACGGAACTGAGTATGTAACTAGCTGCTCTGGCAAAGGGAAGACTGGGAGAAGTGGTTAACAGGGCACAGGCATTCTGCTGTTTTAATTCCCTGTCATCAATTCTACACATCCAGAAAGTGTGTTTATAGATCAGAGAAAAGTAACTATCTTACCTTACCACGGTGCAGATTAGGAAAAGCAACCAATTGGCCCGAACAGCATTGAAGATCAAGGAGAAAAACAGGAGAAATAGAGCTTACGGTCAAAGGCACAATTGGGGGTAGGTGCTCGGTGTAGCAGTTAGGGATGCCTGCATCCCATATCAGAGTGCCTGGGTTCAAGTCCTGTCTCCTCCACTTCCTATCCAGCTTCCTGCTAGCATGCAGCCTGGGAGGCAGCAGGTGGTGGCTCAAGGTCTTGGGTTCCTGCATCAATGTGGAAGACCTGACCTGAGTTCCAAGCTCCTGGTTTCAGCTTGACCCAGCCCCAACTTGTGCAGATATCTGGAGAGTGAACCAGCAGATGCAAGGTCTCTCCCTCTCTCTACACATTTCAGATGCAAACGTAGACAAATACATTTTTTTAAAAAAGGTACTTTTGAGTTTCTTGAAGGCAATACCTTGTTTGCTCAGGTGAGGCTCTGTTGCCCGATTTAAGTTGTTTGTAGCCTAACAATGTGCAAGTGAGACTTTCACACTGACTGTTGCTAATCTTGAGAACCTGTTTCATTGTGCTCTAAGACATAACTACAGGGTATCTTTTGGATATCAAGATTATTTTGTGGGGCCTGTGCTGTGGTGTGGTGTGTGAGGCTGCCACCTGCAGTGCCGGCGTCCTATGTGGGCGCCAGTTCGAGTCCCGGCTGCTCCATTTCTGATCCAGCTCTCTGCTGTGGCCTGGGAAAGCAGTGGAAGATGGCTCAAGTGCTTGGGCCCCTGCACCCATGTGGGAGACCTGGAAGAAGCTCCTGGCTCCTGGCTTTGGATCTGCACAACTGGGGAGTGAACCAGCAGATGGAAGACCTCTCTCTCCTCCTGCCTCTCCTTCTCTCTGTGTGTAACTCTGACTTTCACATAAATAAATCTTAAAAAAAGAAAAAGATTATTTTGTGCAAGAGGTATTCTTCCTGACAATTCCTTGCTTTGAATAAAAACCGCCTCTGCCCACACACTCCCCCACACAAAACCAAAAAACTCAGAATGGAAGTGCACACTGTTTGACTAATCAAAAGGAGGGCAGTGTTTAAGGAAGCAAGCACTTCCGTTCGGAGGCAGAGGCTGAATGCCACTGGGGTGTCAGTTCCTCCAGCATTTAGGTATTTCATCACACGTGTTTTTCCACTGCTTTTTTGATTCATCATTTTAAAAAGCCACAGCTTGGGGAATTCTGATCTGTAAAAAGCTTTTAAACCAACATCCTCAACACCCCTTTAAAGGAATCCCTCTCAGAGTGCAAAAATAGAAACTACTTCCTATCCTCAATGATGTATAGCATCCTATTCTACGAGGTGGTTAGGACTTGGGGAACCTGCTTTATCTTAACGCCAGGTGAGCTCTTCGCACAGTCCAGTGCCTCTCTCCCAAGAACTATGGGTTTCACGAGGCACGAGGGCACCCTGGTCTCCGCCTCTGACGCTACTTGTGACTACCAGGCTTTCCCACGCCGCTGGCTCTTTTGCCTTTGTTTAATTTTTGCTCATTTCAGTGGGCTGGCTTCCCTGCAAACCAGACAGAATGTTCTGGAATCATTGGATCCAGGCGCCAGCGACTGACTGGCTGCATGGTCTCGGTCACATAAGTCCTGGAAGCCTTTGTTTGCTTATCTGAAAGTGGGGATACGAATAACGGTTTCCAGCAGTTCGTGAGGAGTAAGCAGGAGGAGATACGGAATCCCCCGCTTTGGGCAGAGGGGTCTCACGGACGCTGTTTTCTTCTGCTAGGTCGCGGTGGGGTGCTTGTTTCTGAGCCCCCAGTGCGTCAGGACAGTGCTGTGAGTAGACACCAGTCTCCCGTTCCGTGTCAGTGAGAATAGTGGCTCTCCAAGTGTGGGCCTCCAAGCAGCGGCCCCTGGGCCTTGGTCGCAGTGCAGATCCTCAGGTTCCGGCCTCGTCCTACTGAATCAGAAATCCAGGGGAGGGGCCCCCAGGTCTCTGCTTTGATACCTCCCCCAGGTGATTCTGATGTACACTGAGGGCTGAGACAAAGGGCAGCAAGCTGTGTGTGTGTGTGTGTGTGTGTGTGTGTCAGGGAAAACGTGTGTGTGCACTGCTGTGGTTACTGTGGTGTTAGTCCTTATTTTTCTTTTTTTATTATTTTTTTGTTTTTTATTTATTTATTTATTTTGAACAGGCAGAGTGGACAGTGAGAGAGAGAGACAGAGAGAAAGGTCTTCCTTTGCCGTTGGTTTACCCTCCAATGGCCACCGCGGCCGGTGCACCACGCTGATCCGAAGCCAGGAGCCAGGTGCTTCTCCTGGTCTCCCATGGGGTGCAGGGCCCAAGGACTTGGGCCATCCTCCACTGCACTCCCTGGCCACAGCAGAGAGCTGGCCTGGAAGAGGGGCAACAGGGACAGAATCCGGCGCCTCGACCGGGACTAGAACCTGGTGTGCCAGCGCCGCTAGGTGGAGGATTAGCCTAGTGAGCCGCGGCGCTGGCCTTTATTTTTCATAAATACAAGTATACTTCAAAAATCATGAAAAAATTGAATCAGAAGGTAAGTTTATTTTGGTGCCCAAATGTTGAAATCCATGCATGGCTTTTTCATAGTCACATTTTCCATAAACTTCTTAAAGATCCCTTGTATGCATGGATTTCAACACTGTTTGATGCCAAAGTTATTTTTAAATTCCATTTCTTTTTTTTTTTTAAGAGTTCTTTGTTTTTTTGGATACCAGTACTTTTTTTTTAAAGATTTATTTATTTTTATTTGAAAGTCAGAGTTACACAGAGAGAGAAGGAGAGGCAGAGAGAGAGGGAGATGTTCCATCTGCTGGTTCACTCCCCAATTTGGCCGCAACAGCAAGAGCTGCGCCGATCCGAAGCCAGGAGCCAGGAGCTTCTTCTGGTTCTCCCACATGGGTGCAGGGGCCCAAGGATTTGGGCCATCCTCCGCTGCTTTCCCAGGAGTGTCAGCAGGGAGCTGGATCAGAAGTGGAGCAGCCGGGACAAGAACCAGCGCCCATATGGGATGCCGGCGCTTCAGGCTAGGGCTTGAACCCACTGCGCCACAGCACCGGCCCCTAAAAATTTATTTATTTGACAGGCAGAATTACACACACAGAGAGAGAATCTTCCATCTGCTGGCTCACTCCTCAAATGGCTGCAATGGCTGCAGCTGGGCCAGGCCAAAGCCAGGAGCCAGGAGCTTCTTCAGGGTCTCCCATGTGGGTGCAAGGGCCCAAGTACCTTGGCTGTCCTCTGCTGCTTTCCCAGGTGTGTTAGCAACGAACTGGATCAGAGGTGGAACACTGGGGAGCCGGCACTGTGGCACAGCAGATAAACCCACTGCCTGAGGCACTGGCATCCCATATGGGCACCAATTCGAATCTTGGCAGCTCTACTTCCAATCCAGCTCCCTGCCAATGTGCCTAGGAAAGCAGCAGAAGATGGTTCAGGTGCTTGGGCCCCATCACCTATGTGGGAGGCCTGGATGAAGCTCCTGGCTCCCATCCCAGCTTCGGCCTGGCCCAGTCCTGGCTGTTTCAGTCATTTGAGAAGTGAATCAGCAGATGGAAGATATCTCTTTCTCTCCCTTTCTCTCTCTCTCTCTCTCTCTCTCTGTAACTCTGCCTTTTGATTAAAAAAATCTTAAAAAAATAATTACAGGTCTTCATCATATGTATGAGAATCCAGAAAGTATACTAAAAACAACAACAAAAAAGTAGCACACTGGGACTTGAACTGGGACCCATATGGGATGCCAGCATTGTGGGTGGCGGCTTTACCCCCTACACCACAGCGCCAGTGCATAAATTCCATTTCTATGAACTGTTTTAAGTACCCTTGTGTCATGAAATGAAATAAACTATTGTGGTGTAACTGGAGAGTAACTAAATTATTCAGAGCTGGTCTTCAGTGGCCCATCACATGGTTTATTCTCTCTTTGTCAAGCTAACTCTTTGGGACCAGGGATTTAGAAGTAAATAAAGTTTGATTCCTGGGGTCTTTCAGATATGAGAATCTGGTGTAGCCCCAAGTCCCAGCCTCAAAAACTGCAGCTCTGGTTACCCAGATGTTGCAAATGGGAATGGAGAGCTCAGACGCCATCAGGACTGGAAGGTACCCACTTTTCAGATGATGTTCTTATTTACAGACGTCTCACCACCCTTTAAGAAATGTATTTATTTATTTGAAAGGCAGAACTACAGAGGGAGGGAGGGGGAGAGAGGGAGGGAAAAAGGGAGAGGGAGAGGGAAAGAGGGAGAGGGAGAGAGGGCGAGAGAAAGAGAGAGAGGGAGAGAGGGTGAGAGAAAGAGAGAGAGAGAGAGAGAGAACATACACATACAGAAACAGAGAGAGAGAGATCTTACATCTGCTAGTTGACTCTCCAAATGCCCACAGTGGCTGGGGCTGGGCCAGGCCAAAGACAGGAAGCTGAAACTCCATCTAGGTCTCTCAAGTGGGTGCAGGGGCACAAGCACTTGGGCCAACTTCTGCTGCTTTCCCAGGTACATTAGCAGAGAGCTAGCTGGAAGTGGAGCAGCTGGGACTTGAACCAGTGCTCCAATATGGGATGTTGACATCACAGGTGGTGGCTTAACCCGCTGCGACACAATATCAGCTCCAACCCTCTTGTTTTAGCTCTTAAACAAGACTTTGAGGGTTGTATGTGACAAGCTGGGAGGTCATCACAGAATTTACATTAAGTGCTTAAGACCTCACATGAAACGCTACTTCTGAAAATGGATATTCAGTTCTGACCTTTTGGTATTTGGTGGCCCTTTGGGGTCAAAAAGATAGCAAAACAGACACATAAACTCTCCAAGGGTCTCCCTGGTAGCTACAATCAGGTACCATAGCAATTGAATTCCATTCAGGAGCTGGAGCTGGCGGTTGGTTAGATACCGCCCCCTTGTGGGTAAATGGTCCTACTGCACCCTATTGGAAGCAGGGCCACCTCCAACCCATTTAGTTCAACCTTCCTTAGGATCTTTGCGGAGAGCCCCTGGCTTTCTTTTTGGTACTTTTCTCTTACCCTGCGCTTCTGTCACCACGTGAGTGTTCATCAACCCCATGCTGATTTGGCGAGATGAAAGTATTTCACCAAAATCACCAATCCGCAGCTGCACTGACCAGGAATATACAGCATTTGACACAACTGGTGGGTGGAATTCTGCAAATAAATATGTCACATCCAGTGGGCAAGTTAAAAAAAATAATTCACAGGGTGAGCATTGTGGCAGAACGGGTTAAGCTGCAGTTTGGGATAGCACCCCCCCATGTGGGGGGCCTGGGATCAAGTCTCATCTCCACCTCTACTTCTGATCCAGCTCCCAGCTCTCTCACTAATGCATCTGGAAAACAGCGAACGATGGCTCAGGGCCCGAGTCCCTGCCACCCATGTGGGAGACCAAGATGCAGTTCCTGGCTCCTGGCTTCAGCCTGGCCCAGCCCCAGCTGCTGCAGACATTTGGGGAGTGACTCAGCGAACAGCGCTCTGTCTCCCTCTGTGTGTACGCGTGTCTGTCTCTGTTGCTCTGCCTTTCCAATAAATAAAAATGAATACGTAAACATTTAAAAAATAAAAACAGAGGCTGGTGTTGTGACGTACTGAGTTAAGCCTCCGCCTGCAGTGCCAGCATCCCATATGGGCAATGGCTCAAGTCTCAACCATTCCAATTCCAATCCAGCTCTCTGCTATGGCCTGGGAAACCAGTAGAAGATGGCCCAAGTCCTTAGACTCCTGCATCTGCATGGGAGACCCAGAAGAAGCTCCTGGCTCCTGGCTTCGGATTGGCCCAGCTTTGGCAGTTGTGGCCATTTTGAGATTGAACCAGTGGATGGAAGACATCCCCCCGCCCCCCGCCCCGTAACTCTGCCCTTCAAATAAATATATAAATCTTTTAAAAATGAAAATAATAAAAATTAAAAACAGACAAAAATTATACAGGTGATGTTTATTATAGAAAAATAAAATATTTACATCTACGGTCCTCTCACTTACCAAGAGATTCTTTTATTATGTGTCATTCTCTATACCGCTCTACCCAATATCATTTATCTCCCCTTTTTCTCCTTCCTGGTTCCATTTCAATACTACTCACCTTTTTCCAGGAAAATGAAAACAGAGAAGGGAGGAGGGGAAGGGTGATGACAATGGCACACAGTGAGCAATAAACTTGCCAGGAGCCAGGAGCTTCTTCTGGGTCTCCCATGTGGGTACAGGGGTCCAAGGACTTGGGCCATCTTCCACTGCTTTCCCAGGCCATAGCAGAGAGCTGGATCGGAAGTGGAGCAGCTGGGACTAGAACCGACATCCATATGGGATGCTGGCGCTGCAGGCTGGGGCTTTAACCTGCTAGAACACAGCGCCGGACCCGCCTCCTTGATTTTCATCCCAGTCATTTAAAATGCCATCCGCCCCACGTGGCCCCCTTTCTCCCTCCTTTCTTGATCTCTTCCTTTTATCTGTTTATTTTTCATTCCATCTGCAGGCTCAAATACCTTCTTCCTGTTTGCTTTTAACAGCCCTCTTGATTTGCAGCCACAAAGAAAGAAAAACACTGTTCAGGTGTTCTTGTCTGGGCTGAGGATGTTTCCGCGGGTCTTGGTTGGAGGCCTCTGGCCCAGTGTTTCAGGGGTCTGCTCACAGTTTTCTTGCTGATTAACAAGGGCTCTTACGTACTAGAGTGATCAGTCTCTCACACACTCAGCACCTTATTGGGCACATTCATTCCTGCACCCAACGGTCATTCAGAACTTGGGGTGTGCCGGGCGCTGCTCTGGTTTCTGGGGAGTCAGTGGTTCATGAAAAGACCGATGAGGCTTTTGCATTCTTGAAGATTAAGTGAAGACGGAAGAGAAACGTGAAAGCAAATACATCATTTTGGGTTTTGGTGAGTGCTTTGATGCTAACAAAGTGATGGGAGAGGCTGTTGTCGTTGGGGCTGTAGGGGATCCCACAGTGAGCAGGGGGCATTTAATCTGGGAACTAAACAGCGAGGAGGAGCCACCAGCCAGTCGACCTCAGGGCAGGGCTTTCTGGACAGGAGGAAGAGCAGGCACAAGAGTAGCATGGCGTGAGCAAAGCCTGTGGCACCCGAGGCCTCAAGGAAGGGTCCGGTGCAGACAGCAAGAGGGGGGCTGTGGGCGAGAGAGCTGGCGAGGCCTTGAGGAACTCGCCGCTTGACCTGCGTGGGTCGGAAACCACTGAAGGGTTTTGCAGGTCTGATGTGATCTCTTTCCTGTTATGCTGGCTGCTCTCTAGAAAACGGACTGCAAGGGAGCAGGGGTGGGCAGGACGGGGCTGGACAGACCCGTCCGGAAGACGGTGTGGCAGACAGGTAAGCAGTGGCGGTGGCTTGCATGCTGTAGGAGCAATGGGGCTGCTGTGATGCTTGCTAGTGACAACCCATGGCCATGCGACTGGTTTAAGTATATATTTATCTTTCTTTTCTTAAATTTGTATGTATTTATTTGAAAAGCAGAGAGAGATAGAGAGAGAGATAGTGACAGAGACAGAGACAGAGACAGAGAGAAATCTTTCATCTGCTGGTTTACTCCTCGAACACCTGAAACAGCCAGGACTGGGCCAGGCCGATCCAGGAGGCTGGAACCTAATCGGGATGTCCCACGTGGCCGGCAGAGACTTGAGCCATCATTTGGTGCTGCCCAGAGAGCACATTATCAGGAAGCTGGAATCCAAAGCAGAGCCAGGACTCGAATCTAAGAACTCTGATACGGGATGCAGGCACCCCCAGCCGCATCTTAACCACTGTGTCAAAAGCCCGTCCCTGTGTATGATGTAGACTGTACTTGGATGACTATTTGAGCATTCACTCTCATTAAACAACAGTGTGAGGGGGCCGCTGGCAGGAGCCTCACTGTCATGTTTCCTGAGGGTGTTGATTGCACCAGGAGGCAGCACTGAGTGACAACCTGTACCCAGGTGGCTGTAAGTGACTCCATGATGCTCACACGATGCGTTTCTCGGAAATATCCTCGTAGTTAGGGACCCATCACCATACTTTGCAGCAGCTTTGCATGCAGCAGCCCTGGGAAACTAACACAGGCAGGAAACGCAGTACAAGTCGTCAGAGCCATGTGTGTGCTTGGGCTGTGTTACAGAGCGACAGCATCTGAAGTGGGAGCCGCTCCGGCTGTGCGTACTGTGGGTAGGCTGTTGTCTTCACTCCTGAGAAGTACGTGCGGCAGGACGCTGGCGAGCAGGAGATGGTTCCGAAATCCCCAGTGTCAGGGCGAGTGTTGTGGTGCAGCAGGTTGAACATCTGTCGGAGATGCTTGCGTCCTATACCACAGTGCTGGGATCGCGGCTCATCCCTGCTTCCGATCCAGCTTCCTGCTACTGTGCACCCCGGGAGGCAGCAGATGACCACCCAAATACCTGGTCCCTGCCATCCACATGGGACACTCAGACGGAGTTCCAGGTTCCTGGTTTCGGCTTTGCCCAGCCCCCAGCTGTTGTGAGTTGAGTATTTGGGGAATGAACTGGTGGATGGAGGATCTCTCTCTCTCTCTCTCTCTCTCCCTCAGCCTTTCAGATAAAATAAAATAAAATAATAAATAAACTTAATAAAAAGGAACCCCCAGCATTGGGAGGGGAATCTTGGGATCCTGCCACCCCAGACTGTAATCTTTTGCTCCTACTTTCCTGTTGTGACGTTAGCTCACAATAGTTCCATTCACATATCGCATCATTCATTCAGATGACGATAAGCTGTGTCCCAGGCTGCCTTCCACGCTCATTCCACCGCTAACTCACTCCCCGGGCTACAGTTTGCATTTCCAGCCAAATCTTCCAGACCTCCTACTGGACATCTCCACTTCCTAAAGTGATGACCTCAGCTCAACTTGTCTAAGACGGACCCCACGATGGATCCCACCTCCCCTGAGCTGCTCCTTCCCCCTTTCACCCTGTCTCTATGACTTGGTGGCCCAAGCCCTGGCCAGGGGTGGGGAAAGCAGGGACAGGGCTTCTTGCTGACCCGGGAAGCTCCTTGAGGGCTGGGCTATGCCTGCTCTGTCCCCTACACAGTCCCCTCTGCCCACAGTGGACACACCCTTGAGCAGGCAGTGGCCCCTCTCTTGCTGTTGCCCTTGTCAGGGAGCAAGACTTAGTCTTTGGTTTGCCCTGCAATCAGTCTACCTGGGGGCACCTCACAGGTTCTGTTGTTGGAACAGCCTGGAATCTTCTGGAAACATTTGAAGAGACTGAAGATCAGGACAGTGCAGTAGAACATGCTCTTTTTATTTTTTAAGATTTATTTTATTTATTTATTTAAAAGAATTACACATGGAGAGAATGAGAGGCAGGGAGGGAGGAAGGGAGACAGAGAGAGAGAGAGAGAGAGAGAGAGAGAGAGAGAGAGCTATCTTTCAACTGCTGGTTCACTTCCCAGAGCGGCCAGAGCTAAGTCAATCCGAAGCCAGGAGCCAGGAGCTTCTTCTGGGTCTCCCACGTGGGTGCAGGGGCCCAAGGACCTGGGCCATCTTCCACTGCTTTCCCAGGCCATAGCAGAGAGCTGGATTGGAAGTGGAGCAGCCGGGACTCTAACCAGCACCCACATGGGATGCTAGCACTACAGACGGCGGCTTTACCTGCTATGCCAAACGCTGGATCCTGGAACAAGCTCTTTTAGAAGGAAGAAACATCAAGACAGAAACTATTTATTTTGTCATACTATCTGAATTCTTTGAGAAGAACACGGAGTCCCATTGTCCCCAAACGGTTAGTTTGAAGATCAGTCTGACACTGTGGCATTAACTTCTTATAAACCTCTAGAGGAAGCTGGGTGGTATGAGAAAATAGAAGGTAACCACTCAATCTCTTATTTTAAAAAAATATTTTTTTTTATCTGCAAGGCAGAGATGAGGGAAGAGAGGGAGAGAGACAGAGACAGAGAGAGCTCCCATCTGCTGGTTTGCTCCCCAAGTGCCACAGCAAACAGCTGGGGTTGAGCTGGACCCAAAGCCAGGCCTCCTACGTGGGCGGCAGGAACCAGCAGCAGCACCTGCCGATTACTGGCACCAGCAGCGGCACCTTCCAGGGCCTGCACTGGTGGGGAGCTGGGACCCAAACCCAGGCACTCTGGCAAGGACACAGGCACCTTGCCCACTGAGGCTAAACACACACTTTCTGCTCCCATACTTGGGTTTTAAAGTAACACCCCTCCCTTGTCCCCTTCCCCCCTCTCCTCATCCCTCCCTTCCTCCTTATTATGGTCTGGAGGTTTGCTTCTCTCTAGAACTCCTATGTTGAAAGCCTTGACCCTAAGGTGAGGGCATTTGGGGCATGGCCTTTAAGAGGTGATAAGATTTGGATGCTGTAATGTGCCTGGGGCTCCCATGGTGGGAAGAGGAAGAGGAGGAAGAGACAGGGCCAGGAGAGGGTAGCTGTCTACAAGGTAGGAAGTGAGCTCGCACCAGGAGCTGGATCACCGCTCCTTCATCTGGGACTTCCCAGACTTCAGAATGGTGATAAATAAATTCCTCTCTGTAAGCTACCCTGTGTGTGTGGTTTTGTTTTAGCAGTGTAGGGAACTGCCCCTAAGTCCCCCCTTCCCTCCCCCCCTCCCCTTCCTCCCCTTCCTCCCCTTCTCTCTCTCTCATCTTCTGCAGTTTCCAGAGCCTTCCTATGGAAAGCAGTTCAGATGCCACACACACAGGACAGCACCCAATCAGCTTCCTTTCAGAACAGAGGGCTCACCCCACAGAAGAAAGCTGATCTATGCTTTGGCTCGCTTTATTATTGACAGCACCGTGTTTACCTTGGGTGTCTTTTCCTCATTCGAAAACGTTGTGGTCAACCGAGCAAAACAAAGCCTTCCTGGCAGAAGTGGCCTTGGTCTTTCTAACAAACTCCCATTGACTGTGCCTGGAAAAGGAGGCTGGGGGCAGTGCGGGAGGTGCGCCTGGGAGCCCAAGGATGGAGATGAAGACAGGAGCGTGTGCAGGGCTTTCTACAAGCATGAGATGAAGCTGAGCGGGGGCACTGGGACACAGCAAACAGACCGTTACAGCGAAGGAAGAGAAGACCTGTGTTCGAATCCCAGCCCTGCCACTTTTTAGCTGTGTGCCTTGAGCAGGTAATGTAACCTCTCTCCCTCAGTGATTTCATCTGCGAAATGGAGCTACAACAACTGTTTCGCTACGTGTGTGGAAGTGGTCCTGAATATGGGCGCCCCACACTGGTGGTCCCTGTCCCTTCCGGCTCAGCTCTCAGGCTCTTATGCTTCTCTTCTCCTACAAACAATACTTGAAAGCAGAGGTGATTTTATTTGCTGCTGTGTGACCAGTGTCTCACTCAGGGCAAAGCACCTGTTAGGTGCTCAACACAGGTTTTTGGAACAACTGATTCCACTACAATGTCCTTGTGGTTGGGATCAATGGACTCTTGATCCTCTGAGCTGTGTCCTGCCCGCCTCTCCGCTACTTGTCTTGGCCATTAATCTTCTGGTACTTTCCCTCCCCTTGGTCTATTTCTATCCTCCCACGATTCATGGGTGAGAGCATATATTTTTGAGAATTTATTCCTGACCCAAGCTCCTCGGGGACCTCATTTTGACTTCTTAGCAAGTTGCTCAGATAATCACTGTCATTGCAAGGACATTAGGTTAAACCCTTAAATTAGCTGCCCTTCACTGTCAGATGTCTGGTGGGTGGAGCCCGAGTTCAGGCAGTTGCCATGGCAACAGTGGCAGGCCTGAGGCTGCTGCCTTCCCCTCCCACACACGCCAGGCTCCCACCCTTTGCCCAGTGAGTCCTGATCTAGTCTTTGCAGGTTTTCTGGCTACAACACCGGGGATGGTGACAGTCTTTGAACTAAATATGGGGGTAGTGGCCACACAGTTCTGGGTAAAACAAGCCCCTTTCATGGGTGCAAAATATGAGGCTCGGGAAAGCTCACCGGAGTCTCTTTGCAGAGACAGGGACGTTAATAGTTTTGCTTTCCTCAGCCCCTAACATCAGATTGCTCCCCCCCCCCCCCCCCCAGCCTCCTACGAGCTGCAGTCCCAGCTCCCCGCTGCTCAGCCCCGGAACCAATCTGGAGTTTTGCCCACTAACTCAGGCCTGCCTGAGCCCCAGTCAGGGTCAAAGTTGAAGGGTGGGAGAGGAGAAAATGCATTTGAGAAACATCTCTCAAGGAATAAATCGAGCTGCACTTGTTAGTGGATTGGAAGTAGAGGGGAAGGAAGAGAGTGACCGGATTCTCATCAGGACAACAGCACGGATAGTGGCCTCCATTAGGTTCCCACTAGGACTGGGAACTCCTCCAAGTTCCCGCAGGAGGCTGGGCTGTTGGGTGGAGGAGAGAGGAAGATTTGCACTTTGCACGTGTGAGGTCCCAGCAAAAAGCATAGACACACGCTCATTTACATATTTCAACTCTGCTTTTCCATGATGAAATAAAGGGAAGAACCCTCCCCACTTCCCGGGCCTACCCTGGCTTATAAGAGGAGTGGGACTGAGATGAGAGGAAGGTACTTCGTTTATAACCCACATCTCATTAATTGGGGTGGCTGCCTGGAATGTCTGCACCCCACGTTGGAATGCCTGGGTTTGAGTCTCGGCTCCACTCTAGTTCCCAGCTTCCTGCTAACCTACACCCTGGGAAGCAGGAGATGATGCCTCAAGCACTTTGGTCCCTGCCAGCCATGTGGGAAAGCTGATTCAGTTCTGGGCTCCTGGCTTTGGCCTGACCCAGTTCCAGCTGTTTCAGGCACTGGAAAGTGATCCAGTGGATAGAAGATATTATCTCTCTCTCTGTCAAGTAAAATGAAATTTAATAAAATATTGGCCATTGTTATTGGTATATTTATTCAAACAAAGCATCTCATATTTTTGAAATAATCTCTAGTCTAAATCTCTGTGCCTATCTAACCAAACCTATGACTGCCTTAGATTCCTACTACTCAGAGTTGCCGGAGAGAATTATTGACCACCATGTGAAAACTAAGCCCTTTGCAAATCAAACCCAGAGCTCGTATTAAAATCGCCGGTTTTTGTGCCAGTGCATCTTAGTGTCCAGGATACCCTGTGCGATGGCAGTCACTGGGGGCCACTGCTTCACCCTGGGAGGGAGCCCCAGTGCTTTCTGGAGTGAACTTCATTTATTACTTGATGGCCTATCTTTTAAGTCTGACTCAACCACTTTCCAAGTTTAACAAACATGAATTCATGTGTTTTTGTAATACATTTAGAAATTAGAGAAAATAAACCATTTTGAAAATAATCTGGAGGATTTTCCAAAGCTTTCTGACAGTGGCGACTACAAGGCCACCACAAAACACACCAAACACCAGAGTTAGAGGAAAGGTTTATTGTCGGGTGGGGGGAGGCCGATGGGGCTGGGGGGGGGGGCTGGCGAGGGTGAGCAAGTGAGGGTGTAAGAGAGAGAGAGCCACGTGTTCAGGAACAGGTCCTCTTAAAACTCTGCGGGTTGGGGGGGGTAGGGAATTAGGAGCAGCGAATCCCATTAGGGTGGGGATGGAGCTGACACCTGTGGTTGGGCCATGGGGTCACCTGGCTTCCAGTCATGGTGGCAGTGAGGGGGCCTAGAGCCTAGGATGGTGTCTGAGGGCGTAGACTGCACTGCAGATAAGACTGCACCACTTTACCAACAGCGAGCCCAGCGCGTCCTTGTGAAACCTCTGGAAGTCACTGATCAGGGACTGTGTCTTTCTGTCAGGAAAACTCAGGCCCAGAGAGGCTGCACTTGCCTGAGGTCTTGAGGTCTCTGGGTGGACCGGCAGGGACCAGAAACAAGCTTCGACAGTGTACCAGGGATCTCAGAAAGTCCCCGGGGGCCAGGCTGTTTTGGTGAAACAGGTTAAGGCACTGTTTGTGATGCCAACATCCCATACTGGAGTGCAAGTTTGAGTTCCAGCTGCTTCGCCTGCAATCTAGCTCCCCGCTAATACACCTGGGAAGGCAGTGAAGGATGGCCCAAGTGTTATGGAGAAATGGTGATGATAAAGGTGAGTTCAGTTCTTGTCTCATGTAGAAGAGTGAGTGCCACACAGACAGGACAGTCAGCATAGCAAGATTTATTTAAGCCAGAAACTTCCTTCTGCCGCAGTCAAGGGAGGGGGCTTCAAGGGAGGAGTTGCCGAGGTGGGGGCCTCTAAGCACAATGTAGAGGAGGAACAGAATAAGAGCTAACAACCAGGGGCCGGTCCTGTGGTGCAGCAGGTTAAAGCCCTGGCCTGAAGCGCCGGCATCCCATATAGGTACCGGTTTTCATCCTGGCCGCTCCTCTTTTGATCCAGCTCTCTGCTATGGCCTGGGAAAGCAGTAGACGGCCCAAGTCCTTGGGTTCCTGCACCCATGTGGGAGACCCAGAAGAAGCTCCTGGCTCCTGGCTTCAGGTCAGCGCAACTCCAGCTGTTTCGGCCATCTGGGGAGTGAACCAGTGGATGGAAGACCTCTCTCTCTGACTCTATCTCTCTCTGTAAATCTGTCTTTCAAATAAATAAATCTCTCTTAAAAAGAGAGAGAGAGAGCCAACAATCAATCGGAGGGCCGGGACAAGACCCATCAGAGGGCTGGAGTTGTAATCCTGTCCAGCCTGCCCAAGATGAAACAGAGCAGTCATCAGAGGGGTGGGAGAGGTAACTCTGTCCTTCTATTCCTATGATAAAACTAGACACTCAGAGGAGCAGGATTGGCACTGTCTCACTAAAGGTAGCTTCTGGGAAGAAGCAAGTATGGTGTCCACTCTTAAAGGAACTGCCTTTTCCATTCCAAAAGGGATATGATCTAACGGCCTATTAGCCCATTAGCCCACTCTTCACACAGTGCTGGGACCCCTGTCACCCATGTGGGAGACTTGGATGGGGTTCCAGGCTCCTGGCTTCAGCCTGGCCTAGACTTGGCCATTGCAGCCATTTGGGGAGGGAACCAGCAGATGGAAGATTTTTCTCTCTCTCTCTCTCATACACACACACACACACACATTATCAAATAAATAAATATACATAAATCATTTTTTAAGAGTTCATGGAAAATGGAGTTAAAAGATAAACCTATTTTGGTGCAGTTTCTTGCAATCCCAGGTGGGTATTTGGCCATCTATAAGATGCCACTTGGGAGACCTGCATTCTGTATTGGAGTGCCAGAGTTCCAGTTCTGCTCCATATTCCAGCTTCCTGCTAATGCCCACCCCGGGAGGCAGCAGTGCTGTTGCCAAGAAACACCCCAAACTAGCTGTAGGCATTGCTGTAGAACCCCCAAACTGGGTCCACAAGCCCGATGCATAGAAAGCCAATCACTGACATTGGAGTGGTGGAAGAAAGCAGGATTTAAAGTGTGGAGCAAGGAGCCGGGGAGTTAGTGCTTAATTCTTGGGGGATTAAAATTGGGGCTGAGAGTCGCGTGATCAGCTCGGATCCAAGTTCCTGCTTGGTCAGTGATGGTCACGACCTTCCTTTGATTGGCCAGTGATGCCATGCTCTTTAGGGAATTTATGATGGCCAGGTGGGCTCCAGTTGGTCTGGGGGTTACATGAAGGTGGCAGCTACATTCTGCTTGGATCTGGAATTCCCCTACACAAACCAGCCCAGACCAACACCAGCCATCAAGTTTCTTATCTATTGGAGAAGCAAATGGCTCCTTGAGTCCAGTGATTAGCACCTCCTCAGGCCAGATGGCTCACTCTCTCAAGTCAGTGAATTCCTTTTGATAAAGGACAGGCAAGGACACTTGGGGATAAAGGAGACAGACAAGAGGCTGGGTCTTGCTTTTACATTATAGGGATTCGGTTTCAGTGACAGCTCCAAGAGCCAGGTCCCTGCCACCGACATGGGTCACCTGTATTGAGTTTATGGCATCCAGCTTTGTCCTGACCCGCTGTTGAGGGAATTTGGGGGATGAACTAGTAGATGGAATGTTCTTTCCATGTCTGCCTCTCAAATAAATAATAAATTCATTTCTTAAAATTATCAAATCCATGCGTACAAGAGGTCTTTATTTTTTTTTTTTAGAGAATTACATTTCTTTTTATTTATTTATTTATTTATTTTTTGACAGGCAGAGTGGACAGTGAGAGAGAGACAGAGAGAGAAAGGTCTTCCTTTTGCCGTTGGTTCACCCTCCAATGGCTG
The DNA here is from genome assembly GCF_051225735.1 of Oryctolagus cuniculus. Taxonomy (NCBI): domain Eukaryota; kingdom Metazoa; phylum Chordata; class Mammalia; order Lagomorpha; family Leporidae; genus Oryctolagus; species Oryctolagus cuniculus. Next base: position 115,741,421 of record NC_142867.1, read on the forward strand.
CCGCTGCAGCCGGCGCACCGCGCTGATCCGATGGCAGGAGCCAGGAGCCAGGTGCTTTTCCTGGTCTCCCATGGGGTGCAGGGCCCAAGCACCTGGGCCATCCTCCACTGCACTCCCTGGCCATAGCAGAGAGCTGGCCTGGAAGAGGGGCAACCGGGACAGAATCCGGCGCCCTGACCGGGACTAGAACCCGGTGTGCCGGCGCCGCAAGGTGGAGGATTAGCCTATTGAGCCACGGCGCCGGCTCAAGAGGTCTTTAAAGAGTTCAGATGGGCCAGCATTGTGGTGCAGTTGGTGGGACTGTCACCTGTAACACTGGCATTCCATATGGGCCCCAGTTCAAGTCCCAGCTGCTACATTTCCAATCGAGCTCCCTGCTAATGTGCCTGGGAAAGCAGCAAAGAATGGCCCAAGCCCTTGGGCTCCTGCACGCACATAAGAGATATGGATACAGCCATTGTGGTCATTTGGGGGAGTGAACCAGCATATGGAATCTCTCTGTCTCACCTTTTCTCAGTAAATGCCTTTTTAAAAAATAAGAGTTCATGGAAAACACAGATTATGGGAAAAAAAACCACAAAACATGGATTTTGAACAATTTTTACATGAAAATAAATTGACTTTTTTTTAAAAAAAGATTTATTTATTTATTTGAAAGAGTTACACAGAGAGAGAAGGAGAGACAGAGAAAGAGAGAGAGAGGTCTTCCATCCGCTGGTTCACTCAACAAATTGGCCGCAACAGCCAGAGCCACACCGATCTAAAGTCAGGAGCTGGAAGCTTCTTCCAGTTCTCCCACGCAGGTGCAGAGGCCTAAGGACCTGGGCCATCTTCTATTGCCTTCCTAGGCCACAGCAGAGAGCTGGATTGGAAGTGAAGCAGCCAGGTCTCGAACCGGCAGCCAAATGGGATGCCGGCACTGCAGGCAGCGGCTTTACCTGCTATGCCACAGCGCCGGCCCCATAAATTGACTTTTAATTCCTCTTTCAATGAATTTTTGAAATATCCACACACCAGCCCTTGCAATGATTCTGCCTCCTTTTGAAGATTGTAATAATACGCCCCCTCCCACACACACTTCATTTTATAGCTAAGGAAGCTGAACCTCAGAGGTTGAGGGGTTTGCTGGGACCCAGGTAGCTATAAACTGGGCATTGCAGTTCAAGTCTGGCAGGGAGAGTTCTACAGATGCCGCAACTCAGAGCCACCAATCTGGCCTATTGCCCCACGTCGAGGTTGGCAGCTTGGGCCCCCAGGTCACTCACACCTCCAACCAACTGGCTCCACATCGGAGGTGTCCCGTGACCCCCATACCTCCTAGTCAACACTCTGTGCCCGGGAAGTACTATGGTGAATGACCACAGTTTGATTCTATAGGACCAGAGTCCAAGATGGTGCCTGGGTCCCCAGGTGTAGCCATCACAGATAACTCGTCTCCGCCCCTCCTCCCCAGCACTCAAAGCTCATGGCTGATCTTCCTGGTAAGTAGCCTCCCCCTTATCACAAACTCAGGTGTGGTCAGAGGTGGGGGGGCAGGGCGAAGCTAAGGGAAAACAAAGCCACTCCCTCAGGAATCCCAAAGGATTCTGAAGAAGCTCCTTCCAGGAACCCAAGCCAGGCCGATCTTGACCCTGATCTTGACCAGCAACACTTCAGGCTGGTCTTTGAGCAGAGAGCTGGTCTGCGGAGGGCGTGGGTGGGCACGAGAGGTGGGAGGTGCCCTTACCGGCTGCAATGCCACCGCCTGTGTCTACGCTTGCTCTGCATTTTGCACAAAAGCCTTTCGTCCCACACAGCTCTCTTCCCTAGGGTATCTGTGCTCCAAATCCTGACAGCCAAAACGGGGTAGAGGATGAGGAATGGTTTCAAAGCCATAAACTCCTGGGCGTGCAGGCTGCAAAGGGGGCAGTGAGCTCATTTGATTGACGGCCCCCCCTCACCGCACACCCACTCCCAGACAGTGCCTTGGCGCTCAGGTGCCCCCTGCCAGTCCCCCTTCACAACTCTGTGAAGATGAAAGAACTTGCCCAAACTATGATCTGAACCCGTGTTCAATTCTGTGAGTTGGAGCCGGTGCTGTGTCGTGGGGAGTACAACCACCGCCTGCAGTGCCGACATCCCATATGGACGACAGTTGAGTCCCGGCTGCTCTGCTTCTGATCCAGCTTTCTGCTATGGCCTGGGAAAGCAGTGGAAGATGGCCCAAGTCCTTGGGCCCCTGCACCCACGTGGGAGACCTAGAAGAAGCTCCTGGCTCCTGGCTTTCGATCATCGGCCCAGCTCTGGCCATTGTGGCCATTTGGGGAGTGAACTAGCGGATGGAAGACTTCTGTCTCTTCTCTGCCTCTGCCTCTCTGTAACTCTGCCTTTCAAATAAATAAAATAAATCTTTAAAAAAAATTTCTATGAGCCATGGCCTTGCCTACCTACCCCGGGCTGTTGGGTGCTTCACTAAACATTGTTTTTGTGTAATTATGTAATTAAATTGTGAGCCTCGGGAAGCTTCTCATTTTAAAAGCCAGGGACAGCAGAATGCAGCAAAACAAAGGAACGACTCAGGTCCTTCCCTGAAGGCCCTCATGACCTGGCTTAGTCTAAACACGAGGCTGCTGTCAGAGCTCCAACCTCTGCGGATTCAGGCTCCTGGTGCAGAACAAATGCGCTCTCAAGCATCAAAGATACGACCTCGTAGAGGCTGGCTGTGGGACTGTTAGGAGCCCACTACAGCCAGCTCCATTGTGTATTTTATCTGCCCGGGCTGCCCTCTGTTGATGAATGAGCAGGCAGGTCAGAGCCCCGCATCAGCTCAGCACCAGCGCCACCTAGGGGCCGCCTAGGCATCTGCGGGTCCTTCGGATGCCTGCGGGGGAGGCGGAGCTTTGGGACTGGCTCTCCTTCGGGTCTGGAAGCTGGGGTTTTCACAGCTGGTGTGTATGCGTGGAGTTGGTGGGGGGAGGGTGGTAACGAGGCAGTCACCTACCTCATCTAACTGCAAAAGTCCAAGAAACAGACGATGGATTTCTGGACTTGGGATTTTATTTTATTTTATTTATTTATTTATTTTTTTTGACAGGTAGAGCTATAGACAGTGAGAGAGGGAGAGAGAGAGAGAGAGAGGTCTTCCTTCCGTTGGTTCACTCCCCAAATGGCCGCTATGGCCGGAGCTGCACCGATCCGAAGCCAGGAGCCAGGTGCTTCTTCCTGGTCTCCCCTGCGGGTGCAGGGCCCAAGCACTTGGGCCACCCTCCACTGCCCTCCCAGGCCACAGCAGAGAGCTGGACTGGAAGAGGAGCAACCAGGACTAGAACCTTGCGCCCATATGGGATGGTGGCGCCGCAGCAGGAGGACTAACCAAGTGAGCCATGACTCTGGCCCCATCTTTTTTTTTTTTTTTTTTTTTTTTTTTTTTTTTTTAGAGTTATCTATTTATTTAGAAGGCAGAGTTACAGAGAGACAGATAGGAAGAGACAGAGAGATGTTCCATCTACTGATTCATTCCCCAAATGGCTGCAATGGCTGCGGTTGGGCCAGGTCAAAGCCAGGAGCCAGGAGCTGCTTCTGGGTCTCCCATGTGAATGGCAGGGGCCCCAGGACTTGGGCCATCTTCTGCTGCTTTCCCAGGAGCATTAGCAGGGAGCTGGATCATAAGTGGAGCAGCTGAGACTCAAATTAGCGCCCCTATGGGATGCCAGTGTCGCATGCCACAATGCCAGCCCAAGGGATTCTGTTCATTCTGACTTCATACAAGTGTAGTACAAGAATGCCTTGGCTCCTGTGACTTCCAGACCCTGGTCCCATCGACGTCCAGGAAATCCCATCTGTGCATCAGTGGTCTTCTTTCTTCTATCTTTTCCCAAGGTGTTGTCCTCAGCTGCCACCAAGCACAGGAGGAAAGTGAGACTGCTCCGTGCTGTCTCAGACCATTGCCCCTGCTCAGCCACCTTCCAGGAGAGGGGAAGTCAGAGGGATTTCCCCAGCTCCATTCCTGAATGGCGTGCAGGAGCATTGCCTGTGTCATGGTTTGAGTACGTGCTAGGAATACAAAGTTTGCAAGTCACACAAGCTAACTTTGATAAAGGCACAGTCTGGGCAGGGAGACAGGCTTGTCCACATGCAACCAGGGTAGGAGACATCAGTCGAAGGGCAGGGCGGGTTGTGGCAGAGGCATAATGGGCCTCTTTCAGGATTTGGAGTCAGATTTGCCTGGGTTTGAATCCTGGATCTGTTGCTTGATTGTTGTAGGCATGGAAAATTGCTGCTTTTTCTGAGTTTCAGTTCCCTTGACTGTAAAATGAGCATAAATAATGCATGCTTTGCTGGATTATGGAAAGAAACCCAACTGTGGATATAAACACAGACCGCCTTACGAGACCAGGCTGTGCGCTCAGAGCGTGCCGCAGGAGACGCAGGCACGACCCCTCGGTGTGGTGGAGACGCAGGCATGCAGGGAAAGCTTCATGGTGAAAACCGGGAAGGCGTCAGGTCGGCTGTAATTGGCGCATGCTGGCACCGGGAAGCAGGAAGAGGAGAAACTAGAAGCAGGACTTCTTAAGTGATTGGTTGTGGTGGCATATTTGGCCTTTTCTGATTGGTCCTGAGCTGGACACAGTGGCACAGCAAACAAACAAACAAACAAACAAACAAACAAACAAACACAACATTATGGAAGCTGCCAGTTGATGACCAGGTATCGCTGATCATCCGGGCCCCGGGCTGCAGAGGTTGTGGGTCAGGTGCTGTTATCACACACAGTCTGGCCAGTGTCCATTGTGATAGTCAGTCTCGCATAAAACATGTAAAGCCAACCACACAGCAGGTGGCACGCACAGATTTCAGGAAGTAGTAGTTATTATTATTAAAATGTTTTCTAAAAAGTTATTTACGAAAGAGCAAGAGAGAGAGAGAGAGAGAAATGCTCCCATATGCTGGTTTGCTGGCTCACTCCCTGAATGTCTGTAATGGCCGGGGCCGGACTGAGCCAAAGCTGAGAGCCAGGGACTCACTCCAGGACTCTCGTGTGTGGCACCAACCCAAGTCCTTGAGCTTGACATCAGCACCCCTCATCTGGTGCTGGTACCTCCAGGACTCGGAGGAGGGCCTTGACAGACTGGTGTATCTGAGGGGCCACCGTGAGGCAGGTGCAGGGAGAATGGGAGAGCCCTGGAAACCAGAGCAGCCCGCCACTAGATGTAGAGCCACCGCTGCAGCGACACTGACAAGCAAGCGACAGGAATGGGGAGGTGTCGGCTCCCTCCTCCTCCTTCCAGTCTCTCGTGGGCATCCTCTAATGAAAGGGACCTGGCCTGCAGTGTAGACAGTTCCCTGCAGCAGCTGCGTGAAGGCTAGATCGGCAGACAGCGAGCTGGCAAGATTTGAGGCAGAAAAGCTGCTGACAGTCTGTGTCATAACACTCACTGTTGGCTTCAAAGATGCCCAGGACTTTCCCAGACTCTCCCAGCCAAAGAGGGAGTCCAAGCGGTAGACAGCAGTGGGTGCAAGGGCTATGCCGAGCTACTGCTTGGGAGTGCATGGCTGTGGAGACCTGTTCCTTGACCATGCTTCAAGGAACTCCTGAAGGACAGGAAGTGATACAATTCAGGTTGTGTTCCAGGAGGGTTCATCCAGGAGTGTTAGTATAGGGTGGATCAGACTCAGAAAGAAGTCCCGCTGTGAAACGCACGAGCAGGCTGGGGCCCTGAGATGCGGCTGGCTGGGCAGTGTGTCACGGGAATGAGCAGGGTGGGCCAGCGTTGGGAGGCGGACTGTTGCCAAGATGCTGGCTGATGTGGGAGTGGGGTGGGGTACGAGTCAGGATGTCCCTAAAGTTTCTGTTAAAGTGAGAGGGAGACAGAAATTGAGAAGGCATGGGGCTGGCATAGTGACGCAGTGGGTTAAACTGCTACTTGCAGTGTCCGCTTCCCATATAGAGTCCTGGCTGCTCCACTTCCAATCCAGCTCCCTGCCAATGTGCCTGGTTAAATAGCGGTTGATGGCCCGAGTGCTTGGGCCCCTGCCAACCACATGGGAGACTTGGATGAGGTTCCAGGCTCCTGGCTTTGGCCTGGCTCAGCCCTGCGTGTTACAGACACTTGGAGAGTGAAACAGCAGACTGAAGATCTCTCTTTGTTTCTCTCTGTGTGTCCTAGTCTTTCTCACCTTCTCTTGTCATTCTGCCTTTCAAATAAATTAATTAATTAATAAGTTTTTTTTTTAAAAAAAGAAATGGGGGATGCAGGAGAGGAAGCAGTTTCAGGGATGGTTGTTAGTCTCTGAACCACATATTGCCTTTTTCGATTCGTGTCCATGTTGCTGGCATGCCGTAAGGACACATCGCTTATGATTCAGACGAGGATATTGGAGCAATAGGCAAGGCAACCGCAGAGGAAGGAGGGGCGGAGGCTCCCAGGACTTCATTTCCCGTAATGATTTTCATCGCAGCAATAATTATAATAGTGCCCCATTGATTCTATATTTCTGTTTGAAAGTGCTCTGTTAGGCTGATTTTAGTGGGTATACAGTGAGATTGGTGTACTAATTAGCTTCCGGTAGTTTTGTAAATTAGTTGAACACTTTGGAAAGCAATATGATAAGAGGTGACAAACCCCACTCCCAGGAATTTATCGCAAGGAAACATACAGATTTTTAAAGCCAAAGCCGAGAGCCCAGAGAAGTTTATCCCAGTGCTACGTGGGCTAACCAAAAAGAGTGAAGACATAAAAACCCCCACGGAAGGAAATGGCTTGGTAAATGATGCTACGAGGCATCAGTGAAACATTATGAGCCTATTAAAATGCAAACGACAGTTACACTGGCTGGGGAGAAACACGTCTGGTGTGACAGGTGGGAGTGATGGTGGGCAGAGTGCACTTGAACAGAACTGCGAATACGGGCATGCTTTGGATGAAGACTGGGAAGTAACTGAGGAGATGTAAGTAGGTGTCCTAGTGAGCAGTGTGGGCGCAGGGCTCAGGCTGCTGGGCCAAATCTGATTTGCTGGTTTGTGACCTGGGGCTTCTTCACCCTCCCTCGGCTTCCGGTACCAGGTAACAAATGAATGTGACCTAACGGTTGATTGTAGGATTAAGGACTATCTAGAAACTTGAGAAATTGGGGTACAATTTGGGGTATGTCTATGAGGGCGTTTCCGAATGGAATTAGCAGGTGAGTCTGAGTGCACTGGCCTGCGCGTGGCCAGCACCGTCAAGGCTGGGGTCCTGGGGGGAATTACTGGAGGAGGGGAACTGGCTTCTTGCTCTGAGGGCTAGGATACGCTGCACTCCTGCTTCGGACACCACAGCTGCAGCCTTGCTGGCCTTACACCCACAGCCTCCTGACCTTGACCTCCTGACCACCCACAGCCTCAGCTTCCTGTGTCCTGAGGCCCTGGAACTTGAACTAGGCCACTCTACAGGCATCTCAGGGTCTCCAGCCAGCAGATGACCTGTCCTAGAACTTCTTAGCTGTTACAGCCATGTGAGCCAATCCCCCTAATAAATCCACCTTTCATACATGTATATCCTATTGGTTCTGTCTCTCCCTAGAACCCTGACCAATGCCCGTAGTTTAAAAATGGGTTTCACATGAAGCCCCTCTGCAAAAGGTTGTGGGCATCCAATGAAACAATGCATGTAAAGTTCCTGGTCCTTAGTGGTGCAACGGGTTAAAGCCCTGGCCTGAAGTGCCGGCATCCCATATGGGGCTGGTTCTAGTCCTGGCTGCTCCTCTTCCGATCTAGCTCTCTGCTGTGGCCCGGGAAAGCAGTGGAAGATGGCCCAAGTCCTTGGGCCCCTGCACCCGCGTGGGAGACCCGGAAGAAACTCCAGGCTCCTGGCTTTGGATCAACACAGCTCTGGCCATTGAGGCCATCTGGGAAGTGAACCAGGGGATATAAGACCTCTCTCTCTCTCTCTCTCTCTCTGTCTCTACCTCTTTCTGTAACTCTGTCTCTCAAATCAATAAAATAAATCTTAAAAAAAAAATTCTTGGTCCTTGACAGCATTTCATAAATGGCATCTATTACTATGGGGAATTTCTATTATTACATTATAAATATATGCCCTCAAAGTTTCAGAAGTTTGCACAAATGGTATATTACAGCTCTCTTTAAAGGAGTTAAACAGGGCCGGCACCACGGCTCACTAGGCTAATCCTCCACCTTGTGGCACCGGCACATTGGGTTCTAGTCCCTGTTGGGGCGCCGGATTCTGTCCCGGTTGCCCCTCTTCCAGTCCAGCTCTCTGCTGTGTCCTGGGAGTGCAGTGGAGGATGGCCCAAGTGCTTGGGCCCTGCACCCCATGGGAGACCAGGAGAGGCACCTGGCTCCTGCCATCGGATCAGCGCGGTGTGCCGGCCACAGCATGGTGGCCATTGGAGGGTGAACCAACGGCAAAGGAAGACCTTTCTCTCTGTCTCTCTCTCTCACTGTTCACTCTGCCTGTCAAAAAAAAAAAAAAAAAAAAAAAAGAGTTAAACAGGTCCCAGAGGAATTACACAAAACACTGAGAGGAAGATGTTGGGTGCTAGGTTCTCGGTTTTGTCTCTGAGGTTTTGTTTCTGTTTGGTGCTTACATTTAACCTTGCTTGGCCCATGATGAATTCTGGGAGTGAAATACATACAATGCCAAAAAAAGGAAATTCTCACTGCATGCCTTAGCCAGGAGTTTGCCCTTCTCCCCTTCCACAACTGTTTGGATACAAATCTATAAACAGTTTGATTCTATCTACTTGGCTTTTCAAGTGGTAGGTGCATCAAGGGCCAGCCAGACAGCTGTCAAGGGGACAGGGCACTGCTCGTGAACCTGATGCTGTGTGAGGTTTGGATCCCTTACTGGGCAAGGGAGAGAGAGAAAGAGAAAGAGAAAGAGAAAGAGAAAGAGAAAGAGAAAGAGAGAGAGAGAGAGAGAGAGAGAGAGAGAGAGAGAGACCGGCAGGCATTTCTGAGTGGCTCCCAAGGGAGGACACTGTCATCCCAACTTGGGACATGTGTGGTCGTGACGTCATCAGAAGCTTCGTGGTTGCTTCTCTCTCTTTTCTTCTGTTTATTCAGTGTGCAAGAAGGATGCTCAGAGGTGCCTGCGAACATGACCAGAACACACGTGCCTTGTCATGTGGTTGTCCTCCCATGTCCAAGTTCAGAGGAAAGGAAAGTGCAGCTGGCTCCTCTTCCCTGCATCGTTTCCCTCATCCACACAACAGATTTCAAACTGCTGGCTCATTTTTTTTTAATGATTTATCCATTTACCTGAAAGTCAGAGCCACACAGAGAGAGGAGAGGCAGAAAGAGAGGTCTTCCATCCAATGGCTCACCCCCAAATTGGCCACAACGGCCGGAGTTGTGCCCATCCAAAGCCAGGAGCCAGGAGCTTCCCCCTGGACCCCCACATGGATGCAGGGGCCCAAGGACTTGGGCCATCCTCCACTGCCCTCCCAGGCCACAGCAGAGAGCTGGATGGGAAGAGGAGCAGCCGGGACCAGAACCAGTGCCCACGTGGGATGCCGGCGCCCCAGGCCAGGGCGCCAACCCACTGTGCCACAGCGCCGGCCCCTGTAGCATTCTTTTAATAACAAGGTTGTGAATAGTCCAAATGCTCCTAAGTAGGGAATTGATTAAATGAATTATGGTACAATAAAAATAAATAAGCAGAAAAAAAAAAACCTCATCCCTACCCTTCTATGGAAAGATGTTCTAGATACATGAGTTAGTTGAAAAAACAAATCTGATGTTTCTGAGGCAAACGCATATGATGAGAAAGATTTGGGGCCCGATATTGTGGCATAGTGAGTAAAGCCACTGTCTGTGATGCCTGCATCCCATGTGAGTGCTGGTTTGAGTCCCAGCTGCTCCACTTCCGATCCAGCTCCCTGGGAAAGCAATGGAAGATGGCCCAAGTCCTTGGGCCCTACAGCCACATGGGAAACCCAGAGGAAGCTCCTGGCTCCTGACTTCAGATCAGCCCAGCTCCATCCATTGCAGTCATTAGGGGAGTAAACCTAATGGATGGAAGACCTCTCTGTGTCTCCCTCTTTCTATCTGTAACGCTACCTCTCAAATAAATAAATAAGTGTCCAAAAAAATTCAAATATAATTAAAGAAAAATATTTAACTGCTTGCCTTTATATGTGCACTTACATGTCACTCTATAGCTCAATTATCCATAGTTAATATATAAGTATATGTAGTATAAACCCTTTAACAAGCGTAGACACGAATGGTTATGCATACATGTATGCAGAGAGATAGAAAGATAGATGAGAGATAATTAGAAAATACATAAGAAAAGACAGGCTGAATATATCTCCATGCTATTAATAGCTGACAACTCAGTGAGTAGGCTTATAGCAGTACTTTTAACATTCTAGAGCATTCATTTCTTTGTTGTCTGGAATTTAGATCACTATTCTTTCCGTAGTCAGGAAAAAAAAAAGGTTTAACTGAGAAGAAACTCGGGGTGAGAACACCTGCACCCTCACCTACCTTCCCCTTAACTGGAGTATTCTCGTGCATCTGAGGCAGCGCATGATTGCCCCACGCACCCTGGGTGTCATCCCAGCCTCCTCACACCCACCGCCCCAGAGCCTGGAAGAGGGGTCGTGTGTGCCCCACGCACCCCACCCGAGGCTCAGGATGCATCCTGCAATTTTTAGGCTGACCTTATTTTGACTGAAGGCAAAGTCTGGCTTGTCCTTGAGAATAATGTATGGGCTTCTGTTTCTCACCTCCATCTCCCTCACTAAAAAAAAAAAAAAAAAAAATCAAAGGGCTTCATAAACTGTTTCCTGAATTGAGTTGTTAATTGGTTTTGTAAGTAGTAACTCCGTGGGTCATGATAGGTACTTACATCTAAATGTGGGTTCTTTCGGACTTCAAGGAACAGGGTGACAATGGGTTTTACTAAGGGGACCAGCAGTTTGAAGCATAGGGATCCACCTTGCGGGTGTTTAAAGAAGAAAGGGACGCTGGGGAGCAGATCAAGAAGGCACTGAAAGTGGATGTAATCTCTGCCATTTCCCACAGCGTCTGATAAGGAATGGGCTGTCTTAAACGTTTTGCTGCCTGCCTCATGTTAAAACTCTCCCTGTTTGATGAAGCATTCCTGGGCCACAGTTATGCTTCTGTAAGGTAATGCCATTCAGTACACCCCACCACGGGTAGCATTTCTGATCACAGATTCTGCAACCACTGTTTGCCAATGAGATACTTTTATTCCTGAAAGTCTTTTTTAAAGATTTGTTTGTTTATTTATTTGAAAGGCAGAGTTGCAGAGAGGCAGAGAGAGAGAGAGAGAGAGAGAGAGAGAGAGAGAGAGAGAGAGAGGTCTTCCATCTGCTGGTTCACTCCCCAAATGGTCACAGTGGCCTGAGCTGGACTGAACTGGAGCTAGAAGCCTGGAGCTCCTTCTGGGTCTCCCACGTGGGTGCTGGGGCCCAAGCACTTGGGCCATCTTCTACTGATTCCCCAGGTCATAGCAGAGAGCATATCAGAAGCGGAGCAACCAGGACTCAAACTGGCACCCATATGGGATGCCGGCACTACAGATGGCAGCTTTACCCGCTGCGCCACAGTGCTGGCCCCCCTGAAAGTATTCTGTAACCATCACAGTCGTCTGATGTAGGCAAGAAGCATCAGTAGATGCTCAACTCACTGAAAGAACTCTTTGGGGGTGGGGAAGGACACTCACACACAGTGTCCCATCATAGGTCACTTTTTAATACAACGAGAAAAGAATACTTGTGAAATGGACAAGTCTGGTAGACATTGCCTTACCAAGTGTTGGAACTTCCTATTGCCAACGCATCGTTTGACTTTTGGCTTGAGCCATTGGGGCACAGTGTTTCATACACAGTGTTCCTGACAAAACGTGAACCCCGGACCCTTTGTGAGGAAACAGCAAAATCCAAGCTGAAGAACACTGCAAAAAAGTTAGTCTTAGTCCTTTAAAAAAGTACCAATGAAAAGACACTCAGGAGCTTTCCTGATTAAAAAATATTAAGAGGGTGCTAGTGCTGTGGCACAGCAGATGAAAGCCCTGGACCGCAGTGCCAGCATCCCAAATGGGTGCCAGTTCGAGTCCCAGCTGCTCAATTTCCGATCCAGCTCCCTGCTAATGTGCCTGGGAAGGCATTAGAATATGGCCCAAGTGCTTGGGCCCCTGCACCCACATGGGTGAACTGGAAAAAGCTCCTGGCTCCTGGCTTCGGATCGGCACAGCTCCGGCCTTTGTGGTCATTTGAGGAGTGAACCAGAGGATGGAAGATGTCTCTCTCCCTCTCTGTAACTGCCTTTCAAATAAAAACATCTTTAAAAAAAAAAGATATTAAGAGACACAACCAATAAATGCAATGTGTGATTCTAGATTGAATTCTGGATTTTAAAAAAGAGAAAAGGTAAGCATTTGGCTTGGTGGTTAGGATGCCTGTTGGGACACCCACATGTTTTAATACTTTAGATATTAAATAATCTTAAATATTTCTGGGGAAAATGCATTACATGAATGTATTTTCCATAAGGATGTGTATAGCATAAACAAGACTTTCATTCAACATAACTTCAGCAGCGGTGAGTGGTATGGTGAGTGCTGACTATGTGTTGTAGGTACCACTGATATAAATCGGGAGCAAACACACCAGGTGCCTGCCTTCATCAGCCTGGGGAAGAGAAAAGTGTGCCCAGCTCCGCTGAGTGGGGCTGTGGGCTATGCAGATTCGCCTTCAGAACAAAGGTGCTTACTCGCCCCCCTCCCCCTAATTTCTGGTTCACTCCTTCTTCTTTCTCTGGAAATTGATCTTGGCTGCCAAGAGCTGCCTGGCCCACTGGAGGCAGCCCAGATGCAGTGACTGGTGCGCACAGAACTCTGCAAGTCAGCCCCTTCTTGGAATAGGATGACTCTGCAAAGCCAACCCAGCCCCAGAGCACCAGGTGGACTCTATGGCGATTGCAGGGCCAGTCAGCTTCTCCCACTGCCCAACTGTGCTTCTCCCACTCCCTTACGGTGCTTCTGAGAACACATCCCCATAAACTCTGCTCACAAATCTTCCTCTGAGAGCCTGTTTCCCAGGGGGAACCCAGCCTAGGATGCCAACCCACCGACCTTGCAAGCTGGTGAGGGCGAAGACCCTCCTGCTGACTGTGATGGGGCCAGGGAGGATCCAGTCTTGGGTGAAGACTGGGCACAGTCTGGTGGCAGGTAACCATAGGCGTGAAACAAAACAAAAACAAGCGCTCTCCTAGCGTAATCTGATATCATGCCCCTTCTCAGCCTCTCCCTAGTTCTCAGCCTGAAAAATTTTCGACTGAAGTCATAGGGCTGTCTTTGCATTTCACTTTAAAGTTTTTTTGCTTGGTTGGAAAGAGAAAGCTGAAAGCAAATTCTCAAACTCATGATGGGGAAAAAAAATAAAAGGCAAGACATTCCTTGCCCATCCTCCCTCCCCCGACCTGTCCTCCTCCTCTTACTATTTTTAAACAAGAGGCCCAGGCAGACCAGCCTTGGCAAGGCGTTATTGATCATGGGTCTGCAAAAGGACCACCCACTTGCCTCACTCCGTTATGGCTTTCTGCCTAAAAAAAGCCAATTACATGAGAGCTGGAACATCGTGAGTGCTGAATTCTGGCAACTCTTGCTCTCTCCGTCTCCATAATGACCGTGCCTGGGGCACTGGAGAGAAATTGGAGAGGCACTTGTAGGGGGAAGGCATCCCTCTTCTAGCACGGGGCTATTACACCTCGTGACAGTTACGGGCAGAAGAAAACAATGGAGCTAATAACTGCAGAGGTGCTGGGCCTCCGGGAGGCTCCTTGCCTCTTGCCAGCCTCTTCATCCTGTGGAAGGGAAATCCTGATTTTGCAGGTGCGTTCTGATTACCAAGCCCCCGGCAGCCGCTTCTTCAGTATAGGTATGGGGAGAGGTTTGGACGTTGGCAACTTCCCTTTTAATATATGCCCAAGGACAAGGACAGTGGCATTTTAATTCAGTGTGTGTGAGGGGTCTTCAAAAAGTTCATGTTTAAGGAAAAAGCTGCACAAGGATTTCAGTTTTTTTTGTACCAAAATGAACTGATGGGGGTGGGTATTCAGCCTAGGAGTCATGGCCCTGGTTAAGATGTCCATTTCAGAGCACCATGGTTTGAAACCCACTTGCGACTCCTCACCGCAGCTCCCTGCTATGCAGGCCCTGAGGGGCAGTGAGATGGCTTAAGTAATGGGGTTCTTGCTACCCATGTCGGGGCCTAGATTGAGTTCCTGGCTCCCAGCTTCAGGCCCTGTTCAGGGCTGGACATTGTGAGCATTTGGGGAATAAACTAGTAGGTGGGATCTCTCTCCCTCCCTCTCAATAAAGAAATACAAATTAAAAATAAATCTGTCTTTGCCCAGAACTTTTTGGAGTATTCTCGTCTTTGGAATAAAATTAATGGGATAATAGGGTGGGATATGGCACAGCAGTTAACTCCCATATTGGAGTGGCCGAGTCCTGCCCCCACCGAGTCCTGCCCCCACTTCAGCTTCCTGCCATTGTGCCCCTGGAAGGCAGCAGGTGATGGCTCAATTCTTGGTTCCTTCCACATGGGAGACCTGGACTGAATTCTGGTTTTCCACTTTCAGCCTGGCCCAGCCCTGACTATTGAGGACATCTTGGGGGTAAACCAGCAGAAGGAAGATCTCTCTCTCTCTCTCTCTCTCTCTCTCTCTCTCTTTTGTCTGCCTCTCAAATAAAATAGAAATAATTTAAAATGATTTCTTCAAAAAAGAATAAAATTCAGACCCTTCCCCGTAGACAGAATTAATATTCATTACCTAAGGTTGGTGGGGGGCCAGGATTTTCTTTGAAGATGAGGATGGTAAATGGGGAATAAGAGGTGAACATGGACCCCGGGCCTGGTTGCAGCAATGGCAGATTCAGATTTCCTGAGCAAGCCATTTGAGAGCCGTGGGAGTCTGTTTTCTTTTCTGTAATGTGAGCAAAGAGATCCGGAACATTTTTAAATTATTTGCTTTCATTTTGTGTGAAGATAGACTGCAAGAGACAGAGAACAAGCTTCCGTTTGCTGGTTCATTCCCTAAATGCCAGCAGTGGCCAGGGCTGTCTGGTAGAAGGCAAGGGCACAGCACTCAGTCTGGATCTTCTGTCATGCAGGTGGCAGAAACCCACATAACTGAGCCATCATCTGCTGCCTCCCAGGGTGCGCGTTAACAGGAACCTGCATCAGAAGCGGAGCCTGGACTGGAGCCCAGGCACTCCAGTGTGAGATCAGGGTGACACAGTAGCGTCTTAACCAGTGTGCCAAATGTCTGCCCCACCCTGAGCTTTCTGGAAGCAAAAGTGAGTCAAGTTACAACGAGATAATAGGAAGCCCAGGGCACAGTGTGATCTCTGGGGTAAGGGGCAGCAGGCCCTGGGATTGGAACTCCTGGAGGAGGTTGGACCCTGTGCTGTCCTTCGTAAGGTCAGACGGTTCTGTACCTTCTACCAGGTGGTGAAAATTTGCCCTGGTTGCTGTTCATATTGGCAGAAGAGGGAAACAATGCAGTCAGGTCATCTGAAAACCGGGGCCTGACATCGGGGCACTGTGGGTTAAGTCACTGCTTATGACTCTGGGATCCCGTATTTGAGCACTGGTTTGAGCCTTAGCTGCTCCCCTTCTGATACAGCTCCCAGCTAATATGCTTGAGAAACCAGCAGATTATGGCCCAAGCAGTTGGGCCCCTGCCACCCTTATAGGAAACCCAGATGGGGTTCCCAGGTCCTGGATTTTTTTTTTTTTTTTTTGACAGGCAGAGTGGATAGTGAGAGAGAGAGAGAGAGAGAGGTCTTCCTTTTCCGTTGGTTCACCCTCCAATGGCCACTGTGGCTGGCGCACTGCGGCTGGCGCACCGCACTGATCTGAAGCCAGGAGCCAGGTACTTCCTCCTGGTCTCCCATGCGGGTGCAGGGCCCAAGCACTTGGGCCATCCTCCACTGCACTCCCGGGCCACAGCAGAGAGCTGGACTGGAAGAGGAGTGACCGGGACAGAATCCGGCGCCCCTACCAGGACTAGAACCCGGTGTGCCGGGGCCGCAGGCAGAGGAGGTCCTGGCTTTGGCCTGGCCTGGTTCTTATGGTCATTTGAGGAGTGAACCAGTAGATAGAAGAGCTCTCTGTGTCTCATTCTTGTTCTTTCTGTCAATCTACCTTTGAAATAAATAAGTAAATAGATTGTTATTTAAAAATATCTGAAAATCATCAAGTATGACTACAATTCTCCTTATTTGATATTTAAAAATGTATTTATTTAATTTATTTGAAAGACAGAGTCAGAGATAGAGAGATAGACACAGGGATCTTCCATCCACTGGTTCACTTCCAAATGCCCGCATAATCCAGAAGCTAGGAGCTCAGTCAGGGCCTCCCTCGGGAATAGAGGAATCTAGCTGCTTGAGCCACCCCCTGCTGCCTCCCAGGGTGCACATCAGCAAAAAGCTGGAATTAAAAGCAAAGCTGTAACTCAACTGATACGGGTTGTGGGCAGCCCAGCGACATCCTAACCACTAAGCCATAGTTGGTGTTTTGGACAGATTTTTGGCATCATGAAAGAAGCTATCTTTGTTGTAAATCAGTCCTCATGTGGGATAATGGATGTGGAGAAAAATCCGACTGCTAGGGTTTATCTGTGGTCTGTTCCCCAGGTGTTCCTGCGCTGGAGACTTGGTCTCCTGTGCTGGCATCTTTAAGAGGTGGGTCCTAACGGGAGGTAGTTAGGCCATTGGGGCAGAACCCTTGGAAGAGACTAATGTGGCTCTCTTGGGACCCAGATTAGTTCCTGTGAGAGCAGGTTGTCATGAACTGGCAAGCCTGGCCCCGAACCCCTTTGGCTTCCTGTCTCAGTGTGAGCTCCGCCTCTTCTGTGATGCCGTCAAGGCTGCCATGTAACCAGAGAGCCCCCACCGGAGCCTGATCTTACACTTTCAGCTTCCAGAACTGAGAACAAAATATTAACCTCTTTTTTTAAAAATTATCTATTTTATTTGAAAGGCAGAGTTAACAGAGAAAGAGAGAGAGAGGTGGGGGGGTGGGGGAGAGAGAGAGGAGAGATCTTCCACCTGCTGGTTCACTCCCCAAATGGCCACCATGGCTGGAGCTGGGCCAAGCCAAAGCCAAGAGCCAAGAGCTTCCTCTGGGTCCCCCACATGGGTGCAGGTGCCCAAGTACTTGAGCATTCTCCACTGCTTTCCCAGGAGTTTTGCAGGGAGCTGGATCAGAAGTGGAGCAGCTGGGACTGGTGCCCATTTGGGATGTTGGCACTACAGGTGGCAGCTTAACCTGCTATGCCACAGGGCCAGTCCCAATATTAACATCTTTATAAAGTATCAGCTCCAAATATTTTATTCTAGAAAACATACCAGTACGCCCACTATAATACAGCTGCTGATGAGAACTGTCATGGGGAACGTCTCACTGCAATGGGAGGAGGACAGAGAATAAATGTGAAGCACTCCCAGCAGGGCCTGACACACTGGAGTCCTCCACAAGGGCTGGTCACTGTCGTGAAACAGGTGCACACAGGCAGGCCTGCCCCGAAGGCCCATGGGCTCCAGGCAAGCCAGTGGACGGAGGCCCACCTAGCTCTGGATAAAGTTCTGGACAAGCCAAAAACTGTGAAGTACAATAGGTACCACCCTCCATCCCTAGCAGATCGACCTTTTTAACACCCTGGAAGGCCCAGTTCAAATTAGTCCTCTGGCTGGCGCTGTGGTTAACACCCTGGCCTAAAGTGCTAGCATCTCAAATGGGCGCCAATTCAAGACCCAGCTGCTCCACTTCCAATCCAGCTCTCTGCTGTGGCCTGGGAAAGCAGTAGAAGATGGCCCAAGTCCTTGGGCCCCTGCACCTGTGTGGGAGACCCGGAAGAAGCTCCTGGCTTCTGGCTTTGGATTGGTGCAGCTCTAGACATTGCGGCCAATTGGGGAGTGAACCAGCAGATGGGAAACCTCTCTCTCTCTGCCTTTCCTTCTCTCTCTGTGTAGCTCTGCCTTTCAAATAAATAAATAAATCTTAAAAACAAACAAAACAAAACAAAAACAATTAGTGCTCCAGACCCCTTGGGAGTGTGCGTTAGAGGATGGCACCATGGGGAGAGCTGGCTTCCAGCCCCAGGCCGCCATCTGGGGCCTTCCTCCTCCCTGCTTCCTCCTTCCCTTCCGTGTCTTGATCTGACCTCCATGGTACTCTCCAGGCACCTTGGCCCCTCTCTTGATTCCAGGAGTACACACCTGGGGAGACCACCCTTGAGGGATGGACCACAGAGAGGAGCGTGTGCAGGCCCTGATGCAGGTTTTGGAATGTTTGGACAGAGAACCATAGGATATGGGGTGTCTACCACAAGATTCAGGGGGTCACTGCTTCTTGGCCCCTGGGCTCCTGTCTGCCTGGGTGGAGATACCGCTAGAGGGGAGCCCGAGTAGGGTCTTCCAGAGCCTGGGGTGCAGGGCAGGAATCCCCCTGACTGGATCTTTTTTTTTTTATTTGACAGGTAGAGTTATAGACAGTGAAAGAGAGAGACAGAGAGAGAGACCTTCCATTGGTCCACCCCCCAAATGGCCGCCACAGCCGGAGCTATGCCGATCTGAAGCCAGGAGCCAGGGGCTTCCTCCTGGTCTCCCATGTGGGTACAGGAGCCCAAGCACTTGGGCCATCCTCCACTGCCCTTTCAGGCCACAGCAGAGAGCTGGACTGGAAGAGGAGCAGCTGGGACTAGAACCCGGTGCCCATATTGGATGCTGGCGCCGCAGGCAGAGGATTAGCCAAGAGTGCCATGGTGCTGCGCTCCCCCCACCCCGCCCCACAGATCTTAAAACTGTACTGGCTAGGACTTTAGTGCCTTGTCATAGGAGCAACACTGCCTGGGATGAAATCCTGGCTTTGCCCCTTTCAGGAGTGATAAAGCCAGGATTTAATAGGCAAGGTAGCTAACAGCTCTATGCCAAAGTTTGCTGTAAACTAGGGGTGGTGGTTAAAGCGCTTGAGCTAATTTCTGTAAAATCTTATGGAAATGTGCAGACAATGATAGTGTTTCCATTATCACCCACAGCTCCCTCTTCTTGGTGATCTGTGACATTGTCCACTCGTGATTGTCAATGTCCCAGTGCCACTTTCGTGTGGCAGCGAGGAAGAGGGGAAGGAGAACATACAATGATTTCATACATGTTTTCTAAGCTGATGTCTGCTGTGCCGGAAGTTGATGAATTTAGGTTAGCCCACTTTTAATGCAAGATTTAGAAAAAGGCGTCCATTGCTTAGAAGGTGTCCTGGTGCATCTAATCACGGAACTCCTTGTAAAGGAGACACACTAACATGGTAAGATTTTCTCAAGATCATTAAGCACACAAGAGATTCCAAGACATTTGAAGCCCATCAATATTTTGTCCAGTTTGAAGGGAGAAGATGAGCTGAAATGATTTTTTGTTGTTGTTAAATTATTGCAAAAAAAAAAAAAAAAGAAGCCTAACAAAAAATTGACCATGGTGCCATTTTTCATGCACACAGTTCAGTTGTGTTGTTACCCATGTTGTCAAATAGTCAATCTCAGAACATTTTCCTCTGGTCTTCTTTAAGACTGAAACTCTGGGGCAGGCACTGTGGCGTAGTGGGTAAAGCCTCTGCCTGCAGTGCTGGCATCCCATATGGGCACCAGTTCGAGTCCTGGCTGCTCCACTTCTGATCCAGCTCTCTGCTATGGCCTGGGAAAGCAGTAGAAGATGGCCCCTGCACCCACATGGGAGACCTAGAAGGAGCTCCTGGATCCTGGCTTCAGATCAGCTCAGCTCCAGCCATTGCAGCCATCTGGGGAGTGAACCAGAGGATGGAAGACCTCTCTCTCTCTCTCTCTCTCTCTCTCTCTCTCTCTGCCTCTCCTTCTCTCTGTGTAACTCTGACCTTCAAGTAAATAAATCAATCTTAAAAAAAAAAAAGACTAAAACTCTGTACCCATTAAATAACAACTCCCCATTTCCCACTTCTCTCAAACCCTGGCCAAAACCACTGTACATTCTGTTTTTCTGAATTTGATGACTTTAGACACCTCTTGTAAGTGGAATCATGTAACATTTGTCAATTTTGATCCACTGATTCCACTTAGCATAGTGTCCTTGGGGGTCACCCCCGGGATTGCCTGTGACCTGAAATGGTTTTCTAAGTCTCTTTCAGCTTGAGTTTGGGCATTCAAAACCTGCAGACCAGTGATAAGTGGAAGAGGTACAAGTGGATGACAGACAGAATCTCAGAACCTGGTGTCAGGGACAGAAACAGGGAGTTTGCTTTCCTCTGGGTGCCAGCGCCCCTTTCATCCTCATGCTCTCCTGTTTGGGCCCTGATGACACGTCCATTGTCAGAGGATGAATAGTTTTGTTGGCAAGGAGAAGAGAGAACCACAGGTATTAATTTGATGTAAATGCAAAAACAGTTCTATTGACATTTTAATTTCTTGACCTCCTACTAGGCCAGAGGAAGCTGTTGTCAAATCCAGAAGACTTCAAATGAACATTTATTCCAGTGGCAGTTCCTGAAATAATTGTAAACCTTTAAGCCACAGCGGATGCCAATCCCTTTGTCTGCACATTCACTGAAATGTTTTGGTCAATACCTCTGATTTAAAAATCTCCCTTGTTCAGCCCTTGGACACCTTATCTTAGTAAACTTTTAACTAGTTCGCCTGTTGCATGGATTGACAGGGCAGGAATCACACATTGTACTCCTTTTATCCCCCTCTGTAATGCTGTTTTCAGAAGTAAATACATTTTTTTGTGTGTGTGTAATGAATGAGAAATGAATTCAAATGGTGAATGTCTTACTCTTATAAAACTATAATAATTTTGATCTACTCAGAAATGTTCCTTTTTGATGATTTGGAATTTTCTTTGAGGTAGTTTGTTCATGAGTTCATTAACAATGTTAGTGTTTGAGAAAGATGACTTAAGAAAATGTCTTCATGGGACCGGCATTGTGGCTCAGTAGATTAAAGCTTTGGCCTGGAGCGCCAGCATCCTCTATGGGCGCCAATTAGAGTCCCAGCTGCTCCACTTCCAGTCCAGCTCTCCGCTATGGCCTGGGAAAGCAGTGGAGGATGGCCCAAGTCCTTGGGCCCCTGTACCCACGTGGGAGACCCAGAAGAAGCTCCTGGCTCCTGCCTTCAGATCGGCGCAGCTCCAGCCGTTGCAGCCAACTGGGGAGTGAACCAGCAGATGGAAAACCTCTCTCTCTCTCTGTGCTTCTCCTCTCTCTGTGTAACTCTTTCAAATAAATAAATAAAATCTTAAAAAAAAAAGAAAATGCCTTCCTTCAGGTAGGACATAGGAACATAGGTTCCATTATTTTCATGACCATCTATTTATTCATCCACATATTTCCTCACAACATCATTTCCTCAATTACTATTTGCTGAGTACATCCAACAGGGCCAAGATGAACGGGGCACGAAAAGTGCAAACGTCCAGTGTGAGCATTCTAAATCAGCATGGTAAAAATGGAGATGAAACGATGTGAAAATCCAGGTGGCATCTGAAAGGTAGAAATACGATCTGTGAAGTGCAAAGAAGAAAAGATGACTCCTAACAGAGTGCCATGGGGATAGGAGATCAGAGAGCCTCAGTGAAAGTGCTGCCATGTAACATGTGGGTGAGCAGGGCTTGGCAAGGGTTCCGGCAAGGGACGTCTGGTTCTGTAACGAAGGTAGATAATGAGATGTTAGAGCAGAGAACCATGCTGCTGGAGGAAACGCAGCATTTGGGAGGGAGAGACACTGGTAACAAGGCTGGGAGGAGTGCCAGGCCTGTCTGGGAAGTGGGGAGACTGGACTTGCCCTCCTGCCATGCTGGTCTGGCTTAGCCTTTCTGAGCACAGACTGGATTCAGACAGTGGTGTACCTTAGCCCAGGCTCTGTCAGTCAACAGCTCAGGGTCTCACCTGGGAGTCTCTGAGCCTCAGTTTCTCGTTTGCATTAGAAAGGTGACAGTATCTGCAGGGCCAGGTGGCCAGAGCTGAATGAGGGGATGTAGACACAGCTTTCAACACAGAGCCCAACACAGGATGAACACTTGGTAGTAAAGGGTGGTTCTCACTACCACTGCTGGAAGATTTTTGGACACTTCAGTGATAAGATGGAATCATCGTCAACAAGTGCAGGATTCAGGAACAGCAGAAGAGACAAATGGGGACAGGCAAACTCCAAGAAGCTGGGACCTCTCAGCTAACATTTGAGAATAGCTATTTATTCCCTGACTACAGTACATTTTTTTTACAGTACATCTTAGTTTTCTATTTCTATTCCACTCAATCATTCCAAAGTGTAGCTGAAAACAATAATGACCGACTCCCTCCCAGTTTTTCGTAGTTGGGAATCCAGAAAGAGCACTTTTTGGAGGCCTTCCTGTGGATGCCATCTAGATGTCATCTTGCCATCATCTCCAGGCTCAGCAGAAAGAGGGTCAGCTTCCAGCTTACCCGTATGTGGGTGCTGGCAGGCCACTTCCAAGCTTCTGTGAGGCCTGCCTTATGACAAGGCAGCTGGCTTCTCCCAAACTGTTAATAGGCAATAAGAGAGCGTGTCCAAGAAGGAAGCCAGTTTTTCTGCAACCTAGTATCGGAAGTGAGGTCACCTGATTTCTATTTGTTAGAAGTGAGTCAGTAAGTCCATCCTACATTCAGGGGGTGAGAATTAAACTAGGTCTGAATACCAGCGGGTGGAGATTGTTGAAAGAACTCTTAGAGGCTGTCTGCACAAACCACCAAGTACCAGCTGGGCATTTTAATGTGTCCTACAATTAACCCTAATAACAAATATGCATAATATTACATCCATAATCAATTAAAGAAAATTAGACTCAGATAAGTTAAATTACTCACCTAAGATCTCACATAATTACATGACAAACCAGTACAAATAAAAATGCATTTTTAGCAAATAATGTTCTATAGAAATCTTCATATGAGAAAGTCTAGATTCTAGTCATTCTTTTTGTGATTGTTTAATTATAAGAGTTATTACATATGATTTCATCTTTACTATGTGTTATGCAACATGCATGATCTTATTTTACTGCTATAGACTAAATGTTTGTGTCCTCTTAAAATTCATATCTTGAAATCTAATCCCTGACACGTTAGTATTTGGAGGTGGGCCTTTGGGCAGAGCCTCTGGCGGGGAGTAGGGGTGGGAATACATGTTCTGAGTTGAGGCCAAAGCCAGGAACTGGTGCCTCAATCCAGACCTCCCACATTGATTGTAGGAATGCAACTACTTGAGCCAACACCTGCTGCTTCCCAGGATCTGTGTTAGCTGGAAGCTGGAATCAGAAGCCAGAGCCGGGTATTGAACCAGGTACTCCATATGGGACATGGGCTTTTTTTTTTTTTTAAGATTTATTTTATTTATTTGAAAGAGTTGGGGAGGGGAGAGAAGGAGAGAGACTGATCTTCCATTTGCTGGGTCACTCCTCAAATGGCTACAACACCCAGGGCTGGGCCAGACCAAATCCAGGAGCCAGGAGCTTCCTCTGGGTCTCCCGTGTGAGTGCAGGGGTCCAAGCACCTGTGCCATCTTTCACTGCTTTCCCAGGCACATTAACAAGGAGTTGGATCAGATGTGGAGTAGCAGGGATTCAAGCTGGTGTCCACATGGGATGCTGGCATTGCAGGTAGTGGCTTTACCCACCATACCACATCTCCGGCCCCATGAACATATTTTTAAAAAATATTTACTTATTTTATTTGAAAAGCAATGAGAAAGACAGAGATCTCCCATTCACTGGCTAACTCCCCAGCTGCCCACAACAGCCAGGCTAAACCCAGGAGCCGGGATCTCAATCACCCTCTCCCACATGGGTGGCAGGAACTCAATTACTTGGGCTATCACCTACTCCCTCCCATGGTGCACATTAGCAGGAATCTGAAATGGAAAATCAGGCGCTCTGATGTGGATGTGGGTGTCCCAAGTGGTATTCTACCTGCTGCATCAAATACCTGCTCCAACAGGGGCAGTGTCTTCCCTGCTAGGCTCCACACTCGCCCTGATCATTTTCTTTTAGAATGAATGGTACCTGAATGCCTTCCCCATGCTGCAGATAGACTGAGGAGTTACACCACAAGAGGAACACTGAGGGCCAATTCATAGGAGCGGTGATATTGGAGCTGTCCTGACGTATGAGTTAGGGGCGTGAGGGCATCCCTGGCAGAGTAGCTCCATAGCACGGGCAGTCATTGTGCTCTAGTGATATGAGTTCAAAAATGTTCTCCTACAGAATTTATAATTCTATATAGGGAAAAAAAACTCCTCTTCCAGGAACAGTCAACCTTTGTAACTAAGGGGCTTGAGGGAAGAATTCGCTTTTAGAATCAGGGTGAGCTGGGTGTGTATGTTGGTCTTGTCACTATAAGCCCATGATTGTAAGCAAGCTCTTTGACTCCTGTAGGTCTCAGTTTATTTATCTGTAAATTGGAACTATTAGAACTCAAAGGATTGCTGTGATAATGAAGTCAGATGGTACAAGTGAAAACCTTGACTCTTTTTTTTTTTTTTTTTTTTTTTTTGAGAGGTAGAGTGGACAGTGAGAGAGAGAGAAAGAGAGAAAGGTCTTCCTTTTCCATGGGTTCACTCCCCGCCCCCATGGCCACTGTGGCCAGCACACCACGCTGATCTGAAGCCAGAAGCCAGGTACTTCTCCGGGTCTCCCATGCAGGTGCAGGACCCAAGGACCTGGGCCATCTTCCACTGCCTTCCCGGGCCAGAGCAGAGAGCTGGACTGAAGAGGAGCAACCGGGACAGAACCGGCGCCCCGACTGGGACTAGAACCGGTGTGCTGGCACCGCAGGTGGAGGATTAGCCAAGTGACTCGGCCGACTCTTTTTTTTTTTTTAAAGATTGATTGATTTATTTGAAAGGCAGAGTTACACAGAGAGAGGAGAGGCAGAGAGAGAGAGAGAGAGAAAGAGAGAGAGAGAGAGAGAGAGAGAGAGAGAGAAAGAAGTCTTCCATCCACTGGTTCACTCTCCAATTGGCTGCAATGGCTGGAGCTGTGCCGATTTGAAGCAAGGAGCCAGGAGCTTCCTCCAGGTCTCCCACATGGGTTCAGGGGCCCAAAGACTTGGGCCATCTTCTACTGCTTCCCAGGCCATAGCAGAGAGCTGAATCGGAAGTGGAGCAGCTAGGACTTGAACCGGCACCCATATGGGTTGCTGGCACTGTAGGCGGCGGCTTTCCCCACCAGACCACAGCGCCTGCCCCAAACTTAGCTCTTAAAAAATGCATTTAGGGCCAGTGCTGCAGCTCACTAGGCTAATCCTCCGCCTGCAGCACCAGCACACTGGTTCTAGTCCCGGTCGGGGCGCCGGATTCTGTCCCGGTCGCTCCTCTTCCAATCCAGCTCTCTGCTGTGGCCTGGGAGTGCAGTGGAGGATGGCCCAGGTCCTTGGGCCCTGCACCCCATGGGAGACCAGGATAAGTACCTGGCTCCTGGCTTCGGATCAGCATGGTGCACCGGCCACAACGCGCTGGCCGTAGCGGCCACTTGGGGGGGTGAACCAACGGAAAAGCAAGACCTTTCTCTGTCTCTCTCTCTCTCTCACTGTCTAACTCTGCCTGTCAAAAAAAATATATAAATAAAAATAAAAAATGCATTCGGTATATAGTTGCCTTTGAAAAGGGTAGGGATATGCCATTCTGGCATGAGGGTTATTTTGAGCTGAACGTGGTTGAGAACCAGCAGTTGCAGGAAGAGTTCTCTGCCCATCTCTTCTTCATCCAGAAGCAGTCATAAATTTCCCTTCTCCTCGTGGCAGAAGAGGAGAGTGATTCTGGTCACCAGAGAGGGAGAGTTAGCACTGAGATGAGTCTGTATAAAAACCTTACTGCATTGGATCAGCGCGGTGCGCCAGCCGCAGCGCACCGGCCGCAGCAGCCATTGGAGGGTGAACCAAAGGCAAAAGGAAGACCTTTCTCTCTGTCTCTCTCTCTCTCACTGTCTACTCTGCCTGTCAAAAAATAAATAAATAAACAAAAATAAACCTTACTGAAATGACCCTTACCTTCCACTGGTTCCCTGATATTTCCCTAGCCACCTCCTCATAATTAAACGCCCTTTTCCTTTGTCAAAGAAAAACTAATATATGAGCCCCTGGGTCTAGCCACTTCTTTGAGTTTCATTTCTTTTCTATGAATTCCCATGCAAGTAAATATTAATAAAAACTGTGTGCCTTTTCTCCTGTTAATCCATCTTTTGTTTCGCTTGCTTGACCCAACTATTGAATATGAAGGAGTAGGGGGAAAGTTTTTCCTCTTTATTTTCATCCCTTTCGTGTTCTAGAAACGGCAGTGGGGAAAAAGGCAAACGGGGGCAGAGGGGAGCGAGCTCTTGCTGGCTCATCACAGAAAGTTGCACTGTGGTTACCTGTCTCTGCTGTCTTTATCAAGGGACCTGTCACCACGATGAAGACAGGTTAATTAAACAAAAGTACCCTGGAGCTCATTAGAATAGGCTGTCCTGCGTGTATACACACACACACACAGGAGATCAAATATATGCATGTTCCGCTTAGAGCAATCTCAGAACGCAAGACTGAAATCTGGCAAAGACCAATTAACCAGTCATTAGTTGTCTCTTAGACATTTTCTCACTCTTCTAATGGATTAACAAGGACAGAAGGCTCAAGTCTCCGTCAGCATTTATACGTAAATGCTGAAGTTGAGAGGCGAGGCTGACATAGCGTTAAAGTTTAATTAGGAATGAAGATGAAATGTCTCTAAAATGATCGGTTATTATTGGGCTCCCAATCTTAAGTGTGAAATATCTGATTCTATTTACAGACCTGGATCAGCTCGCCTGCCTGCACCCCTCCTCCATCTATCCCGTCCTACACATCTTCCTCCCTGTACCCTCTCCTCCCCTCTGGCTGAAAAATCCTCCATTCAGACAGGGTACACTTCCTCCTTCCTCGCCACAGCTAATATTATCAACATGGCACATCACCAGTTTCTCAATTTAGCTCACACCATTCCTCCTGCCAAGCCCCGTCCTTCCTTTTCTCCAATTATCTATCATCAAATCCTTCAAACTTGCTGTGCCACCCTCAGCGTGGTGTTTCCAGCAGGCGGCACCCTAGGTGAACTCAGTTTTCCCAAAGAAATCATCAGGTTCTAAAATGCAGTAATTATGCCTACTAGACACAGACATTTGCATCTTCAGTGACTCGTGCTTGAATAAAAATATTTTGTTGACAATAAGAAGATTCACATGCCAGCTTTTAAGGCTCTCATCTCGTTCCATGTACACTGACACAAGGAGACGGTGGAGAGAGGCATGGAGAAGAATGCAATAGTGATGAAAGACTGGAGACAGGCTCTATCCAGTGACCAGAGGTTTGATGAGGATCTGTTGTCACCCTTCCTTGTCAGGATTCTTCTCCAACACCGTGCTCTGTCACAGCCTCAGAGCAGCATGGGTTTTTAATATAGCCCACATCTGCCAAGGCTGCCGTCCAGTCCCCGCCCTTGGCACAGCTGGTTCACCCAGGAATGGATTCTCTCTTAAACCTGAGAATGCTCTACTTCACGTCATCCGTCTTGGCTGACACCCGCATTATCTTCCTTGCTGTCGTGAAAGGGGTGGGGGACTGTTACGTTTTTCTCCCTTTGGCAAGAAGGTTCACTTCGTGTTTGGAGCACCCACTGAAAATGATTTCCCACGTTGGCGCCTTCTGATTCCTGCTGCTCCCAAGCCCTCTTTTAGGTTGGAGAGTCTCTAATCTCCACAAGCTGGACATTCAATCCACTGTCCTGCAATGACTGTTCTAGACGCTGCGATGGTACTAAGTACACACATGTGTATCTGCCGGGTTCTGCAGGGACACAGAATGGACAGGCATGCACACAGGAGTGGAAGAGGAAATCGCCACATAATTGATTTGGCAGCTGAGAAGTCCCCAACAGCGCCTCTGCAGGTTGGAGACTCTGGAATGCCAGTGGGACAGCTCAGGCCAAGTGTGAGGTCTTCAAACCCAGGCAAGTCAAAGGTGTAACTCTGGGTTCAAGGTCAGAAGCTTGGGTGCCAGCAGGGAGACCATTAGGTTAAGTTTTGGAACCCAAAATCCGGCAACTGACAGCTGAGGCAGGAATCCACCGTGTCCCAGCTCTGAGTGAGACCAGGTCCCCTTCTGTACCAACGCTCTCCAGAAGCCAAGCCAGTGACCGGGCTCGCCCACGTTGAGGCTGGGTCTTCCTCCCAACCCTCTCTGACTCGTGCACTAATACGTCTGACACCCAAAATAACGCTTCCCAGGTTTCTAGGTGTTCCTTAATCTGGTCACATTCTACGATAAAATTAGCCACAACGTGGGAAATTCACAGTAGTAGAAAATGAAGTGGAGTAAGTGCTAAACGTTATGGCATAAACTCTGCAGGAGGGGAGAGGAAGCAAGCGAAGATAGCTGAAGTAGCAGGAAAACATTTCAAAAATAAGCGGGCTTAGGAAGCCATTCCAAAGACACATTTGGCAAAATCATGAAAAGATGTTATCGCAACACTATTTGCAATGCTAAAGACTGGAAATAGCACAGCAGCGATAGGGGATTGGTTGGGTAGTCTGTGGTTCATCAGCAGAACAAAATAGGAAGGAATCAGTCAATAGAAGGTAGCTACCTCTATATTCTGTCAGGATTTCCAGTAAATATTGCTAAATAAAACTACAGGGCTGGGGCCGGCGCCGTGGTGTAGTAGGTTAATCCTCTGCCTGCAGCGCCAGTTCTAGTCCCAGCTGCTCCACTTCTGATCCAGCTCTCTGCTATGGCCTGGGAAAGCAGTAGAAGATGGCCCAAGTGCTTGGGCCCCTGCACCCATGTGGGAGACCTGGAAGAAGCTCCTGGCTCCTGGCTTCGGATTGGCGCAGCTCCGGCCATTGCGGCCAACTAAGGAGTGAACCATCAGATGGAAGACCTTTCTCTCTGTCTCTCCCTCTCACTGTCTGTAACTCTAACTCTGAAATAAAATAAATAAAACTTTTTTTAAAAAAAGAAAACTACATGGTTTGGAAGAGCATGCAAAATGTGCAAATTTTAATAAGGAAGGGGGAATAATAGAAATATTCCCATGTTTGCTCATAGTTAAAATAAAAAGCAATGTAAAGACAAACTACTAAGTAAACAATTGGTTGACCTTAGGGGAGTGGGGGAGGCAGGAATGGAACTAGATTTGTCTGTACTTTTTTAGGTATCATCCATTGTTATGTCACAGATTATTCAAAAAATGTGGCTTAAAAAAAGCAATAATATTATCCCACATAAACTCTGAGTCTCAGGGACCCTCCTGGGGCTTAGGCAGGTGGTCCTGGCTTGGGAAGTTCACCAGACTGTCAGGTCGCACCTCAGGTGCGAGTGAGGCTGGAGAGTCCTCTTGCGGGAAGGTCCATCATGACTTTTGGCAGGAAGCCTCAGTTGCTCCCTGCATGGCGCTCCCTCTCCACAAGGTCATGTGAGCATCCTCATGGTGTGGCAGCTGGAAGCTTCTAGAGCAAGTTCTATAGAAAGAGCAGAGGAGGGCCAGCGCCGCGACTCACTAGGCTAATCCTCCGCCTTGCGGCGCCGGCACACCAGGTTCCAGTCCCAGTCGGGGCACCGGATTCTGTCCTGGTTGCCCCTCTTCCAGGCCAGCTCTCTGCTGTGGCCCGGGAGTGCAGTGGAGGATGGCCCAAGTACTTGGGCCCTGCACCCCATGGGAGACCAGGAGAAGCATGTGGCTCCTGGCTTTGGATCAGCGCGGTGCGCCGGCCGCAGCGTGCTGGCCACGGCGGCCATTAGAGGGTGAACCAACGGCAAAAGGAAGACCTTTCTCTCTGTCTCTCTCTCTCACTGTCCACTCTGCCTGTCAAAAAAAAAAAAAAAAAAAAAAAAAGCAGAGGAATCACGGCACCTTCCATGGCCTACACTTGGAACTCATGTATGGCCACTTCTTACTTGTTATCAGCGAGAGATCAAGTCCAACCCAGACTCATGGAAAGGGGAACTAGGCTCTACCTTTTAAAAGTGCATTAAGGAATTTGGGGATAGGCGCCAGCGCTGTGACATAGTAGGCTAAACTTACACCTGCATGTGGTCTCCAATTTGTGTCCCAGCTGCTCCCCTTCCCGATCCAGCTCTCTGCCTGTAGCCTGGGAAAGCAGTAGAAGATGGCCCAAGTGCTTGGGCCCCTGTACCCACATGGGAGACCCAGAGGAGGCTCCTGGCTTCAGATCTGCCCAGCTCCAGCTGTTGCGGCCATTTGGGGAGTGAACCAGTGGATGGAAGACCTCTCTTTCTGTCTCTCCCTCTCTCTGTCTGTAACTCTGCCTCTCAAATGAATAAATAAAGTCTTAAAAAAAACAAATTTGGGGATATATCTCTTAACCTCTACAGAATCTAATTTTGTATTAAATTCACCTTTTGGATCATGTTAATGCTTAATGTAATTATAAAAACATTAAATAAAATTGAAAAAGAAGATGAAATCCTTAACCACTAAGTGGAAAATGAAAGAAAGAAACCTGTACATAAATCAAATTGATAGTTTAGGTGCAGAGAAAGCAGTTCTTCAACCCCTTTATTTATTTATTTTTTAATTTTTAAAAATTTATTTGACACATAGAGTTAGACAGAGAGAGAGAGAGAGAGAGACAGAGAGAAAGGTCTCCCTTCCATTGGTTCATCCCCCAAATGGCCGCCATGGCTGGCGCGCTGCGCCAATCCAAAGCCAGGAGCCAGGTGCTTCCTCCTGGTCTCTGGTTGGGTGCCAGCACCCAAGGACTTGGGCCATCCTTCACTGCCTTCCCGTGCCACAGCAGAGAGCTGGACTGGAAGAGGAGCCACCAGGACTAGAACCGCAGGCGGAGGATTAACCAAGCGAGCCACGGCTCCGGCCCCCAACCCCTTTATTTTTTATCTCACTTTTTGGTAAGAACGCAGAACATAGACCCTGTACTCCCCATGCATTTTTAGCGCATGATGCATAATTGTGAACTACAGGCACTACGCTGTACCACAACTCTCTAGAGTGCATTTGTCGTTTATGACTTACACTGCACCTGCTGATTACTCACTTCCCATGTGCCCCTCCTCCCAGCCCTTGGAACTACCATTCTGTTACTTGATTCTATGAACTTGACTATCAAAGAAACACACCTCATATTCATGGAATCAGGCGGCATTGGTCTGTTTGTGACTGACACCTCACTTGGCCTTATCTTCTCAAGTTTTTCCATGTTGTCATATTTTGCAGCATTTCCTTTTTTAAAAAAATATTTATTTATTTACTTGAGAGGCAGAGTTACAGACAGAAAGAGGAAGAGACAGAGAGAGGTCTTCCATTTGCTGGTTCGATTACCAAATGACCACAATGGCCGGAGCTGGGCCAATTCAAAGCCAGGAGCCAGGAGCTACTTCTGGGTCTCCCATGTGGGTCCAGGGACCTAAGGACTTGGGCCATCTTCTACTGCTTTCTCAGGCCATCAGCAGAGAGTTGGATCAGAAGCGGAGAAGCCAGGACTTGAACTGGTGCTCATAGGGGATGCTAGTATAGCAGGCGGATGCCCAACCCACTATACCACAGTGCCGGCCCCAGGATTTTCTTTTTAAAGGCTAAATAATATTCCACTGTATGGAGCTAGCTATATATCACATTTTCGTGCCCATTCATCTGTTGATGGATATTTCAGTTGCTTCCACATCATGTTATGAATGGTGCTGCAAAGAACGTGAGAGTATTAATATCTCTTCAAGATCCTGATTTCAACTCTTTTGGATAAATACCCAGAAGTGGGATTGCTGGATCATGTGGTGGTTCTATTTTTAGTTTTTTGAGGAACAGCTAAAATACTCTCCACAGTGACAGTACCATTTTAAACTCCCACCAACAGTTTGCAAGGGTTCCGTTTTCCCCTCGTCAACATTTGTTATCTTTTGGTTTCTCGATAGTATCCAAACCGACAGGTATGAGGTTCAATTACTTTCAAACAGAGCAGGGGTGAGTTTGGCAGAGCAGTAAAGATGCTATGTGGGATGCCCCTGTTCCATGCCTACTACCGGGGTCAGAATCCCTCCGCTGCTTCCAATCCAGCTTCCTGCTGACGCACATCCTGGGTGGCAGTCCCAGCACCTGAGTCTCTGCCATGTGGGACTCAGGTTGAACTGAATGTTATGGGCGTTTGGCGGCTGTTGGGGGCATTTGAGGAGTGAAGCAGCAGATGGAAGATTTCTGTCTGTCCTTCTTTCTCTCTGCCTTTCAAATACAAATAGAAAACAGTAATTCGACTATACAATCATGGAGGAATATGTCCCAAGGCTAAAGTGAATTGCATTGAAATCTTATTTTCAGTGATTTTCATCTTAATAATGTTAATATGAAACTATTAAGTACATATATGTTTCTGGATATACATATATTGTATCTTTTATGTTTATACTATATTAGCATTATGGTATTTATTAATATGTACATACAGTATTAATATTATTCTGAAACTAAGTATAATTGTATAGGTCTTCAAAAAAAATGAGTATGTATCTAATAAAAAATCAATCCATGCATTTCAAAAATTTTGTACCAAAATAAATTTTCCTTTTAATTCCATTTTCCCACAAATTTTTTGAAGTACTCATGTGTAAATGTGCATACACACACACACACACAAATAGTTGTGCTAATGTATTTAGAAACCAAGTCTTTTTCAGAAGAGGAGAGATATAAATATGAAATTGGATGAGTCAAGTAGAAAATCCTATAACCTTAAATTTGATTTTAAAAATTCATAAAAAATTTTTAAAATGAGCATTTTTCTTTGCTGTATTCATTGAAAAAGCTTGCAAACCACAACTAACCCCCAAATCCTAAGCATCCTATACCCAGACTGTATGCTATAAATAGAATTCCCAACTAGAAGGAGCCATGCTTCCTTGGATAAATGCTGATTTTAAGGCTGAGATGGGAAACATCAAAGGGAGCTGGAACATTCTAATGTACTGGAAAGCAAAGAGGCCGCATAGGGCACAAGCACCGTGTCAGACAGGGCCCCGAGAGCAGCGGAATGGTTTCCCATTGGCCCAAGAGGAGACGGTTTGAACACGATGATAGCAATAATGAGAATAGCAAAAACAACTGCAATGCTACATCAAATATATTAAAGCCCATGAGTTCATAATGAACTTTTTAAAAAAACAAGTACTTATAACTAAATGAACACTCTCGGGAGATGCTTAGGTACCCAGTCATTATTGTGAAAACTGGCAAAGAAGGAAACGGAAGGGAAAGAGACAAACACGCATTCTGCTTTGCCTGTTTAGATTGCAACACCGGAAGTTCAGCTAATTAATGCAAAAGGAATGCAGTGGCTAGACTATCACCATATTGCAATCCCTAATGGAAACCAGACCCCTTTTGGGACTAGAGCTTGAAGTCCACAGGGCAGGCAGTTAGGAAAGAAAGACAGGGGCTGGTGTTGTGGCGTAGCAGGTTAAGCAGCCACCCACAGTGCATCCCATATGAGCGCTGGTTCGAGACCCGGCTGCTTCACTTTCCATCCAGTTCTCTGCTGTGGCCTGGGAAAGCAGTGGAAGATGGCCCAAGTCCCTGGGCCTCTGCCCCTGAATGGGAGACCTGGAAGAAGCTCCTGGCTCCTGGCTTCAGATCGGCGCAGCTCTGGCCATTGGGGCCAATTGGGGAGTGAACCAGCGGATGGAAGATCTCTCTCTCTCTCTCTCTCTCTTGCTTACCTCTGTGTAATTCTAACTTTCAAATAAATAAATAGTTTAAAAAAATAAAAGAAAGACAGATGGAGGTTGTGGGACAGCAAGGACAAGTGGCGTCCATGAAGAGGCCCAGGCAGTTCTCTGATGTCGGTGGCGTGGGTGTCCTGTGTCAAGGGGCTGAGCACATGTGCTAGCCCAAGTTGGGGAGAGGCTGCAGGTGCAGGCAGGGGAAGGCGCAGGAGTCGCAGGCCAGTAGCAGGTGAACCACGTGTGTGTGGTTACAAACTGGCCAGAATCTCCCAGAATCTCCCATGTGGCCCATCCTACCCAGAAACATACAGGAGGGGGGGTTTCTGGGAAACACAGCCAGGCCTAGCCATGCGTGCTGACACACCACAAAACTACCCTGATCACCTGTGGCTGCTCGGACCATCAAGTAAGGAAGGAGCAGCTAGGACGCTTCGCGGTACGATAGATTCAATGGGTACCTCCTGAATCCCCTGGTGAAAGTTTACATCACACAAACGGAGACTTCACGCATCCACACCTCCAGCTGTGATGCAAGGAGAGCACAGAACCACGAAATAGTCTTACCAAAAAGTCAGCTGATATAGCCTCAGGCTTCCTTATCTACAGGAAACGTGGGGAAAGGAGAGACATTAGCCAACAGCACAGGCAATCAGCCCAAGCTAAAGATTACATAGAATTCATACTCAGCTTCTCCAACAAAAAAATGTTGCAAGAACAGTAGTATAGAAAACTCAGATAAGAGAGATTTGAAAGACATATAAGTCAAAAACAATGGGTGAAACTTGTTCTCTCCTGATTTAAACAAACTGACTTAAATATAAATAGGTATTCACATGTGTGTATATAGCATTCATATGTACATATGTAAATAGATACACAGGTGTGTGATATGTCAATAGTGATCTGTGGTCACCTATTTGATATTAAGGAGCTATTATTTATTTTTAAAGCCAAACTTTAGTATTGTGTTTATTTTTTTAGAAGAATTCTGATTTTTTTTTCCGAGACTTTATTCCAAATAATCAGGTTAGATTGGCAATAAATGAAATAGACTGACCATTGATTGATAGTCACTAAAGCTAGATGACAGCTACCCAGGTATTCACTGTGCTGTTCTCTCTACTCTTGTATATGATTACTTTCTTTCTTAATAAAAAGAAAAGAAAAACGTAGGCTTTGACAGCAATACTTGAAGGATGAATGAGACCTGATTGACCAGGAAGCCGGGGCAAACTCACTCTGGAGGTCAGGAAACAGAGCGTTGCCCATTCGGGCAAATCTCTACAGCCCCCAGGCACCTTCTCACACACACACACACACACACACACACACACAGAGCTTGGACTGGTCGTTGTGTCTCTGGCTGACTCAGGCAGCTCAGGCACAAAGGTATGGAGGACCAAACTGAAGTTCAGGAGGCTGAGTGATCGTCACAGCCAGTGAGTGGTCAAGCTGGTTTCAGAACCCAGGTCTGCTCTTCAGGCCACTGAGACAGGAAGGCCAGGACCTCAGGGAGACTACTCGGGTGGAGACCCGGGTCCATGCAGGGGACAGCTGCAAAGACAGCTGCTTAGACCGGGTGGCACCAAATTAGGAAAAAGTTTGCAAAGCAAAGAGGAAAGTTTAGAGTAGCATCAAGAAGAGGCGACCGCTTTTCTATCCACACAGTCACTCCTCTCCTTTTATGTCCCCTCCCCATACAAAATCACTATAGAAAACAGATTGCTTTTTCCTTAAGGCAATGCAAAAGTCTCAATTCTCCTGCTTTTAAAAGAAATGAGATCACACAATTTTATTGAAAAAAAAATCATTAACACAGAAACCCATTTCAATGACGTATTTTGGTCAAGGAAGACAAAGCAGGAGAAATGAAGGCAGGGGAGAGAGGTGGAAAGGTAGATTATGGAGAGAGAGATCAGGAAGTATTTTGAGCAGAGGATTAGTGATTATAAACTGTCCTTGTTTTATTACTGCTATTCACTTGTGCCCCAGGCTTTAAAATGGATTTTTGCCTATTATGTCTGTCTTTGGAGAATGTGGAGAGCTGATTATGCTGTTAGCTCCTAGGAACCCAGACTCTTAGTGTGAAACAAGAAAGTATGTATGTGTGGTTGGCTGGAGGGCAGTGCACAGAGCGAGCGCCAAGATCAGTGTCTGCATAGCACAGTGCTGACCGGGAAGAGGACTTATCCACAGGGGAAGAAAGGTAGGATCCTAAGTCCCCAGACTCCCTATCCATGTCCTTTATGGTCTGGCATCTTAAGCTTTGAGTTGGCTTCCAGTGGAGAACCCACAATCTCATTGAATTCTAGGACTTCTTTGAGCAAGAGCCATGAAGCAGTAAATTCTGGAGGAGCAATGACCATTTCATCTCAATTTGTTTTTCTGTCTTAATTCCTCTATTTTAATGTCTTCTCTGGCGTAAAGACCATGCATGCTGCAATCAGCCGCTAACCCAAATAATGGTGCAACTTCACCTGCACCAGCTTTAGGAGTCATTAAATACTTTAGACATTATCTCCGCATTCCCAAGAGTTTGGTGGGACAAGATGCAATTTCTTGTATTTTGAAACAATAGAAGTTTGACCTGATGGAACTGAAGAACACATTGAACGTCTAGAAGCTTGTGGGCATCATTATATTTCTCAGGTTGGAGAAAAGATGAGAAACAGTAACATATCCTTTGCTTGATCAATTTACAATTCCTGGTGGTGAACAAGTTCATCCTCCTTATAATGTCATTTTGAGGCAGGAAGAGAGAGATGATTCCCCCACTTTATATTTGGGTTGTCTGTTTTATTGTTAATTGACAAATAATAATTGTACCTATTTATGATGTTTTTATTGATGTGCATATTATATTTGGTAATGCACCAAAAAACAACCACACAGGTCAAGGATCTGAAATTAAATTAGTGATGTCGTTGAAACCATTTTATGCTCTCAATGTATTGACCAGCAGACCAGAAGTTTTTCCATTTACGTAACAGACATTTTTATTTATTGATTCATGATGATCATCAGGAAGTCTTCTGGCCTCTAGGGGCACAAAGATGAGTGAGAAAGACACAGCTCTTGGGAGAGACAGAGAAGTAAACAAAGCGTTCAAAGTTTCATCCTGGGGGGGTTTTGCTATGGTTCGCTCTGTCTCTGCGTTAGTTAAGAGTAAGGAAAGAGGCCAGCGCTGTGGTGCAGCAGGTTAAAGCCCTGGACTGAAGTGCTGGCATCCCTTATGTGTGCAGGTTCGAGTCCCAGCTGCTCCACTTCTGATCCAGCTCTCTGCTATGGCCTAGGAAAGCAGTAGAAGATGGCCCAAGTGCTTGGGCCCCCACACCTGAGTGGGAGACCTGGAAGAAGCTCCTGGCTTCGGATTGTCACAGCTCCAGCCGTTGCGGTCATTTGGGGAGTGGACCAGTGGATGGAAGACCTCTCTCTCTGTAACTCTTTCAAATAAATAAAATAAATATTAAAAAATAGAGTAAGGAAAGAGGAGAACATGACAGGTGGAGAATAGGGCTTGCAAACAGATGCCTGGGACAGCTGTGTGCCTCTCAGCACTGACAGCAGCTTTAGCACTGGGGTGTGTCTGTGTGTGTGTGGTGAGGGACAGTCCACCTTCTTGATGGAGCAAGTTAAAGTCAGCACAGAAGAGCTGATACCGAGCAATGTTCTCATAAAACTGCCCTGAGAGATAGCTTTAAATACAATCTCAGGGAGTGTGGGAAGTCTACTCTCATCAAGGGGACCAAGGAACCTCGAGACCAAAGCTGGAACCAGACAATCTGCAATTGCAACCTGGCTGGAAGC
Organism: Oryctolagus cuniculus; assembly: GCF_051225735.1. Classification (NCBI taxonomy): domain Eukaryota; kingdom Metazoa; phylum Chordata; class Mammalia; order Lagomorpha; family Leporidae; genus Oryctolagus; species Oryctolagus cuniculus. The sequence goes on from NC_142867.1 coordinate 115,778,987, forward strand.
ATGCAAGGAGGCAGGAGGTAGGTGGGCATCTGTAACTTGTGTCTCCAGCCCTGGCCCAGGCAGAGGGTGCCCTGCAGGTGATCTGTCCAGGCCAGCACTCAGATTCATCACAGGTGTCAAGAAACAGTCCCTGTGCTGAAAATGATTCAGGACCAGCAATATCACCCCTTCACCTGCATGCAAATGCCCTGATTCCATCCCACCAAGTGACTGAAGGTGGTGTCCCCTACAGATTTCCCTAAGGAAATGACTACCAAGTTGATCAGCCACCACTTCGCAGTAGTAAGTTTGACTGTAAATGGACATATTGTCATTCGCATTACCCTGTTTCCTTCTGAATCCAATAGGCATGAACCAGACAAGCTGAGAGGAGCTGGTAAAACCCAATTCCTGGTCTGCAAAGATAAAGACCAGTATTGGGACTTTCCAAAGTAATAGTAACTTTCTTGGTCACCCCAATGAGATTACCCATAATGCTGCCCATCGTTCAGTTAAGTGCTCAATGGTGTTACCGTTCTTTTTGCAAAAAAACAGTCCCATTTATTGGCTTGCCAATTTATACTTGTGGTAAAGGGAAATTCTATTTTATTTTATTTTTTAATTTATTTGAGAGACAGAGAGGAGATACAGCTCCCATCTGCTGGTTCACTCCCCAGATGCTCACATCAGCTGGGACTGGGCTGGGACTAAAGCTTGGAGATTGCAAGCCAGGGCTCCCTTGTGGGTGGCAGGGACGAAACTACTTGAGCCATTCCTAGGGCCCACATTAGCAGGAAGTTGTAGCCAGGAGCCAGAGCCAGACACTGCCCCCAGACGCTCTGATTTGGCATGTGGGCGTCTTCGCCAACATCTTAACTGCTAGGCCAAATGCTCCCCCAGCCAAGGGAATTTTAAACAAAGACACATCTTTTTTTTTTTCAAGTTCTATGTCTCTTCTCTCTTTGTAATAGGCATCTGACCCCTCAAGGCCTGGCAGATGCTCCAAACCTGCTACAGAGCAGCCTAGGAGCCTCTTCAGAGGCTGCTAAAACTGTCAAAGAGGAGACCAAGTTTGACTTCTGTTCTTGTCCTTCTTTCCCTTCCATGTTTTCCTGCAATGGTTTAGTTCCATTGTCTTTCCTTCTCGGTCTCTAAACAGGCAGTTCAAGTTCAACTCCTATGTTCCCAAGAGTCCCCAAAGCTGGACCATTCGGGCGGCACGCAACCATGATCTGCCTCTTCCCTGCCCACCTCCCCATCACAGGCATATCTGGAGGACTTTGCCCCGATTCTTCAATGAGAGAGACGGAGAGGGAGCGCTAGGCAGAGGGTCACCGCAGGGTCATGATCAGACAGGCAGCTCATTAGCCCTCAAGAAAGCTGCTAGCAAGTCTTAGGCAGCCTGACAAGCTTCAGTTGTGTATGGGAGGGAGGAGATTGTCTTCATTTGGGGAGGTTTCTCCCCTCTGCCCTTCTCCTCTCCTCAAACAAACCACAAGCCAACAGAGAAAAGCTGGGAGAGTATGGTTTGAAGGATAAGCCCAGGCATTGACTGCAAAGACCTGAGCTTGGGACTCACCCTCGCTGTCCACCAGGTGTGTGGGCTGGGCCAGTTTCTCTTCCTCACTGCACAGAGGTGAGGTGAAAGTAAGCAGCCCCACATTTTATCTGCACGTGTGTGTGGTGGAGCAGGGAGCGTGCATGTTTTACTCTCCTTTGTATCTTTAGTATCTTGAAAGGCTCTTGGATAATGGTTGACTTAATGAGGGGTAGAATAGGATCCAAGGTTTGGGGTGCACCAGGATCACGTATGGGGCTTGTTAGAACACGGACTGCCAGGACCCACTCCAAGAGTTTTTGGTTCAGTACGTCCAGAGTGGAACCTGGGAATCTGCATCTTTAACAAAGTCTCCCAGCGATGCTGCCGTGGGTCCAGGGAAGAAGGCATCCGGTGGCGGGCTGCATGCAGCGTGAGAACAGGCCAGCAGATGGCGCCATCATCGAACCCAGGCCTCCCCTGGGAGCTGAAGGAACTGGGTCAACGCCAAGCTCAAGCTACAGAAACCCAGGCTGTCCCACGCAGGAGGTGGCGGCGGTGGCGGCCCGGCTGCTCAGCTGAGTGCGACGCAAAGGGAGCGTGGGAGCAGCCGGCGCCGGGTTGGAATCGGGGGCTTTTTCACCACTAAATCCGGTTTCACTGCTGGCTGCCCTGAAAGGAGACCCTTCCTCCCTCCACACATGACGCTTCTGTCCTGCCAGCCTCCCGAAGCAATGGCCTGTGTCACAGAGAAGTATGAATTCCCTGCGCGGGAAAATATTCTGTGAGCTGCTTTTTCAGTGGCCCCATTTGGGGAGTGAACACTTAGGGGCAAGAAAATCCTTCCTGCGGCCGGCGTTTGGTGCCGCGATGATGTCTGCCTCCCATCTCGGAGTGCTGGGTTCCAGTCCCAGCTCCGTTCCCAGTCCAGCTCCCTGCTGAGGCACGCCCTGAGAGGCAGCCGTGATGACCCAAGTGCCCAGGTCCCCGCCACCAAGTGGGAGTCCTGGATTCAGCTCCCAGCTCCCAGCATCTGTCTGGCTCAGCCCAGCTGTTGACAGTGTAGTTGGGGTCGCTCTCTCTCTTTCTCTCTGTCCCTCCCTCCCTCCTTCCCTTTCAGTAAAATTAGGTAAATAAAACAAATCCTTCCGTGCATCTTTCCCTCCCTGAGCCTAGTGCCCACTGAGCTTGCTGGTGTTACCATCACTGTGCCAGCCTTTGGCTAGGTGGGAAGGTGGTGGACCTGCTGCACTGGCTGTGATCCACAGCTTCCTCCTGCAAGCTAGGGTAAAAAACTGCCCCCCCCCCCATTTTTAAGATTTATTTATTTGAAAAGCAGAGTTAGAGAGAGAGAGAGAGAAGGAGAGGAGAGAGAAGAGAGATCTTCCATTTGCTGGTTTACCCCCAAAATAGCTGGACTGATCTGAAGCCAGGAGCTTCTTCCAGGTCTCCCAAGTAGGTGCAGGGGCCCAAGCACTTGGTCCATCTTCCACTGCTTTCCCAGGCCATAGCAGAGAGCTGGATGGGAAGTGGAACAGCTGGGACTCGGACAGATGTCCATAGGGTATGCTGGTGCGACAGACAGTCGCTTTACCCACTACGCCACAGTGCCGGCCTCAACACTGCTCATTTTGAACAACTCATGAGGATGGAGTGGAACAACACAGGAAGATTTCCTTGCACAACAGAGGGACTACATGAGCCTTAAGCAGTAGACAGAGAAAGTGTGGGCCCGAGAGCCAGTGTCACGGTCTCCCAGGAGAGCTCATCTCCCCTCAGCTGCAGAGCTGCCCAGTGGGAGGTTCTGTGGTGGGCTCTGTCCAGTAGAACTGAGACTTAAACTTTGTTTAATTAAATTTAAGCACTGGACAAACACAGGTCTAGCGGAACACCTTGCCGGGTTGGTCTTGGAAGGTGAAAAATGTCCTTGGGTCTCAGAGAGGGGCTGGGAGGGGCTGGGGCTGGGGAGAGGTAGTTAAATTTCTCTGCCTAAAAATGTACAGGAATTTTAGAGGGATGGGTGATCTCCCAGGGAAGGAAAGGGAGAGAGATTGAAGGGGAAGGGTCCAGAGGTAGCTGCAAGGGTGATGACTCAGCAAGAGAAAGGAAAGCAGCAAACCCTTAGAGGCAGAGTTGGGTGGTAGAGGGGGTGTTGGCTGGGATGGCCGATATTCCGCCTTCAGGCACGGACTGAACTGTACAGCAGCCTGGCTGCTTTCTGTTGCCCCATCCCTTCGGAAAGGCGGGCTCCACGCAGAGCCTGGAGGTGGCAGCTATCAGAGATTAGGCAGGGAAGGGATGATGAGCCCCAGGGGTGTCCTGTGGGAGGGGGACAGGTGGGAGGAGCCCTCAGCACTAGCAGGACCCAGGCTGAGACTCTGCAGTGATAGTGCTAGGATGCTGGCTGTGCGGCCGCAGAGGGATGGTTTGACCCGACTGTAATTAAATCGGAAAGGCTATGGTACTCCAGCGAGGGGGAGGATTCAGACATCCAGCCAACTGTCTTGGAGCATTTCCCCAGATTAATGCTTCCTGACCCAAATGGCGTCACGGAGCAGCCGTCTCTCCAAGGGGCCCCCTGTGTGCAGACCTCAGCTGTGGGAGAGATAGGAGGCAGGAAGGCTTTGAGCAATGACCATGGCAGCGGACAAACAGTGGAGACACCAGGGTCTTGCTAAATTTGTAAAGCATAACACCATTTTTTTTTTTGACAGGCAGAGTGGACAGTGAGAGAGAGAGACAGAGAGAAAGGTCTTCCTTTGCCGTTGGTTCACCCTCCAATGGCCGCCACGGCTGGTGCGCTGCGGCCGGCGCACCGCGCTGATCCGATGGCAGGAGCCAGGTGCTTCTCCCGGTCTCCCATGGGGTGCTGGGCCCAAGCACTTGGGCCATCCTCCACTGCACTCCCTGGCCACAGCAGAGAGCTGGCCTGGAAGAGGGGCAACCGGGACAGAATCTGGCGCCCCGACCAGGACTAGAACCTGGTGTGCTGGCGCCGCTAGATGGAGGATTAGCCTAATGAGCCACGGTGCCGGCCGCCTAACACCATTTTTTTTAATGGGCCTTGTCCGTCCCTGTGGTGTTCAGCGATAATAAACCATGGCCCACCTGTGCTGGGTTTCTGTAGTCAAGTGGTCAGTGTGTGAGTGAGTGTGTATGTGTGTGTGTGCTAGTGTGTGTGTGTGCTAGTGTGTGTGTGTGGGGGGGGGAGAGTGAGAGCGAGAATATGAATGCAAAGTGAGCCCGCAGCTCAGGTGCTGGGCTCTCTCATGCACTGAAACACAGAACCTCCCAAGCCTTCCTCTCACCCAGTCTCCTCTTGCGATGGACTCTACGGCCAACTCTCAGCTGCCCCCCACTGCCAGCAACCTGGTGGTAAACCAAAAACAATGGCTCTGCAGCCTCCTGCAACACAGAATCACGGGGCTGCCTGTGTGGCCAGCAAGGCTCTGCAGCAGATCAAGGGGAAGCAGAGGGCGCCTTGTTTTCCCAGGTCCCTCAGTTCTACCCAGGGAAGGCCGGTCCCCGGCTGCGGCACAAGGGACCGTATCTGAGGCTGCCTCGGGGCACATTGCCTCCCCGGCCCCTCGCTGCATCCCTCACCTGCTTCCCCTGTTCTCTGTGAATCTCCTTGACCTCCCAGCCTCACTCGCTCACTCACTCAAGCTCCCATCAGTCCAGCTGCTCCGGGCAACTCCCCGTGGAGGTGGAGCAAGCAGGTGATCTGCGGTGTGATTTGAGAGTATCACATTCTTTCCAGAAAGCTCCTATTAAAATAATTAAATTACCTGGGGGGAGGAGGGAGCATTCGGCCAGCAAACTGGCCAGGAATATTCCATCAGGTTAACCAGACGGACGTGACTGGTGTAGGAAGAGAAGCTGCAGATCCTGAGAGGACATAGGGGACGAGAGTGTATTTTAGGGGGACAAGGACAGGGAAGGGGGAAGAGGGGAATGGAAGAGAAAGAATCATGCTTGGCTGGCGCTGTGGCATAGCGGGTAAGGCTGCCACCTGCAGTGCCAATATCCCATATGGGTGGCAGTTCAAGTCCTAGCTGCTCCACTTCCAATCCAGCTCTCTGCTATGGCCTGGGAAAGCAGTAGAAGATGACCCAGTCCTTGGGCACCTGCACCTCCGTGGGAGACCCAGAAGAAGCTTCTGGCTCCTGGCTTTGGATCAGACCAGCTCCTGCTGTTGTAGCCATTTGGGGAGTGAACCAGTGGCTGAAAGACCTCTCTCTCTCTGTCTCTCCCTCTCTCTCTCTCTGTAGGTCTGCCTCTAAAATAAAATCTTAAAAAATTTTTTTGCACAAACATGCATAGCTCTTTAAAAAATATTTATTTATTTATTTGAAAGTCAGAGTTACACAGATAGAGGAGAGGCAGAGAGAGAGAGAGAGAGGTCTTCCACCTGATGGTTTACTCCCCAATTGGCCACAACAGCCGGAGCTGCGCTGATCTGAAGCCAGGAGCCAGGAGCTTCTTCCAGGTCTCCCACGCAGGTGCAGGGGCCCAAGGACTTGGGCCATCTTCTACTGCTTTCCCAGGCCATAGCAGAGAGCTGGATCAGAAGAGGAGCAGCCAGGACTAGAACTGGTGCCCATATGGGATGCCGACGCTTCAGGCCAGGGCTTTAACCCACTGTGCCACAACGCCGGCCCCCATGCATACCTTTTAATTTCCCCACAGACCTCTTGAAGCACCATCACGAAGCACCGAGAACTTCCCTGATGCATGGGAAGTGCTAAGGAACTGGGCACTCATTAGCCCAGGTTCAACCTTCTTCATCACTACCCCTTCCCAATACTCAGCCGACTTCTTTGAGGACCCTACCCAAAGCCACCTAATTAGTAACCAGTCTTGTGGACTTTCCCTGTGTGCTCAGTTGGTTGGAGGGTGGGAGAGGGGGACACAGTGTGACTTGAGTTCTCGCAAAGCTATCTTGGTGCATTGGGAACTGACCTGGCTTTTTCTGCAGGTGCAGTCCTAACCCCACCCAACAAAAATACCCATTCTGTAAAATATTTCCTCCTTCTTGCCAATGAACATAAGGATCTGGCTTGGTGACAAATAGTGTATTGCAGGTGAAAGGAGCAAATGGTCTGAAGATGGAGACCCCAGGATTCAAAAGATAACTATTGGCTGGCGCCGTGGCTCACTAGGTTAATCCTCTGCCTGCGGCGCCAGCATCCCATATGGGCACCGGGTTCTAGTCCCAGTTGCTCCTCTTCCAGTCCAGCTCTCTGCTGTGGCCAGGGAGTGCAGTGGAGGATGGCCCAAGTGCTTGGGCCCTGCACCTGCATGGGAGACCAGGAGGAAGCGCCTGGCTCCTGGCTTCAGATTGGCACAGAGTGCCAGCCATAGCAGCCATTTGAGGGGTGAACCAACGGAAGGAAGAACTTCCTCTCTGTCTCTCTCTCACTGTCTAACTCTATCAAATAAATTTTTTAAAAAAGATGATTATTGTGTACTGTACACCTTAAGACTATCGGACTTTGATACGAGAGCTTGGCTTCCTCATCTGCAAATCTGGGTAATAAAAACAGCTTCTGTGAAGATGCAAAGATAGCATGTGTGAAAACACTTAGCATGATGCACGGCACACAGTAACTGCTCAATAAATGGTGCTGTGGTTACAGCTGGCAATACTTACGGATGATGCCCCAGCACCTGACGTTCCTCTTGTCAGGCCATCCCTCAGGCTCATTCACACCAACAAAGACTTAAATCCAAATGAATCAGCACACAGCCTCATCAGAGCACTTCAGGTTCCTGTGTCTTCATGAAACCGGCCGGGCCTGGAGAATGTCGACAAGCTGGCACAGCTCCTCTGGCTGGCTGGGCACAGCAGGAAAACAGGAGCATCACATGTTGGTTTTCTCCAGAGGCTGCAGACTCTTCACTTCTCAATGCGGAGCAGACACACACACCCAGACAAGGTCCTAATTAGACGCACCATCGGTGTCTTCCAAACGCGCATTTGTTATTGTCTGCCCAACTAATTAGCTGCTCTAAACCTTCTGGGGTTGACGGTGCATGGGCTATCAGACAAGCCTCTTCTCAGCAACCCAGGTTCAGGGCTTGGAAGACCCAAAGGCCCTGGCCTCAGTTATTCATCACTAAAACCGAAATATTTGGGTTCACAGTCCAACTCCGGGTAGCCCCATTGTCTGACAAGGGTGGTGGATGGTGGAACTGGGGGAAGGTTACAGGGCAGGAAGCTGTGAGAGACAGGTGCCACCCTCGTCCCTGTGGTCCGTCCTTATGAAGCCAGCATCATGCGACCAAGAGGCTCCACCCCAGCAGCCTAACCTTGTTCATTCACTTCCCGAAGGCCTCACCTGAGATACCGTAGTTGCTCTAGCCTCACCCATCAACCCAGAGCCATCCACTCAGAGCCATCAACCCATGACTCCAGGATTCAACATCTGCATGAGCAGGGAGGCAAACCCTGCCCAGACCACAGCACCAGGTTGCCACTGCACTGAATGGGTCGGCTGATGGTCATGTAACCTCTGGAAGCCTCTAAGTGGGGTGCCACAGAGACTTCTACCTTGGATGGTTGTCATGTGCAGGCCCTCAGGCTAGAGCCGGCATGAAGGCTGAGTGCGGTTACTCCCGGCTTTGGTGTGCTGTAGCATTCCTTGTCTGTGGCTGGAAGGGCGGTCAACATCAGGCACAGATGATGTGTGTGTGCTCTTTAAGGCATGGGCCTGACACCCATCAGCTCACGTCCTCCTCACCACCACCGGTACACATGGGGAAAACCAACCTGTGGAAGCCAGCTCCCAACAGGGTCATGGCGATAGAGCACGGCTGAGTCGCGATTTAAATTTGGGTTGATCTGATTTTTAAAATTCAGATTCACTCTCCTCCCTTTCCCATGCTAAGCATAGTACTTCTTTTCTTTTAAAGATTTATTTATTTATTTGAAAGTCAGAGTTCCACAGAGAGAGAAGGAGAGGCAGAGAGAGAGAGGTCTTCCATCCACTTGGTTCACTCCCCAGTTGGCCACAATGGCCAGAGCTGTGCCGATCAGAAGCCAGGAGTCAGGAGCTTCCTCCGGGTCTCCTACGTGAGTGCGGGGGCCCAAGGACTAGAACCGGTGCCCACATGGGATGCCGGTGCTTCAGGCCAGGGCTTTAATCTGTTATGCCACAGAGCCGGCCCCTGCAGCTGTGATTTCAACCTGGGTCAATTTGAAGCTAAGCCCGGCCTCTTGACCCTGATGGTCTGCTACCCCCACCCTAGGCAACTGATATCCACGGCTGGGTCATTCTGAAGATTACTTATCACCACCACCACCCTTGCCCTGAAAATAATGAGGACAAAGAGCAAGGAGACAGGGGTCTGGGTCCACCCCCGCCCACCTGAGTCCTCTTCCAGAAAGAAGCCCCTTTCACCTCCCTTCCATCAAGACGCCTCTCTTGAGACAATAAAACCAAAAATACGGAAGCTCAAAGCAAAGGCTTCATTCACCCCAGCAGGTCTCAGAAGTGTGTAAGAAGTTGCATAGAGATATAAAAATAGATCACGAGGTCGTTGATAAGAATAGCATTTTTTACCACGAGAGCCCTTATGCAGGAGGAGGACCAGCAAACACAAGAGAAGTTTGGTGGTGTTGAGGGCAGGTGAATTGAGGTTTGCTTGTGGAGAGGAGCATGGGAGGTCCTGGGCTGGGAGCAGGTGGAACCCAATCAAAGAGAGGAGGAGGGGGCACGGGGGGCTTCCGGGGGTAGAAGTAGCCACAGAGTTCCCGGGGACAGCCGGGTCCCAGGCAGCCTTGGAAATAATTACAGCTCATAGAAAAATCAATTGCAAGCTTTTACTGAGCCCTGGGGGCACAGTGGCAACATGAAACCAAAAGACCAGGTCCGTTTGCAAGGAGAAAGCGCTGCACTGGGGAGACAAAAATAGCACACTTGAAACAATTAGAGAGCAATTAATGCCAAACTGTCTGGTTCTGATTCAAGTACAACGGGACTCCAGGGCGAGGAGAAAGCCTGACCAGCTGGAATAGTCGGCCAGGCAGTGGCAGGAAAGCTTCCTGGAGCCCCAAGGTCTTGCGCATCAAATGCTTTGAGGGACATGGTCTAGTTGTCCCAGATGCTCTGCTTGGGCGATACAGCATGCCCGAGCTAACTACAGTCTCACCCTCCAGAAGTCTGCAACTAAAAAGTAGAACGCAGCACCTGACCAATGACAGCATTGCTGAATAAACAAATGATTGGAGTCCTAGGGCTTTGTGGGGAAGAAGTAGGAGAGCAGATTAGCCTGGGGACAGAAATATCGCTTCATCCACTGCATGGTTTTTGAGCACAAAGGCTACATCTTCATTCCAGATTTATTAAACTCCCCGCATTTAAAAATCACTGCACTAGTTCAGGAGATGGGAGGTCTGGAGGTGAACCAGCCCCAGTCTATAGTCTTCAGAACAGTTCAGAGAGCTTCTTCTATTGGAATTATAGTGTCTAGCAATTTACCCCATGCCTCGGATGACTGGACAATCTTTCCAGTCCGCATCTATACATCTACTAAGTCACTCATTCATTCAGCAAATAGTCTCACCTACTGTATGCTAGGCACCGGATATGAGCATGTTAGGGCAATGTTTTCTTCTAAATGGAACTTACTATCAAGTGGGCAGTCACATACATTTAGCGCAGAGCGTAGCAGCTGCAGAGCGTAAGACAAAGTCCAGTTAAGACCTCACAGAGGGGTAAGCATTTGGGTGGGTTCTGGAGTGGGCTCTGCCAGAGGCAGGTGTGGAACACGGGGATAAATTGGAGGCAGGTGGAAGGAATGTACAAAATGAGGAAGCATGAGAGGATACGAGAGCAGCACGTCCTGAGAGCTTTACGTAGCCGAGCAGTACGGGAGCACAAGGTTCTACAGGGAGAGAAGCAGAAGCTGACCATGCAGATCAGCAGGAGCCCACTCACCAACAGCACTGGGTGCCGGTCTGTGGATATGCTGTGTCCTATTAATTACTGAGGACACACTGAACAATGTTTCTTTATATAATGGCTGTTAGTTAATTTAATTTTGTTTGAAAGGCAGAGAGACAAGAGAGACTCAGAGAGAGATCTTCTATCCACTGGTTCACTCCTTAAGTGCCCACGACAGAGCTGGGCCAGGCTGATGAAGCTAGGACCTCAGAACTCAATCAGAGTCACATGGGAGGCAGGAACCCAAGTACTTGAACCATCACCTACTAAGCTGAAATTAGAAGCACAAACACAGACACTTTGATATGGGTTGCAGGCATCTCAAGCAGTGTTCTGTTTTGTTTTTAAAGTTGTATTTAGTTAGTTAGTCATTTGCTTTTAAGCCTGCCTTCCCTCCCTGCTGCTTCCACTACACAGTTGTCAGGTACAATTCTCTAAAATACAGATGAGACCAGGCTGGCTGTGTACTAAAAAAACTCTTCAGCGTCTCCCCACTGCTTAGAAGACAAAGTCTAAGACCTGCTGCCTGTTGTCTTACTCGATTTCCTGAAGCCATAACAGAATACCCAAGCCTGGGTAATTTATAACAGGAAGAAATTTATTTCTTTAAAGATTTATTTATTTATATGAAAGTCAGAGTTACACAGAGAGAGGAGAGGCAGAGAGAGAGAGAGAGGTCTTCCATCCGCAATCCCCAATTGGCCGCAATGGCTAGAGGTGTGCTGATCTGAAGCCAGAAGCCAGGAGCTTCCTCTGGGTCTGCCCCGTGGGTGCAGGGGCCCAAGGACCTGGGCCATCTTCCACTGCTTTCCTAGGCCACAGCAGAGAGTTGGATCAGAAGTGGAGCAGCCAGGACTCGAACCAGCGCCCATATGGGATGCCAGCACTGCAGGCGGCGGCTTTACCCACTATGCCACAGTGCCGGCCCCGAGAGAAGTTTATTTTGCACAGAATTTTGGAAACTGGAAGTCCAAACTCAGGAGAGAACATCTGGCGAGGACCTCACACTGCCTGTGCTGAGGGCTTCACGCTGTGTCATAACCTAGTGGGAAACAGAAGGGGCTACAGGAGTGTGCAAAACATACAAAACACAGAGGCTGCCTTGCTTGGCAACAATGCACTCTCATGGTAACCAATCCAGTTTGGAGAGAACTACACCCATCCTTTTTAGTGGCCCAATCACCTGTTAAAATTCCTTCACCTCTCAATACTGCCACAGTGATCCATTTTAAACTGAGCCTCGGTGGGGACAAACCACACCCAAACCATAGCACCTGCCGTGCAAAGACAGGCAGTGGCCTGCTCCTGCAGCCCTCTGAACCCACCTTTCTGCTGCTGTCTAGGTGGGCTTCCTGAACAAGCTACGTGATCTCCACCTCCACACTGTGGCTTCCTTTGCCCCCACAAATGCCCTTCCATAAATGTCCTTACCTTACCATTCCCCAGATGGCCCCAGGGAGCCTTATCTGGAACTCCCCTGTTTTCTAAGAAGCCCTAGGCTTTCTTCTGTTCTTCCCTGGTGACTCTCACACCCAGCAGAGGGAATCAGCACTCCCCCACTGTGCTCCGGCAGAGGGCTCTTGGCCACCCAGAGAGCCCTCTGCTCCAACGCTGTGCGTAGATGCTCTCTGGGCTGTCTCCCTGGGCTGGGTTAGTTACTCCGTGAGAACTGCCATCATACCACTGTGGCACTGGGGAGATACACCTGGACCTAGGAGTTGGTAATTTCTGTAATAAAATGATAGACTCTGCTGGGGTTGTACTGGTTTAGGTTACGGAAAAAAGACCAGGCGAGTCCGAGAGACATAGGTTCATTGCTTCCTCTTTGACTTTGGTTTCTCAGCTTCAGTTTCCTTATGTGTAAAGTGGAGGTGATAATAACAATCCTGGAAAGTTGCAATGGAGATTCAATGAGATAATACACTTGAAGTTGCAATGGAGATTAAAGGAGATAATACATGTGAAGACTCCAATATGGTGGGTCATGCCAAGAAGACATTAACTTCGTCTGCTTTTCCAGCTTGTAAGGCTGCAGCTGTCTAATAACTTTTTGTGTGTGTGATCACTACCCTCCTTGGGACACTCTTAGGCTTGGTGCTGTCTGTTCAGATCACCGTGATCCTGCCTGGGAGGAGACTGTTAAAATTAGAAGCTGGCCCTCCTCCTCATAAATGATGCTAAGTAACACTTCCTGTGCACTTGCTAAGTGCCAGGCTCCACTTGCAGTTCTTCGTAGAGAGTGTACTCACTGCCCCTATGATGCAGGTATTATCTCCATTTCAAAAGTGGGAAATGGAAGCTTAGCATGTTGGAGAGACCGGCTGATAGAACGTGATAGAGCCAGGAGCATAGGCAAACCCCCTGAGTGCTCAGTATAAAATCCTTGTCCTGAACAACCCGTGATTCTCACAGTCCTTGGAGTCTTCCCATTGCCATTTGGGGTTGTCACCGAGGTGTCAGAGGCAGCGTGCAGGGCAGATCATGGACTGTGGGTGGGGCTGCACGTGATTTCACGTTGGCCATTGGGTTTGGGCGTTCACACAGGGCAAGTGCCAACCCCAGTAGCCCCAGCAGACTGTTCCTGAGGATCAAGGGGAGCCCAGACTCCCTTCTCTCCCTTCTCCCTCTTGTTTGAAGCACAAGAACCTGTCCCAGCAGGCACTCTCGTCCCAGGGCCCCAGTGCCATCAGCAGCTGTGTGACCAGGTGACGAGTCTCAGAAACAAAGGAGGACAGGACTTCTGGAGGGCGAGCGACAGCGGTGTCCAGGGAGGCGCCGCAGCTTCGGACCAGGCTTCCTGTGACTGCTGCCAGTGACGGAGAACAGTTAGTACCCATAGCTCCTGCCAAATATCACTCGGGGTTTGGCCCAGTTACACTGACATCCTTCTCCAGGGGCCTTGCTGTCACTTTTGTTTCCTTGTGGCTGTCCCCAGCACCATGCCTGGGGCAGTCTTTTGGCTCCTGCTGTGTCTTCTCCCGGGTCTCTGGCTTGACAGGAGATACTGTCATTCCCCTCTCTCCTCCCCTCCCTTCCTTCTGCCCGCAGGCCCATCCACACGGCTCCTGGGCCAGCAGCTTGGTGCCTGAGTTTCATGCTGTGTGGAATCCCCTCCCCAGACCTCTGCGTGTGCCTCCCTCTCTCCAGTCAGGTCTTCACGCCTGCACTCCCCCTCCGAGGGGCTCACTCTGCCACAGCAACTGGGTAGCCCTTCATCCTCCTCACTACCATGCCAGCCTATTTTATTCTATCCAGGCACTTCCAGTACCTAAAATTATCTTCTTACCCCCCCCCCCTTTTTTTTGACAGGCAGAGTGGACAGTGAGAGAGAGAGATAAAGTTCTTCCTTTTGCCGTTGGTTCACCCTCCTATGGCCGCCACGGCCTCTTTCTCCATTTTTAAAAAGATTTTATTTATTTTATTTGAAAGGCAGAGGCGGAAGAGGGGGAGGGAGAGGAGGAAGGGGAGGAGAGGGAGAGGTCAGGGCTGGCGCTGTGGCGTAGCACATGAAACCACTGCCTGCAGTGCTGGCATCCCATATGGGCGCCAGTTCAAGTCCCAGCTGCTCCACTTCCAATCCAGCTCTCCGCTATGGCCTGGGGAAACAGTAGAAGATGGCCCAAGACCTTAGGCCCCTGCACCCACGTGGGAGACCCTGAAGAAGCTCCTGGCTCCTGGCTTGGATCAGTGCAACTTCGGCCGTTTCAGCCAATTGGGGAGTGAACCAGCAGATGGAAGACCCCTCTCTCTCTCTCTCTGTGTGTGTGTGTGTTTGTGTGTAACTCTGACTTTCAAATAAATAAATAAATAAATCTTACAAAAAAAAAAAAAATGAAATGAGCCGGCGCTGCGGCTCACTAGGCTAATCCTCCGCCTTGCGGCGCCGGCACACCGGGTTCTAGTCCTGGTCGGGGCGCCGGATTCTGTCCCGGTTGCCCCTCTTCCAGGCCAGCTCTCTGCTATGGCCAGGGAGTGCAGTGGAGGATGGCCCAAGTCCTTGGGCCCTGCACCCCATGGGAGACTAGGATAAGTACCTGGCTCCTGCCATCGGATCAGCGCGGTGCGCTGGCTGCAGCATGCCGGCCGTGGCGGCCATTGGAGGGTTAACCAACGGCAGAGGAAGACCTTTCTCTCTGTCTCTCTCTCTCACTATCCACTCTGCCTGTCAAAAAAAAAAAAAAAAAGAAAGAAAAAAGAAATGCAAACTTCAGACAAATGAAATTTAAGAGTTCATGCAAAGAATGATTCCCCAATGAGGTGGCCCTCAGGACCAGAGGAGGTTCAGAGAGCTCCGTGCCACAGCACAGGCAGACAGCACTCATGCACAGAAAACGAAGCGAGGCGCAGAAACGGCTTGATTGGCTGTAGCTCTGTGTGAGCCTTATTTGAACAGGGTTCCATCAGGTGACCTTATGGAAGTTCGGCTGAAGCTCAGCTGTTGGTTACAAAAACATAATCCCAAATTGAGCCTTTAGTTAATTTAGATACCATAGTAGGCTGCAGTCTAGAATTTGAGGACTCAAAATGCAGAGGCATCTTCGGGCCAAATTTAATTTAATTTAATAGCACGAAGAGCTGAAGGAGTAATACAGATTAAACAGGCAGAGGAGGTGCACCTGGAAGGGTAGTGCCACGCACCAAGGAGTGTGATGGGAAGATGCGGGCATTGCAGAAAGCAAAGACCTACAGCGTCTGGATGGAGTGCAGAGAAGACACGGGAGTTGATTCCATCTGAGGCTTGGATGCTTATCCAGGAGCTAGGCCATCAAAGGGCCAAGAGGGCCAAGTACAGAGGTATTGTCTTCATCCTTTTTTTTATGATTTTATTTTATTTTATTTGAAAGACAGAGTTACATAGAGAGGTAGAGACAGAGAGAGAGGTCTTCCAACTGCTGGTTCACTCCCCAGATGGCCGCAACAGCCGGAGCTGTGCCAATCCAAAGCCAGGAGCCAGGAGCTTCTTCCGGGTCTCCCACGTGGGTACATGGGCCCAAGGACTTGGACCATCTTCTACTGCTTTCCCAGGCCCCAGCAGAGAGCTGATGGGAAGAGGAGCAGCCAGGACTAGAACTGGTGCCCATATGGGATGCCGACACTTCAGGCCAGGGCTTTAATCTGCTGCGCCACGGTGCTGGCCCCATTGTCTTCATCCTTGCATAGTGGAAAGTCATCCGGGTTTTGAGCCAGGGACAGAACGTCATCAGATCGGTTATCTGGAAAATTACACTGACTGCCCTGCCGGGAGTGGTGAGGATATGGGGGAGGATGCAAGAAAGATAGGAGGCCAGTTAGCAGGTGACTGTGGGTAATCAGGGGCCCAGCGGCGATGGCTTAAATCAGGGAGGTGGCAATGAAGACGGAGAAGGTTGAAGACATCTCTAATGTAAATGGCCATGAGACTTGATCAGGGCTTATCTTCACAACTCTGCTTATGCATGGTGTCACACAGCTGGGCATAGGCAGTGTCTGAGCTAGGTACTGTGGGTAATATTAGCAGAGGTGTCTGTGTCATCCAGGTTTATTTTTGTTTGTTTGTTTGTTTTAGAATTACAGAGAGAGAGAGAGAATCTATCATCTGCTGGTATTCCAGATGACTGCAAACACCAACACTGAGCCATGCTGAAGCCCGGAGCCTGGAGCTTCTTCTGGGTCCCTCTTACAGGTGGTAGGGACCCAAGCGCTTGGGCCATCTTCCTCTGCTTTTCTAAGGCCATTAGTAGGGAGTTGGATCGGAAGTGGAGCAGCCGGGTCTTGAACTGGAACCCATACGGCAGGCAGCTGCTTTACCTGCTACGCCACAACACCGGCATCCAGGTGTTTCTATGGTCAGAGCATGCTCAGGGAAACATACACAGGGCAAAACCAGCTTGCATGTGCTGAGTGCAGACAACAGGTTCCTGTGAACCCAACACGCAGTGACAGAGCCGCCAGGCTTGTTGTAGTCAGAGACTGAGTTGAGCTTTTATAGTATTTTACTGATTATTGAGGACTACTGAGTAATGGTTGCTTTTTTAAAAAAAGATTTATTTTTATTTATTTGAAATACAGAGTTACGGAGAGAGAGAGGGAGAGAGAGAGAGAGAGAGAGAGAGAGAGAGGAGAGAGAGGTCTCTGTCCACTGGTTCACTCCCCAAATGGCTGCAACAGCCGGAGCTGAGCTGATCCAAAGCCATGAGCCAGGAGCTTCTTCTGGGTCTCCCACATGGGTGCAAGGGCCCAAGGACTTGGGCCATCTTATACTGCTTTCCCAGGCCATAGCAGAGAGCTGGATCAGAAGCAGAGTAACCAGGACTAGAACCAGCACCCATATGGGATGCTGATGCTTCTGGCTAGGGTTTTAACCCGCTGCGCCCAGTGCTGGACCCATAAAGTTTGCTTTTTGCCAATGTTTGCTTTTTGTTAACTGAAAATAAATATTAGTGCATTAACTCATTTGTATATTTATTCAGTTATTCACCAGGTTTTGGCTGTGTACAGCTGATGGGCAGTGCATTTGATTTCGGCAACACACGTGATGAAAGGAGGCACTGGGAGAGGGTTAAAGATGTATTTGGAGCTTACAGGTTTGTGTCTGAGAGCCAGCGCATTAGTTACATTTCATCCTTTCTTTCATTGTAGTAGTAATACACCTGTCACATACATAATACACATACCATAAAATTGACCCTTTTATACCCAGAAGAAGAATTGCTGCTCCATATGGTAATGCTATGTTTAACTTTTTGAGGAAATCCCTGTATTGTTTTCCACAGTGGCTGCAGCATTTTACATTCCAGCAGCAGTGCACAAGGATTCCAGCTTCCCCACGTCCTCCGCACTACAGGTTACTTTATAGTTTTGTTTGCTTTGATTTTTGACAATAACCATTTTACTGGGTGTGAAACGGTTTCTCATCATGAGTCTGATTCACATTTTCCTAGAAACTGGTGATGAGCATCTTTTCATGTGCTTGCTGGCCATTTGTATACCTTCTTTGGAGAAAGGCCTTTTCAGGTCCCTATCTTGATCAGGTCTAAAGGTCTATTCTTTGTCCCCATTTAGATCAGGCTGTTTTGTTGTTGTTGAGTGGTTAGGATTCTTTTAAATGCAACTTCAATAACTGTCTCATTCCATTCAGGCTGTTGTAATAAAATGGCATAAACTTAGTGGCTTATAAACAACAGATATGTATTTCTCATCGTGCTGGAGACTAGGAAATCTAAGCCCATTCAGTTTCTGGTGAGGGTCACTGTCTGGTTCATTCACGGTGCTTTCTTGTTGTGTCTCACATTGTGCAAGGGACAAAGAAGCTCTCTGGGGGCCTCTTCTATAAGGGCACTAATCCCATTCAAAGAAGCTTTGCCTAATGCCAGTCACCCACTGTGATGGTTTGGCTATGATCTGGGTGGGTCTCCCAGGGGTTCACGGTTGGAAGCTTGGTCTCCAAGGTGGTGATGTGAAGAGGAGGTGAGGCTCTTGGGAGGTGGGCCTGGGCCTGGTGGGAAGTTACTGGGTCTTGCTGAGGACCCTGCTCTTGGAAGAGGTGAGAACAGTCCTCATGGGGCTCTGAGCTTGTTCTTGTGAGAGGGTCTTGTGAGAGAGTTGTTATAAAAAGAGCAAGCCTGGCTCCTCTCCACACTCTAGCCTCCTGCCTTGCCAGGTGATCTTTCCCCCTCAAAGGCACGAGGTTGTCTGCCATGAGGTCCTCTTCGGAGCCAAGCCCAATGCCGCAGCCATGCCCTTGAACCTCCAGAAGTGTGAGAAAACAAATCTCTTTTCCTTACACATTCCCCAGGCTCAAGTATTTTTATAGTAACAGAAAGCAGACTAATATACCTCTCAACGGCCCTGCTTTCTCAGACCATCACATTGGTGATTATGGTTTCAGCATATAGATTTCTGGGGGGACACAAGCATCCAGATCATAGCAAAAATCAAACTCAGTCTGGTTTATGGGGAAGAAGAAGCAGAAATATGTATTGTTTCATGTCACTGAGAAGTTGAAGGCACGTTCTAGGGTCTAGGATTTTACAAAGGTAACAGGGATATGTTTCTCCCCTCCTCATGCATCTGTTTTCTTCTGTGTGGTTTGCTGCCTCCACCAGGCTTATCCCTGTCAAGAAGATGTGCAGTATTCATTCACTCACTCAGGAATACTGTGCCCCTCCTTTGTCCCAGACAAGTTTCCATCACCAGGAATAAATGGCAGGAAGTCCAACAGCAAAGGCCCCTTCCCTCATAAGGTTTATATTCTAGTGGGGACACACAGACATACAGGTGTAGATGTTCAGAATGCAAGCACTATGGGGAATGAGGACGCAGGAGAAGGGGTAGGGATGGGGGGGGGGTGTATGGGAAGGGGTTTGCCTTCCCTCCCACAGAACAGTACAGGGATGTGTGTCCAGGGAAGGTGGAGTGACTTGGGCGTCCTGCACTGCCTGGGAGCCTGATTTGCATCATGATAACAGGCACAATGAGGTAAGCCTTGGTGGCCTCACACTGTGGTGGTGGGTCAGTGAGTGTTGGAAGGGAGGGAGACCAGAAGGTCTTTCTAGGAGCAGGCAGAGCTCTGGACCTGTTGTATGTTTATCAGTAATGCCCTGGAGGCCAATGATGCTCTGTTCTCTTATAGAGCTGGGGAAGTCCCAGACTCTGCCCATCGAAACCTACAGGAGAGGTTGGGCTTTCCGAAGAACTCCTGGCTTATCCTAGGCCAACTCAACCCAAGAAGTAGGTACTAGTTAGCTCTGATTGGCCCAGCTTGGGTCATCTGCCAGCTTGGGTCATCTGCCCACATCTACACCAGTTTCTGAGGTTAGCACAATCAGAACTCCCATTGGACAGGCTGAGTTGCATTCCTATGGGGTCAACCTTACCCAAGCCATGTAGACTGAGGGGGAAGGGGTTGATTTCCTAAGGGAAAATTAGTTCTGATATCCAGAAGAAAGGAAAACAAATAACAGGCGGCCCACAGTAGCAGATACCTTCCATGCCCGGCTCCACAATGAATAGCTGGCTAGCTGCTGATAAGTTATACCCTATATGATTTCCGTTTTCACATATGATTGAAAAATTTAAACTGAAGTGAGAACATGTGGTGAGATCCACATGGAATTACTGACTAATAAACATGACATTGTACATGAATGTGGTTCGGGAGGCATAAAATGCTAAACAAATATTATTTCTATGAAAGTTTTCTAAGACTTGGTAACTGCCCTTAAGGAGCTCAAAATTTGCGCAGAGAGAGAGAGAGAGAGAGAGAGAGATGGGACTTTCAGGCACACAGCTGCCATGCAGAAGATATTTGGGTAGCTTTCCACGGCTGTCACTCAAGGCAGGAGTTGCAGATGCATATACGTACACTGGCCAGGCTGAGCTTCCCCCACACCCAGCAGCCTGGAGCCCACAGTCTCACTGAAGACAGCAGCAGCCCCATGGCACCAGCGGTCCACTGTGGGGCTCGAATGGAAGCCCAGTGTGGCTAGATGGTCTAGTTGTTTTTGAGAGAAGCTGGTAAAACACATTTTCATATGATTTTTTAAAAATGTTGGCAACTTCTTCAAATGTTTCTTTAAAACACTCTGTGAACCAAGCAAAACACATATGCTGGCCGCATTCTCCCTGTGAGCTCAAGTCTGCCCGCTTTGCCAATTAGTGTCCTCAGATGCAGATTTCTCTTGAGAACTTGACACCATAAGCTTTCTACTTCATTAGTCTCTGTCACCCTTTCTTGCCACTGGAACGTTAGCTCAGCACGCATGCAGTAGGCTGGATCAGACACAAAGCATGGTGTAACTGCAAGGCGAAAGGGCTTGTGTCCAACGCCAGCCACGAGTGCTTGGTCAAGTTGCTCAATGCGTCTGGACAATGTGTTTCCACACCTGTCAATGAGAAGCAAGGAATTAAATCATCACTTCATTTCCTACCCGCTCTGTCACTTTATGACCTGGAATTTTAAGAATGTGAGGGACAAAACCAAAGGGAAACTCTTGTTCAAGGGGTGGAAAGTCTATTTTTGGCTAGATGACCAGGAGGAGCTCCAAAGAGGAGGTGGTCTTGAAGAGAACGTAGCATTTAGGCAGGTGGAGATTGTCAAGGAGTGGGAGAAATGGAGAAGGCAGATTTAAAATGCAATTATCATATTTGGAACACTTACCATGTTCCTGGCATCGTGCTAATCTCTTTACATACATTATTTGCTTTAATCTTCCAAACTCTGAGATATAAATTGTCACCTTCACGTTATAGTGAAGAAACAGTTTGCAATGTAGAAACATTTATAGAAAAATTAAGTTTCTCACTGAACTTTGCCAAGTTTGCACGTGGCAAGACCAAGCTGCAAGCCTAGGCATGCCTGATTCTGAAACCTGTGACCTGAACCATTGAGCGCAGGAAACAATAGGAGTAAAAGTGAGTGGGGCCCCTGCAAGCTCCTCCATGGATTAGTAGGCTTTCAATCTATTGGCTTCAATTTCTACGAATATAGAAGGCAAAACAAACATAATTCAGTTTCTCCTTCTATACACTCCCAGCTCAGTTCATATTTGTGACCCCAGGTATGGGGATGGCTCCCCTTCAGAAGGCAAGCAGCCAGCTGTGCAGCAGATACCTGCTGGGTGTGCTTGAAATCAGTGCCTACCTGGAGACAGAGTCAGAGCCCACAGGTTGACAGCTCAGTCCTCCCCACAGTTAGAGGCCAGTCACAAGCCCTGGTTGTTCCACCCCTGCTTCTGATCAGCTGGCTAGAAACCACAGTTCCCAGCAATCTTTCCTCGGCTTTGATGAACTTGTTCAAGGGGCTCATGGAACTCAGGGAAACACTTACTTACATTTCCTGGTTTACTAAAAGGATTTTATAAGGATACAGATGGAGAGATGCAGAGGTCGAGGAGTAGGAGAAGAGGTGGAGCTCCATGCTTTCTTTGTGGGCACCGCCCTCCAGGAATCTCCACATGTTCAGCTGTCTAAAATCTCCCCAAGCCCTGTCCTGTTGGATTTTTATGGCAACTCCATCACAGGCATGAGTGATAAAACCATTGACCCTTAGTGATTAGCCTAACCTTTAGTGTCTCAACTATCCCTGGATGTTGAAGGATGGGGCAGAAAGTCCCGACCCTCTAATCCTGCCTTAGTCCCCTACCATAGGCCAGCCCTCAGTCAACTCATTAGCACACAGATTATGCTATTACTTAAAAATTCTAAGGATTTTATGAGTTCAATGTCAGAAAACAGGGATACATACCAAATACATATTTTCACAATATCATAGGTTTATGTTATATGCCTTAGCTATTGCATTAGGTGCTATGAAGGACATAAAATAAATACAAATAGGGATTTGATCTCATGGAGATAGTCCATTGGGAAATGGGTATAAAAATGGGTATAAAAATCACTGTGGTAGATTGTTTCTAAAGATGACATCTTATTTGCCCTTTGGAATGTGACTGTCACATCCCATCAAGAGATGGGGCCTCTTCTGCTTCCCTGCCCGTTAGGCTGGTCCTGTGACTTGCTTTGACTAATAGATTGTGGCAGCGTCGATGTTGTGTGACTTCTAGGACTAAGTATTGAGAAGTGTTAACATCTCTAGTTTCCCTTGCTTAGAAGCCAGCCATCATAACAACAAGAACAGTCACTCCTCTTGAGGGTGAGCCAGCCCCCAGCCATTGCAGCCTCCCCTGCTATGGTGCCAAATAGTAACATAATTATTTCCTGTCCTCTACTGCCAGCCAGACTGCCAAGCCTACACAATGGGGAGCAGAAACAAACTCTCCCTCTTTCAAATTGCAGAACTATAAATCAAAAAATGGTTGCTCTTTTTGTAAGCCTCTAAGTTTTGTGATGCTTATTATTACTCTGCCTTATATGTAAATATATTACAAGTCAAAATTCAGGAACCAGGTGTGGGGAGCAGCCCGGACTGGACTGAGTTACTGGAATTAAGACTTATTCTATGCATCTGCTCTCCCACAACATGGCGCTGGGAGAGAAGAAAACAGCTTCTGCACAGCTGCCTCCAGTTCAGCCAATAAACTGTAGGACTTGCTCCTGATTGGAGAGCAGCGTACTCGGCATGTGGGCAGCCGAGTTAGGATTGGTGGAGGAGGACTATAAAGGAGGAGAGAGACGGCATGCACCAGGAACATCTAAGGGGAACATCTGAAGGAACACCTGTGTAGCCCCCGAGAGAGCCGGCCGGCGGTGTGCCGCTCCCCCGCAGAAGTGGGGAATGTGGCCAGGGGGAACCGCCCTTCCACGGAGGTGGAAGGGACAGTAGCCAACCCGGGAAGAACCAGCAGCAAACCCGGGGAGGGCCGAGCAGCAGAAGAAAGAACAGCGCAGGGTCCTGTGTTGCTCCTCCACGAAGAGGGGGAGCGACATAATGGTGCCGTGACTCGGATATGAAGCCTAGGCAGGGTTTAGTGTCGTTCCTCCACAAAGAGGGGGAGCGACATAATGGTGCCGTGACTCGGATAGGAAACCTAGGACGGATAGGAAACTTAGGACGGATAGGAAACCTAGGAGGGAAAGACCGGGAAGAAGTGGGAAATTACTGGAGAGAGAGACTAGCAAAGAGCCTAGGGGAAGGCCGGACGGAAAGAGTGCCGGTGAAAAGCTAGTTAGAACCTAGGAAAAAAGCCGCGGGGGAAGAAAATTAGAAGCTAGGAAGGAGGTATTAACTGGGAACGTCTGGGAGACTCAGTCTTCCATTACGCCCACTGCTCCAACATGTCACAGACGGTACAGACAATGGAGTTCTTTGGCTACTCTTTGCCCACTGGCTACCTCTTCCTCCTGCTGGGCACCATCCTCTGTTTCTCCCTAAAGATCATCCATGGGCTAAATATGGTTTCTCTCTCTCTCTTCCTACTCCCCACCTCCTCGCAGCTTTTCCTCTAAGCAAGGGAAACGAGGGGGGAGGAAAATTCACGCATTCGTAAGAGCAATCGTAGAGACGTCCCCCTGGTTTCTACAGCAGTGGAGGCAGGTGGGACGGAAAATGCGCGAGGCTGGGGAATCGATAGAAGTGCTGAAGCTGTGGCAACTCGTTGATCAGGTGCTTCAGAACCCCACGGAAGGGATCGAGTTGTTGCTTAATGAGAGGAGTGAATTGCAGGAAGAATTATGGCAGGGCAGCCAGGAGAGCAACTATTGTAACGAACAAGTGAGAAGAAAATCAAAGAAGGATTTAGAGAGCCAGGAAGCTTATGGGGGGGAGAAGGAAGCTGAGGAGGGAACCTTGCCCCCGAGAGAGATGCCTGGCCATACAAGGCTGGCAAATTCAACCATAAAGGATGAATCACCACCCCGGTATCGCCCATTGGTACTACCAAAGTTTCCTCCTGTAAAGAAAAGCCCCTTTTTTCCACATGAGATTGAAGAAGAGTGGGAGGAAGAAGAAGGAGTGATGGAGGGAGTAGGTATGCAGGAGGAGCTAGAAAGGCCAAGAACCGAAAACAAGCAAAGGGGAGCTGTTTATAGAAAACCTGCTTGGGAGCAGTACCAGGAACCAGGCCAGGTGTTTCCTGTAATTCAGGATCCACAGGGAAACAGGGGATGGACGCCTCTTGACCATAAATTACTTAAAGAGTTGCAGCAATCAGTACAATTGTATGGGCCCCATGCAAGTTACACTCAGGCAATCCTTGATAACATTGGGCAGCAAGGCCTAATACCTGAGGATTGGAGAAATTTAGTAAAGGCGGTGTTAGGCGGGGGTGACTTCCTCTTGTGGTTAGCTGCTTATAAAGAATTTGCGCGAGAATATTCAAAGCAGAACTATCAAACAGGGAATCAAGCATGGGATGAGGAAATGTTAAATGGAGAAGGGCGATTTGCCAGTCCCGATGAGCAGGCCCGATTACCAACAGCTGTCCTCTTACAAGTGAGAGAGATAGCAAGAAGAGCCTGGAAGGTGATACCCAGAAAAGGAGAAGTAAGACACAGCCTAACTAAGATAGTACAGGGCCCTACCGAACCTTACGCTGATTTCGTGAACAGATTAATGGAAGCAGCAGGAAACATTTTCGAAACCGTGGAAGAAGCAATGCCCTTAGTCAAAAGACTGGCGTATGAACAGGCCAATAAAACATGTCGGGAAGCTCTTAGACCATGGCAGCATAAGGACATCCCTACCTTTTTGAAAATCTGTAGGGATGTCATGGATGATGTAGTTTCTGGATCACATGCTGCAGTAGCAGTAACCCGACAATTTAGACAGAACATGAGGGGACGTATATGCTTTAGATGTGGTCGAGAAGGGCATCTAATGAGGGAATGTAGGGCCAGATTTCCAGCCCGAGATCGGCAGGGCATAGAGAACTCGAGAAGACCAGGCCTTTGCCCACGCTGTAGAAGAGGGAATCATTGGGTCAGTGAATGTTACTTTAAAATAAACAGCGCAGGGTCCTGTGTCGTTCCTCCGCGAAGAGGGGGAGCGACATAATGGTGCCGTGACTCGGATATGAAGCCTAGGCAGGGTTTAGTGTCGTTCCTCCACAAAGAGGGGGAGTGACACCAGGGAGCTCGGAGGAGAGCATGATTGTGATGCATGTGAAAGGTGAGAGGGAGAGGCCAACATGGGAATCGGGAATAATGTCAACTTCCGAAGAGGATCCTTCAGACAACCTCAGGACAGGAACTCTGAGCATGGCACTGCTGGAAAGAAGCCCTATTCTCACACCGTTTGGAGAAGCCCTGTTTCCTCTCTTCCTGTTTTCCGTCACTGGTTTCTGACCCTGTGCCTGCTTAGCACTGTGGCTCTGAGATGCACTCTTCACTGTGGTGCTGTGGTAATTAAGGAGAGACCAAGCTTTGGGTCAGGCAGTTACATGGCATTGAACATATGGGAGCTCTGAACCTGAAATTTTCACCTAATGAAATGATGATGTTACCTACTTCATAGGATTGTTGGAAAGATTAGTCAAGGGAGTAGATGCGTGAGCTCCATCTGTAGCACTTCCATCTTGTTGGCCTTCAACAAATACCAGCTCCTCTTTCCCAGATCTGCCAACTGAGAATTAAATTAGCTTATCCTCTGAACTTTCTCTGCATTCTTTAACATTTCACCATGACCACGCAATGACTGAGGTTGGCTTTGCTCTTCAAATCTACCTTTGCCTCTAAGAGATACTTGAATTTGGCTTGCTACTCTTTAAGGGGTGAATTCTCCTGTTGTTTTTTTTATATATACAGTAAAACAGAGGATTTCCAAAGGAGGGGGAGTCTGACTTAGTTTTTTTTAATATTATGTATTTATTTATTTATTTGAAAGGCAGAGAGGAGAGAGAGAGACAGAGAGAGACAGAGAGAGAGAGAGTGAGAGAGATCCTCCGTCTGTTGGTTCACTTCCCAGATGGCCACAACAGCTGGAGCTGGACTCATCTGAAGCCAGGAGCCAGGAGCTTCTTCCAGGTCTCCAACATAGGTGGAGAGACCCAACCTCTTGTGCTGTCTTCCACTGCCTTCCCAGGCCATAAACAAAGAGATGGATTGGAAGAGGAGCAACCAGAACATGAACTGGTGCCCATATGGGATGTCAGTGATGCAGGCAGGCGGAGGCCTAGTCTCCTATGCCACAATGCTGGCCCCCTGAGTTAGTTTTTGAAAGAGAAGAGTTTGTCTTGAGGAATCTTAATGTGGGGAAAGTTCAGGATTAGGGAAGAGTAGATGCCCGGTGTGTGCATGGGCAGAGGAAAAGTGAGTCATGGTTTGAAAGACTGAGTGCTAGGTCAGAGTTTTAGACTTTATTCAATTGGCAGCCATTGAATATTTCAAACAGAGGGATGACATCATCACCTTTTGTGATTTTCTTGGTGGCTGTATGAATGCTCTGGAGAAAGGGAGAGATTTGAGGCAGACCAAATGACAGGAAGCTCTTGCAATAATTTGGGTGCGAGATACAAGCTTGATAAAAGGAATGGGCGCTGAGTGCAACTGCAAAAGAGAAGTCAGATTTGAGAGGTATTTTTAGAGTAGAGTTAACAGGACTAGCTGGCTACTTGGATGTAGGAAATGAGAAGGAAGAAGGAATGAAAGATGACTTTTGGGGCTGAGAAGGTATGAACTGTCTTAGACTACATAGAGTAGGAGGATTGAGACTTGGGGGATGGAGGAGAGAGGACTTTAATTAGGACATGCCGAGTTTATGTCACTCATCAGATCCATTTTCCTCCTGCCTCTGGTTGTTTCCTGAGCTCAGAAAAACGTGAATCTGAAGGTGATTAATCCAGCAGGACACGCTCCAATATATTCGGAATGCTAGCTACCCACTGCACCTGGGAGGCTGAACAAACCATTCTGCAAAATGAGCTCCCTCACATCCAAGAGGGAAAGACAAGAGAGGATCCAAAAGAGCCTCCGCGCTTCATCCGGGGGCTGCTGTGTTTAGGGAATGTGGAAGTGTTACTGATGATTTCCCAAGATGAGTCAGAGCTCCCCGCACAATCTTATTCCTCTGAGAACCTGGAGGGTGTCTCTGCTGACAGCCCACCCCTTCCTCCACTTTCTCCTTCCCCTTCCACAAATCTGGATCAGACTCAAGGATGTAGAGTACCATTTGATTTTTAGGAAGGAAATCCTGTACTTCTCTACTATTTAATCTCCACTCTACTTAATCAGCTGCCCAATCATCAATCAACAATCAATAAATTTTCTTAATCACTTTTCATTTTTTCTTTGATTCAACAAATATTTATTGAGTGTCTTCTATGTGCCAGGCAGTGCTCCAGAGGTTAGCAATCCTCCAGTGAGTAAAATAGAATACTTTTTTTTTTTTTTAAATTTTCATGTATTTATTTATTTATTTATTTATTTTTTTGACAGGCAGAGTGGACAGTGAGAGAGAGAGAGACAGAGAGAAAGGTCTTCCTTTTGCCGTTGGTTCACCCTCCAATGGCCGCCGCGGCCGGCGCACTGCGCTGATCCGATGGCAGGAGCCAGGAGCCAGGTGCTTTTCCTGGTCTCCCATGGGGTGCAGGGCCCAAGCACCTGGACCATCCTCCACTGCACTCCCTGGCCACAGCAGAGGGCTGGCCTGGAAGAGGGGCAACCGGGACAGAATCCGGCGCCCCGACCGGGACTAGAACCCGGTGTGCCGGCGCCGCTAGGCGGAGGATTAGCCTAGTGAGCCGCGGCGCCGGCCTAAAATAGAATACTTTTTTAAAAAAAGATTTATTTATTTATTTAAAAGTCAGAGTTACAAAGAGAGAAGGAGAGGCAGAGAGAGAGAGAGGTCCTCTATCTGCTAGTTCACTCCCCAATTGGCCACAATGGCTGGTGCTGCACCGATCCAAAGCCAGGAGCCAGGAGCTTCTTCCAGGTCTTCCCACATGGGTACAGGGGCCCAAGGACTTGGGCCATCTTCTACTGCTTTCCCAGAGAGCTGGTTCAGAAGTGGAACAGTCAGGACTTGAACTGGTGCCCATATAGGATGCCAGCACTGCAGGTGGCGGCTTTACCCGCAACACCACAGCACCAGCCCCAACAGAATATATTTTAAATCATGGCATGTGTTTTCCTGGGTGTGAGATATCTACACATATGCTGGTCAGGTTTTTTTTTTTTTTTTTCTACCACAATGACATATACTGTAGCAACTAACTTTATAAAAAGAAAAATGTATTTGGTTCACTGTTTTGCAGGTTCAAGCCCAAGATCCTGTGGCCTCATTAGTTTGGCTTCTGGTAGGGGTGGCAGATAGCAATGGCAGAGCAGGTACAGAGGATCATGTGGGGATCCAGGGAGCAAAGAATGTAAGTGAGCCCAAACTCAGGGTTTGATAACGACTCTTTCACAAAAACTCCAGGGTCACACAAGGATACCTTTCAAGGGCACAACCCCAGTGACCTAACGAGTTCCTACTAGGCCCCATCTCCTAAAGGTTCTACCACCTCCAATAGCACAGCCCAGAGGGGCCAGGCTTTTGATATGTGGAGTTTTTCAAGGCACCAAAGCTGAAACCATAGCAGTGCATGTACAGTATAGGGATGCGAGACAAAGGACCAGGATGCTTTTGTACTTGTGGAGTATAGGACCCTCCATCAGCTTTAGAGGGCTACCAACGTTCAGGGAAACAGAGGATCAGTTCAAGCTGGAATACCAAGGAGGGCTCCAGAGAAAGGGGGGTGGGGTGGGCAGCACTGTGGCACAGCAAGTAAAGCCACTGCCTGCAGCACAACATCCCATATGGACGCTGGTTTGAGTCCTGGCTGCTCCACTTCTGATCCAGCTTCCTGCTAATGTGCTGGGGAAAGCAGTGGAAGATGACCCAAGTCCCTGGGTCCCTGCCACCCATGTGGGAGACCAGGAAGAAGCCCCTGGCTCCTGGCTTTGGCCTGGCCCAGCCTGGGTCATTGCTGCCATTGGGGAATGAGTTAGTGGATGGAAGATCTCTCTGTCTCCTCTGTAACTCTGCTTTTCAAACAAACAAACAAATAAGTAAATTTTAGGAAAAAAAGAAGAGAAAGAGAATTTACATCGATACCAGGAAGAGCATTTCAGACAGAAAAAGAACACGAGGGCCTGTGCAGAGTTGGCACTGGTGGGCATGATGGGTTTGAGATATGTTGGTAAAACCAGATGTATTCGTGCAATGCACCTGTGTTAGAGGGGAACAACAAATGAGGCTGAGTGAATCCAATAGGAAAAAAATGTTTTAAAGTCTTGAAACCAAGCAGGGAAACGTAGCTGTGATTCAGTAGCCAAGTGGAAGATACTGAGTGCACATGAGCTGGGAATGACAGGAGACATCAATGAGGAACCTGACAGATGCTCTCTGGAGTGCACAGGGTTTTGAATCTCAAGTGTGGGACCCCTCGACTTGTCCTTCTCAGGATGGCCTGGAGGCAGGAATTGTGTCAATGATGGGTTGACAATTTAGAAGGACAAAAATGCAGTCAGTAAGAGCAATCAAGGCAGCGGAGAGCTTGAAGGCAAATTGTTGAGGATCAAAACTAACTTCAAGCATTTGAAGCATTTGAAGGACCTCTTTCTACCTCTCTGACCAGCTCTGAATGGCCCGGCTTGGTAGAACTAGCACCAGCAATAACACAGGGAAACATGTTTTGGCTCCTTCTAAGGCATAGCTTTCTAAGAGAGCTGCCATCAGCAGGTAGTGTGTTCTCCATCATATAACAGAAGTGTCATGGAAGAGATACACATTTGACAGGCCACTGGACTGGCTATAATGTGGTGCCCCTTCAAGCACGACAGTCTGTTTCGCAAGTCAAGTTCAAGTCCTCAAGCGTCTGAAGTCAGCAGCAGCACAACAGGCAATGGTCATTGTGGCTTCACAAAGCAAACCCTTGCTCTGGGGTGCACGAGTCTGCTTCTTCCCTGCCATGTGCCAACAAAATATGGGGTATCCCAGGCTCACCCCACAGAATGGGTGTTTTGAGTGTAGGGATAATAATAGTTTTGTAATAAAACCAGAGCCATCGTTCTTGTCAGTGAAGTGTGTTTTGCTCTTTTAGTTTTGTTTTGTTTTTGAATGGGTGCCAAACTTTTATAGGCGAGAAAAGAGAAGAAAGAAAGGAAATGTATAATGTGGTTCTAAATGATTTTACCACATATCTGATTAGCTCTCTAGGGGAAAGATAAAAGCTTAATCGGCTCACATAAGAAAGGGCTTGTAGAAAGGAGACTCACTTAACTAATGATTAGGAAGTTAGGCTGAGTTGCAGAGTCTCTTCTTTGTAGTTAAGTAGTGAGATAACTACCATTATTATGGGAAAATGCACACTATTACTGAGACCATAACTGTAACATGGCCATGACTTGCAAAGCATATCTTATTTTTAAAGACATTAAATTTGGGATGCCTAATTTACCAAACGTGTACTATCCCTGCACTGCTATTCACACACCAAACATGACACAGATGCAGCAAAACGTCAAGAAGCTTCTCTACTGAGCAACATACCACTGCATAGCAACACCCCAACTTCTTCACCTGCCGTCTATTTCTGGAGGCTCTCTAGCTGGACCGAATGTTCATTCAAAAAGGTCACCAGTGATTTGCTAATCATTAAATCCATGGCCATTCTCCTTTGTTCTCAATTATTTTGTTGCCTCTGTAGCATCTCACACAACCATCTTCTTTTTGAAAAAATTTTACTTACATTTTCAGAGAAAGAGAGAGAGAGAGTGAGAGAGGTCTTCCATTGCTGGTTCACTCCCCAATGCCCACTGGGCTGAAGTTGGAAGCTAGGAACTCAATACAGATTTCCTGCACAGGTGGCAGGGACCCAATCACCTGCTGCCTCCCAGGGTCTGCATTAGCAGGAGTCTGCAATCAGGATCTGGAGCTGGGAGCTGAACCAGGTACTTTGATGTGGGAGTCTTATCATAGCCTTCCTAACTACTAGTCTAAACACCTGCCCATACACCGCCTTTTTGAAACTCGGTGTTTACTTGGCTTTTGGGTTGCACTGCTCTTCTCATTTCCTTGCTGGTTCTCTGACCACTCCCTTTCTCTGTGCACTGTGCCTTGTCCCTCTCTGATTCTATTTGCTGTGCACATCTTCAACCAACACATCAATGTAGATGATTCCCTGAGGCCTCACACCCAGACACATACCTCATGCATAGCTGGAGCTAAAACACTTAATGAATCCTTATGTTCACATATGCAGCAGTAATTTATTTTTTTATTTCATACCTCTAATTCTCTCTGCTCATTTAAACCTGGGTATTTTCAACCCCCAAACTTCTGAAGTTAAATTAATCATGCTTAACAAGTTCAACTGTCAGAAATCTGCACTTCTGTAATTACCTTCCAACCAGGAGAAAAATCTCTTGTCTGCTTTTTCTGACTTTCTGATTATTCTTGCTCATACCCAGAGCCTCAAATTCACTTTTGACTCACTTGACCTGCCCTTAGTTCTTTCTTCCTTGGATCTTCATTTAATTTCTCCTTCTTTTCTATCCTTTTTTTTTTTTCCTGTCATTTTCCTAATCCATGACTTACAAAGGCTGGGATGATGAATGTGGGTCTCCCAAGAGATTTTCTATTTAGAAGGCAATTAAATGAAGAAAAGTCCCCCCCACCTAGCATCAATCTTTCCGGCTTACCATCTCTGGATTGATATTCCTATAACTGGCTTTTTGTCACTGAAAAATACAAATCCTCAAAAATTTTAATGGTTCTCCTTCCCGACCGATTCCAGTCTAAACACCTGGAGTGGTGTTCCAAGCGCCCAGTGTCCAGCTTCCAGTTTTCCTCCCACTATACGCCTCTCTACCTCCATTCTAACCAGAGCTAGCTAATCATCATCTTCTTTAATACTTTATTCCATGTGGATATATTTTTCCCAAATGAACTATAAACTTCTTCTAGACTAGTACTAAGGCTTTTCATACTATGATTCATCTAAGAATGACCAGCAGGTTGCCATGCAAATAGCCTGGCTGGAAACAGCTATCCTCTTTCTTGGGTTGTACTAATTCCAGGAATCAGAGGATTGTCTTCCATTACCAGGTCACTGATGTGGGATTGGAAGACCCACTCAACTGAAAAAAGTGGTCACATCACAGTGTGATGCTCTCGGAAATTTCCAAGAGTGTCATACCCAGGGACCTGTTCTGTTGGACCTTAATGTCAAAAGTACAATATACTTAGGAGAAGTCGACAGGCTTCTGTCCTGCTTCTCCTGCATCGCCATTGACTTCTTAATCGCTAAATCCAGTAGGTAATTTATAGGCTCTGTTTTACTGGGTCTCTTCTGGCACCTATTGTCATTCCTTCATTCTTTTTTTTTTTTTTTTAAGATTTATTTGTTTATTTGAAAGGCAGAAGGAGAGAGAGAGAGAGAGAGAGGTCTTCCATCTGCTGATTCACTCCCCAAATGGCCGCAACAGCTGGAGCTGGGCTGATCCCATTTGAAGCCAGGAGCCTGAAGCCTCTTCTGGGTCTCTCACCCAGGTACAGGGGCCCAAGCAGATGGCCATTCTCTACTGCTTTCCCAGGTCATAGCAGAGAGCTGAATTGGAAGTGGAGCAGCTGGAACTTGAACCAGTGCCCATATGGTATGTCTTACCTGCCATGCCACAGCATTGGCCCCCATTACATTATTCTTACAACTGTTCTGCTGATTTTCTTCTTCTCACTTGCTTCCTACTTCTCTAATCTCTCCCATATTTCCTTTGCCATTGCTCTTTCCCCAAATATGACTCTGGTCCTTTTCTCTGTTGCCATAGTCTTTTGATAATCACAAATATCTCTTTGATCTGACTACTCTCTGTATGTGTAAGGCTCCAAAATATAATATACTAGTCCAGACCCCTCTGCTGAACCTCAATTACCTGAAAGACATTTTGATTTGGTCTCATCGGAGTCTCAAACCTGGCACAACTACCGTGGAACCGTTTATGTGACCTGCCCGGCTCTGTAGAACACCTGCTCATTTTCAGTTCTGCTTGGCTGGCTCCTTACAACCGGTGGTGATGAACATTTTGCATTCACATACCCTAAAATAATTTGGATAAACTATATATGCATCCTTTCACATTTTTTAATTGACAACTAAATTTTCTGTTCTAAGTTTATGTAATTCAAAAGATATCGTTAACATATCATAACTATTAACATTTTAAAAATAAAAACACTATAGAATTAAAAAAAATCCAGTGAAATATTAGTTACTAATTTTATACTATTCATACTGTTCATTTGATATTATTCATTCAAAAATATGTGGACAGGTTCTTTTATTATTGTATAAATTTAAGACATGTGATGCGATGTTTTGATATGCATATTGAAGTGATTACTACAGACAAAAAAAATTGCCTTGCCTAGTTTTCCTTCTTTCTTTCTTTCTGTTTCTAATAAAAGTAACTAAAATATACTCTCTAGCAAATTTCTAAAGTACAATGCAATATCACTGCTCACAGTCCTCCCAATATAGTGGGAGATTAGTAGTATTTTGTTGAGAATCTGCATTTTTGTTCATTAAGGATATGGGTCTGTAGTTTTGTGATGTGCCTTTGTTGGTTTTGGTATCAGGGTAATGCTGGCCTCGTTTGGCAGAATCCCATCCTGTTTAGTATTTTAGAATAGTCTGAAGAGTCTGGGAGTTACTTCCTCTTTGAATGTTTTGTAGAATTCAGTAGTGAAGCCATCAGGTCTCCAACTTTTCGCTGATGGAAGACTTTTGATTACTGCTTCAATCTCATTGCTTGTCATGGCTCTGTTTAGATTGCCTATAGCTTCTTGATTTAATTTGGTAGATTATATGAGTCAAGGAATTTATCCATTTGTTCAAGGTTTTCCAGTTTATTCATTTTTTTTGAGTTATTTTATTTATTTGAAAGACAGCGTTATGGAGAGAGGTAGAGGCAGAGAGAGAGATGTCTCCCATCCGATGGTTCACTCCCCAGACAACCACAATGGCCAGAACTGCGCCGATCCGAAGCCAGGAGCCAGGAGCCAGGAGCCAAGAGCCAGGAGCCAGGAGCCAGGAGCTTCTTCCAGGTCTCCCACATGGATGCAGGGGCCCAAGCACTTAGACCATCTTCTACTGCTTTCCCAGGCCAGAGCAGAGAGCTGCATCGGAAGAGAAGCAGCCAGGACTAGAACCGGTCGGTGCCCATATGGGATGCGGCACTTCAGGCCAGGGCTTTAACCCGCTGCGCCACAGCGCCGGCCCCAGCACATAGTTCTTCACAGTGGTTTCTTATGATTCAGTGGTGTCAGTCTCCCTTTTTATTTTTTAAAGATTTATGTATTTATTTATTTGAAAAGCAGACAGAGTTACAGAGAGATAGAAAGGGAGAGATAGAGAGGTCTTCCATCCATTGGTTCATACCCCAAATGGCTGCAATGGCTGTGCTGGTCTGAAGCCAGGAGCCAGGAGCTTCTTCTGGGTCTCCCAGAATGGTGCAGAGGCCCAAGGACTCGGGCCATCTTCTGCTGGTTTCCCAGGTGCATTAACATAGAGCTGGATCAGAAGTGGAGCAGCTGGGATTCGAACAGATGCCCAAATGGGGTGCCAGCATCGAAGGCAACAATTTAACTCGCTACACCACAGCGCCAGTCCCATAATGTCTCCTTTTTTATCTCTAACTTTATTTATTTGAGTTTTTTCTCTTTTTTTCAACTTAGTCTGACTAGAGGTTTATCTAGTGCTTATCCTTTCTAAATGCCAACTTTTTGTTTTGTTGATATTTTGTATGTTTTTAGTTTCAATTTCATTTATTTCTGCTCTGTTTCTTACTATTTCTTACCTCCTGCTGATTTGAAGTTTGGTTTGTTCTTGTTTTTCTAAGACTTCAAGATGCATCATTAGATCTTTAATTTGGGACATTTCTCTTTTTTTACTGTAAGCACTTCATGCTAAAAACTTCTCTCTTAGTACTGCTTTTGCTGTATCCTGCAGGTTTTGATATGTTGTGTTTTCATTTTCATTTATTTCAAGAATGTTTTTCGGCCGGCGCCGCAGCTCCCTAGGCTAATCCTCTGCCTGCAGCGCTGGCACACCAGGTTCTAGTCCTGGTCAGGGAGCCGGATTCTGTCCTGGTTGCTCCTCTTCCAGTCCAGCTCTCTGCTGTGGCCTGGGAGTGCAGTGGAGGATGGCCCAAGTGCTTGGGTCCTGCACCCGCATGGGAGACCAGTAAGAAGCACCTGGCTTCTGGCTTCAGATCGGCACAGCACTGGCCGTAGCGGCCATTGTGGGGGTGAACCAACAGAAGGAAGACCTTTCTCTCCGTCTCTCTCACTGTTTAACTCTGCCTGTCAAAAAAAAAGTTTTTGATTTCCTTTTTAAATTCTTCAATGACCCATTGATCATTTAGTAGCATGATGTTTAATTTCCAAGAATTTATGAGTGTTCTATTGTTTTTCCTGTTGCTGATTTCTAATTTTAGTCCTTTATGGCCTGTGAAGATACATGGCATGACTTTAATCTTTTAAAATTCTCTGAGACTTGATTAGTGGCCTAATATGTGGTCTATTCTAGAAAACGTTCCATGTGTTGATGACAAGAATGTGTATTCTGTAGCTATTGGGTGGAATGTCCTGTAAATGTCTGTTAGGTCCATTTGCTCAATACTATGTTTTAACTCCAATGTATCTTTATTGATCTTCTGTCTGGTTGATCTGTCCATTGATGAGCGTGGGATGTTGAAGTCACCCACTAATATTGTATTGGAGTCTATCTCTCCCTTTACGTCTAATAATATTTTCTGCATGTATCTGGGTGGTCTTGTGTTGGGTGCACATATATTTATGATTGCTATATCTTCTTGCTGAATTGAACATTTTATCAAAATATGATGTCATTCTTTAACTCTTTTTAGTCTGTTTTATCTGATATCAGGTTAGCTACGCCTGCTTACTTTTGGTTTCCATTTGCTGGGTGTATCTTTTTCTAACCTTTCACTTTCAGTCTGTGTGCATCTCTGGGAAATGAGTTTCTTGTAAGTAGCATACAGTGGGGTTGTGGTTTTTTGTCCATTTAGTCAAGCTAAATCTTTTGGTTGGTGAATTTTACTCATTTACTTTCAAGATTAGTCTTGATGGATAAGAAGTTAGACCTGTCATTTTATTGATTGGATAATGATTCTACCTGCTCTGTTAGTGAATTTGGTAGTGTCATGTGTTTTCATGATGTTTTCTTTTCTATTTTTAATTAACTAAATTTATTATTTGAAAGGTAGAGTTACAGAAAGGCAGAGGCAGAGAGAGAGAGAGAGAGAGAGAGAGAGAGAGACAGAGCTCCTCCATCTGCTGATTCACTCTCCAATAGCTGCAACAGCTGGAGCTGGGCTGAGCCAAAGCCAGGAGCCAGGAGCTTCTTCCAGGTCTCCCACTTGGATTCAGGGGCCCAAGGACTTGGGCCATCTTCTAC
Organism: Oryctolagus cuniculus; assembly: GCF_051225735.1. Lineage (NCBI taxonomy): Eukaryota > Metazoa > Chordata > Mammalia > Lagomorpha > Leporidae > Oryctolagus > Oryctolagus cuniculus. Next base: position 115,815,283 of record NC_142867.1, read on the forward strand.
TTCTTTCCCAGGCCATATCAGAGAGCTAGATTAGAAGTGGAGCAGCTGGGACTTGAACTGGTGCCCTTATGGGATGCTGGCACTGCAGGCGGCTTTACCCCCTATGCCACAGCACCGGCCTGATGTTTACTTCTAATGCAGGATGGCCTTCAGAATTTCTTATAAGGCTGGTCTGGTGGTGGTGAATTCTCTGTTTTTCTTATCGGGAAAATACTTTAGTTCTCCTTCACTTTTAAAGGATAACTTTGCTGGATATAATATTTTTGGTTGGAAGCTTTGTGTTTTTCTTTTAAGACCTTGAATGTCTCATCCACTGTCTTCTTGCTTGTATGGTTTCCACTGGTAGAAAACTATTCTTAATGGTTTAAAAGTTTACGTATTTTTCCTTGAACTTGTTAATTCCATTTAACTTTCACCACTTTAGGGCTTGGAAATCTTTTATTGACAACATTTCATTCTTCTCTGTAACAAAATTTAAATTGATGGGGGCCAGCCCTATGGCACGGTGGATCAAGCTGCTGCTTACAAAGCTGACATCCTGTCCGAGTGCCAGTTTAAGTCTCTGCTGCTCTGCTTCCCATCCAGCTTCCTACTAATGCACCTGGGAAGACTGTGGATACTGGACCAGGCACTTGGGCCCCTGCCATCCATGTGGGAGATCAGGATGGAGTTCATAGCTACTGGTTTTGACCTAATCAGAGCTCTTGTGGCCGTTTAGTGAGTGAAGCAGCAGATGGAAGATCTTTTGCTCTCTGTCTCTCCCTCTCTTTTTGTCATTCGACTTTTCAAATAAATAAGTATGTGTATATATATATATATTAAAATTTTATTTTGTAGGCCAGCACTGTGGCACAGTGGGTTAGGCCATGTCTGCAGTGCCAGTATCCCATGTGGGCACTGGTTTGAGTCCTGGCTGCTCTACTTCTGATCCAACTCCCTGCTAATGTGCCTGGGAAAGCAGCAGCAGAGGACGGTCCAAGTCCTTGAGCTCTTGCACTGATGTGGGAGACCTGGAAGAGGCTCCTGGCTCCTGGCTGCAGACTGGCCCAGACTGGCCATTTCAGCCATCTGGGAATGAACCAGCAAATAGAAGATCTCTCTGTGTCTCCTCCCTCTCTCTCTCTGTAGCTCTGACTTCCAAATAAATAAATAAGTAAATCTTAAAAAAATGTTTTTTGATACCATAAATATCTAAGTGTTCCAAATGAGTTAGGACAATAATTATTAGTAGTGCACAATTAGCAAAAATATATATGTGGGGAGCAACCCGGACTAGACTAAGTTACTGGAATTAAGACTTATTCTATGCATCTGCTCTCCCACAATATGGCGCTGGGAGAGAAGAAAACAGCTTCTACACAGCTGCCTCCAGTTCAGCCAATAAACTGTGCTCCTGATTGGAGGAGAGCAGCGTACTCGGCATGTGGGTAGCAGAGTTGGGATTGGTGGAAGAGGACTATAAAGGAGGAGAGAGACGGCATGCACCGGGAACATCTATCTGAAGGAACACCTGAGCAGCCCCCGAGAGAGCCGGCCGGCGGTGTGCCGCTCCCCCGCGGAAGTGGGGAATGTGGCAGGGGGAACCGCCCTTCCACGGAGGTGGAAGGGACGGTAGCCTACCCGGGAAGAACCAGCAGCAAACCCGGGGAGGGCCGAGCAGACAAAAGAACAGCGCAGGGTCCTGTGTCGTTCCTCCACGAAGAGGGGGAGCGACAATATATTAATAAAACCATGTAGCAGTGCACATTTAACAAAACATATGATCAGATATTTATGATTATTAGACATAAAATTACATTTTATTAAAGATGTATCACTTTTTGAGATAGATTGGGTTTTATTTTTTCCCCAATCACTTTATGTATCTGTGATTGAATATAACATATTATTGGAATAAAACAGAGTTTAGCATTATTTCTATTCTTATTTTTTCTTTTTTTTAAAGAATTAGTTTATTTATTTGAAAGACAGAATTACAGAGAATAGTAGAGCCAGAGAGAGAGAGGTCTTCCATTCTGCTGGTTCACTCTCCAAATGACTGCAACTACCAGAGCTGAGCTGATCCAAAGCCAGGAGCCAGGAGTTTCTTCCGGGTCTCCCATGTGGGTGCAGGGGCCCAAGGAGTTGGGCCATCTTCTACTGATTTCCCAGGCCATAGCAGAGAGATGGATTGGAAAAGGAGCAGCCGGGACACAAACTGGCATCCATATGGGATGCCGGTGCTGCAGGCTGGGGCTTTAACCCACTGTGTCACAGTGCTGGCCCCTATTCTTATTTTTTTTCTAAGTTACATGTCGAAACAACATATTGACATCATTTAGAAAATGCAAAAGTATCTATTTACCTAGTCATTATAATCATTCACTTTCTGATCATGATATATTAAGTACTCCCCCCTCCTATTTTTAGCAGGCCAGAAAATGTTATCCTGGGACAAACACTATAGAACAATTGGGCTGGGTGAGTACTGTGCCTGTCTTTGGTGAAGTCAGAAGAGGGTGATTTGGAAAGGGGACTTGAAGGAGCTAGTAAGAGGCCTGCTTGTGGACACCTCCTCAGTGGTTTTTGGAAAGACATATATAGACTTTTATTTCCTTAAATTCCTCATGACTAAAACAATCATGGGTGTGTTTTGTTGTCCACTTTCTTTTTCACTTCTTTTTTCCTCCCCTAATTCTGAGAATCAAGCTACACTCCAGAAACCTAAGTGCAAAGTTTGTCAAATAGTTACCTCTTTCTCAACCCAGCCAACAACATTGCTTCTTCAAAAGCATTTCACTGAAATTATATATTACGTGGTACAGTACACTGTCACCAGAAGCAACTAGAGGAGGCTGGCATCATGGTGGCCATAGAGAGTAGAACTAGATTTATTAAACACACTGTAAAGGGCCGGCACCGTGGCTCACTTGGTTAATCCTCCACCTGCGGCGCTGGCATCCCATATGGGCACTGGGTTCTAGTCCTGGTTTCTCTTCTTCCAGTCCAGCTCTCTGCTGTGGCCCAGGAAGGCAGTGGTGGATGGCCCAAGTGCTTGGGTCCCTGCACCCGCATGGGATACCAGGAGGAAGCACCTGGCTCCTGGCTTTGGATGGGTGTAGCGCGCCGCCATGGCAGCCATTTGGAGGAAGACCTTTCTCTCTCTCTCTCTCCTTCTCTCTCTCTCTCTCTCTTTCTCTCTCACTGTCTAACTCTATCTGTCAAATAAATAAATAAATAAACCACCCTGTAAGGGAGCGAGTCAGGTAGGGACTGACTACTGGGGCTGGCCAAGGCCAAAGTCAGGAGTCAGGAACTCCATCCAGGCCTCCCACATTGGAGGCAGGGACCCAAGGACTTGAACCACGATCTGCTGCCTTCCAAGGGCATTAGCAGAAAGCTGGATCAGAAGCGAAGGAGCCGAGACTTGATCCCAGGCACTCCCAGTGTAACCTGATGTGCACAGCACCTGCCCCAACTTCAACTTTTAATTCAAAATGATCCAAATATCACTTCCACAGACCAGCTTTCCCAGGATTTTCTCCTTTTGTGCCTCCAGAGCACTCTGTACTCATATAAGCATCTGCAAAGTAATTACTTGTATACCAGCTACTACTCAGTGGCGTTCCTGATGATCTAAATTTTATCTAATTCATTTAAAAAATTGAGAGAGGGAAAGAGAGAGAGAGAGAGAGATCTCCCATTTTCCATTTGCTGACTCACTGCCCACATGCCCATAACACCCAGAGCTGGACCAGGCCAAAGTCAGGAGCCAGGAACTCCATTCAGGTCACCATGTAGGTGGAAGGGGCCACCACCTGTTGCCTCCCAGGACACATTAGCAGGAAGCTGGATTGTTAACTGCAGCACGCTGATGCGGGATGTAGGATTCCCAGGTGCAGCTAAACCCACTGCATCTCAATGCCTGCTCTTGGGTTATAGACTTTCATCTGCCACCAAAAATTGGGGGTAATTGGAAGACATTTGTTTAACTTCCCTGGGCCCTGAAAAAGATTCCCCAGTGATATCTAAGACAACTTCCAGCTTTAAAAATCCTTAACTAGAAAAGAAATTGAAGGAAAAATAAAAAACCAAAAATCTTTAGCTGGAAGGCAGCTATGACTGGCTTAGAGAAACCCAATGTATTTTAAATATTACTGTCAGCAGTAGCATCCTAAGGCTGACAGAAGATAAAAAGCCTGACCTTATGGAAAAGAGGAAGTAGCAGGGAACAAGAGAAGCAAAGCATTTTAACCCCACACACAATGCTGTCCTTTGTCATTTGCCTAAAACTGGCTCCAGAGATTTTGTGAGAAATGAAAATGAAGCGCCATTCTCCTGACTACAAGATGAAACAGGGGTGACTCTTTCTTTCCATTAATTCATTTAGCAACAGAACAAATTGACTTGATAACGTTGATCAAAGAGGACGCATGCTTCCATCCCCCGCAGACCTTGTAACTCCCAGGTTCAAAGAGGAAGTCAGGGAAAAATGGGTTTTGAAATCTGCTTCTCAAAGTGGCCTCTATTGCAGTTTAATTTAATTTGCTAGCATTTCACCTCTGCCTTTGGTGGGTGGATTAGATGAAAGAAAATCGTATCTGGGAGAGCTAGGTTGCAGGGCTTGTTTAAGCCTCCCTCCTGAAGGTGCACGTGAACATGGATGCCGCCAACTGTCCTCGGGAAACTTCCCAGATGACCTCCTCTGGAGCCAGTGTCTCTGCTTGTGCGTCTGCTATATAAATAGACACAGCCTTCCTAGTGGCAGAGCGAGCCTGCCTGCCAGATTGTTCCTGAACTGTGTACATTTGGAACAGCGGGGACTGGTGTGTTCATCTCCAGCCTTTGCAGCTGGTCTTTCCAATCATGAAATTGTCCAAACTCTGCAACCTTGCACAGCACCTGGCCAACACAGTCCCACAAATATTTGTTGACTTAACTGACCTCATCCAGTCTCCTTCCTCGTGCAAGAATCCTTCTGTAGGTCTCTTGAGTGCCTGTTCAGCTTCTGATGCAACACTGAAAAGGGACAGTGTGAGGGAATGCTTATTCTTTCATGGATCTAATCCTTTCCTCCCGGCCCGCATGCACCACAGGTCTGGGTTAAAGAGCAGTGGCGTTTGACAGAATTGTTCCCATTGACAGCTTGTCAGCCCTAATTGACACCTGTTGTTTATAGCCTGTCCAGTCCCCTACACCCTCTATTATACAGCTTGCTTCTTTTCTGGGGTACTGAGTCCTCTTCCCAACTCTTGTTTCTGACATGTGCAGGATTCAGGATAAGAGTTAAGATAAAGGCCCCCATAACATGTACCTAAATTTATTTAAGAGTATGAGCAAGCAAATTTTCACTTAAAACATGCTCTATGCTTTACTTTTGGAATGCCAAAATCTAAAAGTACCCAGAAGCTATGGTTTTTATATGACTAAGAGTCAGCAAAACAGGACCAGCACTGGATTAAGCCGCCACCTGCAAAGCCAGCATTCCATCTGAGCACCTGTTTGCTACACTTCTGATCCAGCTCCCTGCTAATGAGCCTGAGAAGACAGCAGAAGATGGCCCAAGTGTTTGAGTCCTTGTAACACATATGGTAGACTAGGACGGAGTTCCAGGCTCCTCGCTTCAGCCTGGCCTAGTTCTGGCCATCACGGTCATTTGAACAATGAGCCAGGAGATGGAATATTTCTTTCTCTACCTGTCTCTCCCTTTCTCTCTGTCACTTTGCCTTCAATAAATACAGCAATTTTTAAAAATTCTGCAAAAATATCAAATATAATTGAACTGAATTATTTTTACACGTCTAGGTGTGATGTTGATGGACTGACCATGATCAGATGCATAGTAACAGACATATTTCATAATTATTGTATATTTATTCCAAAAGCTATATCTGTCTTATTTTCATCTTAGTACACTCACTAGTTATGTTATTATAACTTTTTCATATAATTGTCATTCTATTGACTGTAATCAAAAGCATGGGTCAGCACATTTTTTTTTCCTTTTCAAAGATTTATTTGAAAGGTAGATTTACAGAGAGAGAGAGAGGCAGAGGGAGAGAGAAGTCTTCCATTCACTGGTTCACTACTCAAATGGTTGTAACAGCTGGAGCTGGGCCAGGCTGAAGCCAGGAGCTAGGAGCTTCTTCTGGGTCTCTCACATGGGTGCAGGGGCCTATACTTGGGTCATCGTCTGCAGCTTTCCCAGGCTCATTAACAGGGAGCTGGATGGGAAGTGAAGCAATTGGAACTCAGACCAGCATCCATATGGTATGGTGGCACTGCAGGCGGCAGCCTTATCCACAATGCTACAGTACCTGCCCTGTAAATTTATGTATTATTTAAACAAAATTGAAATTTTCATTTTGGCAGGAAAGTATATGTATCTAACTAGCATTTTTTTTAACAAAAAATAGAAATATTTATGACCACAGTGTTCAATGATCATCCAGCTTCCTAGGTAAGGAATCAGGATTGTACTTCATGCATAGGTATTTATGTCTACACCTAAGTGTATATAACTGTTTAAGAACAACAGGAATTCTTTAATATTTAATATCTCAGCTTGTGACTATGGAGCTAATTTGTGAATATGGAGCTAATTTGTGAATATCTATGAAACTGTACAATGAAATATGAAAAGAAATTAGTAAGTGTGCAATTAGCACTACTGAGAAGGAAATACTTCACTAGGCTAGAATCTATAGTTTTTTATGCTACATGAGATGAAGGACATGTCACATTATTAAAATATAAAAATGCAAAATTACCTAGGTGCTGGCTCCCTTGTTTAATTGCCTCTGTGGTTGAAGTCCTGGGTCTACTCCAAAGTGGTATCTCTTTCCAATGATGGGGCAGCATAAACCACAAAACACCATGTTGATGCAGTTTGTCTTGTGTTGTGAAGACACAGGGCAAGCTATGTGAGAAGTATTTCTCTCGGGCCTGACTAGTGTTGGCTATAGGAGTGGATGTTTAGGTTCATGGAAGTGTTGTGAAATGTTATTCCTTAGTGACAGATGGGTTCGTAAATAAGTGTGTGGTGTGCATTTGTGCTTGTGATACGCAAGGTTCCTAAAATCTCAGTCCACAGCAGGGATAAGTCATATTCCTTTCCTTTGTATTAAGAAATAGATTCAAGGTAGGAGACAACAGAAGTTAGAACAATGAGATTACTTGTAGAAATTTATTGGAGGGGCCTACACTGTGACGCAGCAGGTTAACACCCTGACCTGCAGTGCCGGCATCCCATATGGGTGCTGGTTTAAGACCCGGCTGCTCCACTTCCAATCCAGCTCTCTGCTATAGCCTGGGAAAGCAGTAGAAGATGGCCCAAGTGCTTGGGTCCCTGCACCTGCATGCGAGACCCCGAGGAAGCTCCTGGCTCCTGACTTCGGATCGGCGCAGCTCCGGCATCGAGGCCAATTGGAGAGTGAACCGGCAGATGGAAGACCTTTCTCTCTCTGCCTCTCCTTCTCTCTCTGTGTAACTCTGACTTTCAAATAAATAAATAAAATCTTTTTAAAAAAATAAATTTATTGGAATTATTGGGAAAAGAAGGCTCTCCCCCCATGGAATTGTTAACGTGGAGGCTGTAGGCTTAGAGCTCTGGCAGAAATTTTTTGATGTAATGAAGGTGTAAGAGGAATTCTAAGCCGAGACATGGGAAACAATGGATTCAAAATGTCATTATTTGAGGTCTTAGATCCTGCTGCGGCTCTAGTCTTTGTAGTTGTGGGAACTATAAAGTTCCTTTTCTTCTTAAACTTGGATTGTTAACACTTGTAACCTAAAGTGTTCCAATTCATATATGACCCTTGCAGCCCATAGAATCTCTTGCTTTCATTAAATTCACTCTTTGCTTCAATTATCCTGTGCTCTTCTCAGCCTTCCTGTTAGACTGCAAATTCCTTGAGGGAGCTTTCTCACTTCTGCTTGAAGCTCTTGAGGCTTGTGATCAACAAATGGAACTCAATGAAAAAGAAAGCAGTAATGTAGGTGGTTGATGCAGCAATTAAGATGGTGCTTGGGGGGCCAGTACCATGGCAATAATGGGCTAAGCCTCCGTCTGTAGCGCCAGCATCCCATATGAGTGCTGGTTCTCGTCTGGGCTGCTCCTCTTCTGATCCAGCTCTCTGCTATGGCCTGGGAAAGCAGTAGAAGACAGACCAAGTCCTTGGGCCCCTGCACCCATGTGAGAGACTCAGAAGATGCTCCTGGCTCCTGGCTTTGGACCAGCTCAGCTCTGGCCATTGTGGCCATATGGGGAGTAAACCAGTGGATAGAAGACCTTTCTCTCTCTGTCTCTCCCTCTCTCTGTAACTTCACCTCTCAAATAAATAAACAAAATCTTAAAAACAAACAAACAAAAAAAGATGCTGCTTGGAATGCCTGCATCTCATATCAGCGAGAGCCTGGGTTGGGGTTAGGGGTAGGGTTAGGTATGGGGTTAACTCCATTCCTGTGTCTAACTTTCTGCTAATGTGTATCTGGCGGGCAGTGGATGATGAGTAGTGGGTCCCTGCCACTCATATGTGAGTAGAATGAGTTCTCAGCTCCTTGGTATCTGGGGATTTAACCAGCAAATAGGAGGTCTCCCCCATCCCTCTCTTGCACTCACTGTCTCTTAAATAAAGATTCATTAATTAATTAAAAATCAATCTGTTTTGTGCAATCATTATTCTTTTTATAATCATGTCCAACATGTAGCACAGGGCTTAGTAGTTCAGTTGAGGGGCTTGTGCTGTGGCTCACTTGGTTAATCCTCCACCTGCGGTGCCGGCATCCCATATGGGCGCCGGTTCTAGTCCCAGTTGTTCCTTTCCAGTCCAGCTCTCTGCTGTGGCCTGGGAAGGCAGTGGAGGATGGCCCAAGTGCTTGGGCACCTGCACCGTGTGGGATACCAGGCAGAAGCACCTGGCTCCTGGCTTCGGATCAGCGTAGCTCTGGCCATAGTGGCCATTTGGGGGGTGAACCAACGGAAGGAAGACCTTTCTCTCTGTCTCTCTGTCTCACTGTTTAACTCATCTGTTAAATAAATTAAAAAAAAATAGTTCAGTCGAGGGGGGCATACGTTACTACTATTAAGTTGCTGTTTGTGCCGCCTGCATCCCAAGTCAGAGTGTGTGGTGCAAGTCTTAGCTGCTCTGTTTCTGTTCCAGCTTCCTGCTAACGCACACCCTGGAAGGCAGCAGGTTATAGCTCAAATACTTGGATCTCTGCCAGCCACATGAGAGAGACCTGGATTGGATTCCAGGATCCTGGTTTCAGCTTGGTCGTGTCCTACCTGTTGCATGCATTTGGGGAGTGGACCAGCAGATGGAAGATCTTTCTCCATCTGTCTCTCTGTCTCAGTCTCTCTCCTTCTCTCTGTTCCTCTTTCAAACAAAATGAAGACAAGATAAATCATATAAAAATAGTTCAGAGAACACAGGTACAATTATTTCCTTTCTCTGTGTAGCAAAGAGACCTAGCTGGCAATCTTGGGTTCAGAGAAAATTGAGAAGAAAAGAGGCCCTGGGAGTAGGAGACTTTGAGATTTCAGAGAGGGCAAGCATTGTGTTTTTGGCATCAGAGAAACACGTCTGGTGCTGGGAGCAGACGCCAACGGCATACTAAACTCTAGTCGCAAAGCAAGGGCCAGACACGTGGGCTTTGACACCTGTAACTAAAAGATGCGTCTGCAGCCCAGCCGAGAAATCATGTTATCACTGCCTTTATTATTAAGCGGCTGCTGCCCCAGAGAGGCCCCACGCTTGGACTGCCTTTGTGTTCCTTCAGCAGGGATATTTATCATGGCTGTCTCCTCCCATTTGTCTGCTGGGATTATTATCCTGCACGACTCTCAGTCTCCAGAGTAAACGGCTCCTTCAGGGCGTGTAAAGTGTGTCACATCCTCAGCAAGAGAAATTGGTTCCTACTGGAGACTCAGTAATTTGTCCTTTGATGAAATTAGAAATCAGTCCCTTGGCCTTAGCAGGGTTACTTCTATAATCTTTAGATTTCACAAAAAGTTTCCTTCCCAGTTCTAGCTCTGTTTCACAGGCATATTGAAAATGCAAAGAAGCCCCTGGGGCCGATGCTGTGGCGTGGCGGGTTAAAGCCCTGGCCTGAAGTGCCTGCATCCCATATGGGCACCAGTTCTAGTTCCAGCTGCTCCTATTTCGATCCAGCTCTCTGGTCTGGCCTGGGATAGCAGAAGAATATGGCCCAAGTCCTTGGGCCCCTGCACCCACGTGAGAGACCCGGAGGAAGCTCCTGGCTCCTGGCTTCGGATCAGTGCAGCTCCGGCCGTTGCAGCCATCTGGGGAGTGAACCAGAGGATGGAAGACCTCTCTGTCTCTACCTCTTTCTGTAACTCTTTCAAATAAATAAAATAAATCTTTTAGAAAAAAAGAAAAGAAAAGCCCCCAGAATCCGCTGGGAAGTCCCCCTTTTCCCACCACAGTGACAGGTTCTACTCTTAGGGAACCTAGCCGAATGTTCTTTGCTTAGTTAATGCTACACTTTAGTTGTATAAAAAAAATCTTGTGTGAGAAAGGTACAGGGTCTAGGAAGGCACCAGTCAGCTTCTATGGTTTGAGTGAGTCCCTAAGAGTTATTTGTCAGGAGCTTGGGCCCCAGTGTGATGATATAAAGAAGAGGGTCACTGGTGGCATGCCATGAAAATGGATTGTGGGGGCCAGCGCTGTGGCTCAGTGGGTTAACACCCTGGCCTGAAGCGATGGCATCCCATATGGGCACCGGTTCGAGATCCAGCTGCTCCACTTCCTATTCAGCTCTCTGCTGTGGCCTGGAAAGCAGTGGAAGGTGGCCCAAGTCCTTGGACCCCTGCACCCACGTGGGAGACCCGGAGGAAGCTCCTGGCTCTTGGCTTCAGATCAGCGCAGTCCCTGCCATTGCAGCCAATTGGGGAGTGAACCATCAGATGGAAGACCTCTCTCTCTCTTTCTCTGTATCTCTCTCCCCCTCTCCTCTCTCTGTGTAACTCTGACTTTCAAATAAATAAATAAATCTTAAAAATAAATAAATAAATAAATAAATAATGGATTGTGGTAGTTATTTTGAGATCCCTCATTCTCACAGAGGGTAACTGTTAAAAGAAAAGCATGCCGGGCGTCACCCAGCTCTCTGGTTTTCCATCTTGTAATGAGCTCTCTTGTTCCCACACGCGGTCCCAGCATTATGATGCTATCCATCTACCATGATGCCACTGCCATGCCTTGAATCTCTGAAGCTGTGAGCTAAGTAGACCTTTTGTTCATAAATTCTCATCCTCAGGTATTTCGCTACAGTAACAAAAGGCAGGCTAATATACCAACCAAATTTATAGCTTAGAAACCATTGAATGATTCAAAACCCATTTAGACTATGAGCACGGTGAAGCAGGCCAGAGACCCATAAATGCTCGCTGGATGCTGCAATCCCCCCTGCAACAGCGTTTGTACACACAGGTTAGGAGAACCTTGATGCCACACTCCCTTTAGCACAACCCAATCTTGAGCAACTAATCCAGACTAGGGAGAGCAAGAACTTATTCAAGCAACAAAGGCATTCATTCCTTCACGGAGGCTGTACTCCCATGACCCAAAATCTCCCACTAGGGCCCACCTCCCAAGACCACCAAAATGGCAATCAAATTTTGACAAGAATTTCAGAGGGGGCAAACCATATTCAAACCAAAGCACTTGCCATACTTGCCCAACTATTTTGAATTTGGTACTTACTATTTCCTTTTCCTGGAACAATTTTCCCCTTGGCTTGGCTCCTTCTCTCTACCCTGGTCTTGGCTCAAATGCCTTTGGAAGCTTCCCTGCCAACTTGGCTCAAGAAGCCCCTCACTCACAATCATTCTCTGGCCCATTGCTACGCTTTGGTTTTTTTTTCCTAGCACTTACCCTCATCTGAAATATTGTTTGATTACATATTTTCTGATTCTTCTCAATAGATTGAGAGAAAACATTTTAAATTGTTTTGTGAACTAATGTATTCCACATTGCACACTTTTCACTAACGTTTGTTGAATGAATGAGAGATGCACACAAGGACTTTATAAGTGGTTTTTTTTTTTTTTTTTTTTTTTTTTTTTTGACAGGCAGAGTGGACAGTGAGAGAGAAGACAGAGAGAAAGGTCTTCCTTTGCCATTGGTTCACCCTCCAATGGCTGCCATGGCCTGCGCGCTGCGGCCTGCACACCGCGCTGATCCCATGGCAGGAGCCAGGTACTTCTCCTGGTCTCCCATATGGGGTGCAGGGCCCAAGCACTTGGGCCATCCTCCACTGCACTCCCAGGCCATAGCAGAGAGCTGGCCTGGAAGAGGGGCAACCGGGACAGAATCCGGCGCCCCGACCGGGACTAGAACCCGGTGTTCTGGCGCCGCAAGGCGGAGAATTAGCCTAGTGAGCTGTGGCGCTGGCTTATAAGTGTATTTTGATTTCCACAGGAAGTATGTCCAAACAGTAAGTTGATCCATGTTGGCATGGCTGGCTCCCAGGGATTCCAGGTGGGTTCTCCTTTGGTAGAGTTAAGTAATGCATTTAATCATCTATCCTGCTGCTTTGCTAAAGGTTCTCCAAATTCTGCTTTCCTTCCCTTCCCCACGATTCCTCAGGATTGCAGATTGTGGGTCTGGGACGGCACTGGGTGTGTTACGTCAGTGCTCTGCAGTGGAACTGTCGGGGCCTGGGCACTTGAGCTGCTTTGGAGTGACTGGGGCTCTCCTTAGGGGCTCTTCATGGGAGTTTGCTTTTCTGGTTCATACGGTGTGCCTTCCCTGTCTGTAGTATCTCCTTTTAGGACCCACAGAAGAGGCTCTTCCCATGGTAGTTGATGGTGGGTTGGTGAACATTTTCTGGGGTTGACTCTGTAATAACCCCTCGGGTTCCCTTTAGCTCCCTTAACTGCCCAAACATGCAGGTCTAGGTCCAGGAGGAAGTAAAGCATGAGGTACCCAGGATCTGGACTCTGGCTCCTTGGGTTTGTATCCCAGCTCCGCGGCACGCTGGTGGAATGACCATGGTCCTCTGCCTTCTCAGCTGTAAATAGTTCTGACTTCATAGCCTGTTCCACACACAGCTCCTCTGGGACAGAAGCCCTGTCGAGTCTCACGAGTCCTTTCAGGAGTGGGAGCCAGAGGTCAGACTCCTGTTCAGAGCTCCCTGTGGCCAACTGCATATCCCCACATTGCCTGTGCCATTGTCAACTGCCTCCAGAGCGTCTCCCGTCTGGGGACCTCCCACTTGGACCACTGCCTAGCGCCTGTCACCATCCTCTCCAGATGTCATGTGCCATCTGCCTAGATGGGCTCTTTTGCATTATCTGCTGCTGGGTCAGTCCCCAAACACAGGCCATTTCCATGGCAGCAGACTTAACTTCGGAGTCTGAGACCCTTGTTTGGAATGTCCTGCTGCTGATCTCCTGTTCTGATGGCTGCCAACATGAAGGGGAGGATCTGGTGGCAGGGAATGAGCATTTCATCGTCAGCCGTCACTACTCAGTTTTCGTGGATGGCTTGTTGGCATCTGGTGCTATACTTAGTACAGTACAAAACCACTAATCAAGAATCAGCACTCTTCCCCAAGATTTATAAGGTACAACCCGCAATACCATATTGGCTTGCTGGTGCTACTTTCTCCTTGTGCGATCTGACCTGGTTTCTTTTCAGCCTCGTCTTATTTCTTTTAGGCTGGGGGAAATTAGAGCCAGGAAGAGCCCACTGCTTTTCTCAGTAGCCACTGCCCCTCATGGCTGGAGCCTGACTAGCTTGTGGGGTCCAGTGGATTTTTCTCTGCGAGACCCATCATGCTGTAAAGCTTATTAGTCATATTTTTGACTAGCTGATTGCCTGGCACCCAGTAAGTTTTCTTTGGATTGATTTTTCTCATAAGGGCCAAAAAAGGAGGCAAAGTTAGAAAGCAAAAAAGACTCAACCCTAAGATTTGCAGCAAGTGAAGCTCAGTGGAAAGCATCCATAAGCCTGAGACATGCCACCTCTTAGTATCCAGAGAGCTGCTTTGAGAAAAGTGGGAGCGCTAGAGTCACCCCTCCAGGGCCAGCAGCCTGCACACACGGTGTCAATGGGTGCTGGCCTGGAGAATGGGAGTTCTGCATATCGGAGTCATGAGATGTCCCGCAGGAGGGGCAGAGGGCACACAGAGCCACGTCAGGCTCTTCCCCCATTCCCTCCTGGGAGAGGTGGCTGCATTCACACAATATGGAAGGGACCTCACGGGGTCCATCTCATCCAAATCTCCCATTTTATGGAGGAGAAAATCAAGGCCTAGGTAAGGGAAGTCATATTCTCTTGTTCCCAGTGAACTTGGCACAGGAGCTTGGGCCTCTGAGCTCTGGGCTCGCATTACCCGCCACTCCAAGCTGCCACTTTTCTCCCATACCGGCCCATATTCCTCTGTCTCTGTTTCATCCACAGTGGGTCCCAACACTCACTGAGGGAAAGAGGAGGACAGAAATCACCCTGAAATCCCTGCCCCCTTCCTCTCTGGCTGGGCTCCTGGCAGAGCTGACGCCCACCGTCAGGGAAAACGTCCCTGATTGGATTAACAGACATGCCCTAGGGGACTGAATCCCATTGCCTTCCCTTGAAAGCAGGCTTTTCGAAGCACAAACAAACTGCTGCTACAGGCCAGATGGGCACTCCCTGCAGAAGGGGGAGGGGATGAGAAGTTCCCTGCTTGGCAAGGCTCTGCCGCCCCTCCCCCAGCCAATCTGGGCTCCCTTTGTGCCAGGCTGACAAGGGGCAGCTGGTGACACTGGCAGGGAGAGGGAATTAGTCGAGTGTCCCGGGCAAAGGCCATCTTGGGGGAGGAGGATGATGGTCCCAAAGCATTCTCCTCTCAGACCCAGGTGCTGGCCTCAGGAGCCCTTTTGCCCTTGGACGCTGGCATCTGGCTCCCTGGGTAGAAATCCCAGCTGTGCCTTCTCTGGCTGTGTCACCCTGGACACATCACCTCACCTCTCTGTGCTTCACTTCCTCATGTACGGAATAGTGATGTAAGAGTGCCTTCTACATAGGCTGACTCAGGAGTAAATGAACAATGGGAAGCACTTCTAACAGCGCCTGGAATGTGTGTGCGCGATTACAAGTGTTTACTGTTAGAACAAGGATGTTGTTACTAATTTTCTCCACGCGCACAGACGCTGAACTTCTGCTCTGAAGGTCTGTGAGAGACACAGGCAGAGAGAGCCGAGCTTCTGAAAACCCTTGTCCAGTGGCTGGAAATCCCAGGGACTTCTCCGGCTGTTCTGCGGCTTCTCCCCCAGCGTTTGACCTTTTTGATGACGGGGTTGGCCTTGGGGATTTATCAGGGCTGTTCTCTAAGGAGTGACGTGTTCGCTGATTCTTGAGGGCATACGGCTCTCGAAGTCTGGGAAATGATGAGTGTGCTGGAGTCATGGGGTGGCAGAAGCCCTCCGTTCAAAACCCAGTTCTCGTCGTCTGCCTGTTTGATCTTGGTGAAGTTACCTCTCCTTTCTGAGCTCAGTTTCTTGATGCACAAACTGGGAGAGGCATCTACTCTATTCCAAAAGATTATCTGCTGTACAACACACGGGTGTTTGAAATGCTGTATTTGACTGTAAGAGAGTTGGGATTATTATCTGTCACAGATAAAGGATTACAATCTTACATCCTGCACTTCATATCTTTGTGGCTTTGGGCCAGTCATTCAACCTTGGTTAAGACTCCACACTCCTGTCTACAAAGCAGGGATAATTAACCTCACAGGATTATTGCAGGAGTTCTTGTGTTGACAGCACTCAGTACAGTAGCTGATGTGTCGTGGTAGTTGCTAAGAAATGCTGGTATTTTACCCAACCCTAACCCCTTGATACGTACATACATATCCACACATATACATAACAGATATTTCTGATGGAGAGAGACCCAGTGGAATCCTCTGACAGGCTAATATGGACCTTTGGGTGTTTTTGTCCTATGTCCCATCTCAGCTGCACAGGTATCATTTTTCTTCCAGAAGCTTCTTGTTATATTTTGCCCAGGGAAATAATGAAGCTTTGCTGTCTTCTTCCCCCTTGCTTCTTCTCTCTTATTAGCTTGGTTTTTCTCCAAATCCCCTTAATAAAAATAGCCTGGTTGTGTTTTGTGTCCAGGATTGGGGTCAGCCATGGTTGACCTTCCAGAAGGGGTAAAGTCAGCCCCTTTCTTGTCCTAAGGCTGCCACCCCAGGGCACCTGGTGCTTTGACTCGGCCCCACTGAGAAGGGGCCAGACAGAACGAGCCACCATTAATCTCACACACGTGGTTTGGAAGGAGTCATAGCTTCACCCCAGATGTGGCTTCCTTGCTGGGGATGAAAGACAAGGTCGTGTGGAAGAGTCCAAGAGGAAATTTAAGATGTTACAGGGAAAGGGGAGACATTCACTCCCTGTCCTGAGTCCACATTCCTGGGTTCTTTCTAGTGGGAGGAAGAAAATGATGTCTTTATTTCTCTGTTTATACAAACTGTCTCCTCTAATTGGTGACATCATGTTTCTCTTCTGGTGGGCTCAGGGAGTCCTGGGACTTTCACACGTTCTAGGCTGAACAGGCAAGGGGCCCAGCGAGTAGGACCTTGGAGGAGACGAGTGACAAGGAAGAGGAGGAGGAGGAGGAGGAGGAGGAGGAGGAGGAGGAGGAGGAGGAGGAGGAGGAGGAGAAGAAGAAGAAGAAGAAGAAGAAGAAGAAGAAGAAGAAGAAGAAGAAGAAGAAGAAGAAGAAGAAGAAGAAATGGCTGCATTTCTTACTTAATTGGGCATTAATTAACATCTGCTCCAGAATTGCCCCCATAAAGAGAGAAAGGTTCCCAGACACCATGCTGGCCCATAAAGCATGGTGTAGCCCACAGATTGCCTACACCAGCCTTGGATCGAAGTGGCTATGGGGAGCTGGTAGTTCTTTATTTTGTCCTTTCCAAAAGCCTCCTGAACCTTAGCTTTTTTTTTTAATTTTCAAAATGAGGATGTGAATACTTCTTTCTTCAAATAGATAGATGATAGATATATAGATAGATAGATAGATAGATAGATAGATAGAGATAGTTAATAGAAATCACCTGGAACAGCCCTTGCTACTCAGTATCTGCTCAGTTAAAGGGAGATTATTTATTTATTTGAGAGGTAGAGTTACAGACATAGAAGGTGAGACAGAGAGAAAGGGCTTCCATCCAAATGGTCACAATGGCCAGAGCTGAGCCAATCTGAAGCCAGGAGCCAGGAGTTTCCGCCAGGTCTCCCACGCTGGTACCTTCCCAGGGCATAGTGGAGGGCTGAATCTGAAGAGAAGTGCCCAGGACATGAAACAGTGCCGTATGGGATGCCAGCACCATAGGCAGAGGCTTAGCCTACCACGCCAGAGAGCTGGCCCCAGGAAGATTTTTATTTACATAAGTGATCAATGTTCTTTTTGCTCATTTCTGAGTGTGCTCAAAAGTACCTATTATTCATTTTCTCCCAGCTCTGGGGGGAAGGCAGCAGTTGTTGGTATGTCTGTAACAGCTTAACACTGCATAGGGAGAGAGGGAGAGGCAGGGTCCTCTGAGCTTGTGGGTTCAGTAAAACTGCTGTATCATCAGGCTACATGTTAGCATCTATGTGCTCTGATGATCCTACTACAGCTACTATTATCAATCTTTGTAATATCACTAGAGTTTGGGTGCTTACCCTGTGCCAGGGGTTTGAATACAATAATATTTTTAGTGAGTGTTATTATGCTGAGTTTACAAATGAGAGAACCGAGTCTTAACAGATTAAACAACTTGTCCCATAACCTACATTTAGTGAGAAACAGAGAGGAGATTAGCACATAGAAAGGCATGCCCTACAAAAAAAAAAAAAAAAAAAAGGAGGGTGGGTATTAACCATTACAGCCCAAGCAGTTTGAAAATGTGCCCTGGACCAATGCAGGGAAGGGAAGGAAAAGCTATCCATCCACAGCCAGTATGAGTTTGTCCATCAGGGGTCTTAGAATGAAGCCACCTCTTGCCTGTTCTTGCCAAGCGAGGAACTTGGGGAAGATCCAGGTGACCTGTTCCCCTTTGATCTGAGGATGCATCTGCTGGACGATTTCCTAGACCTGGAAGCAGGACTGCCCCAGAGCTGAAGATGCGGCAGCTCTAGTCTCCTCTCTGGACGTCATGCAAACTGAGAAGTCACACTGTTTGGTTGAATTTCCAGGGTGCAGCGTAGTTGTCCCTAAATTTGTGTCTCAGATCAGTAGTTTCCTAAAGTGCTCTGTGAGAAAGGATCTCCTGAGTGAATGCGTTTCACAACTGAGGCATGGTAGATGCCTCTCTTGGCAAAATCACAACGCTCATAAACATAATAAAGGTTCCAAACAGTCTTGCAATAAAAAGCAAGGAAACAAACAAAAAACCCAAAATGAAACATGTGTGGTTTACTGTCCTGAACTCATTATGTTCCAAATACATCTGACCATAAAACCCTTTGTTGGAACGCCATCTCTTAATACTGCAGGGAACTAGGGTTGCGTGGAGCAGATGTCAAGAAACATTCGCATAGTTCAAAGAACACTGGCTAAGGAGGCAAGACACTAGCACCACCCCAGCTTTATTCACGCGTATAGGTCAACTATCCTCTCTGGGCTGCAAAACGAGAAGGCTGACCGATGTAATCTCCTGGCCTCCTTTTAGCTCAATGAATCTATGACGATGGCAACATCTGAAAGAGATAATGAAAGGTTGAAAACCCCTGGAAAACACCTGCCTAGATTCTGGGAATTTAAAACTAGATTTCAAGAAAAATACATGTGTGTTAGGGTATAGTGTCTCTCAGTACATAATAAGTGTTTAATAAATTTTTGTCAAATAAAGGAGGGAATGTGGAAAAGGTATAAATCCACATAAATGAAGCAAACTGGTATAACAGGATCTTAAGTAAAGGATGAATGGGATCAAGTGACTGAGGTGTAGTGGGAAAGCTTCCAGGCAGAAGTAAATTTTGAGCAGCTTAGAAAGAGCAGGAAGGCAAATAACACACACATATACATGCCATTTACTATGTGCCAGATACTTTATAGATATCATTTTAACCTTGCAACCCCATGAGGATTAGGAAAGTTAAGTAACTTGCTCAGAATCACACTTCCACTGGTGATGAACGGGTTGGAACTAACATATCTGGGATGTTTTAACTTTAAATTCCCAGAATCCGAGCATGCATTACCCAAGTGTTTAAATCTTTCATCATGTGCTATAGTTTTTTTTTTTTTTTTTTTGACAGGCAAAGTTAGTGAGAGAGAGAAAGGTCTTCCTTCCATTGGTTCACCCCCTAAAAGGCCGCTAAGGCTGGCACACTGTGCCGATCCGAAACCAGGAGTATTGTGCCTCCCCCTGGTCTCCCATGCGGTTGCAGGACCCAAGCACTTGGGCCATCCTCCATTGCCTTCCCGGGCCACAGCAGAGAGCTGGACTGGAAGAGGAGCAACCAGGACAGAACCGGCCCCCCAACTGGGACTAGAACCGGGGGTGCCGGTGCCGCAGGCAGAAGATTAGCCTAGTGAGCCGCGGCGCTGGCCATGTGCTATAGTTCTGGCCATAGTCATAAAGTCACTGAGCTATAAAAAGGCCTGGAGGGCCGGCGCCCTGGCTCACTAGGCTATTCCTCTGCCTGCGGCACCGGCACCCTGGGTTCTAGTCCCGGTTGGGGTGCCGGTGCTGTCCCGGTTGCTCCTCTTCCAGTCCAGCTCTCTATTGTGGCCCGGGAAGGCAGTGGAGGATGGCCCAAGTGCTTGGGCCCTGCACCTGCATGAGAGACCAGGAGAAGCACCTGGCTCCTGGCTTCGGATCAGTGCGGTGAGCTGGCCGCAGTGGCCATTGGGGGGTGAACCAACGGAAAAGGAAGACCTTTCTCTCTGTCTCTGTCTCTCTCTCTCACTGTCCACTCTGCCTGTCAAGAAAAAAAAAAAAGAGAAAGGCAGATTATATAGGTAGACGTTCTCATTTTTCCTGCAAAGTTCAAACCCTTACTCTGCAACCTGCTTCTCAAAGGCCACCTTTTCCAAAGCAACTCTTTTTGGTTTACAGTACAACTCCAGGGAGGATTTTTTTCCCTAATATTCATTTATTTATTTGAAAGGCAGAGTTACAGAGAGAGGGAGGGAGAGAGAAAGAGAGAGATATCTTCCACCTGCTGATTCACTCCCCAAATGCTTCCAACAGGTAGGGTTGGGCCAGGCCAAAGCCAGGAACCTGGAATTCCTTCCCGGTCTCCCACGTGGGTGGCAGGGACTCAAATATTTGGGCCATCTTTTGCTTTTTTCTCAGGTGCATTATCAGGGAGCTGAATAAGGAGTGGAGCGGCCAGGATGGGCTGCCAGTGCTGCAAGTGGCAGCTTAACCCACCACCTGTACCACCCTGGAGAGGATTTCACTGAAGGTACCATGACTTTCCAAAAGATCGTGTGTGAGAGCAAGCAAAGCACAGGAAGCACCCAGCAGGAGGGAGCTGGGCCCCGAGGAGTCCAGTGGAACACTCCCGGGGAGGGTATCTGTGAGGGAGAAGATTCTGCAGGCGATAATAACATCTTCTGCAAGAGAGGAATTAACGCTGCCACGCCCCTCCGCATTCTTCCAGCAAGAAAAGTCTTCTGATTTATAAGCCCAAACCGCCAGGTCGTATTTTAGTGTAGGCGTAAGAAGCAAATGGAGACAACTGTTCTGTTTTGTGGGTGATATGAAAATGTCTGTGTCGTAAGTCGTCAGAATGCCGGGAAGCCCGGAGAGGAAGGTGGAAACTAAGCGGGAAATGGGCCTGTTACAAAGCAGATCTTGTTAGCTGGGCCTCTGGGAGACTGCAGCCAAAGGGCCTCTGTCCACTCCCCCTCTGCAGTCCTGGGAAAGGCGGCCAGCAAGTCAGCACAGGGCCCTTCCCTGTTTCCTTCTTCACCATCTTCCTGGAAGGGCGGGCGGGCAGAGTGCTAACCTGCCAGGCAGCCTGTTCTATTTTCTCCATCAGTGTGCAGGCCACCCCCAGAGACACTGGTGCACCTGGCTCAGAGTCGGACAACTCCGTCTCCTGTGCCCACCCCCGCACACCCAGCCCCAGATAACCGCGTTGTCAGGTGCGGGAACTTGGATGCCCTGACCTTGGGATGACTCCACTTCCCCTCGAAGAGCTGTGTGATCCTGAGTTTCACTTTTCTTTTCTAGAAAATGAACCCCATGGCTCATCGGTGCCGTCCTATTTTGCTGAGCCTGGAAGCCACACTGCATAGCCTGGAAGCCACCGGGCGCTCAAGAGCCCGCGGGTCACCTGTGGCCTTGGGCTCCTCTCCGCCACTTGCCTTTCCCTGCACCGTCTTCCAGAGCTTGGTGAACTGGAGTCCAGGTGGGCTACTATCTCCCCCTGCCCGCAAGGCAGTGGCGATTCTGGCGTGGGTTTCTGCACTAAAGTTGCTGGTCAGATTTGATAGAGCTGCTGGTTTTGACAGGAACGGCCTGGTGTGTGTCCCGACTCCACCGCAGTGCTCAATGTTGGAGGAGCCACACCGGCAGGGAGAATCCAGGCAGCGCGAGAGGGCTCACCCCGAGGGGGAGGGGAGGCGGAGGCGGGGAGCGGGGGAGAGGGCCCGAGGCCGGCGAGCGGGAGGCTAGAGCGAGCGGAAACCACAGAGGTAGAGTCTGGGACGACACCGAGGAACGCAGCCGCACGGGGAGGGGGCAGTGCACAGCCCAGGAGGACGCGCTGCGGTAGCGCCTAGCCCCGGAGCCTGGAGCGTCGGAGCCCAAGGAGCCCGGGGGAGTTCCGCTTCCTCCCGCCCCGCCGCCCCCGCCCCGGCGGGGCGCACGACGCCGTCCCGGCTCCGCGCGCGCCCTGCGCCCTGGCCCGGCGCGGCACTGGTGCCAGAGCTCGGCTGCGGCCCCCCCACCCCGGCCGCTCCGGGCGCGAGCTCCTCCTCCCCTCCGCCGGATGGGACTAGCTCTCCCCCTTTGCAAAGCCAGGCTCGCGGGAGATGTGCTGAGCAGTAGCCAGCAGCTGGTGCGCCCCGGACACCGCCGACCTCGGCGCGCCGCGACCCGTGAGCCCAATGAGCGCCTCCCCCAGCAGACCCAGGTAAGAACTTCCCGAGTCCTGAGAGGGACACACCTGGATGCCGGGGTGATGAGGAGGGATCCTGGTGAAACTGGAAGCTGTGGAAACCTGAAGGGGTGGGGGTGGGGTGCTGTTTGTTCTCACCCGAATTTTCTCAGGGCAAGAGCAAAGTTAGCAGAGGGCGCAGTAAAGCTATTAACATGGATGTGGCTGGCTGAGGTGGCGGACACCTAGGAGTTGGTGTCCCCTGGAAACCACAGAGATAGGCTACCTCCTGGGAGTGTTTCCGGAGGGGGCAGCTGAGCCGGCTTGTTTCCTCAGTCAGGACTGGAGATGTGCCCAGGACAAGGGGTGAAGGCAGGGTTGAGGGCATGGAGCTTGTGTCTGCTTCACTCCACCTTTCTGGCGAAAGTCTTAAGCTGGAGCACCGGCTGCCATTACCCTGCCTGGCTGCTCCTACCCATCTTAACACGTGTTCCCCTTGCGTGGTAGAAGTCTAAGATTTGGCGGGTGCACATGGTGGGATTTATCTGAAGGTACCTAGTGGGGCTCAGGAGAGGCTCTGCGGTTTGTAATTCCCTCCTAGAATGCAGGTGAAAGCTTCGGCCATGGGAGGACCTCTTGGTTTGGACCTAGGAGTGCATGGGGTTCCGTTCCAGTGGACACAGAGCTACACTTGCGCAGTAGAGGAAGGGGTGGGAAAGGGTGGCCGTTAGGATGAAGTTGTTAGATCTCAAACCAGTGGTTTGCAGCCATCAGCCAACCTCATGCCTGGGGAAACCTCAGTCTTCCAGAAGTCCCTTAGCAGGGTGCATGTGCTCCCAGGAAACAGAACATATGGTTGATTGCGTCCTCCGGGCGCAATGATTTCTGCTGGACCTGGAGCAGTTGTGAAACACATCTCCATCCCAGGCCCATACTGGAGAGGGACAGAGTGGGAGGACTGTACAGATCACATATGCTTGGAAGATCCCTAGGGTTTTTTCCAAGGAAATAATAATCTTTTAAAAGGTTTGTAAAAAAATAATGAAATGTTTTCATGACAGCAGCAGATGTAAAACTCCCACCACTCTGGGTGAGGACAAAGAAGTTCCTGTAGGGGGCTGAGCTGGCCCCTCTGCTGTCGCCTACATGGGCACACCCCCTCCCGGGGGCTTTTCTGGAGGGGCACGTCTCAGCTGGGCCTCCCTCTAGGGGTTCGGGCAGCTGAGTGTTGGAAATAAGTTAAGCATGTGTTTCAGTCCCTAACCCCTACCCCAAGGTCCCACTTTGCCCCTTGTCTGATTCAGAGGCTCAACAGTGGACCAGGCGTAGTCAGAGAGGAACTTGCACTTTCTAGTGTTAAATCTGTCTTCACTTAGTAGCATTTGGGAGGTTAGAGGACACGATGGAAACACGTGGCATGGGCTGTTGAGTGAGCAATGCAACCTGTTCTTTTGGTGAGGTGAACGTTCACTCCCTTTGTTTGGCTGTGCCTCCCACCTTTGTTCCTTCCTTGAAGATGGGTCTCTTGCTCATACCGGATGTCACTATCCATGTCACCCTCACTGCTTCTCAGAACTTTCTAGCTGCCTGTGATGGTTTATGGTGAGTTCACCACTGCTTGCTTGCCTAAGGCCCCTTCCCTTGCCTTATTTATTTTGTAACTTGCTCAGAAGATCTCATCTTTAAACTGCAGTTTGAGTGGAGAGCTCTGCTGGACATCATTGGTGCTCAGGAGATCCAGGGTCTCCAAAGGACAAGTGGAAGTTCTGGTTTCTCCGGCCTACACGCAAAAGCTGTTTGGTTTTGGAGATTTGAGTGTTAGTGCTGGGAAGAAGCCATTATAGGTGATCAGTACCTCGCCAGACTGGGCTCTGTTTTAGTTTCTCCAGTTGCTTGTTTGGCTGCTTATTCAGGTGTATTCAAGGGTCATGTTCCTTGAATGAAATCACATCTTTATAAGGAGATGGCATTGGTCCCGGCCACTGCCTGCCAACCTTTGCTTTCAGGCCATAGCAGTCATTTGGTGTCTTTGCAGATTAGCTCGCTGCTGACTGCCATCACACACGTCTGCACCAGGGGGACTTGTAACGGAAGTCACCAGCCTCAGGGCTGCAGCTGCACTCCAGAGGTGTTCCCACTGCTCTGCTCCCTCTCTGCACAGGTGGCCTAAGCTTTTGGTGGCTTAGGGCTGCTACTTTCAATTCTGCTACAAATGGTCCCTCTTCCCACTTCCCCCACCCCTTCAGGAGTCCCTGTCTCTTTGGGGGTGCCTGCCTCTTGGTTTGGTTTTTGTAAATCTTCACCTTGCACAGGATCTTTTCCTTCTTTCCTTTCTCCTTTTGGCACCTGTGGATTGATACTTCAGGAACCATATTTCTTTTTCTGCCTATATATAGCCATTCTTCGAATGTTAATAGATGCATAAGTTCCTTGATTTGATACAGCAAAACAGAACCACCGCATGCATCTTTTAGCTGCTAGGGTTCCATATGCCCTTTATTTTGGTGGATCTAAGGCTCAGGCTTGTGCTTGTGCAGCATGCCCCAATATTGGCTCTGCTGTGTGCTTGGGGGATATGTGCAATACCATTGCATAATGAGTAATCTGCATAATGAATGAGCATTGCCTATAAAAGGCAGGAGGTGTGCAAACAGCAAAGAGAGAGAGGAAAGAGAAGTGTTTTAGGAAATGGTATCCCGAGTAGGCACAGGCTCTTATGAGGGTCACATTGATTTACTGAAGTCTCACTGGGGTGTGTGAAAATAGGGTTCTTTAAGCTGGCGCCGCGGCTCACTAGGCTAATCCTCCGCCTTGCGGCGCCAGCACACCGGGTTCTAGTCCCGGTCGGGGCGCCGGATTCTGTCCCGGTTGCCCCTCTTCCAGGCCAGCTCTCTGCTGTGGCCAGGGAGTGCAGTGGAGGATGGCCCAGGTGCTTGGGCCCTGCACCCCATGGGAGACCAGGAGAAGCACCTGGCTCCTGCCATCGGATCAGCGCGGTGCGCCGCCCGCAGCACGCTGGTCGCAGCAGCCATTGGAGGGTGAACCAATGGCAAAGGAAGACCTTTCTCTCTGTCTCTCTCTCACTGTCCACTCTGCCTGTCAAAAAAAAAAAAAAAATAGGGTTCTTTAGATGGGGAGACACCTGGCAGTAGACATAAGCATAGTTCTGGAAGTCAACTATAAATACAGAAACTTAAGTTCTTTTCTAGAATGAGTTGAGATTGATGAATCTAGGCCTTTTCTCTGAGGGTTTCCTCAAAACAACACTGAAGCATTATCTTCAAAGAGAACATCACCAGTGCTCCACAGCATGGAACCAAGGACGTGTCCTGTTGTTCATGGGCACCAAGGCCAGGGGTGCATCCAAGGCATAGTCGGCGAGCTCAGCTGCATTGATTTCATCAGCCGTGTTTAAAAATGGTTTTATTTACTTGCTTTTATTTATTTGAGAGACTCAGAGACAGAGAGACATCTTCCGTCTACTGGTTCACTCCCCAAATACCCACAACAGCTGTGGCTGGTCCAGGCTGAAACCAGGAGCTGGGAGCTCAACCCAGGTGTCCCATGTAAGTGGCAGGGAACCAAGTACTTGACACCCTGCTGCCACCCAGGGTGCACGTTAGCCAGAAGCTGGAATTGGAAGCAGAGGCAGGATTTGAACCTAGGTGCTTTGATATGTGATGTGGGGTCCAAGGCAGCATCTTTTTTATTTCTTTTAATATTTATTTGAAAGGCAGAGTTACAGAGGAGAGAGAGAGAGAGATCTTACATCCCTTGGTTCAGTCCTCAAATGCCCACTACAGCTGGGGCTGGGCTAGGCTGAAGCCAGGAGGCTGGAACTCCTGCTGGGTCTCCTGCATGGGTAGCAGGGACCCAAAGAAGTGAGCCATCTCCTGCTGCTCTCCCAGGTGCGTTAGCAGGGAGCGAGATCACAAGGGGAGCAGCCAAGACTACAACAGGTGCTCATACGGGATGCCTGAATGTCAGGCAGCGGCTTAACCTGCTTCGCCATGACTCTGGCCCCACAGGCAGCAACTTAACCAAACTACTGTCATATTAACAACCCGAGTCCTGTGGTTTGCAACTAGGTCAAATAGCGGGACCTTCCTGAGACCCCAGCAGGCAGGAAGCAGGCAGCATCTCTCTGCTCAGCACCTCTGTGGGTTTTCTGTGTAGCTACGGAGCCTCTGGTAAAAGAAGTGTTCCCTTTCAGAGCTGAGATTGTGACGTGGAGGTGACTGTGGGCTTCAAGGGTCAAGATTAGAGAGTGCAACTTTAACACTCGCTGGTAAAAATTCACGACAATAAAAACTGATTTGTCCAAAACGCAGAACCAGACCTGCCTGCCCCCTTCCCCTGCTGCTCACCAGGAGTTGCTGGTCTCAGTAAGTACTTAACGTCTTCAGCTGGATAAGGATGTGTGGGAAAGGCAGCCCGGTCGATCATCTCTGTGCGATCAAATTGGTCTGTGAAATCCCTTCTTTCTATCCTTGTCCATGTCAGGGACCTGGGGAAGGGGTGGGGGTACAGGTAGGGGTGGGAGTGAGGGGAGAGCCACTCTTGGGGAAGTTTGTGAGATCTTGCACACCTGCTGATGGGAAGGCTGTTAGCCCAGGTGAGGGCGCTGGAGACATGGGAGCAGAATCGTCCCTGGGAGGGAGAAAAAAAGAGAAATGGCACTGGCAAAATGATGGAGGGGAGGGCGGGGCAACAGAGACAGCGCGGGAGCCAAGTGGGAGGAGGGAGAGGAAACAGATGGAAAGAGAGGAAGGTGCAACGGAGTGCGTGCAAGCAAAGGCCAGAGCGGCAAAGAGCAGAAGATAAGTAGAGGCGGCATCTTGCTTCCAGGTCTCCTCCCTTCCCTGTTTTTTGGTAGACGGAGAAGGCAGGCGAGCCGGAGGAACGGTGTGGTTTGTGTGCTTTGGAGGCTTCTCATTGAAGCTGTCAAGCTCAACCCCTCACGGCGGCTCGTTCTATTTTTACATTTTTGCAGAATTGAAATTAAACAAATGACCCCGGGATGGCGTTTTCATGAAGATTTTATCCAGCACACCCACACAGCCAGTGCCAGGGTGGCTGAACATTTAGCATAATATTCTGTTTAATCAGATAAGAAGGCATCCTCGAGAGAGTGGCAGGCACACAGCCTGGGCTTTGATAATCGCCTATGAAGCACTGCGTTGATGAGCGTGGGCCAACGCCAGAGAGGAACCGTGTTCTCTGGCCTGGTTGGCAGGCACAACTCCAGTTAACTCAATTCTGGCGGAGCTTAGCTTTCCCTTCTCAGACTTTTTTTTGCACAAGGTTTGATTCCAGCTATTGTGAGTCTTCTTGGTCCAGTTCTCCTTGGAGATCTCATTGTTAGGAAAAAAAAATGGCTTGCCTTGGCTGAACTTGGCTTTAGTGGAAACCCTGCTTCGAGTTCGGGCATTCACCTTACTTTTTTTTTTTTTTTAAGATTTATTTATATATTTGAAAGGCAGAGTTACACAGAGAGAGAAGGAGAGGCAGAAAGAGATAGAGAGAGAGGTCTTCCATCCACTAGTTCACTTCCCAACTGGCTGCAGTGGCCAGAGCTGTGCTTAGCTGAAGCCAGGAGTCAGGAGCTTCTTTCGGGTTTCCCATGTGGGTACAGGGGCCCAAGCACTTAAGTCATCTTCTACTGCTTTCCCAGGCCATAGCAGAGAGCTGGATCGGAAGTGGAGCAGCTGGGACTAGAACCAGTGCCCATATGGGGGTGCCAGTGCTGCAGGCAATGGCTTTACCTGCTATGCCACAGTGCCAGCCCCTACCTTACTTTCTGTCCTCATCAAGGAAGTTGATGGCTACTTTGCTGGTGTGACAGTGTTTAGACAGCAAGCCTAATGAGGTAGTTGTACATCTCGTGCTTGGTGAGAACACAGAGCGGATCGTGGTTTATTGGTTTAGACATAGACTTACACCCTGAAATCCTGAGAGACTTAGTAGCAATTAAATGCATGCCGCTTTGCACATAGCCATTCTTCTGGAGGGAAAAAGCAACAGTGCATGTTAGAGGGACCAATGAATCAGACAAGGTTGGTTGGATAGATGTAAAAATGTAAGACTCTTCAGAAGGCTTGTTTCAACCCTGCACATGTTTGTGCTTCATAGAGTGTTTATGGGTTATTTTTCCTGCTACATGTAGGGTTTATATACTTGCCTTGCTACCAGCCTCTAGAATGCTGTTTTGGTGAGTGCTGTGTCTAGACTGGGTAGTGACAGAAACTGCTGCTCAATCAGTTCTGACTTCAGATGGGGCGACGGATGGAACAGCTGGACTCAGCCAGGGACTCTTCTTCCTGCGGGGTAGCCTTACAGAGCTGGATCTTTCCCTCCAGAACTAAACAGGCTGAGTAGCCAGGGAATATTCCCTGCAGTGACTATAAAAAGGTATCTTCGTCTCTGACACGGGGAGTGATCGACAGCATTGACATGAGCCATGTGGATATGTGTTCAAAGACCCGCGGAAATGAAGCATTGACAGTCCATTACAGGGAAAGCGGAAGCCAATTTTCTTCCCCCACTTTCATCAGACATCCATGTGTCTTTTCTCTCCATATTCTTTCTTCTTGGCTATCTGGCTCAGGCAGTTTGTCTGGCATGGCTTTGAAGTCAAAGAACCTTTTTAATGCATCTCGGGAAAAAGGGGAAAAAGATAAACCCAGGTCAGGATTTCTTTTAGTACCAACAAATTTGAAGTCTCCTGTGTCTCTTGCTCAGTTGTGTTCAGTGAGAATTTGCAAGGTGAGTTCCTTAACTTGTTTGGGAGTAGAGAGGTTATACAGAGTTTGTATCCAAAAGCGTCCATTTTCTTGGTGAGGGTGACAAAATTAGCCCTCTCATGGGTGTGATCAGTGAACAAAAGCACTCCTGAACTCTTCATTATTGTTATTTTATTACAGTTTGAGTATACCTTTCCCAAATGCCTGAGATCAGAAATCTTCTGGATTTAAGATTTTTTAAAATTTGATTTCAGAATATTTTCTTATATGAGTACAGAATAAGATATATTGGGGATGAGAACCAAGTCTAAGCAGGAATTTCATTTGTTTTATACATATTTTGTGCACCTATCCTGGAGATAATTTTAAACAGTGTTTTTAATGCACCCGTGTTTTTGACTGCAATTCTTCACATGAGGTCAGTTGTGGAAATTCCCACTTGTGGCATTACATCAGCACTCAAAATGATGTGGATTTTGGTGCATTTTGGATTTTTCATACTAGAGATGTTCAACCTGTACCAAGATGTCATTTGTATCATGAGTTGTCACTCTTATGCACAATGAATATTATCCTCATTTTGTAGTTGTTGAAAGTGATACATAGACACAGTAGGCTCAAGAACAGACAGGCAGTAAGTGGTAGAGCCAGAACTTATAATCCATGTTTTATTTTTAAATACTATGATTTTCCACACCAATGCAGATTTCATCCTAAATTCTCAGTGCCATATTTTTTTCATAGTCTTTCTTATCATCTGTCACTAATTCTCTACTTCTGCAGGTGGGGGTGTATCAGCACCACCTTTCAGTTGGCACACAAAGGGGTTCCCTAAAATAGGGATACCTATGTAAACCACATTAAAGGAATTTAGAACAGGAAAGTAAACTCTATCAGTTTCCTTGAGACCTACTAGTCTTTCTTTTAGGTTTTGGCATGTCATTCACTGCAAGTTGTCTTGACATTTAAGTCATTAAAATACTGAAAGTTGGCATTACACCTGGTCTATATGACTGTGATATCCCTCCTTTCCTTGTAGGTGATCCTGACCAGGTGAGTCCTGCACCACAGCCTGTTCCAGCTTGAACAGTGGTTAAGTTTGTGTAAGGCAAAGAAATTACAGCAGAATTTGAGGGAGATTACCACTTCCAAAAGAGAGCTCAGGCAAGTCCCTTAGGATTCAAACCTATAAATCAGTCTTTTGAGTCTGTCTTCATTTTGGCTGGGACCATCCCTTCCATTTGAACTCAGTTGGCAACAGTCAATGGAGAATGTTAATTTCTGGTCCTGCCTGGTCTTTTGCATGCATGAGCTCCCTGCTGTTTGTCTGAGAAAGTACAAACCCAGGTAAATAAGGCTGTGCTGAGGGCTTTATTTAGCAGTTAGACCAACCCAAGCTGAATAATGTATTTTTGCTTGTCAGAAAGCAGGAATAAGTCAGAAGGAATGGCAGGACTATTTTCTTAGAGGGTGATGAAACTAGAGGGCTTATAAAAATGGGTTTAGAAATAATTTTACCTACTTCTTTTCTCTCTCTGGAAGTATGATAATTCTCAAGACATCTGTATGCTGCATGGACCCGAGTGCGTAACACGAGGGCTGGGTTTTGGCTCTTTTAGCTGAAGCCTGATCTCTCTTAGCAACAGCTGAATTCAATAAAGGCGTTGAAAGTTTGGTTTAGTGTGTTCCTCTGCATCCAAGTGATGGCGTTGTGGTCAAGTTTGGGCAGCTGATTTGAGCAGAATATAAAACATTGTGCAAGCAAGCCTGAAACAGGAGAGAGAAGAATCCATACATTTGCACTTTTTATGAATTTTATTCTCATGTGGGCAATGGAAAGGAGCTGATGGATTGGGATCTAGGTTTTCCAGATCACTGGTGAAGTGTCCTTGTCTCCTGTTCCTTTCTATGAGAGCATCGTAGCTCTACCAATTGTGGCAGGAGGTAGTGTGTTCTTACCCTCGTTTTATTCTGTCCTTGTTTATTTCTGTTGTGCTTTTGCAATAAACATTTACTAAGCAAGAAGTAAGGTAGGTGTTGGGGATACAGAGTTAAAGAAGGAAGATAAACATAAAGTAGAAGAATCAAAGATACCTTGTTAGTAACTATAAAGAGGAAGGAAAAAGTGTGCTAGGAGCATGGGATACTAGGCAGGGAGCAGAATGGTCCAGGTGAATCTGAGAAGGCTTTTTCAGAAGAGATTGTATTGGAGCTGAGTTTTAAAAGGTGAGTAGGCGTGTTCCAGATGGAAAAGGGTGGAATCATATTTCAGGCACGGGGATAGCATGTGCAGAAACATGGAGAAGTAGGAGACTTCATGTGCTTGTGAAGAGTTCCTGAGTCAGGCCATAGGGTGTGCTTCCAAGAGAGGTGATGAGGCTTGAGCAATGAAGTGGGGTCAGATTGTGAGGGTCCAGGTATGTGGCAGCAAACTCTTTTCAGCATGAGAATAAGAAGAGCAGATTCATTTCTAGGAAGATAACTCTGGCACCAGTGTGGGCGATGAACAGAAACAGAGGAGTGTCTGAAGCGATGGTGGATACCCATAAAGAGGGCTGCTGAGTGTTCTGGTTGAGATTTGATGGACTTGAACTCTGGCAAGAAAAGTTGGGAAGTACCATCCAGATGGGGCAGTTAGTTAAGAAGAGTCATGGAAATTGGTGGCAGGTGGATGATAGAGATTGAAGGAAGGAAGAAGAAGAGCACAGATTACATTAATGTTCCAGGTTGATGCTGTCTGGATGAGGTCAATACCCATACCTTAAGATATGAAGTAAAAAAGAGGCAAGGTTGAAAGCTAAGGTAATGAGATAAAAGTTTGAGCAGGATGAGGACTGAAAGGAGGCCACTGGGATGGAGATGTAGGGGATCATCAGTAAATGTGACAAAAATAGTTTCAGTGCAGTTGTGAGTGAAGGCGGCATAGTAGCAAGAGAGCAACATTGCACAGAGCTTAGAAGTAGAAGGCAGCAGAATGATTGAGGTTACTGCTCTTAAAATTTGAAAGAAAATAGGGAGATGGAATGACAAATTACAGGAGCAGAAATAGGAGAATCACTTGAATATGTTAATAAAGGGCTAGATAGAAAGGATGAGATTGAGGATACTGTAAAGACAAGAGTAGAGTCCATGAGAACTCAGGAGGCAGTAGAATGTGGAAAACAAAGGATAAGAAGAAGAAGACCAGAAACTGGAGGGATTATATTTGTAGAGGGAGGAGTGCAATGGAGCCATCATTTATGGCTTACCAGGCATTGTGCTAAGTATTTAACATTCATTGAGTTATTTTTCATTAAAACCTCTTCTGGGAAGAGAAGGAAAGCCCCTTCGGTGGGAAAGTGGGTTGTGAGTGTAGGATGGGTCCTGCTTTCAGAAGGGAGGGCATGGAGCACCCTGGAAGTTGCCTGGAGAGGTAACTCCTGTTTCCTCCAAAGGGGAAGTGAGGTCCCTGCCTGGGAGCAGCGGTGAGAGCAGTAGGGAGTTCAAGAAGAGTGGAAAAGTTTTGGAGAGTCAAAATTGTTGACTAACAAGCAAAAGATTTCCCCACAGTGCTGATAGCTGTTGGAGTGGGAAAGCGTGTTCTGTTGTAGTTTAATAATACCTGACCTTTACCCATGTTCAAGAGCAGGACAGAAAGGGCAGTTGGCTGGGTCCCCCTGGGAGAGGTGTATTGGCAAAGTTTGGGAGAGTCAGAGGGTGTTGGGAGTGCTGGTGAGACTATTGAACTGGACAGAGGGGAAAGTAAAGCTAGAAGGTGGCTGATAAACTGGGAGAATAAGACAGAAGAGATGAAAGGGAGGAATAGACTGAGGACTCTGAATGCATTTGAAATTGAAATCCTGACAGATCTCAGAGGTGCCTTGAGATGCTTGATTAACATCTGGCTGAAAGGTTGCTTCAGTAGGATGTGGGTCATTGACCACTTACCTTCAACTGGCATTTGTCTTATGTTATCAAAAGTTGGAGCTGTTTATTCTTGAATGAGTGGCTGAGAAAGACTATGAAAGTCAGCATTAAGCAGTGTCTATCCATCTTGGATTGGATGTGAGCCTCTCTGGAAGTAGGAGATTGTGCAGGGTGGTCCATCTCTCTAGGTCTTAAAATTGTGTAGAGGTACAGAGCGCTGTCAATAGATATTTTGAGCAGTTTCTGAAATATTTGATTGCAAGTCTTTTCTCCCTTGGCCTTTTGAAGGCCCAAGCCACATAATCATTTTTTAAAAAATGGATTGTATTATTTTATTTTATTTTATTTTGTCACAATGCCTTAAGGTACATTTGTCCTTTCCAAAGAACAGTTCCTATCTCTTACATCATGAAATCTTAGGTTTGTGAAATGAATTTTCTAGGTCATTCCCCATGCCTCCACTCCAGCCAAATAATACAATGCTTCTCATTTTCATCCATTCTGGTATATTTTGTGGGCTTGATCACCTCAAAGCCACATGCTTCCTGCAGATTGGTGTCGCCAGAAGCCAGGAGTGTGGTGGTCCTGCTGAGGCATACAAAAGGTCTTTCTCTTGTTCAGGGAACAGCACCAGCAGGTGAGCCCCCTGCTTGTCTAGCCCTTTCTGACTGTTCTACTAGAGTTCTCTAGGATTGGTCTGTCCTCACTCTCTGTCCCTATTCAAGGTTCAGCCTCAGGCTTCCATCTCTGCATGCTGTTTTCTGGATCCCTGTAATATCCATAATTTGGTATAGTCATTGTCTCTGTTCTGCATACAGATACCCAAAGAACACAGGATTCTAGGTATCTGTGAACAGTTGACATCATCCAGAAAGAGCTTTCAAAATCAGATAAAAAGTCTGAGCTGTATTTTGTCTGCCTGTTTGTGCACCTCTGGTACAGAGCACTGCAACAAGATTCCACGATATTCTTCTGTGTCAGTGCAACCCCTCCTTGCAGGTCTGATTTTTTCCTCCTTTATTACACTCAGAGACCTATTGCAATTATACATGGCTTTAATTTTGAGGCCAAGCACAATGACACAGAAAATAATCTGTTAGAGTCTCTTTCTAATTACTCAGTCATTCCTTGTTTTTGTGGTGAATTCTGGATAAGAAATCACAAAAATTAGGATCTCTGATGCCCTTTGTGGCTTTACCTTTGTGTATACCTGGCCACTTAGAAGCCTAGAATCACTTTATCTATTTCCAGAGGAAGAAAAGGAGGCTAAGAAAAAAAAAAGCCACTCATTCAGGTTCATACATCTGACTGGTAGTGGGGTTGCAGCCGTCTGGGGAGGTGCCCCACCCTCCATTGCTGGAGAAAGGTACTTGGAGATGCTGTAGAGTGGTGTTCCTACTTAGACGGCAGCATAAGGGGTGACGTGTAAGTATTCTGGTCCTCTGTTTACCATATCTGCACATTTTTCATGTTACACCCATTGAGTCTGTGGCCTCCTCTCCTTCTGTGGTGGGTGTGTGCTTAAGGAAGAGTAATTTGAGCAAGAAGATTTTGTTTTACCACCATTTTACAAATCCTATGCATATTTGTAACAAAAATGAATTCTTTGATGATTTGTAATATGTCACCCTCTGTTCATAGACAGAGATTTGTGTTGATAATTGAGAGCCAACCTTTTCCAAAACATCCTTGGTTTCTCATACAGCAGAGAAATTAGATCCAAGTAGAGCTGCAATATAGAGTATACCTGTCTTTTAGCTGGAAGGTTTGGGGTGTGGATAAACTAGATAGTGTGGATCTGAATTTCTTGATTGCTGTTTGTCTCTCTTCCTGTTTCCAGCCAGTGAAGGCTTGGCACATGCCCTGTGACCTGC
Organism: Oryctolagus cuniculus; assembly: GCF_051225735.1. NCBI lineage: Eukaryota > Metazoa > Chordata > Mammalia > Lagomorpha > Leporidae > Oryctolagus > Oryctolagus cuniculus. The sequence goes on from NC_142867.1 coordinate 115,849,836, forward strand.
CCCAGTGGGGGAATCTGAATCCATGCTATTACTACTCCAGCTTCCCCTTTCAGAAGAGGTGGAAGTTCTTGCAAATCACTGCTTAGGGCTTTGTGGGTCAGTTTGGTGGAGTAGGCGCTTATTGCTGTAGAAGCAGGCACTATGCATATGTCCCTCACTTGGATTTTTGTCACCCTGAAGGAAAGGAATCTTGGAGAAGAATAAAATGTGCTTATAAAGAAGGAGAGCTCCAAGGGTATCTTTTCCATATAATGCTTGTGCATGGCTGGGAGATCATTGGAACACGGACAGGAAAACTTATGGGGACCAACTACATTGCTCCTAAGAAAGTTGAGGAAATCCTCTGAGACAGTTTCCAGGCCTCCAAACTCTGCCTCCCTAATAAGTTAGCTGTAGCTTGAGGGCCCTAAAAATTTAGCTGTACAGAACTCATGGTCACTTTGGAGAATTGTTTCCTAGTTGATGATTCTTTTGAACTCTGACTTTGCTTTCCCCAGGGAGAATCCCATCTGGGCAAACTGTCAGTTGACAGCTGTGTAGTCATCCATGTTAATAGCTTTACTGAGAATACTCAGGCATGCTAGCAGTGCAGACTAACGTGAGGTGTGGTAGATGCTTCACTCAATCAACGGTATCCATGCCTTGACTATTTTCTGGTCTGTTCAAATGCTATTAACTGCTTCCAAAATGTTATAAATGATGTGTTTATAGTCTGGATTGTGTCTCTGTTATCTGTGTTATTGTTTCTGTCTGTTCTTAAATAACTCATCAAATAATTTGGTGTTTTGTCTGTCCAGTTCTCCCCTGGCCCAATCAAACTGAGTCTGGTTTTCCAAGGTAGGACATTTTGCTGTTGAGTCTTAGAGATGGAAAACAGTGATGCAGATAAACATTACTCTGCTACTCATTGCCCCCTTCCTCTCTCAGAATAAACCACTGTCTCTGTTGAACTTTTAACTGAAACCGCAGTCCAGAGTTTCAAGGAGCCATCTCTCAAACATGGGTATCATTAAGGCCCAGAGATTTCTAACCACAGATTTACTATCTTTGGACTAAAAGCCTGAGAGTAGCCTAGCTCATGTCGAATGCAGGAAGGGCAAGTTAAAAACAGTCTTGACACTCTTGATCACTGACCCTATAGGCATTACAGCCTGCAGGTCTCATTTTGTCCCGGTGTAATCATCTGCTTTTTGGTTAAAATTATTGCAAAGCAACAGACAGTGACTTCTCTGCTTTTATTTCTAGATCACCCCAATATACGGCTAATAGGCTCTTACTCTGTGCTGAGTGCTTGGGGTCATGAGATGACGGATGTGGCAGAAGCAATGCTAGGGATGAACTATATTAAAACATGATTTAAAGCTCCATTGCTGGGTTGCTATATCTTAGGTGGAGTATGAGAGCATCTGTCTTCCCCAGTGTCACATACAGCGAAATAGTTTTTTTGTTTTTTAACTTCCATTTAAAAAAAAAAGATTTATTTATTTGAAAGGTAGAAATACAGAGAGAGAAGGGGGGAGAGAGATTGAGGTCTTCCATCTGCTGGTTCACTCCCCAAATGGCCCCAATGGCTGAGATTAGGCCAGGCCAAAACCAGGAGCCAGGAGCTGTGTTGATCCGAAGCGAGGAGCCAGGAGCTTTTTCCATGTCTCCCACACAGCTGCAGGGGCTCAAAGTACTTGGACCATTTTCTACTGCTTTCCCAGGTGCATTAGCAGGGAGCTGAATTGGAAGGCAAGCAGCCAGAGCTTGGACCAGTGCCCATATGGGATGCCAGCACTACGGGCAGAGGCTTAATTTTCTATGCCATAGCTCCAGCCCCACAGAGTTTTAATAAAAGATATTCATTTGACCTTGGCATGGATCTAGGTCTAATATATATCCAAAGAATCATTATCTTTATCATCGTTGTCAGTAATGACTTTTTATTGAGACTTTTATCATGTGCTCAGTGCTTTGCTAAGCACTGTATTTTCATTCCCCACTTAACTCACAGTAGCACTCTGAGTCAATGTTATTAATTTCCCAGTTTCACAGATGAAGAAACCAGAACTTTAGAGACTGAAAGACTTCCTCAAGGTTATTCTACTCGTGTGCAGATCTGGGGTTCACATCCAGCTTCTAACACAATTACGTTCTTTCTATGAAATGAAACAATCAAATTATTTTTCAGGCATCTCTTCTGTGTGAAGCAAAGTATTATATTCGATCCATGGGAATGGGGGTAAAAGAAAGCCCAAGTTACTTCCCATCTCCAGATGGCTTCACATGATGTTGGACAAGAAAACATTTAAAAAGAATTGATAGAGGCTGGCGCATAGCAGGTAAAGCTGCCGCCTGCAGTGTTGGCATCCCATATGGATGCTGGTTCAAGTCCTGGCTGCTCCACTTCCCATCCAGCTCTCTGATATGGCCTGGGAAAGCAGTGGAAGATGGCCCAAGTCTTAGGGCCCCTGTACCTGCATGGGAGACTTAGAAGAAGCTCCTGGCTTCGGATCGACACAGCTCTGGCTGTTGCGGCCATCTGGGGAGTGAACCAATGGATGGAGGACCTCTCTCTTTCTCTCTCTCTCTCTCTCTCTCTCTTTCTCTTTGCATCTGCCTCTCTAACTCTGCCTTTCAAATAAATAAATAAACCTTTCAAAAGAAAAAAATAATTGATAATATATAAAATAATACATTTTGTATTAATAAAGAGATCTTGGAGAAGGTAAGAGTCACACTGGGCCTTGAACTGTGAGCAAGATTTATATCAATGGAAAATAAATAGGAAAAGCATTTCATACAAGGAAGGTAACGTGAGCAAACCCTAAAAATGAGCAAGTGCAAGGCATGTTATGTCGCGGGAGAGTGAAGAAGGGTTGAAATGAAGTAAATGATAAGTTACCCTGCAGTGAAGTATATTTGTGCACTTACTGTTTGCTGAGCACCTAGTATATGGAGACCATTTCTAGGGAAAGAATGAGAGATGAAGGTGAAAAGGCAAATTGAGGCCTCATTGAATACCAAGTTCAGGTTCGAGACTGTCTTGTGGAGTTCACGTTCACACTCAGTAGTCTAGGAATTACAGAAGGGCTTCAAACCATTCTCTGGAACATCTCCAGACTGGCTGTCTCTGTCATGTGTGCCTTCCTAGGTTTGTTGTGACTTCCCATTGGAAAGGGGCATTCCTCTGACAAAGTCATCCATTTATTTTCTGGGAAAAGAAGGAATGCCTGTTAAAAAGATTGGGGAGTTAGGCCATAGCCCTGTCCCCAGATCTCAGATCAGGAGAGTCTGACAGTGTAGAGTTAGAGGACCTAGGAGGTCGAGGGAGTCAGATGTGATGCAGAGAAGAGAAGGAGGTCACAGACCCAGAGGAGACGCTTGCCTTTGGTGACTGGTCTCTCAGTGGTCTTGGAGAACACATTTCAATAGTGGGGGTGGGGCAGTAGTCCTGTTGCCAGGGATTAAGAAGCTTATATAGCAGAGACTGCTTTGTGGCCAAAGAAGTAGAAAACAAAGATAGTTCCAGCGACACAGAATTGACCAAAGATTTTCTTTCTCAAATGGGCAAAATTAGTACATATTTGAAGATAAGTACAGAAGAAGAAACTGAAGAAATTGGAAACAAAATGTAAAGAAGGAAAATTTCTGGTTCCCTGGGATCTTATACCTTTATATTCTAATGTAACTACATAAGCAGAACCTTTAAAAACCGATGGTTCTGTTGTCACAGATTTGTCTTCTTTCCATCTTCCACACCTCATTCAGTCCTCTATCCTTAAAATAAGAACACACATCATCCTTATACCCATCTGCCCTGGATGGTGATCACTGATTTATTTGGAGATTGGCACCATCTCTTTTCCCAAACAGGTGAGTTTCCTGTTAAATGTGTTTAGATTTTCTTGAAGAAATTTCTGCTATTTGGCTGTTTTCTCCAACTTTCTGTTTCTGTGACTGAGGACTTAAAGATTTCTGAATATTTTCTCTTTGGTTAAAAAGAAGAAGGCAAATCCATATTTGACACAGAATCTCATCCACCCAAGAATGTGTGTGCGTGTGTGCGCGCGTGTGTGCATGCATGCATCTGAAACACAGTTTGTGTCGACAGTCGTATACTGAGCAATGATTGTGTGCCAGATACCATGTTAGATGTTCAGGTTGCAATGAAAAATAAAGACACAGGCCCTGCTGTCAGAGACATTCATCTTTTTTTTTTTTTTTAAATTTTTATTATTTATTTATTTATTTATTTGACAGAGTTAGACAGTGAGAGAGACAGAGAGAAAGGTCTTCCTTCCGTTGGTTCACCCCACAAATGGCCACTGTGGCTGGAACTTCGCTGATCTGAAGCCAGGAGCAAGGTGCTTCCTCCTGGTCTCCCACGCGGGTGCCATCCTCCACTGCACTCCTGGGCCACAGCAGAGAGCTGGACTGGAAGATGAGCAACCGGGACAGAGTCTGGCGCCCCAGCCGGGACTAGAACCCGGCGCACATATGGGATACCGGTGCCACAGGCAGAGGATTAACCAAGTGAGCCAGGGCACCGGCCCCCAGAGACATTCATCCTTAAGGGAAGAAAAATCAGATTCACAAACAGCTGCTTTCTCTTTAACCTGATTAGTCCCAAGGAAGATGTGTGTCCCAGTGTGGTAGTAATAGATAGTAAAAGATACTCAGCCTGCCTGGGAGGGTGGAGAAAACTTCCTGGAGAAGATGATGCTTAAGCATTTATCTTTGAGAGAGGGCACAGAAAGTTGGGAGGTGCACCCTAAACAGAGAAAACAACATTTGTGAAGTCACAGGGGACAAAGAAAGTACATTTTTTGCAGCAGTCATTAAGTGGTTTTGGAATGGCTGTGTGAACCATATGCGGGAGAGATTGAAGGAGATGAGTCTGGGTGGGTGTACTGGATAGGATTATCAGGAACTTACCCCAGGAGCCAAGGTCCTTTGATTTTGTTCTAAATACAATAAAGATTGATTGAGGAATTTAAACACATTAATTTCATAGTCTTCAGAGCTAACTCTCTTGGCTGATCCAAGAGAGTTACTCAGTTATGAGTATCTTTGGCTTCAACTTACTAAAAACCCAACTAACAGCAGCTTAAGCAAATGTAGGATAATATTTTCCATGTGTTAAGAAGTCCAGAGGAAGGTGGTTTCTGGCAATGGTCTAGATCCCTGACAATGCGACCCAGGGTGCAGGCTCATTTTGTGTCCCTACTGCATCATACCATTTTGGCTTTTGGTTTTCATGCAGTCATTTTATGGTCGCAAGAGGGCTGCTGCCACTCAGTTGTCAAGCTCATGTTCTAGGTGGGAGGCATGAGAATGTGGTGGTGCCAGTGTTGTCTGTCACTTTTCCAGGAAGCTCACGCTCCCCCGGAAGTGTCCTTGAATACTTTCCTTTATATCTCATTGTTCAGACCTAGGAAGAGCCACCATTGGCTGCAAAAGAGGCTGGAACAAAATATTTTTGCAGCTTTCACAATAAAGGCAGGCAAGGAAAGAGTATATTTGAAGTGAATGTTGAGTTAGTCATAGCAATTTATCTATATCAGAGGCTTGAAGATTGGACTGCTTGCCAGTAAATAGCATCCCACACCAGTCAGTAGAGGTGGCAAAGGATGTGACTCAAGAAAAGCAAGGAAGAGTTCTCTTAGCTGTTTGAAGAGACAAAGCCAGAGGTGGAAGGGAACTGGGGCTTGTGTGCCATTAGGACGGGTGTAGCCTGGGTTCCCTAAGGACCTTCTTCTTCTGAAGCAGTGGACGTCTGGTTGTTGTTAAAGATTGACAACATCCAGCTTCCTGCCATGGAGCTGAATTCTTCTTTACCTCTTTACATGCTTTGCTTGGCTTCTACAATTATTTGTTCCAGTGCTAGAACTGTGCTAGGCACTTTTGGAGGATAAGCTGGAGGGAGTTAGGGAATAAACAGAACAAGAATTCCTATCAGTCTTCCAGTAGCTTACATTCTATAGGAAACAGCTGAAAAAGAGCTTAAGATCAGAGCAAGTGCTTGTGTTGTTATAGACCAAGTGTCAACAACCCAGCCCTGGGCCACAAATCAACAAGTGCCAACAAATTGGCTTTAGTGATTGAAGGTCAGATGTCACCACCATACCTTTCTCAGCACTGCTTTGCAGAGTTAACATGTCAGGAATCAGAGTTTGGTTAGCAATCCCCTGTCTCAGCTTCCCAGGTGCACATACACACACACGCTTGCTAGAGTATGCCTTGCCTCTATCCTCTCCCCCCTAGCCAACGTATAAGAAGGAAAGATAATAGTTTTGGCATATCAATCTTACTTATTTATGAATTTGAAAAAATATCAAGGTAATACTGCAGTGTGACAAAAATGTCTAAATCAAACAGACTATCACACACATACATCCCTACCCCGCTAAATGAGGTATAAGTGCTTCTAGTTTTTAGCATAGAAATGTTTTTTCATGCTTTGAAGTAGATGGTGTGTACGTACAATTTTGCATCTTTATTTATAAACATGTGCTGAGCAAATGAATACTCATGTGTCGTCCTGTGTCTTCATAAGAGCAAGAGGTCCTATCTCTTCTCGTTGTTGTTAGCATGAATTGGTTCCAATGTTCTCTAAGTAGAGATGGGGCAGTGAAGGTTTTCAGGCACCCCCCCCCCCTTTTTTTTTTTTTGACAGGCAGAGTTAGACAGTGAGAGAGAGACAGAGAGAAGAAAGGTCTTGCTTTTCCGTTGGTTCACCCCCCCAAATGGCTGCTACGGCTGGCGCACTGCACCAATCTGAATCCAGGAGCCATGTGCCTCCCCCTGGTCTCCCATGCGGGTACAGGGCCCAAGCACTTGGGCCATCCTCCACTGCCTTCCCGGGCCACAGCAGAGAGCTGGACTGGAAGAGGAGCAACCAGGACAGAATCCGGCTCCCAAATTGGGACTAGAACCCGGGGTGCTGGCGCCTCAGGCGGAGGACGTGACACCAGCCAGGCACACCACTTTTAAGGTGTGGCTTTGGGTTCTGATATAGACAATAGGAATTGTTTTAGCATGGAATCAGGAGACTTGAGAAGAACTGGAATCCTGATGGGCAGGAGTGAGATAAATGTCACCCAGTCCCATCTCTCCCTAAGGAGAACCATCGTAAGTGCAAATGCAGTATTTCTCTTTTGTGAACATGAACATAGTTCTCCTTTTTGTTTCTGTTTCCCCTACTTTTTAAAAATTTACTATTTATTTGAAAGAGTTACAGAGAGGTGGGGGGGCGGGGGGAGAGAGAGAGAGAGAGAGAGAAAGTATTCCATCTACTGATTGACTCTTCAGATGGCCTCAATGGCTAGAGCTGGGCTGATCTGAAGCCAGGAGCCAGGAGCTTCTTCCAGGTTTCCCACGTGGGTGCAGGGGCCCAAGCACTTGGGCCATCTTCTACTGTTTTCCTAGGCCATAGCAGAGAGCTGGATTGGAAAAGGAGCAGCCACGACTTGAACCCGTGCCCATATGGGACTGCAGGCACGCTTTACCCGCTACGCCACAGCACCAGCCCCAGTTTCCCCAGCTCTTGCCCTTTTATTTTTCATCTGATTAAAGAACAGAGACTTTCTTGGTTAAAACTTGGATCAGCTCCTTGGAATTTAATTTCTTTCATTCCATAGGCCTGTATCTGGGTCACTATTCCTGCTCACTCTGTGATCTGAGAAGTTGCTCTGTTTTAGAATTGCCATAGGATTTTAGAAACTCATGATTGTTAGTTAACTAAGGTAACATACATGGAATTAGCTTCACAGTTCAAGTCTACAAGTCCTAACCTCACAAAAGGTACACAAAGTTCCACCTACATCAACTATATTAACTAGCATTATCCTTCTCCCTCTCATCTACTTCTACTTCTTGAACGGATTGCCAAGTACTTTTCTAAAAGAACATGAATGTCTGTTGTGACAAGCAAACCACATCTCTCTTCAAACATTCCTCTGCTCAGCTCCTGAATTCCTCTGACAGTCTAATAGATACGTCCAATAAGAGAATAGTATTGCATTTCCTTTAGGCTGATGTAGCCCTGGAAGCACCGCCTCTGTCTTCTCTGTACACCTTGCCCTGGAATGATAACTGTTATAAAGATCTAAAGATAAATGCCTGAGAACCTCAACAGCCAAGTTCATTCCAGAGTGTATCTCACTCCTCTGTACTGAATGATCAATTTCAGGTTTGAGGAGATGTTGTGGATATGATTAGATGCTCCCGGTGGACAAAGCATTAGGCTAAGAGGGCAGGATGTCTGTGGGGTATAGGAAAAGGGGGCATTCATTTGGAGGAATGGAGTCATGCAGTCTCCAGAGAATGACATTGTCACAGCAACATGAAGAAAGAGGAGAAGGGGACCATACTGCATAGGAAGCTGGAGCTGGGTCTGCTGGACATGAAAGGTGGCAGATGAGGAGGCAGGGAAACAAGTGGTAAGGGAGGTGGGGTGACTCATATCCAGGCTTTGTTTATCTGCCCCTGGATCTTTTTAAGCATTGCAGTGACAAATCTCTGAACTAGACATGATCCTGGCTCTCTGCCCTCAAGTGTCATTCAGTGTGGTGGAATGAGAAGGCCTTGCCAAGATGGCCTCTGGCAACGGAAACTACCTGGCAACAGGCTGTAATTGGTTAGGGCATAGATTGCCCCTTGACCAGATGGGCTGCCTTGACTATATAAGCTGCTGTACTGTGGGGAGCAATCCGGACTAGACTGAGTTACTGGAATTAAGACTTATTCTATGCATCTGCTCTCCCACAATATGGCGCTGGGAGAGAAGTAAACAGCTTCTGCACAGCTGCCTCCAGTTCAGCTAATAAACTGTAGGACTTGCTCCTGATTGGAGGAGAGCAGCGTACTCGGCGTGTGGGCAGCCGAGTTAGGATTGGCGGAGGAGGACTATAAAGGAGGAGAGAGACGGCATTCACCAGGAACATCTAAGGGGAACATCTAAGGGGAACACCTGTGCAGCCCCCGAGAGAGCCGGCCGGCGGTGTGCCGCTCCCCCGCGGAAGTGGGGAATGTGGCAGGGGGAACCGCCCTTCCACGGAGGTGGAAGGGATGGTAGCCAACCCGGGAAGGACCAGCAGCCAACCCGGGAAGGACCAGCAGCCAACCCGGGAAGAACCAGCAGCAAACCCGGGAAGGGCCGAGCAGACGAAAGAACAGCGCAGGGTCCTGTGTCATTCCTCCACGAAGAGGGGGAGCGACACTGTACCAACTGAAATAAACAAGTCTGCAGGCTGCTTGCTTCTGGCCTGCTTTTGCCCGACTCCCGGGGTCTGTGGTGACTCTGCGCCTCTTGCCCCCACCACGCTCCTCCTCTCAGAACGAATCCACAGCAACAATTCAGACTACCTGAAAGATGCTAGACACTTACAAAGAAGTCCCAGTGACTCCCTGCCATTCTCTGTAGAGAAGGCTCTGAACTGGGAACTTGAGGAGGAAGCTTGGATATCCAAAGAAAAAACTTGCAAAAGATACTGAACTTGAATGAAATGCGTTGCCTTCCCCAGCTGCGTGCTCCTGGCTGAACAAGTACATCTGTGTAAATGGCTGTGGCCCTGCCCCTTTCTAGGCAGCTCCAGTCTAAGTATGATAAAGTGCATGGCATATATTAGATACTCAGTATTTGTTCCATCCTTTTTTCCCTCCTTAGCATACATACACGTCTTCTCACACAGGCACAAACCTGGGGCCCGTGTGTGGTGGTCAGAATGACACACAGGCTAATAGTTGTTAAAACTACCATTCTGAGTGCCCATGCTGTGGTTAGTAAGCTAAGCCTCCACCTTTGGCACCAGCATCCCACGTAGGTTTTTTTTTGTTTTTGTTTTTGACAGGCAGAGTGGACAGTGAGAGAGAGAGAGAGAGAGAGAGAGAGAAAGGTCTTCCTTTTGCCGTTGGTTCACCCTCCAATGACCGCCGTGGCTGGCGTGCTGCAGCTGGCGCATTGCGCTGATCCGAAGCCAGGAGCCAGGTGCTTCTCCTGGTCTCCCATGGGGTGCAGGGCCCAAGGACTTGGGCCATCCTCCACTGCACTCCCTGGCCATAGCAGAGAGCTGGCCTGGAAGAGGGGCAACTGGGACAGAATCTGGCGCCCTGACCACTAGAACCCGGTGTGCCGGCGCCGCTAGGTGAAGGATTAGCCTATTGAGCCACGGCGCTGGCCCCATGTGGGTTTGTGTCCAGTTCGTGTCCCAGCTACTCTACATATGATCCAGCTCTCTGCTAATGGCCTGGGAAAGCAGTAGAAGATTGCCAAGTACTTGGGCCCCTGCACCCACGTGGGAGACTTGGAAGAAGCTCCTGGCTCCTGGCTTTGGATCGGCACAGCTCCAGCTGTTGCGGCCAATTGGAGAGTGAACCAGTGGATGGAAGACCTCTCTCTCTGTCTCTCCCTCCCTCTCTGTGGAACTCTACCTCTCAAATAAATAAATAAATCTTCAAAAAAAAAAAAAAAAAAAACTACTGTTCTGAGCATCTCCTATGTCAGGGAGGTAGTTGAAGGTATTGTCTGTTCTGTTTAGTTGTGAAGATGCTGAGACTTGAAGACACTGATGAACTCACCAAGATCATAGTAAGGAGCAGATGTATTCACTTGATTTCAAACTCATGTTTGTTTGTTTGTTTTTTTTTTTTTTTTTTTTTTACTCATAGAGATGGTCTGTCTTCCAGAAACAAGAAGTGATTCTGATTCCCAGCTTTGCTGCTTCCTAGTTGAGTATTTTATCATGCTTAACCTCTGTTTGTCAAATGGAGGTATATTAATCAACTTTTTATTGCTATAACTAAATACCTGATGCGGGCTATTTTAAAAAGCAGAGGGGCCGGTGCCATGGCTCAATAAGCTAATCCTCTGCCTGTGGCGCTGGCACACCGGGTTCTAGTCCTGGTCGGGGCGCCGGATTCTGTCCCAGTTGCCCCTCTTCCAGGCCAGTTCTCTGCTGTGGCCTCTAGAACTTACCAGTAAAACCGGGAAAATAGATGCTATGTTAGGAGCATTGAGTGTTCTGCAGCAAGGTTGCAATGTGTGTAGATACTTGTGAGGCTAACTCATGTGAACACAGTGCTGTCCCTTCAGTGAACACCTTCATGTGTCCCAGGGCAAGCAAGCAGTAGGAATGTAACACCAAACCTCACAGACATAATAAGCCACCTAGATCAGTCTTCTTTTCTATCATTCTTTATCTTTCTCTTTGTTTTTGTTTTGTTTTGTTTTGTTTTGAGGCTTCTCACATGCCCAGTTTTAGAGTGGGCTTGTGGGAAGGGCATGAAGAATTGTGCTGTGTCAGCTTGAAGAGGAACGAGGGAATATAGGGACAAAGAAGAAGGAGGTTCTTAGAGCAGCGATTAAAGGGGTGGGAGGAAGTTAAAAGGGTTGTTTTAAGGCCATCTTCCAAATACTCACTCAACAGTAGCAGAGAATGTGTGAAAGGCTAAAAGGGAGAGAAGAAAGAAACACACATTCATAGTAGCTCTAATCTGGAAAGGGCCCAATAAGACATGTGGTCTAACATCATCTCCTTACTTAACTCCCATCTGCGGCATCCAAGTCAGGCTTTCCGTTTGACTGCTTTCATCGAAGGGCAACTGCCTGCCCAGAAGGCAGCCCATTGACTGTGGGACAGCTCGGCTGGGGGAGAGGAGCCATTCTTTTCATTGAGCTGACTTTTTATTTTTAATAACTACTGTTGTCTGTCCTTAGCTCTGTCCTCTGGCTTACATAGAGTTGATGCACTTTTTTTGACTGTTTCAAATATTTAAAAATAGTAATAAGTTTTCCTAAGCCTCACACTTGTAGGCTAACTAACTGGCTCCAGCCTGATTGTGCTTCTCCAGGGGCACTCCCATTGATTGTCACCCCTCAAAGATGGAGACCCCCAAACTGAGCACCGGGCTTCTGAGTAATCAGTCTATAAGAGAGTAGAGCAGGGTGCAGCCCAAGATCAATTCAGATTTTTTTTTGCAGCTACTTTATATCTAAATATATAAATATATATAATATATAAATATATATAAATCCATTGATTCATATATATTTATATATAAATTATACATTTATATATTTATATATACTCTATATGTATATTATATGTATCTATATATACTATATTCTCTATATGTATATTATATGTATCTCTATATACTATATACTCTATATACTATATATATATCTCCCTCTATATATATACTGTATATATATCTCATATATACAGCTTATAGGAAACCAGTCTTGTGTACTAGCAATCAAATAGCTGCAGCTCTTCCCCATCTGCAGTTATTTTGCCTATATATCTTTATTCTACTCCTAAGGTGATTCAAAGATAATTGCTTTATGCATTGCTAAAATCTAGAGTCACACTGTGTTTAACAATTTCCTAATCTATTATTGTAATATAATAACTATATCCAAAAAGAGGCCATGAGATTCATTTGACATTCTTTGGTTTTAGCAAAATGTTACTGGCTGTGATTGGTAATCGCTTTGCTTTCTGAATGTTTCATAAAACTGTGTTGTGAAATAATACAGTGTTAGAATTCTGCTAGAGATTCATTTCATGCTCACTGGTTTATAAATTGTAGAACATACTTTCTTCTCGTTTATGGAAAATTGGGATGGTCTCTCACTTTGAGTTTTACATAACCATGCTTATTTTTCAAAATTATACACACACACGAAGCCAGTGGGAGAAAAAAAAATGTGTGTGAAGGAGGAGCAATGTGGCATTAGGAGAACATAGTGCAGTTTGCAGTTGGGAATTCTGGGTGAAGAGAGAGGAGAAGACAAAGGAAGGTGGGAGGAAGCAGCCAGCAGCTCCGTCTGGGATTGGGACGTGAGGGCTTTGTTCCCACACCCACTACCGGGGCCAGGACTGGGGCGGGCAAGTGAGGCAATTGACTCAGCAACAAAGACTCAAGCGCCCAAGACTTGGTAATTAGGCTAAATAATATGTGAATACAAAAGAATATTAAAAATAAAATCAATGCAAAGCAATCCATGCTGAAAAAAGCCAGCACTTTAAACAAAGGCAAGATCAGTATGTTACAATTTTATATGGTTTATTTTTCTTAATTGCAGCTTTACTGAGCTCTGATGCACAAATCATTCGTTTAGAGTGTAGAATCTAGGAATTTCAGTGTGTTCACAGAGTTGTGCAGCCATCACCACAATCAATATTTGAACATGTTTTCATCCCTAAAGGAGTCCTGGACTCATTCATAGGCATCTCTGTTTCTCTTCAGTTCCTCAGCCCTAGCCAATCATTGGCCTATTTTCTGTCTTCCTGGATTTGAATTTTCTGGACATTTCTTACAAATGGAATCATGCAAAATGTGGTCTTTTGTGTCTGGCTGCTTTCCCTTAACATGATATTTACAAGGTTCATCCACACTGTAGCGTGGTCAGTGCACGTCATGCTTTTTTTGTCTGAGCAATGTTTCATTGTATGGATAGACCACATTTGAATCATCTAGGTATCAGCTCATGGATTTTTGGGTTCTTTCTACTTTTTGGCTATTATGAATAATATTCATGCACAAGTTTTCTTGTAGACATAGATTTCATTTCTCTTAGATGTGTACCTGGAATTGGAATTGCCGGGTCATGTGGTAACTAGGTTTAAGCTCTTGTGGAGTACAGAGAAACAGGTGGTTTTCCAAAGCAACTGCACTAGTCTGTGTGCCTACCAGTAGTATGCAAGGGTTCCAATGTCTCCATATCCTCACCAGCACTTGTTATTTCTGTCCTTTCATATTATAACCATTTTAGTGGGTGTGAAGTGGTTTCTGATTGTGGTTTTATTTGTATTTCCCTGATTGCTAATGATCAGCATTTTTAATGTGTGTGTGTGCGTGTGTGCGTGCCCTGAAAAAATGTCTGCTCAGATCATTTGCCCCATTTTAAAATTTGGGTTTTTGTCTTTTTGTTACTGAGTTGTTAGAGTTTGTTATGTATTCAAGATAAAGACTCACATCAGATATGTGGTTTGCAAAGCTTTCCCCAGTTCTTTTTTTTTTTTTTTTTTTTTTTTACTTTCCTGATGGTGTCTTTAAAAGCGCAAAAGTTTTTTTCATTTTGATGATTTACAGATTATTTATCTTTTATTGCATATGTTTTTGATGACATATCTAAGAAAGCATTGCCTAATTCAAGGTCACAAAAATTTATGCCCATGTTTTCCTCTGAGATTTTTATATTTTACCATTTACATTTAAGTTTTCAATCCTCATGGTCTGTGTTTTTTATTTGAACATAAATAACATTTTATTTTTAGGCTACCTACACAAGTTCTTGGAAATATTTGGTATCCAGTGTAAATATATCAATTTTCTTTTTTTTTCAGCTTCTTTCTTACTTAATATATTTTTGAAAGTTATCAAACCTGTAAGTATTTACAAAATCATTTAATATATTTTATTTTTAAAGATTTATTTGAAAGGCAGAATTACAGAGAGGAGGCGGAGGAGGAGAGAAAGAGAGAGAGAGAGAGAGGGATCTTCATCTTCTGGCTTATTCCCAAAATGGCTGCAATGGCCAGGGCTGGGCTGGGCTGAAGCCAGGAACTTCATCTGGGTCTTCCATATGGGTTCCAGGACCCAAGCACTCAGGCCAAGCTCCGTTGCTTTCCCAGGCTCATTAGCAGGAGCTGGATTGGAAGTGGAACAACCGCGACTTGAACAGGTGCCCATATGGGATGCCAGCATCGCAGGCCGTGGCAGGTGAGGCGGTGGCGGGTTTACCTACTATGCCGCAAAGCTGGCTCCCACATTTTATTTTCTTATATAGCTTCTCCACTTTCATGATTTTTAAAGGAATTAATGGGTGATTATGTTTTATTAACATGTAATAATTATATGTGTTTAGGAAGTACTGTGCGATGTTTCAAGAACATATATACAGCGTGTACTGATCAAATCCTTTTTTTATAATAGGAGTTTTTAAGCTGCTGTCTTTTAGTTTGTCATAAAATATAAAATGTGTCTCATGGTCTGTTTTTAAAATAGCAAATTGCATGACATTTAAAACACAGATACTCATGTCTGGTTCAAACTTCATGTGAAGTCAAGATTAGGAGGAAAAGAGATTAACAGTTTTTCTTGTAGGTGACCCGATGTACTGCAGTTTTACAAGACTAAGACATAGTAGACATTACCAGAGACTGTTATTAATTTAAGTCGTGATTTTTTAAGTGCTCGTACCAGGAAGTGCAAGTGATGGACTGGTTGGTTGCACTTGAACACAAACACCTGCTCTGCGCTCCTCTCACCTGTCCTCCCTCCTCTGGATCCCTGGGCCTGAGGTTCTTTCAGGAGGTGACTATTGGTCCCGTTTGTTCTCATGGTTGCTGACACATGCTAGCGCACTCCTGTAGCTTCAGGCTTCCCTGTCCATCCTGCCTCCCTCCTGATTCCGTGACTGAAGGCAGCTATCTTTTCACAAGACCTGTTTTAGATATCAGGATGGTAATTGGCTCTGTGCCTTCCAGTGTGAGCCCCATTGCCTCCCCTCCTCCTGCGGCTGCCTTCCTCGGAGCTAAGTCATACATACCTCAGGATGCTCCTTATTTTTAATGCTTTCCTCTTCCTATAGATAGAACTTAGAGGTTTCCATGGTAACCCTTGGCCAGAGGTAGGGAACTCGTGCACAGAGGTGAGGTGAGCAAGCTTTGCTCATTTCTGGGAGGCCCTGGGTGTGTCTCCCTCACTCCTCTCCCCACTCCCTCTCCAGTCCTCCTCCGTCAGCTCAGGAGCCCCAGAACATGCATCTTAGGATTGAACAACTGGTGGTGGCAGTGGCCCTGTGAATGGCAGCTCAAGGAGAGGGCTCTTTCTGGATAGGGTGTCTGGCAGCTTTAGAAAATCTCAGATCTCATGTATTCACAAGAAGAGGGCAGTTCTTAGTGTCAAGCTCCGTTATCCCCATTGTATCATGGGTCAGGTCCCGCTGAGAAGAGTTGTGTTCCAAATTGCTATCATCCGGGCAAGTGTTGGATGCAGTAGTTAAGATGCCACTTGTGATACCTGTATCTCATGTCAGACTGCCTGAGTTTGAGTCCAAGCTCTGCCTGATTCTGGTTTCTTGCTAATGTGCACCCTGGGAGGCAGCAGTTGATGGCTGAAGTATTTGAGTCCTTGCCACCCATGTAGGAGACCTGGATTGAGTTTCAGTTTCCTGGCTTCAGCCTAGCCCAGTGTTGGCATTTAGGAAGTGAACAAGCAGCTGGGAACATCTGTGTGTGTGTGTGTGTGTGTGTGTGTATCTCCCTCCCTCTCTCTCTCTCTCTCAATCTCTGTAGCTCTATGTTTCAAGTAAAAATAAGGAGCCGGTGCTGTGGCATAGTGGGTAAAGCCTCTGCCTGCAGTGCCGGCATCCCATATGGGCGCCAGTTTGAGTCCCGGCTGTTCCACTTCCAATCTAGCTCTCTGCTATGGCCTGGGAAAGCAGTGGAGGATGGCCCAAGTCCTTGGGCTCCTGTACCCGCATGGGAGACCCAGAAGAAGCTCCTGGCTCCTGGCTTCAGATTGGCACAGCTCTGGCCCTTGCAGCCATCTGGGGAGTGAACCAGCAGATTGAAGACCTCTGTCTCTCTCAGTCTCTGCCTCTGCCTCTCTGTAACTCTGCCTTTCAAATAAATACATAAGTCTTAGGGCTGTTCTGGAAATAAGATGTACTTTGAGTGGGAACCATGTAGTTGACCTTCAGTGTCCACTGACTTTTGCGAGGTCTGGAGCAGAGCCAAGGCTGGGTGTGCCCTGCGACCTGTGTTGGTGGCTGGCACCTCCTTGCCACAGGGTATCTGTAGTTCCTTCCTCTGAAAGGTCTGACTGCCTTTGAAATTCAGATCTCAACTTTGGTTAGATCTGTGCCCCAGAATGGGAAAGACTTGGCCTCTGATCCTTGAGGAGATCAGGGTTGGCTGTAAATGGGGACTTACGCTGCTGAAATTTTTGGGTCATTCCCGATAGTGCTCTGGGCCATGCCAAGGATGGGAAGAGGTTGAGAACCTTGTCTATGAGGTCCTTATGTGAATGGTAGATCGTAGGCATCCAAGTGAAAACATCAGCAGTGGAAAGTGGAAGGGATTCTGGAATCCAGTGGTTCTTTTTTTTGGACAGGCAGAGTTAGTGAGAAAGAGAGAGACAGAGAGAAAGGTCTTCCTTTTTCTGTTGGTTCACCCTCCAATGGCCGCCGTGGCCAGCGTGCTGCGCCGATTCGAAGCCAGGAGCCAGGTGCTTCCTCCTGGTCTCCCATGCGGGTGCAGGGCCCAAGGACCTGGGCCACTCTCCACTGCCTTCCCAGGCCACAGCAGAGAGCTGGACTGGAAGAGGAGCAACCAGGACAGAATCTGGCCCCCCAACCAGGACTAGAACCCGGGGTGCGAGCGCCACAGGCGGAGGATTAGCCTAGTAGGCCGCAGTGCCGGCCAGTCCAGTGGTTCTAATATGTATGTTAGAGGTTCCTGTTGGACTGTAGAGTTATAGCAAACACTCCAGGAAGCCATGTATGTGCTAAGTACTACCTGTGGGCCCAGTGCATTGACACAGCCACCACCTCTTGGGACTATGCTATTTTTTAATAGTTATTTTATTTATTTATGTAATTTTGTTGATTTATTTTATTGATGACAGAGAGAGAGAGAGGAAGAAGAGAGAGATATATCTTCCCTCTGCTGGTTTACTCCCCAAATGGCCACAATGGCCAGGGCTAGACCATGCTAAAGCCAGGAGCCCGGAACCCTATCTGGATCTCCCATATGGGTGGCAGGGGCTCCACTATTTTGGGCCATCTTCTGCTGCCTCCCCAGGTGCATTAGCATGGAGCTGTATCAGAAGTGGAGCAGCCGTGACTCGAACTGGTGCTCCGGAATGGGATGCTGGCATTGCAGGTGGCAATGACCTAACCAGCTGCACCACAACACTGGCCCTATTTTATCTTTTATGATCAAAAATGACTCTCATATCATACTTGAAAAAAATTATAAACTACTGGTTTATTGTAAATTTGCTGACTTAGAGTATACAGGGTCCCAGTTAGAAAGAAAGAGTGACTGGAGACTTGGGGTGGGGTGTGTCAGCAACAGCACCCATTGCTGGCTCAGCCATGTGCAAGAAGGTGCTGTCTCAGGAAACAGAAACCTTCCTCTGATCACCAGCTAACAGGACTGGCTCCGAGCCTGGGAAAGAAACTATACATTAAAAGTAAAACTTAGGTGGTTTCACCTTCCCAGAATAAGTGAGTGACATCAGTCAAAGAACTGAGAGAAGTGAGGACAGGAAGTAGCAGTTCTGAGACGTCCATTTCTTTCACCACCCTTTTGAAAAGCAAATGAATATTTTAAATTAAGTTCCTATCATAGAGGATGAATCATAACGGAAAGATTGCCTAGCCTCCCTTTCAAGACCAGAGCTGGGAAGAGCTTTGAACGTGGACCTAATTGTAGCTTCAGATCTAGTACGTTCCTCTCCAGTTCTGAACCAAGGTCAGTAAAACACAGAAGTTGTGTCTTTGGGGGATTTAAGAGAAGCTGAGAGCAGTGGGGTCTGTGATGAAGCATCTCTTAAATTGTTTGGGGTATGGAGTTTGAACTGGTGTTTAACTCCAAGGTTCACTTTAGAACTCACATCGCAGAAAATGCCTCAGTGTTTCCATTCTGAAGCCCTCACGGTTGGTCTGTGTGGGTCCTAAGTGTGGTATTTAAGCGTGTGGGAAAATGAATGAACGAGGGTGACTAGGTTACGTATTGTGAAGAAGGATCCTGCCACAGAGGTGATTGTGTGGCTTGTCAGGGCTTGCTGGACCCAGATGGCAGATCCAGACAGGGTGGTGGGGGAGAGTTTCATAGAGGAACTCTTCAGAGACATGCGTGGAGCTAAGGAACACAAGCAAGAGATGCGTGGAGCACCCAGGTTGGAGTCAGAGGCCTGTGGCATCTCTAGGAGTGGGGTGCCTGACCTGAGCTGTGGTCTTTGGTACAAAAATGCAGTCTATCCCTGGGGTGTGGTTTGCAGAGGTGTCTCCTAGCATTCAGTCCTGGCGTGGGGGTCGGGGATCCTCCTCCTCGTGCTTTCAAGGCAGTCAACCTCCTCTAGCCCCAGATTCCTAAAATTCCACTCTGTGACTCAGCCGGTACTTCTGTCTTAAGAAACAGAGAGCTGCCTGGTCCCTGCTGGCTGCTATTCATGGGAAGTAGCAGGAGGCAGCCCGAGCCCACTCAACACAGGAACCCCTTTTCACTGGCTGAGAGGTGTGTTTCAGATCCTTCAACCCTGCAGGACTGCAGGTGGAGGGAGGTGACATCAGCCCCTGCCTTGAGTTTGTGCGAGGGAAGCCGGAAAGGGTGCCAGGTCTACCTTGTAAACACCGAACAAGTTCGCCACATGCTTGTTGAATGCCCATTGGACCGTGACCAGAACCATCTGTTAAGTGCTTGGACTGTCCTTTGGCAGAGCTGTTTTGTGTTTGGGTTCCATTCACGAAGTAGGTGGGATGAAAAAGGTAGAAGTGGCCCGAGGCAGCCTCTGAGCCTCCCAAGAGGATGTGCAAAGCTGTCGAATACCAAGATGCTGGCATTCTAAGAAGTATCATTTGGCTTTGTGAGTAATGGTTTTGGATGTGAGGTGTCCCCAAGAAAATGTTTCAGAAAAGGACTAAATTTGGCATAGTCCTCTCTGGAGTCGCAGCTCAGAGGATTGCCACATGCTGCAGACAGCGGCGTGTTTGCTGACACAGGCCTACACACATGCACACGAGGCCTGGTGTTGATCATCACAGGCTATTTTGAAGGAAAACAGGAAAGAGAAAAACTGCCCAGAGTCACCGAAGTGGCAGCTGTGGGGTGGCAAATAAAAGGTGGTCATTCTGGGGAATGTGGACCCTTGTGTCGGATGCGTAGGCTTTGAAGGCTTCTCAAAGGACAGAGCGCCCAGGCCTGGTCTCTGCTCTGTGCTCACAGCTCCACAAAGCAGGCAGTGAGCGAATCTCCTTGTTTCCTGGATTCAGGCTCTGTCATCAGAGTTTTGTGTGTGGCCCTTGGTGTGTGTAAACACAAGCTTCAGTCTGCTCGCACCCTCAAGGACCCTGTTAGACCCAGGCCTGTGCAGCATGTTTTCTTTCAGATAACCAGACCCACAAATGCTGAGTTTACAAGGACACTTTTGAAGTTAATAGAAACTGGAATTAAAATGTAGGTTTATTTTGGTACAAAAAAATTTTAAATTTGTGAATAGTTTTTCATAATACACATTTCTGTGAAATTTACAAAGACCGCTTGGACATGATGGCTTTAATAATATCTATGTGGGGGTGGTGCTGTAGTGTAGAAGGCTAAGCTTCCACCTGAAGTGCAGGCATCTCATATGGGCGCTGGTTTGAGTCCTGGCTGCTCTACTTCAGATCCAGCTCCCTGCTAATGTGCCTGAGAAAGCAGTGGAAGATGGCCCAAGTACTTGGGCCCCTGTACTGATGTGGGAAACCTGGAAGAAGCTTCTGGCTCCTAGTTTCCCAACTCTAGCCATTGGCAGTCATTTGGGGAGTGGACCAGTGGATGGAAGATAGATCTCTCTCTTTCACTCTCTCTCTTTCTCTCTGTGTGTATCTCCTTCTCTCTGTATCTCTGCGCAGCTTTGTTCTTTTTGCACAGTATCTATTTCAAACCTCCTTTATGCCACTTTCCTCAAAGCCACAATTCCACCACTTGCCTCACTTCATCTCAGCTGATAAGTCCTCAGTCTTGTCTTAAGAAATAAAATTAGAGTCCTGAAATGAGGGGTCCTTCACCTCCTTAACCCCCTACTTAGGAGCTTATCTGCAGTTATACCCCTGCTTTTCTCTGACCATGACTGTCGTGGTCTCATCCCCTCCTCCTTTCTTTCTTTTTTGTCTTTAAGATTTATTAATTTATTTGAAAGGCAGGGTTGCATAGAGGTGGAGGCAGAGAGAGAGAGAGAGAGTGAGAGAGAAAGAGAGAGAGAGTCTTCCATTCGCTGGTTCATTCCCTAGATGGCTGCAGTGGCCAGAGTTGCACTGATCTGAAGCCAGGAGCCAGGAGCTTCTTCTGGTTCTCCCATGCAGGTGCAGAGGGGACCAAGCACTGGGGTCATCTTCTGCTGCTTGCACTGCAGAGAGCCGGATTGGAAGTGGAGCCGCCGGGACTCGAACCAGCGCCCATATGGATGCCAGCACTGCAGGCAGTGGTGGCTTTATCCATTATACTACAGCACCAGCCCCCCCCCCCCCAATCTTACTGTCTGGTTTTAATCAATTAATTATTGATTATATAGAGTTATTTATTTGTTAATTATATGGAGAGACAGAAAGGGCTCCCATCCACTCTTTTGCTCCCCTAAATACTTGAAATGGCTGGAGCTGGTCCAGGCCAAAGCCGGGAGCTAGGAATGCAATCCAGGTCTCCCATATAGGTGGCAGGAATTCAGTCACTTCGGCATCAACACTACCTACCAGGGACTGCACTGATTGGAAGTGGGACTCAAGAGCCAGAGCCAGTAACAGAACCCAGGCAGTTTAGTGTGAGATTCTGGCATCTCAATTACCAGGCCAACTATCTGCTGACTGTCCTTCCCTACTGAAACTGCTCTGGTCAGGATTGCTCAAGTCCTGCTTGGCATCTTGAGTTTACTTCATCAGTTATTTTACTGAGTATTTAAGTACAGACGATGTACCTGACCTCGCACTATGCAGTGTGGGATACATCAGTGAAAAAGGCAGGTGAAATCATTGCTCTTACAAGTCACAGCATGTGTATATGGGGCCAGGGGTAATGAATAAAGGAGCAAGTCCATTTATAAAATGTGATAATTGCTGAAAAGAGGAATGAATCAGGGTAAGAAAGACGGTTATAGGCCGGTGCCGTGGCTCACTAGGCTAATCCTCCGCCTGCGGCGCCAACACCCTGAGTTCTAGTCCTGGTTGAGGTGCCGGGTTCTGTCCCGGGTTGCTCCTCTTCCAGTCCAGCTCTCTGATGTGGCCCAGGAAGTCAGTGGAGGATGGCCCAAGTGCTTGGGCCCTGTACCCACATGGGAGACCAGGAGGAAACACCCAGCTCCTGTCTTGCGCCAGCCGTGGTGGCCATTTGGGGGATGAACCAACGGAAGGAAGACCTTTCTCTCTGTCTCTCTCTCTCATTGTTTAATTCTTCCTGTTAAAAAAAAAAAAAAAGACGGTTATTATTTTAGCTTGGGTGGACAACAGTGTCCACTCTGAGGAGGTAGCGTCTGAGCTGAGATTCAAAGTGAGGGACTGGACCGCTCGTGGATTAGAAGAGCATGCCAGTCACAGGTAAAGCAAAGACAACCGCCCGGAGTTAGGAGGAAGTGTGATGTAGTTTAGGGGCAACCAGATGACCCATGTAGGTGGGCCTGAGCGAGGTAGCAGGAGTAGAAGAAGAGATTGGAAAAGGCAAGACAGATAGCCATCTTTGATCTTAGAAGTACACTTAGCGTTCATGTTTTTCTTCTACTTCTGACGACACTCCAGCTCAGCCTCCTTTGCAGTCTCTTTCTCTGCTTGTCCTTTGTGCATTGGTGCTTGGCAAGATTCCATCCTAAGCGGTCCTCCCTTCTCTGCCTATCCCATCTCGGAACAGGACACAGGGAAGCCACTCAATAAAGGTTAGTGTATTTTGAGTATTTTTAGTTCCAATTCCATTGTGGCAACTCCCCTCAGAACAAACACTGGTCTGTCTATAAAGCTATGGAATTGTGGCCTTGTTGTTATTCAAATGTGGTCTGACTAAGCAAAAATGAAAATGAAATTCTCTCCTTCCTTAGCTCTAGGTTTGGTCATTCATAAATGTGGCCCAAGTTTGTGTCTTAGTCATCAGCCCTAATGCTTATTACAGGGCTTGGGTGATTGTTGAATAAACTCATGAATCTAATAAATCAAAGATAGCAATTATTAGCTATACTAATAGTCATACTGTTGACTAATATTACTCCTGTCATGCTCTTGTGGTCCAAAGATGAGTTTTCATAACTTCACAGGCTGTTTATGAGTCTGTATTACATTTAATCTAGTTATATTTGGCTCATTGTTTCAGGATTTGAAGATTTGTAGGCATTTTGCTTCAATCACTGTGATTGCTTCCTTTCTGAGTTTCATGTCATCTTTGGTTTTGACAAGGATGCCTTTTGTGTCTTCAACTCAGTCATTGATATGATTGTTGAATAAGATGAGGCCAGAGACACGGGGAGTCCTCCAGATAAGGTGGTAATTTCTAAACCCTGTTCTGTGATTGATGTGTACTTTTAGAATAATGGAATCATTTAATTTGGATGTTAGAAAGGACATGAAGATCATTAATCAGACTGGTGTGTTTTGTTTTATTTTTTTAAAAAAAGCTGTATTTACTGATATGAGAGGGAGAGTTCCAGAGAGAAGAAGAAACAGAGCGAGGTCTTCCATCCCTGGTTCACTCCCCAAATGGCCACAGTGGCCAGAGCTGGGCTGATCCAAAGCCAAGAGCCAGGAGCTTCCTCCAGGTCTCCCACGTGGGTGCAGGGGCCAAAACACTTGGGCCCTCTTCCACTGCTTTCCCAGATCATTAGCAAGGAGCTGGATTAGAAGTAGAGCAGTTGGGCGCCTTGAACCAGCACTCATATAGGATGCCAGTGCCAGAGGTGGAGGCTTAACCTATTACACCACAACACCAGCCCCAGGCAGGTGTATTTTAAAGATGAGGCAATCAAGATTCATATACACTAAGCAGTTTCCCCAGTAACATACAGTGAAGTCGGGGTGGAGCTGGGAGGAAAACCCAAATGTTAGTTTCTCTGTTTCCATAGGCAATTCATCTTTATCCTTGCCTTTTTATTTCTATTTATTATTTGTTGCCTTGTAACCAATTACCCAAAACCTAGCATATTAAAACATCAATAGGGGCCTACGCTGTGGCACAGCAGGTTAACGCCCTGGCCTGAAGTGCTGGCGTTCCATGTGGGCGCCGGTTCTGGTCC
Organism: Oryctolagus cuniculus; assembly: GCF_051225735.1. Lineage (NCBI taxonomy): Eukaryota > Metazoa > Chordata > Mammalia > Lagomorpha > Leporidae > Oryctolagus > Oryctolagus cuniculus. The sequence continues at coordinate 115,873,803 of NC_142867.1, forward strand.
CGGCTGTTCCTCTTCCGATCCAGCTTTCTGTGGCCTGGGAAAGCAGTAGAGGATGGCCCAAGTCCTTGGGCCCCTTCACCCACGTGGGAGACCCGGAGGAAGCTCCTGGCTGCTGGCTTCAGATCGGTGCAGTTCTGCCCATTGTGGCCAATTGGGGAGTGAACCAGCAGATGGAAGGCCTCTCTCTCTCTCTGCCTCTCCTCTCTCTGTGCAACTCTGACTCTCAAGTAAAATAAATAAATCTTTAAAAAAATCAATAAATATGTTTTATCTCACAAATTCTATGCATCAGGAATTCAGAAGCTTGATCTCACCTTTCCCCTAGCTTGGGATCTCTCAAGACGATGGCAGTGGTGGCTGCAGTCATCTGAGGCCGTTACCCAGGTGGCTCCCTCACAGGCTGACAGATTTGTGTTGGCAATGGCGGGTCTCCATGCTTCAATACAGGGACCTTTTCACGGGTTGTTTGAAGGCCTCATAATGTGGCAGCTGGATTCTCCTGGGTGGGGGGAGAGAAGAAGGAGGAGGAGGAGAAGGAGGGGGAGGGGAGGAGGAGAAGGGGGAGGGGAGGAGGAGAAGGGGGAGGGGAGGAGGAGGAGAAGGGAAGGAGGAGGGGGAGGGGAGGATATCGGTTTCTTTGGAGCTTGCCTCAGAGCTCACACTGTGTTTCGGTAATATCCTATTGGTTGCAGACATTGGCCCTATTGAGTATACTGAAGGGTTGGTACCAGTAGGTGGGGATATCCTGCTGCCTGCCTACCACGTTTGGTCAGCACCTTCACCTGAGGCTTTTACCTTTGCTTAACTTCTGGATGATTTTCTCATCTCCTCCCGTTTCTTCTCCTTTGTGGTACAAAGTCCATACAGCTTGGTAGGCCTTGGTAAAACGCAGCCCTGATAAGATCATCCCTATCCTACCCTTTTGCCCTCTGATTTTTTAAAAGAACTTAAAGGTTTCTCGTTGCTATGATGATCATGTAATTTATTATCCAAACCAGAGCAATTCTGAGAATGAAACAGGATGTTGTTAGCAATTATGCATGCACTAGAGATGTAAATTAATACCGTCTTGAGAAAGCCAGGAATTATGGTTTGCCTACCAGTTCAGAATAAGGACATCGTTCTGTTCTGTTTTGTTTTTTTAATACTGGCAATGCTTTCTCTTTTATAATTTTCTCTTCTGCTATCAGCATTGGTATTCCTTCTGCTCCATCCGGTGATGCCATTTTGTGTTTTTCAAACCTGGCCAGCTTTAATGTATTCCTGCTTTCATACAGTCTATTCTTTCCAGATAGAATGGTCACTACCCTTTGCATCACGGAGTGTCCTCTGCAAGGCTGCAAATGCAACATGCTGTGATCTTTCATTTGGGGTCAGTCCTGTAGTATTTCTTAGCTTTCCTACCCTTCTCTTCTCTATCACTACCTCTGTTCCTTGCTTTTCTCCTTTATACTCTGTGGGGAGCAACTCGGACTAGACTAAGTTACTGGAATTAAGACTTATTCTATGCATCTGCTCTCCCACAATATGGCGCTGGGAGAGGAGAAAACAGCTTCTACGCAGCTGCCTCTTGCCAACTTGATTGACTGAGCTGCAGGAGCTGATCTTGCTCCTGATTGGAGGAGAGCAGCGTACTCGGCGTGTGGGTAGCAGAGTTGGGATTGGTGGAAGAGGACTATAAAGGAGGAGAGAGACAACATGCACCAGGAACATCTATCTGAAGGAACACCTGAGCAGCCCCCGAGAGAGCCGGCCTGCGGTGTGCCGCTCCCCCGCGGAAGTGGGGAAAGTGGCTAGGGGGAACCTCCCTTCCATGGAGGTGGAAGGGTCGGTAGCCAACCTGGGAAGAACCAGCAGCAAACCCGGGGAGGGCCGAGCAGACAAAAGAACAGCTCAGGGTCCTGTGTCGTTCCTCCACGAAGACGGGGAGCGACAATACTCTTTTCTCAAATAATTCTGAGCGTCTTCCATATGCTGAGCAGCATTCTAAGTATGCTCATGACTTAGTGTCAACTCTTTCTCCTGGTTACTTGTGTGCCTGCCTTGTCCCTGGGCACACTCCTTTTTGTGTTGTGTGAATGTACTTTGAAAAGTTCAGGGCAGGGAGGCTGGGGTTGTGGTGCAGCAGGCTAAGCTAATGGCTGTAACTGTGGCATCCCATATCAGAGTGCTGGTTTGAGTCTTGGCTGCTCCACTTCTGATCCGCTTTCTTCCTTTGCCAGACTTGGCTTTTGCAGCCACTTGAGGAATGAACCAGTGGATGGAAGATCTCTATTTGTCTGTCATTCTGTCTTTTAAATACATAAATCTTTCTTAAAAAGTTCAGAGAAATCCATGCAGAGTCTTTTCATGATATGCAGTTCCATGCACTTTTTGAATACCCCTCCTATGCATAGATTTCAGGTTTTTTTTTTTTGGCACCAAAATTGACTTATCTTTTAATTCCATTTTCCCTGAACTTTTTTCAGTGCCCATGTGTAACGGAATACCATAGACTGGATAGTTTCCCCCCAAGTGTGAAAGATCCAGATCCCTGTCTGACGTTGACCCCAGGGGTGATGCTTCATGGTCTGCAAGAACAGCACAGTGCCTGCAGAGAAGGTCGTTGTTTCAGAAATGTCTGCCCAGTATTCTGCTGGAGGATTTTGTGCATTTTTCTTTCCTTTAGATAGGGGAAAAAAATGGAAACTTTGTCCATTATCTGTGATAACTAATTTTCATCAAATATTTGGTGTGAGGAAAGATATTTGCATTATCTTATTTCTTTTTTTAAAACAGATTTATGCCGGTGCCGCGGCTCACTAGGCTAATCCTCTGCCTTGCGGCGCCGGCACACCGGGTTCTAGTCCTGGTCGGGGTACCGGATTTTGTCCCGGTTGCCCCTCTTCCAGTCCAGCTCTCTGCTGTGGCCCGGCAGTGCAGTGGAGGATGGCCCAAGTGCTTGGGCCCTGCACCCGCATAGGGAGACCAGGATAAGTACCTGGCTCCTGGCTTCAGATCAGCGCAATGCGCCGGCCGCAGCACACTGGCCGCAGCAGCCATTGGAGAGTGAACTAACGGCAAAGGAAGACCTTTCTCTCTCTCTCTCTCTCACTGTCCACTCTGCCTGTCCAAAAAAAAAAAAAAAAAAAAAAGATTTATTTATTTATTTGAAACTCGGAGTTACACACACACACACAGAGAAGTAGAAGCAGTGAGAGAGGGAGAGAGGTCTTCCATCCACTGGTTCACTCCCCAAATGGCCACAACAGCTGGAGCCGTGGCGATCTGAAGCCAGGAGCCAGGAACTTCTTCCAGGTCTCACACATGAGTGCAGGGGCCCAAGGACTTGAACCATCTTCTACTGCTTTCCCAGGCCATAGCAGAGAGCTGGATAGGAAGTGGAGCAGCTGGGACTCAAACCAGTGTCCAGATGGGATGCTGGCACTGCAGGCAGTGGCTTTACCCACTAGGCCACAGCGCCGGCCCCTGCATTATCTTATTTTATATTCACATAGATTCAGCAACCTGGGTACTGTTTTCTGTTTAAATCAATTTAATTGAGCTATAATTTACATACAATAAAATGCAGTTTGCCGAGTTTTGACAAATGTATAAATGTTATAAACAACACTAAAATAAAAATATTATATTTTATTATATATCTATATAATTATATATAATATATATTACATAATATATTATATATTATAATATAATATATATAATATAATATTATAATATAATATAATATTATATTATTATATTATATATAATAATATATATTATATTATTAATAATATAATATTATATATTATATAATAATATAATAATAATATATTATATATAATAATACATAGTATATTATGTATAATATTATAATATTATATTATAATAATAATATAATAATACATAATATATTATATAATAATACATAGTATATCATAATATATTATATTATATTATAATATTATAATATATTATAATATTATATATATTATATTATATCAATATATATTAATATATATTATATTATATTATAATATTATAATATATATTATAATATTATATATAATAATATAATATATTATGATATACTATATATTATATTATGTATTATATTATATATTATAATATGTATTAATAATATATAATTATATATAATATATTTTATATATTATTATATTGAATGTTGCCATTACATTGAGTTCTTTTTTTAAAAAGATTTTTTAAAAATTAAAGTTATACAAGTTTCATGTATTTCTTTCTTTCTTTTATTTATTTTTTTGACAGGCAGAGTTAGACAGTGAGAGAGAGACAGAGAGAAAGGTCTTCCTTCCGTTGGTTCACCCCCCAAATGGCCGCTACGGCCAGCGCAAGCCGGGAAGTGGGTGCCTCCTCCTGGTGTCCCATGCGGGTGCAGGGCCCAAGCACTTGGGCCATCCTCCACTGCACTCCCTGGCCACAGCAGAGAGCTGGCCTGGAAGAGGAGCAACCAGGGACAGAATCCGGCGCCCTGACCGGGACTAGAACCCAGGGTGCTAGCACCGCAGGCGGAGGATTAGCTTAGTGAGCCACGGCGCCAGCCTCCTCATGTATTTCATTTATACAGACTTAGGAACATAGTCATACTTCCCACCCTACTCTCCCTCTTGCCCATGCTCTAACCCTTCTTTCTCCTCCCTCTCCCATTTCCACTCTTAATTTTTACAAAGATCCATTTTTAGTTTACTTAATGATAGTAAAGTTAACTCTACACTAAGTAAAAGGGTTCAATAAATAGTATGAAGAAAGCAAACACTGTGCCTCAGTGGAAGAGACGAGGGGTATAACCAATCATCGAATCTCAAAATGTCCACTTCACTCCAATACATTACATTTTAGGTAATGTATTGTATGTATGAGGTAATTAGTATGAGGTAATTAGTTACCTCAAATTAGGGAAAACATACGATATCTGTCCTTTTGGGATTGGCTTATTTCACTATGTATAATGGCTTCCAATTTGTTTCTATCCTGTTGTATAAGACAAGATTTCATTTTTTTTTTTAAATTTTTTTTGACAGGCAGAGTGGACACTGAGAGAGACAGAGAGAAAGGTCTTCCTTTTGCCGTTGGTTCACCCTCCAATGGCCGGCGCGCTGTGGCCGGCGCACCGCGCTGATCCGATGGCAGGAGCCAGGTGCTTCTCCTGGTCTCCCATGGGGTGCAGGGCCCAAGCACTTGGGCCATCCTCCACTGCACTCCCTGGCCACAGCAGAGAGCTGGCCTGGAAGAGGGGCAACTGGGACAGAATCCGGTGCCCCGACAGGGACTAGAACCGGGTGTGCTGGTGCCGCAAGGCAGAGGATTAGCCTAGTGAGCCGCAGCGCCGGCTCATTTTTTTTTTTTTTTTACAGCTGAGTAGTACTCTGTAGTGTATATATACCATAATTTCTTTATCCAGTCAGCAGTTGATGGACATAAAAGTTCTTTTGTGATGCTCTTCATTCAACTTAAAAACAAACAAAAACAAAGCCAACCCAGGCAACCACTGATCTTTTGTCACTTAGATTAACTGCCTATTCTAGAATTTCATATAGTGCAAAGTTTATTATACAAATATTTTCATGTCTGATCTCTTAACTATAGCATATGTAATGATTTTTTTTTTTTTTTTTGACAGGCAGAGAGGACAGTAAGAGAGAGAGAGACAGAGAGAAAGGTCTTCCTTTTCCGTTGGTTCAACCCCCATTGGCCCCTGTGGCTGGCGCGCTGCGGCAGGTACACTGCGCTGATCCGAAGCCAGGAGCCAGGTGCTTCTCCTGGTCTCCCATGCGGGTGCAGGGCCCAAGGACTTGGGCCATCCTCCACTGCACTCCCTGGCCACAGCAGAGAGCTGGTCTGGAAGGGGAGCAACAGGGACAGAATCCAGCGCCCTGACCGGGACTAGAACCTGGGGTGCTGGTGCCACAGGCGGAGGATTGGCCTAGTGAGCCGCGGTGCTGACACCCCCCCCCCTTTTTCATATGTAATTATTTTTAAGATTCCTCCATTTGATGGGGCTGGCGCCGTGGCGCAGCAGGTTAATGCCCTGTCCTGAAGCGCCGGCATCCCATATGGGCTCCGGTTCTAGTCCCCGCTGCTCCTCTTCCGAACCAGCTCTCTACTGTGGCCTGGGAAAGCAGTAAAAGATGGCCCAAGTCCTTGGGCCCCTGCACCCACATGAGAGATCTGGAAGAAGCTCCTGGCTCCTGGCTTCGGATCAGCACAGCTCTGGCTGTTGCAGCCATCTGGGGAGTGAACCATCGGATAGAAGGTCTCTCTCTTTCTCTCTCTGCCTCTCTGCTTTCTGTGTAACTCAGACTTTCAAATAAATAAATAAATCTTTAAAAAAAAAAGATTCCTCCAGTTGCTTTAAGTAATAGTAATTTTTTCCTTCTATTAGTTATCAATCACATTGCTTGAATATGCCATAATTTATCTATTCACTTGTAGATGGGCTTTTGGATTTTTTTCAAATTTCAGTCTATGACAAAATACGCTGCTCTGAACATTCAGATACAAGTCTTTGATGGACATGGTTTAGTACTCTGGGGCAAATAATTAAGAGTGAAATATCTTCAGTCATAAAATAAATATATGCTTAAAAAATTCCCAACTTGGAGCTGGTGCTGTGATGTAATAGGCTAAGCCTCCACCCATCCCATATGGGCGCCTGTTCATGTCCTGGCTGCTCCTTTTCCCATCCAGCTCTTTGCTAATGGCCTGGGAAAGCAGTGGAAGATGGACTCTTGCATCCAATTGGGAGGCCCGGGAGGATCTCCTGGCTCCTGACTCGGCTTCGGATCGGCCCAACTCTCGCTGTTTGCAACCATTTTGGGAGTGAACCAGCAAGTGGAAGACCTTTCTCTCTGTCTCTCCTTCCTTCTGTCTATAACTCTACCTCTCAAATAAGTAAATAAAATCTTTAAAAAAAACTTTCCAATTTGTATTCCCACTAGTAATTTATGAGAATTCTAGTTGTTCCACTTCCTTGTCAACACTTTGTATTGTCAAGCTTTTCCATTTTAGCCATTTAATAGTTGTGTAATAGTATCTTATTGTGGTTAATTAGCATTTCCCTGATGAGTCATGTCATTAAGCTTCTTTCATATATTTATGGACCACTCCTATCTTTTTTGTTTTGCTTGAATTTAGTTTTTAAAAGTCATTTTATTGAGGTATGGTTGACTTAGAAAAAGCTGTACATATTTAATGTATATAACTTGATGAGGTCAAAGATAGGTATGTATCTGTGAAACCACCATCACAAACTATACCATAAACCTATCCATCACCTCCAAAAGTTTCCCCCACCCTCTTTATTTACTATAATTTGGATGGTATACGCGTGTGATAAAAACATATGACAGAAGATCTACTCTCCTTGCAAATTTTAAGGCATGTAATACTTGTTAATGAGATCATGCAGTATTTGTCTTTCTGTACCTACCTTATCTCACTTAGTACAAGTGAACTTCCAGGTGTACAAATAATAGAATTTCCTTCTTTTTTAAAGTGGATAATATTCCATTGACTGTATACATACCACATTTTAAAAATGTTTATCCGGGGCCAGCACTGTAGCATAGGGGTTAAAGCCACCACCTGCAGTGCTGGCATCCCATATGGGTACTGGTTCCATTCTGGGATGCTCCATTTCTGAGCCAGCTCTCTGCTATGGCCTGGGAAAGCAGTAGAAGGTGGCCCAAGTCCTTGGGCCCCTGCACCCATGTGGGAGACCTGGAAGAAGCTCCTGGCTCCTGGCTTCGGATTGGCTAAGCTCCAGCCGTTGCAGCCATCTGGGGAGTGAACCAGCAGATGGAAGACCTCTCTCTCTCTTAGTCTCTCTCTATGCCTCTGGGTAACTCTGCCTTTTAAATAAATAAATAAATAAATAAATATGTTTATCTACCAGTGGGCATGTAGGCTGCTTTCATGCAGTGAACATGAATGTGCAGATGTCTCTTTGAAATCCTGATTTCAACCCCTTTGGATAAATACCCAGAAGTGGGATCATGTGGCAGTTCTATTTTTAATTTTTTGAGGGACTTCCATACTGGTTTTCATACTGTACCACTTACATTTCTACTACCATCCTCATTAACTCTTGTTATCTTCTATTTGTGTTATTTTTTATAATAGTGCTCATAATGGGAATGATGATATCATTGTGGTCCTGATTTCCATTTCCTTGGTGATTAGTGATGCTGAGCATCTTTTCATATGCCCGGTGGTCATCTGTATGTCTCCTTTGTGAAATGTCTATTATTTTATTTTCTTCATTTATTATTATTATTATTATTTGCTGTTGAGCTTCAGCAGGTCCTTACATAGGTTGGATGCTAACTCTTCAGTGGGCATATCGTGTCTCCATTTGTTCAGACTACTATAACAGAATATCATAGAAACTGAGTGGCTTATAAACCATGGAAATGTGTTTCTCACTTTTCTGTAGGCGGGAAGATCCAAGGTCAAGTCCATGAGCAGATTCAGGGTCTGTTGTATCCTGGTTCATAGATGGCCATCTTTTCACTGTGTCCTGTCATAGTGCAAGTGGAGGGAAGATCCAAGGTCAAGTCCATGAGCAGATTCAGGGTCTGTTGTGTCCTGGTTCATAGATGGCCATCTTTTCACTGTGTCCTGTCATAGTGCAAGTGGAGGGAAGATCCAAGGTCAAGTCCATGAGCAGATTCAGGGTCTGTTGTGTCCTGGTTCATAGATGGCCATCTTTTCACTGTGTCCTCTCATAGTGCAAGTGGAGGGAAGATCCAGGGTCAAGTCCATGAGCAGATTCAGGGTCTTTTGTGTCCTGGTTCATAGATGGCCATCTTTTCACTGTGTCCTCTCATAGTGCAAGTGGATAGGGAGCTCTCTTGGTCTCTATTAGAGGAGCACTGATCCTTTTCATGAGAGCTCTGACCTTGGTGAGGGTTAGGGATTCAGCAGACAAATTAGGGGGAGATACAAACATTCCGTCTATAGCATATGGTTTGCCTGTATTGTCCTCCTTTCTATAGGTTGCTTTTTCACTTTGTTTGCCAGGCAGAAACCTGGGTGCTATCACTGCCCTCAGTTTATAGATGAAAAAGCAGAGACTTAAAGGGATGAAAAAATTTCTACAGGCACTTAAACCCAAGAAATCTGAAAACAGTCTCCCCCTCCAACAGACAATCTGTTGGGCATTCTCGAAAGCTGTTTCTGCTTTTTGTTTTGTTTTTTTTTTAAACTCATTTAATCCCCATAACAACCATCTGAAATAAGTTGTCTTACACCCTAATTTTATAGATAAGAATGAAGGCACAGTGAGGTTAAGTAACTCATTGATCATCACACAGGTATGATGAAATTACTTGAACTTGAAAGAAGACTGGAGTAGTTGAAACCCCAACTGGCACTGGATTCTCCTGCCTTGCCCCTCCCTCCCAGGAAGCTAAAGTAGGAAAGGTAGATACCATTCGGCCATCCTGCCCCAGGAAGCACAGTGACTACTGCTGTGGGTGTGCAGCTTCCTGGGTTCCAAAATCTACTGTGTCCACTCTGGACTTTGTGCTCACAGCCACACCAGGAGGCAGGTAGGGTTGTCAGCCCTGTGAAGAGCTCATGCTCTTAACCATTGGGTTCTCTTGCTTCCCACAGGCATTTGCTCATCCTCATGGCCTCCCTCCCACAAAGTGGCTCCATTGCTTAATGGAACTAGAAGGTGGTAGCTTCGGGATCCCCCAGCCTGACTAGAAGCAGCAAGGATAGGCAGGCCACCTTACTAATGTGACGAGAGTAGTTTTGGATGGAGGCCAGATTGAGTGTTTGGAGGGGACGAAGTGAGAAGGCAGCATGTCCACGGGGGTCACACCAGGAAGAACCAGCCAGAAGCCTTGTGAAATGACACCCCCACCTTAGGAGCTCAACAGGGCCATGCTCTTATACCCCGTATGTGAAAGCGAAGTCTGCCTCTGGGCCTCCTCTGATACAGGGTATCCTGGTAACGAGATACATAATGATGATAAAGATGATAATAATACTGACACTTGTTATGATCAACCAACCTGGATTGAATACTCTGTGACAGACAGTACATTAAAAACTCTGAGGAGGGGCTGGCGTTGTGGCGAAGCTGCTAAGGCCACCGCTGGTGGTCCGGCACCCATATGGCGCCGGTTAGAGTACTGTCTGCTCCACTTCCCATCTAGCTCCCTGCTAATGTGCCTGGGAAAACAGCAGAGGGTGGACCAAGTGCTGCGGCCCCTGCCACCCACCTGGGAGACCCGGAAGAAGCTCCTGGCTCCTGGCTTTGGATCAGCCCAGGTCTGGCCATTGTGGCCATCTGGGGAGTGAACCAGCGGATGGAAGGCCTTTCATCTCTGTCTCTCTGTAACTCTGCCTTTCAAGTAAATAAATAAATCTTAAAAAAAGAACTTTGAGGAATTGTCTCATTTAAGTGTCCACCACCACAAGAAAGGAACTGTTATTATTTCCACTTAGTAGATGGGGAAAACGGGCTGAAAAGAGTTAGATGAGTTTTCCAATATCACAGCCAAGTAGGTAGCAGAGCCAGGAGTGAAGGCCGAGTCTGCCTAGGTCTACACCCAGGATGTCATGACCTTCCTGCTCTCCTACCTCCTGGTTGTCTGTGGTTGATCTCGGGATTACAGCCCCAGGAGCTTTCCAAATTTAGAATCCCAGAATCCCAATGTTCTAGCTCGAAGAGAAAAAAATAAGGTGATTATTCTCTCATTTAAAAACATCTTGTTATAAGCCAAAACACAGATACAGGAAATGATAGACATGGAACAGAGCTCTGTCGGTGCCTCAGAAGCCTCTTGGTGCACCTGCTCCAACCTCAGACTCTCCCCTCCCCAGAAGTAACGCTCTCCTGACTCTTGGAGCGATCATTTCCTTAAGTTTCCTTACTTTTATCATCCAGCTGGGACTCTTGGCAACCTAGTGTAGTTCTCCCCGTTTAACAAAATCAATGTGTCCTGTAAATCTCATCTCTGCATGTCCTGCTTGCATCCCTTTTTCTTTGTTAAACTTTATTGCTTGCAGCACCCAGGGTGTTGACCTGCAGACCTTCTCAGACTTCGGATTTTGCTCATTACATGCGTGGAGGGCAGTTCAGTGTGTTCTCTTTTCCCTTTTTCTCCTGCAAGTTGACTGGTGAATCCAGAAGTTTGATTTGACTGGCACGATTGTGGGTGGCATTATGTTCTCTCCCCAGGAAGCACATAATGTCTGGTTGTCTCTCTCTGTGATGTGAGGAGTCATTTGTTGTCAGTGTCTAGATTTGCCACTTCACTGGATGTCACAAAATGGTGACTTTCCAGTGTTTCTTTTTCATTTATTTGTTGTCATACTTTTAAGAGGAGGTGCTTCCCTTCCACAAATATTTGATCATCTTGTGTTGAAGATGATACAGGAAAGCAAAGATAAAGGCATGGCTCATTTTCTTTGTTTGAGAGTTCTCAAGATAATCAGTTCCCTGAACTTTTTTTTTTAAGATTTATTTAATTTTTTTGAAAGATAGAGTTACAGAGAGAGGTAGAGACAGAGAGAGAGGTCTTCCATCTGCTGGTTCTCTCCCCTGATGGCCGCAACAGCCAGAGCTGAGCCTATCCAAACCAGGAGCCAGGAGCTTCTTCCAGGTCTCCCACATGGGTGCAGGGGCCCAAGGACTTGGGCCATCTTCTGTTGCTTTCCCAGGCCACAGCAGAGAGCTGGATCAGAAGAGGAACAGCTGGGATTCGAACCAACGCCCATATGGGATGCTGGCGCTTCAGGACAGGGCTTTAACCTGCTGTGCCACAGCGCTGGCCCCATCCCTGAACTATTGAAAATACCACTGAAGGTGAATCTCATGGGGGAGCAAGTCAGATAGCTGAGTCCAGAGTCAAGGGCCTGGGCAGATAACTCTACCTGTGGTAGGAAGGAAGCACAAGTAGGGAGGGATGAAGAATTTGGGACAAATTATGCAGTCTACTGTATGTGTTTTTCTGAATTTAGTTTCTTCATTTGGGGTATTTGGGGGATGGGCTTTAAAATTTTTAAAAATTTTTATTTTAACATATATCAAATAATACAGAAAAGTATAAAGAAGAGTTCAATGAGCACACACATATTAGTTTTTAACATTTTATCATATTTACTTCATATATAAATATTATACACACATACAAACATTTTTCTTGAAAGCAGATATAAATTAAGATATAACATGGGAGTCATGCAAGGATCATAAAGTGAGAAAATAAGAGTATATTATTGGCCGGCGCCACGGCTCAATAGGCTAATTCTCCACCTAGTGGCGCTGGCACACCGGGTTCTAGTCCCGGTCGGGGCGCTGGATTCTGTCCCGGTTGCCCCTCTTCCAGGCCAGCTCTCTACTATGGCCCAGGAGTGCAGTGGAGGATGGCCCAAGTCCTTGGGCCCTGCACCCCATGGGAGACCAGGAGAAGTACCTGGCTCCTCCCATCGGATCAGCGCGGTGCGCCGGCCACAGTGCGCCAGCCGCGGCGGCCATTGGAGGGTGAACCAACGGAAAAGGAAGACCTTTCTCTCTGTCTCTCTCTCACTGTCCACTCTGCCTGTCAAAAAAAAAAAAAAAAAGTATATTATTAAGTATGGTGCATAATTCAGTGAGGACAGTGTTTATAAATAAATATATGGGGCCAGTGCTATGGTGCACAGGGTTAAAGCTCTGGCCTGAAGCACCAGCATCCCATATGGGCACTGGTTCTAGTCCCAGCTGCTCCTCTTCCAATCCAGCTCTCTGCTGTGGCCTGGGATAGCAGTAGAAGAAGGCCCAGGTCCTTGGGTCTCTGCTGCCATGTAGGAGACCTGGAAGAAGCTCCTGGCTCCTGGCTTCAGATCAGCACAGCTCCAGCCGTTGCGGCCAATTGGAGAGTTAACAGGCGGATGGAAGACCTCTCTCTCTCTCTGTCTCTAGCTCTCTCTGTAACTCTGTCTTTAAAAAAAAAATAAAAATAAAAAAAAATCAAATAATATGGCAACTACACATTTTTGTATTATATATGTGTGTGTATGTATGTACACATGTATTAACATATGAGAGGAAACTTGTGGAATCTGTCTTTCTGTGTCTGGCTTATTTCATAGCATAATGATCTCTAGTCCCATCCATTTTGTTACACGTGCCAGAATTTCATTCTTTTTTATGTAATAGTCCATTAAATATATGTACTGCATTTTCTTTTTACGATTTATTTATTTATTTATTAGAAAGGCAGAGTTACAGAGAGGCACAGGCAGAGTGAGAGAGAGAGAGAGAGAGAGGTCTTCCATCCACAGGTTCACTCCCCAAAAGGCTGCAACTGCTGGAGCTGAGCTGATCCGAAGCCAGGAGCCAGGAGCTTTCTCCGAGTCTCCCATGCGGGTGCAGGGGCCCAAGGAGCTGGATCATCTTCTGCTGCTTTCCTAGGCCATAGCAGAGAGCTGGATCGGAAGTGGAACAGCCGGGACTCGAATAGGCGCCCATAGGGGATGCTGGCACTGCAGGCAGCAGCTTTACCTGCTACGCCACAGCGCCAGTACCTCCCCTGCCCCCTCCCCACCCTAGTCATCAGTTGATGGTCATCTAGGTTGAGTCCATATCTTTGCTGTTGTGAATTGCGCTGCAATAAGCATGGAGTTCCTGAGATGAGTGTGACACACAAACTCTGGCTACTGTCAGTGGGAGGGGCTGGAGCTGGCTGAAGTGCCTGGAGCTTAATCTGCAGGTCTTTGTCTGTGCTGGTGTTGGGAGCAGCCTGGTTCCCTGTTTGGAGTGAACGCAGTCCTGGGTATGTTCGACCTTCCAGACATATGCACTGTCTGGAGCTTGTGCACACTCCCTGTTGTGGTTGTGCACTGAGACCCTACTGCAGTGACCCAGGTACACCGGGAGCTCAGACTGCGTGGGGGCACTCAGTCCCAGTGTGCCACTTCCAGCAGCAGCCAGCGATGGCTCCAGTGGTTGGGGGAGGGGAGGCTTTGGGGAGCAGGGTGATCCCCAAGTCTGACAGGGTAGGCCCCCTACTTCCTGAGTCCTAGGTACTGGATAGCTCAGCTCCCTTGCTCCCACTGTCTCCTGAGTTGCAGAGCATTGCGTGGGGTAGCCATTGCTGTGTTGGGCCCAGTTGGAAAGGTGGGGTTTTGTCTTCCTTGCTAGACTGCAGGAGTGCCCACGGGGCCGCCCCGCAGGGCTTCTGTGTCCCAGCACACACTGGGTTGTGACAGTGACTTCCCTCAGAAGATGGCACCACCCTACCATGGCCCTAGCTCTGAGTGCTGGGAGGATGGGGCAGCGTGAGCTTCCCAGGGAGTGCACCTTGGGTTCCTTTCTGCGCAGGGCTTCTCGGGTGTAAGGTGCTTCTGCAGATTCTGGGCTCCGCTGAACATCTTCCACCCACCTGGTGTCCTGCAACAGAGGGTGCCCCGGGCTTGGGGCTGGGTATTGAGATGCCTCCCTTGTTTGGCCTCGCTCCTCTCTGTGCTGCGTGCTTGGTCTCTGTGTTCTACTGTGTTCCCAGGGCTCCCTTGTGCTCATGTGCTCTTCCTCGGCACTCACCTAGAGCCGCACCTGCTTTGAGTCTTCTCCATGGAGCAGGAGGCAAACACTGGGTTTCTGTCTTTGGCCTTCTTCAGTCGCTCCCATTGTTGTGTTTTAAAACTAGGCTCCCATTTTGAAAGCGAGGTAACAGAAGCAGAGAGGTTAAGTGACCCAAGATCACACAGTGGCAGAGTAGGATTAGGTACTCTCCCACCTCCCAGATTCCTTCTGATCTTCTCCTTTCATAAACAGAACTCCAGACCCGGAACTCTAATCTCAAAAACTGCATGGGAGAAAATCCAAAATGGACAATCAGTGTTCAAGGCATTTCCCACCTGTCCTCCTGGCTCCTGGCCATGGCTACTCAGCCTTGTGGTCAGGCTGGGACTTGGTGGTGGGGGAAGGAGGCAGCCTGTGGTGTTTGCACTGCTCCTGGGAGGGGGTGAGTTGCCAACCCTGGAGATTCTGTCTGTCACAGAGTCGTGGGAATGTGCCCAGCTTGCTGTGGGGAGGTCTTCAGCTCTGGCTCCCGCCAAGCACCCCCTTGCCAAATCCTGTCTTGCTGATTCACAGCAGGAAAATGGGAAGTCAGGGTAGAAAGTTCCAACCTGTCAGTTGTAGGAGAAGTGGCCAAGAAGCTGTCTCCCCACTGTGCTGCCTCAGCGCAAGATAGAGAGGGGACAGATCGGACAGGAGAGGTCAGGCAGGTTAGGAGATGAGTTGGTGCAGAAGTGATCACATGGGTTAAGACAAGAAGGAAGAGTATATTGTAGCCCTGTGTGTGTGTGTGTGTGTGTGTGTTGGGGGTGGGAGGAGGCTGCCTGTCACCGTGATACTGTCCAGCAGTCCATCTGTTCACACTCCCTTATGTAGCTGATGACCTGAGACCCGTCTACTTGTCCTGCTCTGACCCTTCTCTGCTTCCAGCTGCCACCATTCTCCCCTCTTTGGGGCTCCCAGGGCAGGAGGGGAAGAGTGACAGCAGCAGAGAGCAGTTGGTGGGAGACAACGACATGTGTTTTATGTGGGGATGCAAATCTCTGCTGCCTTGTGTGTTAGAGAGCCAGGAAGGACAGGACGAGGCTGCTGCTGCGGCTGCTGACTGTGGTAACCACAACGCGCTGTTGTGGTTACCCTGGCTGGAAAGGAGGGCTGCTTGGACCAGACTCCCGGAACCAAGAGGAACTTGACAGTGGGAGATACTGCCTGCACCAGGTCAGGAAATTGGGATCTGTCTTGGCTGAGAGGTTCCAAGAAGCTGATCACCCTAGGTCTTTTTGTTGGCAGAAGATTCTGCAAGACGTTAGCCTGGTACGAGTGGAGAGGCTGTAGCAGAGGCAAGATGCTATGGTGGAGTGGCTTTGTTTTTATAAATTTCAGGTTATAAAATAAATTCAATGAGTTTTGATCAGAACATTATGAAAAACGAAACAGAGTAGAATGCATAAGAGTCCAGAGTGGATTACATGAGAGTGTTGCCTCGGTAAACTCTTTAGTGTTGTGTGTGTGTGCACTTGTGCGTGTGCACTGTACTGAGTCACAGGCAGAAACTTGGAGCACCACCGCTCCTTTAGCTAGTGCCAGGAGAGAGAACTTGAGTCACTGCGGGCTTTGCCATGAAGTAGCTGTGTGACCTGTTGTATGTGTTCATCTCTCTCAGCTTCATTTGCCTCATCTGTGGAGTGAATGGATGAAACCATTGGAAAGATCAGACTGATAATTTCTTACAGCCCTCAAAGTCTGTACTTTTTTTCCAGAAAGATTTATTTCTTTATTTGAAAGGCATAATTACAGGGAGAGAGGGAGAGAGAAGGGGAGAGAGAGAGAGAGAGAGAGAGAAAGAGAGAGAGAGAAAAGAAGAAGAAGAAGGAGAGAGAGATTCTCCATCCACTGATTCACTTCCCGAATGGCTGTAACAATCAGGGTTGGGCCAGGCCAAAGCCAGGAACAGGAACTCCATCTGGGTCTTCCACGTAGACGACAGGAGCTGCTCTCCCGGGTGCATTAGCAGGGAGTTGGATCGAAACTGGAGCAGTGAGGACTTGGAACAGGTGCTCGTATGGGATGGTGGTGTTGCAGGTGGCAGCTTAACCCACTGTACCACAACACTCAGCCCCAAATTCTGTGCTTTTTATTATAAATGAGAATTCAACTTAAAAAAAAAAGGATCGCAAAGGGAGGAAATGACATCCTCTCCAAGTGAAAAAGACTGGTACAGTGTGCAATAATTTCTACTCAAAAGTGGCGCTTCCTCTCATTCATTCATTCATTCCCCGAGGATGTATTGGTGTGCCATACACTGTTCCAGGTGCTTTAGAGTCAACAATGGGACGACACACAAACATTCCTGCCTATTATGATTTAGTCTAAAAAAATTTGCCACACATTTAAAACAAAATAAAAATAGAAACCTGTGGGCTTGAGAGAATAGTTAACATGTTCCCAAAATTGGTTCAGATCCTCAGTTTATCTTTCTAGCAAGTGGGGGCGTAATCCAGGGATGTTAGCAATTCAGGGTTTGAAAGTTCTTCTGATGATTTGAGCTTCTTTATGCTCAGAAGGGTCACCTAACTGAAAAACCCAGAAAAAAGAAATCTGAACATTCAAGACCACAAATGCCGCAAATGTTTATTTTCCTTGAATGGCCTTTCTTCCCCCCACCCCCAACTCTTTGAAGCATTCTTGAAGCCACAGACCACTCGCTGAATGACAATTCACTTTAAAAGGTTTGATTTCAGGTTCATGCCGTAGTCATCTGCTGTCGGGAAGAAGATGAGGATCTTGGGGATGAGGTGGCGTCTTTCTGGCCCACAGACCAAGCATTGCCTTGCTTAGAGGAAGAGATGTGTCCCATGAAACGGCCGCTCTCTTGGCCTCCTGGCTGCTTTAGTCAGAAGCAGTAGGAGGGCTCTGGGAACTTTGGCCTCTGAAATCTTCCTGGCCACCAGAGGGCATTAAGAACTTGTTGTTGCACAGCACCAGGTAGACTTGCCATGCCTGCGGGCAACGGTTTTATTATACAGGCTGAATTTAGTGACCTTTTCAAACATGCTGGGCTGAATCAGAGTCCCAGAATGCCAGAGCAAAAAGTAAATTGATGGCATTGGGCTCATCTTGCTCATCTCCCAGAATTAACTACACAAGTAGAGTGCCATTTATGAACTAGGTTCTGTAAATGACCCCTGGTTCCACATGGTCCTGAATCCGTCGTGGTGGTGCTGTGAAGGTGAAGGCTCAAAGGGTTACGATCAGAATCGTGATCATTTCGAGTGAGAGATTGTATCTCTCTGTGAATAGGCTCAGGAAAGTGTAGGTGAACTTGGAACGCCAGTGCAGGGCTGACTGTGTGGCCTGCAGTGACTCCTGAGCCTGGAGACACCTTTCTGCCGTGTAATTGGAGGAATGATTTAGCCTTTCTGGACCCAAGTTTTCGCAGCTGCTCTCAGAATGTCATCCAATAGAAAACGCAGTGAAACGGAAGAGAATTACCATGTGGGCCACTGTACTGGTGCCGAAAACCAGATGGGCTATTGCTGCCCGCTGTGTTGTGTTTTTACAACTGGTTGTTTATTTGCATGGTTGAGAGGGTGGGAGATCTTTGTGTAGACATGAAATCCAGGTTATGTTAAAATTAGTATTGGAACTCAGAAGTGAATAATTGTCCAGCCAAGGAATCAGAATTGTTTTATTTTTCAGTGACTTGGATGAGTTGAGCATGAAAATGAATGGCATGTTCCAGCTCAGTGCTTTCTAAGAAAACAGAATGGCCCAAGGAAAAAAACGGGGACCCGCTCCTCCCGTCCTGAAGCCCTTAGCCTTCCATGAGGAGGACTGCAGAAGTGTGGCGGACCTGCCTGTGAGCTAAGGCACTGAGGGTAGTGAGCATTGAGAAATAAGTGGAATCCACCAAGCTGTTCACGGACTCTGGTAGGAGGATTTGGATTTTTTTCTAAATTATGTTGAGCAGGAATTCATGCCTCTTAACACTAATGCTCACCCAGCCTGTCCAAGTTTAACTTCTTGGATTTCCCTAAGCTAAACATCTGAAGACAAAAGTCCCCTGCAGCTGAAAGTAGAAAGCTTCTTCTCTCCAGATAACGTGCAGTATTGACTGTTTCAGAAGACAATGTAATAGACAAAGACTGAGCTGGTCTGTAACGCTTACCCTCTTTGATTTTATTGGTATGTGCCCAGAGGCAGCACTGATTAGAGCAATCTTTACCCAGAGCCAGAGGGAAAGAAATGTGATTACACAGTTTGGTTACCTAGGCATTTTTACTAGGTAGGAAAAAGACCTTTGAACTGATATTAAGACGATCTGAGTGCACAACTCTGTCATTGCTTTCCACAGAACTGCTGGGCAAGTGCTTTCCATAATTATGGTGATGTGGGAAGGGCATACCTGGCTGCAAATCCTGCCTTTGCCTCTGACTTATGGGACTCAAGCCAGTTGCATGCTTTCTCTGATGCTGCTTTCTCCCATCACATCTCTGCTGCTCCCCTCGTTGGGGTGGTGCAGAAACCATGCCGTTAGTATGTGCGGTCGCCTTTCATTCCCAGAGGGCTCTGTGTGTAGATGTGGGGTTTGATTTTGGTGGCTACGCCTCAGTTGTTTCATCTGATCCTGAAATGCCCCGTTCTTGCTCCCCCGACACTGGTGAGCACTTAGCTCTCTCAGCTGGAACACTTCTGGTTTTCTCTCTCTTGCCTGCTCTGCCTTGACTGACAGCTGGACAGGAGTTTCTGAGGATGGGATTGTTTTTGTCAACTGTTCGAATCTGGTTTTTGAAATGTGCATGCTGTTGGGCCGCGTGGTGCCCAGTCACCCTGACATGGCCTAATTACCTGCTGGCAGACATCTAAGAGGCCCTGCAGTTAGCCTGGCTTCCCACAAGCCTCACCTGTGAGAAATGAGGCCTATTTCTGCTTCCAAAGTTACTTTGGTGCCTGAAAATGTCATTCACAGAAAAACAAACTAGCCACAATAATAAAACCCACTGTGTGCAAATGATGTGGGCAATGAATATATTCATTTTTTGACCCAGGTTCTTATCTCCTGTAGAGATAGAAATACTAAGCAGAGACTGGTACCACGTGCAAATAGGAACAGAGTTTATTTGGCAAAGAGGAAATAAACATACATTCATGTATGAGTGTGGGCTGCCTCACACAGAGAAATACCAAGCATGAGTGGGCCAAAGAATTGCCCATAAACGAGAGAGAAAAGAACCGAAAATGGTACGTATAATTGGGAATGTCCGTGAGAGCTCTGAGGTGGAAGAAAGCACATGAGAGCAGTAAGTCCAAGAATGTTCTCGGTGGAAAGAGCAAACATGGGAGCAGTGCCTCTAGGCAAAGCCAATGATGAAAAGAGAGTAGAAAAAAGGGGTACGTCTAAGCAGGTGCGTGGCAGAAGTCAGGACTCTCTAACCCTGCTACCTCTAGTATAGGGGGGTAGTACTCCAATTGGATCTGCAAATGGGATAGGATCTCAGCAGGCACCTTGTTCCCGCATGTGACAGGAGCATCCTGGGAAGGTGGGCATATCAAGCAGTTAAAGAGACAGCGCCATTTTGCAGGAATACACGAGTCCCAGCTTTAACTTCCTGCCTACTTATCTCACGTCACAGTCATGAGCGAGAGCTTTACAATGGGTACATGTTCTTGCACCTCAGGCAGTGAATGCTGTCTTCATAGTTTATTTTAGTGGCCAAGAATCAGTCTGCGACTTACCCATGCTGAGTTCCAATCCATTTGTGCTGGAGTTGGAATTGTTGAGTCACAAGATGAGATGTTAGGCACGTGCATTCCTACTCCATAGCCTTTCCTTCCTCCGCTCCACACCAAACAGGGCTGATTCTGATCCACCTGGCGACACCAGCTGGCTGGGAGGCTGGCGGGCTTAAAGTTACAAGATCAGGGACCAGATCCTCAGGACAGCAGGTTCAGGGACAAGGAAGAAAGGAATTTATAGAGGAGAAAAAGCCAAGGGAAAAAGGAAGGTGGGGAAAACATTACTGAGAAGAGAATATGAAGAAATGGAGGAGGAAAAGGGGAGTGAGTGGGTGCATCAGAATGCGGCGAGGCCGGCGCCGCGGCTCACTAGGCTAATCCTCTGCCTGCAGCACTGGCACCCCAGGTTCTAGTCCCGGTCGGGGCGCCGGATTCTCTCCCGGTTGCCCCTCTTCCAGGCCAGCTCTCTGCTGTGGCCTGGGAGGGCAGTGGAGGATGGCCCAAGTGCTTGGGCCCTGCACCCACATGAGAGATCAGGAAGAAGCACCTGGCTCCTGGCTCCTGGCTTCGGATTGGCGCAGTGCGCCGGCCGTAGCGGCCATTTGGGGGGTGAACCAACGGAAGGAAGACCTTTCTCTCTGTCTCTCTCTCTCACTGTCTAACTTTGCCTGTCGAAAAAAAAAAAAAAAAAAGAATGTGGTGAAAGCAAGGGGACATGGGGTCTGCACAGGAGAAAGCTTCTTTGCCCCAACCTCCTACTGAGGCAGAGGAAAAACAGACATTTTGGAGCAAAATCAGCTGTGCCCAGGTGTCCCTCAGGTGCTCCCTCTGTGGCTCTGATGCTGCCAGGAGGTGAAGTTTGCAGCAGAGTCACAGTTCTCTGGGGACAGGAGCCCTGCTCCCCCTGGCAGTGCAGTCCGCAGCCCCCAACACCTCCTCCTCTTGAGAGTTTACACGGGGAGTGAGGAAGGGCCAAGCAGGCCTAGCAGGAAGATGCTGGGCACGGAATCATCCAGATCCTCTGTTTAGGGAGAGGCTGTGATAAAACGAAGAAAGGTGAGCATGTGTGGTGAGAAAATGTGAGCTCGGGTCCCCCTCGTGCCGTTTCATTGCTTGTAAGACACATTTCCATCTCTGCCCACGTGTGGCTTATTAAAAAATGACAGAACACCGAGAGTGCCTTGTGTACCTCTTAGGCCATTTCCCATGGCCTTATATTGAAATATCTGAATAGTTTCTCTTCTTTAGTAGGTTATGTGTTCATTCAAGGTCCAACAGTGACAGATTTATCACATAGTGTAGTGCATGTGATGGAGGGTGTAATACATTTCTGCAACAGACATCTCATAATGTAATAAATGGGAAGATGATGAGCAATCTTGATAGGTGGATCTCTAGAAATCATGTCCACTCTTGCACTGATCTGCTATTAGGTTTGTTGTGGCAAGTGTGGGCTTGGTGTTAGAGGTTTAAATTATATTCCTCGAGAGATCAGAAATACCCTGGGGTCATTTGTACATCCTCATCCCAAAGTTTTTTTCTCATTTTCAATTAAGTAATGGTTTAATTTAGTCATTTTTAGGCTAATCTTTTTTATGATTTATTTATTTATTTGAGAGGCAGAGTTAGAGAGAGAGAGGGGGAAAGACAGAGATCTTTCATCTGCTGGTTCACTCCTCAAATGGTTGCAATGGCCAGAGCTAGGCTGATCCATAGCCAGAGCCAGGAACTTCTTCAAGTTTCCCACATGGGTGCAGGGGCCCAAGCACTTGGGCCATCTTCCACTGCTTTCCCAAGCCATTAGCAGGGAGCTAGATTGGAACTGGAGCAGCTGGGACTTGAACTGATACCCATATGGGATGCTAGCACTACAGGCGGAGGCTTAACCTACTATGCCATAGCGCTGGCCCCTTTTAAAACAATTAATCATTATGAACAAGTGAAATCTATACTACTTAATATAATGTAAAACATTATTTGCTATATATAGGTGTATGACACGTTATATATGTTTGTTGTATACACAGATATACAATATCAACACAAGTAAGTATATATTTAATTTTGTTCTAACTTCCAGCAAATGTATGCAAAAGTAACCTGAAACTATTTAAATATAGAGTGAATGTGTTATACTTTTAATTAGTTGCATTTCTCCTTTGAGTGGAAATACCGCGATTTCTCTAATCATTTTGAAGTTTGCTGTTTTGTTTGTTGATGGCTTTTCACTGTTAAACATTCTCTCTTGCATTATGCAAGAGAGAATAATTGCTGTGAAGGAAGAACTACAGCAATCGAGTGCCTACTACGGCTGTTTCACTTGGAGGGTATTGATTAATTTCTCAGCTCGTGAAGTGCATGTTAGGTTTCCTCTTCTGCACACAAAGAGAGTAAGTTGTTTGGCTGATACCTGGTCCTGAGTGCAGAGCCAGGATCTGCCTCCCTCCAAAGCCCCTGCTCCTGCAAACCACAGCCCTCCTTAGGAGCAGGATGGTAAGGTCTGGCTGTGTTTCCAGCTTTACAGTTTGTTTTTAAATTAATTTACTTATTTGAAAGGCAGAGTTACAGAGGAAGAGAGAGAGAGAAAGAGACAGACAGAGAGGGAGAGAGAGAGCGCTTCTTCCAGGTCTCCCACATGAGTGCAGGGGTCCAAGGACTTGGGCCATCCTCTGTTGCTTTCCCAGGCCATAGCAGAGAGCTGAATAGGAAGTGGAGCAGCTGGAACTTGAACTGGCACCCAGGTGGGATGCTGGCACTGCAGGCGGTGGCTTTACCTGCTACACCACAGCGCTGGTCCCCCAGCTTTACAGTTCTAACTCATCTTTCCATGTTGCCTTCCAAAATCTCTGTGTGTAGAAGGCTGAACTTCCCCAAAACACTGTTTTCCCCATAACCTTGCCTGACTTGATTTTTTGAAGCTAAGAAGCCCCAAGACTCACAGGCACTCTGTTACCTCATAAGTACTGTTTGTGGAGCTGAGTCCTACTTGAATTTGAGTATAGCCTCCCTTGATCCGTCACTGTCTGCCCTGAGCTCAGCTCATCTAGTCCTGGGCCCCAGCCTTATTTGAGGGTAGGGTTCATGTGATTTGCTCTTCTTCCTTTTCCTCTTTCTCTTCCTCTTCCTCCTCCTTCTCCTCTTCTTGTTCTTCTGATTAATCTTATTTTATTTGAAAGGTGGAGTTAGAGAGAGAGAGCGAGAGAGAGAGAGGTCTTCCATCCGCTGGTTCACTTTCCAAATAGCCACAATGGCAGGAGCTGAGCTGATCCAAAGCCAGGAGCCAGGAGCTTCTTCTGGGTCTCCCACGTGGGTGCAGGGGGCCCAAGCACTTGGGCCATCTTCTGCTGCTTTCCCAAGCACATTAGCAGGGAGCTGGATCAGAAGTGGAGCAGCTGGGACTCATGCAGCTTTACCTGCTGTGTCACAGGGCCAGCCTCTGATTAGCTTCTTTTCAAGGCAGCAATGGAAAGAAATCTCTCTGCCCGCCTCCCTCTGTATCATTCCCTTCATGTCTGAGAAATGCGACCAAGTATATTCTGTGCATATCAGAGATTAGGGGCACTTACTTTCTTTGATCTTTCCCGTTTCCTTCATTGCCTTAATGGCAGTCTGGGGTAATGTACTCTGAATAGACAGCTGATCAGCAAACATCAGGAAATGCAATTGTAAGGGAAGGGGAACCCTGGGAATCTTCCACAAGAACTCAGGGACCATTTCCTCACCCCACTGTTTTCCTTTCAAAATGAAGGCCCGTTTTTATTATTCCATTAAGTCAAGGGGAAGGGGTCAGTGAGACAACACAGGGTGCATCTCTGCTTCCTCTCTGAAGAGCTTCAGAGTGCCAGATGAATGGGGTTCCTTCAGATTCTTCAACTCATCCGATCTCACCTGGAGAGCCGGCCAGACCTGCAGACAGAAACCATCAGAGGTCATCCCGGACCCCAGCTTCCAAGAAGACAGGCCGCACACAGCCAGCATCCTGATGAAAGGCACATCTCTGACCTTCTCTGACTCACACGCTTCATCTGCGTCTTTGGTAGCCTTTGTGCGCAAACAAGCATGAGTAGCCAGTTTCCAGATAGGACTGTGCCTGCAGAACCATGTCAGGGAGAAGTGATCATTCTGAGAAGATTGCTCATCTTCAAAGTTGGCCAATAAAAACAAGGGACTATTGCTTGCACAGTGGATGACCTTTGACAGGCTTGGAAGGAGCTGTCAGAAGTCTTAGAAATCCACTGCTACCTCCATCACCATCATCATCATCATTATTGCTAGTGTTTTTTGAGCACCTGCTGGATGCCAGGCACCCTCTGCACCGTATCTCATTTAATTCTTGCAACAGCCTTCTGAGATAGGGCTATCATTATTTATTACACTTGGGCCTCTCCTTCTAAGGATATTCTTACCCATGCATGCACACCCTTCAAAAAGTGGTTCATCTTTACTCAGATTCACTCAGAATGGCCTGCTAGGGTCTTCGAGAATTGTGTTTGGATGAAAAGCCCCTGAGGATGCCTGACTGGGGCACCCCATTTATTGGAAGTTCCAGAGGCTTGTTTGGGTCCTCTGGATGCCTCTGCTATCTTCTGAATCAGTGCATAGAAAGGCCAGGACCTGCTAGGTCTGGGGATGAAGCTGTGTGTTGGTGTCCTGTAGAGCTGGCTAGGTGTTGGGCAAGTGGAGATTCTTTTTATCGTTAAGGTCTTTGTTGTCTGGATGGGGTGCACTTCCCTGACCATTTATTCTTCTGCCAGGATTCTGTTGGGGTGAATATATGTCATTAAATTCTCAGATACTGCACTAAACCATCCATTTCTTGTTTCTACATATCTTTGTACAGTTTAAAGAGATTTAGTAGTGGCTTTCCAGTTAGCAACTGTTTAGTGGACTAACTTTTGCCATTATGCTTCACTGGCAAAACATTAACTTTGAAGCTTGCCTTTAGTGTTTCCTTTTAAAATAGTCCCTGTGTCATAGCAGAGAGCTGGGTCAGAAGTACAGCAGCCAGGACTCAAACTCGTGCCTATTTGGGTTGCAGCACTGCAGGCGGCAGCTTTACCAGCTATGCTACAGCACCAGCCCCTCATTAAAATTTTATATAGGGGTCTTCAGTGTACCCAGATGTTAGTATCCCAAGAGGGTATGTCCTGGAACCAATCCTCTATGGGTACCAAGGCATGACTCCATGTATTTCAGTCATGTTGCAAATGCACTTAACTATCATATGCACACAGAATAATGATATTCAGTACTGTGCATTGCTATGGCTGAACTTATTGGTAGAGTCAAAATAATTTTTATACTTTTCAATAAATAGCCACTGCTCACGCCTTTATAGTATGCCCTCATCACCCCCATGTTTCTTCCAGAACTTCCAGAAACTCAGCATATTTCAGATGCTAAGGGGTTAAGAGCTAGGAACTTAAGGGGATATATATTCTGTGGGCATTATGTCATCTGATTGGTATAGTATACTTGTTTGTAAAACACCTTGTGTTTATGTGTACATGTATCAAAATGTTGTATGCCTTGACTATATATGCTTTTTGTTAGCTATCCCTTAATAAAGTCCAATAAAATACAAAAGAGAAAAAAATAGTCCCTGTCATTTTGTGGCACATATATGCAACTTAGGAGTTCAACATATTACATACACACACACACCCTGTACTTCCAAAAATGTGTGCAGAATTAAAGAAAAGTTAATTTTGTTGCAAAAAAATTAAATCTTTGCAAATTTTTTCATGATACCCATTTTCCATGAAATTTTGTAAACCCTTTGTGCATAGCCTTTGTGCAAAAACCACATACCTGCCCTTACTTAGCTAGAGGTTGCATTGGTATCTTAGTATTGAGGTTTGTTTGTTTGTATTGTGTGAGGCTCTTAGAAGTTCTGGAAATAAATAAAAATGGTTTAGCTCTGGTTCAAAGAAGATTTTCCCGTAGAGCTGATTTTGCTGTAATATATAGCTTAATACAAAACCTAGCATGCCGAATACGGTTAGTCTTCAAAGTGGATTAGGGTGGTTGTGCTTTGAGCATTTCCGAGGCATTAGTTACAGTACATTGCATTAGCTTTGCTAGTTGCTGCTCCTGTAATGAAAGGCATAGAGAGATCACCCACTTCAACAGAAGACCAAACTGCCATCTTTTAACTTCCATTGAGTGTGATGGAGAAGATATTGAATGGCCAAACCACTCCCATTGTGAGGGAGCAGTGAAGCATTCTCTAGTTCCTTTAGAAAAGGCAGGTACAGAAATCTGAGATGCTGACAAGCCCAACAGCTCTATTCATACTGCTGAGAATGATAATGATCATAATTGCACCAGTTGTTACATTTTCATCTCTCCCTCTCTCCACGAGACTTAAAATAAACAAACTTGTATTTTAAGCTATTAACCTGACCTCAGCCTTTATCCATCATTTTTTTGTAAGTGAGGCATATATGCAGCCTATGTGGCACTGAGTACAAGAGTTTATGTGTGTGTATATATATATATCTTTATATCATATACATATATATATAATCTTCCCAGTGATCTTTCAGTGTGCGTAGTATGTATCCCTGCAACTTGACACACATTGTTGCTATACAAGAGTGCTTCAAAAGGTCTGCAGAGAAAGGAATTAAAAGACAATTTATTTTGATGCAAAACCTTTTGCAGTCCACACATAGTTTTTCATAACATGCATTTCCATAAATGCTTTGGAGTCCTTGGTATGTATTTTCTTATCTCTCACAGCAAATCCTTGAGATAGTCACTGTTATTACCCATCTAGTTTTCACATGGATCAACTGAGGCATTGAGAGCTATTTGCTGACAAGTAGTGGATTCAGGATGTGAATTCAGATGTTTTAATTATAGAACCCTCGCTACTCACTTTGCGTCCCATCAGTGAAGGAATAGATGAATAGCATAAGCTTACTGTAATTGGAAAATGTGCTATAAATGTCAAGGAAATGCAAATGTGTCTACTGCCCTTGAGAATTCAGGAGTCCAGGATATATATCTGCATGCACCTTATTTGCATTTACCTTAAACAAGTCATGTGATGGGTATTAAGAACTCATGTGGTTGTTTTACAAGCATGAGCTGTAATTGTGCATAGAAAGACCCACTCACTTCAGTGAAGACCAGCATCCCATCTTTTTCTTTCTATTGAATGCGATAGAAATGGTAATTGCATGGTAAAGCTACTCACATTGTAGGGGAACCATGGAGTTACCAAATCAAATACCAATCCAGGACCAAGATGCTGACATTAAAAACTGGGATTGGAGCTGGCACTGTGGCGTAGTAGGCTAAGCCTTCACCTGCGGTGCTGGCATCCCTTACGGGTGTTGGTTCTAGTCCCGGTTACTCCTCTTCTGATCCAGCTCTCTGCTTATGGCCTGGGAAAGCAGTAGAAGATGGCCCACATACTTGGGCCCCTGCACCCGTGTGGGAGACCCAGAAGAAGTTCCTGTCTCCTGGCTTTGGACCTGCTAAGTTCCAGCTGTTGTGGCCATTTGGGGAGTGAATCAATGGATGGAAGACCTCTCTCTCTGTCCCTCTGTCTGTAACTCTGCCTCTCCAAAAAAAAAAAAAAAAAAAAAAAAAAAAAAAGAGAGAGAGAGAAAGAGAAAGGAAAAGAAAAAAGCCTAGAATCACCACATGCTGGAGGGAACTTAGCCAACCATCCAACCATGTGAGATCATCAGGTCTAAGTCTGTTAATCTGGTTTGAGCTGCAGCCAGCTGCTGATAAGCTGTGTGTTTTGCCTCATTTGTCCTCATTTGAAAATGGGAATAACAGCTGACTCAGCGGGTTTGTTAAGGATGAATTGAGATGATGTCTGATTGATAGTAAGTGTCAGCTAGTCTTACTATAATGTATTTCAGTATTGTTTAGATAAAATTATCTTCCTGCCCTCACCATAGAAATGATGTAGATAACTTCTTTATGATATTTCTTCTGAGAAAAAGCAGTTGTTCCTGGAATCTGGGCTAAACACTTACCCATTCCAAGTACTTAGGACCAATAAACTGGAAAAAAAAAAAAAATGAGGATGACTGTAGTACTGGGGTAGAACGGGAGAGGCATGCTTCATTAGTGAGACAGTAGCAGGACAAATGGAACAATTTGGCTTTACAGGTTCATGATAACTTCTCTAAATCTGAAACTGTCCTAAGAGTGAAGTGTACCTTACACAGAGCACCTGGCGCTGTGTTTCAGGACCCAGCGCCTTTGTCACTAATGGCTTAGCTTCATTTTTGTGCCATGGTAAACAGTGACAAATGCAGCCATAATGTGGCACTGAGTGTCCTGATTTCTCCATAGAAAGCGGAGGTTGGTTCCTCTAAGGTATTTTTCTATTTTGAAACGCAAGTGGAGTGCACAGACATTTGGGAGGAGCCAAATGATGCTTTAACGTTGGCCTGGCAGGCAGCATGGCCAGGCATCTTTGGACAGAAAGACATGGACAGGCATCTTTGGAAAGAGGTTGATTATTTTCTGGGCTGGGCAACACCAAAACTCATGTCTGTCAGGGTTTCCCAAGGGGAAGTTGGGAGGTTGCTTGCCACAAAATCTTTGAAGAACA
Organism: Oryctolagus cuniculus; assembly: GCF_051225735.1. Lineage (NCBI taxonomy): Eukaryota > Metazoa > Chordata > Mammalia > Lagomorpha > Leporidae > Oryctolagus > Oryctolagus cuniculus. The sequence goes on from NC_142867.1 coordinate 115,902,665, forward strand.
GAGTAGGATGAAATTCCATTCCTCCAGAATGGTTAAGCTGTGAGGGCCTTTTACCAATAAGAGAAAGCGAGTTTATTAAACGCCAACTCTGGATATTTTCTTCAGAGTTGAGGGATAAGCTGCTGTTTCCAAGTGCATTTTTATTTTTCCTTTCATCATCCCCCAAATATCTTTCTGCAACCGCCATTACCTAAGAAACCAGAGCATCACATTAATCAGGAATGAATGTCGGGCCGGCGCCGCAGCTCCATAGGCTAATCCTCTGCCTGCGGCGCTGGCACACCGGGTTCTAGTCCCGGTCAGGGTGCCGGATTCTGTCCCGGTTGCCCCTCTTCCAGGCCAGCTCTCTGCTGTGGCCAGGGAGTGCAGTGGAAGATGGCCCACGTGCTTGGGCCCTGTACCCCGTGGGAGACCAGGAGAAGCACCTGGCTCCTGCCTTCAGATCAGCGATCAGCGCGGTGCGCAGGCCGCGGCGGCCATTGGAGGGTGAACCAACGGCAAAAGGAAGACCTTTCTCTCTGTCTCTCTCTCTCACTGTCCACTCTGCCTGTCCAAAAAAAAAAAAAAAAAAAAAAAAAAAAGAATGTCCTGAGCAAAGAGCTCTGCTCCCAGGTTGCTTCTCCTGAGCCCCCCTGTGCAATAGGGGTTGAGTGGAATGTGGGGGCTCACGGGAAGTGGGGATCATGGCTTTTTTTTCTCTCCAGATGAATGTTGGAGTAGAGCAGCAGTCCCGGAGAGCTTGAGGCTGGGAAACTAACTGCCCACGATGCCTCCTCAGCTCTCCCAAACCTGTTCCCAGGTCTCCCCGCCTCCTGCCGCTGTCTGTGTTCATTCCAACATTTACTTAGCATCACCGAGAAGGCGGTTCAGTGAACTCTGTAACAGGATGACAGCCATGAATGGGATGCAAATCCTCCCTTGGTGGTTACTGTCAGAGGCGAGGTGGAAAATGCACATCAATAATGATACAGGGTAGAAACGGTGTGTTGAAAAGAGTGATGGGTAGACTGCTTTGAGGTTTTTTTTATTTTATTTTTATAGTGAATATTGAGAATGTTCCGAGAGAGAAAAGAAAGGGAAGACCTCACAAAGGACAAGTAGAGCTGCACAAGAGGGACTGGACTTGCTATCAGGACTTTAAAAAAATAGGAAAAAGATTTATTTTATTGGGGCTGGCGTTGTAGCACAGTGTGTTAAGCTTCCCTCTGCAGCGCCAACATCCGATATGGACAGCAGTTCAAGTCCTGGCTGCTCCATTTCCAATCTAGCTCCTCGCTAATGCACCTGGGAGAGCAGTGGAAGATGGCCCAACTGCTTGGGCCCCTGCACCTGTGTAGGAGACCCGAAGAAGTTCCTGGCTCCTGGCTTTGGCCTGGCCTAGCCCTGGCCATTGTGGCCAGTTGGGGAGTGAACCCTCTGTCTCCCTCTGTAACTCTGTCAAAATAGATAAATCTTAAAAAAAAATTTTTTTAAAAGAAAGATTTATGTATTTGAAAGGCAGGGCTACAGAAAGAGAGAGATAGAGAGAAAGTGGCCTAGATTTTTAGTTTCCTAGTGGACCTCTGCCTAAAGGATGCCTGGGACCAACGAACGCTGTCTGGTTGTTCTTGTGTCAAGCTGGGGAGATGTTTATTATGGTGGAGATAGAACCGAATGCCTGGTTCCAAGGTCCAAGGACCTGCCTAGGGAGCAAACTCGCACAGGATGTCATGTGAGCAGACCTTCAAGGAGGGAGACTTTGCCCTGGCAAGCAAAATGTAAGCCCTTGCCTGACAACATCCTAGAAACAAGTCAGATCCACCTGTGGAAGCTAAATTAGAACCTTGAACCACAGGGAAACTACTTTTAATGTTTACCGAACTGTTGCAGCAGGAGATGGCAAGCCTCCTTTTAAGCTCACCAACCTAGTAGAGTTTTGGGCTGCACGGAGAGAGGCCACCGTGTTCTCCTCTGTGTGTGTGTGGAGTCTTTGCTTGCAGCCTTGTGTCTGCAAGCCTCAGTGAGAGGAGCCTGAAAGCAACAGGTCCTACAGCGCCCTGCTGACTCAATCAGATCTGCAGGTAGACATCTTAGCAGGTAAGAGGTTCTAGAGACACTTGGGTAAACATCGGGAATCGGAGCTACACTTACACTATTATGATAAATGCAAAATTGGATCTGTGATTGAAGCGTCGTCAAAAGTATTTCTTGCCAGTATTTCTGGAGTCCTGCTCAATATTGGGAGCACTGTTTCTATTAAAAATATTTTTAATTCAAGGGACATCGTTGATAACTTTGTTTTAGTTACAGACCAAATAGAAACTGACCAGTTTGCTGAGTTGTAACCCCTGATATTAATTTATTTGTCAAATTCAAAATTAAATAAAAGTCTTCATAAAAAATGACAAGGAGAACCAGTGAATGGAGACTGAAAAGGTCTGTTTCATAGAAAGTTGAAATAGTGTGACAGGGGGCTGGCTCTGTGGCATAGTTGGCTAAGCCTCTGCCTGCAGCGCTGGCATCCCATTGGGCTTTGGTTCTAGTCCTGGCTGCTCCACTTCTGGTCCAGCTCACTGCTATGGCCTGGGAAAGCAGTAGAAGATGGCTCAAGTGCTTGGGCCCCTGTACCCTCATGGGAGACCTGGATGAAATGCCTGTCTCCTAGCTTTGCAGTGGCTCAGCTCCGGCCGTTGTGGCCATTTGGGGAGTGAACCAGTGGATGGAAGACCTTTGTCTCTGTCTCTCCTTCTCTCTATCTGTAACTCTGCCTCTGAAATAAATAAATAAATAAATAAATAAAATCTTAAAAAAAAAAAAGAATGACTGCAGAATAGAGAAAGCACTGTTTGAGGGTTCAGAATACCTCATTTTGCATCACATCTTGGCATCTAAAATTCTTTATCTCTGTGCGTCTCAGTTTCCTTGTCTGTAAAATGGGGGTGGGGGACAAGGGGGTGATATTTCACTCATAGGATTAGGAAGTTTAAATAAGAAAGTGCAGGTGGTTGGCTCAAGAAATCCTAAATGAGAAAGAAAATGTTTAGGGTATAGCAACATTGCTAATTTATACCTGATTGGAGCAGATTTTCCACTGGATTAAGTCCTAGTTATCATATATTTGCTTTAAACTAAAAGGGTAAGACTATGTAAGTTGATCATTTATAGATAACTGTTACTAGTCAAGTAAAATTTAAAATACATTAGAATTTTCCACATAAAGGAATTATATTTCCTTTTTTTTTTTACAGATTTATTTATTTATTTGAAATGCAGAGTTACAGAGAGAGAAGTAGAGACAGAGACAGAGAGACAGAGAGAGAGAGAGAGAGAGAGAGAGAGAGAGAGATCCTCCATCCCCTAGTTCACTCCCCAAATGTCTTCAATGGCCAGAGCTGGGCCAGACCAATACCAGAGTTTCATCTGGATCTCCCATGTGGGTGCAGGAGCCCAAACACTTGGACCATCCTCTGCTGCTTTCCCAACCACATTAGCAGGGAGCTGGATTGAAAATGAAGCAGCTGGTCTTGAATTGGTACCCTTATGGGATGCCAGCATTGCAGGCTGCAGCTTTACTCAATACACCACAATGCTGGCCCCAGGAATACTATTCCTATAAAGCAAAAAGACCTTTCTGAAAACAAATAACTGTTGCATTATCTTTTGTGCAAATCTAATGGTTCTTATGTTGGGATTAGTTCTAGGAAGGTATTTGTGTGTAATAAACCTCCTTTTCTGTGTGGGCTTAGAAGGGCATGAGATGCACACAGAATGTGTGTATACAAAATCAGAATGTGTTATGATTCTTTGGTGCAATTTTTAAAATTTGTTTATTTCTGGCCGGCGCCACGGCTCACTAAGCTAATCCTCCGCCTGTGGCGCCAGCACTCCGGGTTCTAGTCCCGGTTGGGGCGCTGGATTCTGTCCCGGTTGTTCCCCTTCCAGTCCAGCTCTCTGCTGTGGCCCGGGAGTGCAGTGGAGGATGGCCCAAGAGCTTGGGCCCTGCACCCGCATGGGAGACCAGGAGAAGCACCCGGCTCCTTCCTGGCTTCGGATCAGCCCAGTGCACCAGCCACAGTGCGCTGGCTGCAGCGGCCATTGAGGGGTGAACCAACGGCAAAGAAAGACCTTTCTCTCTGTCTCTCTCTCTCACTGTCCACTCTGCCTGTCAAAAAAAATAATAAAAAAATTTAAAAAAATTGTTTATTTCTTTCATTTTATTTGAATGGCAAAGAAACAGAGATCTTCCATCTGCTGATTCACCCCCAAATGCCTGCAATAGCTAAGGTTGAGCCAGGCTGAAGCCAGGAGCCTAGAACTCTATCAGGGTCTCCCAAGTGGGTGGCAGGGGCCCACGCACCTGAGTCACCATCTGCTGCCTCCCCGGATGCATCATTAGGAACCTGGATCAGAGCAGAGTAGCCAGACTTCGAGCCAGCCCTCTGATATGGAATATAGGCGTCCCAAGCAGCAGGTTAACCTGCAGGACCACAACACCCACTCTTCCTCTCTGCAATTTGTTGTTAAATGATTCTTTGAGAGGAGATCAAAATACTCCCTCCAAAATAATACCAGAAGTTGAGAAGGTGGAGTTAACTTTATGACTTGGCACCAAGATTTATCTCCCCAGTGCTCCTGTTTCTCAGCTGTGATCCTAAGTGAGCTACAGTGGGAGAAGAATTGAGCAGTGGACTAAATAGCTGTTCCTCCCAGGTCTGTGATTCTATTACCTGAGGAAACTCCATTGCTCATAAAAATTTCCAGCTGTCACACAGAATGAGTATGTCCTCCGAAGGTGCCTGCTCCCTTCCAGGGAGGCCCATTGAGGGCACAGCCAGCAGAATTCTTTCTTTTCCTGAAAATGCAAGGAAACAAGGTCACTGCATCCAGCAACACGTTTCATGTCTGCTTCGACACTCTTAAGTTATAAAGCAGATGGCTTCCTCATAAAGTGTGCCTGATTCAGGTTTATTAACGCCATAAAAATTCCATAGATGCAAAGAAACTGTTTCAACAAATCCCTTCTGGAAAATGAATAATTTGTATTATATAAAGGATTATTCCAAACTCATATATTTTTAAAATTGGTATTTTCATACTCCAGGATTGCTTAAAGCAAAGTCGATATTTCCGGTTCATAGGCTCTGGGAGCTAAATAGAGAATTTAGAGATCACCTAGCATAACCAATTCCCAAATCTCGATTTCAGGGTGTTTAAAGTATGACACAGTCATTGAACTGAGGAGAACTGTGAGTGCAGTGGTCCTCAGTACAGCCCAGGTGGAGGCAAGCAGATTATTCCTAAAAAGTGGGGACATCCGCCAGAGTGGCTTTCATTGAGGCAAGAGCTCACACCAAGCGCAGCATTGTAAAGGAATAAATTATTTACAATTACTCCCTGCACATGCATTGCTCACCATAAGAGAAATGAGTCCCAGTGCAGTGGGAATGGTTGTTCCCAGCCAGCTTACCAGGGCCACCAGTGAAAACCCTCCATGGAGCCCAGCCATTTTCAGCTTCTTCCGGTGTCATAACAATTTTTGTATTTTATTTTTGCTTACACAAAATCTAGTCTCCCCGTGGTGCTAGGCAAACGTACTGCGGTATCCCATCAGAACAAACCAGGCAGCTGTGTCTGGTTTTACCTTTATGCTTTCCGTATCATGTCTCTGAGTACTAAAGTGATCAGAGATCTCTCAACACTAGAAGTGACACAGCCCACCAGTCAACTGTCCCTGGCTCTCTGGCTTGCTTCTCTGTAAAAGGTGGCTACTATTTCAGGGAAATGGCCTGACAGCCTATCGAAAACTTTAAGCCTACCGTGGTTGCTTTAACGCTTAAACCATTTCCTAGAGTGTGGAAGACCTCTTCCCAGCGAGCTAAGCTTCCAACTTGTTCTGTTTGATCTCTGCGGCCAGTTCCTTGTAATCTTGAAGCCTTTTCTTTTTGGTGTGTGGTTTCAGTAAAACTGCATAACTTCCCCGTGCCTGAATTATCTGATCCATAAAACCAAATCAAGTGACGGCTGACTTTGAAATCTGTTTTCTTGCATTCTGGAATCGTGATCACTGGAAAAAAAAATTCTTCCCAGGCTCAAATTTGCCTTTTTGAACCCCCTGTTTTTCTAGCACCCAGAATAGAGTGTGCTCCATATGTGGGTGAATGAAGAAAGGTTTATAGTAGACACAATCTCTTCCACTAACCCATCCCCCAATGAACGTTCCTTGTGCTCCAAACGGTTCTTTCTGTAATTCCAAGAACACACCATGCTTCCTTTTATGCCTCAGTGCCTTTGCACATGTGACTCCTCTGCTGGGCATACGCCCATCGGTCTGCCTGGAAAACACTCCTGTGCTAACCTTTAAATCTCTACTAGAAACCGCCCCCTCTGCGATGTTCTCTGGGTCAGGCTATTCCCCTGCTGTGTTCACAGTGCATTTGACATGTTTCTATGGAAGTGAATTTTCTCACCAAATTGCAGTTCTTGGATTGGTTTTCTGCTCTTTCCTCCCCTCTCCCAGATTTGAAGCAACTGAGGCCAGAGACATCTTTGATAGGCATTCAAAAATATTTTTAGGAGGAAATGAATAGTTTTACATAAATTTTTTCAGGAACTCTTCACAGTACCCAGTAGGATGGTATACTTGGAGCCTGGGAATATTAAACACTTTTTGATTGATTCGCTAGAATACCAAGTACACCACCAAGCTTCAATTTTCTTAGCAGATATAAGTAGAACTTCATTTTAAGTTGGCACAATCATACAGTCACATTTTGTTCTTCTGAAATCTAACATCTCCCAACAATAAAACACACATGGAAAGTAAAAGGGAAAAAACCCTCCCCATCATCCCTGAAATGTTCCCTTGACCGAACTAGATTCTCCCTCTCCTTTGTCCTTCCCCCCATTCCCTTCCCTCTGTTCCCCCAAGCTTCCCCCGCCCCACTCCTTCTTCCTCTATCTCTTCCTCTCTCTCCCCTTTCCTTGCCCTTTCCCTCCTCCTCCTCCACACCCTCCCCCTCCTCTTTTTCTCCTTCCACCCAGGGTCTCTGAGGAAGCATAAATGCCTCTCATGGCTTTGGCTTTCACCTCCTCATTTCTGGAAAGAACCATCAATCTAATGTTGCACCTCCATGGATTTGCTCACTGTTTAGCCTTTGACCTACAGCCATCTCATTTCTTCTCTCGCCACTCCACTGAAATTGTTGTCTCAGAGGTCACCAGTGACCCAATTACAAAAGCTAATGGGATTATCTCAGTCTTCCTCCTGCCTGGCTCCAGCATGGCATTTGCCATCATTTGTCTTTTGGAAATGTGATGTAGTTGGAAGAAGTAAAGAGAGAGAGACCCTGCTGCAATTTGGGTTCGCCTTTCCCTTGCTAGCTACGTGAACCTGGACAAGTCACCTTGTAAAAATCTCATCCTCCTAAGATGGGGCTTTGGATATCTGTTTCTCAGAACTGTCACAAAGGTCAAATGGGATCTGGAGTATGAAGCACTTAGCACAGTACCTGCCTGCCACAGCCATGCAGTCATCATTGGCACCCTTCTGTCCTTGATTCCCAGAGCTTCACTCGCTCTTGGTTTCTCCCCATCTAGCACTCGGAACAAATCTGCTGAGGGCCCTCCCTTTCCTCGCCCATCCCCTCTCATTCCACGTTTCTCTCATGCTCTGTTTCAGATTTTCTCCATCTCTTACCTGAATGCTTTGCCATTCATGTGGTCAGTATCCTAAAAGTAGTGATGGGCTGAGTGACAGTCTCTGGCTTGGTCTATGTACTTCCTGCCGCTCACTTCTCCAGAACATGTTTCACACTGGCTCAGAACTGAGGTTGCTCAAACACAGGTCAGTAATGTCACCTCCCCCACAAAAAAACCCAAAACCAATAGGAATGCATCTCTTTGTTTAAGAAGAAAATGTAAACTTCAGTAATACTCACTGCGATCTGACCCTCAGGTTTATCCAGACTCAATTCCTAGTGCCGTGACTTATCTTCAAAAACTCTCCGTGAGTTTTCATTCCTCAATATCTTTACTTAACGCTGTTGATGCCTTCTTCTGCCTTCCTAATTAAATCCACGCTTTTGTTCTAAAATGCCAGTCCCTCAGTAGGACCTGTCTAGACCACCTCTTTCACTCTTTTTAAAATTTATCAGCATGAGTGTAGACTTCAGAAGGTTCCGGGGCAGGCACTTGGCCCAGAAGTGAAGATGCTGCCTGGGACACCCACTCATAGCTAAGTGCCTGCATTCAAATCCTGGCTTCATTCCCAACCCCAGCTTCCAGGGAGTGTGCTACCCTGCAGGCGGCAGGTGACGGCTCAAGTACTTGAGTCGCTGCCACCCACCCATGTAGGAGACCTGGATGAAGTGCCTGGCTCCTAACTGTGATCTGGCCCATCTCCACCATTGTGGGCACTTGGGGACTGAACCAAAGAATGGGAGTGAGCTCTCTGCCTTCCTCTCTGGTTTTCTGCCTTTCAAATGAAATAAATAAATGTTAAGAATGGAATTAAAATGGAATTAAAAGATAAAGTTTATTTTGGTGCAAAAATGTTTGAAATCCGTTCATCTTTTTTTCACAAACATACACTTCCATGAACCTTCCGAAGACCTTGTCTAGGCATGGATTTCAAATTTCGGGGGGGAGAGAGGTGTCCCAAACTAAATTTGTCTTTAATTCCTTTTCCATGAACTTCCGGAAGTGCCCTCGTATTTTTACTCAAACCTGATTTTCACTTATATTTTACACTTAATTAATTCTTCCTGCTAGATAGTGAGCTCTGACGCACAGATCTCATCTTACTTATCCGGCTCTAGCTGCAGTCCTTGCTTACCTAGTAGCCCTACACAGAGCTTTAGTTTAACTGCTACTTGGAGAATTCAACTGAATGGAAAATCAACATGAGGGGCTGGTGCTATGGCATAGTGGGTAAAGCTGCTTACTGCAGTGCCGACATCCCATATGGGCCCTGCTTTGAATCCCGGCTGCTCCACTTCCAATCCAGCTCCCTGTTAGTGAGCCTGAGAAAGCATCAGAAGATGGCCCAAGTCCTTGGGCCCCTGCACCCACGTGGGAGATCCCAGTGAAGCTCCTGGTTCCTCGCTTTGGCCTAGCCCAGCCCTAGCTGTTGTGGCCATTTGGGGGGTGAACCAGCAGATGGAAGATCTCTCTCTCTCTCTCTGCAATTCTGACTTTCAAATAAATAAATAAATCTTTTTTAAAAATAAAAAAAAATCAACACGAAAGGTCCCGTTTCCTAACAAGGGTACTAGAAAGGAAACATGATTAGACATAACAGACAGTCATTTATAGTTACTTTTTGCCATGTCTGTTCTACGTGCCCAACACAATGTTGATACAGGTGTGCTGGGAGGGAGATGCACATATGAGGAAACTGGGCACAGAGAAGTTAAATGATTTATCTGAAAGCAAACTGATTGTAAGTGGTGGAAGAGGTCTAAAGTTCAGATGGCCTGACTTTGGTCTGTGCAGTAAATCACTGTTTGAAGGCTGCTAGGATTTCATGATGCTTCCGAGAAAAACAGCTGAATACCCAGAGCACGCACCTGCTTTCCTTGGGATGGAAAGCCAAAGAGGTGACCTCAGGAAGTCTCTTCCAGCCCTGGTTTGCATGAAGACTGACCTTGTAAGATGCAGAGGACAAGAGATTATGTCTGTCTGTGCCTTGGTATCTGGGTGTGAAGAACAGGGGCAGCCAAATGTTGTTGTGCAAAACATTCCTTGACTCCTAAGCCTCTTGATGAGCAATGAAACCAGGGAGGCTTATCTGGTGATAGTCCTCCTGCTAAGGTGACGTCATGGCTTACCCTGGCTCCTGCGCAGGCTAGCAGGAGCAAGCCTCTGCCGACCTTGTGCATTCCCTGTGGCTGACAGCATACCCCAGGGCTCTGTTCTTGGGAACCGAGTCTCCATCAGAGTCTCCAAGCATTTTCCTTGGAAGGAGATGATGGACGTGGTGGCTGGTGAACGGTGGTTTTATTTAGGTTGTGTTTAGCCAGCATTGGCCTCTTACTCCACCTCCTCTTGTTCCGCACAGATTCTGTGCAATTTCCTCTGACCCCTTTCTTAAGCAGTGAGCTCCGCCCTGGGGAAGTCGAAGAGAGGATTAGTGAAAGGAACAGAAGCAGACACCACGGGGAGAGCTCTCAGTTGTCCTCTCCAATTCTTTCTCCAGTCCCCGGGCCCCCACCCCTGGGAGCCCCCTCATGACCACCCTTAGTGAGTGGTCTTTATATTTTCAAGCAGTGAAAGCTGATTGTCCCAGGTTGATGTTTTGCATGCAGTGACCAATGTGCCTAGAGCCAGTAGTGAGTTAATACAGAAGGACTCTGAGGCATGAACAAATGGCTTTTATTTTAGAGAGAATCTGGGCCCTGGAGACCCACAGTCGTAGATGGGGGACTGGGCCTTTAAGAGATGATCTCTTTCCTGCTGCTGCCTCTAACTAGGCTCCAGTTACCTCTCAAGAAAGCCACTCGCTAACCACACTTGGTCATGCATTCCAGTCCCTACCCTGCCTTACCCTTGGTAAATGTTTGTCATGTACCCTGAGCCCCCCACATTGTGCTCTCCACAAACTCATTTCTTCCTGCTTGCTGCAGAAAGAGAGCTGGACAGTAATGCCCAGCCGCTGCTCTCCCAGCACCGTCCACATTCCCTTCCGTATTCCCAGCTTTCCTGAGCACCACACGCTCCACCTTGTGGACGTCCAGTGTGGGTTTCTTTCCTGTGTCCGTGACCCATGGGCGTTGACCATTCTGAAGGTCTCGTGTGGGAGAGGGACTCAGTGTCTGAGCCTTGAGGGCATGGGTTGTCTGGCTTGGGGCATCAGTGTAAGAAGGGGGACTCCTGTGTTCTCGGGAGGTGCCCGCCCTTGGCCTTCTGGGGCAGGTGGGATGGCAGGTCTGTGGGTGCCTGTGTGTTCCCCCTAACGCTCGTGGATGTGCACCCAGGAGAATCTAGCATTGAAACTGCCATTTCCCCCTGATGTTCCCGCGTGGAAGTTGTGGCTGAAGAATGGACTGGGTAGTTTACGGGGCTCCAGAAGTAATAGACAGGTGCTGGGTGTCTTATATCTGTAGGAAAGGAGAGCCTGTCCGGCCAAGAATAAACAACAGTTGCCTGGTAACTTGAGCTCCTTTCATTTAAAGTCAGAGGCCCCATAGGCTGGGGGAGGGCGTGGGCTGTTCTGGCCCCAACCTGTCTGGGGGCCACCAGAGGTGAGATCAGTTTCCCCCAGAGAAGTGTGGAGCCTAAGAGCCCAGTATGGGAGAGAGGAATTAGGGGCAGGGGGAGACTTGGGGAATGGATGCCCTGAACCACATTCTGACGGGGATTGTGGAATCTTTGACGCCAGCTGCTTTAGGGGATTGTTGTTCTGCCAGTGGGGCTTCCATTTCCCAGCCTGTGAAATAACAGGTGGACCTAAACTGTTACATGTGATTTCAGGGTGGATCCAAAGCAAGCCAGGGCTAGTAAGTAACATTCTGGTGTTCCAGGGGGCCTGTTTTCCAGGGCCAATACATAAGGGGAGACTCCAGTGGCTTCCAAATAGTCTGGCCTTATCAGCTGTTAGTCATTATCATTTTATCTACGGCCTTGGATAAATGACTGCCTCTCTGTGTCTTGCTTTCATCAATTATAAAATGAGGGTAATGACATGTTCCACCTTGCTCCTAGCTGAAAGTGCAGAAAGGCATGTGAAAGCCCCTTTAAAAAGTGTAAAGGGCCCTGTAGAAATAAAAAGCACCGGATGCTGGAGAGAATCAGGGGGAGGAGAAACTTGGTTCTTCCCTCAAGGGCAGTCGGACTCACAGCTGTACAGGGTTCGGTGTTTCCAAGCAGGGCCTGTTCTTCCTGTACTTACGGTACCAGGGCAACCAGAAACCCGGAGGGAGCTGGGAGTGTGTGCTTTGAGTAGGGTTTTAAGGGATGAAAAGTTAGCAGTGCAGGTGGGAGTAAGGGAGGACAGGGTTAGGGACACGAGGTGCCCTGGGTGTGTGCTTCCCAACCAGGTGAGACCATTTCAGATCTAGTTGGGAGGTTTGTCCTCAGGCCAGGTAAAACGTAGGCGGTCCCTCTCAACCCCTGCCCTGCCTCAGGTTTACATTACATCTCCTAGGGTTTCAGGTCCAGAATCTGTGGCAGGTGGGAAAATGGCTGAAGCGTGTGGGGGAAGGAGGCAGTGGCTTTTCTTCCTTTTGAGTGTATGCATGTAAATTCACAGTGCCCAGGATAAACTTCAAGTGGGCTTCCCCCGCTGTTGACCCTTTGTCCAAAATACTCATGGAATCTTCCTTGCCCTCCAAATGAATGGCAATGTCCCACCTTCCCTTCTCCCCATAAACTCACCTGAGACCCCCGTCTCCAACTCCAGCAGCCCACCTGACACCCGGTTCCTTGCCCTGGGAAGTTATCAGACCTCCTGCACAGTCCTCATCCATGAAGGAGATCCAAGGCACAGATCAAAGCCCATGGGACCTTGGCTTTGCTCTGGTTGCTGAGGTTTGGAGTGACAGCCAGCCTGCCCAGCATCCTGGAGCCGGAAGAGGTGCCCTGCCCCTCACCAGACTTCACACCTGATGGAGAAGGACTCTCCTTTCTGTGCTATGTCCGGGAGTTAAAATAGAGTGACACCGAACCGTTCCTAAGAGAGCCAGTGCCGGATGTGAGGAGTCAGAAACTGGGGCCGCTGTTGCAGACTTGTTCACGGGCGGGCCTGGCCCTGGCTCTTTGGACACAGGATCTCCTTAAGTCTCTGGGCCTCTGGGAGGTGATGCAATCTCAGGATGCCTTGAGCTCCTCCAGCTGGGTCACTGCAGGGCACGATGGACCCACGGCCAGCTGTCAGCCTTGCTGTCTTGGATATATTTTCTTGCCGTGAATTCTTGTGGTCTTTAGGGATGCAATTTTTTTTTTCTCTTCACATCCCTTGGGACTCTTGTGAAATGTGGTCCTCATCGTGGCACAGAAACTGGGCATCAGCTCCCAAATGCAAACTGGACTCGCAGAAAGGGGCAGGGAAGAGCGGTGACTCAGACTGTGGACTCTGCGGTGTATTTGTTGGGGCTCCTCATGGCCTTTTGGATAGCTGCTTAGTGAAGAGACTGACGCTCTGAGCAGAGGAGGGAGCAGCGTGGGCGCTGTGGCCCCTGCTGTAGGAGCTAGGCTGGTTAGCCGGGGCCCTAGCACCTGCGGAGTGTTCAACAAGGGGGCATCGGATCCAGGGCTGCTCTCTATAGGAGGCAACACCTGAGTCTATAGAGAGTGAGTGGCTCGGCACATCCTGGCACACCATCAGGCCTGACCTAGACTAGTCTGTCCAGGTCCCCTGACATGGAGATACACTGGAGTGTGTGTGACCCAGTCCGTGCTCCCAAGCAGCATGAAGCAGAACGGAATCTCTCTGGGGCCCTGCTGGATGCATGCCTTGCAGGTGCTCCCTCTCCTCTAACTTCCTTGCTTGCTTGGGAGCAGCGGGGGGCCCCACCCATGTTCCTTCTGGGTCCTGTGTGTTATGTGTCTCTCAGATCCCACTGTCTGTCCATCCTTGGTATGTCACGTCTGGCGTCCTCAGGCCGTGCTACACGACTGTCCTCTCTTCTAACTTTGTTCATTTTGGAAGCAGCCTCCAGAAACCTCACTTCCTCCCAGTGACAGTCCCCAGTCCTCCCGCACCCCGCGCGTCGCTCAAACACAGCCCCTTTCTTAGGAGAAGCGATTCAGCCGCAAAGCCCCCTCACTCTTGTATCTTGGGTGGCCTGAGAGAATGGGGACTGAATTCATTGCTTCACCCCCCTCCCTAGCCCCCGCTCCCAGGAAAAAGCGGGGAGTTGTTGGGCTAACGAGAGCTGCTGGCCAATCGCTGCTCTGAGAAAGTTTGGTGTGCGCTGCTCTTTGCCTAGGCTGATTGGAGCAGCGCCGCTGGAGGCCGAGCCGCTGCCGAGGTCCTCCGTGTACAGTTACACCGCCGCCGCTGTCTGTGCGTGCCCTTTCGGGATAGGCACCCCAGCCCCCTGCTCCTCCTCCTGTTTGGTTTTTATCCAGTGTCTCGCTTCCTCTCTCTCCCTCTCTCTCTTTCTCTCCCTTTCTCTCCCTCCTACCACTGCCTCTTCCTCCTGCTCTCTGCCTCCCTGCAGCGCCAAGCCGGCTCCCCGACCTGATCTGCCGAACGCAAACCGCTGAGAGTTTGCTGCGCCGCCCCCCTGGGGCCCCGGGCCGCCGACTCCCTCTCAGGCAAAGACGCAAGCGAGCGAGCGAGCGAGCGCAGCGGAAGAAAAACAAGCGGGCGCGCAAGGGGAGCCCCAGGAGGGCGGCCGAGTGGCTGGCAGGCGACTCCCGCCGCGTCCGGGTCGCCTCACCTCGGAGGACGCGCGCTCCGAAAAGTTAGACTCCCGGCGGCGGCGGCGGCGCGCCGCGTCCCCTCCTTGTCCCCTTCCTCGCGCGGCGCTCCAGGAAAAGAACTTGCTCTTCGGGCCGCTCGAGTAGCGAGCGATTGCAGCCGTGAGCGGGGACCGTGTGCGGCGGGCCAGGGGTTGGGGAGCGGCGAGCCGGAGACGCGGACGAGCGCGGCTGCTGGCCGAGGGCGCGCGGAGGCACCGAGCCCCCATGCCGGCTGCCAACATGATGGAGAACCTGCAGCTGCCCGCCCTGCAGGTGCCCGAGGCGCAGGGCGCGCCGGAGGGCAGCCCGGTGTGGTCCAGCTCGTCGACCCCCACACTCCGCCGCCGGCGTTTCAAGATGCGCCGAATGAAGAACGTGCAGGAGCAGAGCTTGGAGGCCGGGCTGACCCAGGACTTGCCCGGCGTGCTGGCCCCTGGCAAGGAGTTCCTGCAGCTGCCGTCCATCGAGATCACGCCCTCCAGCGACGAGGACACCCCGTGGTCCAACTGCTCCACACCCAGCGCTTCCCCGCGCCGCAAACGCTTCCTCCTCCGCAAGTGGCTGAGGGTCAGGGAGCGGAAGGAGTGCAGTGAAAGCAGGTAGGTTCCTGTTCCGCCCCGGCCTCTTCCCTTGCCTCCCGCCGCTCCCCAGAGCCGCCAGGGCCCCAGGGCATCCTGGTGGAAACCTTCCAGAGCGCTGCGCGCGCGCGGCGCCAGGGTTAGTGATCCCTTCGCTTCCACGCCTGTGCCACCTTCCTGCGCGGCGCCAGGGTGAGGGCCTCGTGCTAGATGCTACGAGACATGGGCTTCACACAGCGTGCCATCTGGCTTGAACCTCGCAGCCAAGCGAACAGTAAAAATGGTAGCAGTTAGTGGGCCGCTATGTGGAGCGCTCCAGGTAGCTCCACATCTCGTCTTCCCAGGAGCTCGCTCTCGGAGGTAGGTACTGCTGTGATTGCCATCTTACAGTTAGAGCTAGCCAGAGAAGGGGGAAGGGGATTCAGTGGCTTCTTCACTTGGATTTGGATTTCCAAACTCCAATTTTTATTATTTTGCGTTTGACCACACCAGGTTGTTTTAACTGGCCCATACTGGTAGAGCTGGAGTGTTCGTGTTGAGTGAGTCACACCGTCACACCACTGTGGTTTGTGCCAGCTGCTTTCTCGATAGGTAATTGTGGCATCTAGGTAGTGGGAAAGTTGGAACTTCCCTGTAGAACCGATGTAGAAAGCCGTGAGGCAGTGCTCTCCAGCCTTGGTCAGGAGAGGTGCTGCCAGGGGTTGTGTCTGAGCCAAGCTTGTTCCCTGGTAGAGGCTGGGGAATCCTCATTCATTGATACCATGTACTCTGCCCATTCACATGTAATATTTATTTGTTTTGTAACTTCTTATTCATTCATTGATATCAAAGGAAGGTAGATGGGAAGTTTGAGGGTGGAGGAAATTGCTCTTTTTATAAATATTTCGGATTTATGAGAGAGAGAGATTGAGAGAGACAGCTCCCATCTACTGGATCACTCCCCAGATGCCCACAGTGACTTGGGACTCAAGCCCGGACTTGGGACTCAACCCAGGTCTCCCACGTGGGTGCCGTGGACCCAATCATTGGAGCCATCACTGTTGCCTCCCAGGGTCTAATTGGCAGGAAGCTGGAGTCAGAAACCAGAACCAGGAATCAACTGAATCCAGGTACTTTCTTTTCAAGAGTAATTTATTTATTTGAAAAATCAGTGTGTGTGTTGGGGGGGGGGGGGTGGGGAAGGAGAGGTATCTTCCATCCACTGGTTTACTCCCCAGATGGCCAGGGCTGGGCCATGCCAAAGCCAGCATCCAGGAACTTCTTCTGGGTCTCCCACATGGGTAGTAGGGGCCTAAGTACTTGGCTGTCTTCCACTGCTGTTCCCAGGCACATGAACTTGGAGCTTGAATCCAAATACTTTGATATGAGATGCTGGAGTCCTAACCAGTGTCTTTATCACTAGGCCAAATGCCTGCCTCCCACACCCCCAATTATTTTTAGATCATAGAGCCCTGTCTTTTAATTCGAAGTTTGTGTTCTTGTGTAGGGTAACTGAATCGCTGTCCACTTTCCTGGGGACTCCTCCCAATCTGTTCAGTTTCATTCATTTCAGTAAACAAGTGTTTATTGAATGTCCTGTGAACTCAGTCTGGTACCAGCTAGCGGCGATGATGCTGGAGATGATGCGGCGTGATGGTGCACGGGCTGAGTAGGGGGAGGGATGTGGCGGGGCAGAGGAGGATGGGGCACTTGTGTAAGAGTTAAAGGCATGTGAGTGTCACTCACACTGAGTGGGGAGCATTGGAAGGCATAGCCTGTGCTGTGTAGTAGAGAAGAGGAGAACCCTGGAGACATGGAGGAGGAGGCTCAAACCTTGCCAGTACAGGTAGGTAGTAGAAAACAAGAGTAGTATGAGGCTGGGTGCATGAGACCAGGTACGAGGGAAAATATGGGGAAAGGTAAAAGAAACAGGGTGCTGTTGTCTTGGTGGGGGGGTATTGAAGATCGAGAAAGGGTTAGGCAGAAGTTGTCTGAGCCTTTCGGGGTGTGTGTGTGTGTGTGTGTGTGTGAGCTTTTCTTGGCTGTAACGAGCTCTCAAGAGAAGTTGCTGAGGAAGGAAGAAGGGTCACTGCATCTCCTGGTTGTGGAGGTTTGCAGTTTGAGATGCGTGGGGGTGCCACTGGTCTAGTGTGTGGTGGCTGGCAGTGGCACAGTGTGTGTGTGTGGAGGGGGTGGGTAGAGGGAGGATCACCTGGCAAGCCAGAAAGCGGAGAGAGAGCCTGGGAGCGCGCTGGTCCTCCGTGCGGTCTCTCCTTTTACAGAGTCACCATGAGTCCATCATGAGGGCATCACTCCAGTGGCTTAACGCAATCTAAGCCCTTTCCAGGACACCCCAGCTTCAGACCCCATAATTTAATGAAGTCCCATCCTTAATCCCTTAACATAAGACTCTGGGAATCAAACCCTTAAAATCTGGGCCTTTGAGGGACTCCAAGCTGTCATCAAATCATAGCTTTCTGCTCCTGGCCCCCAAAGGTTCATGTGCACCTCACGGGGTTTCTCTTTTCTGTTTGCAGTGACTGCGTATGGTGCTCCCTGCAGGTGCAGATGGAGTACTTTGTTCTCTGCCATTAAAAAGAAAAACTTAAACATTTGAGAAGGACGGAGCCAGAGATGTAGATACAGATAGACAGACAGACAGAACTCCCATCTGCTGGTGCACTTCTCAAATGCCCACAATGACCAGAGACTGGGAATGAAATCCAAGGCAGCCACATGGGTGGTAGAGACCCAGGTATCTGAGCCATCGCTACTGCCTCCCAGGGTGTGCATTAGTAGGAAGCTGGACTCAAGAGCGAGAGCTGGGAATTGAACCCAGGCACCCACATCTGAGATGTGGGTGAACTAATCACCTGGCTAAATGCCTGCCCCTGTTCTCAGGCTGTGTGTGTGTGCATGTGTGCACCTTAGGGACAACAGTTCTGTTGTGGTGCCTCACCCTGCTGCCTTTTCTACAGAGTAGAAGGAAATGGAGCAAGTTTGGTGGAAGCTAATTTGGAACTAAAATCATTTGTGATCACTTTTCAGCTTTCTCCTGCAGTGTGAAAGACCCTAAAATAGACCTTGCTGTAACTTTGAGATTCTACCATGGATACAGAGGACAAAAAAATATATGGGGGGAAAAGTCGTGTGTTCCTGGCTGAGATTGAGATTAGATTAAGCAAGATTATATTTAAGAAAGGTGTTCCTGGTTTTGAGAACTGTTTTTGTTGAGTGGGGGGGATTTTCACCACCTTGCTATAGTTTAAGGCTTTTTTCTTAAACGGTGGTTGGTTGCATTAAAAGAATATTTGTATTCAGTTATCCCTTGGTATGCGTGGGGATTGGTTCCAGGGCCTCACCTGACACCAGAAATCTGTAGATGCTCAAGTCAGAGTTACACAGAGAGAAGGAGAGGCAGAGGGAGAGAAAGAGTGAGAGAGAGAGGTCTTCCATCTACAGGTTCACTCCCCAGTTGGCCACAATGGCCGGAGCTGTGTCGATCCAAAGCCAGGAGCCAGGAGCTTCTTCTGTGTCTCCCATGTGGGTGCAGAGGCCCAAGCACTTGGGCCATCTTCTACTGCTTTCCCAGGCCACAGCAGAGAGCTGGATCAGAAGTGGAGCAGCTGGGACTTGAACCGGCACCCATCTGGGATGCTGGCACTGCAGGCAGTGGCTTCACCCGCTATGCTACAGTGCTGGCCCTTCCTCCCATTACTTTAAATAATCTCTAGATTACTTATAATACCTAATATAATGTAAATGCAGTGTTAACCATCATTATACTGTGGTGGTTAGAAAATAATAAAAAAAAAAAACAGCTGTACCAATTTAGTCCTGGTGCAAATTTTTTCCCAAGTATTTTATTTTTCATTCTTCTTTTTAAAGATTTACTTATTTATTTTGAAAGATTTACAGTGAGAGATAGAGGGAGATCCTCTATCTGCTTGTTCACTCCCTAGATGGCTACAAAATGGGCAGGGCTGCACCAGGCCAAAGCCAGAAGCAAGGAGCTTCTTCCAGGTCTCCCACATGGGTGCAAGGGCCCAAGCCGTTGGGCCAATTTCCACTGATTTCCCAGGCGCATTAGCCGGGAGCTGGCTTGGAAGTAGAGCAACCAGGTCTGAAACCGGTGCCCATATGGGAAGCCAGTGTTGCAGGAGGTGGCTTAACTCACTACGTCAAAACACTGGTCCCCCAAGTGTTTTTATTTGTGGCTGTAGAATCCGTGGATATGGAGGCCAACTGTATGGATAGAAAAAGGATTCCATAGACTTGATTCAAACCCAGTTTTGTCTGACTTAAATCTTTACTCTCAACCACTGTTATACTGCCTCTTGCTGGAAGCTATGTGGATTGTCTAAAACAGAGCACTTGAAAATGAAGGGCATCCCATGGAAACAAAGGACACAGACAAGTAAAGTAGATACTTAAGGATACCCATCAGGATTGCCTGAGAAGGAATTGCCATTTAGAGGCAATACAGGGCAAAGAACACTTGCCTTAAAGTCTGGAGACCCAGGTTTGCATTTCACTCTGTCATTGACTATGAATCCTTGGACACCTCTTGGCCTGCCTCAGTTTCACTTCCAGAATCTGGGGAAAGGGCTCTCTGTGGGGCTGGTGCTGTGGCGCAGCGGGTTAAAGCACCGCCTACAGCGCCGGCATCCCATATGGGCACTGGTTCGAGTCCCAGCTGTTCCACTTCCGATCCAGCTCCTTGCTAATGTGCCTGGGAAAGAAAAGCCCTTGGGCCCCTGAACCCACGTGAGATTCCTGGAAGAAGCTCTTGGCTCCTGGCTTCAGGCTGGCACAGCCCCGGCCACTGCAGCTATTTGGGGAGTGAATGAGCAGGTGGAAGAACTCTGTTTTTGTCTCTTCTGTCTTTCTCTAACTCTGACTTTCAAATAATAATAAATCTTCAAAAAGGAAGGAAGAGAGGGAGGAAGGGCTCTCTGTGGGCCAAAGGGAAGGCTCTAGGGCAGTGCATGTGACGATGTTTTGTGAACTTCCTGCTGCTGCTGCAGAGTGAAGCTGTTGCAGTGTCCTGTGCAGCTCACACAGGGAGCGTGTGTGTGTGTGTGGCTCACCATGAGGCTACAGGCTCAGGTGTTCTGGGGGTGCTCCTGGTCTCCTCGCACCTCGAACATGCCTTGGACAGGATGATTGGACCTGGCTCTGCTCTGGCTTGGATTAGGGGGGATTAACATACCAGGCCCAGCATGGAGTCTTTCCTGGGCACATTTCCCATGCCAGATCCACTCTCTGCAAGGAGAAGCACACCGTTCAGGCTTGCCGTGGAATTTGGTGGAGCTCACTCAGGGGGAGAGGCAGAGGGCTGTGAGGGCTGTAGCTTTGTGCACTTTAACTGCGCAGAGTTGAAAACATAAAGCGGGTGTGAGACCCCTTTCTTCTTCTTAAGCCCTAGGAAAAAGAAGTGGAGAAAGTGCTAGAGTTAGCCTGGATTAGGGATACAGAGAACCAGAGGTACAGCGCAGAAGCAAGCCACGGCCACTCTTGTCCATCTTATGTCCTCACTGCCCAGCACTGCCTGGTTTTTCATGGTGATGCATAGATGTCGATTGATGAATAACTTGGGAGTGAATGAATGTTCCCCTTTTCTTTACTAGTTTAAAGTGGAATTTTCCTTATTCATGAGCCTGGAGAGATTTCCTGGAGATAAGTCCAGAGCCAAGCT
Source organism: Oryctolagus cuniculus (assembly GCF_051225735.1). Classification (NCBI taxonomy): domain Eukaryota; kingdom Metazoa; phylum Chordata; class Mammalia; order Lagomorpha; family Leporidae; genus Oryctolagus; species Oryctolagus cuniculus. The sequence goes on from NC_142867.1 coordinate 115,923,302, forward strand.
TTTTTAAAGCCGCAATAATTTATTGAGTTAATTTTCATTTCATATAATGCACATGTTTAAATTGTGTAATTCTGTGTTTTTTAGTATCTTCACAGATATGTGCAGCCATACCACAATTTTAAAACGCTTTTGTCACGCGCAAAAGAGCCATACCTTCAATCTTTCCATTTCCTGTTCCCTAGCCTTAGACAACCATTAATCTACTTCCTGTGGAGAGCTGAGTGCTGAGGAGAGACCAGAGCCTCGTGGTGAAAGCAATCTGTTGCTCTCACAGATGGCTAAGACTGGGTGGCTTAGAAAAAATACAGGTTTATTTAGGCCTCCGTTCTGGAGGCTGGAAAGTTCAAGGGCATGGCCCTGGCATCTGCTGCACGTCTGCTGGAGCCCTTCTTGCTGCATCCTCACATGGGAGCGAGTGCCACATGCCGAGGCAGAGCAACCATGCTAACTCGGTCTCTCTTCCTGTTCTTACAAACCCACTGATGCCATCGTGGGGGCCTCATGCTCATGACCTCTGCTGATCCTCACCGTCTCCCAAAGGCCCTACCTCCAAAAGCCGTCAACATATGAATTTGGGGATTCGTTTTCTCGAAGAGAGTGGAGTAGTTCTCACTAGAGCCCAGGAAAGGTAGGGAGTGGGGATGAAAAGGGGTTGGATAATGGACACCAAAACCCAGACAGGAGGAGTAAGTTCCTAGCACAGGTGGATGACCGTGGTTTGTAGTGAGCTGTTATATATTTTATGAAGAACTAGAAGAGAGGAGCTTGAAGGCTCCAAACACAGAGACATGACATGGACGTGGAAGTGCCAATTACCCTGACTTGTTCAGTACACATTGTATACATGCACTGATATGTCACTCTGTGCCCATGAATATGTACAATTAGTAAATGTTAATTAAAAGGAACAAATGAAAAACATTTTTTTAACAGATGACCTTTCTAGGGAACACACTGAAACCTTAGCAGTTCTGTTGGCTTGTAGGTAGGGATGGATGACCAAGCATAGTCTTAATGTGGGATGTGGCAAATTGGAAGTGGTGAGTTGATAGGCTGTCAGACTGATTCTTGCCAAAGTCTGATTTTCAATTAATCAGTCACTCATCAAAAATCTACAGAGATGCCATATACAGAGTTTTGATATACAAACAGGATTCAGCTCTGTGGGGAGCCAGGACCTCACAGTGGTATGAATATTAGAGACAATTTCTTTTCTTTTTAATGATTTTTTTTTATTTATTTGAAAGGCAGTTATATAGAGAGAGTGAAAGATGAGTGAGTGAGAGAGAGAGAGAGAGAATCTTCCATCCATTGATTCACTTCCCAAATGTCCACAATAGCCAGGGCTGGGGCTGTCCAAAGCCAGGAGCCAGGAGCTTCTTCCAGGTCTCCAACGTGGGTGCAGGGACCCAAGCACTTGGACCATCTTCTGCTGCGTTCCCAGGTGCATTAGCAGGGAGCTGGATGGGAAGCAGGGCAGCCAGGACTCCAACAGGTGCCCATATGAGATGCTGTGGTTAGCCTGCTACGCCACAACGCCAGCCCTAGACAACTTCTCCTTGCAGTTGTGGGTAACTGAATGGAAGTGTGGTGAGGTGACACCCTGAAGCTTTACACTGTTCTGCCTGCTGTTTAACTGTTTACCGCCACTTAACAGAAGATGGCAAAATGATTGCTCTCTGAGCTCAGGGGCAAAGTTGAGGGGGGCAAACTCTGAGAGGCCTGTCTCCCTGCATCCTCAGCCTAACCCAGTTGTGACTGTTCAAAATCTGAACTAGGAATCAGAGCCTCTCTCTGACGTGCTGGAGTCCAATAGAAAGACAGAAGTCACATGGAGATGTGTCTTCCAGGGTGACATCTTGTCACCCTCTCTGGAGGGGGAATAAAGCTGTTGAAAGGCAGGAGGCCTGGGCGACGGCTTTGCAAGGGACACAGCAGCGTGTCTCTGTGTCTGTCTTCCTGGGCACCTTCCTAACCATCACCTTTTGTACTGCATTTCCCACAGCTGCTCTGTCCCCTCCTCTCTGTGAGGTACCTGTCACGGTTGCTCAGTCTAGCAGGCTGGCAGCTGGGAGTGCAGCCAGCCCCCATCTTATCCACGAGGGATGCGTTCCAAGATCCCCGATGGACACCTGCAGCTGACGATAGTTCTGCACCTCATATGTGCTATGTTTTTTTTTATTTATTTTTTTATTTTTTGACAGGCAGAGTTAGACAGTGAGAGAGAGAGAGATAGAGAGAAAGGTCTTCCTTTTTCCTTTGGTTCACCCCTACAAGTGGCCGCTATGGCTGGTGCGCTGTGGCCGGCATGCTGCGCTGATCCAAAGCCAGGAGCCAAGTGCTTCCTCCCGGTCTCCCATGCGGGTGCAGGGCCCAAGGACCTGGGCCATCCTCCACTGCCCTCCCGGGCCACAGCAGAGAGCTGGACTGGAAGGGGAGCAACCGGGACAGAATCCAGTGCCCCGATCGGGACTAGAACCCGGGGTGCTGGCGCCGCAGGTGTAGGATTAGCCTAGTGAGCTGCGGTGCCAGCCATATGTGCTATGTTAATACATACCTTTGATAAAGTTTAATTTATAGAGACAAACAAATAAATAAATTATTCCAATGTAGTAGCAGTTAGTGAGTTCAGTCTCTCTCAAAATATCTTGCAGTGTTGTATTCACCCTGCTTCTTGATCCCCAGTAACTAAATAACCGTGGCAAATGAAACCGTGGAAAAGGGAGATGACCATGTTGTCATCCTGCAGTCTCTCAGGGCTCTTGCTGGGTTCCACATTTGTCTGTTGGTAGTGTCTCTCCGTGAGTCTTCCCAATCGGGTAAGGCTGGGTTGTCTCTCTGGTGCTGGCTTAGAAGGCATGTGGTTTGCAGGTAATGCATATACACCATGTGTATGCCTATCTTGATTCTCCATCCCTTTCCTCTGTCCGTGGGAGGGAGACTTGCTTCAGTTTCTCCTCCATGTGCAGGAGAGAAGGGTGATTTGTATCCAAATGCTGTATCCATCAGCCAGCCCTATTTGGATGTTCCCTGCTCTGAATGTAGCACACCCTATAGGAGAGGCACAAGGAGTATAGGAGAGGGAAAACTTCTGACTTTAAATATATATATATTTAAAGTATTTATATATACTTTTAAAAATATATGTTTTAATACATATTTAAAAGTATATGTATATACATAAAATATATATTTTAAATACTTTTAAAATATATATATTATATATGTATACATTTGAAAGGGAGAGGGAGAGAGAGAGAGGAGAGAGAGAGAGGAGAGAGAGAGAGAGAGAGAGAGAGAGAGATCTTCCATATGCTGGTTTACTCCCCAAATGACTGCAATGGCTGGAGCAGAGTCATGCTGAAGCCAGGAGCCTGAACTTCATCAGAGTCTCCCATGTGGGTGACAGGGGCTCAAGTACTTGATCCGTCTTCCCACCTGCCTTCCCAGGTACGGTAACAGGGAGCTGGGTAGGAAGTAGATCTGTCAGAAGTTACACTGGCACTCTGATATGGGATGCCAGTGTTGCAAGTAGAGCCTTAACCTGCTGTTGCACAGTGCTGACTCCTGTGTTCTTAAAACAAAGCAACACTCAGGTGCAAAGGAGACGTGGTAAGCATAAAGAAAGTGATCAGTGCTGGAAGGGTTAACTGGCAAAACCACCTGGAGGCCCACAGTTCCTTAAGGGCGGAGACTAACTCTTACTTTGTACCAAGTTTTCTGCCAAGGACTTTAAATATGTTAAATCCCTGAGGGCAGTTTCACCTCTAGGGAGCCTGAAGTTGAGAGATTAACTTGTTCCTGGTCAAGCAGAAGCAAGGCCAGTCTTCTGATCTCGAAGCAGTGGGTGGGTTTCTTGCAGTTCCACTGTCCTGTTTCCCCAGAGCCTGGAAGCAAGCAGCCCTGGCATGCCTGAGATGGGAAGGCCTCCAAAGAGTACGTAGGTTTGTGGATGCGTGGCGCTGGTTGTGGGCAATGCTGATGGTATAGGTGGACGGCCTGGTATCTGTGGCTGTAGACGTGGTTTCCAAATTAAAACAATGCATGGAAAAAGAGACGGTGGAGATGGGGATCTGCGTGCTGATTCACAGTAGCCAGATTCCTCTGTGGGAGTTGGTATTTTGAGAGTTTCCATGGTGGTTATGCACTCAGGGAGGTGCCTATTACGTGTCTGGCAAGAGCCTGGGATGAACATGGGGCAGGTGAGCAGGTGATAATCCTGCCTTCCTAGGTAATGTGTATCCTCTGGCTGCTATGCTGCTCACTGATAATTGCTTCTAGGGTTACTCAGTTTCCATTAAGAAGTTTCAAAGGCCAAGCTGCCTGTGGGGACTTTTCTTCCTGACCCGGAAGGGTGAGCTGCCAGCCATGGAGCAGGTGTCTAGAGCCACAGTCCAGGCCTGGAGAAGCATGGGCCTGGTTGCTGAGCCCCTGTGAGTACAAGAGCTTTATGGAAGGCTGAGGGCTTTGCCTGGGGACTTTCCTATCGGGATTCTTTCCAAGGGCCGTGGTACCTGGTGGGGAGGAGGACGCTCTTGTGAACTTTCCTCTGCTGATTTTGGAGCCGTCTCAGAGGAGATGGCAAAGCTTCTCTCAGGGGTCAGAACTGCGAATCTGCCTTAGGCCTTTCTGTGGGACAAGGGAGGCAGGATGGAGATGCCCAGAGCTCCTGAGAAGACATGGCAGAGGCTGGTGCCGTGGCTCAATAGGCTAATCCTCTGCCTTGCGGCGCCGGCACACCGGGTTCTAGTGCCGGTCGGGGCGCCAGATTCTGTCCCGGTTGCCCCTCTTCCAGGCCAGCTCTCTGCTGTGGCCAGGGAGTGCAGTGGAGGATGGCCCAAGTCCTTGGGCCCTGCACCCGCATGGGAGACCAGGAGAAGCACCTGGTTCCTGGCTTCGGATCAGCGCGATGCGCCGGCCGCAGCGCTCCGGCCGCGGCGGCCATTGGAGGGTGAACCAACGGCATAAAAAAGAGGAAGACCTTTCTCTCTGTCTCTCTCTCTCACTGTCCACTCTGCCTATCAAAAAAAAAAAAAAAAAGAGAGACATGGCAGGCCGTGACTAGCACCCCCATGCCTCTGTGAGCAGCCATGTGCCACTCCCAAGGTGGTCCTGATCTCAAATAGTCTCTTCTGTGTTCAGCCCATGAGTCTGGATTTTCAATTCAGGTAGCACGGGTATAGTTTAAAAATCGCTGTTAGGAAGATACAGCTGTGCCTCAGCAAGGACTAATGGTGGAAAAGGAGCGGGATAAGGAGGCCCATGGCTTTTCCACCTGAGACTCTGGTACGGATTTGAGGGGGTGATGTGAGCCCTTTTGTGCACACGCCCAGGCTGAGACACTGATCTGTAGAAGAGATAAAGACACGAGGTGGCTGAGCTGGATGACAGGCTGGGATTCGGGCCTCTGAACTGAAGTCTCGGCCAGTTTCTAATAAGACAGCCGTGTCTCTGGAACATCCTCGTTCTTTGTCAGTTCTCTCCATCTCAGCACGTCGTCTGTGCCTCCACCATCTGACCTAGAGGTTTGGTCTTGATGTTTCCAGCTGGTGACTTTGGCCAGGAAATGATGGGGTTGAGGGAGGGAATAGAAACACAGTTAACACCTGACTTGGCTTTTCCTCTAGCTTTTGCATCTATGGAAAAAACACTTGCCTCAGGGCCCAGTTTAGGCATTTAATCTTTGGAGTATTTGCCCCCAATGCTTCCCAAATAGGGAAGGCCATTAGGAAGGTAGGAAAGGCAGTGGGTGGTTAGTTTAGTGAGTCATTTAGAGACCCTCCAAGGGGCTTCCAATTGTTGTCTTAAATCATTTTTATATGTAAGTCATTGACTATTATGTGTCTAAAATAATCACCTGATAATTGTAAATTTTGGGGTAGTAGGAAAGAGAAAAATACTCTAATTTTATCATGTTAACCCAAACCATTAGTGGCATTGGTGTGTTATCTTCTAGCTTTTCTAATTCAGATTTCCTTTCTAGTTGAGGAACTAATTTTCTCTGCCATCTACTCTTCCATACCTTGTAGCTGTAGAAGGTAAAACGGACACTGATTCATCGCTTAAGGATGGGAAGTCTAAAGGCAAGAAAAAACTGTCTTCCTTCTACTCCCACACTCAACACACACCTCTCCTGGGACTAGCCATGTGGGGGCTTCTCCCACACCCCTGGCAATTCTCCAGTGGACACAAACAAATATCCTACAACTCAGTTACATTCTGACCCCATCTCCCTGAGGATAGTAGATCCCACAGGTTGAGGGCCCAGTCCCACAAGGCTGCTCCCACTTCAGTTGCCACTCACAAGTCTGGACCACCTGTACTCATGGCTCACTCACCCCCTCGCCAGCTGAGGTCCTAATTCCCTACCTGGGTTTGACCGGTTTGCTAGGGTGGCTCCCAGAACTCTGGGATACAGGTGAACAGCCAGAGGGTGGGGTACATAGAGTAAGATACAGGGTGGAGGGTGGGGACCCTCCATGTCCTTGCTGGGCTCCCCACTCTTCCAGCACCTTCATGAGTTCAGCAACCCAGAAGCTCAGCAAATTTCCTTGTCCAGGAGTTTCTCTAGATTTGGATCTCCAGCCACTCACACCCTGCACTCCATTCCCCTTTCCTGGAGGTTGGTGGGTAGGGCTTTCTGGGGACTGGCCCAATCCTGCTATCCAGGGGCCCTAGCCGATGTCACCTCTTGAATGTGTTGTCAAAGGGGCTCATCATGAAGACACTCCTGTCCCTTAGGAAGGTCCAATGGTTTGGGAGCGCTATGATAAGAAGAGATCAAGGCCACATGTATTTTGGATTATACCACAGGACAGCCCCTTGTATTTGATCAGGGATCTGTCACAACAGTTAAAGGATACTGGGCCATTACTGAAGTCCCTTTCAGTCATTAATTAGTCCATCTATCATTAGATAGTATGAAAATATCTCCCAGCAGGAGGCCACTCAGGTTTACAGCTTTTTTCCATTTGCTCTTGTCAGGTTCCAAAAGCAGGAGAGCAGGGTGGGCATTTGACCTAGAGATGTTTAAGACGCATCCCACATCAGAGCACCTGGTGCCTTGCTCCTTCTCCTGACTCCAGCGTTCTGCTAGTGTAGACCCCAGGAGGTAGCAGTAGTTCAGTCCCTGCCACCCATGGTGAAGACCTGGATTGAGCTCCTAACTCCTGGTCCTGGCTGTTGTGAGCATTTGTGTAGTGAAGCTGTAGGTAAAAACTTTCTCTCTCCGCCCCTCCCATCTCTTTCTCTTATCTCTGCTTCTCAAGTAAACAAACAAACAAACAAAAAATTAAAAAAAGAAAAAAAGCAGGAGGGGCTGGTGCCGTGGCTCAGTTGGCTAATCCTCTGCCTGCAGTGCCGGCATCCCATGTGGGCACTGGCTTCTAGTCCTGGTTGCTCCTCTTCCAGTCCAGCTCTCTGCTGTGGTCCGGGAGGGCAGTGGAGGATGGCCCAGGTGCTTGGGCCCCTGTACCCATATGGGAGACCAGGAGGAAGCACCTGGCTCCTGGCTTCGGGCCGGTGCAGCACCAGCCATAGCGGCCATTTGGGGAGTGAACCAACTGAAGGAAGACATTTCTCTCTGGCTCTCTCTCTGTCTATAACTCTACCTGTCAAAAAAAAAAAAAAAAAAAAAAGGCACGAGTGGGCTTGGCCACGTAAGACTTCACGTTTTCGAGTGTCAGGTGTATCATCTCTTGCTGGGAGCCTCTTTTGAGGTGTTGATGTAATACTGGCTTCCTCTCATCACATAACACATTAACTCTTTTGTTTACCCTCAGCTGCTGTTCCTTCTTCTCCCTATATGTCTAAGCTTTTTCATCTTTGGAGAGAATAGTAGGTTTAGCCATTGTGCTGGTCCCAAGTTGTAGGTAGCAGTACTGGTCCAGCAAGAACTTGCCCCTGGTCCACTCCCATCTGTCCTGGGTTGAGTGCCGCAGATACGGAGCCAGCAGGCTGTCCTGACCACTAGGCAATATAGCTGCATTTGTTCTTTTTTTAAATGTTGCCTTTCCAGAGGGCTGTCTGGCTTTATTTTGTAGTTTAAGAACATGTTATTTATTTGTGTATTTGAGAAACAGAGAGAGAGCTCCCATTCACTGGTTCACTCTCCAAATGCCTGCAATAATTGGGCTGGGTCAGACTGAAGCTGGGAGCCAGAAACTGTCCAGGTCTCCCACGTGGGTGGCAAGGACCCAACTACTACCTCCCAGGGTCTGCATTAGGAAACTGGCATCAGAAGTCAGGATTGGGCATCAAACCCAGACACTCTGATGAGGGACCTGGGAGTCTTACCTGCCAGGCCAAACACCTGCCCCGAGTTGCATTCATACTTAACCTCAGCTTTGCCAAATGTGGTGAAGGCACAGTCTGCCCGTTGAGGGCCTTTGGAATTCTGACATAAAGGTCTAAAAATAAAGTTACAGTCTTCTGTTTAGGAATCCTTCCTGTTTCTGGCACTTGTCACTGCAGCTCAGGTCCTGTGAAGGAAAAAGAACATTGAGATGATGTGGGGAAGGAAGAAATGAAAAAGGAAAAAGGTAGTCTGCCGTGGTTTAAATGTGCCCTCCCAAAGGCACCTGCTGCAAGCCGAACCTACAAATTCCTGTGTTCGTGGTATTTGGAAATGATGCCCCCTGGTGGCATCAGTGACTTTGTAAGAAGGGAAAGAGACAAAAGTTGGAGTAGTTGTTCTTGCTCTCCATGCGCTGCCCTGTACCCTGTACGGTGCAGCAGGAAGACCTTGACCAGGTGCTGAGCGGACTCTGCTGCTATGCTGGTATACTCGCCCCGCCCCCACCAGGACTGGGAACTGAACAAAAGGCCATTCTTGTAAATCACATGGTCACATATTTTGTTTCAGCAACAGGAAACAGACTAAAATGGTTATCCTACAAGCATCTTCCGCTACGCTGTTCTCCCCAGATTTTCAGAAAAACAGGCTACCTTAACCTAGTGCGGAGCTTAGCTTAGACCCTCTTATGTTAAGGGGGAGCATACCCTTGATGATTAATTCTCTATCAAACTATAACTGTAAGGAAGACAACGCTCGGCTCATTGTGGGAAGGTGTGGGCTGTGTAGTGAGTTTCCTGGTCTGAAGAAATGATAGCTGGCCATCAAAATTGGTGCAGTATCTAGTGTCCCTGTTCTGTTATAGCACTCTGCACATTTGCATCTTCCACCAGGTAAGCAGTCCAGAGCGTGTGTCTGCTCCCGTCAAGGCGCATTTCTAGACTTCCAGGTGCACCGGCCTCAGTCTCTGCGAGCCAGCTCTGTGCTGGGCTGTCCCCCTGAGGAATCTGCCACGGGGCCCTCTCCAGTGTTCGTCTGTTGTTGGCAGAGACAGTTTTACTGGCAGTGTGTGCCTCAGTTGTGCAAGAAATTACGCACTGACACCGGCACCAGGGCTCAATAGGCTAATCCTCCACCTGCGGCGCCGGCACACTGGGTTCTAGTCCCGGTTGGGGTGCCGGATTCTGTCCCGGTTGCTCCTCTTCCAGGCCAGCTCTCTGCTGTGGCCAGGGAGTGCAGTGGAGGATGGTCCAAGTGCTTGGGCCCTGCACCCGTGTGGGAGACCAGGAGAAGCACCTGGCTCCTGGCTTCGGATCAGCTTGGTGCACCGGTCACAGCGCGCCAGCCACAGGGGCCATTGGGGGGTGAACCAACGAAAAAGGAAGACCTTCCTCTCTCTCTCTCTCTCTCTCTGTCCTCTCTGCCTGTCAAAAAAAAAAAAAAAAGGAAGAAATTACACACTGATTCATTCATCCTAGCGCTTCGTGGCTGCAGTATCACCATGCTCACCCGCTTCCTGCTCCCTGATGGCCGCTTTAAATGAGCACATGAGGATATCCGCCTGTGGTCTGCAGTCACACTCCAAACCCAGAAAGGGGCTTTTCAGATGGGCATTGACATGTCAGTGCATCCTGCGGATACCCTTAGTGATTTCCACAAGGGTTCCATTGCCCTTCTGCCTGACCATGTGACCAGGCCACTGATAATTGCCCATGAGTCAGTAAAAAAACCGAACAGGGGTTTTAACCACTGCTCAGTTCTTCACTGATTTGTTTTTACTTTCTGCTATCAGAGTGGCGTCCGCCCAAACAGGATATTTTTTTGTTCTCCTTGGAAGTGCATCCATGCACCAAGCAGTTCTTTGCCAGCCACTGGACAGCTGTTTTTGTAGGGCACTGTCCAAGTGATGAGGAAATCCAGCAGGTCCTCCCACTGTTCCCGAGTGTGAGTCAGTCCTAGGGGAAAAGAAGCTCCCTGCTGTGAGGGTCTCCTCCTTGCAGTCCCCAGCTAGCCCGAGCTGGAGAAACCGTTTTCATCTTCAGCTCAGAGTCCCAGTAGCCATTGCAGGAGGCACTAGCAGGCTCTTGCATAAGCCCCCGTCTGGGCTCCACACAGAGCACCCTCAACTAGAATTTGTCCCCTCCAGTGTCCCAGCTCTATGCTGTGTGGTGTGAGCTCAGGGAGTCTTACTGCTTCCCATTCAGCATATCCAATTCATGTCGCTTGAAGGGTGGGTTTATGCGCCTTCAATTTTATAACACTAGGCACAGCAAACATTCCCCAGACAGATATAAAGTCCATTCTCATGATACAACCAGGGATAAAAGATGCAGTCACTTCACATTAAGCCCATTCATGCATATCATTTACCCTACAGGTTTCTACCTTTGTACCTTCAACCTTTGCTTTCCTAACCACAGCCTCCATTAGATTTCATAACAGGTTCTAGGTTTACATTAGTAGGTAGGGGAGGTGTCCCTCAGCCCGACATACTTCCAATCCCCATAAAACAAGTGAGTACGGCCGGCGCCGTGGCTCAACAGGCTAATCCTCTGCCTAGCGGCACCAGCACACCGGTTCTAGTCCCAGTCAGGGTGCCGGATTCTGTCCCGGTTGCCCCTCTTCCAGGCCAACTCTCTGCTGTGGCCCGGGAGTGCAGTAGAGGATGGCCCAAGTGCTTGGGCCCTGCACCCCATGGGAGACCAGGAAAAGCACCTGGCTCCTGCCTTCGGATCAGTGCGGTGTGCCGGCCGCGGCCATTGGAGGGTGAACCAACGGCAAAGGAAGACCTTTCTCTCTGTCTCTCTCTCTCACTGTCCACTCTGCCTGTCAAAAACAACAACAACAACAAGTGAGTAAAGGAGACACAGCTTTGCATAAGGCTTGTTTGCTTATTTATTTATTTTTTAAAGATTTATTTATTTAAAAGAGTTACAGAGGAAAGGAGGGAGGGAGGGAGGTGGAGAGAGAGAGAGAGAGAGATCTTCTGTCTGCTGGCTCACTCCTCAGATGGCTGCAATGGCCAGGGCTGGGCCAGGGTGAAGCTAGGAGCCAGGAGCTTCTTCCAGGTCTCCCACATGGGTGGCAGGGTTCAAGGTCTTGGAACATCTGCTGCTGCTTTCCTGTGCACATTAGCAGGGAGCTGGATTGGAAGTGGAGCAGCCGGGACTCCAATGAGCACCCATATGGGATGCTGGTATCACAGGCGGTGGCTTTCCCCGCTTCACCCAATGCCACCCCATAAAGCTTGTTCTGTTTTGTTTTTAAATTAATTAATTTATTTGAAAGGCAGAGTTACAGAGAGAGAGAGAGAGAGCGAGCGAGCGAGCCAGGGATAGAGATCTTTCATCTGTTGGTTCACTCCCCAAATAGCCGCAACAGAGAGAGAGAGAGAGAGAGCGTCAGGGAGAGAGATCTTTCATCTGTTGGTTCACTCCCCAAATAGCTGCAATAGCTGGAGCTGGGCAGATCCGAAGCCAGGAGCCAGGAGCTTCTTTTGGGTCTTCCACATGGGTGCAGGGGCCCAAAGACTTTGGTCATCTTCTGCTGTTTTCCCAAACTAATTAGCAGGGAGGTGGATGGGAAGTGGAACAGCCGGGATTTGAACCGGCGTCCATACAGGCTGCTGGTGCCATAGGCAGCAGCTTTCCCTGCTTTGCCATAATACCAGCCCCAGAAAGCTTGTGTAAACATTCCAACTTGTATAGTCTGTCGACTGATACACACTTTATGTTCTTTCACTCTAATGATAGGTCATGTCCAGGCTTCACCAATGGGTTTTGTTCCCAGTACATAGGGCTCCTGCATCAAGGAGTCCCAGGAACTTTTCCTACCTCCTGGCCATTTTACTTATTCTTGTGCAAAAGGTTTTGGGCATCCAGCAGCGGATGGTGCCAAGGGACTCTCCCCCTTTTGTCAATCTTGATTGATCTGTCTGTTATCTTCAGCAATTTCAGATCAGATTCCACTTTATAACGTTTGTCTCCTGATTTTTTAAAAATAGATTTATTTATTTGAAAGACAGAGTGGCAGAGAGAGAAAATATAGAAACAGACAGATCTTCCATCTGCTGGTTCACTCCCCCAAATGGCTGGACTGCTGAGGCTGAGCCAGGCCAAAGCCAGGAGCCCAGAATTTCATCCGGGTCTTCCACAAGGGTGTCAGGGGTCCAGATACTTGTGCCATCTTCTACTGCTTTCCCAAGTTCATTCACAGGGAGCAAAATAAGAACTGGAGTAGCAAGGACTTGAACCTGCCACTCCAACATGGGGTGCCAGCATCTGCAGTCGTGCCAGTGCACTACAATGCCAGGACCTTGTCTTTCAATTTTTAAAATTTTCCCAATGTTGGGGGGCTACCGGGGGCTTTCTTTGACCTAGCTAACCTTTGAGAATGGTGCAGTAAGACTTTTGCTTTGGGGCTAACACTGTGGTGCAGTGGGTTATGTCACTGCCTGCTGTGCCAGCATCCCATATGGGCACTGGTTTGAGTCCCGGCTGCTCCACTTCCTATCCAACTCCCTACTGATGTGTCTGGGAAAGCAGCAGAAGATGGCCCAAGTACCTGGACCCCTGCCACTCACATGGAAGACCAGGAAGAAGCTCCTGGCTTTGGGCTGATCCAGCTCTGGCCGACGTGGCCATTTGGTGAGTGAACCAATGGATGGAAGATTGCTTGCTCTCTCTGCCTCTCCCTCTCCATCTGTATCTCTGCCTTTCAAATAAATAAATAAATCTTGAAAAAGGAAAAAAAGACTTTTGCTTCAACCCCATGGGTGTCCATGTCCACCCTGCTGGGACCAGTCCCGGACTCTTCCCTTTATCAACTGTTTCACTCTTAGTTCACGTTATGCTTTCAACTTACCTCTTTGGGAAGTCCTTTAACTCTCCCCTCTGCCTTTCTCACTGGTTGATGAACCTGTTTTTATTAGCATCTGTAAGATCCACGAGAGGAAGCTGAGGCAGCAGATCCCATAAGGCTCCTTGGTTTGTAGCTTGGTTTTGCACAGTGGGGTTACATGGTGAGTCCGTGCCAAAGAGGCCTCCTTTACCACTGCACCTGGCATCCGGTGAGTCAGCCTCCTGGAGCTCAGGTCACCCCAGTGCCATTGGTGACTGTCACTTTTATTTAGTAACTAATTACAGCACAGGTGCTGCTCCATACCACAGAGGACCACACGTGCCCTCTGGAATCGTAGATTCCTCATTCCCTGTCCTTTTGCGCATTCTTTACCTTTTTATCTATTCCACTGCTTTGCTTATCATTTGGCAGTCCCAAAGAGCTGGTATCACTGTGTTTGTTTCCTGAAGGCCTCACCCTTTTTTTTTTTTTTTTTTAAGATTATTTATTTGAAAAGCAGAGTTAGAGAGAGAGAGAGGGAGAGAGAGGTCTTCCATCTGCTGGTTCACTCTCCAATGGCTGCAATGGCCAGAGCTGGGCTGATCCAAAGCCAGGAGCCAGAAGCTTCTTCCGGGTCTCCCACGCAGGTGCAGGGCCCCAAGGACTTGGGCTATCTTCCACTGCTTTCCCAGGGAAGGTCTCACTCTTCCTTTTCACCTGCTCAGGCCGCTTCACACGCCCCAAGTTAAAGGAAAGGGCTTGGTCAGAGGAGCCGGCGCTACCTTCATCCAGTCTTCTCTGCCTTGCGATGTGACTGCAGGTTAGCGGTGCTGTTGCAGTGCAGGCCCTTGGCTAGGCTTGGTCTAGGTTTTTGTCTCCATGCAAGAACAAGTCAAGGAGACATAGATAAAGGTGAGCAGCCAGACTTATTTAAAGGCAAAGGGAAAATACACACTCCAGAGGGAGTACAGGCAGCCTCCTGGGAGGTTGGTGCAATGAGCAAAGTTCAAGATTATCATTTTTATAGAATAAGGAGTGGTGTCTGGGGCTGGGCTAAGAAAAATGTTCAAATAGCAGTGGAGTTTGAGCTTGGCTGAGTGCACAGTTTCTTTCTTTCTTTTTTTGACAGGCAGAGTTAGTGAGAGAGGGACAGAGATAAAGGTCTTCCTTTTCCGTTGGTTCACCCCACAAATGACTGCTACAGCCAGCGCGCTGCACCGATCTGAAGCCAGGAGCCAGGTGCTTCCTCCTGGTCTCCCATGCAGGTGCAGGGCCCAAGCACTTGGGCCATCCTCCACTGCCTTCCCTGGCCACAGCAGAGAGCTAGACTGGAAGAGGAGCAACCGGGACAGAATCCGGCGCCCCGACTGGGACTAGAAGCCAGGGTGCCGGCGCTGCAGGTGGAGGATTAGCCTAGTGAGCCGCAGCGCCGGACTGAGTGCACAGTTTCTTTCCCAACCAGATATTGTGAACTAGAGCCATTCCAGCAACTCCCGATTCTCACTCGGATTCTAAGTGCAGCACACTGGTTTTTCTCTCTGTTCACACAGCCAATACAGGACACTTCTGCCACTAGATGTGTCGTCACCTGCATGAGCAATACCCAGCCAGGTGCCCTATAATTCCATTCAATTCTGAAGCTATCTGTCTGGAGACACTGTCACATCCCAAGGTTGAGGGTTCACCTCCACAAGTTGGTCCCCACTTCCGATGCCAGTTGCCATCCTGGGTACCTCTGACCTACAGGTCGGGATGCCTGACCTCCTCATTGGTTTTGATTAAGTTGGTCAGCTGGCTCACAGACCTCAGGGAAGCACTTCAGTTAGCTGGCTTATTTTGAAGAGTGTAGTTGATCAGCTAGATGGAGAGGTACCTACATCAGGTAGGAAATGGTGGGTGAGGATCTTCCATGCTCTTGCTGAACTTACCACCCTCCCAGCATTTGCATGAGTTCAGCAACCCAGGAACTCAGCAAATTCTGTGGTTTTTATAGTTTGGCCTCCAGACTCTACCCCTCCTACTTCCTTTTTCCTGGAGGTTGGTGGGTAGAGCTGAAATTTTCAACCCTCTCCTCTAATCACTGAGTCCTTCTAGGGACCAGCCCCATCCTGAGCCTCTGCAGGGTCCCCGTTTGAAGTCACTGCAATTGCATAAACTCAGGTGTCATCAAAGGGGCTGAATAAAAGGCACTGCAATCACTCGGAAAATTCCCAAAGTTCTAAGAACCCTGTGACCACAGCTCAGGGGGGAAAAGGGGGAACGCAAACCAAATATATTTCGGATGACGCTACAGGAAGTCTGAAATAAGGAAGAAATAAATTTCTGGAGCACTGTTTCCGGAGAAGTGGTTGGGATGAGCTTCCTCTCCTTCGGGGGAAGGAACAGGCAGGTGTTTGAGCCACTTGGCCCCCTCCCCCTCCCCTCCTCTTCCTCCTTCTCTCCTTCCTTCCCATCCTCCTTCTTCATGCCCCCAGGCGTGTCACTTTGCCGCTGGCCGACCCCTCAGGGCAGTCTGCTTCCATCCAGAGAGCATTATTTTCCGGCTGGGTCATTCTGCTCTTAAGTTCTTTCTGACCTTTTTGAGGGATTCTCAGAGTTGGCCTCAGAGTGTGGCCTCAGTAAAGGTTACTCGGAATAGGGTGGGGCCTCAACAGGAAACAGTTTGCCCTTGTTGTGGGTGATAACTTGTTTTCTCCACCTGAGTCAATTCTGAGCGTGTCTTCCTGACAGGCAACAAATGTGATTAAGGAAAAAAATAGGCACCCTAGTAAATAGGATTGACTTCTTTCTACGTTTTCAAGCCACGCTATTGAGAAAATTCCAGCTAAGATCCCCATGGTGCAGTTCAAACTCATTTTGTCTTGTTTTGTCAATGGTGAAGATGGACGAAAACAAGCCGTCACTATCTTTGAGTGTGCTTCTTCAGAGACTCATTATCAGTGTCTTGCTTCCAGAGTGTGAAGGGAGCTGTGGCTTTGTACTAACAATTACTTGGCTCTCTCTGGGTCTCTGATGGGGTCTGGGGCTTCCACAAATTTCTTAGTGGGACTTTTCAGCCAGAGTAAGTAATGCATGTGAGGAGACAGGGCAGTCCTACAGGCAGAGTAGACTGGCACACCCATGTAGAAATTCCTAGGAATCCTAAAGATCTCTCTCTCTCTCTCTTGCTCGTTTGTGCTTCTCCATGCCTAGGTTGCTCCCTGTTGCATTTGTTCCAAAATGCCTCTATTGGCGGCCATGCCTTTTGTTATACTGTCAGAGATTCAGCTGTAAACATGGATAACTCAGGGGAGAGAGTTATCACATGCATTGGGCACTCACTGGGAACGGGCACCATGCTGTGTCCTTGGGGTGTAAAGATGGATACACACAGCTGTTGCATTGAGGAACTCACAGGAAATCCACATGTAAAAGGTAATTTCAGTAGAATCCGGCATCAGACCACAGCATGGAAATGATAGGTGTAAAGAACGTATCTGTAAGGTGGGAGAGAGGAGGAGCGTCCCAGGGTCTTGCTTTACCACGCACCTTACTTCACTCACACTCAGTGCCACCTGCCAGCAAACGGCTTTGCGTCTGTGTTGGAGAATCACATCTGCACCCTGGACAGAACTTCGGAGGTCGTCTCCACTTCCTGGAGCAGGTCAGTGGCACCAATAGATCTGCAATGCAGATCCCCAGCAACCTAGTGTGCAATTCTCTTTCTCAAGGAGCCCAGCGTTGCCCGGGATGGAGCCACAGCTTTAGTCCTGAGCCCATGAGGCTCCTGCAACCCTTGTTTGTGTTTGGGGCAGGGTGGTGGTTTTTCCTAGCATGGTCACCCCAGCCCCGGTTACAGAGAGCAGCCGAGGAAGCACAGAGTAGAGGCCCTGGTCGTGGTTGTTTTTTTTCCTCTGTGGTCCCCGGCCGGGTGACTCAGTCTCTCTGAGCCTCGGTGAGACTGCTTGTAATATGGAAAGCGCGCATTTCTGTTGCATTTAGTAAGATAAACTTAAGTCCGTGCACTCGAGGAGTTACGCTAATGTTTCTATTAATTAGCGGAAGTGAAGAGATGTTTGGTGTCTGTGAGGCCTCTGGGTCTGCCTCTCTGGTTGATGTAAGTTGGGACAGCGGCTTGTGGCTTCTTTGATTTTTTTTTTTTTTTTAATGTCACTTTTCAGATCTGTTGATGGGTGCTGAACAGCTGCACATAGACCTGTGTTGTAATTTACCGGCCGCTGTCAGCTCTCTGCCCTTTGTCATTGGTCTGCCAAAGGTTCTGACTCCAGGCTTCTTGGTTCTCCCTCTTGCTGTCATCCTTTCCCTCTCTTCTCCTTGCCCTTTTCCTCCTGATTCTGCACTCTGTCCTCGGGCTATTTTGTCCACTCTCTTGCCTTTCATTATTTCTGTGTCTCAGACCTCATCTGTTTCCTGAGCCTTAGGCTCATGCCTGCAGCTAACCAATGGGCATTTCCGTTGCAATGGTTTTCAAAGCTCACCCCACACCTAACCCAAGTCATCCTCTTTCCCTCCAAGCTGGCTCCTCCCACAATGTCATTCCATTGCAGAGAGGTACCCCTCAACTTCTCAAGGTTGCCATTCTTTTTAAAAAATATTTTATTTAGGGGGCCGGTGCTGTGGTGCAGCAGGTTAACACCCTGGCCTGAAACACCGGCATCCCATATGGACACCGGTTCGAGACCCGGCTGCTCTACTTCCTATCCAGCTTTCTGCTATGGCCTGGGAAAACAGTAGAAGATGGCCGAAGTTCTTGGGTCCCTGCACCCGTCGGGGAGACCCGAAAGAAGCTCCTGGCTCCTGGCTTCGGATCGGCACAGCTCCGGCCGTTGCAGCCATCTGGGGAGTGAACCAGCAGATGGAAGACCTCTCTCTCTCTCTCTGCCCCTTCTCTCTCTGTGTAACTTTGACTTTCAAATAAATAAGTAAATCTTTAAAAACAGAAAGACTTTTTAAAAATATCTTTTATAGATTTGAAAGGCAGATTTACAGAAAGAGAGGGAGAGACAGAGAGAGATCTTTCATCTGCTGATTCACTCTTCCAGTGACTGCAGTGTCCAGGGCTGGGCCAGGCTGAAGCCAGGAGCCTGAATCTCCATCCAGGACTCCCACATGGGTGCCCAAGCATCTTCCACTGCTTTCCCAGGCGCATTAGCAGGGAGCTGGATTGGAAGTGGAGCAGCCGGGACTCAAATTGGCACTCATGTGGGATGCCAGTCTCATGGGCTTGTGCCCTAACCCACTGCGCCACAGTGCTGGCCCTGAGAATGTTCTTTTGCTGTCACCGTCTTCCCACATATTCCCTAAGTCTCCTCTCAACTGATCTCCATGGCGCCATTGCACTCCCCTGCCCCCTTTAATGGAGAGTGTTTGGAGAGGTCTTCATAACCACTTCTGTTTCTCCCTTCTGTCTGTGTTGCTGCTCCTGCACTCCCTGCCCCCAGCCGTTGTGACCTTTCTGTCCTTTGAGTGGGATGTGCTCTTACTTCCAGCTGTTTCAGACAGGGTTTCTCTCTCGTAACACTGACTCGCTTTGCCAGCCTAAGGCCCTCTTACAGCTCCTTTGGCATGCTTGGCCTTTCCTCGAGAGAGTATTTCCTGACCCAGGTGTTTACCATGTCCGTATTCTCAGAGCATCCTGCACGAGAAGTGTGAGAATGTGCTCACCTGGTGTCCTTTACAAGGTGAATGTGAAGGCAGAGCATCTTGGTTTCAGCGTTTGTCTTAATCAGTGTTTGCATGGAACATAGTAGGAGCTCCGGAAGCACAGAGTTAGGCAATGAATGAATAATCAAATGATGAAAGCCAGAAGGAAGTTTGATTTCTGTGGAACCCTGGTAAATCATTTTGCAAAGCAAGAAGTCCCTTGAAGCAAGATAATTGCCCTTCCATGTGCCACTTATGTAAATATAGATTGCTGTGTGTTGGCTTGTTTAAGCCTGTTGGTTTCATTTCTCTTTTTTTAGTTTGCCCTGTGTGTCCTCATCAAACTGTAAGAGGACAGAGCCTGCTGTCCTTCTAAGGGTAGCCTTTCTCCAAGGGAGCCAGATTTAGCATAGCTAAGTGGAGAGTCGTTGATCTTTCCCAAAAGGAGAATCCAGGGAACAGGAGCACATGGGGGCGATATTTTGTCTGATGGTTGACCCAAAGCCCTGGTATGGTCTGTAAATCCTGGTTAACTTCTTTCCCACCAAGGACCTCTGTCAGCTTTGAAACTTATTTACTTTTGGAGCTGTGGTTGCCATGAGAACAGTACCTTTTCTAATCTGTTGCTTCCAGGTTAGGGCAACAGTTGTTCCTCCTGCAAGGGGAATGATTTTGGAATAGGTGTATCCTTTCTAATCTCCCCTCCCCACAAGTTAATCCAACAAATATTTTATTCAGGGGTCAGTGTTGTGGTGCGGAGGGTTAAGCTGCTTCCTGTGACACCAGCATCCCGTGTCAGAGTGATGGTTTGAGTCCTGGCCACACCACTTGGGATCCAGCTCCCTGATAAATGTGCCTGGGAAGGCAGCAAAAGATAGTCCAAGTACTCGAATCCCAATACCCATGCGGGAGACCTTAATGGAGTTCCTGGCTCCTGGTTTTGGCTTGGCCCAGACCTGGCTGTTGTGGCCATTTGGGAAGTAAACTAATGAAGGGAAGATCTCTCTTTTTCTGTTCTTCTCATTTCAAATGAATAAAATAAATATTTAAATAAATATTTATTCATCACAAACTACATGCTGGGTACTGTTGTTGACACCAGAAACAATAGTGAGCAAAATAGTTTCTGCCCTAAAGGAGGTTACATCTGTTGTGCATCTACCCCCTACTAGATGTGAGAGTACAGAGAGGTAGCAACAAAGAACAAGGCAACACTGGTCTCTGTTTGCTTAAAAGGAAATTACTTGTGCACATTGCTAAAAGAGGATGGGTGTGTTTTCTAAAATTCAGAAATCAGTTATAAAAGTAGTGTCTTCCACGCTGCTTTGAAGAGGGCATGGAAGTGGAGAGGAGCTGGCAGCTGAATGTGGGAAGCTGACGCCCCTTGCATTGACAGTGTGACTTAATTTGATTTGCCGTGGGCATTGTGGAATGCAGACACATTTGTTGCCCTGACATTGTCCAAGACTTTGGGTGATGATGGGATTAAGCTGGGTTTCTCTCTCTCTCTGCAGCTGTCAGATGCCAAAACAGTTGTTCTGTTGGTGTTCGTAGGAGCCTCTTGGGCCTCATGGAAGCCAAGAGCCAAAGGGCTGCCAGTAGAAATGGCCTCTCATTATCTGGCGTAATGACAGCCCTGAAGGCAGTGAACTGAAAGCCACTGAAGGCAGGCAGTGAGTGAAGTTTGCTGAGCCATCATAGAGTGTGGAGCCTTGAACTGGGGTTCCCCAGGGGCAGGTAGAGGAAAGAGTAGACACTGACACCTGCTGTTGGACACCCTGTCCGTAGCTGACAGTAGTGTGCATATGGACACAAATTCAAGTACTGTGGACAGTATCAATTGGCCATAATCTCTTCATTTGGGTGGCATTTTGTTGTTTTCAAAGTAGTTTATCATGGGTTCCAGAAAAGCAGGGGCAGAGGATAATTATCCTTTGTGTTTGCCCCAGCATGTAACCAACAATGCCGGCACACAGCAGGCCTTCAAATGGCAGGCTTATGGTGTGACAAGCTGCCACTTCATTTACTCCTCTTCCTCTGGGGCAGATGTAGTGAGCACGCCCACCTGGCACTTAAGGAGATCGAAACTATGAAACCTGCCCCTCTCCATACAGTTAAGTAATGCTAGGAACCAGACTCAAAAGAGAGGTAGCTTTTGATTTAAGACTGCTGTGGCCAGGGAGTGCAGTGGAGGATGGCCCAGGTGCTTGGGCCCTGCACCCCATGGGAGACCAGGAAAAAGCACCTGGCTCCTGGCTCCTGCCATCGGATCAGCGCGGTGCGCCGGCCGCAGCGCGCCGGCCGCGGCGGCCATTGGAGGGTGAACCAACGGCAAAAAGGAAGACCTTTCTCTCTGTCTCTCTCTCTCACTGTCCACTCTGCCTGTCAAAAAAAAAAAAAAAAAGACTGTTTCTTTTCTTATCCTTCCTTTCCTTTCCTTTCTTTTCTTTTTCTCCAAGATGTATTTACTTGAAAGGCAGAGTTACAGAAGGAGAGATCTTTGGTTTGCTGATTTCACTCCCTGAACGGCTACAGTCTGCAATGGTCAGGGCTGGGCCAGGCTGAAGCCAGGAGCGCAAGCGGCAGGGGCCCAGGTACTTGGGCCGTGTTCTGCTACCTTCCCAGGTGCATTAGAAGGGAGCTGGGTTGGAAGCAGAGCAGCTGGATCTTGTATGGGATGCTGGTGGTGCAAGTTGCATTTTAACCCACTGCGCCACAACACTGGACTCTTGGGTCTTTCTGTGTAGTGCACAATACATGTATGTGTCTGACATTGTATTGTGGCACATATATATGTGCTGATAGTATGGACAATTAAAATCTGTAGGAACTGGGACATAGGACTAAACCTCCTAACCAGCTGTTTCCTCAATGTCTAGATGCTCTTAAAGCTGCGGCTCCTGTGAAAAGCTTTGAATTCTGCATCCCCTGGGTCCCCTCCCCCAATTTGGAGGGACGCATTAAACATTCAGGCAGCCAGAGAGAAGAGAGCCCATCTTCCGCCAACATTTCTTGCTTGGCTGCTGTGTGCTGGCCACAAGCTCTGGCTGCCTCTGCTCTTAAAGGATTTAGTTCAGTTTGTTTATTGTTCATCCACTCATCTGTTCAACAGCGGATTTTTATCAAACATCTGTTAGGCAGTCAATGCAGATCATTTTGAAGAAATGTGGCATTGTAAAATGTGACAAGTGCCTCTAAGCAGAGGACAGCAGTAACTGTTATATTGGCTCATCTCTAGGGGAAGACCTTCCTTAGAAAGGAGAGTTGGGTGGGTATTTGGTCCAGGATATCACAGGTTTACTCTCAGCATGGGGCCTTGTTCATTCTTTTTACAGTTCAGGTAAAGATGGCTGGTGCTGTCTTGACTGGGGAGTCCTGGCCGTGGATGAATGGTAACCAGCCCTTTTACTTCTCTCCTCTCTTTTTGCTGCATGTAGGACCATCCAACTTTCCTTTCAATGGGTGGGGGGAACTAATGATCCGTTATGTGTCTCACAAGCACCACTGAAGTAAAGGATGCATGTTGTGTGGTTATTACCTGTGCGTTTGTCTGAACACGTCCCTTACGGCCATGGAGCAGATGGAATCCTAGAGCATCTCACTCTACTGACTACTAGTTTAAGGTCCCTTGGAGGGGCTGGAGCTATGGTGTAGTAGGCTAAGCCTCTGCCCGTGGCACCGGCATCCAGTGTGGGAGACCTGGAAGAAACTCCTGGCTCCTTGCTTCGGATCAGCTCAGCTCCAGCTGTTGCAGCTGTTTGGGGAGTGATACAGCAGGTGGGAGACCTCTCTTTCTGTGTGTGTCTCTCCCCCCCCCCCTCTGTAAATCAACTTCTCAAATAAATAAATGGAATCTTTAAAAAAAAAAAGTCCCTTTGGGTATGAGTTTGGAAAGGATTCACTCTCACTGTCCTAATCAGCTGAGTTGTATCCTCATGGGTTAGTAAATCATAGTGGGTACTGCGTGAGTAGCTCCAAACTTACCTGCCCAGGTTAGTAGGCAAGTATAGGAGAATATGTACATATGTACACATGCTAGTTTTTTCAAATACATATGTGCTTAATATATGTAAGTATTCAAATATTATATGCATGTGTGTATGTATATATACCCATAGATATATATTTCTTATCCCTGGAACTCCCTCAGGGCAGGCGAGGTGTTTTGGTGTCTTAGGATAGTGACTCAAACCTTTATCAGCCATAAATTTTAATTTGCCTGTTGGACATGATACTTGTCTTGATGTCAGCAGTTGGGTTCGACCCGTTTACTTCAGGGACATTTATGGACGATGCCTTCCTTCTTGTAAGTGAGCTCAGCTGAACCCAGGTGGCCTAAGTAGTGGAACATGTAAAGTCACCAGTTGCTGCTTATGATAAACTTGAGAGTGATTGAGAAATGCTGAGAAATAGAGTGTGTTTATCTTTGCAAATCATAATGGCCCATGACCACATGTCCCACACCTATCACTACTGCGTGTAAGGCCACAATAGATGATTCTCTGAAGCTAGGGCAACTTTTATTGCAGTAGCAATTTCCAGCCTGCTTCTGGGGGGTAAAATGCCAGCCAGGAGCAAAGTGTGTTCCTTTAGGCTGTTTGTGTCTTCAGTTTCTGCTTGTGTGAGTAGGGGGTCATGATCATACCTACCTCTTAGATTAGTGTGAAGGTAGGATAGTAAAGGTGGGACTTCTCTCAAGGTGCCTGATCCATGGCAGTGCTCATTTTCTCTTTCCTGTTCTTCCTCTCCTTTAAACTTAAGGGCAGGAGGTGTTTTCAGATGGATGTCATTCAGGGCCAAGTTTACCTGATCCAAAGGACAGACCTGATGCTTGTGGTTGTTTGTCATTTGGGGGTCGTTGCTGGGCACCTCTGCTGAGTCATTTGGGGTTGGCAGACCTGGCAAGGGTGGGGGGCCAGAGGTTGGTTAGGGCTGCATGTGTAATCAGCCTGTGTTGTCCCTTTCTGTTTCCTGGAGCACCTCTGTAACCTGATCCCTTCTTATGGGTCAGGGTGTGGGGACAAGGAAGTAGCCCTGGGGATGCCATGAGTTCCTTATCTGGTGCTAAGTTTCCTATGATAGGGCTTCATGAATCTTTGGTGCCAGCTCAAGCAGTTTTGATGTCCTCTGTGCCATAAGACTGTACCACGGACCCTAAATGAATGGAGGGCAGGGTTGTCTTCTGAGTTTGGGATGAGTGGTATATTCTTGGGTTTGGGATATAATTAGGAGAGAAGCAATTCTTGGTACTAAAGGGGAAGATGAAGAGTGAGAACTTTCAGGAGAGAAAGTGTAAAAAATATCCAAGGTAAGAGTTCAAGACAGTATATAAGAGGTAGCCATGATGTATTTGTGAGATGGGAGTGGGTTTTGTGTGGTCCTGAAATGCTCATTCCTTCTTTTGTGAGACTGTATTTATGGGACTAGGCACATGCAATTCGGATGCCTTTAAGAAATGCTTGACTTTATTCTATCTGAGTGATTTTTTAAAAATATTTATTTATTTATTTATCTGAAAGTCAGAGTTACACATAGAGAGGAGAGGCAGAGAGAGAGAGAGAGAGAGGTCTTCCATGTGATGATTCACTCCCCAGATGGCACCGATCCGAAGTCAGGAGCGTCTTCTGGGTCTCCCACACGGGTGCAGGGGCCCAAGGACTTGGGCCATCTTCTACTGCCTTCCCAGGTCACAGCAGAGAGAGCTGGATCGGAGTTGGAGCAACCAAGTCTCGAACCAGCGCCCATATGGGATGCTGGTGCTGCAGGCCAGGATGTTAACCCGCTGTGCCACAGCACCGGCCTGAGTGATGTTTTGTAGGCATGCGGTCTTTTATCAGTTTTGTGATCTCTTGCGTCCTCCTCAACACCAACAACAAATATGGTTTCAACAGGTACTGTGTGTAAGAGCCATCTAAGAAAACAGAAAAGCTTTTAAGTCCATTTTTCTCCCAATAGTGGTGACACTGAATGAAGGGGAAAATAATTGATTAAACTATCATCTATGGTAAACTGAAATCAAAACAGATTTCACTAGGATCAGCCTCTGAATTCCCTTCCAACTGAGAACCCTTTTGTTGATAGGCATTCACCCTGCACTCCCTCACTCATTTTGTATTTGTTATGCAAACAGCTGCTATGGGCATGCAGTGCTCGGAGCAGCTGGCAAAGCCATGCACTAAGGAGTGATCTGCATGCCTCAAAGTCTAGGCCGTGTACATTTTATTTTATTATTGTATCGGCTTCAACAACCATGTAGTAACTCTTTTTATTTTCCCATGCAATGAACTCTCTAGGAATTTAGCAAAAAACTTTGGTTATGAGATGCACATATATCACATATGATGATCTTATCCAATTGCATGTGTTTGCTTGATATTGAGACTGAATATTGTATTAATGTCAAATATTTTGATCAAAAAGAAAGATAACATAGTCTTACCATGTATTTTTTAATACGAAAGCTGCCTTGGGCTTTAAAATTTAATTACTATGGTCTACTTCTGAATTCAGGGATTTTGGGGTACACTATCCCCAGTGGGTGAGCAGGCAGTCTCAGGTCCATTACTTGGTGTGACTAGAGGGCTTGTCGTGGTCTTGTGCCTTTTTATTGGTGCGACCTGAATGTATCTTTCTGTTATATTGAGACTCCCCTCCTCAGGCCCCATCTTACCGTCTTCATAAGGATCTTTATGTTGATGATCTGTCTCCCACCTCTGCATCCCTATAGTAACCTACAATAATTTCAGGCCCCTGAGAGCAGGAGCTATGCCCCTTCTGTTGTTATTATGTTCCCAGTCACTAGAAAACAGCCTAGGATATAGAAAACACCCCGCATGCTTTTAGGGGAACAACCGACCAAGTGTTAGAAGTTATGCTTATTCTGAGCACCAGCACCAAAAGGCTTAGGGAACAGATGTTTGAGACACTTTTTCCTCCCTCTGGGTGTTTGATTCTTGTACCCCAAGAGCAGCATGGCAGTGTGGGAAAAGCCCTGAGAGTCAGCAGGTTGAGTTTTATTCTTTGCAATGCTGTTAAAACCCTGGGGCCGGCGCCATGGCTCACTTGGTTAATCCTCCGCCTGCGGCTCTGGCATCCCATATGGGTGCCAGTTCTAGTCCTGGTTGCTCCTCTTCTAGTCCAGCTCTCTGCTGTGGCCTGGGAGGGCAGTGGAGGATGGCCCAAGTGCTTGAGCCCTGTACCCGCATGGGAGACAAAGAGGAAGCACTGGACTCCTGGCTTCGGATTGGTGCAGCGCGCCAGCCATAGTGGCTATTTGGGGGGTGAACCAATGGAAGGAAGACCTTTCTCTCTCTCTTCTATCTCTCTCACTGTCTAACCCTATCTGTCAAATAAATAAAATAAAATAAACAAATAAACTAAACTAAACTAAACTAAACTAAAAAACTTAAAAAAGAAACCTGTCTCTTAACATTGTGGCCATTGGTTTCCTGTTCTGAAAGGGAGACAGACTAGTTCATGTGTTAGGTTCCTTCCTCATGGTGAATGTTGGTCTGTGATTTCATGGGTGGAATGGCAGACAACTATATAATGATAGACTGGAAAGAGAATAACTGTTAAAGAAAACAGGGATCAAATAGAGTTTGTAGAAGCACCAGGAAGCCCCATTTCTGTGTCTGCCTGTTCATTGCTGTCCTGGGTCTTTCAGCCACATCTGTCTTCGGGTGCCTTCTCATCTCTGCCTTGTGTCCCCACCTCTGGTTCAGTTCACAGGTCGTGGACAGCGGGCACCTCCCTCCTCTGCCCTTCCGTGGGCCTTCCCCTGAGCTGTCAGACTGGTTGCCTGGGAGCTATCTTAGCTTCCTTGCATTTTGAAGGCTTGGTGGGGCTTTAGTGATTGTCCAGCACACACGTTGTTCATTTTACAGGTAGCAAACTGAGATCAGAATGGCAGTGCTACTCACTCTGTGTTCTGTGGAGTCAGAGCCAGAGCCGGAGCTGGGCCCAAGCTCCTGAGCAGCCCAGCCCCCTGTGATCGCTCTGTGGTGCCTGTGTGTTTGCTGTGAATAGGTGAGAGTCACTTCATGCATGACTGCAAGGTGAGTGTCTATGTGTGCTACATGGAACCCAGTTGGAGCTCCTTTGAATGTTTTCATAACCCATGTTAGCAGCCCTCCTGCCCTTATTCTAAGGCACAGGGTTCCCTGCAGACTTGCTGTGGACTTACCTTGTGGGTAATTAGTGAAGATGGTAGGAAGTAACTGGTTGCCCAACCTTTGTTTTGGCCTGGGCAAAGGTGGCAGGGCTGCCAAAGAAGATAGAACTGCCTTCAGGAGCTGGCAAGTGGAGGGAGCAGGACCCTGAACTTTCTCCTCTGCCTTCTCCCATCCCCTGTAGTTAGACACTGCCTGACTCTCTCTAACTGGTTCTCTCCATCCTCATGCTACCCCCTTAGCTTGAGCCTCCATCCCCTTTGCTCAGTGAACGGGATTCCTTGTAGGCCTGCTCTGTCATTCCTTCTAACCCCTGCCCTGCTCAGAATTCTCCACCGCCTCTGGGGTGAGGTGCAGTCCTGTTTGTGGGGCATCTAGGGCCCCTCACCGTGCAGATGTTACGTACTTGTCGGTATTCACCTCCACTCCAAGAACAGGAAGCTGGATCCCCGGCTGCCCCTGCACCACTCCTCCAGCTTGTGTGCTCTGCCGTGTGCTCTGCCTTCTGTAGAATGCAGTGTGCCTGGTATAATTCTCTTCACCTTTCACACGTCAGCTCAAGTGCTTCCTCCTCCATGAAGCCCTGTTGATTTTCCCATGTGGCTCCGGGTGTTCTTTCTCTTCTGTGAGTGCTGTGCTTTGTATAGAAAGTGGTCCCCTAGGGCTGGTGTTGTGACACAGCAGGTTAAGCTGCTGCTTGTGACAGGAGCATCCCCGATATGAGTGCCAGTCTGTGTCCCAGCTGCTCCACTTCTGATTCAGCTCCCTGCTAATGTGCTTGCGAGAGTGGCGGATGAGGACCCAAGTGCTGGGGCCCCTGCCACCCCCAGGGAGACCTGGATGAAGCTCCTGGCTCCTAGCTTTGGCTTGGCCCAGCCCCAGCCATGGGAGCCATCTGGGGAGTGAACCAGAAAATGGAAGATCTCTCTCTCTTAATGTGTGTGTGTGTCCCTTCTCTCTCTCTCTGTTACTCTTTCAAATAAATCAATTTTTTTTTTAAAGGCTGGCCTTCAGTATTGGCAGGGGATTTGTGCAGGACCCTTGAGCATACCAAAATCTGAGGATACTCAAACCTTAAGTAAACTCTGCATATACTTTATGCACATCCTCCTGTATACTTTAAATCTCCTCTCGACGTCTGTTATCTAATACAGTTTAAATGCTGGGCCGAGCTCTGGCCCTGGCTCTGACTGTAAGTTGTCCTGCTGTATTATTTAGGGAAAAAGGTCAGTATGTGTTGGGTACAAATGCAAATTTTTCTTTGAATATTTCTGCTGCAAGCTTGGCTCCGTGCACAGGTGTGGAGGGTTGCTGCACACCACCCATCCCACCCTGCAGGAGGTCATGGATTGGTGGAATGGTCCTTTCCCTGCTGGATAGTTATTAAGGACAGAATGTATCTTCTGGTCTCTCTTTTTAAATTTTTGTATTCCCTCAAATAGAGCTTCTTGGTACACAGTAGGTGCTCCATAAATGCTTGTTGTGTTTTCCTTAAAGAATTTTGCAGTTAAGCCTAGAGCAAATACTTTGCTGTTTTTTTCTCAAGAAGGAGGGATTGTTTCAAAAGCTGTAGAATTGTGGAGAGGGATGAGGATAGACAAAAGGCCATTAGGCGGTCACCTCTGGCAGGAGAAAGCTTTGAGTCAGGCAATGGAGCACACAGCTTGTTTGCAGGAAGTGAAAAAGAGAGCTGAGAAGAGAGTTGTGTGTCCACAGCTGGGGATCCCTGGTGTTCTCTGTGGGGTGGTGATAAGAAGGCAAAACAGCGTGTAACTTCAACACTCAAAGTGTGATGGACCCAAAACTAGTGTGAGCCCATGTCAAGCGAGCATTCTGGGCCCTTAGGCACAGAAGCTGACGTCCCTCATCCATGTGAGACTCTCCCTCCGTTGAACCTGGGGATGGAGCCCAGTCATCGTGATGCCATTTCATCATCTTGCTAAAATTACCTTGAAAAGAAAATGGACAGAGAGAAGAGTTTGAAGCAAATGACTTGTTTTTTTTTTTTTAAGAGTTTATCTCTTTTTTTTAAGATTTATTTTTTATTTGAAAGTCAGAGTTACACAGAGAGAAGGAGAAGCAGAGAGAAGTCTTCCGTCTGCAGGTCCATTCCCCAACTGGCCGCAACGGCCAGAGCTGCACCAGCCTGAAGCCAGGAGCCTCCTTTGGGTTTCCCATGTGGGTGCAGGGGCCCAAGGACCCGGGTCGTCCTCCACCACCTTCCCAGGCCATAGCAGAGAGCCAGATAGGAAGCAGAGCAGCTGGGACCCGAATCAGCGCCCACATGGGATGCTGGCACCACAGGCAGCGGCTCTACTCACCATGCCACAGTGCCAGCCCCAAGAGTTTATCTTTTAAAAATTTATTTTTCAAAATTTTATTTTACTTTTTTGAAAGAGTGACATAGACTGAGAGACAGAGAAAGCGATTTTCCATCTGCTGGTTCATTCCTCAAATGCTACAACAACTGGGACTGGGCCAAGCTGATGCCAGGAGCCTGGAACTTCATTCTGGTCTCCCACATGGGTGTCAGGGGTGCAAGTATTTGGACCATCATCTGCTGCATCCTTAGGCACATTAGCAGGGAGCTGAATTGGAAGGGGAGCAGCTGGAAGTACAACCAGTGCTCCGATCTGAGAGGCCGGTTTTACGGGCTTTGGCTTAACTCACTGCACCACAACCCTTGTCCCTTTTAATTATTTGAGAGAGAGAGACAGAGACCATATGTTGGTCTACTCCTTAAATGCCTGCAATGGTCAAGGCTGGGAGATGGGAACTCAATCTGGGTCTCCCAAGTGGGTGGCAGGAACCCAACTAGTAGAACCATCATCACTTGTTGCCTCCTAGAGTGTATGTTAGCAGGAAGCTGGAAACAGGAGCAGCAAAGGGGCTTAAACACAGGAACTCTGATATGAATGCTTAGCATCCCAAACAGCATCTTAACTGCCAGGCCAAACACCCTCCTGGCAAATGGCTTTTTTTTTTTTTTTTTTTCTAATCTGTGGGGTGAATGGTATCCTACATAAGGAAACAGTGAAAGGTGAGGTTTTTCCTGCTCATCCGTCTCCCCAGGGTAATGAGCAGAAAGGCAGAGAAGAAGGGGCTGTTGTGCATGGTTAGAGCAAGTGAGCATGAATTCTGCATGTGGGATACGGCTGTGTGGGTGGGGTACTGTTAAGTTCCAACTCTGCAGATGGGCAGGTGATGGAGACTAAAGGGGACTTGTGCTTTGTGCTGCTGTAATTTTCCTCCGGCTCTGAGTCAGAGCTCCTGCCCAGTGTTGTTTGGGGACAGTCATTTAATGCACCTCCGCCTCACACAGCAGAGTTTGCATCAGGTATTCAGACAACTCCTTGTGGGGTTTAAGCATCACCCGTGCAGGTGCTTGGCTGACCATGAGTTTGGAAAAACATTTCTAGGTGGTCATTGTAGGGAAGGATGTATAGGTCAGAAGGAGCAGTATATCAAAGATTATTTATGGTTACAATGCTCAGCCCTTGGAGTTGGGAAGACTGGGGGGCTGGTTAAAAAATGGGACACTTGTATTCTTTTTGGTTTTTAAAGATTTATTTATTTGGAAGGCAAAGTTACAGAGAAAAAGAGAGAGAGGGAGATCTTCCATCCACTGAGTCACTCCCCAAATGGCTGCAAGAGCCAGATCTGAGCCAGGGTGAAGCCAGGAGCCAGGAGCTTCCTCAGGGTCTCAAAGGTGGGTGCAGGGGCCCAAGCACTTGAGCCATCTTCCGGGCCTTCTCAGGCTCATTAGGAGGGAGCTGGATCAAAAGTGCAGCAGTTGGGACTGACACTATGGCGCAGCGGATTAAAGCCCTGACCTGCAGCATCGGCATCCCATATGGGCGCCAGTTCTAGTCCCAGCTGCTCCTCTTCCAATCCAGCTCTCTGCTATGGCCTGGGAAACCAGTAGAAGATGGCCCAAGTCCTTGGGCCCCTGCACCCATGTGGGAGACCCGGAAGAAGCTCCTGGCTCTTGGCTTGGGATCGGCGCAGCTCCGGCCGTTGTGAGCCATCGGATGGAAGACCTCTCTCTCTCTCTGTCTCTACCTCTCTGTAACTCTGTCTTTCAAAGAAATAAAATAAATCTTAAAAAAAAAAAAAAAAAAAGTGGAGCAGCCGGGACTTGAACTGGTACCCATATGAGATGCTGGCACTGCAGGCGGTTGCTTTATCTGCTGTGCCATGGGTGCTGGCCTTCACTTGTATTCTTGATATAAAAACAAAACAAAACAAACAAACAAACAAAAAAAACTAAAAACCAAAACCAAAACAAACAAACAAAAAAAACTCAAAGAAAAGAATGAGGTTTGAAAAACAGAAAAGGAAGAATAGAGATAGTTGTTTGGCTGAGATGCTCACATCCCATATCAGAGTGTCTGGCTCTGGCTCCTGACTTCAGTTTCCTGCCAATGCAGACCCTAGAAAACAGTGGTGATGGCTCAAGTGACTGCGTTCCTGCCACACGCGTGGGAGACCTGGATTGTTTATGATCCTCGTCTTCAGTCCCTGCCATGTACTTTGCAGACACCCGAGGGAGTGAACCAGAAGGTGGGCAGTCTCTGTCTCTTTCTCTCCTTTAAATAAATACAATAAGTAAAAAAATGTTTTGAAAAGACATGAAACACTGATAGGGCTCAGTTTGAACATTAGCTACCTTATAAACAAACAAACAAAAGGTTCTGGAGGGTAGGGCTGGTTTCTAGGCTGGTCTGTGTCTGTGACCTTCTAACTCAGGGCCTGGTCCACCTAAAGTCTGCTTCTCATGTTTTTGCTGTTACACGCTGCCAGTCAAAAAGTGTTTTTTTAAATGAATGAATTATCTACCCTGCAGATCATCAGAATCCTTCTTTTCTCCTTCTCTTGTTGAGTCTGAATTTCCCAATCAATGCACAAAGCATAGTTGCAGATGCAAAAGCAGAGGTTTATTTGTTACCAGCTGGCTGGGCTGGGACCCCCTACCCACACACAGCCATTTAGCAGTGCACGGGCAAAAGGCCCCCTCGTTTGCATAAGAGAAGTTTTTATAGCCTCACACTTAGAAGGGTGCAGGTCATCTACATAGGTTAACTTCTTACTCTCTATATGGCAAGGTATTGGGACCTAACATGTTCGTTGGTTCATTTAAACATAAAGGCTATATACGTTATGTGGCGGGAAGGCTACACAAAGGAGATGGTAGGGAGAGGAACTGGCGGGAAGCATTGGGCCATAAATTCCAGGGGAGCTGGTGGAGGGCAGGAGGTCATAAATCCCAGGGGAGCATACCTTCTTTGTTCTCAAGGACTCAGCCTGCCTCCTTGGCTGGTCCAGGATGAGGCCTATCATGACATTATAGCAGGCCCGCAAGCAGGCCAGAGTGCAGAAATTGAACCGGCATTTAGCAAGCTAGGGACTCCAACTCCTACACTCTCTTTGGGGTGGGTCTGAGAACTGAACTTGAAGGTTAGTTGGAAACAGGGCAACACTGTGATTGTGTGTGTGTGTCATTAAAATTCTCAAATTCTAGATAATGTGATTTGTGTATTATTCAGCTTCTGTTTTCTTGTGCTCAGTATTCGGAATTCTCCAGTACCTGCTGCCTTCACTGTAGCGAAGTGACCTTGTGTGGTATATAGACCTCATGAGCAAGTTGACCAGGTGCTTGGCAGAGAACATACAGTTCAATCCAATGTGGAAAATGGCATTGTGGAAGCAGACTGGGTATTACCCTTGGACACCCTGGCCCCAGGTCCAGCCCCTGAGGGCCTCTCTGTGAGTTTAGGTGACCCAAGAGTCCTTGGTTTGGACTGTTTTTATTTCTTCCAATTGGAAAAACAACAAGATAATAGTTTTACCATAAACCAGTGTATCCTGGGGCTAAGGGCAAATGACGTGGGGGTGGGGATGGGGTTGGGAGTGGGGCCTGGGAGGGGAGGCTGGAAGCTGAATGGGTTCTTTCTGAAAAGCAGCACAGCCTGCAGTCCCTTTGTCCTTGAGCTCTTGGTGCAGTTTCTTCCTGAATCCCCCACCTCCCATTTCCCTTGTCCTTTAGAACCCAAGAATTCATCCTTGCCATGGAAAGATCAGCATTTTCTCTCCTTAGCCCTCGAGAGCAGAGCACAAGGCTGTCCGTATCTTTCCTGCAGGCTTTTCAGGACTGTGAATGGGCATCAGAAGTTCAAGGAAAATGGAATCAAAAGATAATAGGAACTTTCCATGAAGCACCCTTACCTTCTCAGCTGTTTTATCTTATTAAAGTTTTATTTCATTTATTTGAGAGGCAGACAACCACCCTCCCACCCCCCAACACACAGAGGGAGAGCACCTGCCCTCTGCTTCACTCCTCAGATGGCCACAATGATAGAGGCTGAGCTGGGCTGAAGCTGGAAGCCAAGAACTCAATCCAGGTGCCCCACGTCGGGGACAGGGACCTGATTATTGAGTCATCACTCACTGTCTCCCAGGTCTGCATTAGCAGGAAGCTGGAGGTATTTCCAGCTTTGTGAGAGGTTTGACTTCTGTTAATTAGAGGGAAACAGACAGTTGGTGACAACATTAATTACCAGTTGGGAAGCCATAGTTATGAAAAATCTTGGAAACGTATTTGTCCCTAATTGAGTTTGATCTTAATCAGATGTCAGTGGGTCAGTGCTCCTATTACCTGGACTTCCAGGATGTTCTTGTGGGAGTTTGGTTGTTGTTTCTGGGGAATCTGCCCTGATCTCCTCCAGGTTGGCTCCGGAATCGAGGGACCACGTTTGTTAGTGTCATTAGGAGTTTCCGAACCTGCTTCTGTGCAGAGTCCCTCGGCGCACCGCCATTTCTGCTCTGCGGCTGGCTGAGCCCTTGAGTCCAGCCTCACAGCCAGATGGGAAGGCACTGGCCCCTCTGGTCCCCAAGGACTACCCCTGGGCCACAGGCCAACTGCTGCTGGCCTCTGTGAAGTCTCCCCAGCCCTGACACTGGCCTGAGGCCGTGCTGCCCTCTGTCCTGGCACATTGTGCTGTCTGAGTTGACTTGCTGTGTTTTTCTTGCTGGCTAGCTGTTGAGGCTGTTCTGACCCTTAGGTGTAGATTGCTTTTTGCAGGTATGGTTAGTAATTTGCTTACAGTATTGGAGATGGTATAGGCCTGAGGCTATGTGATCACTTTAACCTAAACTTGGATATCAGACCAAAACATACAATTTACATAAATAATATAGATGATAGGATTTAAAAAGAAGGACTGAAGAGATCCCTTTATGTTCTGGTTTCTCAGTTTGGCTTTTTGGTGAACATTACAGCTTTAAAGACCATGAAGATGAAGGTGCAGGTCTTATTAGATTTAAGGAACTGGCATCACCCACAGATGCTTTGAGACAGTTATGAGGGTTTCCATTTTGTGGTAAACCAGTGCAATCCAGTATGCAAAAACTGATTGTGATATAACATCTAAAATTTGTGGCACTTTTGTTGACAAAGAAGAGAAAAAAGCCAAAGCTGTGGAACATGCTGTAGCAATTGTAAACAAAAAGCCTGATTATGTAACATTTAATTCAGCTAGTGACCAAGGAAATTCAACACCAAATGCTCAGGTCCCTGTTTTCCCCATTCCTTGAAAACTTGCCAGAAGAGGAGCCAGTGTTGTAGTACAGTGGGTTAGGCCACCACCTATGGCACCAGCATCCCATATGGGCACTGGTTTGGGTCTTGGCTGCTCCGCTTCCAATCCAGCTCCCTGCTAATGCACCTGGGAAGGCAGCTGAAGATGGCCACAGTAATTGGGCCCCTGCCGCCCATGTGGGAGACCTGGATGAAGTTCTAGGCTCCTGGCTTCCTCACAGCCTGGCCCTGGCGTTGTAGCCATTTGGGGAGTGAACCAGCAGATGGAAGAAGTCTCTCTCTGTCTCCTCCTCTCTCTGTGTAACTGCCTTTCAAATAAATAATAATAATAACAGTAAAAAGACTAACTGGAAGAGACTCATGAGATGACGTTGTCCCTGCTGTTTAATCAGTCCCTGGTTTTGAGGAAGTACATTTGGTACCTGGGAGGCATGATGGCTTTTGCTGAATTTGAAAATGATGGGCAGGCTGGAGCCTCCAGGGATGCTTTACACAGATTTAAGATCACACTGGCCCATTTCCATTAAGATCACCTATGCCAAGAAGTAACACAAGGAATAGTTGTCTCTAAAGGAACTGGCGTTATTCTTAGTGTTTGTGTTGATACCATTTTGGGGATGTAGGAGTGAAAGTGAAATTTTTGTGAAGGACTTAAAGAATAATAGTCTATCTTTAGCCTTAGTGAACTGTGAACTATGAATGCCTAAATTTTGTACAGTAAACTTTTATTTGTATTGTGTATTATAGAAACAACTTGCTGACTTGGATGGCTTCATCGGCCACTTTGTGACCAGTGCCAGGTGCCATCACCTGGCAGACTGTCTCCAACTGGTCAGGACGCCCTCTTGTCACCTCTTGTTTCAAGGGGCTTGCTCCCTGGAATTCCCAGATGCTGTGTCTTCTGGCCGAGGCTGCCTCCTGTGGAGCAGGGATGACTGACATTCAGCACAATCCACATCCAAGCTCTTCTCAGTGCCCCCGTCCTCCACCCAAGCTCAGGTCCCCCCAGTTTCATTAGTGAGGTCATTCCTGCCATCTACCCCTTCTCAGGGAATGCTATTGTCTAGAATTACAGTGTGCTCAAGGTGAAAGAATAAAGAATTCAAGGCTAGAAAACTTGGAAAATGCTCACCAGCATTTCATAGACGGTCATGCATCCCCCTTGAGTTGTCTTTTTTTAATATTCAAACTGGAATTTACAGACTTGTATATTTCTTATCTACCTTGTGCAGTTGCAAAGATTAGCTGGAAGAATGTACATGGAAGCTTTGTAGACTGGAAAGATGTATTAGTATTAACTGCAGCATATTAGCATGCAGCATCTCGTATTGAATGAATTACAAAAAGCAGCCAGTGTTTGCACTGAAGGAGATATTCTCTTTTATAACTGATAGGTTCTCTCTAAGGCATGGGTAGAGCTACTATTTCCATTGGTGATAACTACTCAGACTTGGTTGGATTTGTCCTTACTTTGGTGACTCCAAAGGAGTAGAGCTATGGGCCAAGTAGGAAAGAAGTCAACAAATTCATCCCAAATGTAGCAGAGGGAAGAGACAGCTGGGCTTCTGCGTGACATAGGGCTCAGTAGGCCTGGTGGGAGATGCAGATGATATGGAAGAGATGTTTAGAGCAGAGAAGACAATGAGAACAGAGTTTAGAGGAATGGATGTCCATATGATGTTTGGGAAGCGCAAGTAGTTTTCAAGGGTTCATGCTGAGCTTCCTGCTGGGCAAGTTGGTTCCATGTTGTAAAGCCTTGTATTGTCAGCAAAGAGCTCTGGACTCCGTCTCATGACATCATAGGAAGACCTCAGAGGAGTCTAACCTGGGAAGAGACTGTTTAGAGCTGCTTTAGAGGCTAACAGGCAACAGTCTGGGCACCTTCTTACATGGGGTGGGATTAGCTAGCGTCAGCCTATAAACACTGATTGTGCACATCACTTCTCAGTGCCAATTGAAATGATATAAAAAATCCACCATGATGGGAATATTTGCACCATGAGATTTGGCAAATGACGCAAGTCTGCCCCTCCCCCCAAAAAAACCCTCTGCCTCCAAATCTGGTTTTTAGATATTAGTCAGTGCAGGTATAGGACCATTTCTGTAGGGTAGGACTTAAGTAGTTTGCAAATCTCAAACTCCACCCCAGATAGTCTGAATCAGAATTCAGGATAAGTGAGGGGGTAAGAACCTATTTTTATTTTATTTTATTTAAAAATTATTTATTTTATTTGAAAAGGGAAGGGGAAGAGAGAGAGAGAAAGAGAGAGGGATCTCAGGCACTAGTTCTCTCCTCACATACCTGCAACAACCAGAGCTGGGCCAGGCTGAAGCCATGAAACCAGGAGCTGGGAACTCAATCCAGGTCTCCCACGTGGGTGACAGGGACCCAGGTACTTGAGCCATTGGTGCATCTAACAGGAAGCTGGAACTGGGAGCAGAGCTGGGACTGGAACCCAGACACTCTGATATGAAATGCATGCATCCTAACTGCTATTCCAAAGGCCCACCTCACCAACCAATTTTTAGGAAAACTTTCCAGAGAACTGGCCATCAAAGAAGGAGGTACCTTTCTCTGAAGGGAGGAGAGAACTTCCACTCTGATTATGGCCTTGTCTAAATAAGGTCAGAGTTTGTGAACTTAAGAGGCTTCCATAGCCTTGGCAGCTCATGACAAGAGCCTCAGGTGATTACTGACGCCATAAATAAGAGTGTCAATTGTTAAATCAACAACGGAACTCACTGTGCACTTGCTCCCCATGTAGGACCTCTGTCCTTAATGTGTTGTACTATGTGAATTAATGGTAAAAACAGTATTCAAATAGTACTTTACTAAGTTGATCTTCTGTATTTAAAGATAATTAAAAATGAATCTTGATAAAGAATGGGATGGGAGAGGGAGTAGGAGATGGGATGGTTTGCTGGTGGGAGGGTGGTTATGGGGGGAAGAACCACTATAATCCAAAAGTTGTATTTTTGAAATTTATATTTTTAAATAAAAGTTTTCTAAAAAAAAGAAAAACTTTCCAGCTAATTCTTACGCAGCCAGTGTGGGGCTGGTCTTTGTACCAGGACTGGCACGTGAGGAGTCAAGAGGAAAGGAGGAATGTGAAAGGTATTTAGGAGATAGGAGCAAGATAGCTCCAGGACAGAGTGGAGGTAGGGAGTGCAGAACTATTTCTGAACTTCCTTGTTTGCACAACTACATGGAAGGATGGAGATACAGGTGACTAAGCCCAGGGAAGCAGATAGGAATTGTTTGGGAGAGGTGAGGGGCGTGCAGGGAAGCAGGGGTGGTTTTGGACGTGCTGTTGGAGGAGTGTAGCAAGGCAAGGTTTACTGGTGTCTTGTCAGTTGTTGGATCCAGGGAACTGGAGCTTGGCAGAGCAGCTGGAACTGGAGATCTAGATTTTAGAATGAAGCTGTGGGTTTCTGTTGAAGCCATGGCTTTGGATGGGATCACCGGGGGAGAGTGTGTGGTGTGAGAGGAGAAGGAGAAGTGGAAGAAACTCCAGGAACAGCTTTTCAGAGAGGGTAGAAGAAGTGAAGTCAAAAAGGCACCAGGAAACAGCGGTTTATAGGCCAATTCTCCAGTTCCTTGGAGGGAGGGGTTCCTTAGGTCTTTCTCAATTTCCAGAAGCACATACTTTTTTTTTCTGTAGCAAAACAGCCTAAAATGCTGTTTGTTTGGCTTGAATTCTGTCTTAGACACACGCACGCACACACACACACACACATACATTCATTCATTCATTCGTTAGGAGACAAGTGGTGCTTAGTTGTATCTTCTAAAGCATGACAGTTGAGAATTTAGTTTAAGAGTTTTCGGGGCCAGCGCTGTGGCATGGCGGGTAAAGCTGCTGCCTGCAGGGCCGGCATCCCATATGGGCACCGGTTCGAGTCCTGGCTGCTTCGCTTCCGATCCAGCTCTCGGCTATGGCCTGGGAAAACAGTAGAAGGTGGCCCAAGTCCTTGGGCCCCTGCACCCACGTGGGAGACCCAGAGGAGGCTCCTGGCCCCTGCCTTCGGATCGGCCATCTGGAGAGTGAACCAATGGATGGAGGACCTCTCTCTCTCTCTCTGCCTCTCCTCTCTGTAACTGTGACTTTCAAGTAAAATAAATAAATCTTAAAAAAAAAAAAAAAGAAAAAAAAGAAAGTTCTCAGTGGAGAGGAATTTGGGACATTGTAGGGAACAGAAGTGTAGCCTGTCGGTGTGTCCTGGCTTGCCCTTGTGGGAACGAGGAAGTCCATGGAGAAGGAACTTGAACTCCTCATTCTGAGCAGTTTAGCTAAAGGGATTCAGGTCAATCAGATCGTCCAGTCCACAGTTAGATTTGGAGTTCTCTGTGCTTGAAGTGACTCCTGGCTCGCTCTGGGTATGAGAACTTTCAGCAGCTCTCAAGCACTGCCTTTTTTCCCTCCAGTGTGGATCTCTGGATTGCGAAGCAAGGGACTTTCTCCTTGTAGGGGTGGGCACCGGGGTGTGGGGAGGAAGGAAAGGGTGGCATGGGGTTGGGGCGGTACAGGAAGGCTGGCCTTGAGACTCCATAGCCCAGGGTTTTGACAACCTTCACAGACTGCAAGTTCTGGGAAGCGAGTTGGTTGAGTGCATTCCCTCCTCAGTAAACATTTACTCTTAAGTATCCTGGTTCATTTGTATTTGTTCTCTTAAGAGTTCCTGAGATTTCACTGTGAAGCTGAGTGGGGACAGGGCCAAGGAGGCTAGCTATGAGGATGTGGGAAATAAGAGAAATGTAGAGTAGGCCCTTCAGCTAAGAGCAAAGAGCATTGGAGATGACACAAGTTCACCTTGCTCCCTTTCTTTAAAACTTGCTTGAAATCTGAAATGGGGTAAGTATAGTCTTTTTAATTGTGGTTGGAGACCTAGAATTTTATTGTGGGTAAGGGATCTCTTGCCCTTTTGAAAGTATCTTAGAACAAGGCATTATAGAGAACATTTAATTTTTCCCCCAATCAGAACTTGATTATATGTACTCGTGAGACCCAAGAATTGCCATGAAAATTTAAACTACTAGGCAATTTGGAAAGGAAGGAATGAACAAAAGAAAAATCCCAGACTTGTGTTTCTTTTTCTACTACCTTTCACCAACAATGTCTGTTTGGAAAACCACGTTCTGTCCAGCCCACCTTCTGAGGGAGGCACTGTTGAACACGAGATAGAGCTTCCTCAAGTTGGGTAATTGAGTGTTGGACCACAGCTTTGGCACAGGAGTATGCTGGTGTGTGTTTGGGGGATACAAGTGGGTTTTGTTGCAGTTGCTTCTTAATTTCAAAAGTCCACCTATGGCTAATTGAAGCTGAATTCTCCAAATCCTATCCCCAGTGCTTTCAACACAGTCATCGGAAACAGTACTGGATGAGGCGTTCCAACTGAGTACTGGGCTTCTTGAGATTACAGACTGTGCCCAACACATCCAGGAGGTCCTAGCAGCGTATTTTCCACACAGGCATTCAGAAACTGTTGATGAATAGGAAGAGAAAATGCACTCAATGCTGATTTCAGTGTTCCCAACGGGATGTCTTTCTGGACTAAACAGGGAATACCCAGGGGAGCTGAGCAAGACAGAACAGGGTTACATATCTCCACATTCATTTATCAGATCCATGTGGCACACCCAATGTGTGCTAGGCACTGGGCATTGAAAGAAATGACAATTGAAATAGGATCTTTGCTTTCAGATGCCTTATAGTGCAGTAATAGGTCAAGGAAGGCACAGCATTAATCACTGAATCTCAAAGACTAGGATAATCGTATGACAAAGGGTAATGCACGCTGTTATACAGGCCTGTAATGTGCTACCAAGGAAGATTTCCCTAAAAAGGTGTCGTTTTGGAAAGATAATAATAGCTGTAACACTGTCTACTCAGTTCCAGATGCCTTTTCAAGTATCTTATGAGCATTCCTTTATTTAATTCTTATGACACCCAGTAGATACTATCTCCCCCATTCTATAGAGGTAGAAATTGAGTAGCAGGGGAGGAAGAGTCAAGATTTGAATGCAGGCAGCCTCAAGCGAGAGCCCTCGGGCTCAATCCCTGACCTGTATTGCTTCCACAATCCTGCTAGGACAAGAAAAGAACAAATTCAAGGGACAAGGCAGGTAGTGTGACTGGAGTGGGCAGTGGACGTGAGAGATGAGGGAAGTGAGTTAGCAGTTAAGTTTTGAGGCTTTTGTTGTGGAAATTTTTATTCTGAAATTTTGGGAAGCCTGAGGATTTTAAGTTAGGGATAGACATGATAAAATCTATATGTCAGTAAGATTATTGTATCAGTGTCAAGGGTGGACCGGAGAGGGGCCTGATTGGCAACAGAAAGAGTGGTTAGGAGCCTGTTAAAGTAATTGTGGCTGAGCGATGACAGTAGCAGCAGGAGTGATGAGTGGAGGGTGTGGACTTGGGAGGCAGAAGGAAGTGGAGTCAGGAGGACTTGGTGTGGGTCTGACGTGAGGGGTACATTGCTAGTTTGTGGAAGTCTGTACTAGTGGGGAAAATATGGTGAATTTGGTATTAGTCATGCTCAGATTGAGATTCCTCTTGGGCATGTAAGAGAGCTTGGTTCTGCTGCAGACAATAGGGGAATAAACCTACGTACTATTCCTGTCTGCTGGGTACCTGCCATCTGCCAAGCCTTGTGTTAGGTGCTCCTTGTTATTAACTCATTTGATCCTCGTAACAGGTCTGTGCAATTACAGATGCTCCTCAACACCGAATGTGCTTATAGCCCCATGAATCCATGATCAACTAAGAACAGAATGAGTTGAAAATGTGTCTAATACACCTCACGGACTGACCATCCTGGCTCCGTGGCACAGCGCGCTGTAGAATGTTATCAGTTCCCTTCTTGGTCATGGTGCTGATGGGACCCTACCTGTGTATTGTTAACCTGAGACAAGGTCAGACTTCAGAATTCAGAGCAGTATGGCTTTTACTGAATATGTATCTTTTTCCCACCATCATAAAATTGAAAAATCATTCGTCAGACAGTCTTAAGTCAGGAGCCATCTGTACTCACATGTTAACACATACAAGGATGAGAATGTACAGAGAGGTTTAGTAGTTGGCTCTGATTTACTCAGCAAACAAGTGGCAGAGCTGGAGTCAAACCCTAGGTTACTTCCGGAAGCTTCTACACCCATGCTGTCCAATAAAGCTTTGTGCAATGATGAAATGATCTCTTTCTGCACTGTCCTTACAGAAGCCACTGGTCACCTGTGGATATTCAGTACCTAAAAGGCGACTAGTTCAACTATGGGACTGAATTGTTAATTAACTTAAATCTGTACAACCACAGCCACTGTACCGGGCAGCTCAGGTGTCTTCCCTGCTGTCTGTGCGAGGCGCCAGTATGTCTATTGTAATTGAAGCCTTAGGTGTGGATGAAAGCCCCAAGGGGGTGTACTGTGGGGAATCTTCACCTTCTATGGATCACAGCATATTTACAAATCTGATGAGAACTATATACCTCTCTCATGAATGCACACTGTTACTGCATTGCATGTTGATAACGGTTGCAGAGGTCGGTGTAACAGGCTTCCTGGTGGAAGCAGGAGGAAGGAACCTAATAGGATGCAAAGTCCTTGAGAGCAGGGACCTCATCCATTTTGTTGACTTTTCTACCCCAGTGTCCAGATTCTAGAATAGTGTCTAGTATGTAGTTGACACTTGGTAAGTTATTAAATGAGTGGCAGAATGAGTCCTGGGAAACACTTCAGGATCAAGTGATGACAGTTCCTAAAAAAAAAGAGGAGAATATCAGAAGTATAGATAAGTATAGATGAGAACAGAGTGGTGTCACAGAAGGCAAGAAGGGTGGACTTTTTATAATGGGAATAATTGGGGCAGGCGCTGTGGCGCAGCAGGTTAAGCCTCCACCTACGGTGTCGGCATCCCATATGGGTGCAAGTTCGAGTCCTGGCTGCTTCACTTCCCATCCAGCTCCCTATTGGTGTGCCTGGGAAGGCAGCTAAGGACGACCCAGGTGCTTGGGCCCCTGCATCCATGTGGGAGACCCAAAGGAAGCTCCTGGCTCCTGGCTTCAGCCTAGCCCATCCTTGGTCATTGTGGCCATTTGGGGAATGAACCAGCAGATGGAAGATTTCTCTCTCCTTCTCTCTCTGTATCTCTGCCTTTCAGATGGGTAAGCAAATCTTAAAATAAAGATAATAATAATGAGAATAATCACTAGGTAGTCAAATGATGAAGATGAACAACTGTCAGTTGGCTTAGTCAAGCAGTCGTGGGCATAGGGTCCAGACTGCAATGGATTAATTTATGAATCGATGGTGAGGAGGTGAAAGCATCAAGTGTAAAGCCCAGGCAGCCTCAATCCTTGTTGTCCCCAAAGTCACTGGGAAGTGGGGGCAAGCGTGTGGTGCAGCAGCTTAAGTCCCTGCTTACGATGCCCACATCAGAGTTCCTTCCAGAGTCCTCCCAGGGCACATCCTGGGAG
Source organism: Oryctolagus cuniculus (assembly GCF_051225735.1). NCBI lineage: Eukaryota > Metazoa > Chordata > Mammalia > Lagomorpha > Leporidae > Oryctolagus > Oryctolagus cuniculus. Next base: position 115,966,317 of record NC_142867.1, read on the forward strand.
GCAGCTGATTGATGGCTCAAGTACTTGGTTCCCTCCTCTTATGTGGGAGATCCAGATTGAATTCCAGCCTCCTGGCTTTGGCCTGGTCCAGCCATGGCTGTTGTGGGCATTGGGTGGGGATGGAGGAGTGAATTAATGGAGAGAAGATGTCCGTGTGTCTCTCTGACTTTCAAATAAAATGAAAATTAATAAATAAATACTGCTGGACATGTTCAGACTCTGTTTAAGTCTGGGGAGGAGGCCGGTGCCGCGGCTCACTAAGCTAATCCTCCGCCTGTGGCGCCAGCACCCCAGGTTCTAGTCCCGGTTGGGGCGCCGGATTCTGTCCCAGTTGCTCCTCTTCCAGTCCAGCTCTCTGCTGTGGCCCGGGAAGGCAGTGGAGGATGGCCCAAGTGCTTGGGCCCTGCGCCCGCATGGGAGATCAGGAGGAAGCACCTGGCTCCTGGCTTTGGATTGGCGCAGCGTGCCGGCTGTGGCGGCCATTTGGGGAGTGAACCAACGGAAGGAAGACCTTTCTCTCTGTCTCTCTCTCTCGCTGTCTAACTCTGTCTGTCAAAAAAAAAAAAAAAAAAAAAAAAAAAAAAAAAAAAAAAGCCTGGGGAGGAACCAAGGAATCTGCATAGCAAGGCTTCTGAGTTTATTGTGATTTCTTTAAAAAATATATTTATTTATTTATTTGAAAGGCTGAGTTACACAGAGAGGTAGAGAGGGAGGGAGAAAGCGAGGGGAAAGGAGAGAGAGATATCTTCCATTTGCTGGTTCACTTGCTAAATGCCAAAACGGTCAGGGCTCAGCCAGACTGAAGCAGGAGCCCGAAACTCCATCCAGGTGTCTCCCAGAGGTGGCAGGAGCCCAAGGACTTGCACCATCTTCTGCTGCTTTCCCAAGTACATGAGCAGGGAGCTGGATTGGAAAGAGAGCAGCCGGGACTTGAACCGGTGCTCGTACGGGATGCTGGATTTGCAGATGGTGGTTTAACCCACTGTACCGTGACACCAGCCCCTAATGTGATGTGGTTCTGATGGAAATTCGGAGTCGCTAAGTAGTGTATTGCTTCAATGAAGTGGTCATGAGGAGAAGGAAAACACGGGAGGTGAGAGATTTTCTTTTTCAGACAGACCTGGGCATGTTTAGAGGCGAAAGAGCTATTAAGCAGAGAAGAGTCTGTGGGTTGTAGTGGGTTAGGTGTTTAGCTGGATTGCTGGATTGAGCAGCCACCCACCTTGCTTCAGGTTCCCGTGGGAGTCGTTAAGCAGACGCAGTCTGGCTAACTTGGTAGACAGATGATGGGTTTTCACCCAGAGCGTGTTGTTTTCTAAGTGGTATTTGAGTATATTGAGGTGTGTTGTGTAAGAAGCTGGCAGTCATTAGCCGGGCCCCAATCACATCTGTTCACTGATTTTCTATTCTTAGACTTTCCCATACTTGCTTGCCAGGTGAGAAACAAACGATTTTTTCTTTCTTTCCCACTTCTTTGTGACCTGCCTCTTCTTCCCCTGTGCACCTTCCTTAACCTGAAATGGTGAATGTCACAGTCCTTTCACGCGTGGAAGTACTTCAACAAGAAAACTCAGCCATCTCTTGTCCGAGACACTGTGGCCCTGCTTCTCGGGTCAGTGGCTCTCAGCATCGGCACCACTGCAGATCCTCTCTATCTTCGTTTTTGAAATATCCATCTGCCCAGCTTAACTGTGACTCCTGAGTACCATTGTGCTTTTATGGTGCAGGTGCCGAGCGCTGGCATGTTTGACTTGTTTGTAATCCTCACTGCAGGCTTGTAAGGCATGACACCCATATCCAGCATTGAGAATTCCAGGTAAAATCACTTGCCCAATTTCCTCGTGCAGAATGCAGAGTCAAGACTAGAACATCGGGGCTGTGATGCAGTAGGTGACATCGCTGCCCGAGATGCCAGCGCCCCATATTGGAGTCCCGGTTTGAGTCTCAGCTGCTTCGCTTCTGATTCACCAGCCTGCGAATGTGCCTGGGAAAGCAGCAGCCGATGACCCAAGTACCTGGGCTCCAGCCACCCACGGGGGAGACCCGGATGGAGTTCCAGGCTCCTGCCTTCAGACTGACCCGTTTGGAAAATGAATCAGCAGATGTGTGTCTCACTGTGTCTTCCAAATAAATAAATAAATCTCTTTTTTCCCCCCAATATAAAGGGCTGGAACTTGTATCTCCTGAACTCGGATATTGTGATTGGACCACTCACAACTTAATTCTCAACACCAATCTGTAATTGCAGATGAAGCTGTGAGTAGTTACAAGTCCCTGTTTTTCAGAGAAATACGCTAAGAAAACATTAATGAATCCACCAAGGATATTTGGCCATAAGAAAAATACCCATGTCTGTCTCCATGCTATCTCTACTTAAATCCACTGTCTGAAAGAATTTATTTCCTCATTTTTTTTAAGTCAAAGACATCTGCTGCTACTTGGAGCCCTTTGAAGCTTCCAATTATCATGAGATAATTGTTCATAACACACTAGATTGCTCACAGCCAAAAGCAAAGAAATGCCGTACGTGAGTCTAGGCAGTCTTAGTGTGAGTAAATGTGAAGTTTTCTTTGATCTCTGGAAATAGTAAATTCCACTTTGCACGCCCCTGTAACTACCTGGGACCACCTGCATCTCACAGAACCTTTCCTGGGCTCAGAGGCTGTGACCCCTTAGTGTTGCCTGGGTGAGAAAGAACCAGTTCCACTAAGTTCCTGCACAGAAAGGTTGCCAATCCCAACTGCCCAGCAGTGAAGCTATGACTTTCAGAGGGCAGAAGGCCATTCCTGGTGGCTTGGGGGTTTAGCCTGCCCTTCCTGTGCATGTCCAGAATGGGAGGAGGGTGGCAGGGAGATCAGTGGATTTGCCTGCCACTCCCAGAGCTTCTTGGTCTCAGCCTCCTGGAATCCTGCTTTCTGGAGGTTGGCTTGGCTCAGAGGAGGATGAGTTTTTCCCAGCCCTCTCCTGTGCTGCTGGAGCTAATGACCTCTAGGATAAGCCCCTACGCTAGCACACTGGTGGAGAATAAAACCAGGATTCTGCTGCAACTTCCATGAAATTTTCAGAGGGGCTTCCCCTATCTTACTTAGGAGTGCAGTCCAGGGTCCCCAAGTGTAACTGTACAGTGATTTTTATTGGATTCACAAGAGGAGGGATTTAAGTCACGCCACTGCTTTGTCTCGCTATCTTGGGGCAATGGTAAGCAGATGCTTACACAGTTTCCCTTTGTGGTGATGTTAAGCCCTGTTTAAGTGATCTCGTGCCAGGCAGTCATTCTAGATCCTTTGTAGGTTTCTTTTCCTGACTTTAAGACTGTTAAAAGGTAAATTCCAAACATGGGAGGGCAGAGGACCAGACCCTCGCCCGGGCAAACACCCATGCCTGTTATCACCTTTCGTTTATTTTTGGTCCTCCAGTGCGGTGTCCACCTCTCTGATGTGTTTTCTGAAACTTTTCAACAGGTGCTCGCCACCTGCACCATGTCCATCTCCCCGGTGTTGCCCTACCACCAGACACAGTGACTGCATCTCCCTCCTATCATCAGCTCTTTGCTGGCGGGACCATGTCATAATTATCTTTACATCTACATCTCCTGGTACAGTGCTTGGACATGAAAAGTGGTGCCTCTCCTTATTTCTGCTTGTCCTGAATTGTTCCACTTTTTTTTTTTTTAGATGTATTTATTTATTTGAAAGTCAGAGTTACAGAGAGAAGGAGAAAGAGAGAGGTCTTCCATCCGCTGGTTCACTCCCCAATTGGCCTCAATGATTGCGCCAATCCAAACTCAGGAGCCAGGAGCTTCCTGAGCTTCCTCCAGGTCTTCCCATGTGGGTGCAGAGGCCCAAGGATTTGGGTCATCTTCTGCTGCTATCCCAGGCCATAGCAGAGAGCTGAATCAGAAGTGGAGCAGCTGGGACTCGAACCGGCGCCCATATGGGTCGCCAGCACTGCAGGCGGCGGCTTTACCCACTACGCCACAGAACCAGCTTCTCTATCCACTTTTAAGTGTCAGCACCAAATCTTGTTGTCAAGACTGTCTGCTCTTACTGGCACCGGAAGGATGTGACCTTCTTGGATTTTGGGTTCCCATAACATCTAATACATACTTGTGAGAGTTGTCATTTTGTACTTTGAAATGTAGTTATTTATGCTGAATCTTACTTCCCAGGTTGTAAATACCTGGAGAGCAGGATGCTTATCTGATTATTCATGTCTTTGTTGCCCCATAATCTGCAAAATGATGCTTTGCACATGATAGTGACCGGTAAGCATTTCTGTAGCAGATCGTATGTGCAAGCCTTGTTCTGTGCACTTCCTATGTGTCCATTCTTCAAGTTTCACAACAGCCCCACAAGGTAAGGGTGATCATTAACACCTGTCTCCATTCTGTCGATAAGGAGAGTGACGAGCTGAATTGCTCAGGGTCACATAACTGGGAAGTGGAGGAGCTTGGATGTAAATCCAGGCAGCACATACCAAGAGTTTAAACCCTTAACCAGCATTGCCTTGAAGATGCCACTTGTTGGAGCATGCGCACATAGGGAGCTTTATGTAAGTACTTCTCAAATGCATGCTGGTTGGTGTTTCTTCATGATTTAGAATCAAGAAACAGTCTGAAGGTGACTCAGTGTTGCTGTACTCTCCACCAGCTGAACTGCTTTCTAAGCAAAGCCAAGGACAGAAGGGGGCGCGAGAAGGTTGGCCCCGATTCGGTGCTCCAGTTTGCTCAGCCTGGTTGCATTTCTGGTTTGGAAGTCAACAGTGCCATCTAGTGGGATGATTTGCTACTATCTGCTCAGAATATTTCTGAAACATGGTACATTGGCAGTTAGCTCTAGGAGCCTCCTTTACTAGCTTAATTTTGAGAAATTACTTAATTATTTGAGAGGCAGATATACAGAGAGAGAAAACCAGAGAGAACTCCCATCCAATGGTTCATTCTCCAGATGTCTGCAATGACTGGGGCTAGGCCAGGGCCGAAACCAGAAGCCTGGAATGCAATCCAGGTCTCTTACAGGGGTGGCAGGAAGCCAGTCACTTGAGCCGTCACTGCCATCTCCCAGGGTCTGCATTGGCAGGAAGCTGGAGTTAGAAGCTGGAGCTGGAAATTAAATCTAATACTCTCATGTGGAATGTGGGCATCTTAATCTCTGGGCTGAATGCCTGCTCCTGTTAGCCTAATTTTAAGATTGCCAGGAGGAGGGAGAGGGGGATAGGAAGAGCCAGCCCATTCTGGATTGAATGAGATCAAGTTTGACCTCTTCCTTGAAAAGGCTGTAAGACTGATCGGGTCTGTGGGTTGGTTGAGCCTACTGACGATTGGAAATGGTATGAAGTCCCGGGCTCCAGATGTCCTCTCTCCCTCCCTGCTACAGGTGTGCTGCCCATGGCATAGACTTCTCTTCTCTTCTCTTCTCTTCTCTTCTCTTCTCTTCTCTTCTCTTCTCTTCTCTTCTCTTCTCTTCTCTCTTCTCTCTTCTCTCTTCTCTCTCTCTCTCTCTTAAGATTTATTTATTTATTTGAAGATCATAGTTACACACAGAGAGAAGGAGAGGCAGAGAGAGGGGTCTTCCATCCACTGGTTCACTCCCCAATCGGCCACAATGGCTGGAGCTGCGCCAATCTGAAGCCAGGAGCCAGGAGCTTCTTCCGGGTCTCCCACATGGGTGCAGGGGACCAAGCACTTGGGCCATCTTCTACTGGTTTCCCAGGCCATAGCAGAGAGCTGGATCAGAAGTGGAGCAGCTGGGACTCGAACCGATGCCCGTATGGGATGCCGGCACTGCAGGCAGAGGCTTTACCTGCTACGCCACAGTGCCGGCCCCTCTCCTCTTCACTTGATGTGTCTGCTTGGAGTTTGAGTTCTAGCTGTCCATGGGATGCCTGCTGTGGAATAGCACTTATCCCAGGATAGCGCTCAGTGCTCAGTGCATATAAAAGCTCAGGTTCAAGTGATAAATTGCATGGCTGACAACATCATAGTGAAGTTTAGTTATGAGGAGTTCTCAATAGGCCTGTCCCCCTCACAAGAGCTGGTGAAATGGAATGGGTGACTGAGCCGTGAAACAGTGCTTTGTGTTAAGGAAAGTGAAAAGGATTGTGTGCACACTTAGCCAAGCAGCTGGAGCCTTGTGCGAGGCACTACTGTGGTTTCTGGTGGGTGTATGTGTGGCTTCTTGTGTGTGTGAGGATTGATGTCAACTGCTTCTAAGTCATTTATTTCTTGCTGGAAGAACAGAATGTTGAGGGCATGGTTACAACTGTCACCACAAAATGTCATATGATCTCCTGGCCGAGAGTGTACAGCCCTGGAACAGGCACTTGCTCCATCCACGTGATCATTCAGAGTTTATAGTCTACCCTGTTCTGGTTGAAGCAGTAGGCTATAGTCTATAGAGACCAGTGCACCAGAACAAAGAAAGTTTTGTTTGCACTGTAGCCTTGGTTATAGTGACATTGATGGCAATAGAAACCATTTTTTTTGCTTTGATCTCTATAACTTCTTATTCATTTGAAAGATACGGGGAAGGAGAAAGAAACAGAGAAGGAGAGAGAGAGAGAGAGAGGTCCGTCTCCCATCTACTGATTCAGCAAGGGCTGAGCCAGGCTGAAGCCAGAAGCTGCAAACTCATCTGATGAGTCTCCCGCATGGTGGCAGGGACCCAACAGTTGAGCCATCACCAGGAGAAGATGGCCCAAGTGCTTGATCCCGTGCACCCGCATGGGAGACCCGGAAGAAGTTCCTGCCTGGCTCTTGGCTTTGGATCGGCACAGCTGCGGCTGTTGCAGCCAGTTGGGGAGTGAACCAGCGGATGGAAGACCTCTCTCTTCTGTCTCTCCCTCTCTCTGTCTGTAACTCTACCTCTCAATAAATAAATAAAATCTTTTTTAAAAATTATTTAACCCTCAGCTGCACAGACCGTTCACGTCCTCGGGTGTCTGAACAGCTGTTCTTTCCCTTGTTATTGAAATGCTGCTTTCCTGCACATGCCCTTCATGTACGGCTTCTTCCAGGACTGACTAGGAATGGGAGTTCGGGGGCATCTGGTCCACAGGGCTTTCTGGAGCCCAGGGACTCACCCTTCACTCCTTCTTCTGTCCCCCCTCCCCCAGCCTTCCCTGGAGGCTCAGGCCAACCAGGTGACCCCTGACCCAAGGAAGCTTTAGGGTGTATTAGAATTCCCCACCCCCCCACTCCCTTCCAAACTCCTTCCTTTCCAAGGCTGCACCAGTTCCTAGAGATAGACCTCTGGGGGAGCTGCGGGGAAATGGGATTATTAACTATCCCATCAGAGATTGCTAGGGCTTTGCTTTTGGAGGGAGGTGTGAGTATATCTAGCCAGGGAGGGGCACGGTGGCAGGGCGGGCTCTTTCATTGGATCTGGGAGCAGGCAGGCCCTGTGTGTGATGGGTGGAGTTCTCACTGCTTTGTGTCTTGTGTCTCCTCTGCCGTTGACCGGTGCTGCACTTGCCATGCTAAACTCGCACGGGGGAACTTGTGCCTCTCACATTTTGTAACCGCATTTCGTTGTCTGGCTGAGGTCTAAATGACCTTCTCCTGGGATTGAGAAAGAGCTGCACGTTAATAGTTCACATCCTGTGTCTTTCCCCAGCAGCCAGCAGAGCAGCCTGCAGAGCAGCCACGAGGAGGATGCCAGCAGGTTCCTGAGCCCTCGAGCGCGGGAAGAAAGGTAAGAGCAGATGACGGGGAGGAGGGGCAGAGGCTGCAGGCGAGAGGGTGCAATGTTTGCCCGATAACACATTTATATCCTGGGCGGGAACTCTGGGAAAGTGCAGAGGAATGGGAGAGTGCTAGACCTCTTCGCTTAAAGACAGATTACAAAGGCAGGACGTTCATCTAAGTGGGAAAAGTCAATGTGTGGCAAACCATGTATGTTGGAAAGACTTTGCTGTGGGCTTCGGACTTGGGTCTTGCCTTACAAGTCGGGGACAGTGTGAATTGAGGGGAGAAGGGCTTGTAGTTGGTGACTAAGGAAGTTGTGTGGCCTGCAATGGAGCGTGGGTGTCAGATGGCAGCAGACCACCAGCCTGGGTGGTTTGGATTTTATGTGTTCAGAGGTCAATGGCAAATGAGGCCAGGTGGAGAGGATGCAGTGAGAACGTGGAGACTCCTACTTGCTAATCTGCTGTCTGTGATGCTAGCATTGTCCCAGCTGCTGGGCTTCTGATCCAGCTCCCTGCTAACGCACCTGGGAAAGTGCCTGGCCCCTGCTACCCATGTGGGAGGCCTGAATGGAGTTCCAGGCTCCTGGGTTTGGCCTGGCCTAGCCTCAGCTTTTGTAGCCATTTGGGGAATGAACCAGCAGATAAAAGATCTCTCACTGTCTGTTTCTCTGTAACTCTTTCAAATTAATAAATAAATTAAAAAAAAAAAAAGGTAAGTATGTTTTAAAAAAAATCTGGAGTCTGGCCTAGTTTGGCTGTATCTAGCGCATTGTGACCAAGTGAGTGTAGATGCATTGGAGTCCAGAAAAGAAAGGTCAAGTTGATAACTTTGTTATTATAAGGTTTTGTTGAAGGAAAGGGGGTTAGCTTAGAGAAGAAAATTTAAGGTGAATGTTAACAGTACTGTTTAAGTATCTGAAGGCCTAAGAAATAGAGCTGGGGGTAGAAGTTACAGCCACGGGGATTTCAGATTAAGAACTTCCATGTGTTACAGTTGAGCTGCATAGAGAAGGCTGGCAAATTAATAGCTCTCCACTCCATATAGGTGTTCAAGCTAAAGCCAGCCAGTGGGTCAAAGGGAGTTCTGTCCTGGGCCAGAGTGGGGAACCTCTCTGATCCTTTTCTCTTTAGATTAAAAAGTCCAGTGAGTTCTGCCCCGGTTCTCAGTTATTTGTTTGTTATTAACCAGAATGAACTGTGGAGCCCATCAGCTTAGACTGAATGGATATGGAGACGTGGGGCCACAGGGGCCCAGGCTAATTGTTCTTATCAGGATGCCTCCATCAGTTCTGATCTGATGGCAGCTTCCCAGTCCCCAGAGCACAGCCTTGTGGATTTCAGCAGCTGTACTGTCAGAACCAGAAGTGGCCAGAGAGTTCCCCCAGCCCACTCGCCTTTGCTGGCCAGGCCCTTCTCTCATCATCTCATTCACTCTTTGTCGCTCCCCGGGAGTCAGGCGGAGCAGGTGTGAGTATCAGAGCCCGAAAACGGCTAGGCATGCAGTTGGTTACATGGACCCTGTTCTGTGGCTGCTTCTAATTCTGCAGTCCATGGGTCAGTTTCACAATCAGAGCTCCTTCCACAGAGCAGGCAAAGAAAATTAACATTGATTTTCTGTTTCAAAGATGAAAATTTTACCCTACAGATAAGATACACTTTCCACTGGCTTCCTAAGACTTGGGGTTTTCTTTCTCTAGTCTGCAGAAGGTTCAGAATGAATATATTTAGAGATGGCGTAGCTGTCCTACAACAGGCACGTGCTGCTTAGTGAGAAGTGCATGGGAGATTTTCTGTGCAGACTCCACAGAGCGTCCTTGCACAATTTAGATGGCTGTGATATCAGTAGGACATATTTGGGACCACTGTCACGTAGGCAGTCGTTAACGGGAACGTGCAGTACGTGGCTGTGCCTATGGCAGTGGGGGAAATGCCTCCACATGATGCCCGACCCTAGGGACTTGGTAGAGTTTGGTTCCTTGTTCACGTCAGCGATCTGTCCTGAAGGAAGGCCCCGGGGAACAGCACAGTGACAGGCAAGTCCTGGCCAGGTGTGGCTTCAGGGAGCAGAGTTGATTTTAGGAAAATAATCCACTTATTGGGAAGTGGGGGTTGTCTCAGAGGTGGGGGTAATCTCCCCCAGATCTCTAGTGGTACAGTACATAACTTCCCCCAACATATATGAGAGATGGGCTCCAGGACACTCAGCCATGAAGTCAGGGGACACTTAAAAAACTTAAAGTCCCCAGATATCCATTTTAATATGAGTGTACTTTAAAATATTCATGGAAAAACCGGAATTAAAATATAAATTTATTTTGGGGGGCATCATCGTGGTGCAGCTGGTTAAGCCACCACTTGGCAACACCAGCATCCCATTTCGGAGCGCTTGTTTGAGTCCTGGCTGCTCCACTTCTGACCCAGCTCCCTGCTAATGTGCCTGGAAAAGCAGTGGAAGATGGTTCAAGTGCTTGGGCCCCTACCACCTATGAGAGAGAACTAGACGGAGTTCCTGGCTCCTGGTTTCAGCCTGGCCCAGCCTTGGCTTTTGTAGCTGTTTAGGGAGTTAATCAGCCAATGAGAGATCTCTCTGTCTCTTTCTCTCTATGTATGTCACTCTGTTTTTTGAATAGACATATATCTTTTTAAAAGCTTTTAAAAAAAACACATCATTCTTTTGAATAAATAAATTTGAAAATTTTTAAACATACTTATTTTGATGCAAAAAAATGAAATCCATGAAAAATTGTTTTTCATAGTGCACATTTAAGAAAATGAGTGGGGCCCATGCTGTGGCACAGTAGGTTAATCCTCCACCCGCAGGGCTGGCATCCCATATAGATGCCAGTTCTAGTCCCGGCTCCTCCTCTTCCAATCCAGCTTTCTGCCATGGCCTAGGAAAGCAGTGGAAGTGCTTGGGCCCCTGCACCCATGTGGGAGACCCGGAAGAAGCTGGCTCCTGGCTTCGGATCAGCTCAGCTCTGGCTATTGTGACCATTTGGAAAGTGAACCAGCAGATGGAAGACCTCTCTCTCTTTCTCTCTCCCTCTCACTGTCTGTAATGCTACCTCTCAAATAAATAAATAAATAACACCTTAAAAAAAAGAAAGAAAGAAAAGGGGCATTTTGTAAGAGCTTATAGAAAGAGACACACAGACTTGTTTTGAGGAGAGAAACGGAGTTCTCATCTGCTGGTTCACTCCCTAAGTGACTGCAACAGCTGGGGCTGGGCCAGGGTGGAGGCAGGGAGATTGGAAGTCATTCTAGACCTCCCATATAGGTGGCAGGAGCCTGATCCCTGAGCCATCACTGCTGCCTCCCAGTGTCTTCGTTAATAGGAAGCTGGAGTCAGATGGCAGAGCTGAGCTGCAAAACCCAGTTATTCTAATGTAGGAGACCAGCATCTTAATCAGTAGGCTGACTGCCTGCCCCAACTGCATTTTTTTTAAAGCAAATTACTAGATTTATTCAACCTTAGTTTTCTCATTTGTAAATCTTACATCTGTCACATTATTCAGTAAAGAATAAATGAGGTAATGTATGTAGGGTACTTGGTACTTAGTAGGTACTTAATAATAGTAGTTTCTAGTACTGTTTTCGCTATTGGGAGATTTTACTGTTTCTTTACAGGCCTATACCCTGTCCTTGAAGAAGCAGAAGCAGAAAGAACATGTAGCATGTTGAGCACTTGCAAATGTCATAGATAGGCACTAGGGTTAAGTAGGTGTACTGTTTCCCCTCAAGAGCCCTGTTGTCTCATGGGGAGATATACTTGTAAATAAGCAAGTATAGCACAATGTAAGAATTGATATATGGAGTTATGTGTAAGGTAATAAAACTTAAGAATTTGTTTACCAAGTGCTTACTGTTTGCCTAAGCCTGTACAATGGATCTCGTAGGACCGAGCAAGAGAGAGAGAGGGCTCTTCCTTCTGCTGGTTTAATCCCCAAAGAGCTCTAACAGCCATGGGGGGGATGGGCCAATGTCAGGAGCCAGGAACTCTGTCCCAGTCTTCCACATGAGTGGCAAGGACCCAAATGCTGGAGCTATCTGCTGCCCTCTGTCGCTCCCCCTCTTCATGGAGGAACGACACTAAACCCTGCCTAGGCTTCATATCCGAGTCACGGCACCATTATGTCGCTCCCCGTCTTCGTGGAGGAACGACACAGGACCCTGCGCTGTTCTTTCGTCTGCTCGGCCCTCCCCGGGTTTGCTGCTGGTTCTTCCCGGGTTGGCTACCGTCCCTTCCACCTCCGTGGAAGGGTGGTTCCCCCTGCCACATTCCCCACTTCCGCAGGGGAGCGGCACACCGCCGGCCGGCTCTCTCGGGGGCTGCACAGGTGTTCCCTCAGATGTTCCTGGTGCATGTTGTCTCTCTCCTCCTTTATAGTCCTCTTCCACCAATCCCAACTCTGCTACCCACACGCCGAGTACGCTGCTCTCCTCCAATCAGGAGCAGGATCAGCTCCTGGAGGTCATCACTCAAGTTGGCAAGAGGCAGCTGCGTAGAAGCTGTTTTCTCCTCTCCCAGCGCCATATTGTGGGAGAGCAGATGCATAGAATAAGTCTTAATTCCAGTAACTTAGTCTAGTCCGAGTTGCTCCCAGTTGCTCCCCACACCCTCCAAGTTGCATTGGTAGGAAGCTGCTGGAAGCAGAGTAGCCAGGACTTGAACCAGCCCTCTGAAATGGGATGCTGGCGTCACAAGCAGTGGCTTAATGTCCTGTGCCACTTTGCTGGCCTGTTGCCTACATTTTTAAATATAATCCTCTGAACAGCCCTATCAAGCAAGTGCTGTTATCTCCATATGAAAGAGTAGGGAGCTGAGGTTTAATAGAGTTTAGAAACTTGCCCAGAAATAACACAGCCCCTCTGCCTGTGAGGAGGCCGGGCCTGGGAGAATATTCAGAAAGACTCCAGAGAGAGTGTGCATCAGCCGGGAACTAGAGGATGAGTAGGTGTCTGTCACAGGGACCGCATTCCCAGCGAGGGAACAAGAAGTACATCAGCACGGAGGCGTGAGAAAGCTGGACCTGTTCAGGAACCACAAATACTTCAGAGTTGCTGCAGCATCATGTCCTAGCAGCAGGGTACACTAACAAGTGGCCAGACATGAGTTTGGGCCAGGCGGGCAGGTGCCTGGTCTTGCCACACATCCTGATGTGGTTAGGAGTAGGTGTTCTTTCTTGATGGTGGGAAACCCCTGAGATTTTGAGAAAAGGTGTTTTAGTTCAGGCTGATCTCTCTTCAGCCCCTTATAGGCTCACAAACCCCATGCTTGAAAGCCTTGCCCTTGGCCGGCGCCGCGGCTCACTAGGCTAATCCTCCGCCTAGCGGCGCCGGCACACCGGGTTCTAGTCCCGGTTGGGGCGCCGGATTCTGTCCCGGTTGCCCCTCTTCCAGGCCAGCTCTCTGCTGTGGCCCGGGAGTGCAGTGGAGGATGGCCCAGGTGCTTGGGCCCTGCACCCCATGGGAGACCAGGAAAAGCACCTGGCTCCTGGCTCCTGCCATCGGATCAGCGCGGTGCGCCGGCCGCAGCGTGCCGGCCGCAGCGTGCCGGCCGCGGCGGCCATTGGAGGGTGAACCAATGGCAAAAGGAAGACCTTTCTCTCTGTCTCTCTCTCTCACTGTCCACTCTGCCTGTCAAAAAAAAAAAAAAAAAAAAGCCTTGCCCTCATAACCTCTTCATCTCCCAAGGTCCCACTCATAACACCATTGAATTGGGGGTTACAATTTCAACACAGGAATTTCAGGGCGGGACACAAACATTCACTCCATAGCACCACGTTATTGCCAGATAACTTGAGAGAAAAAAAAATCACTTTGGTCCCAGTGAGAGACATGGACTTTATTTGATTATTTTTTTTAAAAAAAGATTTATTTATTTATTTGAAAGGCATAGTTATGGTGCAGGGCCCAAGCACTTGGGCCATCCTCCACTGCACTTCCGGGCCACAGCAGAGAGCTGGACTGGAAGAGGAGCAGCCGGGACAGAACCAGTGCCCAAACTGGGTCTAGAACCCGGGGTGCTGGCGCCACAGGCAGAGGATTAGCCTAGTGAGCTGCTGCGCCGGCCAGATTTGATATTTTTGGACTTTTGGAATACATGCATACACACAATGAGATGTTGAGGAGGGGACCAAATCTAAAAATTAAGTTCACTTAGGTTTCTTGTGTGCCTTACACACATAGTAATTTTAGGGGTTGGCACTGTGGCATAGTGTAAAGCCGCCGCCTGCAGTGCCAGCATCCCATATGGGTGCCGGTTCAAGTCCTGGCTGCTCCACTTCCAATCCAGCTCTCTGCTATGGCCTGGGAAAGCAGTAGAAGATGGCCCAAGTCCTTGGGTCCCTGTACCTGTGAGGGATACCTGGAAGAAGCCCCTGGCTCCTGACTTCAGATTGGCACAGCTCCAGCCGTTGCGGCCAGTTGGGAAGTAAACCAGGGGATAGAAGACCTCTCTCTCTCTCTGCGCCTCTCCTTCTCTCTCTGTGTAATTCTGACTTTTAAATAAATCTTAAAAATAAAAGAAAGTGATTTTATACAGTATTTTTAGTGCATCTGTGTTTCAGCTGTGACTCATCACTTGAGGCTAGGTGTGGAGTTTTCCACTTGTGGTCTCATGTCAGCACTCAGAAGTTCTGCGTTTTGGATTTTGGAGTTAGGGATATTCCACCTGTACTACTTGTTATCCACTCTGTAGGCATTGGGGCGCAGCTATGAACAAGATAACCACTGTTTTGTCTCCTGGTGCTTGCTTTCTAGGGAAGGGAGATAGACAATAAGCAAATAAGAAAACATGGAGTAGTAATAATTGCTATAAAGAAAATGAAAAAGGGTGCTCAGTAGGGGTTGGGGCCATTCTAGTTGGGTGGATAGGGAGACTCACTGACACGGCAACATTTAAGCTCAGACCAGAATTGCATTTGCCTGAGTTAGGGTGATGAGGATCGAAAAGACACTGGGGAGGTATATTTGACAGAAAACCTAACCTCAGGAACAGGGAGGTTGTTTTGTATGAACCTAAGGTTTCCAGCTTGGGCAGCAAAGTTTGGAGGCTCGGTACCTGACTGGTTTCATTGTGGTTCCACTGCAGGCTGTGCTATCTTGGCAAAGTCACTTCACCTCTGTGCCTCACTTTCCTCATCTGTAAAATGGGTAGAATAGTTCATCCCTCATAGGGTTCTTGAGAGGACTGAATATGGGGGTGTGTGTGTGCGTGTGTGTGTGTGATGCTTAGAATACAGTGCTTAGGGAGTGTGCAAGTGATGAGAGACACTAAGCGGTTGGCTATACTGGTGGCAGCTCGGGTGGCAGAACCAAAAGTCCTTGTCTGGAAACAGTCACTCCAGCAGAACATGTCAGTGAGAATCTAGCTGAGGCGAGAGTTTAAGGATTGACAAAGGTTAAACAAAAGACAAAGGAAGGAGGAATTTAAAAGTTACCCACTGAAGCCAGGGTGATCGGGAGAGAGAGTATCTTAGAAGCAAGAAGGCAGTCAGAGTGTTACAGGTGAGAATATTATTACCTCAGGTCTTTGTCTCACTTGGAAGAAGAGTTTGCAAGTGGCAAGCAGAGAGATTTAAAAGTAAGATTTATTACAGTCAGAGACCTCCAGCCAGAGGGGCATGGAGGGGCCTCCAAGA
This sequence comes from Oryctolagus cuniculus, assembly GCF_051225735.1. NCBI lineage: Eukaryota > Metazoa > Chordata > Mammalia > Lagomorpha > Leporidae > Oryctolagus > Oryctolagus cuniculus. The sequence goes on from NC_142867.1 coordinate 115,981,646, forward strand.
GAGGAAATCCACCTCCCCTCCAGGCTGGTGGTGCAGGGTTTTTTTTGTTTTTGTTTGTTTGTTTTTTTGGCAGAGTTAGACAGTGAGAGAGAGAGACAGAGAGAAAGGTCTTCCTTCCGTTGGTTCACCCCCCAAATGGCCACTACGGCTGGCACGCTGCAGCCCATCCGAAGCCAGGAGCCAGGTGCTTCCTCCTGGTCTCCCATGGGGTTCAGGGCCCAAGCACTTGGGCCATCCTCCACTGCCTTCCCGCGCCACAGCAGAGAGCTGGCCTGGAAGAGGGGCAACCGGGACAGAACCAGCACCCCGACGGGGACTAGAACCCGGGATACCAGCGCCGCAGGCTGAGGATTAGCCAAGTGAGCTGTGGCGCCAGCCGGTGCAGGGGTTTCAATCTTTTATCCTGTTTGATAAAACAAAAAGCCACCCAGAAGGGTGGGATAGGCAACTTGTTTTCACAATAAACTGTGAGCACAGGAGGAAGGGATCACCACTCCCTGGCTATTCTCAAGGTAAAATTGGGAGATTCCTAAGGAAATGCACCCCAATTTCCACTGACTGCCTGTTAGCCCATCTGACTCCTCACAGAAGGAGATAGGAGTAGGTAAGAAAAGGGACAGAAAGAAAATGTATTGCATCTGCTGGTTCACTCTCCAAAAGCCTGCAACAGCCAAAGCTGGGCCAGGCCAAAGCCAAGAACCCGAATCTCCACCCTGGCCTGCCACATGGGTGGCAGGAACCCAAGTTCTTGAGCCATCAGCACCTCCTCCCAGGGTGCACAATAGCAGGAAGCTGGAGTTGGAAGCAGAGCTGGGACTGGACCGTGCCTGTTTTATGGATTATGTTGGTAAGCCGTCTTGCCATGTTGTGACTCTTTTGCTTACTTTTCTGTCTCTCCACTAATTGATGAGATCATGAAGAACAGAAGCTGTGCCTTAGGTCCTGGGCAAAGTGCTCAGCGATTGCTTCTGGACTTCACAAATGAGCAAATGGCAAAACCAAGGTAGTGGCACACGGGATCAAAGAGCAAGCCTCAGCCGCTGAAGCCGGGCTAGATTGCAGGCCCTCTGCACGGGCTCTTGGGTAGCTGCTGAGATATGTAGCTTCCTATTAAAAGGGGTCTTGTCAGTGCTGCTTACTCCATCGCAGCAGAAGTCCCAAATAGCGCTGTAGCCCCATCCACCTGCCTGGCCACTGAATTCCCCATGGCCCAGCAGACACTCAGGTGATCCCTCACTGTGAGGAAGGAGCCAAGTAGCAAACCCTCTGGGAGCGGCGCCCGCCGGCCCTCCCCTGGCTGCCAGTGCCAGCAGCTGACATCACATGCAGGTACAGCTCCCTCCTCCCTGTCTTAGGACTGAGGAGAGGAAGCTGACCAAGTGCCCAGAGTGCCGCCAGATGTGGAAAGATGGAGGAGGTCTCTGCTTGGAGCTATGGCTTGGGCTGAAGGCAGAGGGGATCCTGGTAGCTCAGAACGGCAAGCTCTCCCACCCTGGGCTCTCCACCTGCCTGGGTAGTATTGCGTGGGACTGCAGGTTGGGCAGAGCTGACGGCGCCGGAGCCCACGGTCGACAGCTGGGGTAGCTGCAGAGGCAGCGAGTGGACGTAGCCCTGGAGTGAGGTCGCAGCTGCCATGTGGCCGGTGCTGCCCTGAGCCCAGCATGGTGCAGAGCGTGTGCTCAGAGACAGTGTCCTGCAGCACGGCTGTCAAGCAGGCGTGTCACTACCGCGTCTCCTCCCTGAGGAAGAAGCTGGCCTCTCTCCGAGCCAAGTAGGTGGCAGGGGGCACTGGCAAACAGGCTTGGGATCGCCTGGGGCTCTTCCTGGAGGCAGGAGCACTTCGGGGCTTGGCTCGGAGCTATTCCAGGTCCTGTGCCAAGTGACAGGTGCCCAGGACGGGGGCAGAAATGTTGCAAGAGGCTGAAGGGAAAGGAGAAGTGGGCAGGTGGGTGGGCTGTTGGCTGGCAGCCCAAGCCCACTGTGTGCCTCACAGAAAGGTGGCTTGGCTCTCCAGGTGCTTTCTCAGAACTGGCCGTGGGGCATTGTTTTCCTTTCATGACAAAGTAGCTGAGTTGGCGAAGGGCCCAAGAGAAAAGTGCTGTAGAGAACAGTGTGTTCCCAGGGTAGGGTCCCCTGGGCAGCAGCATGGTGTCTCGGAGGGGTGTTGATAGTTCCTGGCCACTGGTAGCTGCTGAAGAGTGAGATGTTTGGGGCATTAAGACATGTGGTCACTTCTTAGGAGTACTGAGCTGCTGAGCACTTTGACCCCAAGACGGGTGCACAGTGCAGGCTTGGGACACTTTGGCATAGGGTGGGCCCCTGTCCCTGGCTTCTTGCTGACTGTGCTGTGCCTTGATCTGTGATAAGCAGAGGGGCGGAGGGTCCCCAGAGGAGGAAGACAGCAGCTGGGACAGAGTTAGATGCAGAAGCTTGGAGGCATGAGAGAGAGAGAGAGAGAAAGAGAGAGAGAGACAGGGGTGTTTAAACTGAATGGGCAGTCTTGTTTGGGGTGTGAAGAGAAACACGACACTAAGAAAGGGAAGATGGGGCATGTGAGGTGAGGAGAGAAAAGGAAGAAGAGGGTGGTAAGAGGCTAAATGGATTTCAAAGGCAAGCAGGGCTAGAGCTGGGAGATTCCTTGATTTGGGGTCTCTCCTGTCTCTCCCCCTGTGACACACAGGGTCGCAGGCATGGATGCCCACCGACCTTTAGTTGTCGACCGAGAAGAGGTCTCTCCCCCCGGGGCTCTCAGGGTGGCATGGGGAGGGTGGGGACTGACTTCATGTGATGAGATGAGTCTGGGGTAGATGAGTCTCGGCTTTTCTGTGGCTAGACCTCAGTTGGGCACAGGGACTGAACAGATAATGACAAAATAAGAGATTTCTCTGTTCCTATGATGCGGCTCAGGTAGCAGGGACAAGATTTTCTTGTTGGTGAGTGTGTGGATTCAGGAATGCTTTGAAGACTGAAAGGCCTTAGTCTCAATCCTGGCTCTGTCGCTTACTGGCGGTGGTATTACCGGTCGTGGTCGCGCAGGGCAAGGCGGTTGCCGGAACGAGTTCTGTGGGTTCTTTTCCTCAGCTTAATGTATAAATAAGCAGCCAAGAAGCAATTTGCAAAGAGGCAGAAACTTTTATTTATGACAGAAAAGAAACTTTTAGTTGATTGGCAAGTGACAGAGAAAAGTGTCTGGTCCCAGAGGAGACCAGGCGGAGTGCCCGCATGGGACACTGGCTGTTAGGAAGGGTCCTGGGTTTTTAAGGCATTACTGCTTTTCTTCACTGGGTCCTTTAGTGGGGGTGACCACTGGATGGGATTTCATGCTGTATGTTGATTAGACTGGGGCTCATGGATATAGTGGAGGGGTTATCTCCTGGAGATAGTCTGTCTCCTCAGGGGCTCTGCCCCCTCCTCTGCTAGCTCTGGGTGGAAGTTTGCACCCACCCTGGGAAGGTGTGATTTAAGGCTGCAAGCTCACACATGCAGTGGGGGAGATGCCGGTGGGTCTGGAGACAGGCTTTTTAGCCACAGCTGGCAGCCTGCTTGTGGACATTCTACTTACGTCTGAGGGGCCCACAGACTCCCCAGCCCTCCTGGACGGCCTCAGGTGGCACTTCTGCAAAAATCATTTTTACTCTCCTTGGTTATTGTCAGCAGACGGTAGGCTCAAGCTAAGCCTGGGAGGTATGTAAAAGGTGAGTTTTGAGCCAGGGCTGGGAGGTTTGAGAGCTTTCAAGAGTACTTCAAATGCTTTGTGGAAAACAGTTAAGAGATAAGTGTATTCTGCTGCAAAAAGTTGGAATCCATGAAACATTTTTTTCAAAATGTGCATTTTCCATGAACTTTTTCAAGATCCTTTGAAGTCCCTTGGATAGGTAGGATTCAAAAATTCTTTGCACCGGAATAAGTTTCTTTTTTCATCGCATTTTTCATGCACTTACTGAAGTGCTCCACAGTTAAGTTAGAAATGACTGAGAGGAGGTTGACTGCCAGGCAACGCCAGTCCTGGAAACTCTGTTCCTCATACTGGTACTGGTGCAACAAACAGTGGCAGAGAGCAAAGCAAGATTGATTTAAGTCAGGAACTTCCTGCCGCAGCAGCCGGGAGGGGCCTCTAAGAGAGGAACTGTGACCAGTGGAGTCTTTTAGGCACACACAGTTTTTTGGGGGGAGAAAAAAAAAAAAAGAACCAGATAAAAATCAATTAGAAGGTGGGGACAAAACCTATCAAAAGGCCAGATTTGTAATATTTGCCTTGTGTAGCTTGCGCAGCTAAAACAAAAGAGGCATCAAAAGGGTGGGATGGGCTCCTTGGTCTTGGTAAAGGCAGCTTTTGGGAAGAAGCGAGCATTTTGCACCATCTTAACAGTTTTCACCTTTCCTCATTCTGACCCGGACCAACCTAACTGCCTATTAACCTGTCCATCCCCTCGCAGTACTGGTGAGTAGTGTTCTGGGTGAGAAGCCCAGAACAGCCTTGAGAGTGGAGTGAGGACCCCAGAGCAGCAGGTGTGTAGACTGGCTTCCTAACATGCAGGTGGCCAGCTGGGACCTTGGGGAGTGTGGGCAAGAGGGGTGTGTCTCGTCCAGCTGGCTTGGAGGAGGGCGCATCTCAGAAGAGACTCTCTTGGTTCAAGTGGTGCCGTATTCGTGTCCCTCTGTGAATAACTCTGAGGGGTCCCAGATGGTCTTGTTCAGATCCCGGGAAGGGCAGTATGGGGCAGGAGAGAGCATGGGTGGAGAAGACTCGAGCTCTGCCTCCCTCCCTCAGCCTCAGTTTCCCCATGTGAGAGTGGTCACTGTCTCAGGGAGGCTGCTGTCTTAGTCCTTTCAGTGTTGCTGTTAAAAGAACTAATTCGGGCAGGGTAAGTTTTTTAAAGAAGAGAGAAGTGTGCTTGGCTCCTGGTCCTGGTGACTGGAGAGACCAGACAGCTGTCAGCATCCTGGTGAGGGCTCCCTGGCCCTGCTTCAACATGGCAGAGAAGCAGAAAGAAGAGCCACATGAGGAGCCGGCCAAGCGCACAGGGTGACCTCTGTGTAACAGCCTGTGCTCTCAGCGTTACGGGAAACAGCAACGAAGAAAGGAGGCCAACCCGATTCTTGTCTCACACGGAAGAAGAATTTCCATGTGGACAAGGCAGTGAGCAAAGCAAAATTTATTTAAGTTAGAAATGTACCACTGCAGCAGTCGAGAGAGGGGCTCCAAAGAGAGGAAGACCCAGGTGGGGTCTTTGAAACACAGTTTGGGTGAGCAGAAAAATAGCTAACAATGATTATTCAGAGGGCGGGGACAAAACCCGTCGAAGGCTGGGATTGTAATCCTGTCAAGCCTGTTCAGAACAGTCCTCGGAGGGGTGGGATAGGTAACTCCATCTGTCTATTCTCAAGATAAAACTAGAAACTCAAAGGAGTGGGGTCAGCACATTTGTCTTGCTAAAGGCAGAAGCAAGCATCTTGTCCACTCTTTTTTTTTTTTTTATTAATTTATTTGAAAGGCAGGGTTACAGAGAGGTAGAGGCAGAGAGAGAAAGAGGTCTTCCATCTGCTGGTTCACTCCCCAAATGGCTGCAATGGCTGAAAGCCAGGAGCTAGAAGCTTTTTCCAGGTCTCCCACGCGGGTGCAGGGGCCCAAGGACTTGGGCCATCTTCTACTGTTTCACCAGGCCATAGCAGAAAGCTGGATTGGTAGTGGAGCAGCTGGGACTTGAACAGGCACCCATATAGGATGCTGGCACTGCAGGCGGCGGCTTAACCTGATATGCCACAGCGTGGGCCCCAGCATCTATTGTTAATCATTGGTCATGGAAGTGGCTTGACCTGTGACTGGTGCCCTGCATGAGTTTTGTGTTTTCTGGTCCACGTGCTCAGGGCATCACATGGTCTTGTGGAGGATAGCACATGTGGCCTTTGGAGAGCAGAACCCTACTTAGATCTGGATTAGGCTCTGCCTTTGGAGAGCGGGGTGCATGAGCACGTGGGTGCTCCTGTCTCCCCCTTTCCTGCCTGCGCTCCCAGCTTGTAGCTCCTCTCTGGCGGTCCTTGCTGCTTCTGTTGCTGTCAGCAGAACTGTCTGCAGGTGTAACCGTCACCTGCTCCCTGTTTCTCCGACTCTAGCACTTCTGCTTCGCTGCCTGAGAAAGGAGGGGGATGTGTTAATTATAGCTCAGCAAACTATTCTGTCTCTGCTGATGCCACACTGGGATTTAGGTTTGGACAACTGGCAGGAAGGATGGTAAATTTCATTCCCCAGCTTCTGTGCTTCCTGCTGGGAGAAAGCCCATCCTCCTACCAGCCATAGTGGAGAAGGAGTGTGAGTGGGTGACGACTCGTGGAGGCTCAAAGCAGAGAAGCCAACCTCAGCCTTGTCCTGCTGCGTGCAGCCAGATGAAGTCGGGGACAAAACATCAGGGTGCTCCTCTCCGCCACTCACTGGTTAACAGTGGAAGCTCTCAGCACTCACTGCAGAGGTCACTCCTTGCGTAACATCTAGGTATTGAAAAAGTCATTGTGAGACTTGCTTTGTGGCCTAGCAGATCAAGCCACCTCCTGCAATGCCGCCAACCCATGGTTTCAAGTCCCAGCTGCTCCACTTCCGATTCAGCTCCCTGCTAATGTGCCTGGGAAAGCAGTGGAAGATGACCCTTGAGACTCTGCATCCACATGGGAGACCTGGAAGAAGCTCTAGGCTTCAGTCTGGCCCAGCCCTGACTGTTGCAGCCATTTGGGGAGTGAACCAAAAGACAGCAGATCTCTCTCTTTGTAACTCTGCCTTTCAAATGAATAAAAAAAATTTTTTTTAAGCAGCCATTATGACAGAGGCTGATCTTCCACCCTGGGTACAAACAGCTATCAGTAAAAATTTTTTGAGTTGGTACTACTGATATATATGTCTGAATTGCATATAAGGACTTTTGTGCTAAATGTTTTGTATATAATATAGTGCAACAAATTTCAAAACAATGAGATAAAAAGTAAATATATAAATTCTAATTTCTCTCTGGTCTGCCATGGGTAAGAATTCATGGGCCCTTGATAATCAACAGCCCGTTAGGTGACCAGGATTCTAAGTCAGTGCTCCTCAGCCTTGTAACTTGCGAAGGGGCTTGTACTGTGGTGGTGGGTTAAGCAGCTGCCTGTGATGCTGGCATCCCATGTGAGTACCAGTTGAAGTCCTGTCTGCTCCACTTCTGATCCAGCTCCCTGTTAATGTGCCTGGGAAAGCAGCAGCAGATGGCCCAAGTGGGCCTCATTACCCACATGAGAGACCTGGAGGGAATTCCAGGCTCTTGGTTTCAATTTGGCCCAGCCCTAGCCATTGTGGCCATCTGAAGAGTGAACCAGTGGGTGGACACACTGTGGACTATGGTGGGCCTAGGAATTTGCACAGTTAAGGTATATTCCAAGTGATACTGATGCAGGTGGTCTTGGGCCATCAAAGAGAAACATGCCCTTGCCCTCCCCCGCCCTCAAGCCTCCTTGATCCTGCTCTAGCTGGTGTCAAGTACACAGTTTAATAGGATGGGTTGAGCCTTTTCTGCACACAGCCTGGGGACACAGCTTGTGCTGTCCCTCACCTGTCTTCTCCATAGCCCAAGAATCACCATTCTGCAGCAAGGTGAAAGGTGGGAGGGGTAAGAGCGTGTAATTAAATTAATCTTTGCATCTTATCTGTCACCGGCTTTCAGGGTTACTCAATGCTTCTTTTCTTCTTGTCCTCAAAGCATGTGAGCCACAGGAATTCACTGCTGGGCTCTCTCTCTCTCTCTGCCATTTCTTTTTAGTCTGAAGGTGAAACTCTTCCATCTGAGATGGGGGCTGGAAGGGTGGAGGTTTGTGAGTGCTCCCTGTGCGCCACCTCCTTGGGTAGCACTGTCTGTGACCAGGATGGGTGAGTTAATACCTTGCATTCAGGTTTGGACTTTGGAAATTCCTAGTTAATTGGTTGACTTTTTTTTTTTTAAAGTCACTTGTTATTTACTTCTTTTTTTTTAATTTTTATTTGACAGGTAGACAGTGAGAGGGAGAGACAGAGAGAGAGGTCTTCCTTCCGTTGGTTCACCCCCTAAATGGCCGCCACGGCCAGCGCTGCACAGAACCAAAGCCAGGAGCCAGGTGCTTCTTCCTGGTCTCCCATGTCAGTGCAGGGCATAAGCACTTGGGCCATCCTCCACTGCCCTCCCAGGCCACAGCAGAGAGCTGGACTGGAAGAGGAGCAACTGGGACTAGAACCTGGCACTCATATGGGATGCTGGTGCCGCAGGTGGAGGATTAACCAAGTGAGCCACGGCGCCAGCCCCAATTGGTTGACTTTTGAAACTCCCTGAATGGGACCTGGCATTATGGTACCATCTGTGACACCAGCATTTCATATGGGCACTGGTTCGAGTCCTGGCTGCTCCTCTTCTGACCCAGCTCTCTGCTAATGTGCCTGGGAGAACAGCATAAGATGGTCTACTGACTTGGGCTCCTGCCATCTATGTGGGAGACCCAGATCAAGTTCCTGGCTTCAGCCTGGCCCAGCCCTGGCTGTTGGGCCATTTAGGGGGTGAACCAGCAGATGGAAGATCTCTGTTTCTCCCTCTCTCTCTCTCTTTCTCTGTAACTCTGCCTTTCAAATAAATAAATAAATCTTTTTTTTTAAAGAATAATAATAATAAAAAAAGAAACTCCCTGACAGATGTGCTATGGGGTCAACTAGGAGAATGATTTCACGTGCTCAGCTCCTTGCCTTCTCAAAGAAAAACGGATCTCTTGCCGGCATTTTCTGGCTGCCTTAAATGCTGGATGAATTTGCATCTGGCTGAGAGTACAGACTTGGGTCGCTGAAGTGGCATATGACTGTCGTCTTTCCCAACCGTGACTTTGTATCAAATGAATTATCTGCCTCTGAATAATTTCCATAATGAGAGATTAACAGGGGTCTCTTTCAGCAAAGAAACCGCTAATTAGAAGAAGGTCTCACCAGTCTGCACATGTGAACAGTGAATCCAGGACAGCGCGATGTGTCTGTGTGCCTAGTTCGTGGGAACAACATCTGAGTTCTGAGGTATTCTTTGTTACTGTGACAGGTTGAGTGGTTCTAATCTGAACATCAAAAATCTCAAATGCTCCCACAGCTGAAGCTGTTTGAGTGCTGACATGATGCTCCAACAGTTTCAGATTTAGGGCATTTCAGAGTTTGGATTTTTAGATTACGGATGCTCAATCAGTAAAATCTATGCAAAAACTGCAAAATGTAAAAAACTCCAAAACCTGAAACACCGAGATCCCCAAGGATTTCAGAGAAGGGAGACTCCACCTGTGATAATAAGAGCTGCTGTTTTGAGGACTTACTGTGTCCTCAATGCTGCACTTTCCGTGTGTTCTCATTTTATCAAAACAACCTTATAAAGTTCTGTTACTATTACTGTTCTACTCTTTCTAGAGGAGGCTTGGATTGTGCACTAAGCTTGTGAGTGTCAGAGCAAGGATTCAAGTCCAGAGTTTAAGTTCTACCTGTAACGCTCTCATTCTTCCTCAAGTAGGGTTGTGGCTGTTAGGGCACTTGGGGCCCTGTGTAGAACCTACTTTTCCTTGCATCTCATGAATCTTCCTTCTAAAAAAGGAAGATTTGAAATGCAGAGAGACAAGCAACCAGAGAGCTCCTATCTGCTGGTTCAACAGCTAGGACTAGGCTGAAGCTGAGAGCCAGGAACTCAATCTGAATCTCACATACAGGTGGCAAGGATCCAGGTACTCAAGTTATCACCCGCTGCCTACTAGGGTACAGTTTAGCAGGAAGCTGGATTCTGGAACTGAGCCCAGACTTGAACCCAGGCACTGCAGTATGGGATGCGGGTGTTCCAAGTGTTGTCTTTACTGCCTGCCCCTGATGGATCTTTATTTACCAGGTTCCTAGAATTGGAACTCCAGGGGTGGAGGTTAGTGAGAAGTCTCTTACTGAAGGTTGCCTCTTGGAAACCTTCAAAACAAACAGAATAAGAGAAAGGAGAAAAATGACTCAGAGAGAATATACTGAATACTGGTTCTGAATGATCCAGTTAAATATGCCGTAGAGTGAAATGATTTTTTTTCTTTTTAATCACTCTTGAATATGTTTCCTCATACCTTGTTTTTGAGAAACGACTTGGGACTTTAATCAGATATAGGTAGGAAGTTCTGGTACATATTTTTGGATAACATCTCTCTCTTCTTTTTAGATTTATTTATTTGAAAGACTAAGTACCAGGGGGAGAGAGACAGAGACAGAGACAGAGAGAGATAGACAGACAGACAGACATGGAGAGATATCTTCCATCACCTTGTTCACGACAGCCAGGCCTGGGCCAGGCTGTAGCCAGGAACTCCATTTGCATCTCCCATATGGGTGGCAGGGACCCAAGTACTTGGGCCACCATTTGTAGCTTTCCCAAGTGCTTTAGCAAAACCAGATTGGAAGTGGAGCAGTTGGGACTTGAACCAACACTCTGATATGGAATGCTGGTGTCCTAAGCGGTGGCTTAACCTGCTGGGCCACAGTGTCAGCCCTGGGCAACATCTCTGATGATGTCTTTTGGTTTCACTATTAATGCCCATGCAGCAGAGTGGAACTGAGTTTACTCTTACCTCTCTGCAAGCAGCAGGTAGAGCCCTTCTAGAAATTGGCGTGGGCTACGAATGTCCTCCACCCTTCTCTCTGTCCCCTGGTAACGCACCAGCCACTGTTTCCCGGGCACAGTCCCCAGGCTGCTGCTACTGTCCGGACTGCCAAGGATCTGCAAATATAGTGTCTCTGCGCCCCCATTGCTTGTTTCTCTCTCAGCTTCAGCAGCAGTCACCTGAGGGTCTCCCCAGTGGCCGGCATGTAGTAGAGTCCAGGCATTCAGACAATTCCTACGTTTTCCATCCTAACTCTGCTCCCAGCACCTGCCTCCCCAGGCTGCTGGGAGTGGGAACCTGGGCAGCTCTGGTGCACCACGCACGGGACAAAGCTCAGGCAGTATTATTGGGCTGTTTCCCCAACCCCTCCCTGCCGACCCCTTGGACTTTTAATCCTGTAGCTTCCCTGCTGTTCTCCCTCAGAACCTTGGTGAGGTGAGCACTGAAGTCCCTTGCAATGTGGCTGTGGGATTTTGGGGAACACTAGTGCAGGCATTGGAGGAAACCCCAGAGCAGAGGAGTGGCAGCCTTAAATGCATTATGATCTTTTCCATTTTGGAAGCACTTGGACAAATGTGTCATCTGAATGTACAGCGCGGGGGCCAGCTGCCTGCGGGAAGTGGTGTGATTGTGCCTGGAGATGGATGGTAGGTAAGGGAAGGAGTTGCGTAACCATGGCTAACTTTGCACAGGCTCTGAGTGCAGATGGCTCACAGCATTGGGGAAACTCAGGGAGCACCACTGTTCAACCCCGAGTGCCGCAAGATTGGAGTCACAAGACAGCGTTATTTTGGCTAACACATTTGAATGTGCCTCCTCTGCATCAGACGCTGTGCTTCATCGCAATTTCACCACGTTTCTGTGAAATAATATTAGGACTTCTACTTATGGATAAGAAAATGAGGCCTAGAAAGGTTTCCTAACTTACATAAGGTACTAAATAATTAATTACTAAGCTTACGTAAGGTATTAAATAATGGGCTAGAACTTAGGGGCCGGCGCTGCGGTGTAGTGGGCATCTGTTCAAGTCTTGGCTGCTCCACTTCTGATCCAGCTCCCTGTTAATGTGCCTGGGTAAGCAGTGGAAGATGGCCCAAGTGCTTGGGCCCCTGCAACCCATTGGGAGACTGGAAGAAGCTCCTGGCTTCTGGCTTCAGTCTGGGCCCAGCCTTGGCCACTGAGCCATTTGAGAAGTAAACTAGCAGATGGAAGATTCTCTGTCTCTGTAATTGTCCCTTTCAAGTAAATAAATAGAAATCTTAGAAAAAAATAGAACTTGAACCAGGCCATTGGACTGTAGATTTTGATCACAGTGCTACTGTCCTGTCCAGTTCTGAGACCAAGGCCCAGGTAATCACACGCACTGCTGTGGCTTGTGGGAGTCTCAGTAGTTGCTAGCAACTCAGGAAGGTGGGTCTCCCCTTGGCCTATTGTGTTAGCTTTCTGTTATTTAAAATATCGAGAGGAGCAGTGTAGGAGGGAAGGTCTCTTTTGGCTTACAATTTGGGAGGTTTACTTTCCAAGACCTGGCATCCGACAAGGGGTGCATGGCAAGCCAGGAAGTGGAAAGACACAAGGTACACACTTTCCTTCTCCCCTCACTGTGGTCTGTCTCTATGAAGCTATCATGGTCTGATCGTGGGGTTCACCCTAGGAACATGATTCAATGCTGTCACTTCCCAAAGGCCCCACCTTTAAGCAGCATAATTGGATCGGCTTTTACTCTTAATCCATTAGCTGTTTTTTTTTTTTATTAAAGATTTATGTATTTGAAAGTCACAGTTACAGAGAAGGAGGGAGATGGAGAGAGATCGTCCATCTGCTGGTTCACTCCCCAGGTGACTGCAATACCCACGACTGGACCAGGCTGAAGCCAGCAACTGGGATCTTCTTCTGGGTCTCCTACGTGGGTATAGGGGCCCAAGCACTTGCTCCATCTTCTACTGCTTTCCCAGGCACATTAACAAGGGAGCTGGATCAGAAGTGGAGCAGCTGGACTTGAACCAGCGCCCATATGTGATGCCGGCGCTGCTGGTGGCAGCTTAACCAGCTATGCCACAGCACCGGCTGCTCTATGAACTCCTACAGGGGATTTGGGGCTTTAAGTGTCTGCATGAATTTGAGGCACCAAGTCCTGTTCAGACCATCTACCTGTCTTGTATACCTGAGGCACTAGGACATAGAAGGGCAGGGCCAGCAGCTTGGGCCCTTAGTCTGAGCAGGCTGCCCTGGGAAGCCAAGGGCCTGGGGTGCCCGTAATGTCCAGCTAGCAGGTCTTGCACTTGAATAGCACTCAGGCCATCTTCCTCACAGCCCAGGGTGTAATACAGCAGGTGAGTGGCCCTAGCATCTGAGCGACTCCTTTTCTCCTAGAACTTTCTGTCCCCCTCTCACCTTGACTGCTACAGAAACTCACCCCACCACCCCGACTTCTCGAGAGCGCCGTTAGCTTGGCAAGACCAACTCAGACTTGACTTTGGCTGCTGTAGCTGCCTCATCTAGTTCCTCTGAGGCTGGGCGGCTTCTCTGGTCCACAGCTTGGCTATGATGCTGGAGGCACAGCCTTTGCGCTCTGTCTCTTTGATTGCCTGTTGTTTCTCCTCCCACTCATGACCTGGTCAGTTTCCCTAATTTTCTTTACCTCCTTTCTTTCTCTTTTATTTTCATGTGGACTCCCACTAAGCCCCCGCCCCCACCCACACGAGCCTCCCTTAATGCCCAGACCATTTAGTATTCCTGTAGTGTCTGCTTCCTTTTCTGTCTTTTCCTCATTCTAGTGACTGTTTGCCTTTGTCTCTTGATGTCTTAGTTCACCTGTACAGCAAGATGGCTTGTCTGCTGTCCACGCCTCCCATCATCAACTCTGGTGACGGTGAGAGGAGAGGGCCTTAGAATTCTCTGGGGTCACTAACCCAGAGAAAGAACAGAGGAAACCAGATTTAAAAAATGAAACAGCTAACGCTGACGTGGCATCTACTGTGTGCCAGCCCCAAGTCTTAGTCCTTAAGTATGTTATCTTGGTCAGTCTAAATAACCGCTCAGCAGTGGATATTATGATCCCTGTTTTGCAGATGAAGAAATCCGGGCACAGAGAGGTTAAGTAACTTGCCCAAGGTCACACAGATGGTGAGTGGCTGAGTTAGAATCCAAGCTTATGCTCTTTCAGATCAGCTGCCTTAGCTGATGGCTAACAAGCGAGAGATAAACCACCCAGGCAGTTGCACGCACTCATGGGGAAACACACACAGCCCTCCTTCTCCTTCATTCTCCCTCTCTGTCTTTCTCCCTGTTCATCCCTGCAGAGGGGGCTTCACATCAAATCCTGCTGTGATCCTGAGAACCTTTTCCTGTTCCGCCACCCTAGAGAGAAAGCAGTTCACATTTTTTGGCATAGGCATCTGATCCTGATTTGCAATCTCAGGGTAGGCAGGGCCCTGAGGCTGCACGCCGGCCAGGGAAGCGATGCAAACATGGCCGCACACCCTCAGCTTCTGCAGAGAACTACATCTCCCAGAGTGCAGCAGGGGAAGTTGGTCTGAACTGGCTCTGAAACAGCCTCCCCTGCTTTCTGGCAGCCCCACCAGCTTCCAGAGGCTTTTGCAAGTGAGGCAGGTGCGGTGTCCAGTTTGGGAGCTGGGCTAAGGGGACCAAGGTCCCTGTCCCCCCCATATACCTCCCCGTACTCCTCTGCACAATTCCTCAGCCTCTTTTCAGAAGCGTGGTGGTGCTGTTTTTCCTTCTTTAACTTGGTGCAGTGCTTGAAGAGTGGGAAAGCAATACCCAGCCTAAAATGATCAGTACAAATAATGGCCCTGGAGGAAAAAGTGTGGAGTCAGTGACTCAACTGAAGAAATGTTAGGTCAGGTTGTTTTGTTTCCCTGTTTCTCTTTTAGCATCACTTTCTTTTCCTTCCTTCTTCCCTACTCTCTCCTTAAAGCTTCACAGCGTCCCCTTCCTCTTGTCCCACCCCCCACCTCCCAGGTTGTCTGTTCTGCAGCCCACAGCACTGTCCCTATTGCTTTGAGTTCAGGACAGGTGAATTGCTTTGTAAAATACATGCAGAGGCTTCTGGCTGCGCAGCTCCCCTAAACACTGTCCGTGAGTGTTCGCCATCCGGGGCGGTGTGGTGGTTCTTTAAGAACCCAGTAGGTCAGTGTTTTTGGTCATTTGGGAGCCTGGATGAGCCCTTTAAATGAACATGGTCTGATCTCTGCGTGACTTGACAAAATAGAACATCCTCCTTTGTGGGCACTCTCCTTCTGCTCTCCATCTGTTTGAACATTTGCCTGCCAGCCCAGGAACAGGCAGGACCGCAGGCCACAGCGCTAGCCGGAAGGAACAGCACAGGCTCTGAGCAGAGAAGGGGCTTGTGTGGAGTGGCACGGTGTCAGCACCGTGGCTCTGTGTGCTGTGTGGAGGGTCACCTCTGCTGCAGGGCCAGCAAAGCCTCTCAGCCCTTTCAAGGTCATTGCTTCTATGCCCACGGCCCAGGGTTTATAAAAAACCAGCAATGTGAAGGAGAGCCATTTGTTGACCTAAATTCTACTTCAGTTTCAGATTTCAGAGCATTTTGGATTTCAGGTTTTCAAGATTAGGTAGGCTTCACTGATAAAAACCCATGCAAATATTCCCAAATCAAGAAAAAAAAAAACTCAAAACACTCTGATCCTAGACATTTTGGGTAAGGGATATGCAATCTGTACTCTCATCTTTGTCCTTTTTATTTGGATGAGAGGGACTAGGAGAGGGAGAAGTGATGGAGTCTATGTTTTTGATGGCTTGAAAGAATGTTCTTTGTTATTTCAACCCAGATGATTGAATTAAAATTTGGGTGGGGTGTCTTGGTCTACTTTTCTGCCTAAATAAAGTGAATGTGAGAAAATTTGATTCTTTTTAGTCCAAAAGCAATTTTCACTGTATGCGGATTTGTTCCATTTTATAACCTCTGGATGTTCTAAGATTTTGTCCTCAAAATTTGATAATACGCTCTCTTATAAGTTTCCATCTTACAAACGGGGTCTCAAGGGAGGTGACGCTGTGGTTTTATATTCCGAGTCTGCGGGAGTTGGGAGCAAATTGAGATGGGAAAAGTGAAGTGGCAAGGAAATTGAGAGCTGGTGTTTAGTGATGAGTGCTTTGGATTCGGTGAGGAGGAAGTTGGCTCTGCTCGTGACTTTGGACAAGTCATTTAATGTCTCTGAATCTCAGTTTAATAATTTTTTTAAAGAGTTATTTTGCTTATTCAAAAGGCAGAGTTAGAGAGAGAGACAGAGAGAGATGGAGACAGAGAGACATCATTCATCCGCTGGTTTACTCCCCAAATGGCCGTAACAGCCAGGGACTGAGCCAGTCCAAAGCCAGGAGCCAGGAACTCCATCTGGGTCTCCCACATGGGTGCAGGGACCCAAGCACTTAGACCATCTTCCCCTGCTTTTCCCAGGTACATTAGTAGGGAGCTGGATTGGAAGTGGAACAACCAGGACTTGAACTGACACCCATATGGGATACCAGTGTTGCAGGCAGCAGCTTTACCTACTATGCCACAGCGCTGGCCCCAATAATCTTTTTTTTTTTTTTTAGATTTATTTATTTATTTGAAAGAGTTACACAGAGAGAGAGAAGGAGAGGCAGAGAGAGAGAGAGAGAGAGAGAGAGAGGTATTCCATCCGCTGTTTCATTCCCTAGTTGGCCACAGTGGCCAGAGCTGAGCCAATCTGAAGCCAGGAGCCAGAAGCTTCTTCTGGGTCTCCCATATGGGTGCAGGGGCCCAAGGACTTGGGTCATCTTCCACTGCTTTCCCAGGCCACAGTAGAGAGCTGGATTGGAAATGGAGCAGCAGAGACTCGAACCGGCGGCCTTATGGGATGCCAGCATTGCAGGCAACAGCTTAACCTGGTACACCACAGTGCTGGCCCCCCAATAATCTTTTAAATGAGGGAAAATAAGATCTACCTCACAGGGTTCCTGTGAGTATCCAAGGAGGTAATGATTTGCAGACAGGTTGTAAGCTATGGAGTCCTGGACAAGTGGGAGGTGTCACTATTACTGCTCCTGCTGTTAAGCCAGACCCTTGAGTGTTGTATCAGCTGGTAGTATTGTTGAGTTCATCTTCTTCATTCTTTTCCATTGCTGGGTTTTTCTGTGACCCAAGGGCTAGATTGGGGGTGGGGGGATGGAGGGAAATGAGAAGGGGTCTGTGTGGAAAGAGGCACCAGAAGACAATGTTCTTGCTTTTGCCCTGTGGCTTTTTTTCTGAGCTTTCGTTTCCTTACCTGAAAAAAAGGAGCTGCAGCAATCAGAGCCCGTTTCACCTCAACCTTTTGGGATCTGAAAAGCACAGGCAGGAAGGAATTAATATCCTTACCCCATCAGCTTGCTGGAGGAGCTGGTGGGAGGGGAAGACGATAGGAGGGTGGTACTGAGGCGTGCTTGGGTCTGTTTTTCCTTAGGTGTTCTCTCTGGTTGGGAGATATATCTCTGAGATCTCTTAATTTCCATGGTAGGAAGATCAGGGGCTCAACAGAGCAAAACCTGGTTTCCTTGCTGCTGTTGCTGTTGCGTGCATGCCGGCCTTAGCACTGGCAAATGCACAGGGAAGCCGTGCACCCCCGTGACTGAAGGAAAATCCTTGCACTTCCTCAAACGTGAGCAGCCGTCCCCCTCTTCCCTGGAGGGCTGGGGGTTCTCGGAACCCTTTCCTCCCGGGTTGCCTGAGTCAAGTGGGCCAGAGAGGAAGCTGTAGGCACTGCAAGCCGAGGAGCTTGTCCCTGCTGGGCAGGAAACCTAGAGTGATGAATGGGGCTGGATGAAGTCATCCTGCTCCTCCAATCAGGCTGCTCGGAGCGAGCCAGGGGCCTCTGCAGATCAGGCAGGCTGCCGCTCCTCTCAGGTACCTTTAGACAGAGGCTGCGAGTCTCTGGGAGTGGAGTGGGAGGGCGTGAACCGCCCCGCTCCCGGCTCCTGGGTAGGCCTCAGTCAGTCTGAATGTTATTGCAAGGTGAGTGGCTTCGCCGGGCGAATTCCTCTCCCTCTGCATTCTCCACTTGGCCGCCGCCGTGCTGGGCTCCGGCGCCTCCTCGCCCAGCACCTCCCTGCTTCCGTCTGAGTACCTGGAGGTCCTCACACCTGCTCCCACCAGCCCTCAGCCGCTTCCCTCGCTGCTGCCCCCAGCTCTCGCTCAGCACCCAGCAGCTGGCCTCCGCCCACAGGCTCCCCTCTTCCCCCACCCCGACCGTGGGTACCAGTTGGCCAGTGATGGGAGGGCAGGGCCTCCTTCGCAGGGCCCTGTCCCCAGCAGGGGGAGCCTGCTGCGACCCACACTTGCTTCCTGGGAAGTGGTACCAGACAAGGGGGAGACGCCCCCTGACTCAGCCTAATGGGCTTCTGTGGGAACACAGGCAGCCCCCGCCCCCAGCACCCCGGGCTGCGCTGGGCACCCCGAGGCTCTTCTCCCCAGAGGAGAAGGAGGTCTGTTCTGTAGCTCGGCCGTCAGAGGGGTGGTTCGTGCTCTCTGGGTGGACGTTTGTGACTCTTGCTTTTCTCTCTGGGTGGTGCCGCTCCGTAGGCCAAGCAGAGACCATGGAGCCGGCTGATATGGCGACAGTAAAGGTAGGATGGAAATGCTGCCGGCCGCACTGTGCGTAAGTGGCTTCGCTTGCCAAGTTCTGCCTTTGGTTCACTTTTCTCCCCCTCCTCGCCCTCAGCCACCGCTCCTGGGCTTCCAGGGGCTGGGTCAGAGAGGAGGGAAATGCCCGGAGCATCGAGACCTTGGAGAGGGGAGGAGGAGGAGCCCGGCCCTGCGGCGCTCACCCCCGCCCCTTCGCCTGGGGTCTGCGCGGGCGGGGCCGGGCCGGGCGGGGCGGAGGTGGCTGTAGCTCTCCCAAGGACTCACTTCGGTGTCGTCTTTTTCTGTAGCTTGGCCTTGTTTTTTGTTGACCTTTATTCTGTGTCTCGGTAGCCACCCCTCTCCTCTGCCCTCCGTCTCCACCCCACTCCGCCTCTGCCCTGCACGATGGTGCTGTCTGGATCCATTGTTGCCATCGCCACACGTGTCACCACCTATCCTGGGCTTCTCTGCCCCTCTGCCTGTTGTATAAGGAGTGGGTGGGGCCCCGGGGGCGTGGCGCTGGACAGTGTTAAAGCAGAGACGGTCTCATCCTGCAGCAAATGTTGGCCTGGGATTGGTGAGAAGTTCGTGTCTGAGTGGCAGATGCTGCCGCTGTCCCCTCCCACCGCTCTTCGGATGCCCCAATGGCAAGGCGGAGCTGGGTACCTCGGGGGATGGTGCCTGGATGCTGGGGTGTGTGAATCCTGCGGGCACGCTAGAGGGCGTTCCTGAGGTAGCTTTCTGCTCTCTCCTGGATACTGCTTGCAGTTTGCAATTTGTTTTTCTGTGTGTTTTTCCAAACAAGGAGGTTGAGCTATTGGGAGTGGATGGAGGCTCAGGCTGTGTCACCCCAGCCCCAGCCCCTGTGTGCAGGCAGAGACCTGTAGTCATTCCAGAAATATCTCAGCTCTTGTTTGGGAGCCTTGTTTCCTGAGCAGATGGCAGGGTCTCCTTTCTCCCAGAGGTGGAAGATTGGACCAGGCTCAGACTTCTGGAGCAGGTTGGGTGCCCTGTGCTGCTGTGGATGGGAGAATGAGATAGGGGTCCCAGGAGCAAGGGTACTGCGGACAGTAATGTGGATTAGTGGTCAGGACTGGGCTCCGGGAGTCGCAGAACTGGGGGGTAAGCTCCTTTATCCCACCCCCAAGTGCTCTGTGATCAGAACTTCTGGGCTTTCATCTCCTCATCTGCAAAAAAGGTGAAATTACATGTGTCTGTTGTTTTAACCAGATTGGATTTGTCAGATAATTGGGTTTCTTTGAAGGAAGGCGCACAAGTTTCTTTGAAGGAGGGAGAGCACACGTAAATGCGCACAGATCTCCCTGGACACCTTGCCTCTTCGTCTCACCTTTCCCTCTCTTTTCCCTTCTTCCACAAACACCTGCATACCCACCTAGAAGATGGGATGGTGCAAGGTGCAGTGACCCCTTGACCGAGTGAGGTGGCAGCCATGGGAACAGGCGACTGCAACTGTTTGGATCCCAAAACAATTTGCTGCAAGCGGTTTGCTCTGGGGCTGGAATGCTGCTGTCTGTGATGTTTGCCATGCCAGGGCCTTGCAGACCTGCTAGTAGACTAGCTCTTGAAGTTGTAAGTGGTTTGTTCTCCGCCAGGCTCTCAGGGAGTGGTGGTGGTGAGTGCTATGGGAAAGGTGTGGGTTAGGGGAACCGGGAAGTTATTCTGTGGTTAGTTTGAGAGCTGTGTTTATGCCTGCATTTGCATATGAAGTCAGAAACAGACACAGCCTCACTTTGCTTCCCGATTTGCCATCTCTTAATCCAGACTGCAGATTATCTAATCTGGTGTGGAATCTGACCTTGGGGCTGGGTCATTCCTGAGGTTAGCTTGGCTCCCAGGATCTTGTTAAGAGTGAATCTTAGTGGCTGGCGCCACGGCTCACTAGGCTAATCCTCCGCCTTGCGGCGCCTGGCACACCGGGTTCTAGTCCCGGTCGGGGTGCCGGATTCTGTCCCGGTTGCCCCTCTTCCAGACCAGCTCTCTGCTGTGGCCAGGGACTGCAGTGGAGGATGGCCCAAGTCCTTGGGCCCTGCACCTGCTTGGGAGACCAGGAGAAGCACCTGGCTCCTGGCTTCTGATCAGTGCAGTGCGCTGGCCGCAGCGGCCATTGGGGGGCCTTTCTCTCTGTCTCTCTCACTCACTGTCCACTCTGCCTGTCAAAAAAAAAAAAAACAAAACAAAACAAAACCAAAAAAGTGAATCTGATTTGCTACAGCTTTAGATGCCTCTATGCTATGATTCTTTGTCTTTAACTTTCTCTAATCCATTAGAAGGAATTTAGTGCCATCATTTTTAATCTGGGCCTGTGAACCATCAAGGGTCCTGGATAGACACTGGAGAGGATCCGTGAGCTTCTTCTCTTTGAAGGCAGACTTTTCGCTCTGCATTTTTCTGGGGCGACTACTCTGGCTGTCATCAACTCTCCAGAAAACTTATAACTGTTAATTTAAGGACCTTTAACTGAGCAAGATGCCCCCATAAAAAGCCTGTTTGCATAGCCCAGGTACAAAGAGAATCTGTGTGTTATGGCTAATGTACCAAGTCCCTGGTGATATGGAAAAGCAACTGAACCATTGAGTAAAAAATTCATATTGTGACTCTGGTAAGTCATTTACATGATTCGGATATCATACTTTAAATATCTGACCACATGTAAATACATCCACCTTATTTTTTTTCCTCTTTTATTTCTGAGATAGTACTCCCAAATTCCTCTTGATTCCAGTGTACTAGATTAAATTACCCCAGACTGAAGTAGCTTTGGGTAGAGGTATGATCGGTCTTGATGACAGCAGTCCCTGTGTTTAGTTCCTGGAGAAGGGCTTTTAGCTGTGTGGCTTTATTTCCCGGAATTGCGTTTTGAGGCTTTACTGTTACATATCCCAGGCACTCCCCAACCTCCTTCTTAAGGCTGTTATCTTCAGACTGGAGCTATCTGATGTTCTAAGCCCATGTTAAGATACATGGATGATAAATTGTGTGCTGAGAGTTTCTATCTCAATCTTGAACGAAGAGGCTGGCAAGCACTTATTTTAATTAATTAAATTGCCAATTTAATTAATTAAATGGATTAATTCATTCATTCAACGAATGTTTTGTTGCATGCTGAGTTTATGCCAGTGGATAGTTCAGGATGCAGGTTCCAGAGCTGGATAACACACAATGGCTGTGAGCAGGTGTGCTTGGGTTCTTGGGGGAGGCAGATGAGTAAACAAATTCTAGCAGTGCCAGGTAATAGGGTCATCATAGAAATGCAAGTCACCAGAGATGCACAAAAGAATTATTTGACTGGGCAGGCCATGAAGGGCTTTGTGGAGGAAGTGACATTTGATCTGAGACCCGAGGCGTGGGTGGGAGTTCAACAGGTGGACAAGAGAGAAGTGACCTAGCTATGATTCTGAACGAGACGTGTAGATTCAAATACTGGCTCTGTCACTTTCTGGCTCTGTGAACTTGAGCGAATGATCTGACCTCTCCTGATCTCAGCTTCCCCTTCTGATGAGGAAAGACACTATTGACACGCAGAGTCGTGGAGAGCATTACTTAGGTTAAGTGCCAAACGTGCCGTGTTGTTCACCGAGCAGTAACTAGCTGCGGTGGCCAGGTCTGCTGGACAGGAGATGGGGACAGCAGGAGTGTGGTAGAGTTGGGGTCACAGTGAGTAGCTTGGTGTGACTGGTACTCAGGTGCATGTGGACCACAGGAGGCAGGAGAAGAAACTAGATGCGTAGCTGGGAACGGAAAACCCTTGCATGGGACTCCGACTGGGTCGATTCTGGGGAGCAGTTGAAGGGCTTTGTGACGTCATTCCATTTCTGATGGGGTAACTTGGTCGTTGGTGATCCCATTTTTTGAGATAGGTACAGAAGGTCAGATCTAGAAGGAGATGTATAGGGACAAGGAAGAACTTCATTTACTCATTGCTGGTAGGTGAATTAGTTTAGGAACAGTTGAACATTTGTGTCTGAGATTAGGGGAGTGTTAGTAGAACTATTAGCACTATTATAGATGCTCCTTGACTTCTGATGGGTCTGTCTTGATAAACCCATCATAAGTGGAAAATGCATGTAGTACATATGACCTACCGAAGTCCAGTCTTAGCAACCCAACATGCTGTACCATGTTGATGTTTTCCCCTTGAGTGAATGGGAGTTGCTGGGACACTTGCATCTCTTATAAAAACTGCCTAGGTTCAATCTTGGTTCCACTCCTGATTCTAGCTCTCTGCTAATGGGCACACTGGGAGGCAGTAGGTGGTGGCCCAAGTACTTGGGTCCTTGCCATGCATGTGGGAGGCCTGGATTAGTTCCTGGCTCCTGGCTTAGGCCTGGACCAGCCCCAGCTGGTGTGGGCATTTGGGGAGTGAACCAGCAGATAGAAGATCTCCATCTGTGTTCCTTTCAATAAATTAATGAGTTTTTTTTTTAAGTTTGTTTTTTTAAATACTGTGAGTCGATGATGACCTAGCAACAAGGGCTGGTTGCCTGGGGAGCTCGTCTGATTTCCACTTCACAGCAGCTGAGATGCAGTGTCTCCTGCTTGTGGACTGTTAGAGATCGTAGAACTGAGAAAGTTGCTTTCATAAGGAGTCTAGGCTTCTTTATATTAAAAATTTCATGTTTTTTAAAAAAGATTTATTTATTTATTGAAAGGCAGAGTTACAGAGAGAGAGGTTTTCCATCCTCTGGTTCACTCCCCAAATGGCTGCAACAGCAGGAATGGCCAGACCAAAGACAGGAGCCAGGAACTTCTTCTGGATCTCCCATGCAGGTGCAGGGGCCCAAGGACTTGGGCCATCTTCCAATGCTTTCCCAGGCCACAGCAGAGAGCTGGATTGGAAGTGGAGCAGCCAGGACCCTAACTGGCTCCCATATGGGATGCTGGTCCTGCAGGCCACAGCTTTAACTCGCTGAGCCACAGCGCTGGCCCCTAAAAATATTTTGAACACAAAATTTAAAAGGATATGCTATAAAATTAAAAAGCTCAACGTATTTGACCTTCTAAAGCTTAACATATTGTCCTAATTTTTCCCAATTCACTGGAACCATGTAAGAGCTTCCTGGTGCCCACTGGTGTCAGGATGCCCCTGGATTGTCAAAGGGGCCTAGTGACTTCTCATGGAAGGGCACAGATGGATTTACAGAGTAGTGCTGGAAGCCAACTCTGGTTTACTCATGATATGTAACTTCAAAAAGTCAGTGGCAAAATTAAATGAAAGGATATTTACTTTGTTGGAAATTTTTTTTGAAATTTATGCTTAGTGTTTCCACAATACATATTTTCCATGAGATTTTCTGATGAAAAAAATCTGCATGGGTTTCAGAGCATTTTTGTACCAAGATAAACATATTATGCTGTCTCACGTCTGTTATGGAGTTAAGAGAATGTAGTGGTATCAGGGCTTGGTACACCATCAAGCATTTTTTACCCCCAGCCTGAAGACACTGATCAGAAAATACCCTGATGGTAGAAAAGGAAACCTTTTAAAATGCAGCCGATTAGATGCAGTCTGTGCCATCGAAATAAACCTGTGTTTATTGGCAGCGATAGCAGCAGTATGTTCTGAAGGCGCTATTTCTGGACACCTGTCATGCAAATAGAAAGTTCTTGTCTCCGTAAAAGATGATGACAAATTAGATCCTTTTTCTGGCCAGCTCTTGCATTAAGACCAGACTAATCAAGAAATAATGATAGCAGACATATTTAGTGTAGGTTAGCTGAGAATATTCAACATTACAAGTGGACTGATTTTAAAAATGGCATAACAGTTACCAACTTGCATTCATTTTGGAAAATAGATGTAAAATGCACCCTCCCCCTTTTTAAAAGATTTATTTATTTATTTGAATGTCAGATTACGGCATGAGAGATAGAGACACAGAGAGGAGAGTCTGCACCCACTGGTTCGCTCCCCAAATGGCCCCAATGACCAGGGCTAGGCCAGGCTGAAGTGTGGAGCCAGGAGCCTGATACAAGTTTCCTACATGGGTGCAGAGGCCTAAGCACTTGGGCCATCCTCCACTACTTTCCCAGGTGCATTAGCAGGGAGCTGGATTGGAAGTAGAGCATCCAGGACTCGAACTGGCTCCCATATGGGGTGCTGGCACTGGAGACCACGGCTTTACCTGCTGCGCCACAGCACTGGCCCCGATATGCCCCTTTATTACAGGACTAATTGCATTATACTTTGTTATTTGATTATTTCACACCCATGTCTTATATTTCTTATTAGTTTTTCAGCTTCTAGAGATGAGAAAGACAACATATTTTCCTATGAACTAAGGTTTTCCTGGGTCATGAATGTAATAGGTATAACAATTGACTGGCCCACCAGAAGTGTCATCGCATGTGTAAGATACAAAAATAGTACTAGTGGGGTCGGCATTCCATATGGTTCGTGTCCCAGTTGCTCTACCTCTGATCCAGCCTCCTGCAGATGTGCCTGGGAAAGCAGCAAATGATGGCCCAAGTACTTGGATCCCTGCACCCATGTGGGAGACCTGGATGAAGGTCCTGGCTCCTGCAGTTGGCCTGGCCCAGCCCGGCTGTTGTGACCACTTGGGGAGTGTCTTTGGCTCTCCCCCTTTCAGTAACTCTGCCTTTCAAATAAATAGATAACTTATCTTAGAAAAATAGTACCAACAAAATGAAAAAAAGTGGACACTTTGCTTACATAAAGGAGAAAGGGTAGATGAGGCTGCATGGGAATTAAGCTTTGGTCCTCGTGGTGTTGTGGTGGCTCCATGGCGGCTCCATGGCCACTGGCTGGAGAGGCTCGTAGACTCTCGGTTACGATGAACAGAGAACTTACTTGCAGTATGGCCCCAGCTGCCACTGACTCCTCCCAACAACCAGAGGCTTGTTCTAATCCCTACCTTTTTTCTAGAGGAAGGAGCTGGGGCTCAGGGGCAGCAAGTAATTCACTCAGGGTCACACAGCTGTGAAGTCTGGACTTGAACCTGAGTCTGATACCAGTATCTCCATCAACCACAACACACACCTCCGGGACTGGCGTCCAGCCGGGGTCAGTTCTGAATGCGGTTTCTCCAGGTTTGTCCTATCAGCAAGTGATTTATCTGCCAACAATAGATGCTTGTCATGCCCTTGGCCAGGAGATGTGGCCACTGTGCAGTAACAATTCATCCTCCACCCCGCATCCCCGACCCCACAGTAATACTTAGTTGAAAAGGAGAAATCCCCATTTTGGGGGAGGAGAGCCAGAGGCAGCTGGCCGTGGGTGGATGGTCCCCCACCCTGAGAGAGCCTGAGCTTATAAGCACCCTCCTGAGTCCCTACCACCATCAGTCACCCTGAATTTCTCCTGCGAATAAACCAGGGAGGACCGGGGAGGGTAATTAGAAATCTGCCGTGTTGCTCCCATCTGGCAGGAGACACGTTTCCTTTGCTCTGCATGCAATTAGAACAATGAGTGGAGTCAGCAGCTTGCCCTCTCCTGGCTGCTGGGGCCTTTCTGGGGTGTGTGTATCTTTCTGACAGTGGGGCTCTCACCTCCTAGGGGCTGCCCTTCTGTCTAGCAGCAGAAAAGTTCTTGTTCACAGGGACATTCAATGAACAGGTCCTGCAGTTAAACCAGCCCGGAGTCAGGCGGTCTCACACGCAGGAAAGCCACGGCGGTGATGTTGGAGGCAAAGGTGGTGTGGGAAGTGGGGGCGTCCCCTTCGCAATTTCCAGTCCCAGACAGAGCAAGTGCTAAGGAAACAGGTCCGTGGGTGTTCTGAGCCATGTGCGCAGGGGCAGGGAGAGCTTAGCTTTGTCCTAGACTGAGTGCAGGAGATACTTCGTGTTTATGTCCTGGCTAAGAGGGAAGTTCCCAGTTTGGAGCAAGATGAGGGGCTGGTGCCGCCCCAACTGTGTGCTCCTGATTTTACCAAGTAGAGTTGCCACTCTGTGTGTCAGGTAATTGATTCCTGGGGCCCCTGCAAATGTCAAAATCCATGGATGATCATGTTCTTTATGTAAGATGGTGTGGCGGTTGCCTGTAACTTAGGCACATCCTCTCATACATTGAAAAATTGTTTTAGGGGCCAGTGCTGGTGGCGCAGTGGGTTGAGCTGCCCCTTAGGCTCCGGCATCCTGTATCGGAGTGCAGGTTTGAGTCTCAGCTGCTCAGCTTCCAATCCAGCTCCCTGATGATGTACCTGGGGAAGCAGCTGAAGATGGCCCAAATGCTGGGACCCCTTTCAGCCATGTGGGAGACCAGGATGAAGTTCCTGGTTCCTGGCTTTGGGGCCATTTGGGGAGTGAACCAGTGGATGGAAGATCTCCACCATACCCACCCCCTGCTCCAACTCAGCCTTTCAAATACAATGAATAAATCTTTTGAAATTATGTTGTTTCAAAAAAATTAATTAAAACAGAGACAGACTCACAGAGAGGGAACTCCCATTGGCTGGTTCACTTCCCAGATGGCCTGCAACAAAAGCTGAGAGCCAGGAATTCAGTCCAGGTCTTCTGCAGTGGCAGGAACCTGACAACCTGAGCCATCACCATTGCCTCCCAGGGCCTGTGCCAGCAGGGAGCTGGAATCAGGAGCAGAGTCCAGGAACTCTGAGGCAGGACTTGGGCACCTTAGTGTTTAGGTGCTTATACCTAATATAGGGGGCCGGCGCTGTGGTGTAGTAGGCTAAGCTGCTGCCTGCAGCACCGGCATCCCTTGTGGTCCTCGGTTCAAGACCTGGCTGTTCCACTTTGGATCCAGCTCTCTGCTAATGCACCTGGGAGGTCAGCAGAAGATGGCCCTAGTCCCTGGGCCCGTACACCCAGTGGAAGACCCAAATAGCGCTCCTGGCTCCTGACTTCAGCCTGGCCCAGCCCCAGCTGTTGCGGCCATTTGGGGAATAAACCAGTGGATGGAAGACCTCTCTTTCTCTGTAACTCTGCCTTTCAAATAAATAAGTAAATACCTAATGCAGTGTAAATGCTCTTCAGAAGTTGTAATTTTTTAATATTTTTGATCCAGTTAGTCAAGCCCACAGATGGGGGGTTCACAGGTCCCGTGTGCCAGCTGCACCACATTGTCTAAGGCAAGAGCTGGCTCGGCATAGAAGGAAGCAAACCAGAGCTCCTGGAACGAGTGTCTGCTTTTGTCTGATACCTCAGCAGGCAGCTGTGTGCCCTGCAGGACATTACAGATGTGCGACCACTTTAAATCCTAGAGTGCCCAGATGTGTACCCTGTGTCTGGAAACCCTGTTGCCTCTGTCTTGTCCTCAGCCCTCTCCTGGGGGCAGGAGGAGGCTGACTAGAGTGTGACTTGGCCCATTCTGTCATTGCCCGAAGGAACATTCTGGATTAGCAGATTGTTACGGAATTAAGGAATGGTCAAGGCTAGAGGAGGTGAATCTGTCTCCCCCCCTCCCCCAGCCCCACTCCCCAGAAGCAGAGGAGGCATTCTTGAAACAACCTCTGCCAGCACTGTGGCCGGGCACTGCCCCTTGCTCGGCCCATGTCACTGGGATGGGAGGGGTAGCTGAAGGACATGGGTGTGCAAGAGGGTAGAAGGGAGGGGAGGGCTGTCACGGGAGGCTCCCAGCTGGGAGCTGACACAGATGAACAGGCCAGAAGGCAAGGCCAATGCCTGCAGCCCACACTGTCACCTCAGAGCCAGTGACTAATAGTGGCAGAGGGTGAGGAGAGGCGCCTGCCCAGGGAGGGAGGGAACAGGGAAGCGCTGGGGAGCACCTGATCGGTGCAGCTCTGGCCATCTGCCGGTCCCTTCACACTGGCTCTATTGACTGCAATTGGGAGTTTGGAAGAGGCTCCTGGCTAGAGGAGGAGGGAGGCTTGTTGCTGAAATGGTGTGTTTGGGAGGCTGCGCCTTCCCCCGCTGCGCCTCTCTTGCTAGCTTCCTGACCTCCAAAAGGCTCCTTAAATATAACACTCTCAGCGCCTGATGCCTCCCCTGCCTGAGCTGGGAGCTTTGATTCCCCAGCGTGTGACTGCAGCACTGCTCTGCCCCAGTTTTGCCAGCAACTAGAGGCATGCAGTAATGCCCTGTTACTGCAGCTCCCCTCTGCTCCAGAGATGGGCGACGGACTTGAGATAGAGGGAGAGCCTCCAACCCTGCCGTCTATTTTCTGCTCCAGATAAGGAGTCAGAGGCTTGGAGTGACTTCCGCAAGGTCACCAGGAGGCCCGAGCTCCTACCCTCACCCTTAGGGAGATGGAGTCAGGAAGGCTGAGTTTCCCTTGGGCTCTGCCACAGCTCAACGGAAGCCTTAGATGTTAGCTGACATTGCGGTTCATAGCTGGAGGATTTCCCGTGGCCTGGGGGCCTTGGGCGTCTGCAGGCAAGGTCACCAGCAGCAGGCTCTGGTTAAATGGTGACCTCTCTCCTCTTCCAGTCCCTAATTCTGAATGGAGCAAGAAACACATATGTGGGCCCTGGTTCGAGACCCAGCTGCTCCACTTCCCATCCAGCTCTCTGCTTCTGTGCAGAAAGCAGTGGAAGATGACCCAGTTTCTTGGGCCCCTACACCTGTGTGGAAGACCCCAGAAGAAGTTCCTGGCTCCTGACTTTGGCCTGGCCCAGCCCCAGCCATTGCGGCCATTTGGGGAGTGAACTAGTGGATAGAAGATCAATCTCTCTCTGGAACTCTGACTTTCAAATAAACTAAAAGAAAAAAAAAATCTTAAAAAAGAAACACACATAGTGTCTTTATTGGATCAGGGAAGGAATGACACCAGGGTGGGTGAGAAGGCTCAAGGAGACCGGGAGAAAGTTAAAGCATCTGAAATCAAAAAGGACTTTTCCTACCTTCATTCCAAACCCAGGAAAGGTTGGAAGAAACCATTGTGGCAAGAGGCTTAGCATAATACAAATCAAGTTTATGATAAAGCAGTATCACTAAATCTGGAGACACTTTTGTGTGTGTGTGTGTGAATTTAGATTTGTTAAACACAGGTAACAGAAAACATTGTCGTGGTCAGACCCTCCAGCCCCCACCAAATGTGTTCACAACACCCAAGGAAGGTGGGTGTTGTTTCTGATTACTCTGCTTATTTTAAAATTGTTTCATCAGTTATTGAGCACTTATAAGGTGATCAGCTTTCTGAGTGTTGAGTTTATCATTTCTTCCCTTTTTTATTTTGTGGATGTATGTATTTTATTTGTTCTTCGTGTATATATGGAATCATACTGTTCAGGCAGAATGACAGAGGCAGGGGAAAGGGATAGGCAGAGATATCCTCCATCCACTGGGTTCACTCCCCAGATGGCCAAAATCACCAAGGAGTGGGCCGGGCTGAAGCCAGGAGCCTGGAACTCTGTCTCAGTCTCCCACAGGGGTGGCCAGAGCCCAGGTACTTGCACCATCATCCACTGCCTTCCGGGGTGCATTAGCAGAGCAGCCTGGACTTGGACTGACTTGATAGTGGATGCTGGCGGCCCAAGCAGTGGCTTAACCTGCTGCACCACAGTGCCGGCTCCCTTTCCTTTGTCTAACGCTGTATTTCTGAAGTTCATCACCTCTTGCATGTGGCAGTAGGGTATACATTCTCCAATGTTCTATGCTGTTTCACTTTAAGGAAACACTGCAAGGTGTTTATCTTTTTTGTTAGCAGATATTTGATTATTTGCAGGTTTTCTGTTTTCTTTTGTTTGTGCTACTACACAGAGTACTGTGTGAAGATTCTGTGCAGGTCTTCTGTGATTAGCTGTCCTCACTTCTGTAGAGGTCAGGTGTTGGGGTGCAGTTGTTCAACCTTATTACATGATACCAAATAATTTTCTAGGTGGTCAAACCTGGATATGCTTCTTCTGGCTGCTGCTTCTTCCTCTTTTCTTTTTTTTTTTTTTTTTTTTTAAGATTTATTTATTTATTTGAAAGGCAGACTTACAGAGAGGCAGAGGTAGAGAAAGAGAGAGGTCGTCCATCCACCTGTTCACTCCCAGATTGCCACATCAGCCAGAACTGCACCGATCCAAAGCCAGGAGCCAGAAGTTTCTTCCACGTTTCCCACGTGGGTGCAGAGGCCAGGGATTTGGGCCATCTTCTACAGCTTTCCCAGGCCATAGCAGAGAGCTGGATCGGAAGTGGAGCAGCCGGGACTCAAACTGGCACCTCTACAGGTTGCTGGCACTGCAGGTGGCAGCTCTACCAGCTACACTGTCGCTCCCCATCTTCGTGGAGGAACGACACAGGACCCTGCGCTGTTCTTTTGTCTGCTCGGCCCTCCCCGGGTTTGCTGCTGGTTCTTCCCGGGTTGGCTACCATCCCTTCCACCTCCGTGGAAGGGCGGTTCCCCCTGCCACATTCCCCACTTCCGCGGGGGAGCGGCACACCGCCGGCCGGCTCTCTCGGGGGCTGCACAGGTGTTCCTTCAGATAGATGTTCCCCTTAGATGTTCCTGGTGCATGTTATCTCTCTCCTCCTTTATAGTCCTCTTCCACCAATCCCAACTCTGCTACCCACACGCCGAGTACGCTGCTCTCCTCCAATCAGGAGCAGCTCCTGCAGCTTGTCAAGTTGGTGAGAGGCAGCTGGGTAGAAGCTGTTGCCTCCTCTCCCAGCGCCATATTGTGGGAGAGCAGATGCATAGAATAAGTCTTAATTCCAGTAACTTAGTCTAGTCCGAGTTGCTCCCCACATACACCACAGCACCAGTCCCTCTGCTGGCTTCTTTCCAACACTTGATATTGTTTGACTTTTCAATTTCCATATCAAATAGGCCTGAAATGGCCTCTCACTGGAGTTCCAATTTGTATTTTCCTGAGTACTAAGAAAGTTGGGTATTTTTTAATATGTTTATTGATTGCTTCCTCTTCTGAAAGTGCTTGTTCAAATCATTTGCCTATTTTTCTAATTGTCTATCTTTTCCTTCTGGGTTTATAATATATTTTTTAATATTTTGTTTTCTTTTTTGTTGTGGGAATTTTTTTTAACTTTTATTTAATGAATATAAATTTCCAAAGTACAGCTTATGGATTACAATGGTTCCCCCCCCATAACTTCCCTCCCACCCGCAACCCTCCCCTTTCCCTCTCCCTCCCCCCTTCCATTCACATCAAGATTCATTTTCAATTCTCTTTATATACAGAAGATCAGTTTAGCATATATTAAGTAAAGATTTCAACAGTTTGCACCCTGTTGTGGGAATTTTTAATAAATTCTATAAACAATTCCTTTTTCAATTAATATATGGGGGAGCATCAAAAAGTTCACGAAAGGTGGGCATTATCTTTTCATTCCATTTTCCGTGAACTTTTTGAAGCCCCTTTGTAGGTTGCAAATATTTTCTCCCAGAAAGGTTTTGTTTCTTCTCTTTATGTAGAATGATCAGACATTCTTTTACTGTGATTACATGTAGCATTCCCTTATAGGTTAGTGTGAGCTTTGAGGGGATTCTCAGGCTGCAGGCAGTGAGGTGGTCGAGTTGTGATTATAATTTATCAGATCATTTTTTCTCGTTTGTTCAATGTCAAGGCTCAGGATGGGCATTTTCCATTCAAGCTGCTGTAGTTCCTTGTCTCAAGGTGTGGAGCCCAGCAGGGCCCTTTTATGAGAGCTTGTCTTTGTAAACCACTCACCATCAGTGGGCTTTTAAGTTAACTTCTGTGCCCTCTGCAAGGCCAGAAAAACCAAAACCCAGACTCATTGATTTCTGCCATCACTGCATTTTTGACCCCCCCCCTCTCTATATATATATATTTTTTACTTTTCTTGGTAGCCCATCAAGCATTGAAAAAAAAAACCTTGTGTTTTTGTTCTGCCTTGCTTACCCAGCATCTCTGACACCTTGTCAGATCAGAAGACTTTGGGATCTGGTCTTCTCTGAGTGGTGCTTCTCCTTCCTGAAACAGGACCGTGCAAGGGCAGCTGGTTTGCACAAAGTCCAGCAGAAGCAGGAGAATCCGTAGGTTCGTTCCGGGTGATGTGTCCATGTCCACAATGTCCTTACTGGTCAGGGAAATTTTCAGAACCATACAGACTGCTGTTCAGGGGAAGACCAAACAAGGAAAGTTCATAAATTGAGGACCATTGTAGGAGACCCTGATGAAGCTCCTGATTCCTGGCTTCATCTAGGCACAATCCTGGCCATTGTGGGAGTGAACCATCAGATTTCTGTCCCCCAACCCCCGCTGTAACTCTGCCTTTCAAATAAATGAAATAAATCTTAAAAGAAGAGCTGAGGGGACCTAGAAGCAGATGATTGTCATGCCGCTGCCTGCCCTCATCCCCTTCCCTTCATCCCAGCATCACACACTCCACTGAAGCCAGCCAACCCATCAGTAATAGAAGAGGCTGGTTGACTTAGTCTTTTTACCAATTGTCTGGATTCTCTTTATTTTAGGAGGATGTAAACTCTCATAAATCAGCATGTCTGATACATTTTTAATAAGCATATTTAGTGATTAAGAGAATGAGTTTTGGGGCTGGAGTTGTAGTGCAATGCCGACATCCCCTATGAGTGCCAATTTGAGTCCTGGCTACTCCACTTCTGACCCAGCCCTCTGCTGATGTGCCTTGGAGGTCAGCAGAAAATGCCCCAAGTACTTGGGCCCTTGCCACCCACATGAGAGACCCAGATAGAGTTCCAGGCTTCTGCCCTGGCTATTTGTGGCCATTTGGGGCATGAACCATTGGATGGAAAAATCTCTCTCTCTCTGTCTCTCTCTCTCTCTCTCTCCCCTTCCCTCTCTCCCTGTCACTCTGCCTTTCAAATAAATAAATAAATCTTTTTTTTTTAGCAACAACAAAAAAAAAGAATGGGTTTTGGAGTTGGGCCTGCTTGTGTTCAAACAAGAATTCCTCTCTATGTAATCTTTAGCTGAAAGATTATCTGTGAAGATGTGATCATTGTTGCTACATCATATGGATGTGAGGATTAAATGAGGTAACGGTATGTGGCATACTTAGCATGATAGCTGACATAAGAAGCCCTCAATACGTTCTTATTAATAACCATGAAGGGGTGTTAACTAAAAAGTAAACGCTGGCAAATTGTAACATTTAAAGCTTCGGCCCTGGCTTTCTGTGTTGTCTGTGCTTGCATCAGAAGGTGAGCTGGCATGAAAATGCTTACATCCACCCGAGTACAATCAGTGATGCTTGTCTAAGGCAGGGGGTGGGAAACCGCAGAATCTTTTGGTCTGGTTCTATCAAGGCAACCGCAGGTAGATTCGAAATTCAGTAAATGTATAGCAGGTGCATTTTCACATTGATAATTGTGTTTGTCCTGTGAATCATGCTATAAATACCCCAGATAGCCCTTGGCAGCACAAAAGGTCTGTACCCCAGGTCTAGGGGCTGACTCCCAGGACTTGGGAGTTCCACTGTGAGAATTCCCTAGACAGTAAGGAGCAACTCTGTGCATTTCTGGACTCCATTGTGCCCCCTTCTGTACCTGTGCAGTATGACCTGGGGACAGATTCAAGCAGCTTTAAAGGCATAACTGGGGAAACGCTGGCATGTGTGTGGCCTGGGACTCTGGATAGAGCTTTGGGAGGACTTCTCAGAAAGCTCCAGCCACCTTAAGGAGTGTTTCCCCGGACCATTTGGACATTGGCACAAGTGACTGCCTCATTTCTGGTGGGCTTGAATCAGGTCACTCCAATTCAACACTTGCTTGTAGTACCCCTACTGCGGGCAAGCCTACAGGGGCGGTGCCGAGCTGACTGGGGAACTGAGCGAGCCTCCGTGCCTTCACGGAGCTCGTCCTTTAGAAGGCGGAAGGCAGCGGATGAGCTGGAACAGGTTCAGAGCACCGCCCGCCCGCCCGAGAGACTCAAGTATAGACGGAGCGGTACAGTGCAGGGATGTCTCTGGGTTGTTTTGGAGCCAGTTTTACTGTAAATGCTTATCATGGTTCAGTTGAAGGTTGCTATTTCATAATTAATCTCCTCTTTGTTCTCACCCATCCGCGGCGTTGCTGACCCACATAGTACCGCAGGGAGGGACAAAAGGACCCACGGGGTGCTTGGTGCTGGGACCTCAGGGCCAGGGCCCCGGGGATGTGATTTAGGACAGCCACTTCTCCCCTTTGAGTGATGCGTGTGCTCGCGTTGAAGTTGAAAATCCCAGTGCTCTCTCCCCTGGTGCTCTTGTAGTATCTCATTCTCCTGGCAGCCCGGTACTGGTGGATAATGTAGATCCCTAAACCAGGCCTTTGTGGCCACCTTAAAAGGATCCCAGTCCCAGGTGACCGAAGGCGCCTCTGAACCAGCAGAAGTTGCCGCCTGACCACCCGCTCCAGTAGTCGAAGAAATTTCCCCAGCAGCGGAAGGGAACTGAGCGTTTGGTGCGTTTGGTGCGCTGCGAACTGCCTGGGAGCTCACAGCCCAGCTAGCCCCGCCCCACCGCGCTGCGAGAGCCCGGGAGGGTCCTATTTAAGGTGGTCTTGTGCCGCCCGCCTGGGGGCACCTGAATGCTCCCCGCAGGCTGCCCAGGGCCTCTCAGGTTGGGATTCCCACATTTGCAGAGGACCTGCGATCGAGGTCCCCTTCCACCCCGACCACCGCCCCACCCCTTCCACACCACCGTGGCTCCCAGGGGTGGGGAATTTTGTTGTGGTGGGTGCCACAGAAGTGCTCATCTTTAGGGATTTCCCCCTCTCTCATCTTTCTTCCCCGTGTTCCTCACTTACCCCTTCCCTCTCCCTGACATCTGTCCCATCCTGGGATAAAACATGTGCTGTGTCTTTAAATGGGCGGAAGTGGCTGGCAGTGCTTTGCTTGGGTACTGCATTGATTAGGAGATTATATGGAGCTGCAGGAGCTGCCGCCTGGGGGAAGAGAGGTGCGGGTTCTGCCTCCTCTGCCTGTGTTCTCCTCTGGGGTGCTGCTTGGTTTCTCTCCCCAAGGCTGCCTGGAGCCGGTGCGAGGTGAGGGTGGGTGGGTGGCCGGCCAGCAACTCCTGGGCTGGCTCGGCGCGGCCCTGCCAGCCTTACCCATCCTCATCAGAAACTGGCAGTGGCAGCCACAGCTCAGGCAGGCGGCTCCAGCCCCGGGCAGGATCTGCAGGCGCTGTCCTTGGCCTCTGAGCCGGGCTTCCTGCTGGGAGAAGGGAGAGAGGGAGCTGCTGCAGCCGTTCTCCGGGCTCCCTCTCTCCTTCTCTCTGTCTCTTCTTTCTCTTTCTGTGTTCAAGTCACATTACATGGGATTCTGTTCTTTTGGGACTCCGTCATCTTTTCCAATATGTCCTGGGACCTACGGAGCTGTCACAGGGATGCTAAGGACACAGTCGGTGGGCTGTCGTGGCTGTACTAATGAAAGGATTCAAGCTCTCCTGGTAAGTGGAGGGGGGACGAGTCCTTCCCCTTCTGCCCCCGCACCCCTCCTGCAGTCTCCTTCAGGGAGGCCTGTCTCACTGGCCTGGGGGGCTATACTCTACCAAGTTGGGGTCCTCTTCCCAGCTCACCCAGTCTCTGTACCACTGGCTGCAGTATCCCCTGACAGCATCTTCA
The DNA here is from genome assembly GCF_051225735.1 of Oryctolagus cuniculus. Taxonomy (NCBI): domain Eukaryota; kingdom Metazoa; phylum Chordata; class Mammalia; order Lagomorpha; family Leporidae; genus Oryctolagus; species Oryctolagus cuniculus. Next base: position 116,017,330 of record NC_142867.1, read on the forward strand.
GGGGCGGAGGTTGTGTAAGTTGGGGGCTGTGGAAACTGTAGCTGAGAGGAGTGCAACTTGGAGGGTCTAGGCGCCTGTGGAACTTTATGCGGGAAGATCCCTGTGTCACCATCTGTGCACCTGCAGGGGGCTGGGGTGCGGCTCTTCTCTGTTTACCCTTGAAGGACACCCTGGGGTGGGGAGACACCCACCTGGGCATCTCTGATCTCTTAGAGGCTTTTCTAAGGAGAGAGAAATGAGGGGGGCCGGGCTTCATCTTCCAGAACGCCTGGTATCCAAATGAGAGCGTGCCGCGCCCCATGCCCGGCACAAGCACATATCCCTGGGCCCCGGCAAATGGCTCTCCTGGGTTTAATATTGTGACATTCATGGCACTTCTTGCTGTGTTCTCGCTGCAGAAGTAGTCAGAACATTATTAGCTTCCATTGATAGAATCAAAGCTTTACCTCTGCCCCTTCTCCTTGACCCACCGAGGATCCGAGGGTGGGTGGATTGGCATTGTTATCTGGTGGAGGGACTGCAGGTTTTGCTTGGAAAACTTTGTGCTACCAGGGATCTAAGACCCCCACAGGACAGCCTTGTGCGGCTGGCTGCATTGGAGGCCTCCCTCAGAGGAGATGAGCTCCTTGGGCCAGGGAGGGAGCTTTCTCTCCTTGAAGAGGGTAGAGAGTGGGAGGAGGAGAGCCTGTGAGAGCTCCCTGCAGGATGCAGGCTGCCTTCACTGCGGTGGGCTGGCCGTCCACAAGAAGGTGACTGGAGGGAATCTCTGTGGGTGGGAGCCAGGGGTCACTGTCCATCAGTTCAAGGCTTGGAATCCTAGGCTGGTTCAAGACCACATCTGACTTTCCTGAACCCCTATGCTAGATTAAACCTGGACAGACTCAACTAGCCCAGATCTCCTCCCTCAGATAAAAGGGTCCTTTAACAGGTCATGAAAAGGCACTTGGCTGAAGTCAAAGCTTAGTTCCTATAAGCCAAACTCGAAAGAACTGGGAGGCCCCGAGAGGTGGTGGGCATCACTAACCACCCAGCCTGGAGCCGCTTTTCCTGAAGCCTTGGTGTTGCGCTCTCTCTCATGTTCAGCCTTTGTGCCGTTGGTCCTCCTCTGCGTTTGAGAAAGAGAGGCAGAGCTATTGCGGCCACCCTTGCCCTTGAGTCCTTGGGGCCAGGTGCCCAGTCCTTCTGGGTTGCAAGCTGTTAGCAGAGCCTGTTGTCATTGGGAGCTGTAGGGCTGCAACAGTAGCTAGAACTGCCCCTTTATGCCTCCGTGGAGCTGAGTCCATAGCCAGGATGAGGCCTCCAAGGAAGTCCCAGGTGCTGCTTGGAGAGCAGGGATGCTGGGCTCTTTCATCAGAAATCACCTTGGCATCCTGCTGTGCTCCTGCCAGCAGCACACTCAGCCTGGGACCGAGGGGTGGCTTGGCTGTCATTCAGGATGAGACATCACTTTAACACGGAAGGCTTCTAGGCTGGGTTGGTCCCTTAGGGATAAGCAGAAATGTTTGCCTTTGAAAACCTGCCTCCAGTATCTCCTGATGCATTTCAACAAGGAGAGCAATGTTAAGCTGGGAAATGTAATTGGGATAACCTTGTCTTCTTAAGCCAAACAAAATTGTTGAGGATGGGAACATCTTCCTATTTATGTCTGCTCACACCCTGTTAGCCACCCTCTTAGTAAGTACAGATATATGGGCCCAGGGGCCAGACCTTATGGGTGTGCAGTATATGTTTTGGTTCATGGTGCTCCCCTTGGTGGTGTCTCATGTCAGGGTACCTCACGTTCTTCCAAGAGGACCACTTTGCAGAAGCAACATGACCCATGGCTCCCTTGTTCTGGATAATGCTGTCTACATGTCGGAGAGGGTGAGAGTAATGGGCTTGATAAGGATTGAATCGTTTCTGAAAACATTTCTAGGATGCCTACTGTGTGTTCATCTAAAAGTGATGATGATACTGGTAATAAGAATAGCAGCAAACTGGCATTTATTGACACTTACTGTGTGTTGAGTGCCATAGCAACATGGGGCTGCCAGCATTGTGATTCAGGCCGCTATTCTACAGATGGGGAAACTGACACACAGAGGGGAAGTGGCCAGTGTGAGCACAGAGTTAGGAATCTGCAGCCGACTTGTCTCCCCCAGTGATTCACCTGCTCTGCTGTAGCGTACTTTCCCCTGTATATCATGTTGCACTGTAAGCTTGCTTCTCTCCTGCTCTGCTGTGTCTTGGTCTTATAGTCATCAGTCAATTAACCAGGCTTTTCCAAGAGTGTAGAGATGCGTTATCTCAGTTGATTCTTACTCTAGCCTCATGACATGGCTGGTTTCTCCTCTGCAGACCTAGGGGTACAGTGGGGTCAAGCTTAAATTTATGCAGCTAGTTCATGACAAATCCAAGATGTAAGCTCTTACGGCCTGACCATTATTTCAGGTTGAGGACTATCACAGCAACAGTGAGGTGTGTCTGTATCAGACCTGCTTTCCCCGAGAGCAGGCTCAAGGTTTAAACTACTCATCCATATCCCTTCATTCTACAAATGCTGATCAAGTATTTTTCTAGCCCTCTGCCTAGGCGTTATAGGGATTAAAAAATATGAGGGCCATTGCCTTGACCATTTAGGGATTGGTAGTCTCACAGATGGAATGAGAGACCCTAGCACACATGCACACGCACATCAGTAAGTGCTCAGGGACAGAGAGGCGCAGCGGCCGCAAACGCTCTAGAAGCTGCTTTCAGCTGGCGTGGCAGGGAACGCGTCTTAGGGAACTTGGTGCATGAAGGGGCCTTAAAGGCTGGACAGTTAGGTAGGTGAAGGCTGTACTTTGTATAGTACTTCCATAGCCCCTCACGTACGGAGTAATGAACTTGGGATGGGGATGCTTTTAGATGAAGATGGCCGTGAGAGATGACTGTGATGGACAAGTGGCTAGACTGGGAGCCAGAAATCTCCCCCAGGAAACCCTCTTCCTGGTTAAGGCAGGAGCTCTAAGCCATGGCACAGGGTGCTTGTGTGATGGCTTCTGCTGCTTACGTGGTGAGCAATGTAAGGGCAGTGGTAGAGGCGGCTTGGAGGTGGGGGCGGGGTGCGGTTGCCTGTGCAAACAGGTTGGGCTGTGGCCAATGCAGAACTGTGGGTCACGGAGCAGTTTGGAAACAGAGGAATTTTTGTTTTTAAAGAACGCAATATCCATCTTGTTCTCGCTTCTCCGTGGTTAATCCTGTTTCCTTTCCGTGGTGTACAGTTATTCCTAATTCCTGTACAGCTTGTGAATCTCATACCCTCAGAAAGGTCTCTCCGATCTCTCCAGACTGCCTTGGTCCCCACAGGACTTGGCAGGCTGTAGTGACATCTGCCGGGATTCTGATGCTTCGTGTCCCTGGTCCTTACATCTGTTGTTGGGCTTGGTGGTGCAGGTCCACAGAGCATGGGGACTGTGACAGACCTTCGGGAAAGTCCATGTGCTGGAAGAATTTGATTTTTGAATTCAGAGAGGTTGTAGCTTTTGACACGTAGCAGATGAAGTATGTCTGTGGTGAGGTCTCAGGCCTACATTAGATAAATTTTGAGCTTCTCTTCGTGTATATGTGGGTGTGGGAAGAATTGTGCTGCTTTCACACTGTTTATTTAGGAAGATGGAAACCTACTCTTTATATACTTCCAAGGTAACTAGAATAGAATGCCTTTTTTTTTTTTGCATCCTTCCATACATCATGGAAATTAATAGTGCTAGTTTGTTACCTTGTTACCCAAGGTCAACTGTGCACTGTACTCTTTTCAGATCTGTTCAGTGGAGCCTTGTTCTTTCTCTAGGTCTTGTCTAGACCTAACAAGGGGTGTTTAAAAAGTCCAAGAAGGGTGAATCAACGGTAAAGGAAGACCTTTCTCCCTGTCTCTCTCTCAATTTCCACTCTGCCTGTCAAAAAAAAAAAAAAAAAAAAAAGGAAAGAAAAGAAAAAGTCCAATATAAAATGTATATCATGAAAAAACCATGCATAGCTTTCAAAATAAACTTACCTTCCTTAAAAAAAGGTTGTATTTATTTTTGTTAATTTAAATGGCAGAAAGATGGAGAGAGAGAGAAGAGAAGAGATCTTCCATCCATCCACTAGTTCACCCCCTAAATGCTCACAACAACTGAGGCTGGGCCAGGCTGAAGCCAGGAGCCTAGAATGAAATCTGGGTCTCCCGCATCAGTGGCAGGGATTTGAGCCATCATCCACTGCCTCCCAGTGTGTGCAAGAATATAAAGCCTGAAAAGAAGCCGAGCAGACACCCAAACCTAGGCACTCCGATAAGGGATGTGGGTGCCCCAGGTGATGTTAGCCTGCTGCACCACAATGCCTGTGCCTAAACTTGTCTTTTATTTCCGTTTGTCCGTGAACTTTTTGACTGCCTTGGGACAGCAGTGGAGGCTCTTCCTGTGAGAAGTTATATTCTGTAGGAATAGGGAGCTATGGATGTGGCCTCTGCACGTATTCACAGTTCCAGGCTTCCCAGCTCCTGCCAGCTTTCCCAGAGAGTGGGCTGCGGTAGACTGCTGAGAGCTGACTCCTGGATGGGAGTCTTGTAGCCACCTTTGGGCCTGCTGTGTGGCCTTGGTAGGTGACTTCTGCTTGCCTTGGGTGCTGGTGGTTTTGAGAGTGGCATTAAATGACGGTACTGGGCAGGTCAGTGGGTCTCTCAGCTGCCTTTGTGCCCGTGGTGTGTAAAAGGCCAGAGCAGATGGAGCACATCACAGCAGGTGTGATGCTGGCTGCGGATGCCCCTCTTCAGCCAGCAGGGGACACTGAAAATAAACCTTCATCTGGAAATATTAAATGTTCATCTACAAACATGGCACAGCAGGCACGTCCTCCTGTGAACACTGCAAGGTTTACTTTATCGCTTGGTGGGAGGGGGCTGGAGTTTTCCTGTGGGCCAGGAAATCCAGCACACCGACTGCTGGCTTTCTCAGTGCTGTGTGAATGCCGTGAGCAGGCAGCACAGCTGTGGGCAGCAGCCATCTTCTGAGTGCACCGGCTGCCCACAAGGAAAGCCTTTCCCCACCTCTCACCCAGGTGTCTCCGTTGGAAACTACGCCTGGCTTAGCCCAAGAAGCCGTAAGCCTTCTTTGCTTTGCTCTTGCCATCAGCATCATTGTTTAGGAAGAGGGCTGGTTACTGTCGTAGACTGTAAGGTGCGAGGTGGCAGGGACGTGACACATGGAGACCTGAGATTCTTCAAGGCTGCTGGCTCGGAACCCTTCTTCCCTGCCATTAGGAGACTTCTTGTCATCAAGTTTGTTGCTGGGAAGGATGATTTAGAGTTTCTCATGGGCAACATGGAGGCAAGAAGAGCCCTTCTGGTCCATGACTGGATTGTCCGGAGGCTGAGCCTTTGCTCCCAGTTGTTCAGGTGATAGGATGTGGCCCACTAGGTGCTGCCAGGTGTGGTTATGTTTATTAATTTCCAATTCTATTCTTTTGTTTGTCTGCAGGAAGATGTTGGATTAAATTGGATAAGCTAGGTTATGCCATGATAACCACCCCCTGTAGCTGAACACGTCCTAAGAGGGGTTCTTGATCCCTCCAAGTCCCCTGAGGCTCTGGGAAAGTTTCAGGAAGGTCCAGGCCGTGGAATCTCCCAGCATCTCCACAGTCCCTGGAAGAGGGAGGAGACTGCAGGTCATTGGCCAGGTTTAGTCACAAGGCCTTGCCTGACTACAGGGAGGCTAGGAAATAGGAGCTGCTGGGGGCAGGAGGAAGAACTAGACATCGATAATAATGCCTGATACTAAACATCCCTGATCCAAATCCATAGTGTTATAAAATCTGAAACTGTTGAGCGCCAACGTGATGTTGTGAATGGAAGCTTCTGCACCTGACTGTGTGATGAGTTGCAGTTAAAATGCAGGCACACTAAAAATGTATGAAATTACCTTCAGGCTATATACACAAGGTGTTTATGAAACAAAAGAATTTCATGTTTAGACTTGGCTTTCATCCCCAAGATAACTGTATATGTGTGTAAATATTCTAAAATCAAAACAGTTCCAAAATCTAAAAACACTTCCAGACTCAAGCATTTCAGGTAAGGGATACTCAGCTTGTAGATGATTGCTATATATATAAAGATTTATTTATTTTACTTGAAAGGCAGAGTTACAGAGAGGCAAAGGCAGAGAGAGAGAGAGAGAGAGAGAGAGAAAGAGAGAGAGAGGTCTTCCATCCATTGGTTCTCTTCCCAGATGGCCGCAATGGCTGGAGCTGCACCAATCCAAAGCCAGGAGCCAGGAGCTTCTTCTGGATCTCCCACGTGTGTGCAGGAGCCTAAGGACTTGGGCCATCTTCTACTGCTTTCCCAGGCCATAGCAGAGAGCTGGATGGGAAGTGGAGCAGCCAGGACTCGAACTGGCCCCCATATGGGATGCTGGCATTTCAGGTGGCGACTTCACCCACTATGCCACAGCGCCAGTCCCAACAGTTATATTTTAAATGTTATTAAAGTCATAGTTATTTTTTGAGTATTTACTATTATATGGATGTTAGAAGGAAGGAAAGTAAGGCACAGAGAGGTGACGGTCACATTCTATGCTCTGTACCACCAGTTATAAAGAACTGGAAGGCAAGTCTTTGCTAGTGAGGACAGAGAAGACAAAATACTTCTGAGAGTCAGAGTATCCTGTGGTAGTCTATGAAGACAGCATTTAATGATAGTAATTATAATTTGCCAGAGACATGCAAGAAAGGAGAGGGGGAGAGTGGTCATGGGCAAAAGAAACTGAGAAGTACTGAATGGTGGAGGTAGGTTATAGAATGTAGGCTACTAAGATTTCCAGAGGGATCAGAGGGTTTTTCAGGTAGGGCAGAGGCAAGACTGGGCTACCTACCTGGGCGTTTGGCCTAGTGGTTAAGACACCAGCATCCCACATGGGATCACCTGGGTTCAGGTCCCAGCTCTGGCCCAGGACTTCAGCTTCCTGCTAGTGCACACTCTGGGTGGTAATGGTGATGGCTCAAGTGATTGGATCCTTGCTATCTCTGTGGGAGATCTGGATTGAGATCCTGACTCCAGGCTTCAGCCCCAGGAACAGCTGCCACTAGTGCGGGTATTTGGGGAGTGAACCAGTAGATGAGAGTTCTCTTTCTCTGCTGTCTCGCAAATTAAACAAGACAGTGAACAAAGGAAACCCCACAGCCACAGAAATGGGTGTGAAGGAGTGGTGGAAGGGAAGACCAAGCAGCCTAGGGAGGGATGTGTGTGTGTGGGGGGCGCTAGGGTAGAAGTGGAAGGGGCAAAGCAGGACTGAGCAGAGCTTCAAACGCTTGGCTGAGACCTGTGGCTATGCCAGGTTCAGTGGAAGAAGCCCTCGGGCTCAGGACAACCAAAGAGCATGGAGTCGCACTTAGCTCAGCGGTGAGTTGCCGGGGGTGAGAACGGGGTGCTCATAGTTTGGAAGCATTAGCGAAGCAGAGCTATAGAAAGTACAATAGCAGCATTGCTTCTGTGAGCTCTCTCTCCCCCTCTGTCTCTCTCTCCTTCTCTCCCTTCCTCCCTCCCTCCCTCTCCCTCTCTTGTTTCATATACCCTCACACAGCCCTACAGGAAATGTGGTATTTAACACATTTTACAGGTAAGAAAACAGTCTCATATTTAAGTAATTGGCCCAAGACCACATGGGAAACGGCAGGACTGGGATTAAAGTGAAGACGTTGAGCCCTTCACTCTTTGTCCCTGACCCCTACCACCTCTTGAGAAAGTGGGAATCAGATCTATTGGGTCAAAATCCGGAGCTCTAAACTGCAAGATTCAGACCGGGCTTGTGGAGCAGCTGGGACTGTCCTGGTTGGAGGTGCTCTCCTAATCAGTAGATGATGTGGTGGAGTTGTTTTACCTGGTCTGCTCATCCCATAGGGAGCCAGGGACATGGGCAGAGCTGAACTGGTAGCTGTCTCTCCAGGGCTGGGTCAGGATTTATTTTAAAATTAAAAAACAAAAACAAAAACAAAAACAAAAACTTGTGTAATGTTTTATGCATGCAAAAGAATGCATAATTTATCCATACAGCTTAAAGAAGAATAACTAAACAGTGTTCACCATCCAGCTAAGCATCGGAACATCCTGACCTGTACCTATGAAGTGATCTTTAAAAAAAATATTTTTTGGAGGGGCCAGCACTGTGGTGCAGTAGGTTAATCCTCTGTCTGTGGTGCCAGCATCCCATACGGTCGCTGGTTCAAGTCCCAACTTCTCCTCTTCTGATCCAGCTCTCTGTTATGGCCTGGGAAAGTGGTAGAGGATGGCCCAAGCACTTGGGCTTTCTGCATCCACATGGGAGACCTGGAAGAAGCTCCTGGCTCCTGGCTCCTGGCTTCAGGTTGGCCCAGCTCCGGCTGTTGCAGCCTTTTGGGGGAGTAAACCAGCAGATGGAGGACCTTTCTTTCTGTAACTCTACCTCTCAAATAAATAAATAGTATCTTCAAAAAATATATTTTTGAGACTATTCAAAGGCTGAGAGGACAAGCACCAGCGCAGATCCTGGGGAACTGAGCATTGACCAGGTTGCTGAGTCTTGATGTGAAGGTGAGGCCTCCCAGCCTCTGCTGTGACACTGGCATGGATGGCTGCTTCATGCCCTGCGGCTCCCTCTCTTTAGCTGTGTGATGGGCCCCAGAGACAGATGCATGTGGTTCTGCTGCTTACTAGTTGTATGACTTGTCAGCAAGTTGCTCAGTTTCTCTCATCTATAAAATGGGGATAATTGGCCTCGCTCAGAGGCTGTTGTAAGGATTTTCAGGACTGTATGAGATCATTCATAGTAGTGCATGCAGGAAGGGACCTGACATTCATTGCACAAAGAAATCAGTGTGCCAGTCCTTGCCTTCCACACACTTAAAATTCCCTCTTGTTTCTCCTGTCTAGAGAACCTTCGTAGGACACAGGAGCACTCTTGGTCTTCTCAAGTCAACAACTTCCTAAATCATGTGTTCCAGTCTCATGGCTGAAACTCATGGGTCTATCTTCCGGTCCCATGTGGGCATGGTCACTCGACTACTTTGCTGCAGGCTAGAACTTGTTCTGTCACTCCCCAGGAGTGTGCCCTTGGCAAGGCACTGACTGAGGGCTTCATCTCTCAGATGATAGGTGAGATTAGAGCAGATTTTTATCCCTGTGAACTCCTCCCCCCTCCCAATTCAGGACCCTGAGTATTCTTCCCAGCTTCCCACTGTATTCCTCCTGTCCTATCTTGGATTCATTTGTTTATTCAACCAGCATTTCTTGGGTGCCAGCCGGTTTAGGTGGTAGGAATAAAAAGATGAGTAAGAGCTGGTGCTTTCCCTGGATGGGTGCCTGCCATGGTTGGGGGAGTTAGAACTGCCCCCCCCCCCCCCCCATTTTAGGTAGGCTCTTACAGGAAAATTCCACTGGATGGACTCAGATGCTTCTCCTGCTTAGTGCAAATAGATTTATCTTTCGGTTCAGATCTTTTTTTGGACCTTTTCTCCTGAGACTGGGAGCCTCTTTGTTTCATAATAGCTTCCCTGCAGCGACCTCGACTTTTTACCCTTAATGAACGGTCATAGTTTACATCTGGGGTGTTATGACACAACATGTAAAACTCCTTTGTTTTCCAGAAGCTTAACTTGACAAACCTCAGGATGCAAATTTTGGAAACTGACCATGGACCCTGCTTTGCTTTGTTCCTTGCAGTTTATTTTCCTCACTCATCCTTTTGATCTAAAATCACCTTTTCATGCATTAATTTTGCATCTGTTAACTCTGACGTGTGCAAAGATTCCTTTTAACCTTCTGATTTTGTTAAGCAAGCAAAACAAATTTGTACTCTTAATTAGTCTAGAGTCTTGCTTACAACAGCCACCTGGCTGATCTCTTTCTTAAACTGCGTTATTGGAATGTAATTCACATATCACACATTGCGCTTGTATAATTCAGTGATTTTCTGTATATTCAAAAATACAAATTTGTACTCTTAATGAGGTCCATAAATAATGGGAGACACCCATTGCCGTCTGGCTTTGGAGCAGCCTTTGCAGAACTCTGTTTATATCAGCAACGACAGCACTCATTTTTACAAAAATCTGTACTTGGAGCAAACATGTAGTTACCAACATGAAATCCTGAGACTGTTCTATGTGCAGTTTATAGAATCGGTTTTCCTGGCTCACTGCAGTCTTAACTTCTTTCTCTGACTAAATTTTCCCAAGTATGTTTCTGTGCCTAAGTTATGACCACTTTTGAGCTGACCACTAGTGCTAAACGTACTGAATAATTGTCACCACCAGTCACAAGATACCCTTAGCCACCATTGCCAGGAAAAGAACTGTCAGCTCCAAGAATGCACCCCTTTCTCTATTTCTTCTCTTCCTTGGATAGGCTAAGCCACTGCATGAAAAACAAAATGTTAATAGTGTCCCTGACAACCTTGACTTCACAGTCTTCTAGCCCAGTAGTTCCTACTAGAAACTTCTGTGCCATTTTTCTTTTTTCCTTCTTCTTCCCCACATGGTTCATTCTCTCTCTGCAGGGACTTGTCCTCCTTTATTTCCCATGACTCTGGCCACTGCCTTCTTAGTTCCTAGCCTTCTAGAGTCTTGCTTACAACAGCCACCTGGCTGATCTCTTTCTTCAACTGCATTATTGGAATGTAATTCACATACCACACTTGTATAATTCAGTGATTTTCTATATATTCAAAAATACTGTGGCCACTCTACTTGTATGCTCACAATTTCATTGTCTTGGGTTAAATGTCATTCCGTCTTTCATAGCATATTAGATCTTCTCTAAGAGCAAGGAACTGTCCTAACTTCTGTTTTATTTTCTCACTGTACTTTCTATGAGACTTTATACGTAGTTGGTGCTTGAAAGGTATTTTCCGGATATTTAGTGGCACTTTCACATTACCGTAGTCATTTTTGCTTCCCACAATTATTTTGCGTATTTTGTTTTTGAAAATCAGAAATAAAGAACATTTGGAAATAAAAGTTATGAGATTTTAAAAATTATTTTGTAATACAAGTTATCCAAAGACATCATAGAAAAGTTAAAAAAATATAGGCTTAAAAATTAATCATAAAGAACACCCCTAGAAATAATCACTATTGGGGCTGGCACTGTGGCGTAGAGGTAAAGACGCTGCCTGCAGTGCTGGTATCCAATATGGGCACTGGTCAAGTCCTGGCTGCTCCACTTCTGATCCAGAGCTCTGCTATGGCCTGGGAAAGCAGTAGAAGATGGCCCAAGTCCTTGGGCCCCTGTTACCTGTGTGGGAGACCCGGAGAAGCTCCTGGCTCTTGGCTTCGGATCGGTGCAGCTCTGGCCATTGCAGCCATCTGGGGAGTGAACCAGCAGATGGAAGATCTCTCTTTCGCTCTCTTTCTCTCTTTGCCTCATTCTTTTAAATAAATAAATAAATCTTCAAAAAAAGAAATAATCACTACTAGCATTTTGGTTTATGTTTTGAAACTGTTTTTCTATGTGTATTATAGATAGGTTTATGTATTTATAATTCATTCTATATATTAATTTCATAATTAATGATTTCTGATGCCTATAATAATACTGCTTTTCATAATTACTTTTTTAAAAAAGATTTATTTTATTTATTTGAAAGACAGAGTTATGGAGAGATGGAGGGAGAGAGAGATCCTCTGTCGCCAGATTCACACCCTAATGGCCAGGGCTGGGCCAGGCTGAAGCCAGGATCCAGGAGCGTCCTCTGGTCTCCCACATGGATGGGAGGGGCCCAAGAGTTTGGGCCATCTTCCACTACTTTTCCAAGCAAATTAGCAGGGAGCTGGCCTGGAAGTGGAGCTGCCAGGACTCGAACCAGCGCCTATATGGGTTGCTGGCATTGCAGGTGGTGGCTTAACTCACTGCATCACAGTGCCAGCCCCTTTGTAATTACTTTTAAGGGTAGAATTGCAAGTGTGCATCACTTTCCTGCCCAGTCTACTCGAATTTGACATTTAGGTTATTTCTAATTTTTCAATTTAAAAATAACATCATGACTAACATTCTTCAGTTAGAAACCTAAAAACCAGATTTCCGGGTTAAAGGGTTTGATTCATGGTCGCAGTTGCCCTTCAGAAAGGTTGTTCTGGTGGACACCCCCCAGCCAGTTCTGAGAGCTTTCTCCCTTTGTCCTTGCCTGCCTTGATATTACCATTCCTTTTAGTCTGTGCCCATCTGATATTCCAAAAGCAGCGTCTCACAGTTGCATTAATTTGCATGTCTTTGATCATTGTTGGCATGTTTTTAATTTCCTTGTTACCCATTTATATTTCTTCTGCAAATTGCCTTTTTTTTTTGTCCTTTGCCCATTTTCTTGTTGATCTGTTTGTCTATTTCATGGCTCAGAACTCTTTAATAGAATAAAGATATCAACCCATGGTCTACTTGTAGCAGGTATTTTCTCAGAGTTTCTTCTGTGTTTTTAACTAAAGACTGATTTCCAACATGTATAAATTTGTTTGAATTTGACTGCGTCAACCACTCTTATGGTTTTTATGTTTGGAATTATTCACAGAAAATTGCTTCTGAACCTTAAGAATATACACTTTCGCCAATGCTTTCTTGGAGTGTTTTTATTTTGTTTTAAAATGTAATGCATTGATCCATTTTGATATAAGATCATATCTACTTTTTAAAAAAATATTTATTTTATTTATTTGAAAGAATTACAGAGATAGGTCTTCTATCTGCTGGTTCACTCCCCAGATGGCTGCAACGGTGAGCTGACCTGAAGCCAGGCGCCAGGAGCTTCTTTTGGGTCTCCCAAATGGGTGCAGGGGGCCAAGGACTTGGGCTGTCTTCCACTACGTTCCCAGTCTATAGTAGAGAGCTGGATTGGAAGTGTAGTAGCCAGGACTTGAACCAGTGCCCATATGAGATGCCGGTGCTGCAGGCCGAGGCTTTAACCCACTATACCATCATGCCGGCCCCTCGTATCTACTTTTATGAAGCTTGTGTGGTAATCTGCATTTCTGGGACCAGAAGGCTCTGTGATTTCATGTTTATTTTTCTAGCATCAGGCACTGGCCTGATATATGTGTTGTCTCTCCTTGTCCATATGGGAGGTCGATACCCCCAGTGGATGCCTGAAATCATGGATGGTACCACATCCATAGATTCCAAGTGTGTTTTTTCCATACATCTATGCCTATGATAAAGACATAAATTAGCCATAGGGAGAGATGAACAATAATAGCTAATAATAAGGTAGAACAATTATAACTGTATGGTAATAAAAATTATTTTAAAACTTATGAATTAACTCTAGAATTTCCCATGCACTATTTTTAGGCCACACTATTTCAGATAAAAGAGAAACTGGAGGAGGGGGGCGGGCTCCTGTACCCTTTAGCAGAATGCGGTGGTTAACCATTCTCAGCCCCCCACGTCCTCGTTAAGTCACCTCTTTTCATTGTGTGCCAGCCGTGTGTTCCTAATACCTGCCTTCTAGGTTGACTTGAGGATTAAGCAAGTTTGTAAATGAGATGTATGGCCATGTACAGAGCACTGCACGGCTCATGAACATTCTCTGTATGTTTGGTTGAGTGGATAAGTGAATGAACGAATGGTGGCATGATTGGTGATGGCAGGTCCCTGGGGATGTTGCAAGGCAGCAGCAGCTCTTCCACTGAAACAGGCCCTTGGACAGGCAGCAGTCTGTGGAGAACACTTGCGGAGTCCAGGGCCCCAGGGGGAATGTGGAAGAAGGGAAAGCCATGTGTGGGATTTTCTGAGATGGTTAGGGCAGAGGCTATAGGTGCTCATAACCCATGCATCAGGTTCATAAGCAAGTGTGCATCATCCTGGAGAATTGTAAATTGCAGGAGTTTGAGCCCTTGGGGGTGGAGCCGGGGGTGCATCTATCTGGGAAGACGCACTGAGGACAGAACCCTGGAGGAGAGCTGGGAGCACACGGGGGAGAATGTGTGGAATGACATCATTCTCAGCAGAGACAATGATGTAAGGAGGGAATTGTTTCAGACATTTGGAATGTGATTTTATTTTCTTGCTTCCCTTGCCACCTCCTTTGCTTTTGATCTCACTGTTCCCTCCCTCTCAGCTTTTCTTATCCTTCCTGCTTCTAGTGCCATTTGGAAATCGTCAGGAGGAAAGTTGTGAGTTCAGTGGAGAAAGTGATTTTCCCAGGGCTTGAGCACTTGAGTGGGAAGACACTGGCGGCAGGAAATCCCTCTTGAGAGCTCCGAGACAGGTTTCTGGTCGCCGCTGCCTCTCTGCTGACCTTCCAGCTCCACTCATCCAAGGCCGACCTGGAAATCATACGTTTAAATGACTCGGCGATTAAGTAATGATAGGCATGGATTCCATGAGATGTGCAGCTGTTCAGGAAGGGATGCAGGATAGACCTGAAGGACCCCGAGCTCTGTGGCCTGGGAACCTGGGTGGAGGGCGGCTGTCCTGGCACGAAGGGCACTGTGGCGGAGGCTTGGAGGGGTGGCCATTCAGCTCTCACCAAGTCTGCTGAGGAGGACACCTTGACCCCTGGGACTGCCCAGTGTCCCAGAAGAGTAAGGAAAAGAAACCCTTGACGTGGAGAGAGAAGGAAGCAAACCCTGGACCGAGATGCTAAAGAAACCGAGCATCAAGCAGTCATGGCCGATGGCTGGTGCTGGGAGGTGGTAGTGCTCGGGTGCAGGTGCTTCTGCCTCTGTCTGCCGCCGCATCTCCATCGCTTGCCTCCCTCAATGCCATCCTCTATTTCAGAGGTCAGCCAACCTCAGCCTGCCGCCTGTTTTTGTGCATTTCACTGGCAGCAGCCGCATTCTCTCATTTGCATGCTGCCTGTGGCCTCCAACAACAGAGTTCAGTAGTTATGACACAGGCTGGGTGGTGTGCCCGGCCTGAAGTATGTGCTGTCATCTGACTGTTCGTGGAAAAGTGTGCCGACCCCTGCTTTGTGTTATCAGTGGGTGCTTGCTTTTCCCATGAAAATCACGTTTGCCCCTGCCCGAGCAGTTTTCTCAATGAGTGCCCCCTTCCTCCCGTGTATTTGCAAGATGACTTACTGGAACTGGGGGTGGAGCCTGTGGATGAGGTCTCTTGAGGACACACATCTGAGCTGCCAGCAAGACCCAAATGGAGTAGCTGGTACCCTAAACGCAGTGGCTATAATTAGTTTTAATATTTACTGTTTACTGTACCATGCAAGGTACTTCCAGAAATTTGTGGGAAAGTAGAATTAAAAGATAAGTTTATTTTGATGGAAAAAAATAGAAACCTGTGCATACTCTGTTCATAAGATGCACTTTCTTTCTTTTTTTTTTTTTTAAAGATTTATTTATTTGAAAGAGTTACAGAGAGAGGTAGAGACAGAGAGAGAGGTCCTCCATCTGCTGTTTCACTCTCCAGATGGCTGCAATGGCGGGAGCTGTGTTGATCCGAAGCCAGGAGCCAGGAGCTTCCTCCGGGTCTCCCCCTTGGGTGCAGGGGCCCGAGGACTTGGGCCATTCTCTACTGCTTTCCCAGGCCATAGCAGAGAGCTGGATCGGAAGAGGAGCAGCCGGGACTAGAACCGGCACCCATATGGGAAGCTGGCGCTGCAGGCCAGGGTCTTCTTAACCTGCTGTGCAACAGCGCCGGCCCCAAGATTGCACTTTCTGTGAACTGTTTGAAAAGCCCTGTATATGTCTAGAGAAACGAGGCTCAGGGAAAGCTGAAAAGGTGCCTAGGGTCACATAAAAGTGTCAGTGCTGGAACCTGGTTCATGGATAGAGACCCTTGCCCTAACCACTCCATGGCATTTTTGCTGGGCCCCGTCCCCTTTCCTTCCAGCCTCCCTTCTGTTTCCCACCCCTTCCTCTTCATGATTCTGGATGAGTCAAATGGGCAGCTTTCGCCCTTCAGATTGAAAAGTGTTTCCCTGGAGCATCCCACTTGGGGCCACCTTTGTCCGTGGCACCTGGCCCCTCCTGCCACAGACATCTTTCCTACCGCCTCCAAGCCCCTGTCTCTTGCTGATGCCCCCTGGGAGGACCATTTGTGGACAGCCTGGGCGCCCTGTCATTGCACCTTGCCTGGAGCAGCAGCCTTCACCCAGGGGCCTGGCCTTCTTTTACAAGCCAGCAGGCTCCCTGAGAGTGCCCTGGAAGGAGCAGCACAGTCCAGGGCCCCAAGGTCCCCACAGGGCGGTGAGAAGGCAGGCGCTAGGCAGGCTAAGCTGGCATCTCTGACCTTTGTGGAGAGAGGGCGTTCTTAAAGGGACAGCGAGCTCTTTTCTTTCCTGGTGGCTGACTGCCAGTTCAGATGCCAGGGATTTGAAGAGCCTATTGTTCTGGCAACGCGAGACAGGGGCCCAGACCGCCCAGTCCCTTTTTCTTTTCCCAACTGTGTGTGTGTCCCCCCTCTGATGTGCAGCAGGTCAAGGGTGGAGGGATGGTGAGTTGCCTTGGGCTGTACACACCCTCCCCTCCACCCCCACGGTCTGCAGGCAACCTTGTCACCAAGGCTAGGGAACAGAATAGCCCTCACAGACCATTGGCTCCCCTCCCCCAGGGTGGCCCCTCCAGCAGAAGGAGGTGTGGGTGTGGGCCACAGTGAGGGTTTGCTTGCCCCAGGTGAGTGGGTGGGAGACAGGTGCGCCTTCTTCAGATGTGTTGTCTGCCCCATCTGAAGTGCTACCTTCAGGTGCTTGTTCAAACTAGAGGTTCTGAGTCCCAGTTCCAGAACTTCTGGGACCCAGGAATCTTAATGTCAGTGTGTACTTTCAAGTGTGAGAACCACTGACTGTGAGAATTCCCAGTCATTAGAATTACGTGGGGACCTAGTAGTGAATCAGAGTATGTGTGCGGGGCTGTGAACTGAGCAAGGCAGCTTCTCTTTAATGGTCAAAAGCAGGTATCCTGGAGCCGGCCCACAGGGTTTGAATCCCGGCCTCACCAGCAGCCATCGCATGATCTTGGGTAAGCTTCTCAACCCACTGCTGCCTCTGGGTCCTCACCTGTAAAATGTGTCACAAGGTTTCTAGGAGCTGATATAGTGAGAATACTCCTTATCCTAAATTCTTGGGACCGGAAATGTTTCAGATTTGGGATTTTTTTGGGGGGGATTTTGGAATAAATGCCATGTATATAACAAGATTTCTTGGGGATGGAGTCCAAGTCTAAACACAAAATTATACATATGGCCTGAAGGCAATTTTATACAGTATTTTCAGGGCACTGCATTTTAACTATGACATGTCACATGAGGTCAGGTGTGGAATTTTCCACTTGTGGCATCATGTCAATATTCAAAGATTTTGGATTTTGGAGCATGTTGGGTTTCAGATTTCTAGGGGAGGGATGCTGAGCCAGTATTTGTAAACACCGGCACACTGCATATAAGTGAAATCGCTTTTTCCGCTTTGTAAAATGAACATCCAGGTTTGAGATCACAATTTGAAGAATCTTTTACCAGCAAGGGCTCTTGGCTAAGCTGGCTTTGCTTGGGGAAGCCTTAGGTGCTTTAATAAATGACCAGCGATTCTTTCTGAGTTTAGTCTGTGTGAGCCGTTCTGCAAAGATGGCCCTAGTGTTCCTGCCCAGTCTCTTGGTCTACAGCAGAGGAGACAAACTCCTTGCCCGGTTTCCACCTCCAGGAGATGTGGCCGGCACTGGGACGGCTGTCAGAGGAATGCCCAGGAACCACATCTGTGAGGCTCACTGACCTCCTGGGAGGGAACTGACTGAAGAGAAAACAAGCTGCAGGCCAGAAATAGCTAGGCATAAATACAAGGTATTATAATGACCGCCCACACCCAGCTCAACCCCCTGAGCTAAGTTCAGTCCTCAGCACGGTCTTCCCGACCTCACTGCAGGGGGATGGATAGAAGCATCAGGGGTATGTAACACAGGGGACACGAGAGGCACTGCGCTCGGGCATTCGACAGCTCAGCTCATGTCCAGATTTCTATTATAGCGTCTTGGTTTTGCTCAACCACTGTACTTGTCTGAAAATGACCCTGTTGGATTACACTTTCGTGTGTCTACGATTCAGCTCAAAGCTGCTTTTTCTTGCTGTGCTCTCTAATTTCTTTGTGCATTCATTACTCAGGAGTCACATTTGTGGGCAGAGCATGGGGGTAGAGGAGGTAAGGGGGGTACCTAACCAACCTGGGAGGATGGGGCTGCTTGGTTTCCCCCTGCCCCTCCCAACCAAAGTGTTCTAGGAAGTAGTCGAGACTGGAAGAAGAACGCTTGTTGAACAGAGAATTCTAATGCCACACACACACACGTAAACACAGAGGTATCTCTAGAGATTGGATATTTTAATCCAAAAATCAAAAATCTAAAAGGCTTGCCTCAAAATTTGAGCAGTGACATGACACCATGTAGAACATTCCACACTTGACTTCATGGGATGGTTTGTTTGCAATCAAGACATGGGCACACTAAAAATATTGTGTAAAATTACCTCCAGGCTCTTCTTGGCTACCTCTATAACACATTATAGCTGTTTGTACTTATATTTACAAAACATAAATGAATTTTGTGTTTAGATTTGATTCCCAAGCTATTTCATTGTGCGCATGCAACTATTCTAACACCCTCCTCTCCCCCTAAAAAATATGAAATCTAAAACACTTCCAGTCCCAAACATTTCAAGAAAGGGACTCCTAACCTGTATTTTATAGAACTTGATGGAAGGGTTTTTGCTGAGAAAATGCTAGATTATTTAGAAGAAAACAAACCAGTTGTCTAGGGCATGCCTTGTAGACATTTTCCATCTTGATTACAAATGTCAGCATACAGGGACCCAGCAGTGGGCAGAGTTTTCTTAGCATCTACTCCCTCCCACTTGAGCATATTTTGCAAGATTTCCAGGAAGCTGCACAGGACTATTTCTGTTCTTGGGAGGTGGCAGGGGGTGGGTCACATTGGCTACCCTGAGACCCCAAGATCCACTGTAATTGGGAGGTGCAGTGACATATTTTTTTTCCACCTGCCTCAAGAAAAGTATTTGGCTACCTATCGCCCTGTTAAGAATATTGATTCCCAATTTTGGAGCCTAATGGAAAAGATCACATGGTTGGTTTTCCTTTCCTATTTCCATCACTTTCTTTGGGGGAAACTGCAGAGGAGAGAAATGCTTTGGGTTGAGATTGGGCCAAGCAAGATGGAAAGGCCTTTATGTGTTAGAGATGCTGTCATCTCATGGATCCGTTCTTGGCCACCAACAATAGAGGGAGGACCCCAGTCTGAATCTGGAGAGGAGGATCTACAATGAGAGCAGGTGGAGATTGGAAGGCCCTCTGCTGCTTGACTTCTGGAGCCTCCCCAGGTATCATCTGCTGGATGCTGGTCAGCCACAGGTGATGTGTCAGGGTGGGGAGGATTTGTAGAGGTTGGCTGGACCAACTCTCTCTTCTTTAAAAAAAAGTTTTTTTAAAGATTTTATTTATTTATTTGAAAGGTAGAATTACAGACAGTGAGAGAGAGAGAGAGACAGAGAGAAAGGTCTTCCTTCCACTGGTTCACTCCCCAAATGGCCGCAATGGCCGGACCTACGCCGATCTGAAGCCAGGAGCCAGGAGCAATGAGCTTTTTCCTGGTCTCCCATGTGGGTGCAGGGGCACAAGCACTTGGGCCATCTTCCACTGCTTTCTTGGGCAACAGCAGAGAGCTGGATTGGAAGAGGAGCAGCTGGGACTAGAACCGACACCCATGTAGGATGCCGGTGCTACAGGCAGAGGATTAACCTACTTACTACACCACGGTGCCAGCCCCGCAACTGGTCTCTTGACCAATTATGCCCTAGCCCCTTGCAGTGTGTGACTACCTACACTCTTAACAAGTTCCCTGTTACTTCAAACCTCATTCCCTCTGGAGAAACAAAAAGCCTATGTCTGTCCTTTGGCTTCTGTCTTGTCTTCCTCCTCTCAAACGTTTACTGTCCTGTTGACCTTAAGGCATCTGCTTTCATCTAAAAAGCTCTAGTTCTTTACGCTTGGGCACAGGACAGGCTTTCCAGACCCACACTGTCTGAGCCCGTAGAGTGTGACACTTTCTAGGCCTGCTGCTGCCAGCATGGTTTGTGGTGGGACTATTAAGTTACGCTTGTAGCCCTGATGTTGTTTTTACCCACTGTGAGCTTTGCAGTCTTTGCCTGCTGAAAACTTGACGCGCACCTTTCTTATGGGTTTGTGGAAGAAAGGTCTTACCTAGGGTTGGGGACCTGTTCTGCAGTACCCCTTACTCCAGGTACACTCGACCATCTAGGGGACACAGCTCAAGAATCAATAGCCCAGAGACTGTGGGAAGGGAATCTGATTTTGGTTAGAGCCCCATTGCTGTTGATGCTAGAGGACGTGGGAATGGAGGCTGGGCTGTTACCAGCTTGTCACAGCCCATGGCTGTGGGTGTCGGTATCCCCAGCTTGCCACTTGGTGACTTATCTCTTTAGTCAGATCTCTTCTGTCCCTAATTGTCCTCATTAGGTTTTCACTGGAAGACTCAGGCTCTTTAATGAGGATTTGCTTAGTGTCTAGAGAGAGGTCCTCCTAGCTGGCTACCTCATGTAACAGTTTATAGCTGTTCTTCTCTGCACAGAGAGGAAGGGGTCAGGCAGGTGGTAGGGGGCGATGATGTGTGTGTTCAGCACGGAGAAGGTAGAGGAGGGCAGGACGTAGCAGCACACGGTGGTCACGGGCCTTGTCTGCCCTGGTCAGCGTCGCCGACCTTTCCTGCCTCTCATTCTGTGGCCAGAGTTCCTCTTCCTGCTTCTTCGCAGAGCTTACAGAGGTGTGAGGGGAAGAATGATCGAGGGCCTTTAGAGCTGGACAGGACTTAAGGGTCGTCTACGCCGACTCCGTCTTGTAATAGAGGGACACACCGAAGCCCGGAGGAAGGGTATGGATTCCCAGGAAAGTGTCCATAGATAGAAAGAATCTCCCTGGTAGGTAAATCCAAACAGTGTCTGGCAACCTCTTGCAGCAGCTTGGGCGCTGAGAGGTGCTTCTGCCGTCATAGGACTGGAAAGAGAAATCGTGGAAGTTCTCAGAAACTGCATCAGACCACTCTTACGTGCCCTCCGCAGAGTCCAGGCTGGGTTAAAGGGGAGCTGGGCCAGGACACTTGGAATTGAGATCTTTCTCTACTTTCCTGTCCACCTGGGTTTTGCTTCCTGACCCCGCTGGCTAGTCACCTGGGACAGGCTGGCATGTAGGGTAGGGCCAGCGGGAAACAGCAGCCTCTCTGGCATGCAGTAGTTGCCCACCGAAGGACAGGTCATTGCTTTGGCTAGAATTCCTTCGTGATCAGTGCATATGTGTACACACACGTACACTTCCAGGCACACCCACAGGCACACACATGCTCTTCCACTCTCTTCCTTGCTAGCGCAGCGTAGGGACCTAACAATGGCATTTCCATGAAGAGAACCCTATTAGCTGCTGAACTTGGCTGATGCTTTCCTGTTCAAAGGAGAGTGGACTTGGGGTGGGGGAGAATATTTGGTGTGGTCGTGTGGATAAAGTCTTGTCCAGTAGCAGGTGGTTCTCAAGGTCTGTTCCTAAAGACAACATGTCAGCATCTTAACTGGGGCACCCAGCAAGCAGGCTTTCCTCTCCAAGACCTTAATCCAGGATTAAGAAGGTCGGTCACCCCTGCAGAGAGGTGATCTGGAGAAGGGCTTAGTCTCTCCTAATATCCTGACATGGACAGAAGGGTAGGAACCATAGCCTGGTCACCTCGAGAGGACTCCCCAGAAATTCCAGGGTGGCACCAGGTCCGTGAGCCTCAGAGTCGGCCTTTTCCTTCAATTCCTGGCGGAATGTTTTGTCTCCCTTTCACTCACGCACATTCCATGATAATTAGTGTGTGTCTGAAGTTGGAAAGAGACCTTGGAAAAGACTTGGAGACAGATTTGCCTGCAGGAGGTTTATTGAGAAGTGCTGTGTTGATTGAAATAATCAGATTTTGGTTGAAAAATCAAAGTTAAGGTTGATTGAGCTAGTTAAACTGAGCATTTAAACCAATCAGTTGCCGGAATTGGCTGTTCTGCAAGGCTGAGTTTGGTTTCAGGTTTTATACTTTTCTTACAGGGTGAGCCAGGTTTAAACAATAGGGATTTATGTGTGGTTATCAGTCACACTGACAATAGAAGAATACCTCACTGAAAATGGAGGAACACCTGATAATAGCTGCCAGACTTGATTACTGGTTGAAAGAGCTGGGTACCTATATTCCCATTTGGGCTGTTATCTGTATTCAGTGAGAGGCCAACAGTGGAGCCATGAATCACGCTTCCTCCAGTGGCCCTCACTCAAGCTATTTCTGAAGGTATGAGAAATGTCTCCTTGACCATGGCTGAGCTTCACTGAAAGGTCCTGTAACCTGGGGACCAGCTGCAGGGTGGCCTCACAGCTTGGACAGCAGCTGACCTAGGCTGGTGCAGCCACCATGTAAGTCCATAGCTGTTGGGGAGCAAAACTGTGAGTGAGGGACTCAGGATTTAGGCAGAGGGAGAAATTAAACTTGGATGCACCGGAAAGAGACTTCAGCTGATCCCAAGGGAGGCTCTGGAGCTAGCCCTGCAAGGTGGTCCTGAATTGAGGCACAGGGTGGGTTTTATATGCTCCCAGGAACTGCTCACAGGGTATCGTCTGTCCTCAGGGAGACAGGCGTATTCTTTGAGGGTGCTGTGTTTGTTTGGGGTACATTCCCAAAGAGGAACTCTCCTATGACCTACTAGCAGCTATTACTCCACAGTGACTGGGGAAATGAGTGCCTCATTCCAGACAGAAGTAGTGCATCCAGGTAACCAATACACCGTTATATTCCTGCACTGCTCTGGGATGGTGCACTTGGCCTTACATCTGTTCATCTACACAGCCATCCTCTTACAGAGCTGGTGTCCTATCCCTGTGACAGCAGGGATTTCCACTGAGGCAGGCCATGTGTTGAGCATTGCAGTGTGGTTCGTGGCAGTACAGGTGGTGACTGTGTGGGTGGTGGGAAGAACATTGGACTAAACACCCCATGTTAACCCCGAAACCCTGGGTGTGTGGGCAACAAATTAAAATACTATAATCTGCATAATTATGCCTGTGTTTCTAACATCTCCAGCCCCATTGTAGCCACACTCCTGGCAATATCTTGGGTCATAGCAGAAAGCTGGATGGGAAGTGGAGCAGCCGGGACTTGAACCCGTGTCCCTATGGGATGCCAGCACTGCAGGCGGTGGCTGTACCTGCTGTGCCACAGAACTGGCCCTGGGCCTAATGTTCCATGATGTGTGGAGCCCTGTGCTTTCTCTCTGATATTGAACACCTTTAGTACCTGCCATCAAGAGCTGATTCTTACCTGTGGCCTCTCTAATTCTGAAGATCCAGGAAAGGAAGGGTTTTTTGTTCTGAAATTTTCAGTGCATTTTAGAACATTACGAGATTATCCACAGATGAGAGCAGCTTCTTTCAAAGGCAAAAAAATAGAGAGAATGGGATTGGGTTGAATTAAAACTCGAAGATTAGGGGCTGGTATTGCAATGGATCAAGTTGCCACCTGCGACGTGGGCATCGCATGTGGGAGCTAGTTCAAGTACTGGCTACTCCACTTCCAGTCCAGCACCCTGCTAATGTGCCTGGGAAAGCACTGGAAGATGGCCCAAACACTTGGACCTCAGCTGCCTATAGGGAGATTCAGATGGAGTGCCCTGCTCCTGGCTTTGGGCTGGCCCAGCCCTGGCCGTTGTAGCCATTTGAGAAATGAACCAGCAGCTAGAAGATCTCTCTCTGTCTGTCTTTCCTTCTCTCTGTAACTCTACCTTTCGAGTAAATAAATAAATCTTGAGAAAAAAAAATCCTCCAAAATCAGAGGTGGGAATTTGGCACAGTGGGTAAGGAACCTGTAACCTGTATCAGAATGCCTGTCTTGTATGGGTTGCAGGTTTTGAATCCTGGCTCTGTTCTCCATTCCAGTGTCCTGCTAATGTGCACTCTGAGAGCAGCAAGTAATGATACAGTACATAGACCCAAACTGAGTCCCTGGCTCTTCTCTTTAGCAATTGTGGGTACCTGGGGAGTGAGTCAGCAGGTGGGAGATTTCTCTCTGTGTCTCTGCCTATTGCTGTCTCTCTCTGTGTCTCTGTGCCTTTCAAATAAGTAGAGTGGAAAAACCATTGACGATCATGGGAAAGATAACGAGAGGACTTGATTGTTCTAAATTTAAGTCCTTATTCCCTGGTGATTGACATCTTGGTGTACTGAATAAACTTACAGATGTGCTCATAGTCTTTAGACTTAAATTTCTCTTGTATGAAATTGGAATAACAAGATTAAATGAGATGTAACCCAATGTGCCCTTCATAAAGTGTCTGGACTGCTAAGTTCTCAGTGAGTATTATCTCTTATTAAATGGGAGATCAGAGAAAAGAAGAAAAGTGCCTTGAGTTAAAGAAAGTCTTCTTGAGAATACAGATCACTGTATCACTATGCTTTCTGCATGAATTTTATATTATGTTACTAGAGAATTAGACTAAAATTGTATAGATCAATGACTCCTAAACCTTCCCCCCAAATGTAATCCCATGGGGATGCTTGAAAGCTCCCACCCTGAGGCATTCCGATTTCATTGGGTTGGGTACAACTTGGGCATTGGGAGATATAAAAACTCCCAGATGATTCTAAAGTGTAGCACAGTTTGAAACCCACTGGCATAGATCATTCAGTGGATTTGTGGTTGATCCTTTGTGAAAATCCAGTATTAATGGTTGGAAACACTTTGAGAAGAAAAACACAGGAGCCAATTATTCTGTTCGGATAGGGTTTCAAGAAAATTGGGAGAGAGTTGACAAGCCTGGTCACATGAGATTTAACTGGTGAGTCCACGAGCCCTAACTCCTGCACACTCAGTCTCCGGTGGACTAGGGGCTACTTTTCCCCCCCCTGCTCAGCTGCATTTGGCCCAAAAGAAGGCTCTTAAACCTGCATATCTTTACATATATGATCAAGTTCCATCTAAAATGGGGGCATCTGATTTAGTGGCAGTGCAGAGTAGCTGTTGCATTGGAGCCATCTGAATCCTTGGCTTCTTCTCCATCCTCTGGCCACTTCTTGCTTTGGGTTTTAATTATGTAGACATTACTGTTCCTTATGCAAGAGATGCAGTATTAATGAGGTCTTGAGTTACAGCTGGGTCAGAGGCAATCAATACACCCATTTGGACACCCCTGACTCAGCTTCCATGGATTGGGGAATTCGGATGGCTGAGTGAAATCAGCAGAACATTAGTCCTCTTGCATTAATGGTTCAGAAAGCATGGACAATATGCTGAGCATTAATTCAAGAAAGAGTTATTTAATAGGGTCTCTAGAGTACCTGATGACCAGCGCATACCAACTCTTTTACACTACAGGGACTGGCTTTAATGACCCTTTCTCATTTTTCAAATTCTTTGCACACATGTGGACCCCTGTGGCTAACAACGTAGCTTTTTTTCTCTTGTAGACATTCCGAGGCTATGTTTACAGGCCCTACCTCTGCTTCCGTACTCCATTTTGTCTTTGCAGCCAGCTGTGGAGGCAGCAGTGCAGAATGAGTTAGAAGAGACTCCGGAGTCAGTACTGGAAGACAGATCCTGCTTTCTCTGTTGTCTGTGTGAGCCAGGCAGTCATTCAATCTCTGAGATGCCTCAGCTTTCTCATTCGCAATGTAGGAATGATGTGAGGATTAAATGAGGGAATACATGTTCAATACATGTGCACGTACCTGTCTTGAACAAAATATCAACAGTTCTTGGCTCATAAGACACTCTGTGCTTTTAGCCATTTCATTATTATTGACTAACTCAAGGCTGTTGGTCACATCTTTTTTTTTTTGTTTATTTTTTATTTGTTTTATTTGTTTTTATTTTTTGACAGGCAGAGTGGACAGTGAGAGAGAGAGACAGAGAGAAAGATCTTCCTTTGGCCATTGGTTCACCCTCCAATGGCCGCCGCGGCCGGCGCGCTGCGGCCAGCACACCGCGCTGATCCGATGGCAGGAGCCAGGAGCCAGGTGCTTTTCCTGGTCTCCCATGGGGTGCAGGGCCCAAGCACCTGGGCCATCCTCCACTGCACTCCCTGGCCACAGCAGAGAGCTGGCCTGGAAGAGGGGCAACCGGGACAGAATCCGGCGCCCCGACCGGGACTAGAACCCGGTATGCCGGCGCCGCAAGGCAGAGGATTAGCCTAGTGAGCCGCGGCGCCGGCCTGTTGGTCACATCTGACTTATCTGAGCTTCTTTCTTTCTTTTTAAGATTTATTTTATTTTTATTTGAAAGACTTAAAGAGAGAGGCAGAGACTAGAGAGAGGTCCTCCATCTGCTGTTTTCACTCTCCAGATGGCTACTATGAAGCTGTGCTGATCCGAAGCCAGGAGCCAGGGGCTTCCTCTGGGTCTCCCACATGGGTGCAGGGGCCCAAGGACTTGGGCCATCTTCTACTGCTTTCCCAGGCCATAGCAGAGAGCTGGATTGAAAGAGGAGCAGCTGGGACTAGAACCGGAGCCCATATGGGATGCCGGTGCTTCAGGCCAGGGCTGTAACCCACTGCGCCACAGTGCCGGCCCCATCTGAGCTTCTTTTTCTCATCTGTGTAGTAGTGCATCAGTGGGGGTTCAGGCAGGAGATAGAAACTGCACCAATATTTTGAACCGGGAAAATTTAATATTAGGAATCATTAACTAGTAAAAGCCTATAAAGGTCTCGAAACAGTACAGGAATAATAGATGCAGGGCACAGCTACTCCCTGTAGGATTGAGGCAGATAAGTCAACCAAGGAAAAGACTTGTAGGATTCAAAGTTGATAAGGTGAAGATACGGCCATTGCCCAGTGTAGGGCACAGAAGTTTCCTGAGGTGCCATAGGCAGGGGCACATGAATTGGAGACCCCACATGGTAGGTACTCCCTGAGAGGTTGGTGAGCTCTGTGGTAAAGCACCAGGACAAGGAGGGGAAAGCCCTTCTGTTTCCAGCCTGTGTAGCATCCTCTACTGATAGGACACTAAATTGTGATGACCCGGAAAAGAGAAATGTTTACAGGGTACAGCTCCATTGTCACAGGTAGGACGAGGAAGGGTGAATTATAACAGGTCTTGATCAAATGCAGTAATCTTTCAAGTGCCTTTTACTTAGTGGGTGTTTAGTAAATGTTTATGGAAATAGTATGGTGTGGTAAAAACATGGATCTTAGAAATAACTGATTTTGGAGTGAGTATGGGCTTCTGATACTCAGTTTGATGAAATAAATGTTTTATAAATAAATGATATATATAAAAACACCTACTTTTTTTTTTCTTATCACATGGAAGATGCCCTATTCCTCTCTCTTCTTTGACATTGACCGCACATTTCGGGAAAGTGGCCACGATCTTGATGATTACATTAGGACAGTCAGGTTCACTTTTCCCTGTCATTCACCACAGTGTAGCAAAATCAGTTTCAAGCTGGCGCCGCGGCTCACTAGGCTAATCCTCCGCCTGCGGCGCCGGCACACCGGGTTCTAGTCCCGGTCGGGGCGCCGGATTCTGTCCCGGTTGCCCCTCTTCCAGGCCAGCTCTCTGCTGTGGCCAGGGAGTGCAGTGGAGGATGGCCCAGGTGCTTGGGCCCTGCACCCCATGGGAGACCAGGATAAGTACCTGGCTCCTGCCATCCAATCAGCACGGTGCGCCGGCCGCGGCGGCCATTGGAGGGTGAACCAATGGCCAAAGGAAGACCTTTCTCTCTGTCTCTCTCTCGCTGTCCACTCTGCCTGTCAAAAAAAAAAAAAAAAAAAAAAAAATTCAGTCAGTGAGAATGTTTGGAGAACTTCCTCTGTGAAAAACCCTGTATTTTCATTGGGATGCAAATAGGATTCAGATATCCAGTGAGGCCGCTTCTCCTTTATCATAACCACTTTTCATTCTTGTCCACAGGGATTAAGCACTTGGGGTGAAGCGGAAACTGTGTGGTCACTGGCCTTCTTCACCTGAGCTAGGTTGAACGGGGCTGCAGTCAGTGGCACCGGGTGGCTCAGCTGCACTGGCAGAGGTGCTGAACTCCTCTCCCCACCCTTGATTCTTGCAGAGTGCTCTCTGGAGAGTGCTTGTGAGACTGCACAGGACTCTCAGAAATCTCTCCCTTTCCAAACTAGAAGCCACTGTCAACTTTTCTGTATCCTTAAGGGAAAAGGTACCGGCTCTCACCTCAGTTTCCTAAGTTCACATACAGAAAGGCAGTTGTGGAATTTAGGCGCCGGCTGGCTCCATGGTGGAAGTGTGGAGAGTGAAGCTGAAGGCAGCAGTTCCGTTTGTGGCAATGCAAGTGGCTTTGTTAGGGTCTTAGCGAGTACTTTTGGATTCAGCTGGCCACCGTAGAGTTTGTGCTCCACTTTGAAGGAGGACCAGTGGTAAGTGGAGATGGTGCAATGCAAATTTATAAACATTGCTAGGAAAAGGCCCTGCCCTTCCAATGACAGGTCACTGGCACCCTCTTTTCATATATGAAGTAATGGTTAATAGTAGGACTCGAGTAAGGCAGGCTGGGTTTCAGTGCATGCTCTACTGTCTATTTATTTATTTATTTTAAAGATTTACTTATTTATTTGAAAATCAGAGTGAGGTAGAGAGAGAGAGAGAGGTCTTCCATCTGCTGGTTCACTCCCCAGTTGGCCACATGGCTGGAGCTGCACTGATCTGAAACCAGGAGCCAGGAGCTTCTTCTGGGTCTCCCATGTGGGTGCAGGGGCCCAAGGACTTGGGTCATCTACTGCTTTCCCAGGCTGTAGCAAAGAGCTGGATCAAAAGTGGAGCAGCCGGGACACGAACCATTGCCCATATGGGACACTGGCACTGCTGGTGGTGGCTTTACCCGCTATGCTGCAGTGCCAGCTCCTGCTCTACTGTTTAATAAGCATACTAGGAGGTTTCACACAGTTCATGGAAAATTCAGTGAAAGCAAGTTTATTTTGGTGCAAAAATATTGAAGTCTTTGTATATTTTTCATATTATATATTTTCTATGAACTTCTGATGATCCCTTGTGTACTACAGGGAAATTGTTCAACCTACCTCTGAGTTTTGTTATCTGAAAAATGAAAGATTCTAAGTATTTATTTCTTCACATTGGTGTTAGAATTAAATGAAGTCATTTGGGGGGCGGGTGTTTAGTCTAGTAGGTAAGATACAGCATAGGACACCATGTCTCGTTGGAGTGCCCGGATTTGAATCCTGACTCAAGCTCCTGATTCCAGTTTCCTGATAATGGCAGACTGAGTGGCAGCTGAGATGGCTCAAATAATTGGGTTCTTGCCACCCATGGGGGAGACCTGGATTGGGTTCCCAGCTCCGGGCTTCAGGGCCATCTGGGGCATTGAGAGAGTAAACCAGTGGATGGGAGCTCTCTCTCTTTCTGCCTCTATCTGTCTATCTACCTATCTATCTATCTATGAAGAAATTTTGTCCAAGGCTTAATAGGTTGCATTGCACCCAGGAAGTGCTCTTTTGCTATGATGAAGATAAATTTTTTTATTGTAACTCAAATAAGGTTCCTCTAATCATGAAATAAAGGCTCTCATTCTATTAACGTGGTAGGCACCATCTACTTTCTCTGATTTGCTCATTCTGTTACTTGATTATTATTTAATGAGGTCGAGGGATGGAGCTGGCAAAGCACATTTCGGTGACTGAGGAAACACTAAGCATGGACCTCAGGTATCATGAGGAATTGAGGGCTTTCTTCAATCCACATTCCAGGGCTTTTGAATACCTGACTCCCCACCAGAAGAGAACTTTCATTGCATCTTTCTACCCTAGCCATTGCTTTTGACCAGGTAACATGAAAGAAACAGCCTACAGTGTTCTTAGGGAGGTAGATCCAACAGGGAGAGAACAGTAGAATTTGCAGTTAAGTTCTAAATTGTGAGCTCTGTAAGAGCTGGGGCAGAGGGAAGTACTCATTTGCTTTCAAATGCATTTCTTTAATCACCCATCCAACAATGTGGAGGAGGAAATACATATTATTGGGTTTCTCAAAGGAAGCTACTGAGTCTGAGATGGGACTGGAGAGTGGCTTACTGAGTCCCAGAGCAAGAAATCATCAACATGTAGGTTTGGATCCCGATCTCATTCAAGGTCAATGCAGTTTCGTGGAGTAAAAGAGGAGAGGCAGGTCGGCCGTTGGAAGTGAGGAAGGCATTTCAGAGGAGGAGGGACTTGACCTGACAAGGAGGAATAGGTAGAATGGGCACATCGCCGTTGTAGCTTGCTTGCTTGCTCCCTCCTCCCCCCCAGGATAGCTTTCTTTGGAGCTGGGATTCCTGTAGGTAACTGGGGTGTGGCCAGATAGCCCAGACCCTTCTGCCTCCTAGATACAGGGAAGCTGCCGCTCTGTTAACAGGCTGTAAACAGAGGCCATCTTTGCAAGAGCTTTCATGGTGAGCTGTAGGACCTGGCACTTCCAGAGTGAGACCTTTTACCAACAGATACCCACGAAGTTTTAGCTCACAGCATGAGCCACTGGGCAGGACACAGATGAATACCACGGAGAGCTGTTAGTCACCTTCAGCATGCTTTCCTGTGTGGCTGCAGCAGACAGGCAAAGCACTGTCCTTCAGGAAGATCCAAAGAGCAAGTGTGCACGAGCTAATTTGCCTCTCAGTGTGGTCTGTGAAGCAGCGTCGTGGACCTTGCCTGGGAGTTTGTTAGACAGGCTCTCGGGGTGCTCGCCTAGACCTGCTGCAGCAGACGCTGTGGGTTAAGATTCTTGGGTGATTAAAGTTTGATAAGCACTAAGCCAACCATCCTCATTCTTGATTGGTGGTGGTTGTTGGTTTTGGCTCCCATCTGGGCTTGTCTTCCTGCTCCCCTCAACAGTGGACGTTGGTTCTCCAGATACACAGAAGCACACCTGCTTGGGCATCAGGCATGGATGTCATGCCAGGTGCTCTGGATTCCTGGCTCAGACTCTTTGTTGCCCTGGGAACTTACTCACTCCCAGGACTCAGCATCCGTATCTGTTAGATGGGTCAGTAAGGCCTGTCCATGAGATGCCGGTGGAAAACAGTGTGATGTAATGGGAACAGAAGTGCTTTGTAAGCCATGAAGACTGAAAAAATTCCTGAATACTGTTGCTGACCAGAGTACCTCTCACCTGCCGGGAACGTTTGTCTGGGGGCTGTCTGAGCACCTGTACTGCATCTCGGAGAATGCACAGGGGAAAAACCAGTCTTAAGGGGTGCAGGGTGGAATTTGAAAATGCCAGTGCTTCACTGGAGTGCCATTCTTCTCTAAGTCTGACCTGCTCATGATGAGAGCATCAGACATCTGGGAGGCGCTGCACTGAAGAGGCCCTCAGCATTTGCTCTTGTAGCTTGTGGTTCCAGAGCTGCCTTCCTCTTCCCCTTGTTCCCAGGGCTCCAGCAGGGAGAGCAGCTGTCCTCTATTTAGAGCCAGGCGCCTGTGCCTGTATTTAGTGTCACCTCCTCGATACAGGTCGAACTAATAGGCAACACCTGGGACATAATCGTTGGCCACAGAGGGAGCGCATTCTCGGGGGAGCCACATCTTGTGTTTTGTCAGGTTTGGGGATGAAGAGGAGATAACGCCCGCAGCCCCCGTGGCTGTGTCTCAGAGAGGCCATGAATAATTGAGAGCTGGCAAGCTGGCTGCACCAAAGAGTTGCATTATGTAAACCGGCAGGCGGCGGCGGCGGCGGGCGAGCGCGGGTGTGTGTGTGCGTGCGTGTGTGTCTGCGCGCAGGAGGGTGCGTGTCTGAGTGTGTCCGTGCGCCTGTGCGCGTGCGTGCCTGAGCTCCGGAGCAGCTGTCTGAGAGGGAGTCGGAGGGAGAGCCAGAGAAAGGGAGCGAGGGCGAGGGCGAGGGGCCGTGTGCGGCTGCACTGCGCGACCACACCAAATCACAGCCACAGAGGGAGGTGGGGTGAGAAAAGGTTGGGAGGGGGGCGGGTCACGCTTAAAATTCCAGAGCGGTGCGACACGGCAGAGCGAACAGCTCCCCCCAGCTTGGGAGAGGCCTGCCCCCAGTCCCCTCCCCCGGTAGACCCAGGGGCCTTGGGATGGGTATGGAGGTGAGTGGCCTCCAAGCTTCTCTGGGCCCGCGCTCCCCGCCCCCACCCCCCCACTGCCCAATGCATGAATGAATGAGTTCCTCTCTGCACTGCACTCTGCTACCGTTCCCTAATGGCTTCCAGGTTAGTGCTAACTCGTGCTGACGCTGTGTGTGTGTGTGTGAGTCTATCTTTGTTTCCTCGTGGGATGTTTTTTTGGAAGGGGTGGGCATGTCCCTGGGTTGGATTGGGGCCCCGGGGGCTGGAGCTGGAGCGTGGACCTGTCTGTCTGGTTGTGTGCTTTTTCCAGCTGGCGCGGGCTGCTCGGAGCTGCCAAGAACACAAACCTTTCAAGGCAGAGTAAATCCGGAGTCCATGTTGTTTGCTTCTGTTCTCTGTTCGGGGGATCCGAAAGCAGCCAGCGTGACATCATGCTGCAGAGATGCCACATTCTTTCGCCTCCCCGGCCTTTTCTCCTCTGTCTTCCCCCACCTCCTCCAGGAGCACTGCTGGAGCCCAGCTTTGGAGCACTGAGGGGTGACCCAGGGGTGGGCTGGAGAGATGGGCTGGGATGGTGCTGATGGTGTCCCCTTGAATGGGAAGACTTCATCGGGGCCCTACGACTTGGAGAGCCCAGGGCTGAATTAGCAGTGCGTCACAGCGAGGGGGCCGAGAACTTCTGGGGGAGGTGTGGACGAGCCATGTGCTCCTGTTCCCCACCCGCCACTTTCGATCCACCGTGCCCCTGTGGGCAGGATGTGACCACAGCAGTGGTCCAAAAGACAGGGACAGATCCTGCTTCTCCCATAAGGAGAGGGCAGTGGGGTGATGGATCTGACCAGCAGCAGGAGAGGCAGAGAGAGGAAGTCGATAGCTCCTGTCTCAGGGAAATAAAGGGGTTTGTTTATTCTTTGGCTTAGCCTGCACTTGGCTCAGAGAGCTGCCATGTGTTTTGAGAAAATAGACACCCAGTGGCTGGGCCTTACTCCCCCACACCTCCTTGCATTGTTAGTTATTTGCTTGATTTGGGGAAGTGCATGGGTCGGGGAGGACTTGGAGCTCCCTGTCTCTCTGGGGCCTCAGCCAAGAGCCTAGCCAGGGCTGGGGGAAGCGATCTTTGCTTCTTCGCTGACATTTCCTAGCAAACTCTGCTCTGTGGACACCCTTCTCACTCCTCTGCCTCCTGCCTCACACGGCCGTGCCTCTGTCCACAGCGAATCTCGAATGTGGGGCGTGTTTCTGGCCTTTGCCTTCGATGAGGCTCCGCAGGTTAGAGCAGTTTAGAACTGAGATGGAAAAGGGGGGGCCTTAGAAGAAGGGTTAAGGGTGAGGAATGTTTTTCAGAGTCTCCCATGGCAGAAGAATGACACTGTCCAAGTCCAGGCCTGGAAAGCAAGTACCCCACGGAGGGGGAGAATGCGTGGTGAGTGGCAGGTCAGCTGGTCTGCTGAACTTTTTACGCATTTCAGCAACTTCCAAACCATCACCGAGGAGCCAAAGATGATGAGCTTTTATCATCCTACCCAGAAAAAAAATTTCTCTTGCTTTCTTCCTTTCCCGGCTCTACAGATTTGCTCTGCTGACAAGCGCAAGCCTGTAGCTCCCTCCTCCAGTGGCTGCTGCATGGTACACAGGTTCCTTGCATGGCTACTCAAGTTCTTTGTCTGGCTTGGCAGAGACCTGCAGAAAAGACCTCTGCAGAGTCAAACCTTGTGAGACCAGGGGTTGGCAAACTTTTTATAAAGCACCCAGTAGTAACTGCTGTAGGCTTCGTGGGCCATGCTGTGTCTTTGTCACTGGAAATCAGCTCCGCTTTGTACAGCACAAGTGACCATGAACAATTCATGAACCAACGAGCCTCGCGGTACTCCCTGTAAAACTTATGTATGGGCTCTGAAAGAGGATGTCATGTCACTTGCACATGTCACAAAACAGTCTTTTGATTCTTTCAACCATTTAAAAATGTGAAAACTATTTTTGTGTCCAGCTTAGAGAATCTCTAAGGTCCGAGGTAGGTTTGCATGTGGCCCAGAGTGATCCTTATTGGGGTTCCAAGCTGTAGTATAGCTCACTGAGCTGGGCTGAGAACTGGGTGGATTTGTCATCATCCCACCGGAACTCGGGCTTGTCTGGTTTGGGGGAAGCGTGGGTGTGCTCCTTCAAGGATGCGCAGGCATTCATTACACGTGCAGACGCTCTCCTTAGGATGCAGGATAAGGGTGAAGCGTGTACCCAGAGACTCAGAAGAGAACGGTGACTAATTCCAGATCCTCCTGATTCAGAGGATGACTCCAAAAATATGTTTGCACCCTGATTTCCAAAGTACGTGGGGTGATCATCCTGCCAGTATCATTACAGCCATGCCTGTGCTCCTCAGTTATTTTTTTTTATTTTGGGGTGGGGGGTTGAGATCAACTGGAATCCATGCAGAGTGAGCCCTGTCAGAGGCTATGTGAGCAATGACTCAAGGGACCCCCAGGTCTGGGGAAGGCGTGACAGCTGTGTGATGATGCCAAATGGAAGGGGAATTGGATTTGTCCTACAGCTCGCAAGGCAGCAGAATAGGGCCTTTGGTAGGAAGCCTCTGGAAACAGTTGGAGCCTACAGTGCAAATCCACCAGAGTTGTCCAAAGGTGAAGTGAGTTACGTAACAGCTGATGACGTCTCATCCCTTGAGGTGTGAGTGCTCAATCGAAACAAAGATTGGCTGGTGATGTTGGAGAAATGATTCTCACTTCTGAGAATAGATCTGAGGAATTAAAATCATCCCACCCGAAGAAAGGGATAGAGAGCTCATGAACTGACCTCAAGTCTAGGACAGCTGGACCAGAAGAAAGTGGTGTTTAAGTGTGATGTGGCAATTAAAAAAAATCACAGTGATCACAGGTGAGAGTGAGAAGCATCACCAAAGAAAGCCCTGAATTTTGTGCCTCTGCGTCTAGTTTAAAATAGATAAAGTCTGTGTTAGGTGTCTGGGCATCTGCCTGCAGTCTGGGATCAACCAACCTCACGGTCCTGTTCATTCTAAGACTTCTGCGATTTGACCTCTCATTTTTTGGCCTGCCTTTATTTTTATTTTTATATTTTATCTTTAACAGAAGAATAAGCCGGAACTGGGTTTGCATCATGGGGGTCAGTAAAGGATTAGCATTCAGGTGGGCTGTGCCAGTGAGGCCAGGGGAGGAGTGATACAAGGG
This sequence comes from Oryctolagus cuniculus, assembly GCF_051225735.1. Lineage (NCBI taxonomy): Eukaryota > Metazoa > Chordata > Mammalia > Lagomorpha > Leporidae > Oryctolagus > Oryctolagus cuniculus. The sequence continues at coordinate 116,052,552 of NC_142867.1, forward strand.
TACTTCAGGAAGTTCATAGGAAAATGGAATTAAAAGATAGGTTTATTTTGGTACAAAAAAGTATTTGAAATCCGTGCATAGTTTTTTCATGATGCACATTTCCATGAGCTTTTTTGAGGACTCCTCTTAGGAGGGGAAAGGCTCACTGGGTGCTGTTGCTCACTTCTTACGCACCTGCCCACTCCTTGGTCTGGCTCGAGCTAGGCACCGTCACCCGATAGTACCATATCAGGTAGTACCATAGTACTGGTGCCTGAGAGTTTTTGGCCCTGACCAGAGAGAATGCTGGTGAAGCTGAATTAACTTCAGGCCCAGACTGCCTTGGATCTTGTTTCTGGATGCTTTGCCTAACTCAGATCTGAGCCCTTCTGTCTCAAATGCTCCTGCTCTCAGCGTTTCATAGCGAATGTTTTTTAGTTTTTTGAATTTTTTTTTTTTTTGAAAGGCAGAGTGACAGAGAGAAGGAGAGTGAGAAAATCTTCCATTTGCTCGTTAATTCCCCACATGCCCACAACAGCCAGGGCTGGGCCAGGCTGAAACCAGGAGCCAGGAACTCAGTCCAGGTCTCCCTCTTGGGTGTCAGAGATGGTAGTACCTTCTTCTGATGTCCTTGTGGGGGTTGGGTGGCGTCCACACTCATTCTCGCGGAACAGAGGAGTGAGCTGCCCCTGGTTCATACCCAGGGAAGGAGGCTGAGTCACAAAGGCAGCCTAGCTCCTGGGATGCTGCTCCCTGGATGGTCGGGGGCAGGTGTCTTCCTCGCATCCAGGTAGCTCCTATCACTTGCTGTCTATCACGTGCCTGTCTCTTCCATCAGACTATGAGTTTCTTAGAGACAATATCCCCTAATGCCTAGACATTACCTGGTATGGAGGCAGCTCCTCGTCAGCTGTTGGGTGGATGGATGAAGGACTGGATCCTATACAGGTGCCTTTTCGTGTCAGTAAAAACATGTAGTTTCCTGAGGCTGGGGGAGGGGCTTTGGGAAGCAAGCCCCCATGGAGCTGGAAGTTCTATTCGGTTGAACTCCTCCTTGCCCTTGTTCTGGAGGTTTGTGGCCTCCCGATCGATTGGAAATCTCCTTCCAGAAAGGGGCTTCCTGGGACGGCTTCGCACCTTTCTGCTTTCTCAGGGCCCCATCCCCCTGAGCACTGAGACTTCTGAAATACTTGGGGTGCGGTTGTACTTAGATTTGGCTAAGTCCAGTTTCAAAGTATTAAGCCCCTGCTGTGAGCCAAATATCATGTTGAATATTGTGTGGTACACAGAATAGTGGCTGCCTTGTTGGGCCCTCAGGGAGAAACTGTATTGCAAAGTTGGAGGTGCTCAGGAAATCTGTTAGTGATGTTGAATCAGCAAGCTAATCTTTAAAGGCTGTTAAAGCCAGAAAGCATTGGACAGGTGATGATCACGGAGAGTGAAGGAGAAGGAAGGACTGTGGCCTTTAAATGTCTCTGTACAGCTATGTGCATGCGGCCACCCAGTGAGTGCTGTGTTAGTGGGGCTCTGGAGCAGAGGCCTGGGGGCTGCTGTTGGGGTGGCCTCAGAGGGAATCCCCAGGTGCAGGGGGACGATGAATCACATGGCTGTCACAAGGCCCCTTCCTAACTGCAGCCAGCTCAGTCAACACCCTGCCCTTCGAGCCCAGCAAGACTGTCCCCCAGGTGTTAGGTGTTCCCTGTGTTGTGAACAGTCTCAGGAAAAGGCAATTGTATAACATGAGTAAGTTCCTCTGCTTGATTGCAATGTCTTCTGTCTCATCTTTAGTCTGTTGTCCCAGCCCCGTGAGGTAGGGACCTGCTGCAGATGTGACTAGTGGCCGCCTATATTCGCATGGTCACATGGAACGGGCAGAGCTATTAGGAACAGGATTCACTTTCTTCAGTGGGAATTCACATCCTACGTCTAACCCATTTTCACTCCGTGAGCAATTATTGGAAGCCCTTTACTTCTGGGATTCACTGTCTAATTAGGTTCATTCCTTTTTAAGATTCTTGCTCCAGTAAGGTGGGTTGTGATCATTCAGCAGACAGGGAACACAGGTGCACAGAAAGAGAAAGTGATTTTTCTCAAGGGCACCAAACGGCTTAGGGTTTTAAATTCAGGTGCTCTGTCTAGACAAAGTGACCAGGACATCCAAGAGTCTGAAAGTGGTGTCAGTGTTATGTTCAGAATAAGGATTAATGGGCTGGTGTTACAAAGAAAGGAGATATGGAGCCAGCTTAAGAAAGATAAGTGTATTAGATTGAGATAACAGACTTAAAAAAGAGCTCATTGCTTTATTTGGGCAGTACATATCTCCAGTTCCAGTGTGTGCCAGTCATTTTGCCAGAGATACTGGGAAACCACAAAACACAGCAAGCAGCCCCCAGAGTCCTCCGTCTAGTGATGAACAAGTACACAATAGCAAACAACAAGACGGTTTCCGTTCCTGTGAGTGCAGTGAGGCGAAACACAAGGCCACGTGGTGGTGGAGGCCTGGGGGTAGGAAGCTGTGCTGTAGGTAGTGATGCTTCCACAAAGTCTGGAGCAGGTGACGTATGAGCTTTGATCAGCAGGCTGACAAGGGGGAAGCAGTCGAAACTTCAGTGTAAATGGTGAAGGCACAGTGGTCAGTAAGTCCAAGTATCCTAGGCGGGGGATGACCTTGATGTGTTCCAGGAAGAGAAGAGGCTGGGGGAAGTGACGGGGGAGGAAGTGGTGGTAGAAGTCGGGAAGATACTCGAATCCAGAAGGAGCCGCGTAGCTGATCGCTGAGTCTTTCTCTTAGGGTATGAACCTTGATCTCCTGGAGGTGATGACCGGAAGCAGAATGGCTTTGGTGCCGCCTTGGCACCCTTCTGTGAAACAGTTTGTGTCTGACTTCTGCCCATGGCTCTTGTGGCATCATCGGCATCTTCAAAGGCTGCCATAATTTGTTCCTCTTAGAAAAGTCCATCGAGAGAGAGAACAGGAGCTCTGGCTTTTCCCTCAGCTCTGGCAGGACCCAAACAAACTTATTTTGTTTTTGTAGGAGAGGGGGAAAGTGGGTCAGGCTGTTTTGGCATTTCAGGCATGGAGTCCCAGTTCTATTGCAGGCCCTCGTCTCCATGGAAATGAAAAATAGTGTTTGTCATGCCAGTTCCTGGATTGAATTCCAAACTCTGGGCTGAACAGAAGCTGCGGGAAAGCCAGGCAGCAGGGGAGTGGGATGGACCGAGGCTCCAGCCACTGTGATGAGCGATCTCTTCTCTTTGGCCTGAGTAGAAAAGGCAGACTTTTGCCCAGGCCCAACCCTCTATCTCCCCATCACCTCTCTGGACTGAGACCGTCAATGGAAGGGTAACTGGAGTTCTGCTTTTCTCTGCTTGGCCAAGGGCTCTCCGTGGACCTTACCTTGTTAGTTAGATAGTAAATCCATCAACAGCCGAAGTAAATGCTGGGCCTTTCCCTCGCAGCAAGTAGTTCCTCCCAGGTTTGAGTAGGTGTCTGGGTATTCCGTTATTCCACTGCTTGCAAATGCTTTGAATGAGCTCTTCCTTCTTTCAATTGTTGTGTAAGAGTTGAAAGCTTAATAAATAAGATAGGGGAGGAGCAATGAGTAAGTGAAGTTTGGCGCCCATTGAAGGTGCTTTGAATCCTCCACACCGTATCTACATAGATGGGGACCAGTTGATGGGGTGCAGAAAGATGTAAGGGCTTGGGCTGCGAGGATTGTTTGGCTGACTGGTGACTGGTTAGTCTGCCCAGCTTCCATTTGTGTGATGTCTCTGCCAGTGGTCTGGACCTAGCTATAGGCCTTTTCTACCTTTTGGTTCCCAAATTGAGACAGAACCTTGAATACATTATGCAAAGGCTCCGGGGAATTTTATCAAGTTGCCCAGAGAAACGGGAACAAAATGTTCATTTCTGCAGTTGGAGGAGGTCTGTGCTGTGTCGGGATCTGCAGTGGCATTTGTCCGCGCTCTGGTAGGGGAGAAAGGCATTGTCGGGTGGCCCCTTCCCTTCCTGCCCCTTGCTGAAATGTAGCATGCTGCTAAATTCTGGCCAGCGAGCGGCCCCGTGGACCACACTGAGACTGATCTGCGGGTCTAGGTTTGAGAAGAGACTCTCGAAGCCTTACCAAACAGAAAGCACATCCCTTGCAGCCGTGTGGCCCCTTTCTTCAGCAAGGTAATCACAGGAGCTGGTTTTCTCCCTCAGAGGCAGGTGGACCCCATGGGGGAGTCAGCAGGCTTGGATTCCACACCCGGAGTGGGTTCCTTCCATGGCCTTGGGGGCTTCCGTTAGAGGGGACAACAATGCATTTCTTATCTTTTCCAACCTGTGCGCCATCTAGACCCTTAAACAGTGTGTGTTGGGGCAAAAGTCATTGAGACTTGTACGATGAGCGCCTTTGGTGAACAATCATGCCCTCTCTGGAACTTAATAGTGAGCAGGTTGGTCTGGAAAGGCCCTTTGCACTCTCTCTCTGAACCAGTCTTCCCCCTGAGACTGCGGTTTTAGTTTGATGAATAAAACGGGCTGAGAGCAGGAGCTCCAGGAGGTGAGGACAGTGAAGACCTGAGATGTTTTTGAGTGACTTGCTGTTTTGCTCTCTAAGGCAAAGGGTTTAAGGGAAATTGGGGGCTCTGCTGGGATTTGTCATTTGGTCTTTCACTCCCCTCTACAAGGTTCTGGTTGGATCTTCTCTTGTAACCTGCCCTGCTTGGGAAACACAGACACTGTCAAATGATAAACAATAGCACAGGAAGTTCTACCAAACTCTGAATTTGGAATGGGTTTAGGTGGACAAATCTTCTACTGGAAGCATTTGAAGGCAGCATGTAAGATTCATGCAAATGTTATGCAAATACACTGGTGGCCTTCCTACCTCCTGAGCATGTACAGTGGGAAAATTGAAAGGGGAGCCAAATGCATGATATTTGCAGTGGTCTTCTAAAGAACTGAGGGCGATCGATCGCTGATGAAACTTTGGGATCCTCACGTGGATGGGATATGGGACAGTGGTCTGTCAGGAATTAGGGACCACCAATACCAGATTCAGCTTTAACCAGGTGATGCTAAGGGCAGAGAGGGAAGATATGGCTGTGGGTGCTCATGATGTGGTTGTCCCACTGGGCACTGCAGACCTCAGTCCCATCGGATCCGCCTTGGTTCTTTTTTTTTTTTTTTGGCAGAGTGGACAGTGAGAGAGAGAGACAGAGAGAAAGGTCTTCCTTTGCCGTTGGTTCACCCTCCAATGGCCGCCGCGGCCGGCGCACTGTGGCTGGCGCACCACGCTGATCCGAAGGCAGGAGCCAGGTGCTTCTCCTGGTCTCCCATGGGGTGCAGGGCCCAAGGACTTGGGCCATCCTCCACTGCACTCCCTGGCCATAGCAGAGAGCTGGCCTAGAAGAGGGGCAACCGGGACAGAATCCGGCGCCCCGACCGGGACTAGAACCCAGTGTGCCAGCGCCGCAGGCGGAGGATTAGGCTAGTGAGCTGCGGCGCCGGCCTTCGCCTTGGTTCTTCTACATTGGCAGTTCCAGTGACAAGCTCAGATGAGTTCACTGTTCCACTGAGTCTTCCTACCTGAAAGACATGGACCAGCTGTCGATACTCAAAGACAGGTCTCTGTCACCTGGGGCAGTTACGCTGCTTCTTCCCGATGCTTGAGAGATTGTTCCTGGGGAGCAGTGGTTCTCAAAGCGGTGGTTCTCAGAATCTAAGATACAGGTTCCATCAGGCTCACCCACAGGAAATTTTCATTTATTGGATGAGGATGGTGTGGGGGTGAAGGTGAGGTTTGGGTTCTGCACTTGAAGGAAGCACCCGTATGTTCCTGGTCCCCATTATGGAAAGAACTGCTTGGGAGTGGTCAAAGCATTTCCATATGACTTTGAGGGTTAGAGGGCAGGATATGTATTTCCCATTTCTTAGATAGGAACATTAGCTTTCTTAATAATGGCTCAGAAATATTTAGTTAGCAATAGATGCTTGAAAATATTATCGAGCATTGTGAATCAGGCACTGTGCTAAGTGTTTTACTTGTACCATTTCACTTAGCACAAATCTTATGAGATAGGGACGAAAAATGAGGCTCAGGTGCCAGGGTCACACAGCAAGCACGTGGCTGATCTGGGACTCAACTTGGGTCTGATGACACCATAGATTTGCAGTCTCTACCAGGCACTACCCAAGCAGGCCCTCGGCAACAGAAGCTGTCTTGCATTTGCCTTTCTGAATTTCTAAGGAAATGCTCTTCCTATTGGGTGGGGGTGCTCTAGAATGAATCAGGCTGTCTTAAAAAAAAAAAAAAATTCCCAGTATCCCTGCCACTGAGATGATTACAACTGGACATTTGATCATCCAGGTTACTACTGTAGGGCTGGGCTCAGAAGAGACAATGCAGACAACATGCAGTGTCCTGGTGTGGGAGCGAGAGATCGGAATCTGGGAATGAGCCAGGGCTGCGGGGCCAGTGGGATGCAGATGCACTATGACAGGAAGTAGGAAGGAGCTGCAATCAAAGCAGGTGGAGGCACAGAGGTTCAGAGTGACAGGTACATTATCTGGGGCCAAGATAATCGTCTCTTGAGGCAGAAAAGTTAACTTGAGCAAGGAGCACCAGAACACCAAGTGACTGTTCTTCCGCACTGCATGGGTGGCTGGTCAGAGAGTTGGCCTGCTGACAAGGCCGTCGTGTGCCCGCAGAGCGACACCAGGGATAAGGACGGGGAAGGAAAACCAGGCAGAGGTGCTGCAAGGACCTCTGTGTTGGAGCCTATGGAGACAGTCACTGCTGGAAGCCAGGAGAGCCTTTGTCCCCTTTCTGTATTTCCCTGTTTCTCAAGAACTTGGGCCAGACCCATAGGAAGTAGGGCCACAGCCTACGTTGCAGGAGAAAAGAAGTCAGATTGAGAAAGCTTTCTGTTTTTTGGCCAGGTAACCAGGGGATGAATGAAATAGTCTTTGTTGGGGTTCTTACAAATAGCAGAGATGGAAAGTGAGTGAAATACCCGGGGCCCCTACACTGCATGGGGTTGAAAGTGGCTTGTGGGGTCTTCGTGCACCTCTGACAGAGTTGGTGCTCCTAAGAATCTCTTGAACATCCGCTTCAGCATATTATGCTTCGACGACACACGGTTTCCTGTAAAGCTCTGTGTGCCCCAGGCTGTTCTATGCCTTCACCCGTTTGTTCATGCTGGCTTTTTTTTCCCCTTTCTCCCTTTTTCCTGGAACATTCTCTTCTCTTTTGCCACGCCCTTCACCTGGCTAGTACTGGCCTGTTTTCTGAATCCAGCTTAAGGGCCATATCCTTGAGGAAAACTTTGTTTTTTCATCCAGTCTCTTCGTACTCACTGCCAACTGCTTATATCGAAACGGAGGGCTAGCTGTATAGCTCTCCCTGACCATAAATACCCCCAAGCAGGAGGATCATCAAAGGAACTCGAATGCCAGGTGCTCGGTTAGTCTTTGGGGAGCTCTGGGGAGCCAGAAAGTCACATCCAGTTGGCCAGGCATTTAACCTCCCTGTTTCTCAGGTCCTTGCTTAGTCCCATCATCAGTGGTCTTGCTTTCCTTCCTACAACCAATCTAAGGTGTAGCTGGGCTCCATTATCCCATGATCTTGAAACACAATAAAGGATCAGATTACTGGCACATTATAGAGTTTTTTTGAAAGATAGAATGCTGTCAGTTTTTAGAACATTCCTGTTGATGGGAAAGTTGAGAGTAGACTGAAGAAAGGAAGCGGGAAGTTAATTTCTTTCTTCTTCAACTCACCCGGCTATGCATCCACCCACCCATCCATCCAACGTTTTTCTGTCTGTCTTCCTTGCAAATATTATTGAATGTGTGGTGTTGAAAACAAGCCCTGTAATCAGGTCTGTGCTTTAAATCCTGTCCTGCCAGTCACCCGCTTGACTTAAATCTGTCAAGAATTTAAGTTTATCACCTGAAAATAAGACTAGTAATATCCATTAAAACTTGATAGAATGGTTGGGGACGTGAAATGAAATAATGTTTAATAAATGCTTGGCACTGTGCCAGAAGCTCATAAGCACTCAAGAACTGTTAGCTATTTTTTTTTTTAAAGATTCATTTATTTTATTTGAAAGGCAGAGTTACAGAGAGGCAGAGAGAGGGAGAGAGACAGAGACACAGAGAGAGAGGTCTTCTATCCACTGGTCCACTCCCCAGGTGGCTGCAATGGCCAGAGCTGCATCGATCTGAAGTCAGGAGCCAGGAGCTTCTTCTGGGTCTCAGATGCAGGTGGCCCAAGGAATTGGGCCATCTTCTACTGCCTTCCCTGGCGATAGCGGAGAGCTGCTTTGGAAGTAAAGCAGTTGGGACTTGAACCAGCGCCCATATAGGATGCGGCACCACTACACCACAGTGCTAGCCTCGCTGTTTTTATTATTACTAGCAGGTTGAAGGACCAGCTTTGAGATCTGTCCTCTTACTGGGGATTGTTAACCCTGCCGTGAGACCCTTCACCAGGATGGGATTGCACTCAGCAGGCATTCACCGAGCTCTTGCTGTGTACACAGCATCACGCTGGCAGTGTGGGAGCTCACAGGTGTGTGACTCCAGGACCCAGAGTAGGTCCCAACTTTAACACCAGCAAAAACATGTTAAGTGCTTTAGTCTGTTCAGTGGAAGAGAGTTAGAAAAGCTTTTTGGAGAAGGTGGGATTTGAGATGAGTCTCCAAAATGAACAGAATTCTATTAGGTAGATATGGAGAGAAAGGGCACTTCATTCACAAGTGATGAATTATATGGAGTCAGGATGTGAATTAAAGCCAGGGAGAGACATGCAGGAAGAATACGGGAACTCTTTGCAAAAGCATGAGGAATATAAAGTATTGAAATACCGATAAATGTCATTTACTTTGAGTATTTTAAACAGCATTCTGTGGATTTTGGACCTTAACATGGGGTAACTAGTAGGGAGCAGAGAGATATCAAGCTTTAGAAAAATTTACGGGGCTGATACTATGGCATAGTGGGCTAAGCGTCCACCTGCAGTGCCGGCATCCCATATGGGTGCAGGTTCGAGTCCCAGCTGCTCCTCTTCCAATCCAACTCTCTGCTATGGCCTAGGAAAGTAATAGAAGATGGCTCAAGTCCTTGGGCCCCTGCAATCATGTGGGAGACCTGGAATAAGCTCCTGGCTCCTGGCTTTGGACTGGCCCAGCTCGAGCTGCTGGGCCATTTGGGAAGTGAACCAGCAGATGGAAGACCTCTCTGCCTCTTCTCTCTCTGTCTGAAACTCTGCCTCTCAAATAAATAAATAAAATCTTTTTTAGAAAAATTTAATGACAAGAATGTGAATGAGATGGAGGAGACCACTCAGAAGGCTGTCTTGCTTAATATTCTTCTGCTAAAACAGAATACCACAGGGAATAATTCATGAGCAGTAGAAGTTACTAGACTCTGAATGGTGACCGCCTCTGGCAAGGGTCATCCCACAGCAGAAGGTGGAAGGGCCAGTGAGCGGGCAAGGCAGGAAAGGGCTGCACACCCACTCTGGGGGTGACCCTCTCCTGCTCCATCCCTGTGAAAACCATGCTCAACCATTCATGCAGGCTTGAATCACCTTGTAAAGGTCACACTTTTTTTTAATATATTTTTTTTATTTTTTGACAGGCAGAGTGGACAGTGAGAGAGAGAGAGAGACAGAAAGAAAGGTCTTCCTTTGCCGTTGGTTCACCCTCCAATGGCCGCCGCGGTCCGTGTGCTGCGCTGATTCGATGGCAGGAGCCAGGAGCCAGGTGCTTTTCCTGGTCTCCCATGGGGTGCAGGGCCCAAGGACTTGGGTCATCCTCCACTGCACTCACTGGCCACAGCAGAGAGCTGGCCTGGAAGAGGGGCAACCGGGACAGAATCCACTGGGACTAGAGCCCCGTGTGCTGGCGCCACAAGGCAGAGGATTAGCCTAGTGAGCCGCGGCGCCGGCCTAAAGGTCACACGTTTTAACACTGTACCATGGCCACTAAATCTCAGCATGAGTTTTTTAGGGAACTTCGAACCATAGGAAAATGCATTGGAAAAATCCAGGCAGGAGACCTGAGAAGCTGAACTAGGGCCCTGAGGAGGCCAGGAATGATGGAGTGGGACTCTATGGAAGTGGGATTGATGGTACTGAGTGACTCATTTCCGTGTGGAGTGAGCCGGAAGAGATGTGTTTGCAGCCTGAGAGACCAGGAAATGATGGTGCTGCTGGTAACGGGCAGTAGTGGGCGGAGGCTGGGAGGAGAGATGGCCAGCGCTGATTTGAAATCATTCATGAGACACCATCAGGAGGACCCATCAGCCTGCAGCAGATGGGTGGGCCCAGGAGCAAAAGCAGATAGAGCTTCTGCCCAGAGTGTTGAAGTTGAAACCAGCAGGAGATGGGCAGGGAGGTGAAGGACTGGATTTTAGACAGTATAGCAAGGGAGGAACCAGTGATGGAGACAGGAAGAGGAAGAGGAGTGGAAGAAAGAGACATGGGTATCATCAGAGAGGCGAGGGGGGATTTTCAGGAATAATGTAGTGGCCGATACCTGAAGGGCACAAGGAGACGGCATGTGTTGTTTGTGTTGAAGGCTGGATTTTAGGGACATAGGTCCTTGAGCAGCACAGGTAGGGTCTGTTGGTGGGGCGATGAGGAAGTCCTGTGGATATGCTGACCATAGAGAGTCAGCTTCCTGTGGTTTTGGGTAGTTGGAGTCTGTTTCCTCCAGGTTGGGATGTTTTGTCCACTGTGTTGACTTTTGCTTGAATCCCTTTCACAGCCAGCCCTCAGCATGGATGCAGGGTTTGCAGAAGGATCAGGGATCTCCTTCCCATTCCAGGATCTGGAATTCCCACCCGTGAGGGTGGCCCTTTGCTAAGGAGCAGACTGGGTGGGCTGTGGGTTCACCGTGTGTGTCTGAGGTGGGTCATGTGCCTAGGTCATCTCCTCTCGCAGTTCTTTTTTGAGCACATTAGCTGGGGCTGGGACAGAGTTCCCGGCTGTTTGTCCCAGAAGACACTTTACGCCTTGGAATATTTAGCTATGAGCTGGAACTGTCAGTGAGGAAAGGGGCTCCTCCCTCCCCCAGAAAGGCAGGCACAAAGCCCGTTCCCCAGGGGCCTCTGGAGGCTTCCCCAGAGGGTGGACACTAGGGTGCTGCGTGTCACCAGTCCCAGTGTTGACAGAAACTATAGGGTTCTTGGAGTCCCTGGCAAAGAAATGGAAGAGACTCATGCAAACATTAAGAACAGGCAGCAAAATGGGGCTGCTGTCATCATGGCAAAATGGCATGGTGGGTAAAGCTGATACTTGCGATGCCACATCTCACATGGGTGCCGGTTCGTGTCCCAGCTGCTCTCCTTCCAATCTGGCACCCCGCTAATGTGCCTGAGAAAGCAGTGGCCCAAGTGTTTGGACCCCTGCCACCCATGTGAGACTCATAGGAAGCTCCTAATTTCTTGGCTTTGCCCTGGCCCAGACTCTGGCCATTGCAGCCATCTGGGGAGTGAACCAGCAGATGGAAGATCTCACTCTCTGTTTCCGTCTCTCCCTCTCCTTTGTAACTGCCTTTCTAATAAGTAAATAAAATGCGCTTCTGAGAATGTAGAAGTGGACAGAGTATGACAGTGACAACTCAGGGAGGTGCGGCTTTATACAGGTGAGGGGCAGAGGGAGGCTGCCCCAGAAACTCCTGTAGGAGCTGGGTTTTTCCTGATGAAGTACTGCAGAGGAACTGAGTTACTGTCTCATAATCTCATTTGGGTGACTTACTGTTGGATCTTTCCTGTTTTGCCCTTTGTGAGGGGTTGATTCTTTGTTTAAACAGGTGTTTCCCCAAGATCTAACCTAAGTTAGTAATTTCTTAAGGAATTTTGTCTCAGATAAGCAATCTTGGTGGCAGTCCTTGAGATGTCTGTACAAACAGGGACTTCCCTAGATTAGCCTATGTAAACAGCCTCTGTAAATTCTTGCACAGGTAGGAAAACAGGTAATTGTTAACTACTTTTCTAACTCTTGGAGGCACATGTTTGGGCCATTAAGTAAGCAGCTTCTCAAACAGCCGGAAAAAGGAGGCAGATTTTTTTTTTAACTTTTTTAACTCAGGCATCTTCTATTTTTTTCTTTTTGCTTCTCCGATTAACCCTTGCCTGTCTCCTGCCTCACCAAGGAGTGGCTTCCTTTCTCGGGGGTTTGTGGCTATGATGGGATGATGTGGTGGAGTTGGTGAGAGAACCAATTGGCAGAGCATTTCTTGGCAGTGACATCTTGGGCTTCCTGGGATCAGTTATTGTGAGATTTATAACTGAGATTTTTTTTTCAGGGGGAACTTTTTTTTTTTTTTTTGACAGGCAGAGTGGACAGTGAGAGAGAGAGACAGAGAGAAAGGTCTTCCTTTTGTCGTTGGTTCACCCTCCAATGGCCGCCGCGGCCCGTGCGCTGCAGCCGGCGCACCGCGCTGATCCGATGGCAGGAGCCAGGTACTTATCCTGGTCTCCCATGGGGTGCAGGGCCCAAGCACTTGGGCCATCCTCCACTGTACTCCCTGGCCACAGCAGAGAGCTGACCTGGAAGAGGGGCAACTGGGACAGAATCCGGTGCCCCGACCAGGGCTAGAACCCCGTGTGCCGGCGCCGCAAGGCAGAGGATTAGCCTAGGGAGCCAAGGCGCCGGCCTGAACTTTTTTTTTTTTAAATGATTTGTTTGTTTGAAAGGCAGTTACAAAGAGGGAGAGAGAGACAGGGAGAGAATCTTTCAACCACTGGTTCTCTCCTAATAGTCATAATGGCGAAAGCTGGGCCAGGTGGAAGCCAGGAGACTAGAGAGCTCCATCTGGGTCTCCCGTAGGCTCAGGGACCCAAAGACTTAGGCCATCTCTGCTGCTTTCCCAGGCACGTCATCAGCAGGGAGCCAGCAGGGAGCTGGATCGGAAGTGGAGCTGTGTCACAGGCCACGGCTTAACCTGCTGCAGTTTTAGGCGGAAGTGAACCCTTGGGCCTTGCTTTTCTCTATACATTCCATCTTCCTTTTCTTTTTCCTTCGTCAGTTTCCTCCCAAGTGCTTCAGCTGTGCCCGCCAGCCTGTCCTGTTCACACTCATGGTTTGGGCTCTTGGGTGCTGTATCCTTTCTTTCTGCTGAGGGTGAGCCTGTAGAAGGTTTTGCTGAATGGGGCATGATTTACATTGCAAATGGGTCTCTGGGGACAGCTTCGATCACTGCCTGACCTTCACCTAAATGACTGCATCCCCACCCTGCACTCCCCTCCCTGAAGGGAGGTGGGATGAACAGTTGGGGAGGCCTTCCAGTTCCTGAGGCCTGCGGGATGCTCACTCTGCATACTCCACTCCCCTTCCCCCCTGAGTCTGCTAGGTCTCTCCTGTCCACTTCCCTTGCCTCTTTCTGCTTAACCTAGCCTGCTCCGCATCTCTTTCCTTCCTCCACCCTCTGGAAACAAAGTGAACTCCCACCATGATTTAACTGTTCTCTTCTTTCCCTCATCTCCGACTCCATTGAAAACACAAGCTCAATACCAAGTAGTAAACTTTGCAGCTCATAAGCCTGGGTGTGAGTAGATTAGGCCTTGCATACAGGGGCACTTTAGAAAGTTTTGGAAAAATTGAATTAGAGGATAAATATGTTTTAGCTTTTTAAATGTTTATTTTCATCTACTTGAAAGGCAGAACAAGAGAGAGAAAGGTGAGGGGAGAGAGAGAGAGAGAGAGATCGAGAGAGAGCGCTTCTATCTGCTTCTATCTGCTTTGTTGCCCAAATGCCCACAATAGCCAATAGGCAGGGTCAGGCTGTTGGAATGCCACCCAGATCTTCTATGTGGGTGGCAGGGCCCAAGTGTTTGCTCTGTCACCTGCTGCTTCTCAGAATCCATTAGTAGGAAGCTGGTTGCCAGCAGAGGAGCTGGGAATCAAACCAGCACTCCAATACGGGGTGCAGGCATCTCCGGCCATGTCCTGACCTGCTGCTCCACAACACCCACCCCAAAAGATAAGTTTATTTTGGTGTCAAATAAATAAATAAAATCATGTGTATAAGAAATTGTCAAAAATTCTTGGAAATATATAGTTATGAAGAAAGTATGCATGGATTTCAAGTTTTGGGGGGCACCAAAAAAACTTTTCCCAGGAACTTTCTAAAGCACCCTCATAAGGCTTTTGTGGGAAATGAATTTTGGGGTAGGGAGATAGGGAGTGTGAGGATTTCTGCCCCATTCATCTTTCCCCCTGGCAGAGAAAGCGGGACCCCGGGTGGCTTACCAGGCAATAATAGGGGGTGGGTGAGTTACAGCCAGAGACCCAATGTGGGTAACTGACACCTAGCTGCTGCTGTCGGCCACATGCAGCACTATGGCTATGTTTTGCTTTCTTTCTTTTTTTTAAAAATACATTATGCCATCAGTATGTAGGTGGAATGTGTTTTAAGAACCCAATGGAATAATATGTATGTGGATGCATTCAAAAGTAGGATTATTACTGTTATTTTTATGAGCAAAAATACCCAGACTAAATAAATGGCAAAGGCTTTGGTTTTACGCTTGTATAAAATGAGCCGATAGCGTTAGGGGCTCTCCAGTGAGGCTCTTAGGTCACAAACTGTTTGCCATAGACAGTTCTTTGCATATAATAGATGCTCAAACATTAGTCAGATGGTTGGACAAATGGATGGAAATTTAAATGTGTAGCTGCCCTATGTGCCCAGTCCCTATTCCTGTTTCTTCTCACACTGGCACCACTACTGCCCTCTCCTGGCCAGCTGCAGTATGACGGTGCAGTATGTCCATAGCTGGGCCCCTTGCTCCCTGTGTGTCCCCAGCCCCTCACCCTAGCTCCCCGAGCTGGCTCCTGTGCACCGGTCTTTGGCCTCCAATCACTGACTGCCTGCCTTTCCTCCTCCCCTTCCCACCCCACTCCCTCTCTCCATCTGCCCCTGCAGCACTGCCAGTAACTCGAACCGCAGCACGCCGGCCTGCTCCCCCATCCTCCGGAAGCGGTCTCGCTCGCCAACCCCACAGAACCAGGACGGAGACACCATGGTGGAGAAAGGCTCGGATCACTCCTCGGACAAGTCCCCGTCCACCCCGGAGCAGGGTGTGCAGCGTAGCTGCTCCTCACAGTCGGGCCGCAGCGGTGGCAAGAATTCCAAGGTGAGCCGGGCCCTCGACCCTCCAAGACCCTGTCTCTCCTCCTTAGCTGAGCACAGAGAAGCTGGTACTGGGGGCGGACGGAGGGGGCCAGAGCAGCTCACACGACCGAATGGCCCCGGTGTGCCCGAGATGGTCTTTATCCCATGAGGCCAGGGTGGGACAAGCCATAGAGACCCCAGCGATTCTGTGGCTGCCACTGTAGGACCATGAGAGCCTCAGGTTCCGTCAGATTTGGGGGAGGGGAGCTGTGAGGCTCAGGAGGGGGTCCTATGTTTTATCTTGGCTGTGTGTTCAGATTTGGTCCCTAGAACTCAGGTGGATGGGAAGGTAGCTTGGGACAACAACTATAGTACCAGGAAGCGAGGCCTCAGGGAACCTTCCAGAATGCTATTTCTAACCTCCTCTCTGGCCGTCCTGCTGTCTTCCCTTTGCACTAACCCACTTGGCACTCCCCTGGCAGTGGGGACAGTGACAGGGCCGTTCCTCCCCTCCCGAGTGTGTTGGCACTGCCACCTGCCATGGTGCTTGACCCAAGGACAGACACTTAAAAACCCCTGGGCTGGTGATGCCACCCCTCTCCCTGCCCCGAGATTTGCCTCTACCCCCTCAGTGCTTTGGGAAGCAGGGGATGTCTCTGCCCAGAATGTACTCAGGGGGACCCCTGGGAGGCACGGGAGCTGGTTTCCCACCTGAACTTGTCTTTTGACTTCTTGTTCTTCCTCTTCTTCCCCACCGTTTCCCAAACACCTTCTCTGCATGCATGGTCTTAGTCTCACAAGCGCCTCTCAAAAGTAAGCCATCTTTTGTCTCTGTCTTTTAATCTCCCCTCTCATGTGGAATTGTCTGCAGTGCTCAGCACCCCGCCCTCTGCCCCTGCCCGTTCTGCCCATTTGTCCTGCTTGGTCCCTCTCCCAGAAGGGCCCGGCCCCAACGTCCCCCTGGCAGGCTGGCTTGGAAGTCACTCAGGGCCCACGGCTACTGCACCCCAGGCCGCAGAACAGACCCCGTCCCCGTGCCCCGCTGCCGTGTCTCTGGCTGCTCCCCACACACCGCCTCTGTAGGGACCGATTTCCTCCTACACACGGTGCCGTCTGGAAGCCGAGTTGGTTTCATTGCTTCGGGGGACTGAAGACCTCACACCCCTGTGCTGGGTGACTCTGTTCCCTGGCGGATGGATGCACTGATGGAGGGTCAGGAAATCAAGTGGAGGAGTTCCCTGGTGCAGTGGCAGTGACCTCAGCAGCTCCTTCCCTCTGACCCACCTCCTCCCCAGCGGCTGTGCAGAGCGGGTCCCCCCTCAGTGCTGCCACCCCTGCCCCGAGCCTGGAGACTCTGCTATTCTCAGGATTCTGGATCCTGAATAGCGGACTTATCTTCCGGGAGGCTTGATGCCAGCCCCTAGAGGTTGGTGAATGTTGATGGCATCACCCACCCCAGCCCCTGGGGGGATGAGACCAGGTCAGGGAGCGGTGCCAGAGTCTGCCCAGGACCCCCGGATCTCCAGGACCTGATGGGAGCTTAGAGTGCATAGAGATGGTGCACAAGAGATATTTAGAGCTGGGGGCTCAGAAAATCAGACCCAAAGGGAAGGAGAAAAAAAAGAAAGCTGAGGATGACTTAATAACAATCCCAAGGCTCTGTCAGTGCCTTGGGGAGGAGGAGGGTGAGCAGCTGTTCTCTTTCCTAAGGGAAGAACAAGAAGCTACACGGCCAATCCCGCAGGCTGTGACCTTCAGAATAAATGCACATCATGGTGCTGAGGATTTTAAATATAGCTGGAGAGCCCGTGCTGGACAGGGAAGGAGGAAACCGCCTGGTGCGCGGAAGCCAGCAGGAGGTCTCTGAGGTTCAGGTGGCCTGGCAGGTGCAGGCATGTCTGATGTGCCCAGAGCCTGGCCCTCCCGAGCCCTCACACCTGTGGGCCAATTGGTATGGGCGCTGGGAGAGGTCCCCAGGCTGTGGCTTCTCGCTGTTTCTGCCCAGAGCTCTTTTCCATCAGAAGGTGAAGTTCTAAACTTCCTTCCCCTCGTGGTACTCAGTGAGGAGAGCACTAGCTATCAGTCAGCACGTACAGAGTACATGCGCGGTGAGGTAGGGGATGCGGTAGGTGTGGTGCACGGAATGAGGACTGCTTGTAGAACCCTGCGTGGTGAGCCTGTTTTGGGAAGCCAGGCCACTACCCGTGGAGCAGTCTGGGAACATAAATAACGTCCTCTGCCCCATAGATTATCTGCAGACCAAACCTGACAAGTCACATGAGTGGTTCAGGATATTGTGTGACTCCAGAAGCAGGAGCCATCATTTGTCCTTGGGGGTAGCTCAGGACGCATGTCAAGGAGCAGGTGGCATTCTGAATGGGGCGCTAGAGAGGCCTGACAAAGGGGTGGGGAGCTGAGTGTGACCTGAGCACCCATCGCAGCCCCCTCCATGGGGAGTTGGGCAGGGAGGTGACTGAGTGGGTCTGGGTTTTCTTTCTCTTCGAAGCCACTGGATTCAGGAGGTGCCTGTCCCCACTGGGCACACTCTCTGGGTTCCCTGGCTTCAGGTGCCTCACCCCATTCTCCCACCAGTCATTCCCATCCTTGATAGGCAGCAAAAATAAGGCTGACATGCAGGGCGGGGTCACGCGTGTGCAGGACAGAGTGCCCCCAGAAGGGGAAGCAGAGAACCAACACAGAGCCTGGAGCAGGCTGCAAGGGGATGCCACAGACAGAAGGGGCAGCAAGGTGGGATCCATTCCTCCTGCAGCGTCTTCTCAGGTGGCCAGATGTATCCCTGGCAAGGGAGCTGAGAGCCAGAGCTGTTGGCTCGATAAGTGTAGCCAGGCCACCCTACTCTCTGCCTCCTGTCCACCTCCTAGGAGAGGTGACCTCTGGGGTTTCCCAGGGAGAGCTGAACGGTGCCTCCCCTACCTCAGTGGAGTCAGGCCTAATGCATGCACCACGCCTTGTCCTTGCTCAGGGCCTCCTTGTCCTCTTTTGCTGCCTCCTCTGGATCTGTGAGCTGCTGAGGATGACACTTGCCAAGTGCAGCCCTGCCCAGAGCAGAGAGCTAGAAGGGGACAAGGTTGACTTCCACTCCCTGGGCCCCTTGGTTTGTGCCACCATGCAGCGTCTGCTCTGTAGTGATGGCCTGCAGTGGCCACTAGAGGGAGCCTGGGGTCACGTTCCTGCCTTCACCAGCTCCTGTCAAGGACTTGCCCTACCGAGGGCTGTGCCTGGTGGAAGCGGCGGATGCTCCTGCGCTTCAGCCCTGCCTCCCTCCTATGTGTGCACCTGTGACTTTTTCCCTTCTTGCCGATTCTAATTCATGGTTTTCTTTCCAGTATGACAGACTTAAGCTGA
This sequence comes from Oryctolagus cuniculus, assembly GCF_051225735.1. NCBI lineage: Eukaryota > Metazoa > Chordata > Mammalia > Lagomorpha > Leporidae > Oryctolagus > Oryctolagus cuniculus. The sequence goes on from NC_142867.1 coordinate 116,071,013, forward strand.
TCAAAGTAAGACATTGAGTTTTGTCCCCCTGTTGAGCGTAGAGCTGCTGTAGCCTGCCTCTCCCTGCCCGCAGCCCCGTCTCCCAGTCTCCCTGAGCTTTTGCTCGGGGAGGTGTTTTGGGCCTGGGGGCTTGAGTCTGTTTCCAGGGGCCTGTGTCCCTTCAGGTGCTTGCTCTTCTAGGAGAGGCAGTAGAAGCTAGGAATGAACTCTGCTCGGTCCTCTGTCCCCGCACCTCCGTCTTTGTCCTGACTCCCTCTTCTTCTCTAGCTGGACCTGTCTGAAGCTGTCAGATGACCCCTCTGCTCAGCCCCCTAGTTCTGCGCTTGCTTCCCTGGCTCCATTCTCTGGCGAGGAGCGTTCCGTGAACTTGTAAGGGCAGACAGCGTCACTCCTGCCAGGGTGCTGCTTGATCTTTCTGGTTCACCATGAGACCGGGTCCCCTAGCCAGGCTGCTCCTTCAGGATCCAGGCTCAGGAACGCAGAGTCACCAGGAGACCGAAGTCACCTCTAAGAGGCTGGCCAGAGTCTGTGGGGCTGCGAGGGAACGGGCTGGACGAGTGGGAGCCCCAGGGGCACCCTCCCGGGTGGGCAGAGAAGAAACTGCTAGAGCTAGCTGGTAGGGCCAAAGCTTCTAAAGCCCTTACTTTTGCTGGTCTACTTCACGCCTCTTCCCAGTACTTGAGAATACATGTTCTTATCCACCCCTCTGCAGAAGGGCACATCGGAGGCGGGTGGGAAGCTGTCGCAGAGCTGGGAGAGAAAGGACACGGCTTCTCTGGTGGAAGCCCGGTGTTCCGGGAAGAGTCGGAGGGCATCGGCATGTATGTGTCAGACGTAGAAAGGGAAACCTGGCCCCTGTGTCTGCCTGGGGCAGGAGGCAGGCAGCACCACGTGGCAGGGAGCCCACAGCCCGCCATCCTGAATTCTCCTAGGGTCTTCCACGAAGGCCTGGAGAGTGAGACGAGGAGCCGGTGTGATTGGGCTGGGGTGCTGGAGTCTGAAGACCCTGCTTGGGTTTGATGAAGCCCAAGGAGTCTGTGTGGCCGATGAGGCTTGCAGCTCCTAGAGTGCACCTGCCTCTTACTGGGAAGTGCATTTTCACGCTCATCATCACAGCCTCACATGACCTCATGTCACAAGCAACAGGACCCAAAATGCAGACCAAGTCAGAGGCAGCCCGCTTGCCCCATGCAGCCCCTTCCAGAGGTGGGTGGCCTTAGCGGCAGTGCTCAGATGTCCAGGATTCTCACGCAACCACGCCTCTCTCTGTGATGACTGTGTTAGTTTTGAGTACTCTTTGCCCGCTAAGGCCTCTGAGTTGGAAGAGGGGTTGAGGCTGTGGTGGGAGCTGAGACTTCCGACGAGGCCTCAGCTAGAGCCCTTGTTGGAAAATGACCCCGGAGAATTCACTCCCCAGGGGCCTGACACACTTGCCCTGCCCTCTGGCCACCCTGCTCCTCCCGGCCTGAGGGTGAAATCCCTCAGAGGCAGCACCCGTGTAAGTCTGGCTCCCCTCTGTCTTCAGAGCAAGAGTGGCATGGAGGAGCCTGGGGAGCGAGCTAGTCGCCCTGACCTCTGGTCATCAGTGTGGTCACAGTCACCCACCCTCCAGCAGGTGCACACCTCCTCCCCACGAGACACAGCTCCCGCAGACATGCTCTTCTGCTCTCAGCATCAGCGCCCCTTCCCGTCAGCTGGAGGGAGGCCATGAAGGGTCCTGCTGGGGGCAGGACCTGCACCCCTGTGTATACAGTTAAGGCGCTGACCTGTAGGTGGAGCTCTCCTCTATGCAATGACTGTCCGAGTTCCCCACTCCCTTAGCAAACGTCTTCACTTGGAAAACACCCCAGCCCCAGCCTCATTCCAAGTGCCGTCCACCTGGGATGGCCGGGAGGATTGCAGCCGACAAGGCACAGCCATAGCCACCACTTCTCTTTCTGTAGCAAACATTCAGATCCCATTTTTCTGGCAAGTGGAAAGCACCTGAATTCTCAGACTGCGAGTGGGTCTGGCTTTGCTGCTGCCGATTGAAGACACCATGGGTTGGAGGGGGGCTTCACCCTGCCTCCCACAGCAGACCTCCCAGCCTCACCCCCACCGTGACTGCTCAGTCAGCCAGCCAGTTGTTGGGAGGGAGGCAGGAACCGACTCATCCGTTAGCTGACAGCGGCGGTGCAGTTTTCAGGCACTGCCTTCTAAGTGTCCCAACCCTGCTTTGTCCAGAGGGGCTGACTTGGAGAAAAAGCAGCTGGACTGGCCTCCACTCGTCCTTGGCTTCTGGTCAGGGCCCACTGCGGGACTGGGTCTTGGATGTCCACGGCGCATCCCTCACTCCATCAGAAGACCTTTGTGATGGGGCTCCGACTCCCTCCTGGTTGAGCTCTGGCTGGTGCTGCCGCTGCCTGCCTCCCCGACCGCCCTGACCACAGAGGGCTTCCAGCATGGACTGCTCCCTGGGCCTCCTTTCTGGGCTGTCTTGAGAAAGGAGGTCCCCGCCGTGAGCAGCGACATGGGAAGCGTGCAGTGCCCTGGGGCTCCTCCCCGCCGCCCACCCTCTGCTGTCTGTGTCCCCTCCTCTGGAGCCAGGCGTCCTTGGCCATTCCCGACTTCTCTTCCCTGACTAATTTTGCCTTCTCTTTTGTTTTGTCCTTTCAGAAAAGCCAGAGTTGGTATAATGTAAGTACTGCTGTTTCTCTTCTTTGGGGTGCATGAGAAGTGGGTGGGAGAATGGGGAGGGGAGGACTGGAGGGGGTGGTGTGGAAGGCAGTTTGGTTCCCCAGGGATTTTCCCTCCTTACCAACTGCTCCTTTCCAAACCAGTGGCAGTGCTTGTCCTCTGTAGCAGCGTGGGAGGGGTTTGATTTTGGGAGATCAGGAGGGATGGCCCACTGCACCCCTGCCTCACGGAGATGCCTGGACAAGGTTCTACCCTTCGTACAGGAGGCTAGCTGGGGAAGGAGAGGGGCGGAGTACGAAGTCCAAGACCTGACAGAATCCTGGAGTTGGGGCAGCCTGGGGGTTCAGCTGACTAAGGCCATGGCGGGAAACAGTCAGAAGACTTGGCCTGATTAGAGCAGATGGCCAATGCGGAGGAATTTTCTGTCCCAAGGCACCCCCCTTCCCAGGAGCTTCATGGCATGTTCCTTCTAGAAAACATCCACTGTCCTAGGTACTGCCAGGCCAGTGCACAGGACACGCAGGAGGCACCTGGTCTGGCTGCTCCATACCCAGAACTGTCTGGTAGAGTCCGCAGCTTCTGCAGAGACCTTGTCATTGTCTCAAGCCACGTAGACTAGACTGTGGTGGGACTTTGAAGATTTCCCCTGGCCAGGAGCTGGCTGAAGTCTCTCTCTGAGCACCTCCTGCCATGTGTCCTGTGCACGGTGGAGGCCCGCCTGGTTCACACCCTGGAGTTGATTGACAGCCTTGTTTCCTTCGTGTGTTCCCTGAATGCCGGGCAGCCGTGCACAGGGTCAGCAGCAGAGGCCAGTCTGTTGCAGCGCCAGGCTGTGGGCTGCTGGGGAGAGGAGCCCCTGCCTTTTTCCTGAGGCTGAGACAGATACCTGGCTCAGAGCTTTTCCACTTCTGGGTATCCATGGAGGAAACGAGATGGTGCCAGTGCACCTCCGCGTGGAGGCTGGCCTGCCCGGGGCTGTGTTCCTGGGCGCCGCTGCCCTGGCGGGAGCAGGAAGCTGCCACCTGGGTGTTTGCTCAAGAGGCCCCTGAGTCGTAAGCAGTAGGGCACCGTCGCCGGCCCAGTGCCTGACCCTGGGGTGGCTGGGCTCCCTCCTCGGGCTGCTGCACAGATACTGTGCTCTTGTACTCAGATGCCTCATCAGGAAACTAACGTTGCACACCCCCTGCACCCCTAGATTCCCCCTGGGGGTACACTTGGGTTTTCCCAGGAGGCCCTTGTCCTGCCCCTCCTGTTGTGACCTGGTTTTCTGTTTTCCCTGAGCCTGCTCAGTCGCCTCCCTTGGGCCTGAGTTGCCCTTCCTGGAGGCCCCTGCGTCCTCTTCTCAGCTCGGGGGACAGCCCCGTTCTCATGCTCCCTCGTGCTAGCTCAGCTCTCCAGCTGTTCTGATGCCCGAGGTGCCACCATGGCACCACGAGACCTCTGGGTAGGGACAGGTAAAGTTTTCTAGTCCCCAGCCTGGGGATGGTTAGAAACTCCCCGGCTGGACTCGGAACGGCAAGGGTCTGTTGCTTTGCCTGGCTCTGATGTAAGCGGAAGTCCACCCACCACCTGCCTCTGCCCCTGTACCACCTTTTTGAAGACAAAAACATCTTACTTTTCCGTGGTTAGCTGGAGAGGAGCTGTCACCAGGATGATAAACCACTCAGTCTAAAAAAGTGGGTCACATGGAGGAGAGGTGGGACCCCAAGACCACGTGGAAAAGTCCACTGGGGGTTATTGGCCTCGCCACGCCTGCTTGTAGCCTCTCTTCTTGGCCTCCCCCTCCCCCCAGTGTCAGTCATTGGGGTCTCTGGCTCTGAAGATGCAGCCCTGGTCCACCTGAGGGGCGGGAGGGGTGCAGTCCACCCCTGCTCCCATGGTGGGCGTGCGTCTCACCTTGTTTGTGTGTGTCTTGCCTTGTTTCTGTGATGAGTCAGGTGGGCACATGGACCCCGTTCTGTCTTCTCTCTCATTCCTGCGGGTAAACCATGCCCAGGGCAGCCTGGGGCAGCCTGGGGAAGGAGCCCAGACCCAGGCAGCTGTTGGAGACTTCAACCCCAAGCTGCCTGCTGTCCCTCCACGAGGGGATGCTGGCTTTAGGGAGGGGAGCAAGGACCCGAGCTAATCCTGTGGGAAGGCCCAGCAAGTCTAGCACCAGTTTGAGAGCCGAAGAGCTCTCAGGTGTGGGAGGGCAGTCCAGAAAGTGGGAGAGCTGCGTGGGGGTGGGGGTGGGGCTGCTGCTGAGGGCTCCCCCAGGCATGGGCTGTGCTTCCTCTGCTTCCCTCCACCTGCTGGAGTCCTCCCAGTGCCCCTCCCCCGCCTACACCCCTCACCATCTCCAGAGTGGACCCACCTCTCCAGATGTTAGCCCACACCCAGCTCTGCCCTGTTCCCTCCTGTTCTGCACCATGTACACCCCCTCTCTTTTCATCACTTCCCCCATTTCCCCTACCCCTTGCCCCACATCTCTCTTGGGCCTACCCAGATTTGGCTGGCGGATTTGCAGATCTTTATTGGTTTCTTCCTAGGTGGGGTTAGTGCTCCAACAAAATCCATCTGTTTTTCTCCTGGGCTCCTCCACCTGCTCCCTCCCGCTGTGTCCGGGAAGGGGGTACCACTTGGTCCCAGCTCCCTGTGTTTGCGGTAGAGTTAATGTTTAGCCCAGGGCCAATTCCCGAGGCTCAGGCTCTTGCCCCGCCCTGCCCAGCCCTTGGTGTGGGGGAGGAAGAGACCAAGGCTGGCACACACTGAGACGCATCTCCCTGGTGTTATCTTGGCGGGTGTGTTTCACCCACAGCCCTCCCCTGGTGTGACCCGCATCATGACCCCAGATGTTTCCGGGAGCCACAGGAAGAACCCAGAACCTCCCGGGTCTGTCTGCTGCCTGCATCTTGGGGTGTACACGGCATTCTGGTCACCCTGGAAAATGGGGCCACTGTGGTGGCCTGTCCATTGCTGGGGATAGGACTGCTGTGTGCTGGGGACTTGTGGGCTCCTGTGAGGGTGGGGGATCTGCAGCTGTGTGCAGGCAAAGTGTCCACTGGGGAGACAGTTGGAGAGATGGGTAAGGAACGGGTGTGTTTGACCCTGGAAACACATCCTCCTCTGTGCTATGGGAGAGAGGACCGTTTGAAGCATAGCTCCTTTGTAGGGCAGATGGTGGTCCAGTGGCATCAGTTACTTGCATGATAGGTGGAGGTAGGAGCTGCATCGGGGGAATGTCTGTCAAGAGAGGGGGTGAGAGGGTTGTTAGGAGAGGACTGGCAGAGAAGTCAGACTCTTCCTTTACTTTTTCTGTGGGAGAACCCAGGCTGGTCTGAATTAGCATGGTCGGGTAGGGCCCCTGGGAATGGACATTTCGTAATGCCTTTACTGGGTCACATTTAGGTAAAAAATGAGTGCTGCTGAATGGGATCCCTGAGACTCCCTGTACCCCGAGACCCTCCTGGCAAGGTGGCCCAGCTGGCCAGGGGCGCTGCCCTGTTTCCCAGAGGTCTGACTTTTCCTGGCAGTCCAATCTTGCAGCCCCACCTTGTCTCCTCCCCTTGCTGGGCTGCTCTGTCTGCAGCCTCTGTGGCCCCTGCTGGCCTGGCTCCCGCTGTGCTCTCTGAATTTGGCAGCTGCCTTCTGACGGGGGCCACATGGCCTGCTCTTAGCCCCCCTGTACTGCCTTTGAGGTCTGAGCAGCTGTCTGGGAATCCAGTTGGCCTTGATCCCTGTCCTGCTACTGCTGAACATGGGGCGGGGTCCCTGGAAAGGAAGGAGGTGCCGCAGACAGTCCCTGAAGCTGTGGACCACAGCTTCTGCGGACGACCTCCCCAGCGTTTCTCTGCCCATCCTGAGACTGGATCAGTTAAACTCCCAGGTTGGCTGCTGCTGCTACAGAGAAGTTGGTGGATGGGGTCAGGGAGGAGAGAGGGTGTCTCTGAGAAGTCCTTGGCTGTTGGAGTCTCAGATTTCAGATTTCCTCATAACAGCAGCGCCCTTGGCACCTCCCCGTCCCTTCCCCCACCAGGAGCCGTGGCCAGCAACTTTCCATTGCAGGAAACATCTGCTGGGGAGGCCAGGCTAGGCTGGGGGTTACTGGAGGACGTTGGCCAGGACCATCACCCAGATCCTGTAACTTGAAGCATGTGTAGGGCTCTGGCCTGCCCGCCCACCGCCCTGCCTGCCTCCCTCCTGCCCGCGGGTGACTCTAACAAAGAAAGTTGTTTGCTGGTCAGCTGGAGGGAGCACGTCCTGGAGGAGAAAAGGGGTGTGTGTAGGGGGTGGGGATGAGAGCAGGCCCTGTTGCTGCGGGCAGGGGTGGCCCCTCTGCCTGGGGAGGGCTGTGAGTCATAGTGACCCCGTGCCCGCCCATTGCACATTGATTAAATGTGCCAGTTAGTGGACAGACCTGGACTGCAGAGCTCAGCATTCGGGTCCCTCTCTGGAGCCTCAGACTTCGTGTGAGTAACCCATGGGGCTAGACCCCCGCCCCCACTGTAAAGTTTGCCTGTCTACCCGGGGGCCTGGCCCCCTGGAGCCCTCAGCTGGCCCTGTGCACCTGTTGTGGTGTCTGCGTCCTCTTGTCTCAGCTGGACTCTGAGGGTGACTGTGCTGACCAGGAAGGGGTGCTCTACCACATGCCACCCTGCTGCCCCCAGGCTACCCTCAGCCCGAAGACCAGCCGAGAAGGACAAAGCAGAGCCCGGCTGTGGGAGTCCGGCCAGCCAGCTTGTCCCGAGAGCCATGCTGACCACACCCTCCCACTCGTGAGGCTTCATGCTGGGAACACAGCTCTAGGAGAGGAGAGGACCTCAGTGAGGGTCACCAAGAAGCCAGGGCCACCCCTGGCCAAGCGAGGCCCGTTGTTTTCATTCCTCCCGTGGGACAGTCAGGAGTCAGAGCTCAGGAGCTGGGCTCCCCTGGGGGGCGATGGACTCTCTGATGGAATTGGGGGTCCTGTGGAGCCTTCTGCTGCAGCAGGACAGCCGGTCGCCGCGAGGGCCCCTGAGGAGGTTTGTCGACGTCCCTGCTGGGGCCGAACACTGTTGCCAGCACGGATCTGAGGAAATCCCAGCTGTGAGTGTGTGACCCTCTCTCTCCGCGTCTCTGTCACGGTTCTGTGCACCCTGCCATGCCCCGTTCGGCTCTGCTATCCGAGGGCCCCAGACTTGATCATCTTGGAACCAGAATCCTTTGGCCATTTTAAATTAAAATCGGGGAGCCATGCCTCACCTCTGGAGAGTTCATGAAGAGTGCAGGGGGTGGAAGGGAAAGGGCAAGGGTCTCTGGCATTGAGAGGGTGCATGGTGATAGGTGGAGCACAGTGACCCACTAGGGGACAGGAAAAGACAGTGGGGAGTCCCCAAGCAGGCGAACGTCCCGGCACTTGGAGTCACATGGCCTGGGTTCACATTGCACTCTCCTGCTCAGTAACCAGGCACTGCGGGCAAATTGCTTCGCTTCTCTGTGCCTCGGCTTCTTGGAGTGGAAACAAGGACTCTGAAAGCAACCCTACAGGGTGGAGATAACACACGATGGCGCTTGAACCAGTGCATGGTCCGTGGTAATTAATCATTCTGTGGAAGCGACTGGCAGCTCTGGAAGGCCAGTGATAAGGAGTTCACTCAGGATCAGGTGGGCTGTGTTTCAAGAGGCCAGGGGGCCATCTAGATTGCCTATCCCAGGACCAGTCTGAAACTAATGTATGGACCAGTGGAATGTTGTATGCTGAGGTTTTTTTTTTTTTTTGCCTTCAAAGTCACCGGATGGGCTGGCTTCCTGATCTTCACTCACAGCGGCTCTGACATTTGGTTCAAGCCTGTGGCAGGTGGTTTTTGAGATTTGGGGGGCCTCTGTGACAGCATTACTTTGGGGAAGGCACCAGGACAGCTACTGTTGCAGTTGGAACTCCCTCTGTAAATAAGCTCAGAACTAAGGCTGAAATTCCAGTTATTAACTCCAGACACAGTGGCTGGAAGCACCCTTCTCTCTGTTCTTCTCTCCCTCTCTCTCCCAGGGAACCTCCTCAAACTAAACGCCTGCCGTTTCCTCTCCCCCTGACTTCCTGAAATTAATTCTCTTCCTTCTGCCAGCACAGAGATGCTCAGGGTACCGCTCAGGTAGGCAGCGTGTGCTGAGCACAGCCTTGGCTTCCTTGTGGGCCATTCAGCTCTACTGAAAGGTAGATGAGAGGTTGAAGGCCCGCCCCATCATCACCAAAGCTGTATGCCATTGGGGTCCCAGGGAGGTAGGGGAGAAAGTGTAATAGGCCAAGACACATGCATTACCATCAGCTGGACCGTCTGTCCTCAGGCGTGCCCCTGGCCAAGGGTCAGCAGCGCTGTGTCTTGCAGAAGTAGGTCAGCATGTGGTTGGGTGGAGTACAGTCTCTGTTGCCATGCAAGGCTCTTCCTGGGTTGCACACTTTTTTTATGCATCTTCCGTGGGTGCCTTCCTTCATCTGTGGGTACATATCTTCATATGATTTATTTTGTCGAAGTATTTTTAGTGACATGTAATAATCTGCACACATTAGTGGGGTACAGTGTGATAATTTGATACGTGTTTACAGTGTGCAATTCTCAAATCAGAGAAATTATCATTGCGTATCTTTTTGCTTTATTTGAATGGCGTAAGGATGGAGATGGACAGGCAGACGACTTACAGAGGTCTTCCATCCACTGGTTGACTCCACACATGCCCACAACAGCTAGCTACGTAGTTAGCCAGGTAGAAACCAGGAGCTAGGAATCTTACTAATCCAGGTCTCCCCTGTGGGTGGCAAAGATTCAACTCCTTGAGCCATCCCCTGCTGCCTCCTGGGGTGCACACTGGCAGGAAGCTGGAGTCAGAAGCAGAGCTGGGATTGGAGCCCATGCACTCTGACATGAAATGTGCGTATCCCGAGCAGCTCTACACCACTGCACCAAGTACCCACACTTATATTTTTATTGTTTAAATGTCAAGATTGTAAACCCTGAAAGGACAGGAATTCTGTCTGTTCAACAGCTCATGGAGTTCCCAAGGAGAATTTAGGGAGGAAGTGTGCGGGTGTGAGCCTGCACCTGGGCGCCCTGCAAGCTGGGCGTGCAGAGTGGGCATCTGGCGGCACAGTGGCGGCGGGGGGTGAGCACAGGACTCGGGATCAGGAGATGCAAAATGCTTTGCATGCTCTCCAGTATGTTTTTCCGTAACACGCCTCTTCCCCTACCTGGCCCCCGAGGGCCTGTGGGATAACGGAGCCTTGGGTTAGGGATCTGCCACTGACTGGCTTTAGTTTCCTTATCAGTACAGTAAGGGCTGGGATTGGATCTTTTTGTGAGGCAGGGGAGGGACATGAGGTATGCCTAGGGAGCCAGAGATGCTTCTAAATTCTTGTGCATTTATTCTTAGCATATGGTTTATGTTTTATGGGCTTTTTAGAAGTATTTTGTGATTTTTAAAACATCTTGTCTTTCACATCTAGCCAAATGCCCACTGTGTTACAGTGACAGCTTCTTCTGAGGCATGCACTGGGCTGCTTCCCACCATGGGTCCTGCTGGGTGGCTGGGGCTGCCCCGGGGCCCTCTGCTTCACTGTTGAGGTGTTGCTGCCAGCTTGCTGAAGGCTGAGCAGCAGCAGCAGAATGTGTCCCAGGGAGCCCCCTGGAGGTGGCCCTCCTGCCTCTTTATTCTTTGGATATAATGTGGACCCCGGCTTCATACGATTGATCTTTTCTCATTGAGGAATGTTGGATACAGACCATGGTATAATATCAGATTCTCTTCACTCTATTTTTCTTTCTCTTTTTTAAAAAAAGAATTTGAATAATGTTTTTTTTAATATTTATTTATTTATTTGAAAGGCAGAGTTACAGAGAGGCAGAGGCACAGAGAGAGAGAGAGAGAGAGAGAGAATGAGAGAATCTTCCTTCCGTTCATTCACTTTCTAGATGGCCGCAATGGCTGCAGCTGGGCAGATTTGAAGCCAGGAGCCAGGAGCTTCTTCTAGGTCTCCATGTGGGTGCAGGGGCCATCTTCCACTGCTTCCCCAGGCCATAGCAGGGAGCTGGATTGGAAGTGGAGCAGCTGGGACTTGAACCAGTGCCTATATGGGATGCCGGCACTGCAGGACTATGCCACAGCGCCAGCTCCCCACTCTATTTTTCCACACTGAGCCTCCTTTTCTGGCCTAGCCTCCTAGGTCTGTGGGTTAACACAGCCTGGTCCTTGTCCTTTTATCATGTAAACAAATGCTGGTCCTGCACCTTCTTCACTAGCCGCATAGAACCTGGGTCCATCCTGCTAACCTTGGCCATTGTCCTGCAGGTATTAAGTCCCACATACAAGCAGAGAAATGAAGACTTCAGAAAGCTCTTTAAGCAACTTCCAGACACGGAGCGCCTCATCGTTGGTGAGCCGGGTGACCTGGGAGTGGGCCGGGGAGAAGTCTCTAAGGGTCCCAGGCCTAGCACCCAGGCTGCTTCTGTCTAGAGGCTGTAGCCAGGCCATGTAAGCACGTCTTTCTGGGAACAGGGAGAGGGGGATGTCCAGATCCCTGGCTCCAGCTGGCAGTCTCAAGGCTGAGCAGCACATCTCTGGTAGCCTTGAGAGCCTACCCTGCAGAGTCACTGACCCTTAACTTCTCAGATGGGCAGAAGGGTTTGGTGTCATGGTGGATGGAGGGAGGGAAGTTAGTTTAATGTTGTTGGCCTTTTGTGCCTCTAGCTCTGGGGGGCCCTCTGCTATCCCATTCGTTCCCCTGCCTCTAGGCAGTAGCATATTTCACCTTTATGTTCCTGATCATGAGGTGCCAGGGAGTGCCTTGGCTACTAGGTCATGCTGTCATGCGCCTGGTCGTCTGTAGGCTTCCCCATTGCTGGTGGGGGGATGGTGGTGACATGCCTACTACCGAGTGGTTTGCTAAAAATGCTTCCTGCCTCTGTGCTCCCCTGTCCCCATCCTGCCGCAGACTACTCATGTGCACTCCAAAGAGACATCCTTCTTCAGGGCCGACTCTACCTCTCTGAAAATTGGATTTGCTTCTACAGCAACATCTTCCGCTGGGAAACCCTGGTAAAGACCTGGGGCTTTGTTCCCTTGGGTGGACCCTTGGTTATGGCTGAGCAAGCTGCCTTCACTTTCTTCTTACTGACTTTGGGTTCTTGCCAGGCCTTTGCATAATTAACAAAAACCCATGCACCAGTCGTGAGGGATTTGTTACTCTGGGTCCTAACAATGAGATGTCTTCTACCACATCTTTCCCTCCCCCTCCTTCCTTCGGGGTGGAGAAGAGAGTACTGAGAACATTTGCTTTTGGCAAAGGCAGGTAAATATTTGACAGGAGTTGCTATAGAAAGAGACATAGTAAAGTAAGAAGGGCATTGGCCTTGGGACTCATGCACTGGTGTGCACTCTCTCTGGGTTTTGCAATGAAATAGCTGTGTGATTTTAGGCTAGTTCTGTCTTTCCCTCTGATTCCGCTTGGTAAATGGGGGAAAATGATTAACTAAGTGACTTCTAGGGTCCTGTCCAGTGGCAGTAATCTGTGTTTGTGACAAATAATGGAAGGACTTCTTTGCACATTTAGCAGACTGTGTACAGATGAGGAAGAAAGGTTCCTGGGCCAAGAACCAAGCTACCCACAAGGCTCACTGTGTGGCCTCTGTGAAATAAGGAGATAAACCCACAGATCTCTAGGGTCATCCATTCCAGCTCTATAAATGTGCCATCTATGACCTGGCTTCCCTGCCTGCACTGGTGTCATGTGAAGCACTCTTTGTCTGGGTCTACTGATACCTCCTCTTGCTTGTTGTTCTTCCCTGTGCCCGTGGGGATGCCAGCTGACAGTTCGTTTGAAAGACATCTGCTCCATGACTAAAGAAAAAACAGCTCGCCTCATTCCCAATGCCATCCAAGTTTGCACTGATTCAGAAAAGGTAAGTGGAGTCTAGTTCAGGCCTCTCTACCTACCCCAACCCTGACTGCTGTACTTCTGCCCTTAAATAGCGTGGATGTGGAGGCTAATAGAGTGGGAGGGAGAGGTGGGACAGGTGATGCGGGTTCCAGGAACCTTCTCCAGGGATGGCAGGGTGGCTGGAGGCTGGAGTGGCAGACATTGACACGGAGCCAAAACACCTGAAATCAGGTGCCATGATGTAGGCATGTGAGGCTGAGCCTGAATTTTTGTATGTGTAACATGAAATAAGTCTTGAAATACCATTACATATTTGAAAACACTAATTGTGAAGCACTATGCAAAGGGAAGTAGTCTTCATTTGAGATGAGCATGTAGCTGATTACATGTCAGGAGGAAGAGCCTAGTAGGAAAAAGATTATCCTTATCCACAGGGGCGACTACGGTGGATAAAATTTAAGGCAGGTCAGACAGTCTTTGACCTTCAGCCAGAGTCTGCAGACTGATTTAGTTAAGGCTTGAGTGGACTAGATTTCTGCTGAAGACGTCTACAGTTTCCTTGGACCTGGGCAGTTCAGCGGCAGAAGCCATGTGTGTTGAGGTCAGATAGTCCTGGGTTTGACTTCCTGTTTCTGGTCCCATCCAGCTTTGTGATTCTACAGCAGCCTGTTATTAGTTGTTAGCGCATCTGTGCAATGCCCAGTGCATTTTTGGATACTTCCAAATGAAAAAGCATTTGGAAGCACTTACTGATGTTCACTAAGATTGGGTTGTCTGTTGCCTGTCTCCTGAATATTAAGAACAGATCCCACTGATAGGCAAGCACTGGGGGAGCAGGTCTTCCCTGTTTTGTCCCTTGTTGTGCCCCAAACATGTAGACTCGTGTCCAACACATGCTGACTTTTTTTTTTAAAAAAAAAAAGATGTATTTATTTGAAAGTCAGAGTTACACAGAGAGAGAGAGGTCCCCATCTACTGATTCACTCTCCAGTTGGCCACAACTGCCAGAGCACTCATGCTAATTTTTAAATATTTGTTAAATGAATGAAAAGGGTCAGGAAGTCAGGGAATTTGTCTCACCCCTCCCCTTTTTGGGGGGGAGGGAGTTAGTTCATAGCTCACCTCTGACCCAGTTCTAGTATGTGAGTGAAAGACATTTTTATGTAGATGAAATTTTTATTTTTTAATATTTATTTTATTTATTTGAAAGGCATAGTGAAAAAGAGAGAGAGAGAGAGATCTTGCATCTGCTGGTTCACTCCCCAAATGGTCCCGACAGCCAGACCTGGGGCCAGGCAGCTGAAGCCAGGAGCCTGGAACTCCATCCAGGTTTCCCACATGAGTGACAGGGGCCCAGCTGCTTAGACCATCATCCACTGCTTTCCCGGGCACATTAGCCAGGCACTGTATTGGAAGTGCAGCAGCCAGACTCAAAACAGTGCTCCAGTGTGGGGTGTGATATGGGATGGTAACATCGCAGGCTGTGGCTTAACCTGCTGTGCCACAAGCACCTGCCCCTGGAGGTGAAAACTTGAAACAGGCGAGAAAAGCACTGAGACTAGTGTGGGTATAAAAGTGAAGGACTTGATCGCAGGGGGATCGCAGAGGTCCCAGGTGCCTGGAGCCTCCCTCTCCATGTCTGACGTCTGTGGCTGAAGTGCCTGTGCCCATCACAGATATCATGGAGCCATTGGTGTTAGAGGATGAATTTGGTGTCTTAAAGGAGAAAGGCCTCTGTCTCCATTCCTGTGTTATCTTGACGCACGTTCCTCCGTTTTCTCCTGCAATCCAGCACTTTTTCACGTCGTTTGGAGCCCGGGATAGGACATACATGATGATGTTCCGGCTCTGGCAGAATGCTCTCCTTGAAAAGGTATGTTCTGCGGGGAGGGGGGACATCCAGCAAATGTGCTTTCCCGTGAGAGCTCGCTCTTTACTTAGCCAGCTCCAAGATGCCCAAGTCTTTTCATGGTCCACCAGGCTTGGGAGAGTGGCGCATGCTTCCATGAGTAGTGCTGACCTGAGTCCTGGAAGTAGCCTGTCCTCTCTGTGAATGGGCTCCACGCTGCCCAGAGTGAAGCTCTGAGAACCTCAGGCCTGTCACAGGAGATTTCTGCCATGGGTGGGAGACAGGGTCCGGAGACCCGTAGGTGCTCAGCATCCAAATCAGAAGTTCCGAGGTCACCCCAGCCTCGGAGTCCCCTGAGTTTATGCTTCTTCATGCTGGACCTCATCAGTAGACACGTGGGTGGGGCAGTTACCATGCAAGGGACCAGTTGGTTACGATATGCAAACCTCTGCTGAAGGATTAGTCCAGGAAGAGCCGAGTTCCTGGCCTTGGGAAAGTCTGTACTCCTAGGCGTTCTGCTGAGATCACAGAGGTGGCTGCTCCACTCTCGTTCAGCTAGGGAGAGGTGGTTTGGCTTCTGCCCTCCACGGGAGCCAGCTTGGCTCATGTACAGAACAAGGGGTCCGGAAGGAAGGAGGATCAAGGTTATACCGCTTTTCCCCCACAGCCTCTCTGCCCCAAGGAGCTCTGGCACTTTGTTCACCAGTGCTATGGGAATGAGCTGGGCCTGACCAGTGATGATGAGGACTACGTTCCCCCTGATGATGACTTCAACACGATGGGGTGAGGAGCTAGGGGTGGGCTGTGTGGGGAACCTAGGGTGGGGTGGCAGCAAAAGCTCTACTGGGAAACTGACATTGAAGTTGGGCCCTAAAGGAAGTGAGGGAATGAGCCATGGGGGTACCTGCGGGAAGAGCTTTCCTGGCAGAGGAGGGTTGAAGGGGCAGGGTCTGAGAGCCTTTTGGCCCAAGTGACTGACTAGTCTGAGTGTGATGGGAAGATTGTGAATAGATAATTGATAAGGTATGACTTAACATTTTAACAGGATCACTCTGGCCTCTGTGCAAAAATACGTTGAAGAGGCGGGCGGGAGCATGGGTGGAAGCAGAGGGAGACAAAGAGGCTGTTAAATAATTTAGATGATTTGAATGAGTGGCAATGGTGGTTTGGACCAGGAGGGTGGCTGCGGAACCGGTGATAAGTGATCTGTTCCTGAGTCTATTTTGATACATTTGCTGATGGATTAAAAAGGAACCATAGGTGGGATTTTTTGGATTGGTTTTATCTTCTGCATAGATGAGGTTGTTCCAAATAGAGATGGACAACATTGTGGGCAGAGCACATATTTGGGGGAAGGTCACGAGGCTGATTTTAGGCAGGTTGAGTCTGATATGCTCTCTGACATGTGGAGCGCCTAAGCAGGTGTTGGGGGGTGAGTGTAGAGTTCAGGGGGACGTCTGGGCCAGGGCCGTACACTCTGCAGTTATCGATGGATCGCCCTGAGATTGGCTGAACCCTCCACTAACCAAATGAACATAAAATGTAGTTCAAGGACTAGGCCTGAGAGCACTTGACAAAAGGAAGCAGCAGCAAAAGAGATCTTGGAAGAATATCCAAGGAAGTAGGGGGAACACTAGGGGGCACTTTATATCCTGGAAGCCAAGGAAAAGGACTTAAGGAGAGGGGAGTGCCACTGTGTCACATGCTGTTGATAGGAAGACAGGGGCCACACTCTACTGACACAAAGCGTTTGTGAGGTGTAGAAGGCAGCTGGAGACTGGGCTATGGTGTAAGAGGCTTAGAGAAACAGAAGGCAGGGAAAAGGCATTGAACTTGTAGTACTTAGACCTAGGCTCAGGTGCAAACATCAGTATTTAATAGTGGTATCAGCTAACCCCGTGAGTGCCCACTTGGTGATTGCTATAATGCCTGTTATATACCCAGAGTCACCGAGCATAGGCCAGATGTTGGTGCCAGTGGTGACTGGAATGGTGATGACTCCTCAGCCTGGGGAGGCTGCAGAGGTGTCCCTGAAATGTCCTTAGAAGGACATCACCTTCTTCTCAAGGAGGTTTCCTTTTAGGTTTAGAGAAGTTTACTACTTAGGATTTAGATACTGGGCACTGTGGAAGCACTGGTGCCCAGAGTCCTGTCTTAGCCGTTGTGTGGGAAATGAAATTATGCTCAGAACCCAGATATTTGTTTCAAGTAGTTGGGATGGGCCGGGCACCAATGGAACAAAATAGCTTAACACAAACAGCTATCGTAGTTAGGGAAGCCAGAAGTGTTACATGGGGGCTGGGAGGGGTGAGGTGAGATGGGAATGAAGTTTGAGGAGAGCAGTGGAGGTGGATTTTTGCTTAGGGGAGGGACACACACGCAGCGAAGAAGCAGAAAAGCCCAGAGCTTTGGATGGACTGGCAGATCTGAGGTTCTTGGAGCAGTCGATGATCATGGCCGCTGAGGCTAACATGGGCTCATTGTTGTCTTCTCTCAGCTACTGTGAAGAGATCCCCGTGGAAGAGAATGAAGTGAATGACAGCTCATCCAAAAGCAGCATAGAGACCAAGCCCGATGCAAGTCCTCAGCTGCCCAAGAAGTCCATCACCAACAGCACTCTGACGTCCACAGGGAGCAGCGAAGCCCCCGTCTCGGTACGGGCGGTCGGCCCTTGGTCCTTGCACCCATGGGCCAGTGTCTTGTAGCTTTGTTAATGCCACAGGGATCCACCTTGGCGAGCAGCAGTGGGGAGGGTGGTTGTGCTGTGGTTGGTTTATTAAGGTGGTGTTGTAGAGTGGATGGGCTCTTCATATTCTAATGGTATAGCCTGGGTTCTAGTTTTATCTGGACTTGACTTCTGAGCAGATGGAAACCATTCCCAGTGCATGTGTTCGTTTTGTTCTTGGTGGAGTGCCCTGGATCAGTCCTTTCCCGTGGAGAACTATTGCAGGTCATTTTTGTTTTTGCACTGTCTTTATCTGAAGTTGAAGTCATGCGTAGAGATAGAACTGTACAACTGTTCATTGTTCACTCATTTGATTAATATTTATCAATGGAGTCCCAGTGTACACACTGTGGTTTGGTTTCCCGCTGTGCTAGACATTGTGGACACCATAGCGAAGTGTAACAGGAACTTTGTTCTTGGGAATTTTGATAGGAGAAAGAATTTTGATGAACGAGGCTTGGGTGCGTGCTGGCAGGTGGAAGGAGTGGGAACTTCTAGAAAAGAAAGCTTAGCGTTCCAGTGGTTTAAGGGTCAGATCAGCTGGGGTTAGAAGGAAAACATTCATTTGACTCTCAGTTTCAGTGTTCATTTTCTGTTCATTTTCTGCCTCTGAGGTTATTGTTCAGGTGTAAAGAATTGTATTGATCCTTCCAGGGCTATTGGGAGAATGAATATGGCTCAGGAAGGGCCCAGGGCCGGCAGTGCTGGCTCTGTCCCCATCTGGTTTGGTGTGGCATTCGAGTAGCGAGCCCAGCTTGTGCTGTGTTCACCCGTCTTCCAGGCAGGCCTGGGGGAGCCCCCAGAACATGGCTCCAGCCCAGTTCCCCAGCAGCTGAGCTGTGAATGGGAGGCCCTCCACGGCCAGGGCTCTAACTGCCCTGAGCACTTTGCTCCTGGTGGGTGACTGCTCTGTCTTCACCGCAGTTTGATGGCCTGCCCTTGGAGGAGGAGGTGCTGGAGGGCGACGGGTCCCTGGAGAAGGAGCTCGCCATTGACAACATCATAGGGGATAAGATGGAGATCATTGCACCTGTGAACTCCCCGTCACTGGACTTCAACGACAATGAAGACATCCCCACCGAGCTCAGCGACTCTTCTGACACTCATGATGAAGGTGAGTGTTTGAAAATGGCTCAGGTGGCTCTGTGGGGACTGGAGTTAGTCTCTAGGTTCCTGGTGGGAGGGTGGCTAAAAGAGCTTTTGGAATAAATGGTGCATTTCAGGGCCAGCGTTGTGGTGTAGTGGGTAAAGCCATTGCCTGCGATGCCAGTGTTCATATGGACACTGGTTCGTGTCCTGGCTGCTCCACTTCAATCCACTTCCTTACTAATGGCCTGGGAAAAGTAGCAGAATATGACCTGACCCAAGTGCTTGGGCCCCTGCACCCACGTGGGAGACTGTGCTCCTGGTTTTGGCTCCTGGTTTCAGCCCAGGCTGATTCTCTCTCTCTCTCTCCCTCTCTTCTTCCCTCTCTCTCTCTCTTTTAAATAAATAAATAAATCATTTTTTTTTTAAACATGGTGCATTTATAGGGAACTTCAAAAAGGTCATGGAAAATGTGTGTTAAAAAAAAACTGAATTGACTTTAACATTTTTTGCACTGAAACAAATATACCTTTTACTTCCATTTTCTTTCTTTCTTTCTTTTTTTAAGATTTATTTATTTATTTATTTGAGAGGCAGAGTTACAGACAGAGGAAGAGACAGAGAGAGGGGTCTTCTGTCCACTGGTTCACTCTCCAAATGGCTGCAATGGCTGGAGCTGTGCCAGGAGCTTCCTCCAGGTCTCCCACATAGGTGCAGGGGCCCAAGTGCTTGGGCCATCTTCTACTGCTTTCCCAGGCCACAGAAGAGAGCTGGATCAGAAGTGGTGCTGCCGGGTCTCGAACTGGCACCTGTTTGGGAATCGGGCACTGCAGGCGGTGGCTTTACCTCCTATGCCACAGCACCAGCAGAGGATAGCTTCTTACTGCATTCCTACATGGGGTCAGCTGCTAGGACCACCCTCAGAAATATGCTGCTCTGTACACGGCCTGGAGAGAAGCCACAGTCTCAATATTCCTGAAATTGGTTGTTAATTTTCCTGCACTGAAATGATGGTGGGTTCTCACTCGTGAGTGGATGCAGAGTGCTTTCTGGCTCATCTGTGGACAGTCCCAGGGGTCACCTCTGATGGCTTTCTAACCTTCAGTTGTTTTGACCACCCCTGTCCAGGATCCAGGGTGAATGACTGCATGGGCAGTGTGCTGCCCAATTCTAGTGGTGCTGTACGCATACTCTGAGATGTGACTGTCCCTCCCACCGTGACTATTTAATGCCCAGGCCCAGGCACTAACTGTGGCAGCTGCTCCTGATTTCTTCCTTGGCCTTCTCAGGATCTAATGATGCCACAAATGTCAGCCTCCCTGGCCCATGCAGATGCAGTAATTAGGGACCATGAGATGCCAGGGGCTGGGGGGGAAATACTAAGGCTTTACCAACTCATCTGTACCCTTAGACACACCCTTCTGTAGCAGATAGAAAATGCAAAACATTGCAAGTGCATGCCGTCGCCTGATTGGCAGTGGTCTGCACAGGGTCACAAAATCATGTTCCGAGTAGGTGCAGCATCCCTGAGAAAGCAGGCAGCTTTATCTGGGAACCCCTCCGCACCCCTCCCTCCACCCGCCGCACCTTGCTCTGTGTGCCTCTTCCTTTGACTCATCCTGATTTCTCTTCTTGTGCTGTAATAAAGCTGTAATCATAAGCTTCTAAAAGAAGGGGTGGGGACTGAAGTCGCAGATGAAATAAGCTGCCTTGGGAAGGGAGAGCAGGCCTGGTGCAGTAGGGGACCATGGACCAGCCTCAGAAGCTCTTTTGTAAACAGTGGCCCTTGAACGTACCTGTGCCTTGGGTTCCAATGTCACTTGTGTCGAGTGTAGTACCCTAAAGAGTCTCCATGACTCATCCTTTGGAAGTCCTCAGTTGCTTGAATGTTGGTCTAAGAGCAACTAAATTAGGAGCATTTGAAAGCATAACAGCAAACAGTGCCCGCTTCCCAATGCTCTGTATAGGATGAGAGGACATGGTGCTAACTAGGGTGGACGCTTGCACCGCAGGGAAGGATGGAGACGGAAGCAAAGATGAACAGTGGAGGCCGTGAGCCGGCTACCCTGCTGCACAGCCTCCCCGTCTCCTGGCACCATGCCCATGACCATGAGACACCAGTCCAAGGGGCGTCCCCGGAACTCCTCCCTCTGCTGTCACTGTCTAATTCCCTGTCCTCCGTGCAGGTGAGGTCCAGGCCTTCTATGAGGACCTGAGTGGCCGGCAGTACGTGAACGAAGTCTTCAACTTCAGCGTGGACAAGCTCTATGACCTCCTCTTCACCACCTCGCCCTTCCTGCGGGACTTCATGGAGCAGAGACGCTTTTCCGGTCTGTTCTGTGGGAGTGACTCCCCGCCCTGCCCTCTCTGATCCCCGGTTTGCTCCCTTCCGTTTCCCTTCCTGCCCCGTCCCATGGGTCCTTTTTTTCCCAAGCCACCTGCTGGCCCAGGCACCCATCTTCTTGCCATGGTAGGTGCCGGAGCCCCCTTGGGGTCCTGCCTGTCTTGTGTGTCCCCCAGCGGTGCAGTGTCACGCTTGCCCCGCTGTGCACCAAACTGGCACCTGCCTGGCCTCCACTCTCTCAGGGCTTGGTGCCTAATGAAAGACAGCAACGCCCACTCACAGGGAGGCACCGACTCCATGCCAAGCAGGGTCTGTGATCTCATTCAGTGTGTCCAGCTGCCTTGTATGCAGGCTGTGTGATTCCCCAGGGCTGATGAGGAAGCTTGAGCTCTCACTACTTGATCACCGTCATACACCCTCGAAGGGACAGAGCTAGGATTCAAACCCAGGGTGCTCGGGGTTCACGCTTAGACACTCTGTGCTGCCATCTGTCCCCTCCACACTGCCATTCCCATGGGAGGGGCTGCAGCACTGCTATGGGAAAGGGCATTGAGGAAAGCACTGGGGCATCATGGAGCCCCTGTGCTGGGAGAGGGCATGGTGAGTGCAAAGAAGGTCAGGCCTTAGGGGAGAGAACTTGTTCCCAAGGAATCCTAGGCCCTTGCCACAGTAACTCCAGTGTTGCCAGCACCCCCGTAGGTGGCCCCGAGACCTCCTGCCCCAGCCCAGGAACAATCAGCATTCTGGAGCCGTCTGTAGAATTTTGGCCATGCTACAATGAGCCTCTTTCTGCTTCAACTCCCGCTCCTCCCAGGCCTCCTCCTCCCCTGGTCCTCGGGCTCCCATTGGCTTCCATGTGGCCAGCCCAGGGAAGGGACGTTCACTTGGAGGGGAAACTGAGATGTGGGCTGGGGATGCCGCTTTCCTGCCCTCATTCTGGGGTGCGTCTCTGCCCGCAGACATCATCTTCCATCCGTGGAAGAAGGAAGAGAATGGAAACCAGAGTCGCGTGATTCTTTACACCATCACCCTTACCAACCCTCTGGCTCCCAAAACTGCCACGGTCAGGGAGACCCAGGTGAGCTGGGGGAGACTCGTGTGCACTGGAGGACAGAGGTCAGGAAGGCGTTTCCAGTGCAGGTGTGTAGAGCAGAGACTAGCGTCTTGCTTGCTGAGATGCTACCGTTTGCAGTGGTCCTGCTGGGTCTTTGTCCAGAAGCCAGAAGTCATGGGGTGGGATGGGGAGCTGGAGGACTTCCACTGGGCATGGCTTCAGCTTCATTCTTCCCCTGCACAGACCATGTACAAGGCGAGCCAGGAGAGCGAATGTTACGTGATCGACGCCGAAGTCCTCACCCATGATGTACCGTACCACGACTACTTCTACACCATCAACCGCTACACACTCACCCGTGTGGCTCGCAACAAGAGCCGGCTTCGGTACAGAGCATGGGGGGCCTGAGGGGATGGATCGGGGTCCTTATGGAGGGGAGCACCCCTTTGCTCTTTTATTTTTTAACTTTTTTTTTCTTTTAAAGATTTGTTTATTTGAGAGGCAGAGTTACAGATAGAGAGAGGGAGAGACAGGGAAAGAATTCATCCATCTGCTGGTTTACTCCCCACATGACCACAATGGCCGGGGCTGAACTGATCCGAAGCCAGGAGCTTCTTGCTGGTCTCCCGTGTGGGTGCAGGGGCCCACGCACTTGGCATCTTCTGCTTTCCCAGGTGCTTTAGCAGGGAGCTGGTTGGGTGCCTTTGCTTGCTGACGCATTCTGTATTCTGCCACCTCCCTGTCCTGATGGAGCTGATCACTGTCTCTTCCATGTGCACCTGTTACCACTCTGTCCGCCTTCTCAGGGAGACGTTTATGGACTGTCTGACTTATAAAGTCTGTGTAGGTGCCTCACCTGCATCTCTGGAATGTTTGCAATGCTCCCGGGAGATGGGTTTATCCTCATTTTTTCAGAAGAGAAAACGGAGGTTCATGTAAGCTAATTAACTTTGCCGAGTCACATCCCTCATAAGTAGTCATGTGTTTGTATACATGAGGGGCTGATCCAGGATCCCTGTGCATACCAAAACCTACCATTGCTCAAATTGCTTATTTATGCACTGTTTGCATTTGACCCACACACATTCTCCCGTAAACTTTATTTATTTAGATTTATTTTTAATCTATTTGAAAGAATCACAGAGAGAGACAGAGCCAGAGCCAGAGAGAGAGAGAGAGAGAACTCTTCCATTTTGCTGGTTCACTCCCCAAATGACCACAACGGCCAGAGCTGAGCTGATCAGGAGCCAGGAGCTTCTTCCAGATCTTCCACGTGGGTGCAGGGGCCCAAGGAGTTGGGTCGTCTTCTACTGCTTTCCCAGGCCCTAGCAGAAGAGAGCTGGATTGGAAATGGAGCAGCCAGGACCTGAACCGGTGCCCATGTAGGATGCCGGCACTGCAGGCTGGGGCCTTAACCCACAGCACCAGCCCCTCCCATAAACTTTAAACCATCTCTAGATTACTTATAATACCTAATACAATGTAAATAGTTCCTTTTTTTAAAATAAAGGTTCAATTTTATTTGAAACACAAAGTGACAGAAGGAGGGAGAGAGCCACAGAGAGACATACTGGGATCTCTCACCCACTGGCTCATTCCTCAAATGCCCACAGTAGCCAGAGCTAGGCCAGGCCAAAGCCAGGACCAGGACCTCCATCTGTGTATCCCACATGGGTGACAGAAACCCAAATACTTGGGCCATCATCTGCCTCCCGGCATATGTAAAAAGGAAGCTGGATCAGAAGCACAGGAGTGAGGGCTGGAACCCAGGCATGCCAGTATAGGTTGCAGGCATCCCAAGCAGTGGCTTAGTCTGCTGTGATGCAGTGCCTGCTGCATATATATTTCTTTTATTTATTTATTTGAAAGTCAGAGTTACCCAGAAAGAGAGAGGTCTTCCATCCGCTGGTTCACTCCCCAACTGGCCGCAACCGCTGGAGCTGTGTCGATCCAAAGCCAGGAGCCGGGAGCTTCCCCCGGTTCTCCCACGTGGGTGCAGGGGCCCAAGGACTTGGGTCATCTTCTGCTGCTTTCCCAGGCCATAGCAGAGATCTGGATCAGAAGTGGAGCAGCCGAGTCTCGAACCAGCGCCCATATGAGATGCCGGCACTGTAGGTGGCGGCTTTACCCGCTACGCCACAGCACCGGCCCCCGCATATATACTTTTTATCTTGTATTGTTTAGGGAATAATGACAAGAAAATCATGTCTGTACATGTTCAGTGCAGACACAACTTTCTTATTGAGTAATGAGTAAGGATTGAATTCATCAGGTACGGAGGGCCAACTGCAGTCCTGCGTTCTCTCTGCTGTGCGTTGTGACTTCCTGTTCATCTCCCCTGTTAGCCAGCAAGCTCCTGGAGGACAGGAGTCCCATTCCATTCTCCACCTGGTTCTCAGCATGCAGCGGCAGGACCTGCCCTTGTCACAGTCTAGAAGATGAGGACAGAATGAATAATTAGTTCTGTGCACTGTGGTGTGCATTGAAAGGAAGACAGGGGCTGGTGTTGCAGTGTAGCAGTAGAGCCACCACCTGCGACACAGGCATCCCATGTGGGCACTGGTTCGAGTCCTGGCTATTCCGCTTCCAATCCAGCTCTCTGCTAATGGGCCTGGGAAAGCATCCAGAGATGGCACCATTGCTTGGGCCCCTGCACACACATGGGAGAACTGAATGGAGTTCCAGGCTTCTGGCTTTGTTCTGGCCCAGTCCAGGCCACTGCAGCCATTTGGAGAATAAACCATGAATGGAAGATCTCTTGCTCTCTCTGTCTCGTCTCTTTCTCCCTTTTTCTCTGTAACTCTGCCTTTTAAATAAAACAAATTTTTAAAAAATATTTAAAAGAAATAAAAGTGAAGAAATCTAGACTGACATTTGAAGAGCTTCTAGCCTAACTGAAAAGACAAGATGTACTCCATTGCAACATACCTGTATCTTAGAGCAAGTTATTTTGGTTATAAGGGGCAGAAATTCGTTCCTGCAGTTCAGATAGAATTAGAAGCTTAGCCAAAGGTTACGCAGAGGTCTCTTGGGACTCGGGAGTATCTAATGCCAGCCCCTCGGTCCAGCCTGCGTCTTTCTCATCTCCTTGTTAGTTTTTCTTGGGGAGTGGGTGGGGGTTCTGTGCTGCTTTCTGTGCTCCTCCACCTGCCTTCTCTTCCTCCTTCCTTTTATTTCCCTTCCTCCTCTGCTCTCTCGCCTGTTCCTACTGTCCTTTCCCCCAGTGTCCAGGTTTCCTAATCCCAGGTTCCACACAGACTGTTGAAGTTGTGTGTCTTCTGTGCAGTCTCAGAGGTAGCTGCTGATTGACCTCTGATAGACCTTTACGGGGCAGTGTCTCCCCTCAATCCAGTAAACAGCTGGGTCACAGGGGAGGGGAGGGGTGCAAGTGAAGGCCTTCTACCAGCAGGCCATGGGTACAGGTAGCATTCTGGTGGATGGAGGAGAGGCTGGGCAGACAGCCTTAACCTGCAGAGCATAAACAAGGAGAGTATTGGCAGGTGCACGTGCACCCAAGGAGGAGGCCAGGGTGGAGGAAGGGAAGAGAAGGGAAGGGAAGGGATGGAGCCGATACCGCAGGAAAGAGGGGCAGTGGGGTGAGCAGTGATTGGGAGGAGACAGTACCTGGAGCAGAGCTGACCAGGTCTTGAGGGCAGGGCAGTGGCAGGAGCCAGCGCAGGTGGCTGAAGTTACTCTTTGTGGGGAGTGATGAAACCCCAGAGCCTGTCTTGGAAGTAGAGGGCTTGAACCCCAGTCTGGGCCTTCCCTTGCCTGACTGGACGTCCACCCACTGGGAGGTGCGGTATGAGGTCATGAAAGAATTCTGTGCTTGGAGTCAGCAGCTTTTGTTTTCTTTAAATAGCTAAACCTCAGTTTTGTCATCTGTAAGGTGGGGATAAACCCGATAGCTCCACCATCCTCAGGAGTGTGATCAGGGAGAGCAGATAACGTTTTGGAAAGGATGGTACCGTGTGAAGCTCCTTTGGCCTTGAACCTGAACTTCCCTTTTGCCAGCAGAGGAGAGCCCACCCAGGAGTGACCGATCTTATTTCTGGCTTGCTCTTCAGGGTCTCCACAGAGCTGCGCTACCGAAAACAGCCCTGGGGCTTGGTGAAAACCTTCATCGAGAAGAACTTCTGGAGTGGGCTGGAGGACTACTTTCGCCATTTAGGTAGGTGCCACGGTCGTTGCTGCTGAGCTGTGTAGCTGCCACCGCTTGGGGGAAGGGAGACAGAGAATCAGGGTTCAGATTGACACAGTGAAGGGGTTTTATGGGATCCCTAAATCTACTCCAAAAATGGAGATCAAATTTGGCATTTTTGTGGACATGTAATTTTTATGAGACCATTTTTACCTGTAATTTTTATGAGACCATTAAGCCACCTGTGTGATACCTTCCTCCCAAACAAAATGAGCCACAGCTCTTGCAATACTGGTGCTAACTCTGTTCTGAGAAGGCTTGGCAAATAGTCTCTTAATGCATCTACTTAGGAAGTGAATGATACGTCCACTTGTATGCACAGGGATGCAGATGTTGGGACCATGGAGCCTTGCCCAGTGTTAAACATCCCAGAGGAGGGGGTTTCGGTGGGGCTAGGTCCCAGAAGTACTCCCTGAAGCTCCTGAGCATCCCTGAGTGTCCTCTGCCCCCCTGCCCAACTTCCCAGGGTACTGTATGGGAACAAGGCTCCCCTAAAGAGTTTCTTCTAGAAGACAGTCCTTTGGGTTGAAGGAATGGGAGGATGGCTTCTGATGTAGCCCTGTGGTCCTTGGCAGAGAGCGAACTGACCAAAACGGAGAGCACCTACCTGGCTGAGATGCACAGACAGTCTCCCAAAGAGAAAGCCAGCAAGCCGCCGACAGTGCGGAGGAGGAAGCGTCCCCACGCCCACCTGCGGGTGCCTCACCTGGAAGAGGTGATGAGCCCCGTCACCACGCCCACTGATGAAGATGTGGGCCACAGGATCAAGCACGTGGCAGGTGTGTGCCAGGCGGGGATGGGTGGCGGGGGTTGGGGCTGTTTGCCGAGAGGACATAACACAAAGATCAGGGAGTCCAGGGCACCCCTCACTTGACCCCCATGGGTGCAGGGGTCTGCCCTCTCCCGTTATGTGTCTTCCTCTTCCCAGCCAGTCGTTCACACACTTGGGTTCTTGCTCAAGCCTGGAAACCTTGGGCTTTAGACCACTGTGTGCATTGGTTTTTAAACTGTGCTCTACACATCCCTGTGGGGAGCTGACGGGGAGAGGGGAGGAGGCAGAAGAGGACGAGAGAACCAGTCTTCCGTGTTCCTCTTCCACCCCCTCAACCAGAGCTCACAGGTAGCTGATTACGGTTGCAGCCAGAGCTGGAAGCTGTGCTGGTTATAGTCCTGGCCCCGTGTTGCTTCCCACACCTGTATGTGCTAGCTGCTTAGATCTGTTGATTGTCTCATTTGTTCAGGGATCGCCCAACCCAAGCCATGACCTTGCCCTTGAGAAGCTTATCGTGTGGATGGGGGGCGGAGATGCCTATCATGTGGTTGCCATGGCAGCACCATGGCCAGTTCTCTGTCATTTCCTGCCGTTCATGTTGGCAGCTGGGGAACTTGTGGGTTATGCTGGTGACAGCCTCTTTGTTCTCACGCAGGTTCCACGCAGACTCGGCATATCCCCGAGGACACTCCCAATGGCTTCCACCTGCAGAGCGTGTCCAAGCTGCTGCTGGTTATCAGCTGTGTGTAAGGGACTCTAAGCTCTCCTCCGACCCTGCCCCCCACCCCACCTTCCTCTTTCTGCCTGGTGCTTCATCCCCCATCTCTCAAAACATACGAGTATCCCTACTCTTTGTTTTTTTTTTTTTTCTCTGTCCTCTGGTCTTCTGATATTCTCTGTCTGGATTGGTCATTCTGTCTTTTCTTTTCTCTTTGCTTCTTTTTCTCTGTTTTCTTCAACATTTAGCATATGCTAGGGCTTCAGAAGAAAACGCTTCAGGCTATATGTATGCCCTTCGAACTCAAATGGATGAGACAGACAGCACATGCACAGTTCCCACACGGTTGGATAAATGCTAACATAGAAATGCCACAGAGCATTTCAGGAGTCAGCTCAGCTGTTCTATTGTGAGAGACCGTGGTGTCCTCCCTGCCAGGCACGAGGACCGTGCACTCATGGAGCCTGCACTTTGGGATGACAGGGAGACAAATCAAGGAGTACATTATAGGGCTGCGTCTCATGTAGACAGTTGATAATTGCCCTAATATTATACACAGCAGTCTCCATAACATTCTTTTTTTCCCCTAAGATTTTTTTTATTTGAAAGGCAGAGTCACAGAGACAGGGAGAGCCGAGCGAGAGAGAGGATCTTCTGTTATCCACAGGTTCATTCCCCTAATGGCTGCAACAGCCAGCGCTGGCCCAGGCTGAAGCCAGGAGCCAAAAGCTTCTTTCAGGTCTCCCACATGGGTGCAGGGGCTCAAGCACTTGTGCCATCCTCTGCTGCTTTCTCAGGCACATTAGCAGGGAGCTGGATCAGAAGTGGAGCAGCTGGGGCTTGAACCAGTGCCCATATGGGATGCTGGTACTGCAGGTGGTGGCTTAACCTGTTACACCACAGTGCCTGTCTCTCCATAACTTTCATAGAAAGATGCTGGGCTAGGGAGAGAGGAAACAAAGGCGTAAGGTAGGAAAACACAGCTTGTTCTTTAAAAAAAAAAAAAAAAGATTTTATTTATTTATTTGAGAGGTAGAGTTAAAGATAGTGAGAGGGAGAGTCAGAGAGAAAGGTCCTCTTCTGCTGGTTCACTCCCTAAATGGCATCAGTGGCTGGAGCTGTGCCCATCTAAAGCCAGGAGCCAGGAGATTATTCCAGGTCTCCCACATGGGTGCAGGGGCCCAAGCTTTCCCAGGCCATAGCAGAGAGCTGGATCAGAAATGGTGCAGCCAGGACTCAAACCTGTGCCCATATGGGATGCCAGTGCTGCAGGTGGAGGCTTTACCTGCTACGCCACAGCACCGGCCCCACAGCTTGCTCTTTGAAATGCAAGTCCATGCTGTCTCCTGCCCAGGACCTTCCTGAACCATTTTGAGGAGGAAGCAGATGGGACCACTAAGAACAGCTCTTCTGCTTGCTTCAGCCCCTTTTTTTGGATACAGTGTGCTGTGAGATTGTAGGAGTAGGCTTGGGTGGAGGAAGGCATGGCAGCTGCCCAGATGTGGTGGGCACAGGAACCTAAGGAAGCCAGGAGTGACAGATTTGCTTTAAAATACAAAGTCACTCTGCTGGCCATATGGGGAATGGATTGGATAAGAAAAGACTGGAGCAGGGACATCGGTGGCTCCGCACTGCAGCGATCTAGCGACAGTGGAGGAGACTGGGTGGAGGGACTGCCGCTGATCTTGGAAGGGTAGGATATGGTCAGTATGTAGTTAAGTGAAGCCAGGGAAGGTGGGCTTCTGATTCGAGGGACCGTCGATGGTGTGTCATGAGCAGGAGTGTGGAATTCAGCAGAAGTTGTCAGAGAAGGCTGTCAGCCCTGGCTGTGTCACGGGTGATCTCGGAGCAGGTCACACCTGTTTGTCCATGTGGACCTGGCATTTAGGAGACAAGCGTGGGCTTTAGTCATGGATTAATTATCTGTAGCACTAGTGCCACGGGTGTGAAGGAGACTACCCATCCCTGGAGAGTGTAGAGTGTGATGAGACTGGGCCAAGGATGACCTCCGGGGACCCCATGTAGGAATAAGACCCAAAGTAAAATAGATGCAAAGTCTTTCTGACCTCAGCACAAGAAGCCAAGTTATTATGACAAAATTAAATACAAAGACCCCTGTAACACAGAAAATTCACGTTAAGCAACATCAGCTCAGTGTAATTCATGCCACTGTTCTATTTAATGGATTTTGGTAAATTGAAAACTAGAGCCTCAGTGAATTCAGACCTCTAAGTTCCATACAACAGGATCTGTGCCGAGGGTGTGCCAATAGCCTGCATGAGCAAGAGACTGGTGTGACCCATCTGGCCCTGTTGTCTGGCAGGCTCCCGCCACCATATATCTGCCGTGCAGTGACTCAGCCTCCTACCCCTCTTTGTTTAGACCACAGTGGAGCCTTCACTCAGATTCCCCGGGGTGCCCCTTGACCTTCAGTTGGCACAGATGAGATCTCAGACACAAACCCAGCACAGGCACTACGATGGTGTGCAGCACGCTGTGGAGGTGGGAGTGCAGTGCGTCCTGTATGTGCTGATGCGGTGGAACCTTTAGTCACTGAAATTCAGCACAGAATTACAAGTTCTGCCAAACAGCTGAGTCGCCCCAGGGATTTGCAGCTGCAAGCTTAAGAAAGACTACCTTCCAGCCGGCGCCGCGGCTCACTAGGCTAATCCTCTGCCTTGCGGCGCCAGCATACCGGGTTCTAGTCCCGGTCGGGGCACTGGGTTCTAGTCCTGGTTGCCCCTCTTCCAGGCCAGCTCTCTGCTGTGGCCAGAGAGTGCAGTGGAGGATGGCCCAGGTGCTTGGGCCCTGCACCCCATGGGAGACCAGGATAAGTACCTGGCTCCTGCCATCGGATCAGCGCGGTGCGCCGGCCGCAGCGCACCAGCCGCGGCGGCCATTGGAGGGTGAACGAACGGCAAAGGAAGACCTTTCTCTCTGTCTCTCTCTCTCACTATCCACTCTGCCCGTCAAAAAAAATTAAAAAATAAAAAAAGAAAGACTACCTTCCTTAGAGCCCAAAACATGGATGAGAAACCCAGTACCACTCTCACGCAGGCACTTTGAAAAGTGCAAGGCCTAGTGTAAGCCTGTCTTCCGTGGCTTGTCTTTTTTCTACCTGTTTGTTTTATCTGCCCACTGTTTCCATCTTTTTTCCTGAGTATCTGCTTCTTCACCTCTCATGGTCAGAACCACCCCTTGGGGGAGGCCCAGGGTGTTTTATGTACACCAGCACCTCAAAAAGTGGCTGGAGAAATGCGATTACAAAATCAGTATTTGGGTGCAGAAATTTTTGAGATGCTTGCAGAGATTTTTCAAGATTCGGTTTCCATGCACTTTTTGAAGTGCTCTGGACCTCCCTTTAACCCCCATGGCGTCTCCAGTAGGGCAGCGATTGTTGTCCCTTGGTGAGGAAAGCTGACTTTTAGAGAAGCTGGGAGATTGATCAGAAGCTGAGAAGTCTGAGTGCTGAGCCGGGATTTACACCCACTGGTGCGTCTCTGGAGCCTCTCTGCCCGTGTCTCCACCTCTCCACCCAGGAGCTCCGTCGTGGAGGAATCTTCAGGCAGCCACCGAGGCTGAGAGAAGAGCATTTCCACAGCCTCCCTGCAGCTCTCTGTTCCCCACTGGGTCCTCCAGCGCCTGCATCCTCTTTGCCTCCTTCTTGTCGCTCTCCAGTTTGGGTCTGGACTCTGGGCCACCTGAACTATTTATCCAGCCACCTGCTGGATGGTAGCAGGTGCAGGGAGGGGACACTTTAGCCTTTTGGAGGTCTGCTAACCTCTGTGAGGCATCGGGGCAGAGCTGGGGGATCCCACCATAATTCTTCTTCACTTTGACCATTCAGTTTGTTCTAAAGCTGGGTTGATAGGACGAATTCCTTCTCAATTTAGCACCCATGAAATAGTCATCCCTCAGTATCCATGGATACCAAAATCCACCAACGCTCAAGCCCCTGATAAAACTGGCATAGTATTTGCGTATAACCCATATATATATCCTCTCATATACTTCAAACCTTCTATAGGTTACTTATAATACCTAATCTAACAGAAACATTATGCAAATAGATGTTATGCTATGTTGTATAAGGAGTAATGACAAGGAAATAAAAGTCTGGGTATGTTCATTCAGTACAGATACAGTCCTGTTTGCCCAAACACTTTCGATCCACAGTTGGCTGAGTATGTGGACACCAGGGACACGGAGGGCCAAATACAGTGGCTTTCTCTTGCCCCTTTCACCCTGCGTCTCCTCACTGTGGCTTTGCTTCCAGTATTTCTTCCTTGTACACATGCGCACTTGCTCTCTGGCTCAGGTCAAGTGCAGTTTTCCGCTTCCCCTCACTCGTCTGTTTCTAATCTCTGTCTCTTCCCCATTTTTCTCTCCTGCTCCATTAGGATCTGTTTCAGGTACTGGCTCTATGATTACTCCTTTTTCCCCTTCCACCTTACCTCTCTTCTCCCAGGCACCCAGACCCTGGGTAAATGTATGTCTCTCCTTCCCAATGCCTCCCTGCTTTCACCCCAACTCGCTCGCTCACCCTGGCTCTCTGGCTGTGTCCTGGCCCTGCAGATTAGATGCTTCTCTCTCTCACCCCTCACTGCATCCCTCCTGCTCACCCACTCACCCACTGCACTGCTTTCGATGGCCCGGCGGTCAGGGACGGCAGACTTGGGGGCAGGGAGATCCCTGGCTCAGAGTCCATCTCATTGTGTTGCTCTCCCCTTCGTGTCTCCCTCTTAGTCTGGTGCTGCTGGTCGTCCTTAACATGATGCTCTTCTACAAGCTCTGGATGCTGGAATACACCACCCAGACTCTCACTGCCTGGCAGGGTCTGAGGCTCCAAGAAAGGTAATCCTGGCCTCATCCCATTGTCCCCACGTCTGCCCCTTCCCAGTGCTGTGCCCTGGCTCCTGCCTCCCAGTCTCCTTGGGATTGCCCCACTGCCCTTGTCCAGGGGAGCACCTTGGGGGGGTCAGACCACGTCTGATGTGGGGCCCAGGGGACCGAGGGGGCAGTGGGCAGAGGACACAGCACTCTGATGTGACTCTCTGTCCTTTAGGGGTCTGGGAGCACAAGACAGTCCGCTGAGCATAACTCCAGCTGCTGGGGTGCCCCTTCTTCTGCCCCACAGGTTACCCCAGTCTCAGACAGAATGGGCCCAGCTTTTAGAGTCCCAACAAAAGTACCACGATACTGAGCTCCAGAAATGGAGAGAGATCATCAAATCATCAGTGATGCTCCTTGATCAGGTGAGCTGCCCCCCTTCTCACCTCCCTCGCCTTTGGGAGACAGAACTGCTTCCCGTATGCTTCCAGAAAGGCCACCCCCCATCACTACCCTCCAGGCCTCTTCCTGTTTATTCTCCCAGGCCGTCCCTGCTTCGAATTATAAAGCCATTTCTGAATGGGCTATTAGAAATGGAGGTGCATTTCCCAAAATAATAGTAGTAAAATAACACACTAGGTTTCCAGTAGGAAAGCTGTGTGTTAGAAAGAGAAAGAACTCGTGTGTATGTGTGTGTGAGAGAGAGACAGAGAGTGACAGAGAGACCCATAGCTATCTTGTAGGCTGTTATCCCCACACTGTTACAGAGCTGTCTTCCGGGAAGGCCCGTCTTTCAAATTCCTTTTGATGTAGACCATCCCTTCCCACTGCCCTCAAAGGCACCCACCCTGCAGCCTGACGTCAGAGGCACTGCCGACAGGCTGGGGTGACTGTACTGTGTCTCCATTTCATGTCACCATTGTAGTACAACTGCTTATATTCTTCCAAAAAAATAGATCCTCCTATTTAAGAAAATCGTCTTGGAGCAAAATCAATCATGAGCTTAGGTTCCTTGAGTGGGAGGGAGTTCCCTTTTCCCCTCCAGAAAAATGTAACTGTCTTATAAAAAGTGGCCCCCATGGTTGCCATGACAGCAGGCATGTACTTTTTTTATGCAAGAGAATTAGGAAGATGACAGGCCCCAGATTTGTGATTTGTGACTTGTACTCCAAGGCTGTGTCCTTTGATGCTTTGTGGTCAGCCAGACTTGAGATGGAGTAGTCCCAGTCTTGCTGGTAACTTGAGCATGGGATTTAACATAAGTGAACTTCAGTTTCCTCACTTATAAAATAGAGGTTGTATCATGTTTGACTTGGGAGCCATGATTAAGGAAGGCAGGTTTTCCCCCAAATCACACATGGGTAAACAGTGCAGTGAGAAGTTTGGAAAGCATGTTGGAGCAGGAGGCATTGATAGAATTAAGGGTGTGCCCCGGGAATGGAACCTGGGCTGAGGGGAACAGAATGGTGGGCAGACATCCAGGCCAGCAGATACAGAAGGGTGGGACGTATCGTAAACTCCAGAGGACTGAATGAGGATTAGTAGTCATAGAGAATTCAAGTTTTCATTCATCAAATAAGGAGTCCTATGTTCAGAGCTGTTCAGCCATGTGAGAGTTACTTTGAAGGACTGAGATCCCAAGATCCAAAGCAATCAAGGGATGACTAGATGATGACAGATACGGAGCTTAGGGACTAAATGGAGGCGCAGTTGGAGTGGATGGCCTGGAGGTCTCTTCCAACTCTCAAATTCTGTTTGAGGCTGGGCCCACTAGGCTGTGGCTTAGGGCTGTCAGCTTTATACCCTACAGATGTTAAGAGAGTTATTTTATTTCAACCCCTTTACAAGTGATGTTCAAAGGAACAGAGATGCTGAGCACAGGATGTAGAATAACCAGAGAAAGAGTGTGGTAGAGTAGGCAGAGAGAACAGAGGTTCTCAGAACTCACGATTTACCCAGGAGATGTGGTTGTGTTGTCACAGAGCAGCTTTCCCAGGGACAATATTCGCATGGGTTAATGGGCCATTTTAGGGTTCTCCCAGTGCAGCTGCCCTCATTTAGATTCCATCCTATGGAATTCACTGACATGGGTACCAATGAGATGCCTCCTCTCTTCTCTGCTTGGTATCCTTGGGTGAACTTCCCCAACAAAGGAAACAAAGCAATTACAGGTAACTGCAGTCCAGAGCCCTTAGTGTGTGGTGTATGAGCAGCCAGGAGAGGGAAAGATGATTGTCAGCCAGAGAAAAGTTTGGATTTGTCCTAGGCCTTAACAGACAGGTGAGATTGGAGTAGGGAAGAGTGGAAAGATTCCCAGGTTGGGGGAACAGTATGGCAACATGTACAGAGACAGGCATGTAGGGTATGTTGAAGCTCAATGGGAAAGCACATGGAATGAATAGAAAATAAAGTAGATGACACACTATAGCAGGGCTCTTCACAGCAATTGTATGCGGAGAGCGATGTCTGAATTCAGTGGTAACAGGGGTCACATGTCATGGGACACCTTGAGCCTTCCTGGGGCTGGTGGGCGTTTCCAGTGTTAGACTGGCTGTCCCCTTTCCATCTGAGACTGTGACCCCTGTAAACCACTGCTCTGTGGGGTGGTCAGAGGTGGGGATGGGGTTGAGTGTGGCAGGTGCTGCTGCGTGCAAAAACCCACTGAGAGCACAGATCTGGACCTGGTGTGGGGTTCCCTGTCTTGCAGATGAAGGACTCACTCATCAATCTTCAGAATGGCATCAGGTCACGTGACTACACATCCGAAAGCGAAGAGAAGAGGAACCGCTATCACTGACAAGGCAGGGACGGGGGTGGCTGCGAGAGGCCTGTGCAATACATGTACATAGACCGTATAAATATATATATAAATATATATATATACAGAATATAAATATATATATATTATATACAGATTTTAAAAAGAGATAACGCCTATGTACCAGGGAGAAGGAGCGGGCCCTCCCGCCCCTGTGCCGGCTGGAGCAGCGTTTTCCTTTGATGGAGGGGCCGAGGAGGGCAGGGACCACCTCTCAGCACCGACCTCCCCTGATCCTCCTCCTCCCACCCTCCGCTCCCCTCCCCTTCCCTTGCTGGCCATTCTTGGCTCATAGAAGGGAAATGTTGTTGAGCCAAAGTTATGCCTGTGAAGACCCTAGGGTCTTGAAATCTCAAGGGGGCATTGCTTAAGGTGCTTCATTCCCTAATCCCCTTTTGATTTGTTTCCAAAATAAAAGAGAATCTTTTCTTCCCTACCCCACGCCTCCCCAGGCGTTCTCTTGGGAACACGGAAGCATTCAAGGGCGGGAGCCCAGTCTAAACTCTCCCACGAGAGGCCGCCCACACATACAGACCAAACGCTAAGAGCCAGATGGAGAGGGCTGTTAGAAAAACTAGCAAGGCTGCCTTTGTGGGGCTGGATTTTGGAGCTGTAGGCTCCTGTGGTCTCATGTTCTGAAGGGCATTTTTCCTCAATCACCCCTGCGCCTTCCTCCAACCTGTGTAGGGTGTGGACCCATTAAGGGCTGGCAATTCCTGACCTTCCCACCCCCTTTCTCCCTGGTCTTCTCCCAGGCTGGATCTGGGAGAAGTGTCACTTTTTAGTGCCTAAAGTCCTATTGTTTCTCTGTGCCCTAAGAGCACATTGTTTATTAGCCAGGGTGGAGCACATTTGACCTTGTTAAACCTCTTGTTAGTGGTTATGAACAAGTCAGGTCTGTGGCTGAGATTCCTTCGCTTTGAGCCGTGAGTGTGATTTCCAGGATGAATCAGGGTGTCTGAGGCGCTCCAGGGTTTGAGGAGAGAGAAAAGGAGAGAATGCTGTAGCATGTGGGTTGCAGGGTTTGTCCACAGACACTGTGAGCAGTGAGCACCAGTAGCCAGGTTGTGCAGGAGGTTGCCTGTGTCGCTTCCGCTTGGTAAAGAAACAACTTCCGATGGTGGAGTCAACCTTCTGAGACGCTTTGCGCTGGCATGGAAGACCCTCAATGGATGGGTTTTGGCAAAGGTGCATGTGTTTGGGCAGGAAAAGACCAGATGGGCTGTCTGCCCTCAGGGGGCTGCTCTGAATCCTGAGTTTCTCAAGACTTGGGAGTGGGGGTCCTGGTGGTGGAGGGTGCAGATCCTTCCCTGGTGTCTGGCCCCAGACGGATGTGAGAGCACAGGGTGGAAGGCAGATGCTGCGTTAGGAGAATAAGCCCCTCAGGGCCTTTTCCTAGTTGGCCTGCTGGGAGCCATGCCACTTGTCTGATCACGCGGAGCCTTCCTGGGCACGTTCATCTTCCTTCGTCCGCTAGCTGTTGTTTCTCCGTATTACGGCCTGGGGAGTCCTGCCAGCCCTTGGCAGAGTTTGTGGAGATTCTTAATGAGGAAAGAATCAAAGGTAATTTGGCTAGGAGAACCCTTTCAGATTGCTGGTTCTTCTCCCGGGTTTCTTAATGCAAGAGGCAGAAGAGACCCCAGGACCCCAGATGTCTCAGCAAATAAGCACAAACGAGGGAAGGTTCTTACTTATTTTTTTGCTTGCTTGGCTTTTTTTTTTCACTGATTTACTCCAAGGAGAAAATGACATTTTCTGTTAGAATGGCCTGAACATCCCACTCTGGCAAAAAAAAAAAAAAGGAAAAAGGAAACTTTTGACTTGTCAGTCTATCTAAGAAAAAGGCCTTGGTGTCTCCTGAGGGCAGAATCATCATGCCTAGGTCATCCTCCAAGGGAGGACAATGATGAGGTCAACTGGAATTGAGGTCTCTCCCCTAGGCAAGGAGAGAGGAGGAGAGGGTGTTCTCTGTCATCCTTGGGAAAGGTGCGGACAAGCCGCTCGCCACTCCGTTCTCATCCAGGACTTGGAGCTGGAGACACTGGTGAGGGTCAAGTCTCAGGATCCAGAGAGGGAAGAGTGGTGCCAGCTGCTAGGAATTCCCCCTTTGGAGGAACTGCAAGCCACGTGACTCCCAGAAACTTTGTGAAGGCAGAACCTGTGAATTCTCAAATTTATTTCCTACGTGATGCTTTACTTAAGTTATTTACTTATTAAGGTTGCTGTGGGACCTCTGGGATGACTTAAAAAGTATTCTGTGCTGGGAGTAGTACAATGGGGAAAGCAGCCCCAGCCACAGAGAGTTGCACTGTGGTGTGTCACCTTTAGGACCATCTGAGTTGTGCATAAGGAGCCTTCCTTTTCCAGCCGATCTGAGCCCAGGAGACAGCATATATCCATGGAGAATGCCCACAAAGAACCAAGCATCTCTTATGGGGCCCACTCGGTTCTAAGAATTTTTTGACTCTCAAACCAGAAGAAACCAACAACTGCATTCCGTCCCAGATGTAATCTTTTCCTGCTGGAGATAAGCCTGGAGTGGAATAAAAGGACGGCAGGGTAACTCCTGGCCAGTAGCCTGGCTGGTAAGTGTCTGCCGGAGGGTGGCAGAACCGCCGCTTGTTGTGTTCACTTCTTCCAGCCAGTGCTTTTTTGGAGTTTTGTTTTCATAAGAACGCTGGGCTCACACAGGAGTCTTTCTAAGAGGATTCATGTAGTAGAACATTTGAGAGCTAGTGCTCAATTGTGTAGACTTGGCAGGTTTTCTAACCAGGCGAGCACTTACAGGGTCCAATCTTCCACTCCCACTTAACTGTAGAGGGGGATTGACGAAGTTGGACTCAGAAAAGCCAGCCATGTCTGCAATGCTCTTATATTCCCATGCACCTCCTTGAGACGAGGTAGAGGACCAGTAATCTGAAGATTCCCGTGGATGACTGGACTGAGACTCTGCCATTGAGTAGCTCTGTGGTCTTGGACAAGTCACTGCCCGTCTCTGGGCCTCGGATCCTCCTGTGTTAAATGATCTTTTAGGTAGGCTCTGGGTTTGGCGTTGTATTGGAGGTTAGGCTAGAGACTGGGTGATCTCAGGATTGTTAGACTTCGGTGGTATCCTGCCAGGAGGGAGCAAGCCTTCTGGGCCAGAGCTTCCCTAGTATCCGGTAGGAGGTAGGGCAGAGTGTGGGTCCCTAGGAAATCCAAGATAGTTAAGCTTTCTTCTTGGGGGCTAAGAGGACTAGGCAGGCCCAGCAGCAGAGCGATCAAGCTTGCTTCTTGCCCAGTGTTAATCTGGGAGCGTGTTTCTTTATTCTTTGGCCTAGTCTTAGTTTGGGAAGGGGCCCCTTGGCCTTTCTCTAAGCTAGGAGGAGGACAGTGGTAAGACGAGCACTCCTTTGGGTTGAGCTCGTCTTGTATCTCTAGGCTCCATGAAGCCTTTCACATACCCGTCCCTCCCCACTGACAGCGGGCACAGTAGAGAGAAGTCATTTGAGCTCCCAGCACTTCTCCTGGGGCTCCACCAAAACCCTCTTGGGATTTGTGTGAAGCACAGAGGTTTGGCTGAAATCCTTGGGTTGCCTTAGAGCACTGACTCGAAGAGCCTGGGGTTGCAAGAAATGGGGAGGACTGAGAGACCCCAAGGGGAACGTGTTGCTAGGCAAGTGGGTTCTTTGCTGTCCCAGTCGCCTCCCCAAGCTTGGACTGACTTGCAGGTACCATGTCTAGGATGAGATCTTGGAGAATGAACTAGGGGAGGAATCTTAGCAGAAGTGTCCTTTCTGTGCCATGCTGTTCCACTTTGTTGGCACCGTAGGGTAGCCTAACCAGCCACTGCTCCCAGGGGCCCTCAGGAGACAGCACTCCTCTCTTCTCTCAGGTGGCAGGGCTGTAATTTTCCTCCCTGTACCCCCAGATCTCACCTGCCCATTCCTGCAGGAATCTCAAGAACCTGTCTTCCTGACCCTCCCCAATCCTACCCCCTCGTCTCTAGGCTGTGGGACAATCATCCCTTCCCTTCCTGGACATCTTTGACCCTCATCCCCAACCTCCCGCAGGCTGGCCCCAAACTCCTCCACCTCTGTGCTTTCTTCCAGAAGATGTTTTGGCTCCCAGAGGAGTGTGTTTCTGGAAGGCCATCTCTTACTGCACCTGCAGTCCTGATGTGCACATGGTGTAGAGAGCTCCCCTTCCCACCTCTCTGCCCAGCCTTGTTACCTCACTCCTGCTTCGGCCTTGGCTGTGACAGGCCCAGCCAGCTCCCTGTTTCAATGTTCTGTGTGACAGCTCAGGGGTCTTGTGACTCGAGGTCCTCAGCAGGCCTGGGAGCCCGGACTGGAGCCTTGGCTGCTGGTGAGAATGCACCTCGCCTGCCAAGAGGAGTGGATGCCAGACGATCTCCCCAACATGTGAAGGCTTACAGGACATTGCCATCTCTGCCCCTTGGCCCTCCTTGCTTCTCTCAACACAAGACACTGCAGAAGCAAAAGGGTGGCCTCTGCTCCAGGCAGGACAACTGGCTCTGTCTGGAGAGTTGGCCCTGGGCTTGGGTGCTGCGTGCTCAGACTGCGTAGGAAAAGCAACCATTTTTGCCAACAGGAGTGGGTGGCTCCCCACATCTCCCTACCCTGCACTCTAGGGCCAGACCACTCTCTGCATGGACCAGACCATCTTCCCAAACCCATGGTGCTTTTCCAACCCCCCCACCTCAACCTAGACTCCAAGGTGGGCAGAGATGGATCAGAGGGCATAGTGGCCACTGGATAATCCTGACATGGGGTGGAGTGGGGTGAGGCAGAGGGAGGAACCCCCGACACTTGCACTGGGCCACTAAGGGGAGAGAACACAGGTTGATTGCAGTTGAGTTGTCTGGCCGTCGGTATTTGGATCTTTAACTGTACTTTGCCTGGCGCTGTGCGCAAGGTCTGAAAACTTATTGCTAGTACCTAGAAACCTACAAGGCTACCCAGCCAAATCTTTAATGTAAAGTAGCTAGAGCCATGGAAGTACAGTATGAATTAAAAGAAAAAAGTATTGAACTACAAACAATAAATGGTGTGTGTGTTTATTGCTTGGTTCATCAGCACTCACTGTCCTAGAAGTTTCTGGTCGTCCCAGATATGTGCCTGGAAAGTACCACGCACTACGTCAGGCATGTTTGTACACATACTCCTGCCATTCCTTTCCGAGGTGGGGGAGCAGCCTGAGCCAGTGGGGCAGATAGGAAGTTATGAATCAGGCAGACCTGTACATGGGACTGCTGCGCTGTTGTTACCTGGCTATGTGACCAGGGGATCATTTGACACCCCAGGACTCAGTGTTTGTTTTTTTAAAGTATATGTACATGAGCTCTTAAGAAGTTCCTAGGAATGCAAATTATGAAAAAAAATTATGCATGGATTTTAATTAGTTTTTTGCACCAAAAGAACTTACCTTTTCGTTTCATTTTCCATGAACTTTAGAAAATGTTCATTTATTTAAAAGGCAAATGCAGAGAGAAGGAAATCAATCAGCCATACAGTGGCTCACTCCTCACATGCAGCCAGGGCTGGGTCAGGCTGAAGCCTGGAGCCTGGAACTCAATGCAGGTCTCTCACATGGGTGGTAGGGACCAACTACTTGAGCCATTACCTGCCCCCTCCCATGGTGTGCATTAGCAAAAAGCTGGAATTGGCAATGAAGCTGGGACTTGAACCCAAGCACTCCAGTACGGGATGGAGATATCTTAGTCACTATGCTAAATGTGTGCCCATCCAGGAACTATTTGAAGTACCTTCATATATCTTAGTATTATAGCTGCTAGTATTATACTAGGATGATTTAAAAAAATTTTTTCCACCCTGTGTTTTTCACAGGCTTTTTAAAAAAAAAGATTTATTTATTTATTTATTTGAAAGTCAGAGTTACACACAGAGAGAAGGAGAGGCAGAGAGAGAGAGAGAGGTCTTCATTTGCTGGTTCACTCCCCAGTTGGCTGCAACCACCAGAGTTGTGCCGATCCGAAGCCAGGAGCAGGAGCTTCTTCTAGGTCTCCCACATGGGTGCAGGGGCCCAAGTCCTTGGGCCATCTTCTACTGCTTTCCCAGGCCATAGCAGAGAGCTGGATCCAAAGAGGAGCAGCCGGGACTCGAACCGGCGCCCATATGGGATGCCAGTGGCACTGCAG
Source organism: Oryctolagus cuniculus (assembly GCF_051225735.1). Lineage (NCBI taxonomy): Eukaryota > Metazoa > Chordata > Mammalia > Lagomorpha > Leporidae > Oryctolagus > Oryctolagus cuniculus. Next base: position 116,112,129 of record NC_142867.1, read on the forward strand.
GCGGCAGCTTTACCCACTGTGCCACAGCGCCAGCCCCTAAGATGATTTTTGAATGTCATTATTAATATTAACCAGTACTGCTTATTACAGGAGATTGTGGTACTGTGAATCCAATGACAATTCTTCAATTTTCACCTGTCCCTTGTAATATCCAGGAAGACGGACACTGGGAGATAGCTTTGGCTTATTGCCATATGTTGCCTAAACTGGTAGAACTGAGAGCCAGGGGTGTCTCCCTTCATTAGGTCTTCTTTGCAGTAACGTGCCCAGCGTTGGGTTCTGAACTTGTAAGAACACAAGTGACTCTTGAATTTGTATTTGGGTAGAAGAAGAAAGGAGAGAGAGGAGAGGCTAGATCACACATGGCATATGCTTACCTCTAGACTGTTAAATATGTTCTCCATTCTCTGGGAACATAGCCACTCCTTGAGTATAGGGATTGATACAGGTTGGGGTGGCAGGGGAAGCCATGGTCTGTGTAGCAGACACACAGAGTATGAACAGGCAAGCATGGTTCTCAGTGACAGTTTATTGACACAAACAGGGAGTTTACTGAAAAACACTACACACAGGCATCAAGTTGTCGAGGGCTCGGGTGGTCTGGAACAACATTTCTAGAATTCAGAAAAAGATTGGCTGTGGAAAATCAAGAAAAAGCAATATGAAGGTGACAATGTGGGGACCAGTTCTGTCGCAAGACTAAGAATTTTCTCATTGTGTTCAGTGGTGCTTCACAAACCTATGAGCACTGCCCCTCAGTGGCCTCCCTCCTCATCACACACACACTGCCCGTTAAATGCAGCTGTTGCCCAGTGGTGATGCACAGCAAAGGGACAGGACATGAACGGTGCTGGGTTTGGCTGCCTGTGAAAGAGGCTGAGGTGGATCTGTAACTTCCACTTGCTTAGATGTACTTATCTACCGGGTCCTAGCGTAGTCAGTACAGGGAGAAAGTTGGCTGAATCAAATGTGAACTACGTGAGCTTTCAGAGATCAAGTCAAGCTTGGATGATGCTGTCTTTCAGACCTAAGACAACAGGGCACACTGAGGGTCCAGGCTAGTGCTTGATGCGCAGTGGGTGCTTCTTTGCAGAATGGGTGGATGGCTGGACTCATGAGCACACCAAGTACTGGTCAGATATATTTACAGTGACTTGGTGAATTCGCTGTTAGGTATTTTCTGATTTGTAAAATGAGGTGAAAGAAGTCTGATTTTTTTTTTATTTCCACGTTAAACCAGAAAAGGGAAGAAGGATCTACTTGAGTGTGTGTAACTCTTCCTTTTCCTTCTTCCTGCAAAAATGCAATCACACAGCCTTTTCCCTCTGATTTATGTGAAATGGATTCACTGATTCTAAGTTGGGTCTACTTTTCTTTTAGATCTGGTATTAGGGGAGGAGAGGGACCCGCTGTCTTCCCTGAACCATTCACTACTCATGACATTTCCCAGCACATTCCTGCTTAGAGGAATTCCTTTCCTACTAATATTTCTTGTTTGACATTTAAGGAAAAACCAGACACTCAGAAGGAAGTCTGGGTATGCGGATGTTTGGGGATGAGGAAACTAAAGGATAGCGCTTTTAAACAGACTAAAGATAAAGGCTAGCTAGGGTAGGGACAAGCACGGACTGACAAAGTATTTCCACACAGGGGTTGGGGCTTTGATAAAGAGACTGGGCTGACAGTTCAAGTCAAGAGGGCAAGGTGCTTCCAGGGCTCACAGAGTTGAGCAATCAAGTCACGGCTGTGACACAGTAACCAAGGGGAGGTCAGACCCAACCTAGCTTGGCCTTTAGTGAATTGTGTCATTTAGGACCAGTCAAGGGAAATACCCAGCACCAAGACAACAGATGGGGTTTCTAAGGTGATAATAGCCCTTGAGGACTCTTCTAATAAGCCCTTTAGTAAGCAACCACATGCCAGATAAAGTTTCAAAAGCTACATACATTTAGTCTGGGTCTTTTAAAGAAATACAGGGAGAACCAGAGAGCTGGGGGACAAACTGAAGTAGACTGGTGATCACAGTACCTTGTGGATATATAGCCATGATCAAGTCTCCCAGGAAGGAGTTTAATTGCAATTCAGGAGGAAAAAGGGTGCACAAACCAACCAGAAACATAACCAAAGTAGAATTGACTCTCAAAACACATTTCTAGCAATCCATCAAGAAGCAAAGCATTAAAGAAGCGTGAAGGGGATTAGGGTGAGAGAAGATGCCAAACATCAGAACAAGAAAGAGAGGCAAAGATTGAACAGAAGTGAAAAAAAATAAGAAAGAAGAATCTCTGGTCTACATGGAAAGGAACTGGAAAAAGAGTCAGAGACTTGGATTCTGGCTGGACTTACCAACCAGGTGACCTCATGACTTAGTAAAGCTACTTAACTTTGGAAATGTATCACAAGTATTAATAATATCCATTTCACAGGACTAGTTGTGGAAAAGAAATAAAATAATTGAAGTGAAAATGCTTTGCAAACCATATAGTTTTAATGAAAGTATCTAGGACAAGAAGAGTTAGAAAACTGAAGAGTGGGGATAAACATGACCGATGCCATTCAGCTCCAAAAAACTGCACTCCAGAACCATCATTTTCTTAAGCAGAAAAGAGAGAAAGGCCGCTATGTATACTACATGGGAATAAGTTAGATGCAAGATCCACTGGAACCAAGAGGCAAGTGGAGAGATAAGAAGTAGTTTGCTACTATGGCAAGCTACAGCATCCACAGGCTACATGACTGGGAAAACCTGGCACTAATCCAAGCCTGTTTTTCTAACTATAAAATAAGAAAACTGTTCTGTTTTCTCTCCCCTACTTCAGAGGGATTGTGTGGGAAATTACCCATCACAAGGGTCCTGAATTTATTGCAGATATTGAACAAATTCAGACTCTAATATGGGATAAGGGTGTGGTTTCTAATTCCTCTTCAGGGATGGAAGAGATGAAAGAATGAGCTTTCCAGGGGGAGCCCAGAGTCAGTGCACAGTGGTCTTGCCCTGCAGCTCCCCGGATTCAAGGGATCTCTCTGCCCTTGAATCGCAATCACTTGTATCTTCTTAAAATCCATAGAGAGTCCTTCCCCGCGTGACAATGTGCTGAAGGTTGTCACCCTTGGGCCATTCAATCAGAATGAAACAGGAGATGTTGACTGATTTTTCCCACTAGTTCCCTACTCCCTCATAATCTGGGAGGAAAAACACAAAGCCAACATGGCTTCAGAGATGAAGCAGCCCTCCCTTCTGCTCTTACGCTCACCACCCATCTCAGGTTCAACAGCATTCTTCCTGGTTAAATGTTCTCAGATGCATCCACGCATCTTTACACCAAGCACATCCTTTGGGTCCACCTCGTGTCCATCTGTGATTTTTTGGCCAATTTCTAGTTACCTCCATGTAATCAGAGCTAACCTCAGCTGGGCAACCCACTCTCATCTGTGCTTGTAAAAGAGCCATTGCCATAGCCAAGCTCAGTGATCCATCCCAGGGAGTACACTGGGCAACGCTTAAGGCTTTTCTCTCATCCTCTTAAGTCTGTCACTCACTTGAACGCTGTGTGAGTCTGAGTTGCCTCCTATGAAATGAGGAATAATACTGATTCACAGACATTTTTAGAGGAAGAACTTGGGAATTTCAGTCCCAGAGCCCAGGTGGTATCCTCCTCAGGGGGCGCTCCCGTGCACTGTCCCGTGCACTGTCTTTGGCTGCTTGGAAGGACTGAATCCAACCCAGGCCTCAGAAACCTATCAAGATCTAGCCCTGGAAAACTAAGCTCCAGAGAGCATTTGAGTCCATGCATAAGGATCTAGGGAACCTAAAGAGAGAGATGTTTCATTCTGGTGCTCTAGCCCAGAGAGCCATGAGCTTGGAAACACTGACTTCAAGAAATCCAAGTTTATGACATGTGTTTGCTTTAATCCAAACTAGTCAGTCCTGCTTCCTTCCACGTAGACATCCATTCTGTTGCAGCAATGGAGAACGAGTCAGTTCCAGCCAGTTAGGGGCAGAGGCAAGTGCTACCTCTAGCACTTGTATGAAATCATTGGAAGCTCAGGGGGAGAAGTCCAGCTGGCACAGGAGTTGCTTGCTTGAAAGCTAGGACAGGGAGAGGTTGAGTCTGTGTAGAGATGTTGGCTCCTCAGTTCTGGCCAAATCTCAGGGTGCGTAGAGATCTGATGGAGTTATGATGGTTTCATGTCAGAGGTGAAAGCTCACAGGTGGGTGGATGTGTGGACGAATGAAGAGAAAGATGGATGCAGGAAGAGAAGTGATGGGACCCTTGGGGTACCCTCATGATGCTGTTGACATCACTGAACCTGGGCTATTCAGTCCCTCAGTGTTCAGGCCACCTACCAATAACAAAACAACACACTGAAAATTTCCAGCCCAGCCCAAAGACTCATTGATCCAATCTGGGGAATGGGAGAAATGATTAGGCCTTTGTTACCAGGGGTAAGGAGTTCAGGTTGCCCCAAGACTAAGGCCAAGGCAGTCCATCTTCTGAAGGGCTTGATGTCGGACAAAGCTTTGTGGCTTGGGTGTCAATGTAAAGGAATGTGGGGACCATGGACAGAGTCGGCATTAATCTCAGGGACCAATTTAAAGTCCCCTGTGCAAGCTGCCGCCCACCTCCACCTTCCCCTCCCATGTAAGTCCCTGTAGATCACCTCTGTCGTACCGCTTCTGTTCTATTCCTCCACTGGGACCGCAGAGTTCTCCTTGTTCTCTGAAGGGATGGCAAGGTAGTCAGACCTGGAGGAGGACATGAGGAAGGGGCAAGGGCATCAGTGCTTCAGTGTCCAGTGAGGAGGGGACAACAAAGGGGAAAGAGCAGGGCTCAGGGACAAAGGTGTCTGCAGAAAAACTCTGCAGTTCCCAAGAGACAGCTAGAATGGCCCTTCCAGCAGATCCAGGTACACCCACCAGCAGGATGTGTCTTCTCATTGTCTGCACTGTCCTCAGGACTTAGTATTATTATTTGGTTAAGATTCTGGCCAAACTGATGGGTGAGAAACTGTATCTTACACTTGCTTTCCTTTTCATTTCCCTAGTCCCTGTTTAAATCGAGCATCTCTTCATGTTTAGGAGCTATTGGTGCTTCTATTTCTGTCCTCTGTCCATTTGCTGTGCCAGTTTTTCTTGTGAGATTTTTTTTTCTCATTGATTTTTCACTGATGGTTTCATGTCTGGAACATTTCTCCAAGTCTGTTTTTTGTCTAGAAATTTGCTTAGTGATTCTTATAGTGAACATTAGATTCTTATATGTAGTATAATCAAATTTATCATTATTCCCCCTCTTTGGTTTGTGCCTTTGTATTCTGTCCTAATGGGTTTTCTTTGTTACAGCTCATCCTTTTCCATCTCTGTGCTTAATCCTGTATAACTCCTCACATTTCTCTTTTGCTAACCAGTCTCTAATATTCTAAATTAGCCAGCCCATTGAATTTTAAATTTTGCTATCTTTTTCAATTGAAGAATTTTTGTTGTCATTCCTAATTTGTCTGTTTTTTTTTTTTTTCTTAGCAGCCTACTTTGTTCGTGTGTTTTTGATTGCTTCCTTTATTGCTGTATTTTAAGTGCGCTTATTTTCTGTACTTTATCAGGCCCTTCTGTGTCTGAGCCTCAGCTCTTTCCTACAGTGTGTTCTGGTTTGGAACTGGATTGTGAATCAGATGTGACAGCACTTAATCTGGGGAACCCAGTTAGGCTTTGGCTAAAGGTGGGGTCCCTTCAAGATGGGTTTCCATTTGCCTCTGTGAAACATGGTTATCACTGGCCAGGGACTAGTTTTTATTGAATTTCACAGCTTATGAGGTTCCTGGCTCACGTGGGCAGGTCATATAAACTTAAATGCCAAACACTGTGAAAGCAGGCGTTGATGCTAATTCTTAGGACTGTTTCATTCTTCTAGTTGGAATTAGACCAAAATGGGTAACTTTGCTTGGCATTTTCCTGGGCCAGTGCTTACTCCCAGTCTACTTCTGTGTGAGCTATAGCCTTCTGAGGATCCTAGCTTTGCTGAGGGCCTCAGTTCCAACTGTGCTTTTTATGTGACCCTGATTGCAGACACTTCCTGTCCAAGCACGGGCACTTCCTGTCAAACCTGGACACTTCCTGTCCAAGCACGGGCACTTCCTGTCCAAGCACTAAAATCCCAGCACCCAGGTCACCAGGAGTTACAGCCTCCCTCAGAATCACACTTTTTATCTCGACCTGGCCTTAACTTTTTATTTCCCTGACATCATACATATGCAAAAGGATGTTTTCTTCATTTTTATCAAACAATTTTAGGTGGTAACAGCTGGGGCTTTTTAGCTTCCTGCCCCGTGAATGTTGCCAGGAATCCGTGGGAGTTTTTCTGTCTTTCCTCTTCCTGAGGCCAATGTGGTCTCTCAGACTCCATGTTTTCTAACAGGTGCTCACTCAGGTCTTGGGTGGGGGGGTGGAGGCCAGCAGTCAGCAGGCTTGAATTAAAACTTCATTTTGCCTTTTCCAGTAGCCTCAGGAAAACGGTCAGACTCAGTGTTCCCATGTGTAAAATGGGCATAATAGCAGTGCCTACCTCAAAGGCTGTTAGGAGAAGAAGGTGGAAGATGTATACAGATTGCTTAGTGGCTCACCTGGGACAGCAAGCATCCTGAAGGTGCTAGCTAGCATTCCTTTGGCATCATTGGACTTACGCGTTTTCTTGTGCTGCCTCTTCGGCCTTTGAAACCTTCCTGTAGCAATAAACCATCTCTATGAGCAGCCACAGGGTGAGGAAGACCAGAAGGATGTACATCATGATCTCTGAGACCACGGAGGTGAAGTCCTCTCCAGCTGTAAGGAGGAGAGTGAGGCTAAGCACGGGTGTGGTGTCCCACAAACCGAGCGCTGTCACTGGGACAGACAGGAGGCTTGTTTTTAAGGATGGATTAAGAAAGCCCAGAGTTCAAAGGAACTCAGAGGACACCAGAGGAGTTTCTTATCCTACAGCTGTCCTGACGTCAGCTTTCTTACTGCTTTTCTTTTTTTCCTTTTTCTTTTTTTTTTTTTTTTTTTGACAGGCAGAGTGGATAGTGAGAGAGAGAGACAGAGAGAAAGGTCTTCCTTTGCCGTTGGTTCACCCTCCAATGGCCGCCACGGCTGGCGCGCTGCGGCCGGCACACCGCGCTGATCCGATGGCAGGAGCCAGGTACTTCTCCTGGTCTCCCATGGGGTGCAGGGCCCAAGTACTGGGCCATCCTCCACTGCACTCCCGGGCCACAACAGAGAGCTGGCCTGGAAGAGGGGCAACCGGGACAGAATCCGGCGCCCCGACCGGGACTAGAACCCAGTGTGCCGGCGCCGCAAGGTGGAGGATTAGCCTAGTGAGCCACAGCGCCAGCCTCTTACTGCTTTTCATCGGCCGCTCTGGAGATGAAAATGCAGGAGTGTGATGGCTGGAAGAAGTAGCAGGGCAGCAGAAGGAATCTTGGGCTCAGAGTGAGCTAACTATACAGTTACTGTTGGCCCTCATACCCACGGCTCCCACTTCCATGTAGCCAACCAGTCCTGGATTAAAAGAAACATTGCACATGCCACAGCCAGATTTGGGCTAGGCGGAAGCCAGGAGCCAGAACTCAATCAGACTCTCCATGGGGAGGGCAGGGGTGCATGCACTTCAGCCATCTTCTGCTACCTCCCAGGATGCGTAGGCAGGAAGCTGGATGGGAAGCAGCGTGGCTGGAACTTGACCTGGCACTCTGATGTGGATGCAGGTGTCACAAGCAGTGGCTGAACCCGCTGTGCCACATCACTTGCTCCCTCACTATTTCTGAAGCACAGATCGAGGTCTGCAACTTCCTTGCTGAAAACCCTCCTGTGCTCCATGCCGTCGCGGGGTCAAGCCCAGACTCTGCTAACCCGACATGCAAGCCCTTCGCAGGCCAGCTCTTTTCACCCCATTCCCATTCAGCTGGCCAGAAAAACTTGGCACCCACACCTTGGTATTTCAGAATCTGCAGAGGTTTCTTCTTCCTCTCCCCTCTTCTGGACTGAATCCCCAGCTGCTGCTTTCCTGTCTCCTCACAGGGCTCCTGGACTCCGCTGGGCGCCCTCTCATATGGAAATGTCCTCACTCACATTCTTCTCATTCACTTTGTCCCTCCGTGATGAGGGTTCTGAGGGTGTACTGTGAAGTTTGTCTCTTTTCTATTGACTGTGGTTTATCAGTCTGCTGTCTCATCTTGGAATGTCCAAAGTACCCAGTAGGTATTTCTTGAATGAATCACTAAAAATAAGTATTGATCTTTGTTTCTCAATTGACAAAAATGGCCAATGAAAACATGATACATGGCCACTGTGTCCTAGTAGGAGGGAGGTTGCAGCCACCTCTACCCTTGCCAACTCCTACCAGTAGATTCATGGCCCAGTGTTTCCCTAGGGCCCATGTCATCCTTGCTTGTTAAAATTAGCACAGCACGTCTCGGGTGTGTGTTTAGCCCAGTGAGTAAGACCTAGGATCTGCATCACAGTGCCTGGGTTCAGTATGCTCTTGACTTCAGCCTTCTGCCAATGCACACCCTGGGAGGCAGTGGGGATGCTCAAATAACTGGGTTCCCACCATCCAAGTGGAAGGTCTGGATTGAGCTCCTGGCTCCTGACTTTAGCCTGGCTCAGCCCTGGCTGTTGCAGGCATTTGGGGAGCAGACCAGTGGCTGAGAGCCCTTTCTGTCTCAAAAAAAAAAAAAAAAAAAAAAAAGTACAGCATAGCCAACCATGACATTCACTTCAGACAATCTAGGAGCTCCGGGATCATCCAAGTTTCCTAAATGGAACTGGAAGACACAGATAACATCTTGAGGTTGCAGAGAATGCCATACACCCCAAATGTCTTCTTGTGCCTTTGCGACTGCCTGATACACTGTTTGTGACATGTCTGTCTTAAAACCTGCAATCTCTTTTCAAATGCAGTTGCTGAGAAGTGGTAACACAGGGTGCCGTCCTCAGTATTATTAGACATCTCTAAGTGAAGAGCCCTCGTATTTCTGTTTCAGAGTCAGGAGGTGAAAGCCAAAGCCAGGGCAAATCCAGGCCCAACTAAGAGAACCTGGGGGCTTCTCTGGGACCAGAGGAATAGAGGAGATGGGTAGGGTGTGTCATGGGCAATATGAGGCAGAGGACATCTGGTGGGCAGGGCTGCCTCCCCCCCGGGGGAGGGGTCACAGAGGCAAAGAAAAGAAGCAGCGTGTTGGAGAGGGGATGGTGGCAGAAGGGAAGGATGCACTGGGAACAGAGCCAGCCTGATAAGCAGATCTGCAATCCAGCCCAGTTTCTGGTGCTACCTGCTTCCTGTCCCAAGCAAGTCCCCCACCCCTGCAGAGCTCTGTTCTCCAAGCCACGAAGTGAGGGGCAGCCTGGCTGTACCCTCTTATCACCTGAGATCCCACCCCAACTCACACCTGCAATGGCATGGAGGCCCCAGTGGATTAAATGATATCCAAGCTGCATTCCAGCCGGACCATCCACGCGGCACTGTGGCTCTGACAACAAAGTTGTTTTTCCTTCCTTCCTTACCAGGCTTGCTCTGGTGCCTGGCAGGCAACCAGCTGAGCTTTGCCACACTTTCTACCAGTTGTGTACCAGGGTCTCTAGGGGTAAAAACCTGAGGGAACAGGGGGTAGAGACAACAGGCACCATCCCAGGGCCTGGCAGGTCCCAGCCAGCAGTTCCTGATGGTGACCAGGAGAGGGCGCCAGGCTGTCTCACCCCCACCACGGCAGGGAGGCGCGCAGTGTAAACAGAAGCAGCTAAGAACCGGAGGGCTCAGAGGGGACGGTGACTCATCAGGTCTCCATGCAAGGGACTCAAAAGTCCTCCTGCGCTTTGAGAACTGACCTACCTGCAATTTGGTCTTACTGTCTATGTCTAACCAGTTGCATCTTTCTCATCGCTCACTCTCAAGACAAAGCAATCTTCTTTCTCACAATGACATGATTAAAAAATAAGTAAACTGGTGGCCTGGAGGTTAGGATTCCCAGATCCTTTTTCTAGAAAGAGCCCAAACTTTAACTTCACCTTTTCTTCCGTGCCTCACACCGTTCACTGGCCGGCTCACCACTGTGCATATTAGGCAGCAGTGATGCTAAGAACAGGCTCAAAACAGGCTGAGAAAAGCTAACTAAATGGAACGACCGTGGAGCCCGGAGGAGGAAACCCAAGGCAGGATGCACTGGGAGGAGCCAGGGGCTCAGTTCTGTGAGTCCATTGGCAGCAGAGCAAGAGCAGTGTCTGAGCACCCTCCACGCTCACCCGCAAAATTCTGGACTCAAGACTGCAACAGAAATCTTTGAGTAGGCTGCTGAAAGAACTTCCCACTCACTAACAAGGAACTAGTGTGGGAGCTTGAGGATTTTAAATTAAGAACTTGAGAGCTATTACTTGTTCCCTGCTCCCAGCCAAGAGTGTAAGGCGAGAGGCCACAGTAAGGAAGGTGTTGCAGCGGTGGTGACAGACACTGGAGAGTGGCTCTCACTGGATGGCTCCTGTGGCCTCAGCATCACCTGGCATTTCGTAAACAAGGCAACACTCGTGGGCTCCACTTGCAGAAGCAGAGTCTGCATCCACAAAGCCCTGCTGGAGATTCTGAGGCTGGCTGAAGTTAGAGATCCAGTGATTTCCACGGGAGGAGAGATGACCTGTAGCTAACCTCGTGAGATCTCCCTGAGCCCACTGAGTCAGGGACACAACACAGGCCAGAGAAGAAGTGGGAGTTGAATCAGTATCTGGGGGTTCCCTTCTCTGTACGGACCAGGAAGAGATCATTCTGTCATCTCCAAGCTTTCCTGCTTTCAGGAGAGGCAGACTTTGACCAGATAAATTGATCAGACAGCTTGCAGGAAGCTGGCTAAAAACACAAGCTTTTGCATTCTTCAAAGGCCTCGCTTGTGTGGAAACCCACAGCCCTCCTGCCCCACTCCAGTGAGTCCCACAGAGCAGGGCACTCTAGCCTCAGCCTCACCCTCCTCGGTGACTCGGAGGGGAATCAGCCGCGTCGTCTTCACGAAGGGCCGGTGCGCCTCAAACTCAAACTCTCGGGACACGTTACAGGTGTAGAGGCCGGAGTCATTCAGAGTGACATTGAGCACGGTGATGGACACATCCTGCAGGTCCTTGCTCCCGTTCCACTGCAGGCGCCCCTGGAAGGGGCTCTCCACCTCCTGGTGGCCATTTCGGTACTCGTAGATCTGCAGGTACAGAGACAGAAGAGGATAGGGCCCAGAGAGGAGATAGAGTAGGACAGCAAGATGGGAATGGGGTAGAGAAGAATCGCAGGTGGTTAGGAAAGAGAGAGGACGCACCAGGAGACCTAGAATTTTTTGTTGGGGGAGGATGAGGAGATGCAAAGGGCAGGAGAGAACAAAGATGGAGAAAGATGGGCAGTGGGGCTGGCATTGTGGCATGGCAGGTTAGGCTACGCCTGTGGTGCTGGCATCCCATACAGGTGCCGGTTTGCATCCTGACTGCTCTACCTCTGATCCAGCTCCCTGCTAATGCACCTGGGAAAGCAGCAGAAGATGGCCCAAGTGCTTGGACCCTTGTACCCATGTGGGAGACCTGGATGGAGTTCCAGGCTCTTGGCTTCAGCCTGACCCCAGCCATTGTGGCTACTTGGAGAGTGAACCAGCAGGTGCAAGATTCTCACTCTCTTTCTTTCTCTGTCTTTCTCTCTCTGTCTCTCTCTCTCTCTCTCTCTCTCTGTTTCCCTGTCCTCCTACCTTTCAAATAAATAAAATAAATCTTGGGGGGAAAAAAGGAACGAGTTCAGCTTTAGGAAAGCAAGAAACAGGAGCTAGCAAAAGCCAGTTCCACCCAGGGCTGTCTCCATTAAAAATCTTTGTGCAAGAGAACCTGGCCCCAGAACAACAACGTGGTGTAATAAAAAGTGCCTTGTAACTGCTGTCAAATGCGAACTCTCTCTTACCTAACTTCCTGAGCCTCAGTTTCCCCACTTCTGTGTATATATCATTTCTCCGGGAAACAATACAGTGTTTCCTCGTATTCCAGGAAGTACTTTCTACTAACCCAGAAAATCAGAGCTCATGAGTCCTGGTAACAACCTATAAGGTAGCTATGTCACATACCCCATTTTTAAAACCAGGAAACAGGCAGAGAGAGGTTGGGTTGTGTGTTCCAGGGCACAGAGCTAAGAGTGGAATCCAGCCTCAAACCCAGGCACCCTGGCCCCAGAGTCAGTGGAAGAGTAGATAATGGTCACCTCCAAAGTGGGACTACAAACAGATGCTCACCAGCCATCTGTGCCACTGACATTGGCTGTGGCACAGGATCAGAGTTGGGAGGGCTCCCTGCTCTGCCAGAAGTGTGTGTCATGGGGAGGACTAGGGGTTCCTGGTGGGAGGGAGGGTGCTGGGGCCACATGGGAGGTGAGGCACAGCACGGACCCACTGGAGAACGAAGTAAACATTCTGCCCATGGATGCAGCTGGACAGCTGACCATCAGCCTTGGTCATCGCTTTCATCCTTATTTCTGTGTGACCTCAAGGAGCTAACCTGTGTTATTGCATATAACCGTGCTCTGTTTTATTTCAATTCTCCAGGGGATGGTGTGGGGAATTAAATGGAAATACTCGCCAAGTGCCTAGTTTTGTGCCTAGCCACAACCGGCTCTAAATACGGTTTATCTCCTCCTCATCCTTCTTCCTGCTGGTACCCAGGGGTGCTTGAGGCTGGCCAAGTGCCTTTCTCCCTGGTTCAAAGGAGCTGAGCTATACTAAGGCTGTCACTTATCCACTGAGGAGCTGTCAGCACTTGGAAGAAAAAAAAGCCCGAGTGTGCTAAATTGCCATCCCCTAGACTGTCAGGAGTCGGGCACACAACAGCAGAGACCAGCAAAAGAAAGGCCAAAGTCAGCCGGAGGACATACAAGGAAGTCTTTGCCGCCCTCGGGCCTGTAGAACCATTCCACTACCGTGGTGGCCTCCACCTCCTCCCTCTTCATGCAGGAGATGCAGCGCAGCTTCATGGGGGTGCCCTGGACAGCCTCCGTCTCCGAGGGCACTTCCACACACACGGGGAAGCAGACGCTGACTGCAGAGAGGGCGGGTGACAGGGAAGGAGGGGCAGGTGGCAGGGAGGGGCCGGTGAGAGGGGGGCATTGGGAAACGAGGAGAGAGGGAGGAGACAGAGAAGGAAGATCATGAGACAAACTTGAAAATAGCCACGGTCCACATGTCTGCACCTTCACCTGCACTTTCCAAGTGTGTGTGCTCAGAACTGGTGCGGAATGAGGTGGAGGGGACATGGATGGTCCAGACACAGACTGAAAGCCTGGCCCTGGAAGTGGTGGAGATGCAGCAGACGTGGACTTGAGCCCTGTCCTCAAAGGCTGGCAGGGAGAAAGGGCATGCGGGCATCATCTACGATCCATCCACGCCCTCATTCAACAGCCATTCACTGAAGTCCACTCTGTGTCAGGTCTGGTCCTCAACTAAAGATACAAAGATGAACAAAACACTAACCGTGCCCTCACGGCATTAATAACCTAGCAGGGAACACCTAGCCATAACTATGAGTAAGCCAGACCACAGAGCGTGGCATACTACTGGTGATGTGCTCTGTTCCCAGAGGGAGAGCGCTTAGTCACTCCTGGTTGCGCTGCGAGGAAGGCAGAGAGGCATGGGAAGGTGGACAGCACCCACGTTTTGAAGACCACCAGGTGTCCTTCAAAGCTGTGGAGCAGTGTACACATTTGTGTGTTTCATGGATGCTCTGAGTGATTCTGACGTGTGGTGGCAGATGGAGCAGCAGAGAGGAGCAGGGTACCCTGAGCACTAGGTGAAGCAGTGTGCGATGGGAGGAGCAGACTGACAAAGTTAAAAATCTAGAGGGAGGTCAGAACGTGGGCCACCTTGCATGCCACATGCAGATTTAGACTTACAGTCTGTTTTTTTTTTTAAAGTGAGTACATCATATTGCAAATTCAGAATGAATCCAAAGTGGGACACAGCTGCCAAGCAAGCAAGTGCCAGTGTGGGCTGCACTAACAGATGTAGTGTGCAGAAGGGAAGAGGAGCAGCCCGCCTGCACTGTTCAGAACAAATCTGGACTGTCAGGATCTGTTCAGGGTGCACATTTTACAAAAGGAACCTGTTGGATGCGTGCATGCCCAGAGAGCAGCAGGATGATGGGGGCCTGGGGACAAAGGGGAGGACTTGAAGGACTCAGCTCCAACACGGAACTTGTCTGACTTTTACTCTGATTCTGCCCACCTTCAACCGTGCTAAGAAAAAAAATAAGTTTGTTGCAATGAGAAGAGATTTCTGATGTTGCAGCGATTCATAAATGCAAAACTGTACTTGGTAAAAGAGTTTACCCCTCATTGCCTGGAAGATGCAGAGGTAAGACAACCACAAGCATTGTCATATAGGGACATTGAAGTTCCTTCAGATGCTCCCTTTGCATGAGTTAATAATAAAAGCAGAGTCCCTGAAGTATAACAAATGAAAACAATACTCACTGATATTTTAAAACTAGTCCACTGTTGGTGGTGAGACAGAGAATACAGAGAACCCTTTTCTAAAAACAGAAGAGGGACGATGTTTATGATGCAGTAGATTAAGCTGTTTGCAGTGCTGGCTTCTCAGAGTACCAGTGTGAATCCTGGCTACTCTGCTTCCAATCCAGATTCCTGCTAATCTGCCTGAGAAGGTAGCAGAAGATGGCTCAAGTACCTGGGTCCCTGTCACTCACGTGGGAGACCAGGATGGAGTTCCTGGCTCCTGGATTCAGCTGGACCAAACCTGACTGTGGCAGCCATTTGGGAAGAGAACCAGCAGAATTTAAGACCTCTTCCTCTCTTTATCTCTCCCCTTCTCTCTATCCCTCTGCATTTCCATCTTTTAAAAAAGAGATTTATTTATTTATTTGAAAGAGTTACACAAAGAGAGAAGGAGAGGTGTGTGTGTTGGGGGGGTCTTCCATCCGCTGGTTTACTCCCCAATTGGCTGCAACAGCCAGAGCTGTGCCGATCTGAAGCCAGGAGCTTCTTCCAGGCCAAAGGACCTGGGCCATCTTCTACTGCTTTCCCAGGCTATAGCAGAGAGCTGGATTGAAAGTGGAGCAGCCGGGACTCCAATTGGCACCCATATGAGATGCTGGCACTGGAGGCAGTGGCTTTACTCACTATACCACAGTGCCGGCCCCAAATAAATCTTTTTTTAAAAAAAGCACAGAAAAGCTTTTTTTAGAGCTTAAAATGAAACTGGTATAAACTAATTTTGAATCAAAAAATTAAATATTGTGTTTGACTAGAAGGAAACAAATTTCATTTTTAAACATAGAGTTAAAATCAGCAGCACTATAATTAACTTAAAGTTTAAAAAACTCAAAGCAAAGTAATATTAATTGTATTTGAAACTCTCAAGAAATTCAAGGCAGTGTTATCTGGCCATCTGGTCATCACTTGCATGGACAGAGGGTCCACACTGGGATAAGTGAGCAGAAGCATCTTCAGGGGCCAGCACTGTGGTGCAGTGGGTTAAAGCCCTGGCCTGAAGCACCAGCATCCCATAAGGGTGCCAGTTCTAGTCCCGGCTGCTCCTCTTCTGATCCAGCTCTCTGCTATGGCCTGGGAAAGCAGTAGAAGATGACCCAAGCATTTGGGCCCCTGCACCCACATGGGAGACCTGGAGGAAGCTCCTGGCTCCTGGCTTTGGATCGGTGCAGCTCCGGTTGTTGCGGCCATCTGGGGAGTGAACAAGCAGATAGAAGACCTCTCGCTCTCTCTCTCTTTCTCTCTCTGTAACTCTTTCAAATAAATAAAAATAAAATCTTTAAAAAAAAAGCATCTTCAGCATCTAATGAGTTTGAAGTCTTGAATATAGAATGATTTTTTTCTTTTAAAATAGAGGTATGGTTTTTGTACAAGTTTGTGAGTGGACAGAGGGGCAGAAGGCACGCAGCCAGAACACTGCAGCATGCAACCCTGGGTGCACTCACATTGAATGAGCGGTGGTAAAGATGACAGATTTCGTTGGTGACCTCAGGAGCCGAATAGGAAAAATCCCAAGGAACATCCAGTTATAGTGATAGAGGCTGCAGGAAGATGGGTTACTGCCACTGAATGACTGGGTTTGGTCTATGACTTCACACCTCTTAAGATTCAACTTTTCATGAACAAGAAGCTGAAAATAACCTCTATCTGTCAGGAGAATTCTACACATTAACTTATGTAAATGTGCTCTGTAGAAATGTCATTCATGAATGCTTTTTAATCCTTCATTTCTTTGACAAATATGTCCAGTACCAGGCGTTGTTCTCGGCACTGAGGACACAACAGGAACCAAACAGAACCATCCCTGCTCTCATGCAGGTTACATTCCACTGCGGGGGGGGGGGGCATAAATAAACATTGGTTCAGTGCTATAAGAAAAAATACAATGGGGGAGACGAGAGAGAAAGCACATGAAGCCGCTGGGGATGGCCCCAGGGAGAGAGTAACACTGAGCGGCCACTGAAGGAAAGAAGGAAGGCAAGACATTGTAGGGGTATCTGTGCCATAGGAAATGGTAGCTCCAGAGCACACGGGTCCCAAGGTGTGTGTCTGTCATGCTTGAAAGCCAAGAAAGAACCCACGGTGCGAAGCATGGTGGACCAAGCAGGAATAAAAGGGAAGCAAGCAGGAGAGGATGTCAGGGGCCTAATCACGGCAGCTCTTGCAGCCCACGGTTAATTTGAATGCTGGTTCTTGCTTGGAGCAGTACCAGGAACACCGGAGGCCTCCAAATGCAAGGATGATATGATCTGATTGGTGTAAAATGACACGATGTGACCATTGTTGAGAATCAGCTGGGGAGGTGAAGGGGAACTAGAGTGGGTGCAGAGAGAATGAGCTGGTGCAGTGACAGGAGCCAAGATTTCACTTCATTGAAGATGTGGAACTGTGGGGGTTTGAAAGCGAATCATTTGGGGCCAGTGCTGTGGTGTAGCAGGTAAAGCCGCCGCCTGCAGTGCCGGCATCCCTTATGGGCGCCAGTTCTAGTCTGCTGCTCCATTTCCGATCCAGCTCTCTGCTATGGCCTGGAAAAGCAGTAGAAGATGGCCAAGTCCTTGGGCCCCTGCACTCGCGTGGGAGACCCAGAAGAAGCTCCTGGCTCCTGGCTTCAGATCGGCGCAGCTCTAGCCATTGCAGCCATCTGGGGAGTGAACCATTGGATGGAAGATCTCTCTCTCTCTCTCTCTCTCTCTCTCTCTCTCTCTCTGCCTCTCCTTTTCTGTGTAACTCTGACTTTCAAATAAATAATTGATAAATCTTTAAAGAAAGGGAATCATTTGTTGGATTACCCTCCTTGAGTAGGTGAGAGGTGACATGCTCTCATGAACAAGTAGATAGGGTAGCAGAGACAGGAGCACCTACAGTTAAAGGCGGGGAGGGGGATACATGGAGTCATGATGAACATGTGTCCCTGAGGGGACGGTAATCCAGATACCATCAGGGTGCAAGCTTCCCTGCTCCTGGCTGAAGTCCAGCTTCAAGGCACTCTTCTGGATAATACAATGCAAATGACCACAAAGTCCTCTGTTTGCTTGCCCTTTGCAATATGACTTACTACTCTTTCCATCAGGAGGTGAAGTCTGTTTGTCCACTCATGGAGTCTCCAACCCACCCCTGCCTATGCTCCTATGAGACCCTCTGTGTATCCAGGAGAAGGCTGTGCATAAGTTAGGAATCCACATTGCTGACTATTAATGATAAACTCCTGGAATAATGGCTGAATCATTTGACCTTTGGCCTCCTTTTCAATTTGCATAGTTCTTGCTCTGTCACTCCCCCTCTCTCTCTATAACTCTGCCTTTCAAATAAATATATAAATCTTTTTTTAAAAACTTATGAAAAGAAGAAGATGATGTATTTATGATGATACTATTTAACTAAGGAATAGTATCAACCTGTCATCTGGATAGTAATGCATATGAGGGTACTTCAACAAGTCTGTGGAAAATGGGATTAAAAGATAATTTGGGGCAGGGCTGACATTCTGGCATAACAAGTTAAGCCTCTGCCTGCAACACTGGCATTCCATATGGGCACCAGTTGAGTCTGGCTGCTCCACTTCCATGATTCAGCTCCTACCAATGCACCTGGGAAAGCAGCAGAAGATGGCCCAAGTGCTTGGGCTCCTGCACATATATGGGATATCCAGAAGAATCTCCAGGCTTCTGGCTTTGGTCTGTTCCAGCTCCGACCATTGCAGCCATTTGGGGCATGAACCAGCGGGTGGAAGATTTTTCCCTCTGTCTCTCTCTGTAAATATACCTTTCAAATAAATAAAAAATCAAATCTTTTTTAAAAAGATAATTTACTTGGATGCAAATAATTTTTGAAACCCAGGTGTAGTTTTTCAATAATACACATTTTTCATAAACTCTTTGAAGGCCCCTCATATACATTGATTTTAAAAAAATTTGCAGCAAAATAAGCTTACTCTCTAATTCCATTTTCCACAAAATTTCTCAAGTATCTCATATTGTACCAACGCCCCTACAAACCCTGAATCTTTCTCTTCTTTGAGTGTTTCCAAGTTGCCTCTCCCAAGCTTGCTCTAGAATGCTTTTCCTTTGTACTAAGATAAGGAAGGCTGCTTTTAGAATGTAAATAATTTCCAAAAGGGCACCATAATGAAGTTATTTTTAGATGTTCACATCTTGAAATGGCTTCGGGAATCTGATTTAGGCAGTCACTTAGGGCCTTGAAGGAACGGAATGAGGAAAACGCAGTCTGGAGGAGGGAGGAGAATGTCCCCCAAATAAGGGGCAGTTTGGAGGCCAGGCCTGAAGAGGACAAGCAGAGAGGGAACGAGGGCTAAAGGATGTGTGGGATCCTAGGAAAGGTGATGGTGTGGGGTTGGAGAAGACATGGAAGGGACATGGAAGGCCAGCTGCCCACTGCAGACCACAGAGGTGCTCGGAGGAGCCCTGGAAGGCTTAACCAGGATGACAGGAGTTCTCTGGCAAGTTCTCTGTTTCCCCAAGCTCATTTTCTCAACGTTAAACTGGAAAGAACACCCCTTCCCCTGACATGGCATTGACTGGACATAAGGGCCAAATGAAAGTTGTATTGTAAGCTGTGCAGCACCAGGCACATGGAGGTTTGTTTTTGTTTGTTTGTTTTTTGACAGGCAGAGTGGACAGTGAGAGAGAGAGACAGAGAGAAAGGTCTTCCTTTGCCGTTGGTTCACCCTCCAATGGCCGCCGCGGCCGGCGCACTGTGGCTGGCGCACCGCACTGATCCAGTGGCAGGAGCCAGGTGCTTCTCCTGGTCTCCCATGTGGGGTCAGGGCCCAAGCACTTCGGCCATCCTCCACTGCACTCCCTGGCCACAGCAGAGAGCTGGCCTGGAAGAGGGGCAACCGGGACAGAATCCGGCGCCCCGACCGGGACTAGAACCCGGTGTGCCGGCGCTGCAAGGAGGAGGATTAGCCTAGTGAGCCACGGCGCCGTGGGGCCGGCACATGTAGGTTCTAAAATAACTACTGCATGCTTTAATAAAGGAAGTGAGGACACGTTTCTCCAATACATACAGGAAGTAAATGGAGGAGACTCTTGCATTCATATTGGACCTCATGTGAAAAATCAGCTTGGGAACAGAGAACACAGCCAAGCACTCCCCAACACTGGAATTACATGCAAATCAAATGAAAATTTACATTTGTAAAGTGAGGCTCTTTCTCTTTCATTTAACAGCCACGCATCCTATAACATCCTTTTTTCCCTTCTGCAGCTGTTCAGTCTGGTGAGCCAATGTTCAGCTTAAAGAAAGCTGAGAATGAGCATGGATGGGTGCGACATGTACAATTCTTGTGTTTTTTTGGGGGGGGGGTGTAGGGGGTGGAGGTAGGGCAGGGTGTGCTGTCATCTCTAGCAGTATTCTGCAAATACGTCCCTATCACTTAGTTGTGGAGCTGAAAGGGATGTTAGATATCATCTGTGCCAACTTCCAAATACATACAAGCAACCAGATAATCTAAGGTTGTAACACAGAAAGCTAGTGGCAGAGTTGAGACTCTTTCTCAAGCCTTGATCAAAAGATTCTTTGCCTACAGCATGCTCAATCCCTCCACTGGAATTTGGAATGGAACCTTAAAAACTTAGAGTAGGGTATAGGAAGACAGTCTTCTCAGAACTTACCCCAACCCTTCTCTGCAACTCCAGCTTTACCCACACTGTCTCTCACCCAGTCAGACTAGCCTCCCTAAGCCTCATGTCCCCAGCCTTTCCCCCGAGAAAATTTCAGCCCTCATCTTTAAGGCAGGTGAGATCACTGGCAACATATTACGTCTGATTCATCTCCAGGTCTGGTGTACTCTACTGGGGATAGACGGAGGTTGAGTCTGTCCTTGGGGATGGCATTACCCTCCTTCCTCACCCTTCCTAGCCTACCTCATCAGGCATTTTGTTCAACAGGAAGCTTAGCTGTGTCTCTGGTCACATATGAAATCCAGATAATGCTGGCAGCTACAGTTAGTCCTGGAGGTTTGACAAAGTGATATTACAGCAAAGAGGCCATTCCCACCAGCACGTCTGCCTTGCATAGCCACGAAGAGCATCATACCGGCCATGGGAGTATAATCCCATATGCCTTCCTTCATTAAGGCAGATGGCCATGACCATATCTGGTTATCCTGTGTATTGATTTTAGCGTGGAGGAAGGCAGCTCAGATCAGGCAAAGCAATGCATCAACTGAAGGGCATATACATTTGATCTGCGGGTCTAATAACCACAGACATTAATGCAGAGATGCCCAGAACCACACACACACACACACACACACACACACGGTCACTCACCACTCCATTCAGATGTCCATCCTAACATGCTTCGATACATGCTTGTGCATACACTAGACACTGAGACACACACTGACACAGAGAAAAACCCAGTCTCCTATTATATATTCAGATATTATCATGTAGGCTCTTGGCTCCCGTAAACCCTTCAGGCACCCACCCCAAGCTCATCCCTGACAGCGCTTTGCCAGGCCTTACTGTTGCAAGTCTAAGACTGCCTTCTTTGGAGGGGGAAGGTCACCTCAGTCTCTCATAGCTGACAAGCAAAAGTCTACTCACCTCTGAAGGGAAAAAAAAAAAAAAACAGCTTCCCATATACCAAAAGCATCTTCATTCCACATGTTTATGTTGGGGGGGGTGCATTTTTTCAGTTTCCAATTAAAGTAATATATAACAGCAAATGGCTGAAGCCCACTACCTCCTATTCCTTATTAAAAGTGAGCAGATGGGTCAACAGCTAAATTATCTCCAGTCTCAAAATTCAGAATCCCACTGTTATTTTATTTTTAATATAGAAAAACACTTCGGGGGATTCAGGGAGCTTTCCAGGAGTCCTGACACCTTACTGAGAAATGAAATGTAACTGCAAGGTGTTCTTGTTTATGTTTTGTTTTGTTTTTAAATAGAAATGAACCTGACCATATTCCGGTTCAGCAGGGGAAAGGGGTGGGCGGGAGGTAATTTTGGAATGATCAGGATGCTGGAGGAGAGGTAGAACATCAGAGGAGATTAGGCTACGGGCAGTGGGGAGGCGCCTTTCCAAGCTCTGAATCCCAGCTCTCACGGAAGCCCTAGATCTCCATGTCCGGCAGACATATACAGAGGGAAGACAGCCAGAACTCCTACTGCCACCAAAGACATGGATAAGTGTCATGACTATTAGTTAGCACCATTACGGTCATCTACGTCTCGCATAGTGGGGTGCCGGTACTTACCCCCGTAGATGAGCAAGAGGGAAGCCAGGACACACGATCTGTTGAAGGCAGGCATCTTTTTCCGCAGGTGGCTTCGGGGCTAAACAGAGAGATTTCCTCAGTCAAAGACTGCGCTCTCTGGTTCTTTCGAGGAAACCCTCGGGGACGAACTCCCCCAAGGGGGTGATTTTCTGACTGAATAGGGGTCAAGCGCGCTGCCAGGGGAGACTCCGCGCTGGGGGTCTCGGCTGGAAGCGACCCCAGCAGGCCGCCCCCATTAGGGGGAGCGGCCCAGCAGTGTCCGGGATCGGGCTCAGCACCACGGACAGTGGCCTCCCCGCCCACCCCGGAACTCGGGATTCCGGTGGCTCGCCCTTCTCTCCAGTTTGCGCCCAGGGCAAGCTCAGCTGGGCAGCGAGGCGCGTGCCCGGCCGTGGGAGGCTGCGCTGTCGAAGGGGTCCATGGCGATTCACCTCTCGCCTGCCCTAGACACAGCTACGCTCCAGCTTCATCCGCCCAGCCCGGCGTCTCCGGCTGGGCGTGTCCCCACTCCCGAAGCCACCAAGGCCGCCCGTCTAGGGACCCGCGCAGGTCCCGTCCACGCTCGCCCTCGGCTCCCCGGGGAGCTGCTAGGGGGTCCGGAAGAAGGCGGAAGAGCCCGGAGGGCGGGCGGTCTCAGAGGCGGGGGTGGGTGCGGAGGGAGCGCCTTCCCCGAGCTCGCCCCCGGAGCGCGCGGGGCGCTGACCCTGGATGGCCGTGAGCCTCGGCTCCTCCCCAGCCCCCGGCCGGGCGTGCTCCGTCGGCCTGGACTTGCGCAGGCGGCTCTCCGCCCAGCCGCCACCACGGACCCTCCCCCTGGTGCACACACTCCCCACCCCCAGACCAGCGTGCCCCTCCCCGGGCGGCGCGCGGCGCGGAGCGGGGGCGGAGCCGGAGCGGCGCAAACACCTCCAGCCGCTGGGGTTTCTCGGCTTGCTCTCCAGCTCGCGGTCCTCCGGTCTCTCTCCGGCGCTTGCACGCCTCTCTGGAGCTCGGGAGCGCCGCCTCGCCCCACACACACCCTCCAGGCCGCCCCACTCCTACTCCCGCGCTGACATGCCTGTCTTCGGCTCCGGAAAGGGGAGGGCCAAAGCTCTTTCAGGCAATGATGTCATCTGGCATGTACCCGGGACATGGCTCTCGGCGTCACTCCCCCGACCCTGTCCCCTCCAGTTTCCCTGTCTAGCCTTTGTCTGGCCTTGATTAATTGGTTCCAGACACTGCGGACGCAGCAAAGATAATCCCTGCTTAGGGCAAGATGTAGGGGTGAGGCGCACCTGTTTCCATCTTAGTTCCTCACCCAGAGAGGTGATCCAAACGTCAGCGCAAACGAGGTGTTGGAGGCAGGATACAAGAGGACCTCTCTCCCCTTCCGGCTCTAATCACTGATTATTTATTTATTTATTATTTTAAGCAGAGAGATGTGTGGTTTGGCGCCCTCCGACTATTAGCCACTCCCTAGTCCTTGCAGCTGTTGGCGAGTCCCCGCCCCAGCTGTGGAAGGGAAACCTGAAACTTTAAATTCAGTTATAAACACAGATTGACATAACGGATCAGGAATGCCAGGAACTGACGTGAAAGATTAATACAGGAGCCTCTTTCCCCAGCCCCCCTCGTATCCCCTCTGTTCTCTTTCCAAAGGCTTCTAAAAGGGTCGGCAGAGGAACAGCTGACGGTAAGTGACCCATGCGCAGGAAACGCGGCCCCCTCACGAGTCACGGAGCAACAGTGTGTCCCCACGGGCTCCCTACCCGCCCTGCTGTGCAAGGACCCACCCTTGCCTCTGTTAGGCTAGAATGGCAAGTCGAAGTTGACTCAATTCAACCTCTGGTCCGACACCGGAACGCCCCAAGATCAGCCCGTTGAGTGAGCTTGACCTTTCTCAGCGTTGAGAACTTACTACTCCTCAAGCTTGCTCCTCTTAGAGTTTGAGGAGCTTCTTTATACTCATTTGGTTTCTGTACCCTCCTCCTCTCACCCCAAACTCCGTTAAGGGGTCCTGACACTCTTCTCTCTATAAAAGAGCTGTGCTCCCCACGTGCCCCACTCCCAGAGTGTTTTGTTTGGGCTTAGCCTAGTAATTGCCACCCTGGTGATGTTCTCCTGACTTGAAGTTAGTCAGTACGATCCTCCAAGGGACGGGCAAAGGGACTGACGTTCCCTGTGTGGTCTGGCCAGCATAAATCCAGTGAAATTATGACCACACTTGCTTCAGAGGATTCTGTTCAAATACATTTATAGCCACGCATCAGTTCAGTTAAAATCCCTAAGTATTTTTCACCTGGCCTGTTGAAGAGCCATTTTGTTCAGATATGCAGGGAATTTTGGAAATTTTATTATGAAACTTTGCACTTATTGCTCTTAAGATGTATTCGGGGCGGCGCCATGGCTCACTAGGTTAATCCTCCACCTGCAGCGCCGGCACCCCGGCTTCTAGTTCCGGTCAAGGCACCCGATTCTGTCCTGGTTGCTCCTCTTCCAGTTCAGCTCTTTGCTGTGGCCCGGGAAGGCAGTGGAGGATGGCCCAAGTCCTTGGGCCCTGCACCTGCATGGGAGACCAGGAGAAGCACCTGGTTCCTGGCTTCAGATCAGCACAGCGAGCTGGCTGTGGCGGTCACTTGGGGGGTGAACCAACAGAAAAGGAAGACCTTTCTCTCTTTCTCTCTCTCTCTCACTGTCTAACTCTGCCTGTCAAAAAAAAAATGTATTCGTTTCTGCTAAGTATCACAATTTGTTAATACTTTCATTGAATTCAGATTCAGTCACCTATATATATCTCTTCTTTAGCCTTATTTCATCTCTATGCCTGACAATCACTTGATCCAAACATAGATTTTTTTAAAGAATTATTTATTTTATTTATTTGAAAAAAGACAGAGGAATTACTCCCACCCCCACTGTTTCACTCCTCAAATGCCTGCAACAGTGAGGGTTGGGCCAGGCCAAAGCCAGGAGCTATGAGCTCCATCAGAATCTCCCACATGGGTGGCAGGGCTTAGTACCTTTTTTATTTTTTTAAAGATTTATTTTTATTTATTTGAAGGACAGAGTTACACAGAGAAGTAGAGACAGAGAGAGAGAGGTCTTTCAACCAATGGTTCACTCCCCAGATGGCTGCAACGGCTGGAGCTGTGCCGATCCAAAGCCAGGAGCTTCTTCTGGGTCTCCCACGTGGGCGCAGGGGCCCAAGGACCTGGACCATCCTCCACCACTATCCCAGGCCACAGCAGAGAGCCGGATCGGAACAGGAGCATCAGGGACCAGAACCAGTGCCCATATGGGGTGCCGGCGCCTGAGGTCTGGGCGTTAATCCGCTGCACCACAGCGCTGGCCCCAAGGGCTTAGTACTTGAGCCATCATCTGCTGCCTTCCAAGGTGTGCATTAGCAGGAAGCTCTACTGTAGAGAAAAAAGATAAAACAAACAAGGAGAGAATTCTTTGGCATGCTTCTGAAGACCTCACTGTAGCTTGACATGAGTTAATTTTTTCCAAGTCTTTGATGAATTTCCCATATTCTGAGGAAGTTGGTTTTCACAATTTTTGTGCATGTTTTTGTTGATTTTATGAAAGGGTAGCTTTAAAAAAAGATTTATTTATTTTCAGAGCAGCAAAGAGAGGATGAGACAGAGAGAAGGAGATCTTCCAGCTGCTGGTTCACTCTTCAAGTATCTGAAAACAGTGAGGGTTGGGCCAGGCCACAGCCAGGGGCTAATAACTCCATCCAGAGCTCCCACATGGTGGCAGGGGCCTGAGGACTTGCAGCGTCTTTTGCTGCTTTCCCAGACACATTAGCAGGGAGCTAGATCGGAAGTGAAGCAGATGACACTCAAACTGATATGGAATGCCAGAATTGCGAGCAGTTGCTTAACTCCCAGTGGCTTAACCACATGAACTCTTAAACTTTATTATCACAGTTGTTGCTAAATCATAAGCAAACACTCAAACACATCTCATTTTCCTTATGTGTCGCCTGACACATTCTGAAATTTTAAAATACAAAGCATATGCAAGAGGAATTAGATTTACAGTAATCCACAGGAAAGAAGTAGGATCAATGGTTTCCATATACATGGGAAACGTTTTCAGTAATGTATTTCATGCCATTCCAAAGTGGAACGAATTACTTTTTGTTCTGTTTAAACAGATATTATCCAAAGAATTACTGGGATGTTTAAGGGGCAAAAGTCCTTCTCTAGGTTAGAAATTTGGAATAGATTATGTTAGAGTTCTGATTACCTTTGAGGCTCTATGGTTCTAGTGAAAATCTCACCAGGACTGAGTTATAAAGAAGGAATGAACTATTTTTCAGACTGATAATTCTTTCAACTGCTACCCCAACTACTCAGTCAAGGATTGGGATTTGCCCCTCCCTCCCTTCCTCCTTCCCTTCCTTTCTTTCAATCTCTCTCTCTCTCTCTCAGACTTATTTATTTATTTGAAAGGTGGAGTTACAGAGAGAGAAGGACAGACAGATCTCTTCCATCCACTGGCTCACTCCCCAAATGGCTGCAACTGCCATGGCTGAGCCAGGATCCTGGAACTTCATCCAGGTCTCCCACAGGGGTGCATGGGCCCAAGGTCTTGGGCCATCTTCTGCTTTTCTGGGAGCATTAGTAGGGAACTGGATCAGAAGCAGAGCAGCTGGGACTCTAACCAGCACCCATAGGGGATGCCAGTATCGCAGGCAGCAGCTTAACCTGCTGCCCCACAATGTCAGCTCCATACATGTGATTCTCTTACACCTATTTATGTTGATTCCCAATGTCCTTGATGTTTTTTCTATATGTTTACCAACACCCTCCCCCCCTTTTTTTTGTTTGACAGGTAGAGTCATAGACTGATGAGAGAAAGAGAGAGAGACAGAGAGAAAGGTCTTCCTTCCGTTGGTTTACTCCCCAAATGGCTGCTATGGCTGGTGCTGCGCCGATCCGAAGCCAGGAGCCAGGTGCCTCCTCCTGGTCTCCCATGTAGGTGCAGGGGCCCAAGCACTTGGGCCATCCTCCACTGCCCTCCCGGGCCACAGCAGAGAGCTGGACTGGAAGAGGAGCAACTGGGACTAGAACCTGGCGCCCATATGGGATGCCGGCACCACAGGCGGAGGATTAACCAAGTGAGCCACAGCGCCAGCCCCCCAACATCCCTTTAACTAGAGACTCTGAGGGCTTTGTGTGAGGTTTTTGGGAACAATGTGCTTGCCTCTAGTTTGCATAAGCCACTGCCCATGTCTCTTCCCTAGTGAAAACAGGAGCATGTGGTCTCTTCCATCTTCTGCTGTTTCCCTTGATTTTTGGCAGTGGCTCTGTTACTTTTGCAAGTGAATCTAAAGTCCCCTGGAGTACCTTTGGTCTTGTTCAGAGATTTTTAACTCATTTAAAGAGTGTAACAGGGGCCAGCATTGTGGTACAGCAGTTAAAGCGACTGCCTGTAATGCCAACATCCCATATGGGCACCGGCTCATGTCCCAGCTGCTCCACTAACAATCCAGCTCCCTGATTAAGGCCTGGGAAAAGCAGCAGAAGATGGTGCAAGAGTTTGGGCCCCTGCCACCCACATGGGAGATGAAACTTCTGGCTCCTGGCTTCAGCCTGGCCTGGCCCAGCCCTGGCTGTTGTGGCCATCTGGAGAGTGACTCAGAGGGTGGCAGGTCTCTCTCTTTTTCCCCTCTCTCTGTAACTCTGACTTTCAAATAAATAAATAAAAATATTTTTTTAAAAAGTGTTTAAGATATCTTTCCTTGTTTCTGCCATTTTGACTTTGACTTGGATCCTTTCTTGCTCATGTTTGTTCAGCTTCTTCCAGTTTGATGACCAACCTTTCCTCAAGATGATGGGTGAAACCCATACATTCAGTTCTGTAAAGATCTGACAAAGCAATATTTGTATTCTGTAAGGTCATGTCCAGCTGGCCCTTAGTGTCCTCAGGGAATTGATCCAAGACCCCCCCCACACACACACACATACACACTCCCACCCAAGGATACCAAAATTCTGCTCATGTCTCTTATATAAAATGGCATAATTGTGTATAACCTATGCCTATTGCCTTGGATACTTTAAATCATCTCTAGATTACTATTGATATGTAATACAACATAAATGCTATGTAAATAGTTGCTATACTATGTTATTTAGGAAGTTAACAGCAAGAAGAAAAGTCTGTACATGGTGAGTACAGATGCAATTTAAATATATTTTTTACATATATATAAATATATATATGTATATAGATAGATCCTGCATTGGTTGAATTGTAGATACAGAATCTGTGGACATAGAAGGCCAATTGTACTTCTCTTGCTTAAAGTCTTTCCATAGCATCTCACTGCACATAATAAAAGTTAGATTCCTCATCATGGCCCAGCAAGGTTGGTCCTGAGGTCTGGATTTCTCTCCACACTCATGTCTACCACCCCTTGTCTTGTCCACAATGTCTTAGCCACACTTCTTTTCTTAAAAATGTACCCTCAAATTTATCAAGATTTCCCTCACCATTAATATTTCCCATTATTTTTATAGCCTTTGCACCTGATGTTTCTTCCCAGAATTCTCTTTACCCTGTGGTTCTTGTCATTCTCATCTTGCCTCCACTGACTTCACCTTAGCATGACACTCTCTGGACAATTTCTAAATTTTCCTGCCTACTGCCCTCACCAGAAGCTACCCTGTTTCATTCCATCTCTTATCATTGCCCTCTTCCTATCTCTGTGTCATTTCCTTCTTTCTGTCTCTATCTCATTACTCTCTTTCCATCTCTGTCTAGTCATTCTCTTTCTTGTCCTTCATAGCTTCTTTCATTATCCAGTGTTATTTTATTTTCAATTGATGTACTGGCTTATTTTTGGTCTCCCTCATCAATAGGTTTGTCTTCTAGGAAAGAAGTCTTGCTTGTTTTGTTCACTGCTGTACTCCTGAGCCTAAATTGGAAGGTATTAGGTCCTCTTTAAGGAGTACCCAGATGAATGAATGAATAAATGAATGAGGAAATAAGAATAGTGTGGGAGGAGTGAAGAGCTGAGTCCAGAATCCATACAGGGAATGGAAGAAAGGACAGTCAGAGCATGGGAGAAAATTCATCAAGATGCAGTGCCATAGTGGGCACAGGGAAAGAGAGTCTAGACTTAGGGACCCTGTTCCAAGAGGGAACTCCAGCTAAAGGTGCTCAGAGATTGAGGAAGAGGGTAGACCATTGAGCCTGAGGTAGAGATTTTGAGGTGAAGGGAACCAAATGATGAAAGAAGAATGGCATGGGATACTTAGGAAGAGGTTCATTTTCCAAAGGAAAGAAGCGTCTCTCACTAGGATTATTGGGGGAGGAATTAGAGATAACAGCAGCAGAAGCAATATTGTGAGTAAAGATAATGTGTGGGACAATGAAGCACACCTGTTGATAGATCTTGCTAAAGCAAGAAGCCATATTATCCATTGAGTGTCAGTGGTAGGGAGGCACAGGGAAACCTGGGACAGGGAAGACCTGCTGAATCACGGCAGTTCCCTTCTTGAAGCATAGAGGAATGCCAAAAGAAGCATTTCAAGTGCAACATGTATCTGACTAGGAGTCAAGATGCAAAAATCGGAGCCCAACCTAGGCAAGTCAGATGACCTGCTTTTGCTAGTCTAAGTGGATTTTGAAAAATAGTGCACACCCCTTGGGACAAGGAGAGGGAATTAACATGTTTATTTTAAACTGTGGCCAAAGAGCACATATGGCACTGTGAGATATCAGGCTCTCTCCAATCATTCCCTCATCCTGCTAGCCAGCTGTGTGGTGTGTTCTGACCGGCCAAGGGAAGTTTGGGATTAGAGCAGGAAGCAGTGACATGATGATGAGACTATGCAGTCCCTTCCTGGGCTTGTATATGGCAGAGCCTGGCATGTAAGATGGGGCCAAAAACAGGTTGTAGAAATGAACTGAATTTTATCTGAATGATTAGGGAAGTCAGGTCCCTCCTGATACTCAGGAGCACCCCGAGTATACCCACCCCTTGACCCACTGCAACAGCCTGTGCAGAGAAGCCATTGGCACCCTAAGCTTGAACAACCTCTAGGAAGCCCATGGTTGTGCCTCAGTAAGAACTTTTTATTTGTTTGGGGGTAGAATTACAGGCAGAGAGAGGGCGAGACAGAGACAAAGACCTTCCATCTGCTGGTTCACTCCCCAAGAGGCCACGAGAGCTGAGCCAATCTGAAGCCAGGAGCCAGGAGCTTCTTCTGGATCTCCTATGTGGGTGCAGGGGTCCAAGCACTTGGGCCATCTTCTACTGCTATCCCAGGCCATAGCAGAGAGCTGGATCATAAGAGAAGCAGCCAAGACTTGAACTGGTGCCTATATAGATGCCAGCACTGCATGTGGTGGCTTTACCTGCTATGCCACAATGCTGGCCCCAAGAACATTGTTGATAGCAGTTTTGAGACTTCAAATACATGAATAGGAATAAAGAAAAATATATTCTGTGGTACAGTACTCTAAGATCTTCAGAAGCAAAGTTATTCCAAGTTTCAAATATTGCTATTTGCATGGCATAATTCTTCATACATTTTTAGCATGCATATGGCTGGAGCTGTTAACTAGGCAGAAGAGAATGGTGTCTTAGAGAAATTTTGTCATTCTTATCTTTGCTGCTACTGTACTAGTCTCTAACCTTGTCCTTAACAGTAACTGTGAAGAGTGTGGTGAGCTCTATTCCATATTGAAGCTTTGGAAGATGGAGTTACAGCTTTGGTGCTGAAGGGGAAGGGATAGTTGGGAAAGTGTTGAAAGAGGTAATATTTGAAACAAATAAGGAATTGGCACTATTGCTATCTTCATTTTTTTAACATAGAAAATTAAATTCAAGAAAAGTTAAATGACTGGGCCATTCAATTTTTATGTGGCAGAACCACTGATTCTATGTTTTCATTCCTGTCTCATGGATTTCTCCAGAAGCTGAACCAATAGATGAACCCCAGGACATACGGGAGGAAAGGGAAAGACTTTGGTAACTAGGCCATCTGAACAATGAAATAATTTTTAAGAATAATGGCATTTCTGTAAGTTCCCGAGAGAGTACATGGCTATGCTTGCTGTTTGGGAGAGGCGTAGTGCTCGACTTTGTATTTCAGAATGATCGATGAGGTTCCACTCAAAAGCCTGACCAAGTTGAGTGGCTGCCAAGTTCCTTGTCCTGCCTTCTGCCATGTGCTTCCCTGCCCCCACTCCATGATTGCCATGCCTCCCAAGCTCCAAAAGCACACACTTGCTTTTTGTCAAACAGCCTTGCGACTGGGTGCTTTTAAGTCTGTCCTCATCACTGATCTGTGGCCTCCACTAGTGCAAAGATTCACGTTCAGAATTCCAGCACGGGGATGGAAGGACACACTCCCTTTTCCGTATTGATAAGGATGGCCCCACTCTCTCTTTGTTCTCCACCCTTCTGGGTGAATGAGGAGCCTGTATTGGAGAATGGTGATGAGAGACAAATACAGGGAAATTGGGAAAAATGTTTTACTCATTTTTGAATCTCCAAAACCTAGCAAAATACTTGAAAAATAGCACAGAGACATTTCAAAATG
Source organism: Oryctolagus cuniculus (assembly GCF_051225735.1). Lineage (NCBI taxonomy): Eukaryota > Metazoa > Chordata > Mammalia > Lagomorpha > Leporidae > Oryctolagus > Oryctolagus cuniculus. The sequence continues at coordinate 116,143,451 of NC_142867.1, forward strand.
CTTGTGGAAAATGTAATTAAAAGATGTACATTTTGGTGCAAAATATTTTTGAAACCCATGCATACAAGGAGTCTTTAAAAAGTTTGTGGAAAATGTGTATTATGAAAATAATATAAAAGGATTTCAATTTTCTTTGCATCCAAATAAATTTCTTTTAATTCCAATTTTTCATTAACATTTGAAATACCCTCTATAAAGACACTCATAATCTACAGTGAGGATAACATATCAGTGGTGAGAAGATGGCACATGCATAAATGATTATAATATAAAGCAGATTAAAAGCAAGGCATACAGGATCAGAGGACAGGAAGGTTACATTCCAAGTAGTAAAACACACATAACACACATGAAGAAAGTCCACTGAAAACAGAGTCTAAAGCCCTCTTTCTTCTCTCCTTCCCTCCCTCCCTCCTTCCCTCCCTTCCTTCCTTCCAGATTTATTTATTTACTTGAAAGACAGAAGTTTACAGAGAGAGAGAGATCCTCCGTCCCCTGGTTCACTCCCCAAATAGCCACAAAGGCTGGGTAGGTCAGAAGCCAGGAGCCAGATGCTTCTTCCAGGTCTCCCATATGGCTGCAGGTGCCTAAGAACTTGGACCATCTCCCACTGCTTTCCCAGGCACATTAACAGAGAGCTGGATTGGAAGTGGAACATCCAGGACTTGAACTGGTGCCCATATAGGATGCTGGCATCTAATGTGGCAGCTCTACCCTCTATACCATAACACTGGTCCCCAGAGATAGAATTTCAACAGGAAGTGATTCAATAGCATGATGTCCTTTTTTTTTCTTCAAGATTTGAAAAATTTATTTGAATGTTGGAGTTGCAGAGAGAGGGAGAGACATAGAGAGAGGGAGAGATCTTCCATGTGCTGGTTCACTCCCCAAATGGCCATGACAGCCATGTTGGGCCAGGCCAAAGCCAGGAGCTTCTTCCAGGTCTCTCACCTGTGTGCAGGGGCCCAAACACTTGGACCATCTTCTGCTGCTTTTCCTAGGTCATTAGCAGAGAGCTGGATCAGAAGAGCAGCCAGGACATGAACCAGTGCCCATATAGGATGCTGGCACTGCAGTGCCCATCTAGCATACTGGCACATGCTGTACCACAAAACCAGCCCCTAAAACGACATTCTTGGCAAGAAAATAACAAAAGAAGAGACAGGAAAGATAGAGGTCTGAAATGGGAAAGTGAATAATTTACTTTATCTGAACTCTGGGCACACTTAGAGGAATAATGATGGATAATGATGGAAAAGTAAAGTAGGTATACTTTCATGTCTGTTAAGGAGTCTGGACTTAGTTTAATTGATATATAGGAGTTATGAGTAAATTGATGTGAAATGAGTCTAGGAAAATTAGTCTGACAGCATAGGAAACATGGAATGAGAAAAAATAGGAGCAATGATTGCACTAGCTGTAATAAAAGAAACACTGTGGGTAGGAGTCAGCTGGTTCTGGGGGAAATGTGAATCTGTAAAACAATGAATTTGGCAAATGAGAAAATGGGCAGCAAAGGTGGAAAGTTTACTATAGTCATGGTACCTGGGGAAAACATTTTATAATGATATAAAAAGTTACACCATATTATGTATAATCAAAAAGTTACATCATTAAGGAAGTTATAGAGAAAATAGCCAAAGTGGTACTTTGGGGCAAAAAATAAGTGGTGGATCACGGGCCTCCTTTAGTATATTTTGGGTTTCAGATATTGATAGATTCCTGGAAATTTGAATCTATTTCTCAGAACAGAGGAGAGGTTGTCAATCAAGATTAGAGAGTCATCCATATGGAGTGATAATTGAAGTAATGGAAATGGGTGATATCTAGAAGGGAGACTATAGAGATGGGGGATCTGAGGATACCTAAATGTAGGAGGGTAGAGGAAGAAGTGGAGCCAGGGAAAGAGTGATTACAGCGAGAGTGATCTCAACAGTGCTGTCAGGGAGCAAGGATATACACAAAGATGTGCACCAGAGTTAACTTGGAGGAAACATGCTTGGGAGACTTGGTAACTGGGATATCACTGATGACCTTAAGAGGAGTCCAGTAGGAGGAGAAAGAGGGAAAATGCATAATGGAAAAAGCTAATGGAGATGTGTTGGTGCGAAACTAGTGCGTGTGATGGACTTTTTTTTTTTTTTTTTTTGACAGGCAGAGTGGACAGTGAGAGAGAGAGACAGAGAGAAAGGTCTTCCTTTTGCCGTTGGTTCACCCTCCAATGGCCGCTGCGGCTGGCGCGCTACGGCCGGCGCACCGCGCTGATCCGAAGACAGGAGCCAGGTGCTTCTCCTGGTCTCCCATGGGGTGCAGGGCCCAAGCACTTGGGCCATCCTCCACTGCACTCCCTGGCCACAGCAGAGAGCTGGCCTGGAAGAGGGGCAACCGGGACAGAATCCGGTGCCCTGACCGGGACTAGAACCTGGTGTGCCGGTGCTGCAAGGCGGAGGATTAGCCTAGTGAGCCGCGGCACCGGCCTGACTTTTTTTTTTTTTTTTTTTTTTTGACAGGCAGAGTTAGTGAGAGAGAGAGAGAGACAGAGAGAAAGGTCTTCTTTCCGTTAGTTCACTCCCCAAATGGCCACTTCCTCCTGGTCTGCCATGCGGGTGCAGGGCCCAAGCACTTGGGCCATCCTCCACTGCACTCCCTGGCCACAGCAGAGAGCTGGACTGGAAGAGGAGCCACCAGAACAGCATCCGGCGCCCCGACCGAGACTAGAACTTGGTGTGCCGGTGCCGCAGGCGGAGGATTAGCCAAGTGAGCCATGGCGCTGGCCTGGATTTGACTGTTTTCAAGGGCATTTGGTGGTGAGAATGAAAGAGCACTGGAAAATGATGGGAACTTAGGATGCGTAAGGGTTTTCTTAGGGAAGGTCATGTGGGCAAAAGCTGAGATGTCAACTCCAAAGGAAAGAGGGAAGCTTCGAGAGAAAGGAGACAACAGATGGAAGAGCACAGTCCCAAGGAGGAAGGAGGGGCCTGTTCAGGAGCGCTGGTTGAGTGCTGAACCTCAGATTGGGGGGTGCAGGAGAATGATAGAGGAGGAGGGGGAGAGGAGGAAGAAGAGACATACAGATATCAAGGTAGGAAGAAAAGAATTTGAAGTTGTTCAGACGAGAGAGAAAATATCTCAGTAGAACAGACAACACAGTTATCTGCTTGAGTGGGGAGCTGTACAGAACTACAGGAGAGAACAGGAGAGATTGAAACGTCTTGGGAAAGTGGGATGCTGATTGAATGAAGGCGGGTGAAAGCATATGTGAGTATCAGTAGATCCATCAAAGAATAGATTTAGGGTGGATCCAGTTTAAACGGCTTCCAGGTTTCTCCAGTAACACTTGGAAACCATTCCTGAAGGCTGGAGAGTGGCAACGTAGAACAGCAGAAGTTTAAGGTGTTGGGCACCCTAGGGTGGTGATGAGAGTGTGAAACACTTCATCATGTGTCCAGTCTGACAGAGCTTATGGAGAAGACTGGAGAACCACAAAGTGAATGGTGGTGAAAATAAGAATCAGAGGACGTTGTAGAGGTTGCAAGCAGATGACAAGGAGGAAGGGCAGGAAATGATGAGCAGAGAGGCTATTTTGGCTTCTTTGATGTGGATCCAAGGGAAGGGATAAGCAAGTCTGCATTGTAGGGCTTTTGCTAAGTGACTGAGCAGCGTTGCAAATGGAGAGCACTGGAGTTAAAGAGATCAGGACCATGAAATTTTTAAATTTACATACTTCTGTATGAATTTATTTTTAAAATGCAAATACTACCAGGTTTTTGTGAAATTGATAAAAAACCAATAAAGTTATGGTCTTCAAGGAAGCAAAGCAGAGGGTGACCGTAACTTTATTCGTTTTTTATTGTCACCAAGGCAGCAATAGTTATCTAGTGAACTCAATATATGTTTTGCTGGACTAGGCTGAGAGATGATGGATGTCTAGCAAGTCTCTGGAATCAAAAGGAAAGAAAAAGAACAGGCAAGACTAGAACACAAGAAGCATGGTCAGTATGGATGATTGGCGTTGCCCATGGTGGTGGTGTATTCCAGAAGAGGGAAGAGCCATTCTTTCAATGAAGTCACTGAGTAAGCTGGATGATCATAAGGAAGTCGATAGAACGTTGAGAGGAGATGCACGAAAAGTTTCAAAATATCTCTAATGAACTCCATAAAGCAAGAGCTGGCTGAGTCGCGTGGGTACCACTGTGGCCCGAATATGGTGGTGAGGAGCGAGGGTTGTGAGTGCTTATCTGCTTGGGGCATAGAAGTAAGTGGAGGGGTTTGGTATTGTTGGGAACTGGGGCAGAGCTCCAGTTAGTAGAATGGAGGACGTAAGATCAAGATTGGGGGAAAGTTTGTTCTAATAACACCATAGTCCCTCTGCAACTGGCATTTGTGACTCATAAACATAACCCAGATAAATAGGCAGCTGGTCCCGAAGGGCCGTGCAGGCCTTGAGGGTGGAACCAAATCTCAGAGGGAGGAGAACATGTCTCTTGTTTTTATGCAGGAGGAAACAGGCAGATCGCTGGCCCTGTTTTTGTGTGTATTTGAAGTGGAAAGAAGAGTAAGGGAACTGCAGTTCTTTAAATTTCATCACCAAATGTCCGTGGCTTTGTCCAAGACCAGTGTGGTAAGAGATAGGAGGATTCCTGCACTTTTTCTGAGACTGCCCTAGTAGAGAATGACTTTGAGTTTATTTTTTTTTAACAAATTGACAAAAAAGTTTAGGTTTCTTCATATTCTACTTTCAATAATCAAGAAATGACTATGACAAAAACAAAAACCAAGCATATAGACAATAAAAGAAAATTTTTAAAAAAGAGGACTAAAGTCTAATTCACATTCTGAGGTTAGATATATTACAGTACCAGGTACCTTGCAACTGTGATGTAACTGTTTACTATTCATATAGTAACTGATATCATATGATATGCATATAACTGATATTATATGTAATGTACATATAATGTCATAATAACACATAATATATATTATATATGTAATGCCATATATATAACATATATGAGCTCTGAATTGTGGAGCATGGCATATATTATCTCATTTAATCTTCACACCAACCCTAACAGGTTTGTATTATTACACCCATTTTACTTATGGGGAAACCAAAGCAATGGAATGGAAAAGTAGGGTCAGCCAAGTCAGAAACCTAATAATTGGAGACTCTGGGATTCCAACTTCTGATTCTAGCAGCAGACTGCTTCCCGTACTGTCTTGTACCAGCTTTCTCCATACCAAGAAAATTCATCTCTCAGGAGAAGTCAGCGTGAGGTGAGGTTAAATGGCAGTAGGAGAAACTGGAGTGTGAGCTAAAGAAGCACTCCTAAGTGTTTAAAGGACCCTGGAAAAGAAAAGGTGGATTCATCTTCCTGGAATGATTTTAGATCTTTGTGTTTTTGTACACTCTTTGCTCTTTTGTTTTTTATTTTGCTGGCAGGAATAAGGTGGAATAACAGCTCAAAGCCTTATCCTGCCGATGTAATCTATTTATTCTGTCTCATGATGTCAAGCTGAGAAGCTCCGACTTGCACTTTTCAACTCCCTGACTCAGCTTATTTGAAGCCCCCAAGTGGAATGTGTAGTGATATATCCGTAGCTTTCCTAGAAGTTCCTGTCCAGGCAGCCTGCAATTCTAACTAATGAGGTAAGATGAGCATGCCCAACAGCTGCTGTGTTGGAGAGCTTTATTTAGATTTCCTAAGCAAGGCATCCCCTGCTCACAGTTTGCAGGAATGCCTGTTCCCAACTAGAAGAGAGTTACAGAGTCAACTTCCAGGCTGACCCTGTAAGTGCAGTGGAAAGATGGCAGAGTGGAATTCTCTTTTGTATTTCATAGGAGATGGACTGGCAGCTCCTCGCTTGTTGGTCTTTGGACAGTTCTGGGTTTGTACTCTCCATTCTGCTCCTAGCCGTGGTGTCACTTTGACCTTGATCTGGTGGGCATTGCTATTCTTTTTAGCCAACAGAGGGAGACAACTCTTTCCAGTGTCCAGGGAGCAGAGGTACAAAGGTGGACAAGCTTCTACACTTGAGAGGAAGAGAATAGTGACCCCTCGCACCCCCTTACCACCAATTTTTGGTTTCACATGAGTCAGAGTAAGAAGAAACAAAGGAGACTGGGCATTTGGCATAGCAGTTAAGACACCATTTGAACACACTCGTCCCATATCAGAATGCCTGGATTTGAGTCCCAGCTCCACTTCCTATTCCAGCTTCCTGCTAATGCACCCTGGGAGGCAGCAGGTGGTGGGTCAAGCAGCTGGGTCTCTGACACCCACATGGGAAACTTGGATGGAGTTCTAGGCTATTGGTTTCTGCCTGGCCCAGCCCTGGCTGTTGTGGGTATTTGGGGAGTGAACCAGAGGAAGGAAGATTTCTTTGTCTGTCTTTCCTTGCCTTTCAAATAAAAGCAAACAAATAAGTAAAACTTGAAAAAGAGGATACTGTACTATTTTTTGGTCAGTTAAAATATGAAAATGCTTGACTCCAAGGTTATTAAAACATTACCTACATGTGTCTTGGATGAATAAAATTAATATCCCAGGTGATTTTATTAAAATACACTTATATTTTCATTTCACTTTCCATGAACTTTTTTTTTTAAATTATATGAAAGAGTTACAGAGAGAGAGAGAAGGAGAGGCAGAGATTATAGAGATCTTCCACCTGCTGGTTCACTCCCCAGATGGCTACAACAACTGGAGGTGGGCTGATCCAAGGCCAGGAGCCAGGAACGTCTTCTGAGTCTCCCACATGGGTGACAGGGGCCTAAGGACTTGGACCATCTTCTTCTCTTTTCTCAGGCACACTAGCAGGTGGCAGGATCAAAAATGGAGCAGCTGGGACTCACACCGTCACACATATGGGATGCTGGTGTCACAGGTGGGAGCTTTACCAGCTACATCACAATGCTGGCCACACCAGGTGGTTTTAAGGAGCTTCATTTTCCTACTTTTGTATACTTTTATACATTTTTAAGAACTTCTATGATGAGGACATAGTTCAAAAACGTCAGGGGAAAATACAACTGAGAATAGATGAATACAGCCTGGTTCAGTCCCATCCAGATGGCCAGGTCTTTTGCAGCCTGTAAAAGTACTTTATAAACATGCTGTGCACCTGGGTCTGAATTTCCCAGGGAGCAGTTATGACAAGAATAGGACCACTGAATGGGGAGGAGAGATGTGACACCCCAAGTGCTTGTGTTCACTCCACAGTCTGAGGGGGCTTTAGAGAGTTTGTGGGAAATTGAAGTTAAACGATATATTTATTTTGGTGCAAAAATGTTACATTTCACTCACAGGAGGAGTATTCCAAAAGTTCATGGCAAATCATTGTGGTATAGTGGGTAAAGCTGCCGCCTACAGCGCTGGCATCCCATATGGGCACCAGTTCGAGTCTCGGCTGCTCCACTTCTGATCCAGCTCCCTGCTGATGTCTGGGAAGGCAGCAGAGGATGGCCCAAGTCCTTGGGCCCCTGCACTCATGTGGAAGACCCAGAGAAAACTCTGGGCTCCTGGCTTTGGATTGGCCCAGTTCAGGCCATTGGGGACATTTGGAGAGTGAACCAGCAGATGGAAGACCTCTCTGTCTCTCTCTCTCTCTTTCGCTCTGCCTCTCTGTAACTCTATCTTTAAAATAAATAAATAAATATACTTTTTTAAAAAAACTATGCATGGACTTCAAAATATTTTACACCAAAATAAGTGTGTCTTTTAACTCCACTAGAATGAACTTTTGGAAGTGCCCCCATCTGCCTTGTAGGAACCAATTCCTACTTTACGTCATGGACTATTGGAAGTGATGCTATTTCCCCTGTAGTTTAAGCTTGAAGAAACAAGTGTGGGCACATAAGAAAGTTCTCTTGACCATGTGTCTGGCCTAAACTTTCTTTCCTTTCTTTTTCTTTTGTTTGTTTTGTTTTGAAAGAGTTACAGAAAGAAAGGGAGAGACAGAGAGAAAGAGAGATGTTCTATCCTCTGGCTCACTCCCCAGATGGCCACAATGGCCACCATTGGGCCAGGCTAAAACCAGGAGCCAGGAGTTTCTTCTGGGTCTCCTATGTGGATGCAGGGGCCCAGGCCATCAACTCCTGGTTTCCCAGGCCATTAGCAGGGGTCTGGATCAGAAGTGATGTATCCAGGACACAGACCAGTGCCCATATAGGATGCCAGGATTGCAGGTGGTGACTTTACTTGGGTCCCATAAAATTTTCTTTTGAAATGCTTGTTTATTCATTTTTATTTTCAAGGCAAAGCAACAGAGTGAGAAAGATACAAAAGAGAGATCTTCCATCTACTAGTTCACTTCCTAAATGCCTGCAACAGCTTGTGCTGGGCTAGGCTGAAGCCAGGATCACAGAAACTCCATCTGGGTGTCCCATGTGGGTGGCAGGGACTCAGGACATGGGCTATCATCTTCAGCCTCCTGGACGTATCAGCAGGAAGCTGAACTGGAAGTAGAGGTGGAGGCAGGGCTTGATCTCAGGCACTCTGATAGGTGTCCAAGCAACAGCTTAACCTGCTGTACCACAAGGCCAGAAAATCTATCAGAGTGACCCTAAATAAAGTAAAACTGGTAATAATATGAAAAACACTTACTGAATGCTGAATATATATTGGGAAGAGAATATTATTTTATTTAATCTTTTCACCAACTTTGTGAGATAAATTATTATCATGTCCATTTTACAGATGAGGAAACTGTGGGTTAATGACGCTGAGTAATTTGCTCAAGACAGTATGGATCAAATCCCGGGCCCTGTCCAAGCTGGGTGGACTCCAAAGTCATTGTCTCCAAAGAAGCCATTATTTTGTTCCTCCCAAGGGTAAAGGGTGCTTGATTCTCTAATAGTTGAATTCTTTCTAAAATATTTCCTACAAGTAGTCCAATTCAAGAACAATTAAGTAGGACTCTGAGTGGTATTGGGTAGAGTGAAACTGGAAAAAAATATGAGGATGGGGGGTTTGTGTGGAACTGTTCTCACTGCTTCAGAATAAATAGAATTTATAAATGAAAGATGGCATTTGTCAAGCAATTGCTATGTGTTTGGCTTTATGCTAGGTGTTCTACCAATGTGCATTATACAATGTAATCTCTACAACTTTGCAACCTTGCAAACATTATTCCAGTTTTTAAATGGAAGCACTAAAGCTGAGAGAAATTAGCAGCTTGCTCATAATCTCAAAGCTGGAGAGTGATGGAGCCATTTTTCAAACCCAGGTCTTCCTCTTACCAAAGTACATTCAGTAGTACCTCAAAATGCGTGTGTGTTGATCATAAAAATTGCCAGGTAATGAAGTATGAATGAAGTAGAGCAAACCATCATCACTCCTGCGGAAGAAAAGGCATCTGACCCAGCAACCAGAATCAGTTACATAACTTCTGTTACATCATGTGTAATGAACCAAAAGAGCTCTGGGAACACACCTGTTTAAAAGCCCAGGGACTGCTTTCCACATCTGTGAGCAGGGTAATTATGAAGTACGCCTCGCTCACTTCATTGGGCTGCTGAGATGCCAATGTGAAAACATACCTGAAAGTGCTCTGTAAGTTTCAGAATCCTTTGTAAATATAAATTGTTATGGCTCTTCTTTCTCTGTAGATTTCCAGAATCACCCTGCATGAAATTTTTTTTAAAAGATTTATTTATTTATTTATTTGAAAGTCAGAGTTACACAGAGAGAGGAGAAGCAGAGAGAGAGAGAGAGGTCTTCCATCCACTGGTTCACTCCCCAACTGGCAGCAACAGCCGGAGCTGTGCTGATCTGAAGCCAGCAGCCAGGATCTTCTTCCAGGTCTCCCACGCGGGTGCAGGGGCCCAAGGTCTTGGGCCATCTTATACTGCTTTCCCAGGGCTTAGCAGAGAGCTGGATTAGAAGTGGAGCAGCCGAGACTCAAACCAGGGCTCATATGGGGTGCCAATGCTGCAGGTGGTGGCTTTACCTGCTACACCACAGCACCAGCTCCCCTGCATAAAATATTAATAGGAAATAGCCAAGAAGAAATTCTGTGCCTTGTGTAAAGTTATAGAATGAAGGGTGGAAGAGGGGGAGTGGCAAGTCATTTAGTTCGTCCTCCTGACTTTATAATCCTGCAGGCCCACGAAATCATTGGTTCTGGCCCTGCCAAGGAACCTGCAGGCAGCGACCTGTGATAGCTAGCCTAGGACCATGGAGTTGGATGTCATAAACCACCAAGTCCCTGCCCCATTTAATTCCACCCACCTGCTTGTCAATCAAACCGATCTCTTCCCAGGATGTGTTTTCCTTCACCTAGGACCTGGGAGGAGGAGCCACATGAATAGCCGCTCCCCTTCTGACCTCATAAAAGAGGCCGGCATTTGGGGGGATTTCCAGGACTAGAGGTGTGCTGAGTTCTCTCTCTACTTCCCCTCTGCATCCTGTTTCTCCTTCTAGCCCACTCCACTCCTCACCTATACACATGCCTGTGTGTTTGCTTTGTCGCCTTTTAATAAACTTCATCACTTTGTGTACCGTATCTGTGCCTGTGCTTAGAATATTCTCTGAGCAGAAGGCAAGGACTTGGAAATTAAACCCTACTCACTCCACTTTGGCAGGAATCAAAATTCAGTAACTCTAGCAGGCTAATGCTTAAGTTGGTAATTTTGTATAGTCCATAAATGACATTATAAATATAAATTGGCAGAAAAAAAGCTTCTGACAGAACAGGGACAAAAAGCAACCCCTTGCATTCTTTCTCAGCCACTGGACACCACCCCTGCATTATTGAGAAACCCCCAGGGCGGCTTTGTGTCCTAACAAGCAAGGCTGCTACCTGCAGCGCCAGCATCCCATATGCACTGGTCTGCTGTCTGCTCCACTTCTGATCCAGCTCCCTGCTAATGTGCCTGGGAAAGCAGTGGAGGATGGCTCAAGTGCTTGGGCCCCTACACCCATGTGGGAGACCCAGAGGAAGCTCCTGGCTCTTGGCTTCAGACCAGCCCAGCTTCGGCCATTGAGGCCTTTTGGGGAATGAACCAGATGATGGAAGACCACTCTGTCTCATCCTCTCTCTGTGTATCTCTGCCTTTCAAATAAATATTAAAAAATAAAAATAAAAATACCTCCTCTTTTATCTCCCTCAACAGCACAGCCTGTTACCGTGACTGAGAGCACATGCCAAGTTTGAAAAGCCTGCACCAGCCAGCTCAGCTCTGCCTAATGCCTTCCCTGTCATGGCCCTCAGCTGCCTTGCGTTATAAAACCTAGCCTGTAACTGAGTTCTGGCTTTTCAGCTCTGTGATTGCTCTATGTACATGCCGGCAGTTAGCCACCTCTCAGGTTTTTCAATAAGCCTGTTCTGACCGTGTGTCCGTATTCTGTCTCCTCTTTGTCCTGCCCTTCTTTCCTAATAGATTTCCCACCCCTCAACAGGAATAGGACTGGGTATGGTGGTGCAGTGGGTTAAGCCATTGCCTGCATCACCAGTATCCTATATCAGGGTGCTGGTTGGAGTCACAGATACTCCACTTCTGATCCACCTCCTTGCTAATGCCCCTGGGAAGGCAGTGTATGGTGGTCTAAGTATTTGGGCCCCTGCCACCCATGTGGGAGACCAGAATGGAATTCCAGGCTCCTGGCTTCAACCTGGCCCAGGTCCAGCTGTTGCAACCATTTGGGGAGTGAACCAGCAGATGGAAGGCCTCTTTCTCTGTCTCTCCCTTTCTCTCTGGCACTCTGACTTTCAAATAAATAAAATAAATCTCAAAAACAAAAACAAACAAAAAAAAAAAAAACTATGGGAATCAACTCAGAAAGGAAGCTCTAGGCCAACATAATTTATTAATTATGTGAAGGGAATTTCTTAACATTAAATGTGTTTTACAGTAAAAAGAACCATGGAATTTTATACTTGATAAAGACTGATGATGTTTAGTGAATGTGTCCCTTGGGAGTGGATTCTTTGGGGAATAGCTCAGTTGTAATTTTCCATTTTCCTTGCTTTTTGGCTAATTAATATTTAAAATAAAAACCAGGGAAACATCCCAGAGTTTTTCAAAGTAAGAAGTGAACAACATGATGATTCTCTTAATTCCCAGCTTTTAACACTGGGCAGAATCAGACTCACGGACAAGAGTGACCACATGCAAATGTCACCATGCTTGTTCTCTCTCCAGTCTTCTCCAGGGGCGGGATGTGTGCACTTAATGATGGTTGCTTCCAACTGCACGCTTCTAGGGAGTTGCTTTCAGTTGTTTTTAATAAACACCCAGATGGCCCAACGGGGAACTGTGTACTCCAGAATCCCCTACCCTGTGCAGTTCCAGTTTAGAGTTGGCCAAAAGAAGAACTTACCTGAGACTCGGGAGGTCCAAGTGAGGCAGTAAGCGTGGCTCTCAGAAGTTCATCGCGGTCAGGTGTGTTGGCAGAGAGGTGAGTGCCTTACGGGTCCCCACTGGCTCTTGCTCCCTCTGCTCCACATCCAGCTTATCTATCCTCCAGACTGCTGACACTGACTGCCCAGCAGGCCTAGCAGTGGCTGTGCCCTCCCCGAGGCAGTGGCTTACACCAAGGCAGTGGCTTCCCGTGGACCCCTCCACCACTCTTCCCATGGGATCCCTCAGTGGTTGGGCATGGTTGTTTCTTGGAATGCCCCACGAGCCTTGACTTGTCCACCTCTGCAGTGCTTAGAGAAGACTTGCGTACTGATGCTTTCTGCTGATTCTCCAGCTGCTCTTTCCAGACTTAGTGCCTTCCACTTTTGTGCCCATTCTTTTAATAAAGTTTGATGTCCAACAAAGGTATAAATCTCCCCAAGAGACCTCATATCTGTAATTCTCACGGCTGTTCTCTTTCCTTGACTAAATTCTGATGGATACTGTATAGGTACTGTATAGGTTTTAGAGGAATAGAACTTGAAGGGTTAGGATCTGAATTTCTCCTCTGATCTGGCTGAATTTAAAGCCATCAATGACTGTTGGGACAGGTAAGTAGTATATAGGTAGTCAAGTACATAAAATGGCAAAACAGTTATTTAGTTTTCAGCCTGGAGGGAAGTGCTTATAGAAGACAAGGCTCCACATGATCAAGAAGACTCTGCCACAGAATATTTAAATGTAAATAAAGGTCTGTGCTGTTAGTTGACTTCTTTCAAGTTCATTGGAAGTCTTAGAGAAGGAAAAGTGGGATGGCGGTTGTCTCAGATAGGTCCAGATAAAGTCAGAGAGTTTCTATAACTTCCCTGAAACAAACATTTATCTCTTGTAGCCTCACAACTAAGATTTCTAGGGGCCGGTGCTGTGGCACAGCAGGTTAAAGCCCTGGCCTGCAGTGCCAGCATCCCATATGGGCGCCGGTTCGAGTCTTGGCTGCTCCTCTTCTGATCCAGCTCTCTGTTATGACCTAGGAAAGCAGTGGAAGATGGCCCAAGTCCTTGGGCCCCTGCGCCCACGTGGCAGACCCGAGAGAAGCTCCTGGCTCCTGGCTTCGAATCAGCTCAGCTGTGCCTGTTGCAGCCATTTGGGGAGTGAATCAGCGGATGGAAGATCTCTCTCTCTCTCTCTGGCACTACCTCTCTCTGTAACCCTGTCTTTCAAATGAATAAAAATAAATCTAATAAATCTTAAAAAAAAAAAGATTTCTGAAAATCCATCGGCGTTTTGGAGCAGCAGGTTAAGCTACCACCTCAGATGCTGGCATCCCATATGAGTGCCAGTTCAAGTCCTGGCTACTCTGCTTCTGATCCAGCTCCCTGCTAATGCACCTGGGAAAGCAACAGAAGATGCCCCCAAGTACTTGGGTCCCTGCCACCTATGTGGGAAACCAGGATGAAGTTCCAGGCTTCTGGCTTCAGCCTGGCCCATCCCTTGCCATTTGTGGCCATCTGGGGAGTGAACCAGCAGGTAGAAGAGCTATCTTCCCGCCCCCCGCCCCTGTAGTTCTTTCTTTAAAATAAATAAATGAATATTGAAAGAAAAATCTAATCTTTTAAGTGTCTGGATGATAACAAAAATTGAATTCACAGCTTCCCAGTACCTTTAATGTAAAGTTAGGTCATGGTGGGGCTGGCGCTGTGGTGTAGTGGGTAAAGCTGCTGCCTGTCATGCCTGCATCCCATATGGGTGCCGGTTCAAGTCTCAGCTGCTCCACTTCCAATCCAGCTCTCTGCTATGGCCTGGGAAAGCAGTAGAAGATGGCCCAAGTCCTTGGGTCCCTGCACCTACATGGGAGAACCTGGGAAAGCTCCTGGCTCCTGGCTTCGGATTGGTGTAGCTCTGGCCATTGCGGCTAATTGGGGAGTGAACCAGCGGATGGAAGACCTCTCTCTTTCTCTCTGCCTCTCCTTCTCTGTGTAATTCTGACTTTCAAAATAAGTAAATCTTAAAAAAAAAAAAAAAGCTAGGTCATGGGTGGGAAAGACCATCAATAGAAGCCCTGAAAAGTAGGTTGGGGACCTATGGGAAGGTTCTGATGAAGCTAAGATGCTTAAGCCCAACTTCTCTGCTGAGCCCCCTTTCCCCATAGTCTAGCCTTTCCTCCCCTCGCTAGGGACTGAGTTCATCCTGCCTGGAGAACCTTGGATGACCTTTCCGGAGGCGACCGTGCTGTCTAGGAGCGCTCACCCACCAGACACTCACCTCCACCACCTCTCTCTGAACAGATCAAGTTCTGGCTGGCCCTGGGGGTCAGGTGCAAGGGGGACCCATGGGAGGTGGCACACGCACCAAAAGGATGGCAAGATTTTGACAGTTGTGGTTTTTTTTTTTTTTTTTGACAGGCAGAGTGACAGTGAGAGAGAGAGAGACAGAGAGAAAGGTCTTCCTTTGCCGTTGGTTCACCCTCCAATGGCCGCCACGGCCGGTGTGCTGTGGCTGGCGCACCGCGCTGATCCGATGGCAGGAGCCAGGTACTTCTCCTGGTCTCCCATGGGGTGCAGGGCCCAAGCACCTGGGCCATCCTCCACTGCACTCCCTGGCCACAGCAGAGAGCTGGCCTGGAAGAGGGGCAACCGGGACAGAATCCGGCGCCCTGACCAGGACTAGAACCCGGTGTGCCGGTGCCGCAAGGTGGAGGATTAGCCTAGTGAGCTGCGGCGCCGGCCCTATTTTGACAGTTTTTAAGACAGTTTTATAATTGATTTTATTTTTATTTGAAGTTACTTAATTGACAATTATTGTATGTGATCAAGATTTACACATGATAATTTGATTCATGCATACACTGTGCAGTGATGATGGGGATTTAATAAACCCATCCACCCCAACCCATGCAGTACGTTAGAGCCCGGGGCCTGTTCACTTTATAATCGAGTGTTTGTTCCCTTTGATCAGCATCTTCCCATTTTCTCCATGTCCAGCCACTGGAAACCACTCTTCTTTTTTTTTTTTTTTTTTTTTAAAAAAAAAAAAAAAAGTTTATTTTGCTGCACATTTTTTTTTTAAATTCATGCACAGTTTTTTCCATTACATGCATTCTCCATTAACTCTTTTTTTTTTATCTTTTATTTAATGAATATAAATTTCCAAAGTACGACTCATGGGTTACAATGGCTTTCCCCCCCATACCGTCCCTCCCACCCACCACCCTCCCCTTTCCCACTCCCTCTCCCCTTCCATTCACATCAAGATTCATTTTCGATTATCTTAGTATACAGAAGATCAGCTTAGTATACCTTAAGTAAGGATTTCAACAGTTTGTTCCCACACAGAAACATAAAGTGAAAAATAATAGATGATTTTTTTTTAAATGATGATGAAATCAGATCAGACCTATTGTCGTGTTTAATCCCAGTGAGAGTCAAGTTGGGAATTGATAATTTCTTTTTTTTTTTTTTTTACAGAAGATCAGTTTAGTGTACATTAAGTAAAGATTTCAATCGTTTGCACCCCCATAGAAACACAAAGTGAAATATACTGTTTGAGTACTCATTATAGCATTAAGCCTCAGTGTACAGCACATTAAGGACAGAGATCCTACATGAGGAGTAAGTGCACAGTGACTCCTGTTGTTGACTTTACAAATTGACACTCCTGTTTATGGCATCAGTAATCTCCCTATGCACCAGTCATGAGTTTCCAAGGCTATGGAAGCCCCTTGAGTTCTCCGACTCTTATCTTGTTTAGACAAGGTCATAGTCAAAGTGGAGGTTCTCTCCTCCCTTCAGAGAAAGGCACCTCCCTCTTTGAAGACCTGTTCTTTCCACTGGGATCTCACTCACAGAGATCTTTTTGCCAGAGTGTCTTGGCTTGGAAACCACTCTTCTACACTTTTCTTCTTTGAATTCACAAGATTTTGACAATCTCTACTGAGAAAAATCTGAGAACTATGCATGGGAATGGACAGATCAGCATAACTTTATCAATATGGGTGCACCAGAGATTCTGTATTCAGTGTTTCGGCTTGAATGGTGGGGAACAGCACTAACAGTTTGCTTTTATGATTGAACCTGTGCAGAAGACAGATTTGGAAAATGATAGCTTATCATTGTAAACATAATCAGGTGGTGACATCAGTTGCAGCTGCTGTTTCAGATGTGGTTTCTTTTTTTTTAAGATTTTTATTTATTTATTTATTTATTTGAGAGGCAGAGTTACAGACAGAGAGAGGGAGAGACAGAGAGAGAGATCTTCCATCCACTGGTTCACTCCCCAAGTCCCCAAGTGGCCGCAATAGCCAGAGCTGTGCAGAAAGCCAAGAGCCAGAAGCTTCTTCCAGGTCTCCCATGTGGGTGCAAGGCCCAAGCAATTGGGCCATCCTCCACTGCTTTCCCAGGCACATTGGCAGGGAGCAGGATCAGAAAAGGAGCAGCAAGGACACAAACCAGCACCCATATGGAATGCCAGGCCATACGTGGAGGCTTAGCCCACTATGCCACAGCACCAGCCCCTGGAAGTGGTTTCTTTACTAGAGCACATCAGCATGTCAACTAGGCCCTGGTGTGCACTATTGATCTTGCATTTGCTGCCTACCCCCAATATCTGTTAGTAAAAACCACCAGAAGCATATTAGCATGCTGACAAAGCATACCGTATTGAACACTCAGCATGTTTTTCTATACTTTAACATCTGCATTTTATCTTATGAAGAAGTAAGAGGAGGAAGGGAGAGGAGCTTTGGCCCAAGATTATAGGTAAGTAATCAGGGAAAAGAAGAAATTTAGTGAGACACTGTAATAACAGCATTGACATTTGCAAAGTTTTAAAAAATATACTTGTTAATGTGTTTTCATTTCTCATCTTTCGTTATATGCAACATCCTTCCGTATGTCCAGAGGCTTGATGAGATTTAGAACTTCATGTTAAGGACTTACAGAGAGAAAACTCAAGACATGACTCATGGAAAGTTCCTACCTTTTAGGGGAAGAAATCTATTTAGGACTAAGGGTGAGAAACAACATGTAGGGGAGAGGAGAGAAAAGGAAAATACAAATCGAGAGAAGGAAGGAGGGAGGGGGACTGGTATCACAGGGCAGCAAGTTAAACTTCCTCCTGTGATGCTGGCAGCCCATATGAACGCTGGTTCAAGTCCTGGCTGCTCCACTTCTGATCCAGCTCTCTGCTAATGTGCCTGGGAAGGCAGTGGATGATGACCCAAGGGCTTGGGCCCCTGTCACCACATGGGAGACCCTGAAGGAGATCCAGGCTCTTGGCTTTGGCCTAGCTATTTGGAGAAGTGAATCAGCTGATAGAAGATCTCTCTCTCTCTCCCTCCCTCCCTCCCTCTCCCCCCCCCCCACTCTGCCTTTCAAATAAATAAAATAAATCCTTTTAACAAAGAAAAGGAAGGCGGGCAGGAGGGAGAGAGGAGGGAGTAGGGCACTGGGGTCTGATGTAAATTGCCTGGTGCCCTTCCCTGGCAGCTGTACCTCATGGAGCATGAAGAAGTAGTTTAGGGATGATGGAAGCACCTGGACAAGGCCGGGGGCATTCTGGAGAGGGGAATTCTCATATAGTGAGATTACAGGGAGTACTCTGCAGAGGGAGTAGGAAGGCCGAAGCCACAAATCAAATGTGGCATTTGTCACACGTTCTGGGAATTCGGAGCTATACTCAGCCCTGGGGAGAGGAGGCTTTGCTCTCAGGATGTACTGTCTGATGAGGGTGATTGTTTTTAAACCTACACACTGTGATAATAAATGTAGACAGAAGTTACAAGGGTGGCACCAGTTAGAGAATATGTCTCTGTTTAGTCTTTTTTCTTTTTCTTTCAACCACTGGTTCACTCCCCAGATGGCTGCAGCGGCCAGAGCTGTGCCAATCTGAAGCCAGGAGCCAGGAGCTTCTTCCAGGTCTCCCATGTGGGTGCAGGGGCCCAAGGACTTGGGCCATCTTCCTGCTTTCCCAGGCCACAGCAGAGAGCTGGATCGGAAGTGGAGCAGCCGGGTCTCAAACCAATGCCCATATGGGATGCGAACGCTGCAGGCGGGGGCTGTACCCGCTATGCCACAGTGCAGGCCCCCTCTGTTTAGTCTTAACCATAACTCTGAGGCAACTTATCTCATTCGGATTCAGAGATACCTGTGACCCAGAAATATTTGTAAGACAATGCATTCAGAGGCAGCATGTACGTCTTTTCAGAGTTCTTACAGAAAGTTAAATCATCTCAGTAGAAGAGTGGGTAAAAATCCTTCCCTGTAGGACCTGCCCGTTTCTGTCGTGTAAACACTCCCGCCTGAACTAATTTCAAGCTATCAGTGTGACATTCCTGGACATGGAATTGGGAGAAATGCACACATTGGTCTTGTGAATTCACCCAAGCCAGCACCAGCACACCGATGCTTCTGCCAGTGTCCCTCGTTGTAACCTGGGCTCTACAGCCATCCTCCAGCGAAATGCAAATGAATATGAGGCTCAGAGGGGACAAATGTATTTTCTTGAACGTGTTGGACCCTGATCTGTTTGGAGGATCCCTTTGCATGTCAGGGTTCAGGAAATCTTGGAGTAGAAGGGATGGGGCATGTTCTCAGTCCCCATCCCCCCTACTCTTGTCTGGGAGTGGCTGGTCTGTCTCGGTCCCTGCTTGCAGTCACAACACTACCGAGAGAGGCACCGCTTCCCTGAGAGGGTTTCTATGGCAACCTCGCCCAGCAAAGCACAGCCCTCTAAGCTTCACTGGAAGGTTGCGAGATAAAAATAAATTCCGATTAATCCAAGACTCGTCTATGACTGATTCAGGAATCACCTGAAAACATAAACCCAGGCAGAGGGAAATTTCCCTCTATCCTTTTGCCTTTCTAAAGAAAAATTAAACTCACAAATAAGAACGGATGCTCTGCCTTCATCATCACAGCTCCTGGAAACACAGAGCACCTTGCAGGGGGCTGCATTGTACAGGTAGCTTTTCTCCCAGAGTGTCTCACTCCCTGTGAATCGTGTTGCTAAACAATCTGTGGACTGGCAGTTGACATGGCCCAGTAGGAACACAGGGAAGACAATTCCCAGTTCAGAGTCGATTGCCACAGCCCTGAGACTTGAAAAGTAGCCTTGTAGGCATGAGAGTCAGTGAAACCACCATATGTCTTCATTTTGTTACCTTAATAGAACACTTTTTTTTTTTGACTTCCAAGTGAGCAGTGAGGCTCAAATGAGGTCACAGATATAGAACATTTTTGAAAAAAGAAAAAAAAAAGAGAGAAAACCGCCTATGCACATGTAGGTTGTGGTGATGAGGATTATTAATGTGCCGTGGGCTTGGGAACTGAAGGAGCAGGCAGAGCGAGGCAGTGACTGCATCTCAGCTGATCGATACTCACCAGCCTGAAGCCCCAGCCTGGCTGCACCTGAAGTGCAGACTCGCTCTGTGTTCCCATTACAGAGTGATTTCCTCCTCCTGTCGTTCCGCCCACCCTCCCAGAGATGTTCTCCTCCCCTCTTTCCAAGTCCCCAAGCCCAGATTTGCTCTAGCATGGCCGCTCCTGCTATTTTTTTCTGTGCCTTGGTGTCAGTGAACACAGAGCCTTATTCTACTTGGACTCCAGTCCACTTCCTTGCTCAAGGCATATTGTTTTTCTCTGTAGGTGCCAGGCTTTGCCGCCTTACCTCTGTTCTCTTTGAAGCTATTGTCTCCCTTTTAGGTTTTCTTTCTGTGCTCACCTGCATCTTTACCACAGGAGGAATGTTCTTACAGCCACCAGAGTGGACTGAGAGTCCTTTAAAATCTGAGGGAGGATAGATTTATTTTTGCTTTAATTTAATTTTAGTTTCCTAGTGTTTTTTTTTTAATATTTATTTATTTGAGAGCTTGTTTGGAGGTTCTAGCAGGGGATACCCTTGGCCGAAGACCGGTCCTCCTCTAGTGCGGAAGGTCGTCCTCTTCGACCGAGCGCGCAGCTTCGGGAGGGACGCACATGGAGCGGTGAGGGAGGAAGGGGACACCCGCCTGGCCAGCCAGATCAGCCGAATCAACCCTGGCGATCCATGGGGAGACAGATGTTGCAGCCAGATCGCCCTCACATCCTTGTTTATGTATTTGAAAGTCAGAGTTACACAGAGAGAGAAGGTGAGGCAGAGGGAGGGAGAGAGAGGTCTTCCATCCGCTGGTTCACTCCCCAAATAGCTGCAATGTCCGGAGCTGCGCCAATCCGAAGCCAGGAGCCAGGAGCTTCTTCCAGGTCTCCCATGTGTATGCAGGGGCTCAAGGACTTGGGCCATCTTCTACTGCTTTCCCAGGCCATAGCAGAAGGCTGGACTGGAAGTGGAGCAGCCAGGACTTGAACCGGTGCCCATATGGGATGCTGGCACTGCGGGTGGCAGCTTTACCCACGGTGCCACTGTACAGGCCCCAGTTTCCCTGGTTTTTAAACGTTTTATTTTGAAACAATTAGAGGAGCTGAGGAACTTGCAAAGATGGTACAAATAGTCCTGTGTACTCTTCACCCAGTTTCCAATTGTGCCATCTTATACCAGGGTACTTCAAGAAGTTCAGGGAAAAATGTATTTAAAAGATAAGTGTATTGCGGAATCAAGGTATAGTTTTTTAAATAAAGATTGATTTAGGAGTCCTTTCCTTTCGCCGCCTCGGCCGCAGCCATGAGCATGCTCAGGCTTCAGAAGAGGCTCGCCTCCAGCGTCCTCCGCTGTGGCAAGAAGAAGGTCTGGTTGGACCCCAATGAGACCAACGAAATCGCCAATGCCAACTCCCGTCAGCAGATCCGGAAGCTGATCAAAGATGGGCTGATCATCCGCAAACCTGTGACGGTCCATTCCCCGGGCTCGGTGCCGGAAAAACACCTTGGCCCGCCGGAAGGGCAGGCACATGGGCATAGGTAAGCGAAAGGGTACAGCCAACGCCTGGATGCCGGAGAAGGTGACCTGGATGAGGAGGATGCGGATTTTGCGCCGGCTGCTCAGGAGATACCGTGAATCTAAGAAGATTGACCGCCACATGTACCACAGCCTGTACCTGAAGGTGAAGGGGAACGTGTTCAAGAACAAGCGCATCCTCATGGAGCACATCCACAAGCTGAAGGCCGACAAGGCCCGCAAGAAGCTGCTGGCTGACCAGGCCAAGGCCCGCAGGTCGAAGACCAAGGAGGCCCGCAAGCGCAGAGAGGAGCGCCTTCAGGCCAAGAAGGAGGAGATCATCAAGACTCTGTCCATGGAGGAGGAGACCAAGAAATGAAGAGAAACGACGCCCCCTTCTGTTTGTACATAGCGGCCTTGGGGAAGCCGTGGGTCGGTCATCAAAATAAAACACGTCTTTATCCGCAAAAAATAAAAATAAAAAATAAAAATAAATAAATAAAGATTGATTTATTTAATTATTTATTAAAAAGAAAGACTAGGTAGAGTGACATGGGGAAGAGAGAGAGGCAGAGAGAGAGAGAGGGAGAGTGAAAGAGAGAATGAGAGATATTCCATTTATTAGTTCACTCCCCTTATGGTTGCAACAGCTGAGATTGGGCCAGGCTGATGTTGCAGGTGGCAGCTTAACCTGCTGTGCCACTATGCTGGCCCTTAGTTTTTTCATAATACTTAATTTCTATAAATTTTAAAAAATTGCTTATTTTATCATTTATTTTAGAGACGGAGAGGAAGAGAGCCCTCATCCATTACTTCACTCTCCAAATGCCCACGATGGCCAGGACTAGGCAGGACTAGGCTGGGACAAAGCTGGGAGCTAGTAACTCAATCCAGGTCTCCCATGGGGGTACAAGTAGCCCAATTACTTGAGCTATCTCCACTTCCTCCCAAGGTCTGCGGTAGTAGGAAACTGGAGTTGGGAGCCAAGGATCAAACCCAGGCAAATGAGTCATGGATATCTTAACCAGCATCTTAAATGCTGGATGTGCTGTGTGCCCTTCCATAATTTTTTTGAAGATTGCTCACATAACTGTGATGCAACATAAAACCCAGAAAGTTGACATTGGCATATTGGCATTAACAACAGACCTTGTTGAGTTTTCACCATTTTTAAACTTAGATTAATTTATGTGTTTGTGCATGTATAGTTTTATGCAATTTTATCCGATGTCTACTCTTATGATTAGTCTTCTGAACTGTTTTATTATCACAGGGGAAAACCTTCATGCCACCTCTTTGTGTGGCCGCCTGCCCTCATCCTTTCCCACCCCATCCCATATGGGCACCGGTTCAAGTGCCGACTGCTCCACTTCTGATCCAGCTCTCTGCTATGGCCTGGGAAAGCAGTAGAAGATGGCCCAAGTCCTTGGGCCCCTGTACCCATGTAGGAGATCCAGAAGAAGCTCCTGGCTCCTGGCTTCGGATCAGCGCAGCTCCAGCCTGCGGCCAATAGGGGAGTGAACCAGTGGATGGAAGACCTCTTTCTCTCTCTCTCTCTCTCTCTCTCTCTCTTCCTCTCCTTCTCTCTCTGAGTAACTGACTTTCAAGTAAATAAATAAATCTTTTAAAAAAAAGTTATATACTTATATCTCACTGTGGTTTTAATTGTTGGCTAATGATGCTGAACAACTTTTCATTCTTTTCATCTATATCCTCTTTGTGAAGAAGAATCTGCTCATGCATTCTGCGTATTTCGTAACTATTCTATTTAGTTGATGTTGATTTTTGAGAGTTCTTTATATAGTCTAGCTATGTGTTTTTTGTTGGCTACATGGTTTATAAATAGCTTTTCCCAATCTACAGTTTCTGTTTTTGTCTTTCTAATAGGGTGTTTCATAGGTCAATGATTTTTTAACTGCAATGAGATCACATTTATCAACGCTTTTTCTTTCGGGTATTGTTCCTTTGTGGTCACATCTATCTCAAAGATCTTTTCACTCTATTTTCTTCTAAAACTTTTATAGTTTCACATTTTACAGTGAAATCTATGATACATTTTGAATTAGTTTTTGTATACGATGTGAGGAGTTTATCAAAGTTAATTATTTTTACCTCTAGATTGCCACTGATTCCATCACCATTGTTGAAAAAACTGGTCTTCCTCCATTGAGCATATTTGTGTTGGTCTATGTTGGGTTCTCTCTTCTGTTCTGTTGCTCTATATGTCCATTCCTCTACCCATATTGCACTATTTTAATTACTTTGTCTACCTAAGCAGTCTTAGAGCCAGGTAGAGTGATTACTTCTATGTTGTTGTTTTTTTTTCCAAAATTTCTGAAGCTATTTTTGCCTTTGTCTTCCCATATAAATTTTATAATAACCTTGTTGACATCTTTACTATATTGTCTTTTTAAAAAAATTATTCGTTTGAGAGGCAGAGATACAGAGAGAGATGGAGAGAGAAAGAGAGAGAGGAGAGAGAGAGAGAGAGAGAGGAAAGAGAGAGAGAGTCTTCCATCTGCTGGTTCACTCTCTAAATGGGCGCAACAGCCAGAACTAGGCAAGGCTGAGGCCAGGAGCCTGGAGCTTCTTCCAGGTCTCCCATGTGGGTTCAGGGACCCAAGCACTTGGGCTACCTTTCACTGTCTTCCCCAGTGCCCATGTGGAATGTCGACACTGCAGGCTGAGGATTAACCTTCTATGCCACAGTGCCAGCCCCAATATCTTATATTTTTGAGAATACAGACTTCTAAGTGTTTTGTTAGATTTATGCCTAGTTACTTCATTTTGGGAGAGCAATTATAAGTGGTACTGGGTCTTTAATTTTTGTCTTCAACATGTTCTTGGTATTATATGGAATGCGATTATTTAGTGTATTCCAATATTTATGTATTTATTTAAAAGGCAGAGTTACAGAGAGGCAGAGGCAAAGGCAAAGAGAAAGAGGTCTTCCATCCCCTGGTTCACTTCCCAAATGGCTGCGGTGGCTGGAGCTGTGTGGATCCAAAGCCAGTAGTCAGGAGTTTCTTCTGGGTCTCCCACGAGAGGCACTTGTCAAGCTGCCTGCATGAAGTTGGTCAGTTGAGTAGCACTGGGTGTTACGATGGATAGAACTGGAATAAGTGAAATGGTAAAGCTACGAAGGTATTGAGCAGTGCAGAAAAGGCGGCTGAGGCTGTTGAACAGCAAATTTTTTAGAAGATTTATTTATTTATTTGAAAGACAGAGTTAGAGAGAGCAGAGAGAGACAGAGACAGAGACAAAGACAGAGAGAATCTGCCATCTGCTAGTTCACTCCCCAAAATGGCTGCAGTGGCTGGAGCTGGGCCTGTCTGAAGCCAGGAACCAGGAGCTTCCTCCACATCTCCCATGTGGGTGCAGGAGCCCAAGCGCTTGGGCTATCTTCAGCTGCTATTCCAAGCACATTAGCAGAGAGCTGAACCATGGAAGTGGAGCAGCTGGGACTTGAACCAGTGCCCATATAGTTGTTTTTTTTAATAATACAACATTTTAAAGTATTTATTTACTTAAATAAAGAGTTAGAAAGAGGCAGAGGGAGAGAAAGCAAGAGGAGATATATATATATATATATATATATATATATGAGAGAGAGAGAGAGAGAGAGAGAGAGAGAGGTCTTCTATCAGCTGGTTCGCTCCCCAGGTGGCCACAATGGGCAGAGCTGTGCCAATCCGAAGCCAGGAGCTAGGAGCTTCCTCTAGGTCTTCCATGCAGGTGCAGGGGCCCAAGCGCTTGGGCCATCTTCTACTGCTTTCCCAGGCTGTAGCAGAGAGCTGGGTTGGAAGAGAAGCAGCTGGGACTAGAACTGGCGCCCATATAGGATGCCGGCGCTTCAGGCCAAGGCATTAATCCGCTGTGCCACAGCGCCGGCCCCAAGTTAAATTTTGTTTTTAATCAAACTAATACATGCACACAGTTTTAAAGGCAAATCGGGGTGATGCTGTGGCATAGTGGGTTAAAGCCTTGGCCTGAAGCACCAGCATCCCATATGGTGCCAGTTCAAGTCCCAGCTGCTCCACTTCCGATCCAGCTCTCTGCTAAGGCCTGGGATAGCAGGAGAAGGTGGCCCCAGTCCTTGGGCCCCTGCACCTATGTGGGAGACCCAGAAGAAGCTCCTGGCTCCTGGCTTCGGATCGGCGCAGTTCCGGCCGTTGTGGCCATCTGGGGAGTGAACCAGCGGATGGAAGACCTCTCTCTCTCTCTCTCTCTCTCTCTCTCTCTCTCTGCCTCTCCTCTCTCTGTGTAACTCTTTCAAATAAAATACATCTTTAAAAAAAAAAAGGCAAATCAGACTACAAGGCTTGTGATAACAGCTTTCCTTGATTTATTGCTCTCCATGCCTAAGTTCCATTCCCTCTGGCAAACCACTTGGCTCTCTCTTAGTTGTTTCTTCTGATTTTTTCTTTCATATTGAAAAAAATAATATGTTTGTGCTCTCTCTTTGGATTTTTTCTTTCAATTTTAAGAATATGCGTCGATTTGCCATTACGGAGGCAAGGGGTTAGCACATTCACACTCTGACTCTTCCTCTGTGTCCTCCCACTCTTTCCAGCAGTGATATTCCAGACATGCAGTAACTGCAGGAGGACATGCGGAAGAGTTACAGGCTGTCTGGCTGCATATTGGACAGTTATCACTTTTTTCTTGTGGTTCATTTAAGTCTGTAAATAGCCCAGGATAGCAGGTAAGTGCCCAAATTCTGGAGCCAGATGTTCTGGGCCCAAATTCTGCTCCTGCCAGGGAGATCCCTAGGCAGTCTCAGGTAAACTACCTACATCTCCACGATTCTTTGGGGGATACGAGTAGTAGCTACTTCATAAAAGTTTTGTGAAGGTTAAATGAATAAAATATAAGTAAAACATATAGAACTGTGTTATAATAAGCTACACATGTGTTTGCTATTGTCAGTTTTCTATTAATATTATCATCTTGCTGAGCCAAGAGAACATGATTTATTTCCTTTCTGGCATCATTGAACATTTCTTCTGAAGTTAATCGTGGCCTCATTTTAAATTTTTTCCTTTTTCATGACTATGTCACTAATTCCTCTCCTAATCTGCTCCATATACTCAGATAATTGGGCGTCATTCTAATTCCTCCTCTTTTTTCCTCCTGGGATTCTTAGTGATCTTCTGTCAGTTTGGAGTGGCTGCCCTCTAAGCCTGTGATAGAGTTGCAGCCCTGGGGATTCCCTTTGCAAAGTACCCTGGTGGAAATCTTGCCTCCCAATCTGTGTCTCTCTTGGTGTAACCTAGGGTTTCTCAGTCTCTGTACTATCGATATTTTGAGACAGATAATTCTTTGGAGGGTTGTCCTCTGCACTGTAATATTGAACAGCAGGCCTGGCCTCAAACCACTAGATGCCTTTAGCTACACTCACTTGGTGACAACTCCAAATGTCCCTGACTCCAGATTGGTAGTTTCTGGCTTAATCTTTCATTTCACGGAATCATATCTGATAATAGCTTCCTGACAAGGGTGATAGGATGCACATGTTTTGAGAACTTGCCTGTCCTGTCTTTATTCTACTGAATGCCAATATAAAAGAATGGAAAACTCCGAATTGAAAGTAATGTGCATTGAGTATGCTTTTCATTGTATTCTGTCTTCTAACTTTTATTGTTGTTAAGAAGTCTTCTCTGCAGAAGCCTTACAGCGAGGAGGGATTGGGATGAGACTGTCACAGTACTGAATCAGAAATAAAAATAGTAGCCCCTATTAAAGAAAAGTACAGAGCCATATGGCTTCCCTGCTAAATTGTACCATTTAAAGAAGAATTAACACTAATTCTTCTTTAATGATTTTAAAAAATAGAAGAGAATGGAATTCCAAACTCACTTTACAAGGACACCAGACAAGGACACCAACAAGAAAAGAAAGCTAAAATATTCTTGATGAACATAGATGCAAAAATCCTCAACAAAATACTAGCAAACTGAATCCAACAGCACGTTGAAAAGATTATTTGCCATGATTGAAACAGATTCATTCCAGGGAAGCAAGGGTGGTTTAACATATGCAAATTGATAAGTGTGATACACCCCATCACAGAATAAAGGGTAAAAATCACGTGACCATCTCAATAGATGCAGAAGAGACATTTGATGAAAATGCAACATTCCTTCACGATACAAATTCTGAACAAATTATATATAGAAGGAACATAATTCAACATAGTAAAGACCACATATACTAAGCTAACAACTAACGTCATACTTAGGGGTGAAAAGCTGAAGGCTTTCTCTCTAAGATCTGGAATGAGACAAGGATGCCCACTTGCAGCACTATTATTCAACACGATAGTCCTCAGCTAAAGAAATCAGACAAAAGAAAGAAAAAGAAGTCAAATTGTCATTGTTTGCAAATGACATAATTATTTATATATGTATTTTTATATAATTCTAATCATGCAGAACTGTATATAATTATATATAATGAGGATTATATAAACACACACATATAATCCTAAGCACTCCCCCCAAAACTATTAGAATTGCAAATGAATACAGCAAAGCTGCAAGCTACAAACATCCAAAAATCAACAGCATTATTGTACATCTGAAAAAGAAATCAATCCTATTTTTAATAACTATAAAAAAATACACTACCTAGGAATAAATGTAACCAAAAAGGTGAAATAGTCACCAAAAAACCTACAAAATACTGATGAAAGAAATTAAAGAGGACACAAAGAAATGTAAAAACATTCTGTGTTTTTGGATTGGAAGACTCAATATCACTAAAATGTCTGTACTACTCTAAGATTTTACTGATTCAGTACAATCCCTCTCAAAACCACATTGGCATTTTTCACAATACCAGAACAAATGCTGCTAATATTTGTGTAGAACCACAAAAGACCCTACATAGTCAAAGCA
This sequence comes from Oryctolagus cuniculus, assembly GCF_051225735.1. Lineage (NCBI taxonomy): Eukaryota > Metazoa > Chordata > Mammalia > Lagomorpha > Leporidae > Oryctolagus > Oryctolagus cuniculus. The sequence goes on from NC_142867.1 coordinate 116,171,561, forward strand.
ATCTTGAGCAAAAACAACAAAGCAGGAGGCCTTACACTATTGACTTTAACAATCTTTTCAATAAATGGTGCTTGGAAAACTGGATATCCACATGCCGAACAATGAAACTAGACCCCCTACAGCCCCATGTACAAAAATCATCTCAAAAATGGATTAAAGACGTAAATGTAAGACCTGAAACTCTGAAACTACTAGAGGAAAATGCAGGACACATGCTTCAGGATATTGGAATAAAGGACTATTTTGGATCACATCCCCAAAACACAGGAAATAAAAGCAAATATAGACAAAAGAGCTTCTGAACAGCAAAGGAAATGTTCAACAGAGGGAAGAGAGAATCTACAGAATGAGAGGAAATATTTACAAGATAGACATCTGATGAGGGGGTGATAACCAGATATGTAAGGAATTCTTAACAATTCATAGCAAAAAAAATCAAATGCTCCAATTTTAAAAATGGGCAGTAGATTTGAACAGATATTTCTCAAAGAAAGATGCAAATGAGCAGGTACATGGAAAAGTTCTCAACATCACTAATTACCAAGGTTAATGCAAATAAAAACCACAGTGAGATGTCAGCTCACTCCAGTTATATTGGCTATTAGCAAAAAATAAATAAATAAATAAATAAATAAAATGTTCTGCGAAGGATGTGGGACAAAGGAACTCTTGCACATAGTTGGTGGGAATATAAGTTAGTACAGCACCTGTGGGAAACAACATGAAGGTTCCTCAAACAAGTAAAGCTGTAACTACTATATGCCTCAGCAGTTCCAGTACTGGATATATAGATCCAAGGGAAATGAACTCCACCTGTCAGAGTCATCTGCATTGCCATGCTTATTGTGGCATCACACAGTATCCAAGAAGTGGAAGCAAACCACAGTCCACGGACAGGACAGGTAACCGTGAGACATAAACAGAATGGCACACTACTCAGTCATCAAAGGTTGACGTCTTTCATTCACAACAATGGGGTTTGAACTGGAGATCATTATGTTAAGTGAAATAAGCCAAACACAGAAAGCTAGGCAGTGCATGATCTCACTGAATGTTGGAGCATCAAAAAGTTGATTTAATATAAGTTAAGAGTATAATTAGCTGGCGTCGTGGCTCAATAGGCTAATCCTCCACCTAGCGGCGCCGGCACACTGGGTTCTAGTCCCGGTCGGGGCGCCGGATTCTGTCCCGGTTGCCCCTCTTCCAGGCCAGCTCTCTGCTGTGGCCCGGGAGTGCAGTGGAGGATGGCCCAAGTGCTTGGGCCCTGCACCCCATGGGAGACCAGGAGAAGCACCTGGCTCCTGCCATTGGATCAGCGCGGTGTGCCGGCCGCAGCACGCCGGCCACAGCGGCCATTAGAGGGTGAACCAACGGCAAAGGAAGACCTTTCTTTCTGTCTCTCTCTCTCACTGTCCACTCTGCCTGTAAAAAAAAAAAAAAAAAGTCACTAGAGGCTGCGGAGTATCACAGGGAGACAGGGTCTGGGAAAGGTTGATCAATGAGTACTCAGTTATACTTAGAAGTAAAAAGTTCTGATATTTAACTGTATGATAAGGAGACCATGGGTAATGATAATATACTGTGGTTCTCTTTAAAGAATAGAAGGATTTGGAAGCTTTCATCATAAAGAAATGTTAAATACTTTGAGCAGACAGATGAGTTTATCCTGATTGGACAATATGCAGTGTATATATGTATTGAAACATGACATGGTATCCCATAAAATACACAATGTTTTGTGTATATTAGTTAAAAATGAAATAAAATGTAGAAAGTCTGTTGACGTTCAAATGTACTTTTTTTTTAAGAAAAAGTTTATTTATTTATTTGAAAGGCAGAGTTATAAAGATACAGGGAGGGAGAGACAGAGAAATCTTCCATCCACTGGTTTACTCCCTAAATGGCCACAAATGCTGGGGTTGGACCAGGCTGAAGCCAGGAGCCAGGAGATCCTTCTGGGTCTCCCACGTGGGTGCAAAGGTCCAAGCACTTGAACCATCTTCCACTGCTTTCTCAGGGCATAAGTAGGGAGCCGGATTGGAAGTGGAGCTTTTACCCAATTTTTTGGAAGTGGCTTTTACCCACTGTGCTATGACACTGGCCCCTAGATGTAGTGTTTAAAATGTTCAACAGTTATTGGACTCAATTGTTGCATAACACACAATCTGTAACTTGGTGGCTTGTAATAGCAACCATTTCACTATGTTTCATGGTTCTGTGGGTTGCAAGGGGCTCATCTGTCTCCCCGGGGCCTCCCCTGTGCTATCCCTTTCACCCCGAGGGAAGACTGAGCTGTGTTATCCAGTATGACTGTACTTAACGTATCCGGTGCCATTGCTGATTAGCTGGAAGACTGGGCAGAGCCAGGATCCAGGGATGGCTGCGCTGTTCTCTTTCTCTGTGAGATCTGGGCATCACTGACCTTCTTCATAACCTCTTCAGTACAATCTCTGTGGTTCCAGCAGAGTACCTAGACTTCTTAGGGACCTTTAAAAGCACAAAAGCAGGGCCGGCGCCATGGCGCAGTGGGTTAATCCTCTGCCTGCAGCCCCAGCATCCCATGTGGCCGCCGGTTCTAGTCCTGGCTGCTCTTCTTCCCATCAGGTTCTTTGGCCTGGGAAAGCAGTGGAAGATGGCCCAAGTCCTTGGGCCCCTGCACCCATGTGGGAGACCCGGGGGAGGCTCCTGACTCCTGACTCCTGACTCCTGACTCCTGGCTTTGGATCGGTGCAGCTCTGGCCGTTATGGCCATTTGGGGAGTGGGCTAGCGGGTGGAGGACCTTTCTCTCTGTCTCTCCCTCTCACTGTCTGTAACTCTACTTCTCAAATAATAAATAAATAAAAATAAACAAACAAATAAAAGCACAAAAGCAGAAGATGCTTAAGCCAAAACTGAACACAGAATCACAGAGTCACGGGGCCACCCCAGATCCCATGTGGGAGGGGACCATGCAAGAATATGGATGTTGGTTCATTAGGGTCTGTTTGCAGTATTGCATCTCTTCCCTATCTCCCATTGTGCTGCTATCTTAACCAAAAATTCTTGACTTGGTTTTCCTGGAGAATAACCTAGCTCTTTCTATAACAGAGAAACTGAGTTTCTTGTCTTCTCATACCTGGGGAGAGGATCTGAGGGATTGGCTGTCCATTATATAGACTCTCCACCTAATCCTCTCGTTTACTGTATTACCCCCTTTCCCATCTCCTTATCTGATGCTCCCAATTTCTGAGCATTTCAAGTATTCCCTCTGTTCTATTTATCCTTATGGATTTATAACTTTTACTTTCATTTTAAAGGAAGCTCAGTAGGGAGTGTAGATAAACTCATGTTTAATTCACCATATGTAATTCAAAGACTTTTTCCCTTTTCTGAAGTCTGGAAAATGATTTATACATCTCCTAGATTCAAGATCAAGCAACTTCATTGATGGAAAAGTCTGCTTACCTTCAATCTAAGCTGCTGTAGAATGTGACCCAGAAGTTCTCATTTCTGGCTATATATTAGAATCATGTATGTAGATCTGACACATGCTGATGCCTGGGCCTTATGCCAGATGATGTCAATTAGAAATTCTGGGCCGGTGCCACGGCTCACTAGGCTAATCCTCCGCCTTGCGGCGCCGGCACACTGGGTTCTAATCCCGGTCGGGGCGCCAGATTCTGTCCCGGTTGCCCCTCTTCCAGGCCAGCTCTCTGCTGTGGCCCAGGAGTGCAGTGGAGGATGGCCCAGGTCCTTGGGCCCTGCATCCCATAGGAGACCAGGAGAAGCACCTGGCTCCTGCCATTGGATCAGCGTGGTGTGCCGGCCGCAGCGCGCTGGCTGCGGCGGCCATTAGAGGGTGAACCAATGGCAAAGGAAGACCTTTCTCTCTGTCTCTCTGTCTCTCTCTCTCTCTCACTGTCTACTCTGCCTGTCAAAAAAAAAAAAAAAAAAAAAAAAAGAAACTCTGAGGTGGACACATGCAACAGATAATGGGCATTTTGGGTATGTAGCCAGGGTTGAGAATCATTAGTGTGGGCTGTTGCAACAGCAGAATACGCAAGGCTGGGTAATTTATAAGGAATGACACTGTTTCTCCAAGTTCTGGAGGCTTGGAAGTTCAGGATCAAAGTGCTTACAGATTTGATGTCTGGGGAGGGCTGATCCCTGCTTCCAAGATGGTGTCTTGGGGTTGTGTGCCCTGGGAGGCAGAATGGCTGTGTCCTCACGTGACGGAAGACTAAAGGACAAGCAAGCAAAGCAGCAGAGAGCCGCTTTGTCAGGACTTCAATCCAGCCACCTAAGCAGCTTCCTGACCTGCCATGGGTGTCTCCAGTCCAGGCCTTCGTGGGGATGCTGGATCAGGTGGGCACTCAGTGTCCTGCACCAATTCCCGGGCACTTGGAAGCCCCTGGGAACCCTCAGTTCATCTTAGCACTGTCCGTGTATCTGGCTGCCCTTCCATTCTGGTCCCAGGTACTCAGCCCATGTTTCTGCTGAGTCAGCATAAGCCAGGTCTCCCACACAGCCCTTCTTCCTTTCTGTGGGGAGTCCTCCGGCCACCTTCCCAACAGGAAGCCTGCCCTACCCGATCACATTAGCTTGTTAGTCTGTGCAGAAGATGCCGGATGGGGTAGGGTTAGTGACCGGGGCAAGCTGTGCAGGGAGCCCAGAAGCTAAAGCTGGGTAATGTCTCAGGCTTTCTAGATGTCTACTCTTCCTTAATCTTTGCACAGACATTTAAAATTAGGTAATGTACATGAGAATTCTTTGAGAACTATAATGTTCCAGAGACTGCTTCTTAAAAATCAGAAGTGTTTGACTTGCAAAGACTTACAAGGCCACAAATTAGCACCTAAATCAGAAAGTCAAGGAGTTTTAGACTAAGATACAAAGTAGTGGAACAGTTTAGCTTTACTCTGGGACCTGGTGATGAGACGCCCACAATCATGTGTTTTTTTTTTTTTTTAATTTAACAGATAGAGTTAGACAGTGAGAGAAAGAGACAGAGAGAAAAGTCCTCCCTCCATTGGTTCACCCCCCCCCCCCATGGCTGCTATGGCCGGTGCTGCACCAATCCGAAGGCAGGAGCCAGGTGCTTCCTCTTGGTCTCCCATGTGGGTGCAGGGGCCCAAGCGCTTGGGCCATCCTGCACTGCCCTCCTGGACCACAGCAGAGAGCTGGACTGGAAGAGGAGCAACCGGGACCAAAACCTGGCGCCCACATGGGATGCCGGTGCCGCAGGCAGAGGATTAACCAAGTGAGCCACAGCAAGGTTTTTTTTTTTTATTTTTAAAAATTTTATAAATGTTATTTTTTAAGTATACTTTTTATTTGGTTGGGAGAGAGGGGCAAGGAAGAGTGAGTGAGTAAGCACACTCGGACTAGTTTAATCCCCAAATACCCCAACAGCAAGGGCTGGGCCAGAAACTCCATCCAGGTTTCCCATGTGGTGGCAGGAACCCAGTACTTGAGCCATCACTGCTGCCTCCCAGGGTCTACATCAGCTGGAAGCTGCAGTCTGGAGCTAGAGTCAAGGACTGGACCTAGGCACTAAGCCAAATGCTTGCCCCATAATTCGTAAGATTTTGGTGTTCTTTTACTGCTTAGTCTAAGTCTTATGCTGTTTTTTTTTTTTTTAATTCTCATTATTCACATGCTGTTTTCCAAAATTTGATTTTAAATTTACAAAACTAAATGTATCTTTAGTGGTCTGGACACAATATTTGTATGTAAGGCACAGATGTCACTGGTTTGTTTATAATTATGTACTTTTAAAAAAAAAGATTTAATTATTTATCTGAAAGGCAGAGACAGAGAGAGAAAGAAAAATCCTCCATTCACTGGTTCACTCCCCAAATGATCACCATGAACAGGGCTGGGCCAGGCTGAAACTAGGATCCAGGAGCCTTATTGGGGTCTTTCACATGGTGGCAGGTGCCCAAGGACCTGGGCCATCCTCTGCTGTGCACCCCCTCTGCCCCCAGGCACGCCAGCAAGAAACTGGAATGGAAGTGGAGCAGCCAGGACTCAAACTGGCACCCACACAGGATGCTGGCACTTCAGGCAGAGGCTTAACTTTCTACACCACAGCGCCAGCTCCTATAATTACGTGTTTATTTAAGTAAGTATCTAGAAAGTTGATTATCTTTAGATCTAACAGGGTGTGATGATATGCATGTGTTTCTCTTGCATGAGAAACAAGTGACAGTCTGTTATCCCTAACTGTAAAACGTCATGTATGAGTGCATATTCAGCAAGTAGTCATTTATTTAAAAACAGTTACTGAGTTCTCTGTGCCTGCAACTCTTCTCAATGATGGTGTTGTGGGAAAACAGTGGCAGAAAAATTGTTACCTCGGTTCTTTGTCTCGCATGGAAGAATTTCCAGGCAGACGGCAAAGAGATTTAAAAGTATTTATTAGAATCAAGGACTTTCAGCTGGAGAGGCATGAAGCGGGACTTCCAAGAGAGGAAAGAACCCAAAAACACTGGTGGTAGTGGGGTTTTTAAGTACAATTTCAAAGGAAAAAAAACTTGACAGTCAGATTGGCATTCAGTTACCAGGGGGTGGGGTGGGGGGAGACCACCAAAAGGCCTGGTTTACAGTTCCCCATCCTGTCTGGCCTGCTTAGGGTGGGATAGATACCTTGTCTTCACAATAAGCCGAGTGCTCAGAAACAGCCCCCTTGCTATTCTCATGGTAAATTTGGAGACTCGGAAGGAGCACGGCCTGTTGGTTCTTGCTTTTCAGGGAAAGAAGCAAATATTTTACACCCCAAATTCCACTGGGATCCCCTGACTCCCTACTAACCCATCTGACTCCTCACAATAGGAATAAAGCTCCCTCTCCTTGCTGAGCTTTCCTGGTAATGAGATGGGGGTGTGTGGTTTGTGTGTGTTTGCACGAATGCCTTGGCAGGGTAACTCATTTGCCTCTCATACCTGGAAGGCTACCAAGATAATGAAGACCCAAGATGTTCTTAGAGAAATAGCAAAACCCAAGTATCTTTACATGGAGCCCTCATACACTAAGATGTAAGGCTCCAAGCAAAAAGAGAAAATTCTATTCCCTCTAATTTCTTAACTTACATCTACCTAATAACCTTCCTAGAAAAAACAGCACCATTCATAATTCAGACTCAACTTTTTGAAAATATAATCCATTCTTTTGGGGCTTGCTTTATTACTGCTCATCATTTCATCAAGTTATTAAGATCAGCAGGGGCTAACTACAGCAGATATGCTATCTCCTATCTCTGACATTCTGGAACCCCCACAAATACTAATCATATCCCTCCTTAAAAACCTAACCATGGGCAGTAGGATGGTCTCAACACATTATGAGGCCGGCCAGTGGGGCTGGGAGTCTGTGGGCCCCTTCGGATGAGGTAGTGTCCTTCACAAGCAAGCGCCAGCTGTGGCTGGAAAGCCTGTCTCCAGACCAGCTGGCATCCCCCCCACTAATAGCTTCCTGTGCTGCATGTGGGACCTTGCAGCTTTAATCACACCTTCAGGGTGGGCGCAAGCTTTCACTCAGAGCTGGCAGGGAAAGGGGCTGAGCCCCTGGGGGGAGTTGGACTGGCTCCAAGAGACCCTGGCTACCTTGTGTGACCTTGTGGTTTTAAACCATGACTTCAAGTTAGTTACAATCTTCCACCCAGAGCTAGCAGGGGAGGGGGCTGGGCCCTTAAGGAGACACCCTCCTCCATCTCCTTGAGCTCCAAACCAATCAACATACATATGTAAAACCCCTGTCCAATGGGCACTCTCCCCCCTCCCCCACAATAGGATGACTCAATGAGCAAATAGTACTGCCTTGAAAACCCAGGACGCTTCCGCTTCCTCAAAGCCAGAGTCCTGCTCAGGCACTCCATCTGGTCTCCTCTGACCAGACCTTTCTCTATCGCTTGGCAGTCAAATAAAAGTTTCTGCCTCTTTGCAAGTTGCTTCCCGGCTTTTTATTTCTATACTGAGCTGAGGAAAAGAACCCATGAGACTCGCTCCGGCACCCGCCCTCCACTCCGTGACCGGTAACACACTACCAGCTGGTTGTGTGATGATTCCTTCTGGAAACAGTCTGTGAATGAAGGAATAAAGTCTCATTACAAAAAAGCATTTTTCTAGCCTCTTATGAAGATATCCAGTGAGAACTGGGTATTCTTTAGTGGGAGAGCCAGGAGAAAAGGACTCGGTGGAGCTATGATGTTCTTCCCTTAGTTTTAACTCAATTAGGAATCTGGGAGCAGCACTTCCTGGAAGTGGGCAGGAAGGGTGTTGGGAGTGTCTGCTGCTGCCTCTTGTCTGCCGTCCCCTTTGTAAATGAGCTATTTTTCACGATGAAATATCAGCACAGATAAGCATTACCTGTTTCACAGCCCACAAATGGATTTTATTGGTTTGCCCTTGCCTGAGTAGCAGCTGGGGAATGAATCAGATGGAACCAATTTTCCTGACCCTCTCCAACAAGCAGGAATCATTAATCAGTCCAGGTTACTATTTACAAATCCTGGGTTGAATGCCTTTAGGCTTAAGTAACTTGTCCTGTTTGCTACTGTCCAGATGACGTACTGTCACTGTTGACTTTTGTTTAAAGCTATCACTGTCTTCCAAAATTGGGAATTGATGTGAGAGGCAGTTCCTGTGTCCATGTTGCATAAGGGTCTTCATAGAGGCCAGCAGTGAAACATGCATATGTAACCAATGCAATTAACATTATAATTGTGACAGATTTTCAGCCGTGTTAGCACACTATTTCTGTATTGTGCTAAATTGTCTGCCATTCCACTTACTGTATTTAACTTTCACTGTAACTCTCAGAGATAGATATTATTACTTCCTAATTATTTACAAGGGAAAGATCTGAAGCTTAGAATCCCATTGCTAGTAATTGCTTGGGGTTCAGCTTAAAATTTGCATCTCTTTGTTAATTGTGGTAAAAACATGTAACATAATTTTTGCCATCTTAACTAGTATAAGTTTGGTATTACTAAATATTTTCACTGACCTTCTCCATATTGGAAAACTAAAACCCTGTACATATTGCCAGTCCCTGGTAACCACCATTCTACTTTCTGTTTTGGGGAATTTGACTGTTTTAGGTACCTCATGTAAGTGGAATCATACAGCTTTTATCTGTTTATCACTGGCTTATTTTATATAGCATGGCTTTATTTCAAAACATCTCTGTGTTGTAGCACGTGACAGGATTTCCTTCCTTTTTAAAGCTGAATGATATTCCACTGGGTTTGACACATTTTGCTTGTCACAGAAAGATTTGGCCATGAACATGATGAACTCTCTGTTCTTAATCAGGACAGTCCACACAAGAACAGTGGGTGTCTACAGTACAGTGTCAAATTGATGTGGGGTTTGGAGATGGGGCTTCGAGGAGAAAATAAGGGTTAAAGGAGGTCCTGGGGTGGAGCTATAATGGTAGGATGAGTGACCGTATGAGGAGAGACACCAGAGAGCTTGTTTTCCCTCCATCTCTGCACACTGAGAGAAGGCAGCCATCTGCAACCCCAGGAGAAAGTCCCCACTGGAAAGTGACCATGTTGGCACCTTGATCTCGCACTTCGATCTTTTAGAGCAGTGGGAAGATAAATTTGTATTTTTAAACCACTCAGTCTATGAAATTTTTTTTTATGGCAAACTAAGGCAAGTGACTTGATCATTGCTTTCTTCCTGAACCTTGTCCAGTGTCTACTTCTTTCAGGGATGGCGAATGGGATCTATGGATTAGTCACAAAGGCACTAAGTTCTGATGGTTTATTGAAGACCAGAGGATCAGAATAAAAGCTGTCATCAATAATAGATTATCTGTGATGAAGGGAAGCTGGACTAAGTGAAGAAGTCCTGTTGTATACAGGTACAAGTCTTTGGAATAGGGCTTAGAAATAGAGGTTTCTGAGAAGTTTTAGAGGGAAATGTGAGTGGTTACTCTGGTCCTCTCTAGAAGTAAAAAACCTGGTCATTAAGAAAAAGATCATTTATTCAAAAGACAGAGCTACAAAAAGGGGAGAAGAGAGAGGGAAAGAGAGGAGGAGGAAGAGGGGGGAGGGAAGGGAGAGGGAGAGGGAGAGGGAGAGGGAGAGGGAGAGGGAGAGGGAGAGGGAGAGGGAGAGGGAGAGGGAGAGGGAGAGGGAGAGGGAGAGGGAGAGGGAGAGGGAGAGGGAAATAGAAGCTGCAATGGCTGAGGCTGGGCCAGGCTGGAGTGAGGAGCCAGGAACTCCATCCAGTTCTTCCACATGGGTGGCGGCGGTTCAAGCACTGAGCCATCATCTGCTGCCATCATAGGTGCACTAGCAAGGAGCAGGATTGGAAGCAGAGCTCCTGAGACTGGAATCAGCACTCCAATATGGGATGCAGGCACCACAAGTGGTGGCTTAACTGGCTGTGTGCCACAGCACTGGTGCCCTGGTGGTTTTTGTACCTATCTACCTAAAGGACCTCTGCCTTCTTCCCTCCCTTTTCTGGACATATTCCATAGTCACTTCCAAGATGTGACGGACATTTTAGGCTGGCTTTTCCATACTGTAGGAGTCTTTGAATTTAGCCTTGCCTGTATTCTTGCAGAAAATAACTTCTGTTTTTCCCATGCCTGGAGGGAGGGAGGAAGAACACTGTGAAGCTAGATGCTCTCTGCTCACCACTGGAAGCTTTCCTCTTGTACTCCAGAGAGGAGGGAGGATATATCTTGTTTCACTGGCTCATATTGATTTCCTGGTCATGCCTGATACCTGACTGTGGACAGACTTAATGGCTACAGACAAATGAGGCTCTGCTAGTGGAAAGGAAGCTGAAAAAAAATTGCCTGAAAATTCATTGGTGTGTGGGTTCAAGACAAAAAAAATGAAAAGCAAAGCAGCGTCTTAGCTGCTATTCCCCATAGTCCAACCAGGCTAGGCACGGGGAAGCACATAAATTGTGGTCACTGGATTCTTGACTTGGGAATACAGGCTTAGGATTGTGTGCAGTGAGGGGGTAGAAACAGGATGCTGCCCCTGCTGTCACATGGAGTGACTGGAGCTTGATGGGAGACTGCACAGAGCTGCTTTGCCACCTTTTTGGTAAGCCCAGTTTATACCGTCACTGGGGACCCCTTCATATTGGGATACTGGACTTGGCGCAGATGATAAGTGGGGGCTGTTTGGATGGCATCCTGATTTCTAGTCCTCATTTTCTTCCTGATGCTAGGCCATAATGCCAGGCCTCCATTACATAGTAAATGTGCTACTCCATCATTGCTCAACGCGTGCTGCCTTGCAGTTCTTTTTCCGTAGCCTGTCTGCCAGTCAGATGGAAAACCCTTTGCATGCGGCACCAGCTCTCTCGCGCTCTCTGCATCCAGGGTCACCCTCAGGAGTCTCCTCAGGGGGATATGCATGCGCAGGGCTAGGAATCATCTGCTTATAGCAGGGAAAGACAGAGAGGGTGGACACGGATGTGGCGGTAGAATCCTCTGAGGGAAGAGGAAGGGACGGAGGCGATAGACTTAGCTGAATTTGCAAGGAGCAAGTGCTCTCCGGTACTCACAGTACAGCCTGTGGTTAACAGGACAGCACAGATGGTGGAGAGCTATTCAGCAAAGCACTTTTTATCAGGGAGGTTCTGCAAGGATAATAGGTGAGCGCTTCTTGGACAGACAGAACACAGTGATGAAGCAGTTGGGAGTGAGGCAGGTTCAGGAACTGAGGCAGACAAAAGCAGAAATCAGGACGTCTTCTGAGCAGCAGGAACCCCGCCGCTGGTTTGGTGCTAAGGACGGGGTGGCAGCCCTTGAGGGTTGAAGGATGGCTTGAGAGGAAGAAGGCCGAGTCCTCGATACAGAAGGCCCAGTGGAGGGAGGCGTCCAGTGTGTGAGCTCTGAGATTCAACTCCCTGACTTTGTATCCCTTTCCTAACTGTGTTACCCCAGGATATTTGCTAAACTTCTTGGTGCTTTGGTTTCTTCCTTTGACCCTCATAGGGTCAGGGAAGTTAAATGGAATAGTCCATGGGAACCAAACAGGATGGTAGCTGGCAACTAGGAGAAGCATTAAGTGAGTGTTGGGTGTTATTCTTGTTTTTCATTACAATGAGAGCTACTCTTATAAGGTTGAACCATATGAAATTGCTGATATTTGACTGTTTCTGATCTATAAAAATAAACAATTTCCTATGGTCAAACTGACACTAATCATATTATCCAAACAGATAACTGGGCATAAGGGTAAAAGTATTAGCTACCATTTATTCAAGGGTGCTATTTAGATTAATCCTGGGAGCAGTAGAAGACATGTGGTTAGATCCATCTGGCAGGATGAGAGTGAGGCTTGGATTTAACCAGATCTGCTCCTCCCAGCTGGCCACCAGACAAAAGAACCAACCCTGAAGTGGCCTGCAGTAGCTAATGCACTAACATAGTTATTAAGGATAGAAGTGGGTGGATGCATGCTATGGGGCAGAGTCCTATGGTAAATTCCTGCTTGACAGAGTTTAGCAATATTCCTTATATCAAAAATGCTGAGAGGACAATATGGAGGGTTTATTTTGTTCCAGACATTTCTATAATTGACTTGCATGTATCAATTCACAAGCTTCCAACACATCATGGGAGAGAGAATTCCCCCCATTTTACAGATGAAGACACCAAGGCACAGTGAGGTCAGGTGAGGGGCAGCCAGGGATTTGACACTTGGTTCAGAATCCCTTCATTGGAAAAGCTCGGCAGAAGTGATGACATTTTAAGAAAGGAAGAAGAAATGGAGAGGTGACAGAGTAGGCAGGAAATTCTAGATGTGGTGTTTGACCCAAGAAACTGGGGCGTTATTCCTTCATTCTAAATTGTGGAAACCGGTCACACAGCATCACCAACAGCTTAAGTAAAGGTTTCCCAAGTTGGCAAAGGAATTCGAGGTCCTCCAAAGGCCTGAGCTGGGAAACGCATTCCCCTGAGTGCCTTAGCACAGCTCCTTGGGTGGCCTAGCAGGTGCCATGCCCTGCACCCCAGGCTGAGGGGCGGCCTGGTGCAGGTGTGCTGCTGGGGAGGAGCAGGGAGCAGGGGGTTTGGGGGCCACAGGCCTTAATGGATGGATGAAGGAGGAGTAGAGAAGGGGTGTGGGGGCTGGAGTCCTGCCAGACCTCGGGAGGCTGGGGCTGCATCGGAGCCCATCAGCTGTAATAGCCAGTGCTCAACTGTGTGGTTTGTGGCCTGAGCAGTGGCAGGAGCAGGAGCAGGACGGCTGACACAGGGACCCGGCTGCTGGAAACACCGAGAAGGGGCCGTGCTGCAAAGGAGTGCAAGGCCTCCGCTCTGAGATCCGGATTCAGCTCTGGCTTGGCTGTGCACCAGTCATCCGATTCTGGGCAGATCAGCTCGTCTTGCAAGGCCCAGCTGCTGTTTTTGTAAAAGGCAAGCTTTGCTGTTGCTGCTGTGGTTCTTACCTCCAAGGCTCTTGTAACCCTGTCATCACTCTGTGATTCCATGGTTTCGCTACAGCAGGCTGGTCACGCTCCAGTGCCAAACACACCAGGGCACGTGGCCATGCCAGTCATCCTGGGCTCCTCCTTCCTCTCCAGCCTCGACAGGGGCCGGCTGAGGATAATGATGCTAACTGCCAGTCACTGAGAGCCTGTGCTGGGCTAGGACATTCCATCCCCAGAACAATCCAGAGGCACAGGTATTATTTTTATTTGAGGGTCACCTCTAGAATTTAAGTTGCCCTTGATGTGTTGTACTGCTTCTCTACCCTATGTGGAATTCCATTGATCGCTGAGCAACTACTGATTTTCCTTGGGAGGTGGCAATGGTGCCAGGCATAGGGCCTACGGTGGACAGAAGGCTCTGTGTTAGGATCCATGGACAGCGTGTGGACAGCACTCACATGGGGCCTCTCTTTTTCAACTATGGGGGCATTAAATGCAGCTTTTCTGCTGTGAGCTTACAGACAATCCTTATAGGTAACACTTTTTTTTTCTTTTTAGTGCATGTCATAACACACACACACATACAGCTGTTATTAGCTTCCCTCTCCTAGGACCCTGCCCCCCAAGACCCCAGTTTTAGTTGTCCCTCCTCTACCTGGTGGCCTCCCTGTCCGGGTCCCCTGGGAGGTTGCTCAGGAAGTAGAGATGGGGCAGCCACAGTTGCTACCTCTGCAGAGCCGACATCCAGTTCAGTCTAGCTGGGGGGAAGCCCAGCTACAATTATTTGAGAATGTGGTGGGGGGAGTGGAGGAGCCCCCCCCTCTAAAAAGAGCTTTCCTTTTGTATCCCAGCGTCCACTCCCTGAAATATTTCCATCACTCATTCATTCATTCAAAAGTACTCAAGCTGTTCCCCTTCTGTGGCAGGCACTGTTGTAGGCCCTAAGGACCCAGTGATGAAGAAAGGGGGTGTGTTCCGTGATACTAGAAAGTGAATATTTTAGTGGGAGAAGCTGAAAAATATGAGATTGAACGAATAAATACCCAGTACAGCACTAGGTAGTTAGGAGCATCTTAGTAATTATGGTGTAGGACGAAGGGTAACAGAAGTGCTGCTTTAAGTAGGGTTTCAGGAGAGGTCTCGCTAAGGGAGTGATCACTGAACAGACCCTTGGATGTGCCGAGAGGAGTGTCTGGGGTCAGAGTCCAGGGACAGGTGTGGAGGTGGCAAGTCTGACGCAGCAGGAAGCCAGAGTCTCGAGTGTTAGGAGCGAGCAAGGACAGCCATGGTGAGGAATGAGGTTGCAGAGGCACTGTGGATCACGGGAAGGCCTTGGGATTCCATTCCATTTTATTAAAAAATGTATTTAAGAGGGAGGCAGAAAGAGAAGAATGGAGACAGAGATCGTACTCCTATTTTCTGGTTCACTCCCCAGATGCCTACAACAATCAGGGATGGGCTAGGGTTGAGCCAGGAATTCAACCCAGGGCCAATCACTGGAGCCATCACCCATTGCCTCCTAGAGTCTGCATTAGCTGGAATTGGGAGCACAGCCAGTGAGCACACTTAGGCACTCCGACATGAGAAATGAGTGCCCTAAACAGCAAAGTGCCCACTGCTGGATTTTAAATGGGATAGTACAGTACTGGAACATTTTATGGCAGGATTTATGTTGAATATGATCCCCGTAGCCATAGTGATTGTAAGGAGGTAAGGGGAGAGGCAGGGAGACCACGTGGGAGATACCTGTAACAGTGTGGGAAAGGAGTGAGGGGGCTTAGGCCACGTGGAGGTCAGGTGCAGGGAAGTAGCAGGATTCAGGGTTTTCACGAAGATAGAATTAATAATGTTTGCTGATGGATCAGACGTGGGATACAGGAGAGAGAAGTTAAAGGTGGTTCTTGGCTGGTGCTGTGGCTCACTAGGCTAATCCTCCGCTGCGGCACCAGCACTCTGGGTTCTAGTCCTAGCTGGGGCACTGGTTCTGTCCCGGTTGCTCCTCTTCCAGTCCAGCTCTCTGCTGTGGCCCGGGAACACAGTGGAGGCCGGCCCAAGTACTTGGGCCCTGCACCCACGTGGGAGACCAGGAGAAGCACCTGGCTCCTGCCACCGGATCAGCACGGCACGCCGGCTGTAGCAGCCATTTGGGGGGTGAACCAACGAAAGGAAGACCTTTCTCTCTGTCTCTCTCTCTCTCACTGTCAAATAAATAAATAAATAAATAAATAAATAAAGGTGGTTCTAGGGTTTGAAAATTCTAATAGGCCAAAGAATGGCCACCCAAAGTGATCAAGTCCCCACCCCCGGAATGCACAAATGTCACCTCATTTGGAAGAAGAGCAGGTTCTGCCTCCTGTGATGACAGATAGGATTGAGTATCCTGAGGTGACCTCTGGGTGGGCCCCACATCCTTATAAGAGACAAAGGAGGAACCCTACAGAAGGGAAGCAGTGCAACGAAGCAGCCTCAAGCCCAGGCAGCCCCCTGAAACCGAGGGAGACGAGGAGGGCCCCAGAGGGAGTACAGCTGTGCCTACACCTGGATTTTAGCCCTGAAAAGCTGGTTCTGGGACCCCGGTCTCCAGAACTGTAAGGCAATGTTTCAGTAGCTCCAAGGCACCCAGCTGTGGCAGAGCAGGAAAAGACTCAACAGGGACTTTGTGCTTCGAGCAAGACCCTCTGAGTGTTAGACTGGCGATAAGTGAGATGGAGCATGCAGGCCAGGGGCGAGGTTCCAGGAAGCTTGGAGGAAGGGGAGGAGCAGACTGAAGGAGTGAGAGAGAAGGGGCTGGGGTCTGCCCCGTCCTCCCTCTCCACCCTTGTCAGGGCTGTGGCGCCTTGGCCAGATAAGCATCTTCCCCCAGTGCTGAGAGACAAGCCTACCAGTTCGATCCAAATTGGATTTTTTTATGCCTTAATTGGACTCTGCTGAAACTGTGCTTTTCTTTCCCTAGGTCTAAATTCCAGTCTAGAAACAATCCCTTGGTTGAAATTAGGTGGTTTTCCGAGTCTGCTGTCTTTCTGCTCAAATAAAGTTGACTTGGACTGGCTACAATTCCTGATTACCTCCCATGGTGCTTGCTTTAGGATTTGGCCTGGTTCCACACTACAAGCTTGTTCGTCTCCCTGTCTGCCTCCCCACTCCCCACCCATCCACATCATCACTATTCCCAGCTCCTGAAACCTGGAGTCGAAGGCTTCTCTGTATATTTCAGGGTACAACTATGTATTTTATTTATTTATTTTTGCTGGTTACTGCTTTTTAGCTACTCTTTCCATATCCACTTATTTTTTTTTTATTGAGATAGCACTGTGCTCTTTGATTTTAAAACTACTGTGTTGAGCATCCTGTAATTTCACTGTGGTCTCTGTTTTTTAGAAAATGAGGGGGCCGGCATTGTGGCATAATGGTAAAATTGCCGCCTGCAATGCTGGCATCCCATATGGGTGCCTGTTCAAGTCCCGGATGCTCCACTTCTGATCCAGATCCCTGCTAATGTGCCTGGGAAAGCAATGGAGGATGGCCTAAGTGCTTGGACCCCTGCACCCATGTGGGAGACCTGCAAGAAGCTCCCGGCTCCTGGCTTTGGCCTGGCCCAGCCCTGGCTATTGCAGTCACTCGGGGAGGGAACCAGCAGATGGAAGACCTCTTCTTTCTCCCTCTCCCTCTTTCTGTAACTCTGCCTTTCAAATAAATAAATAAAATAAATATTAAAAAGAAAAGATGAACACCAAAGTACAGTATTTATTAGGTAATTAGTAATAAATAGTTACCAGATTTCTTTTTTCTGTTTAAAGATTTATTTATTTATTTGAAAGGCAGAGTTACAGAGAAGAGAGGCAGAGAGAGAGAGGTCTTCCATCCACTGGTTCACTCCTGAGATGGCCACAACGGCCGGAGCTGTGCCGATCTGAAGTCAGGAGCCAGGAGCTTCTTCAGGGTCTCTCATGTGGTTCAGGAGCCCAAGGACTTGGGCCATCTTCTACTGCTTTCCCAGGCCACAGCAGAGAGCTGGGTCAGAAGAGGAGCAGCTAAGACAAGAATCGGCACCCATATGGGATGCTGGCACTGCAGGTGGTGGCTTTACCTGTTAGGCCACAGTGCCAGCCCCCAGATTATTTTTCAATCACAATGAAATCTCTGCTGAATAGGTTTTCTGAATGGATGTGTGAGGAAACTCAAATGTCTCCCTGAGGTCGGGCCCCCTATAATACCCCAGGGCTGTCTGTACAGGCAGGGGGGCTACTCCATCCTGATCAGGGGCTGGCCCTAATGTTTGCTTCACAACTGCCCTCCTTTTGAGCTTCCTTTTCTTAGACATCTGCTCCTCCTTTGCTGATGGTCTTAGGCTGCAGTAGCTGTGGTGTGCCCACCTTCCCCACCTTGAGTTGACTAAGACTGTCCCAGTCTCTCCCAATTTACTGACTTTTTAGGTGTATTTTAAAGACAAAAGTTAGGGCAGTAGAAGGAGCACTAGGAGTCAGAATTCTATTGCACAGTGGTCTGGATCCAGATTCTGGCACTACCGCCTGCTTCTGAGTGGCCCTGGGCAAGTTATTTAACTTCTCTAGTCCAAGTCAGCTGTTCTCCAACTGACCTTAGCTCTGTCCTGTGCTATCCTTAGGCAACTGTTGTAACCACTCTGAGTTTTATTTCCTTCATGTATATGGAATAAAGACATTAGGGGTGGGTATTGTGGTTCAGCGGTTTGGGGATGCCTGTATTCCATGTCAGAGTCCCTGGGATGAAGTCTCACCTCTGCTTCCGACCCAGCTGCCTGCTATCGTGCACCCTGGGAGGCAGCAGGGGATGGCTCAAGTACTTGGGTACCTGTCACTCATGTGGGAGACTTGCACGGAATTCCTGGCTCCTGGCTTTGGCCTGACCTAGTCTTGGATGTTGTGGGCATGTGGGGGAGTGAACCAGCAGACAGAAGATATCTGTCTCTCTTTCTCTTTCTTGCTCTGATTTTCAAATAAATAAAAATTAATAAATAATTTTAAAAATAGAACCCTTCTAAAGTGAAGAGATTGGGCTAAACAATCTCCACACCTTTCAAAAACAAGATTCTGTAGTTCTAGTAGAAAGTGAGGAAACTGGTGACTTTTGGGTTCGTTATCAAAAATGTATCATCTTCTTCTTTAAAGTCTGTGTCAATCCACTTTCTCGTAAACCATAACCCATTGCTCTCATTGGCCTTATGAAAATGCAGGAGCCGTGGAACAAAGGGCTGGAACTCAGGCTTTGGAACTACACTGAACAGACTGGTGTGTGCATCTGGCACATTACCTAACTGCCTACACCTCAGCTTCCTGAGCTATAAACTGGGATAGTAACTGGACATTCCTCACAGAGTTACTGTGATGACCAAGTGAGATTACACATGCACACACACACACGAGTGTATCTTGACAAAATGCTTTGCACCTAATAAATATTCAATAATACTATTGCATGCTCTTTTTCTCTCTCTCTCTTAAAGATTTATTTTGAAAGTCAGAGTTACAGAGAGAGAGGGAGATACTGAGAGAGAGAGAGAGAGAGAGAGAGAGATGTTGTATCTTTTGGTCTAGTCCCCAGATGGCTGTAATGGCCAGGACTGGGCCAGGACTGGGCCAGGCTGAAGCCAGGAGCTTCATCTGGATCTCCCATGTAGCTGATAGGGGCCCAAACACTAGGGCCATCTTCTGCTGCTTTTCCCAGGCCATTAGCAGGGAGCTGGATCAGAAGTGGAGCAGCTGGGGCCGGTGCTGTGGCACAGTGGGTTAACGCCCTGGCCTGAAGCACCGGCATCCCATATGGGCACTGGTTCTAGTCCCAGCTGCTCCACTCCACTTCCTGTCTGGCTCTCTGCTATGGCCAGGGAAAGCAGTGGAAGATGGCCCAAGTCCTTGGGCCCCTGCACCCACATGGGAGACCTGGAGGAAGCTCCTGGCTCCTGGCTTCGGATCAATGCAGCTCTGGCTGTTGCGGCCATTTGGGGAGTGAACCATCGGATGGAAGACCTCTCTTCTCTCTCTCTCTCTCTCTGCCTCTCCTCTCTCTGTGTAACTCTGACTTTCAAATAAAATAAATAAATCTTAAAAAAAAAAAAAAAAGAAGTGGAGCAGCCAAGACACAAACTGGCACCCATATGGGACACCGGTGTCTTAAGTAGCGGCTTTACCCACTACGCCACACCTAGCTGTTGTTTTCTTTTGATCTGCTTGTATGTTGAGGAACAATTATATGTGGTAATGTGCACACATCTTATACAGATAAATAGGTTGTTATACTTGTATAATATAGTGATCCTCAAATCAAGATATAGGATATTTCTAGCACAGTGACTCATTTTTACTTTCTTACAGTCTACACCCACTCTCCACCAGAGTAACTAATATTTTGATTTTTATCTTCATAGATTAGTTTTTCCCATTCTCTAACTTCACACAAATATGATCACACATTGTGTGCTCTTTGGGGTCAATCACAATTATGTTTTCAGTGAGATTCATTCATATTGCTGTAAGCAGCAGTGCTTCGTTCTTCATTGCTATGAAATATTCTACATATTGCATTTGCTGTTATTAACACACTGGACTGCTGGTGGGTATTTGAGTGGTTTCCCTTTTTTTGGGCTATAACATTTTCTATGAACACCTTTATGCATGTCTTCAGTGTAGATAAGCACTGATTCCTTGACGTTTTTCCCAGAAGCAGAGTTGCTGGGCCACGGAGGCATAAAAGGCTAGCCGTAGTGGCCTTATATGATAGAACCCAGTGGTTCTAGCACATTGTATTCCACTCGCAGTGTGTGATCTCGGGCTGCTCCCAACCTCCACATCACCGGGTTTCTGAGTCCTTAACATTTTAGTCATTCTAATGGGGACATAGCAGAATCTTTTTTTTTTTTTTAAGATTTATTTTATATATTGGAAAGGCAGAGTTACAGAGAGAGCAATCTTCCATCTGCTGGTTCACTCCTCCAATGGCTGCAATGGTTAGGGCTGGGCCAGACCAAAGCCAGGAGCCAGGAGTTTCTTCTGGGTCTTCCATGTAGGTGCAGGGGCCCAAGGACCTGGGCCATCTTCTACTGCTTTCCCAGGCACATTAGCAAGGAGCTGGTTAGGAAATGGAACTACTGGAACTTGAACAGCCACCCACATAGGATGCTGGTGTTGCAGGCTGAAGCTTTACTTGCTATACCAAAGTGCCGGCCCCGACCTAGCAGAATCTTACCAAGCTTTTAATTTTCATTTTCCTGATAACAAATAATGTTGGTCAATTTATCTTGTGCTTTTTTCTCATTTGGATAACTCACTTGTGAAGCGTCTTTTCTGACCTTTTGTCCTTCAAAAAATGTTAGCTATTATTTTGTATATTCATTATTGTGTGTTTAAATTATTGGCATAACTATAGACTCTCCTAACAGATGATAAGCTCTTTGATATTCAAAGTCTATGTTTTATTCATTATGAATTCTTAGTGCCTCACATAAGCTTCCCACTCTTGAATAAATTAAGATGGTCGAGTCAGTAGATCATGGCGAAATAACACCATCTGGTGTTTGTAGTGAATAAGACAGGGAAGATGTAAAGCCCTTTACCAGTAATATTTATTCAGCTCTCCTGCGCTTTCCCTTGTATGTGATGTAAACAACAGCAACAAAATTACTTGGCATATTGCCTCTGTGTGCTTGAGTTCTATTTTTAAATTTTCCGTAATTATGGGCTGGCGCTGTGGTGTGACGGGTTAAACTGCCGCCTGCGACACTGGCATCCCATAGAGGTGCCGATTTGAGTCCCGGCTGCTCAGCTTTCTCTTTCTTTCTCTTTCTTTCTTTCTTTCTTTCTTTCTTTCTTTCTTTCTTTCTTTCTTTCTTTCTTTCTTTCTTTCTTTCTTTCTTTCTTTCTCTTTGTTTCTTTCTTTCTTAGATTTATTTATTTTACTTGAAAGTCAGAGTTACACACAGAGAGAAGGAGAGGCAGAGAGAGAGAGAGAGAGAGAGTGAGTCTTCCATCCGCTGGTTCACTCCCCAATTGGCTGCAAAGGCTGGAGCTACTCCGATCCAAAGCCAGGAACCAGTAACTTCTTCTGGGTCTCCCATGTGGGTGCAGGGGTCCAAGGAATTGGGCCATCTTCTACTGCTTTCCCAGCCCATAGCAGAGAGCTGGATCAGAAGAGGGGTAGCCCAGACTAGAACCAGCGTCCACATGGGATGCCGGCACTGCAGGCGGCAGCTTTATCCTATGCCACAGCGCTGGCCCCTGGCTACTCAACTTTCAATCCAGCTCCCGGCTAATGCCTGGGACAGCAGCAGAAGATGGCCCAGTCCTTGGGTCTCTACACCTACGTGGTAGACACAGAAGAAGCTCTGGGCTCCTGGCTTAGGCCTGGCCCAGCCCTGGCCGTTTTGGCCATTTGGGGAGTGAACCAGTGGTTGGAAGACCTCTTTCTCTCCCTCTCTCACTCTCTTTCTTTCTCCCTCCCTGTGTGTAACTCTGCCTTTCACATAAATAAAATAAATCTCTAAAAAGAATAAACAAAAATTTTTCCATGGCTACCTTCATTTTTTTCAAACACACCTAAAGTTTAGGCTTGTAGGACTTCAGCTTCTTTAATGATGGTTTACATTTCAAAACTTGAGTGCTATCTTGGTAAATAAAACCGCCCAGCAGCACAGTTCCAGTTCTGTAGCAGGTGCTAGTGTACTTCTAGGCATGTTCAGAATCCTCGAGATGCTCACAGGTAGGTAAGGGAGCAGCTAAAAGTATCCGAGTGAAGGGTTGTAATAAATGCCTTAAGATAGGTACTAGTTCACTCACTTGTTCAGTCACTCATCACTGAACATAAATTATTGAGCATGTACTCTGTGTTAGACACAGTTATTGGTACTAGAAAACTCAAAGATGTGTGCTCTAAACATCTGAGAGCTCTAAGAAAACCTATAGTAAAAACATATATTAATTTTCAAGGATTCTTGATCTAGACATGTTTCTCCTTGAATGCAAAGCCCTGCAGACAACGGACTATGGGAGACCCCAGCCTATGTTAGAATTACGCATAGAACAAGATGGTCTTAGATAAAATTCTTTTCCTTGAGGAGCACTGAAGTGAAGGGGAGGTGGTTAAGTTTGCAGTTAAAATTCTTGTTCTCCTCAACTCCCTCCTCGTTCATCTGCTTGCCAAGAAGAAAGGGGTTGATCTGTTTTAGTGACGTGCTGGGACCCCCGTGCCTGTGGGTAGGATCTCTGCATAGGCCACCACCTGCAGCTCACACAGGTGTGGCCTGGCAGTCACACGGTTAGAGAGCAGAGGAAACTGGCTTCTGAGAAAGCCTAGTGGTCGTGGTGTCCAAGGCCTGCTGTATCATTCCAGCACTGCCACAGACAATCTGCTACTGCTACGCCTTTCCTCTTGCACTTCTAGTGAGCAGGTGCCTCTTGGGACTTCTTCACACTAGGGTGGTCAGATTTCACTTTCAGATGTAGACACTGAGGCGAAGGTAGGCTGTGGTATTCAGTCAGCCTCAAGTTCTGTGATGGGCTTTGGGGCTAATGTCTAAACTACCTTACTTTTTTCTCTGCCTATTTTGGGAAGCCTGGGTTATATGGGAACAGGTCAGAGAAATAATTCCCTGGTTTCCTTCTCAAAATAACCTCTTTGTTAAATGAGTAAGTTGGGGGCTATACCTTCTTTTTATCTCCCAATTCAAATAGGACTGCAGCAACCAAATTTACACTTTCTCATATATGTTTTCAGATATTAAATTACTCCTTGATGAACATGTATTAATTTCCTTAAAATGAACTGAAAATTATGCCAGGTGTTGGAAAAAAAAGAATGAAAGTGTTTTCCCTATAAGAAAAAAGGTTGACATGATTATGATATGTGCAGGGATAGGATAGACATATATGAAGGGCGTAGGGGTACACACTTCTTGGATGAAGCAAAGCATGGGTTCAGTTTTTAAAAACAAAGCAGAGGGAGCCGGTGCTGTGGTGTAGCAGGTACAGCTGCTGCCTGTAGTGCCGGCATCCCTTATGGGCGCTGGTTGGAGACCTGGCTCCACTTCCAATCCAGCTCTCTGCTATGTCCTGGGAAAGTAGTGGAAGATGGCCCAAGTCCTTGGGCCCCTGCACCCACGTGGGAGACCAGGAAGAAACTCCTGGCTCTTGGCTTTAGATTGGCGCAGCTCCAGCCATTGCAGCCAACTGGGGAGTGAACCAGCAGATGGAAGACCTCTCTTTCTGCCGCTCCTTCTCTCTCTGTGTAACTCAGACTTTCAAATAAATAAATAATTTTTTAAAAGAACAAAGCAGAATTATCAGGAGTAAGGGGAGGGAAGGATGGAAGAAGCTGCAGGAACCAAGGGCCTGCACGCCAAGCTTGGGTGTTTGTGCTGTACTTTGCACATGCCGGGGGCCATTGAGTAATTTTAACCTGCAGAAGTAATAGGATACAACTTCATGTTTTGTAAGTTCACTGGCTGAGTGGTGCTTGGCCTAACAGTTAAGCCTCCAGAGGGGGTGTCTGCGTCCCATTTCAGAGAGCCTTTGCTCTGCCCCTCATTCCGACTTCCTGCTAATCGGCACTCTAGGAGGTAGCAGGCGATGGCTCAGGAAGCTGAGTCCCTGTCACCCGCATGGGAGGCTCGGATTGAGTTCCTGGCTTTGGTCTGGTCCAGCCCTGGCTGGGTGGGCATTTGAGGGAATGAACCAGCAAATAACAGCACTCATTCTCTCTCCCTCTCCCTGCCTTTCAAGTAAATAAAAAATTTTAAAAGAGGTCCCAAGGCTGGGGCTGTATTTTGGTTGAATTTCTTAGGCCCCCTAATCACTTTTACTCACTGTTCACATTGCTCAGGTCAGCGTGCCCGAGGCTGAATACACTGGCTCCCAGTGTGGCCGTGTATGAGGGTTTGGGATCCTGGTCACAAGCGGCCTGGTGTTTGCACGTATATCTCGTTCAGATTTGAGGCAGCAGTAGGAAGGTTTCACAGGCTTGGCATCGCATACATTTCCTTGCTTCCACTAAGACTTGATTTTGCAAACCTGGAGTCCCTGTGGAGTTAGTGACGCTCCAGGTTAGGAGTCGACCTCTAGCGGTAATTCCTTAAACTGCAGGTGGTGAGCAGAACCTGACCTGGGAATTGGCTTCCTTTGCTAGGACTAAGGCGGCTCAGAGTTCAGACTTCATCGTAGCTAACAAAAAAAAGGTGGTTTCTAAGGGGTCTACTAATATGCTCACTTGACAGGTGAGGATCCTTAGAGATGTGAAGTAATGCTTAAGTTCTGTACTAATAAATCTACTGTAGCACATCTCATATCAGGTTACACACCGATCTTTCCCTTTAGTTCATCAAATCCTTGGAAACAGAAATATTACGAACGAACCATTGTACCTGACCAAGTGCTTAGCACATAGCATGTGTGCGATCAGTGTTAACAAATGGCTGGGTGCTATACTTCTATTCTGCAGACCCATGCTTAGCTGCTTACAAAACATGTCCACTGGACTGTTACAGGCATCTCAGACACGCTGTATCTGGGAGATGGGTTGCACTGCAGTCTTCCTGTCTTACTCAATGGCGTACGCCTCCTTCCATTTCCTGAGCCCCAAATTTTAGTGTTCTCCTCTACTCATCTTGTTTTTTTCTGCCAGCAGATTCTCTTACTCTTACTTTATTTATTTATTTGACAGAGTTATAGACAGTGAGAGAGAGAGACAGAGAGAAAGGTCTTCCTTCCATTGGTTCTCCCACCAAATGGCTGCTACGGCCGGAGCTAGGCTGAAGCCAGGAGCTTCTTCCTGGTCTCCCATGCGGGTGCAGGGGCCCAAGCACCTGGGCCATCCTCCACTGCCTTCCCAGGCCACAGCAGAGAGCTGGATTGGAAGAGGAGCAACCGGGACTAGAACCCAGCGCCCATATGGGATGCTGGCGCCGCAGGCGGAGGATTAACCAAGTGAGCCACGGTGCCGGCCCACTCGTATCTTAAGTACACAGTTTGTCCTTACCACTTCGCATCACTTCTGCTGCTATTAGCTTCACCAGACTATGAGGCTGGTGTTCACCTGGGTGGCAGAGTTAGCCTGCCCAATGGCTCTTTTCTTCCTCCTTAGCCCCTCTGGAGTCCAGCATCAGCTTATAAGCATGTTCACAATGTTCAAATGTCAGTTCTTTGAAAGATGCTCTCCAGTGACTCCCTGTTTTATTCAGAATAGAAGACCAAGTCATTCCAGCAGCAGCCAAGCCTCCAAAGGCTTGTGTGATCTGACTCCTCATCACCTTTCAAATAAATAAATAAATTTTTTTAAAAAAGGAAATTTTGTTACTAAACTAACAAGTTTACTTTTGAATTTTTCAACACTTGTCCTTTCTGATTATCTTCTTCTTCTTCTTTTTTTCAAACTTGATTCTCCTCTTTCCTCTTTGCTTTCCCTCAATTTTCTTTGGCGAATATTCCTCTGATCCTTCAATTGTCCCTTAAATACTGGAAAAGTCCAGGTTTCTGTCCCTAGCAAGTTTTCTTTTCCATCTACACACATCCTCCTCCTCCTCCTCCTCCTCCTCCTTCTTCCTCTTCCTCTTCTTCCTCTTCTTCTTCTTCTTCTTTTTTGACAGGCAGAGTTAGACAGTGAGAGAGAGAGAGAGAGAGAGAGAGAGACAGAGACAGAGAAAAAGGTCTTCCTTTTTCCGTTGGTTTACCCCCCAAGTGCCCACTACGGCCAGCACGTTGCGGCTGGTGCACTGTGCTGATCTGAAGCCAGGAGCCAGGTGCTTCCTCCTGGTCTCCCATGGAGGTGCACACACATCCTTCTTTGAAATGTTCTCATCCATGTCCATGCCCTGAACGTGTACATATATTGAAGACTGTGCCCAAATCCGTATCTGTTTCCTAGACTGTCTTTCTCATAACAGATCTGCTGCTATAGCACTGCCTCACATTCAACATAACCACGCATTTTCCCCACTGTATCTCCAACTTGAGTAGTAATGTCCCTTACTACCCAGATCCCCACAACCCTGTGTCCGTGTTTTATTCATCTTTGCATTCTCCACTATGCCTACCCTCCCCCCAGCTCTTGGTGCACTTGATCTTGTTGAATGAATTAGTGAATAGCCAACAGAGCCCATTAGAGTCCCCAGGACAGAGAAGGAATTCAATAAATATTTATTGAATGAATGAATAAGTGAAAACCTTTCAGGGGAATAGGTCTTTTAAGCATTCAGGTCTGCTCTTGACTTTTCTGTAAAGTTTCAGAAGGCATTTTAATCACCCAGTTGGTTGTTGCTGATGAAGTGTTTAATCCCATTCCCCATTATCAGCTTGCTGGGAAAAAGGTAAAACATTCCTCACATTTCCTGCATAGATAAAAGGATGATTCTCAGAAGATTTTTTTAAACACATATTTTCCAAGTCACCTAAAGTTGTCGGGGGACAAATGGGCTGATTCTTTCCTGGGAAATGGGAGAGTGAATTTTTGACTCCAGTCTTTACCCTTCCTTATTTGCAAACCCTTTGTTCCTTCTACTAAAGGCATGGTGAACATTTCCACCCTTTGACATTGGTTTCTGCTCAGTGCCTGCTTCTTGACTGATGGATGTTAGTGATTGAGTCACGAGGTCTGCTGTGCACTTGGTGGGTGGGCTTGCTTTCTTGCACCTTGCAATCACTGTGAGAATGCTATGCTCTCACTAAGCTCACTGGGCCCTGGAGGAGAATGAGCTGAGCTGCCCCATTTGATCCACAAACTATCTGGGAGAAGTAAATTCTCCAAGTCAAATCCAGCCATCAGCAGCTTCCAGAACTCTACCAACTGTGATGCTTGGATGGGAATTTTTCTTCCTCTTTAAGAAAGTCACAGAGGCCGGTGCTGTGGTGTAGTAGGCTAAGCCTCTGGCTGCGGTGCTGCCATCCCATATGGATGCCGGTTCTAGTCCCGGCTGTTCCACTTCGAATCCGGCTCTCTGCTATGGCCTGGGAAAGCTGTGGAAGATGGCCCAAGTCCTTGGACCCCTGCACCCACATGGGAGACCTGGAAGAAGCTCCTGGCTTCTGGCTTTGGATCGGCCCAGCTCAGCCATTGCAGCCATCTGGGGAGTGAAATCAGAGGATGGAAGACCTTTCTCTCTGTCTCTCCTTCTCTGTCTGTAACTCCACCTCTCAAAGAAATAAATAAAATCTTAAAAAAAAGTTACAGAGGGAGAGAGAGAGAGACAGAAGAGAGAGATCTCCCATCTGCTGATTCACTTCCCAGAAACCCACAGCCAGGGCTGGCTGGACCAGACCAAAGCCAGGAACTTCATCTAGGTCTCACACATGAGTGCAGAGGCCAAGGCACTGGGACATCTGCTGCTTTCTCAGGTGCATTAGCAGGGAGCTTGATGGGGAGTGGAACAGTTGGGACTCAAACTGATACCCATATGTATTGCAGGTGATGGCTTAACCCTCTGCACCACAATGCTGGCCCCTATTTCTGTTTTTTAAGCCTTGATTTCTTAAACTACAAACTAAGAAAAGAATATACCGAGAATACATGTTTTGACAATTGAATAAGCTAAATTAAGTGTCATGCATGCAATGATAAGGTCATACTCAAAAAATGGTAACAGACTGCAAGGGGTCACAAACTAAGAAAAGTTGTTCTTTCTATACTCTTCCTATACAAAATTCCAAACCTTTTGCCCATATTTGGGTTCAGGCATTTCTCCCCATATCTTTGTGCATTCTGTACTGGGGTAAATGTAACCATTCTTATCCCTTCAGTGGATCTTGGCTACAACTTGGTAGGGACAGTTTATTTCAAAAATAAACTGGGGGCCTGCGCTGTTATGCCAGCATTCCATATGGGTTCTGGTTCATGTTCTGGCTGCTCCGCTTCGGATCCAGATCCCTGCTAATGTGCCTAGGGAAGCAGTAGAGGATGGCCCAAGTGCTTGGGCCCCTGCACCTGTGTGGGAGACCTGGAAGAAGCTCCTGGCTTCGGATCAGCCCAGCTCTGGCTGTTGCAGTCATCTGGGGAGTGCACCAGTGGATGGAAGACCTCTCTCTTTCTTTTTAAAAACAAAAATGAAAAAAAAAAAAACACAGAAGATATACAGCAGGGAGAGTTCAGGAGATACATAAGTATCACTTCCACATCAGTAGACACATATTAAAAAAAAGAGAAACCTGTGTTCAGGCCTCCTGTGTGTGTTCTTTGATATGTCCCCTTTTGTGTGTATAATGTTAATGTGGTCTTTAACTTTTAACTGGAGTATTTAATCCACTTACATTTACAACAATTAATTATATATTGGGGTGGTTAACAGCCATTTTACTTTTTGTTATTTGCAAATATTTGTTATCTACCCACCTGTTTTATATTCCCTTTCTTCACTTTTCTGGGCTGCATTTGTATTAATTTTTACTACTTCATTATTTCTCCTCAGTTAACTTGTCAGTTTTTCTTCTTCTTCTTCTTCTTCTTTTTTTTTTTTTTTTTACTTTTCTTTGTGGTTACCTTAGAGATCACAAAATATATCCTTGATTATTACAGTCTAAAAAACAAAATGGTACTTCATCACTTTATTTTTATTTTTATTTTTATTTTTTGGGTTAATAACATGGTTTATTGTAGAATTACATTTTTAACCTCAGACATCCAATGTTTTGTGTAAGCTTCAGATTGTTTCCATGACTTTTAGCTCAAGATTTCTGTGGCTGAAATGCACACTTCTAATTATCCTGTTTGAAGGCTCTGTCCTATTATCAACCAGCTGACTGAGCCCTTAAAAACTAACCTCATATGATCAGCCCAGTTCAGATCCACATATTCTGAATCTGAGCTAGGGTATTTGTAACTCTAGGGACAAGACTGAAATCCCAGGAGACTCTATCTCCCAACAGCATTTCCTGTGGGCCAAAGGGCTATTTCTTAAATTGGCATGTAAATTTACTCATCAAACATTACCACCAGTGATAAGTTTAATACTTGTTCCTCTCATGTCATTTTCCCATGTAAATTCAGGCCCTGGCATGTACCTTTCAACATCTTCACAAAATACAACCCCTTCCTTTTGGAGAGGTCTCACCTGGTTCAATATAGTGTGTTAAATCTATGTGACCTTCATCAGACAATTTTCTCAAAATATAAAGCCATGGATTACCACCAGTTTTGTATGCTTTAGGTTTGTATACTTTGAGGGTACTTTTTCTTCCCACTAACCATCTGGTTGTAATAAATGGATGGAAGTAACATTTCCAAATGATTTATCGCTGGTCTGTTGCTTGCCAGATTTTAGCAAGAGCTGCACTTCAAAAAACCTGAGGTGGTAACTCCTGTCAGGGAGAATAGAAGCCCAAGAAACGGGTGTCAACTTTACTGGAGCCAACATGCCAGTTTTTTTTTCTAGAAAAACCTGTACTTGTTTCCTGGAGCAAACTGTCAACTCCTCTGCTTTTAAATGCACTTCAGGGTGTCTCCTACAGTTTCATAACAAGAGCTCAACACAAAATAGCTGCTTGGTCAATAAGTTTATTGTCTTTATCAGAAAAATCTTCATAGAAAATTGTTTGGTTTAGCTCTCAGCAGCCCGCTCCTGAGCTCTGAGGAAGCTTGCTTTCTTTTGAGCTACCCGATCTTTCTTCTGGGCAAGGGACATTTTGGGACGGTTCCACCTCTTCTTTTTAACTTCTCTCTTGGGCCTCTTCTCCTACACTGGATTCTCTTGTATAGCCGCGTGGGCTTTCTTGTACATCTCCTCCATCATGTCTGGAGTCACATTGTTCTTTATGTACTGAGAGAATTGCTTCTTGTAAGCATCTTCATCTTCTTCCATTAGGTAACGCATGTAATCTGCAACATTCTGCCCCATAATGTGCTTCCGATGTACTTCTGCATTAAACTCCTTGCTTTCAGAATCGTAACCAGGGAATCGTTTGGTACCGTGAGGGATGGACAAGCCTCCATCCACAGCTCCCTTCAAGGCTCCAAAAACTTTATTGCCAGTAGTAGTTCTGGCAAGGCCTGCATCTAAATAGCAGGTGAAGGCACCAGGTTGACCATCAATGCTTTCCACATTGTATTCATCTCCAGTCACCTCCACTTGGCCTTCATAGATCTTGTCCATGCCAAACCTATTGAGAAGCCTGCGAGCCAGCAGCAGGCCAGTACAATATGCTGCAGCATAATTGGTCAGGCCAACTTTCACACCGTATTTTGGCAGTTCGTGTGCATAAGCTGCACAGACTATCATATCCCCTTCTATACGGGCATAAGCAATCTGACAAATGATATCTCTATTAGTTACACGAACTATCATCCTGTATTTGGGTGTGTTGTACTTATTTTTATCCTGGATCACCAAGCGTTTCCGAGCATAGTAATCAGTTTTACCCTCTCGCCGTCTTCGAAACTTCACTTGGTATCTCTTAAAGTAGGCCTTGTTCTTGACAACTTTAACAAACCCCATCCTGCGGAACAGAGACCCGCAACCGCGGCTCTACACAGACCTGCAGGCCCAGCAGCGCTACAGGGCGGGAAAAGCTTCCTCACTTTTTTAATAATGTTAGAACTGTAGAATATTTTCACTCCATCCACTCCATCTTCTTCTATTGCTGACATATGTTTTCATAAGATATTATTTTTGCTTAATACATCAACTGATTTGTATTTATCAACAGATTTACCCTTTATATAGCTATTATTTTATTTCTGTGTTTTCATTTCATAATCAATATTGTAGAGGTTTTAGCAGTTTTTTTTTTAAGATTTATTTATTTATTTGAAAGTCAGAGTTCCACATACAGAGAAGGAGAGGCAGAGAGAGAGAGAGAGAGGTCTTCCATCTGCTGGTTCACTCCCCAGTTGGCCACAATGGCTGGAACTGAGCTGATCTGAAGCCAGGAGCCAGAGCTTCTTCCGGGTCTTCACGTGGGTGCAGGGGCCCAAGGACTTGGGACATCTTCTGCTTTCCCAGGCCATAGCAGAGGGCTGGATCAAAGTGGAGCAGCTGGGACTCAAATTGGCACCCATATGGGATGCCGGCACTGCAGGCAGCGGCTTTACCCGTTACGCCACAGTGCCGGCCCCTCAGCAGTTTTTTAAAAGAATGAACTTCTTGGGGGCTGGCACTGTGGTGCAGTAGGTTAATCCTCTCCCTGTGGCGCTGGGAGATGACAGTAAAACAAAGAGGCCAAAGTGGACCAGAAAGCCAACTACTTGTCTTCTGGTCACAGTTCTGAGTTGGCTTGGGAAAGTATCCCAATAATGTCCAATTACTTCTCAATTTCCCCAAATAATCAAAAATGTTTGATGTCATCTACTCTCAGAAACAGAGCAGAGGAAGAATTTGATATTACAGCACTGTTTTTGCCCTTCCCCCAAACACTTTCACTGCAATTTAGTGAAATGAGGAAATATTGATAATCAGTTTAACTGAAAACCAAAGCCTTCTGAACTTTCTCTAAGCACCCCAACAGAATGCTTTACTTCTCATACTCATCCTGTTTGCCTTGTGTTCATTGTTTTCCTTTTAATAAGCACAATTGCATCAGGGTCAGATGGCACAAATGAGATAAAAATCCAACATTAATTGTAGCATGGGAAAAAAAAGCGCAAATACCAGAAAATGGTCAGTTAATCAGTTGTAAAATTAAACAGTGCTGTACTCTAGCACTCAAGACCAAAATCTTGACCACAAAATTTCTTTTTTTTTTTTTTTTTTTTTTTAACAGGCAGAGTAGACAGTGAGAGAGAGAGAGAGACAGAGACAAAGGTCTTCCTTTTTTCCATTGGTTCACCCCTCAGTGGCCACTGTGGCCAGCGCACCGTGCTGATCCGAAGCCAGGAGCCAGGGACTTCCCCCTGGTCTCCCATGCGGGTGCAGGGCCCAAGGACCTGGGCCATCCTCCACTGCACTCCCGGGCCACAGCAGAGAGCTGGACTGGAAGAGGAGCAACCAGGACAGAATCCGGCACCCCGACCGGGACTAGAAGCCGGGGTGCCGGCGCTGCAGGCGGAGGATTAGCCTAGTGAGCTGTGGCGCCGGCCCAAAATTCTTGTTTTCAAATACCATAAGATTTGTTGCCACAGGAATATTCTTTTGGTAAAGTTTAAGAAATTCTGTTTAGGCCGGCGCCATGGAACAACCAGGACAGAATCTGGAACCCAACCGGGACTAGAACCCTGGGTGTCAGCCTCGCAGGCAGAGGATTAGCCTAGTGAGCTGCAGCAACCACTGGGGGATGAACTAACGGAAAAAAGGAAGACCTTTGTCTCTGTCTCTCTCACTGTCTAACTCTGCCTGTCAAAAAAAAAAAATTCCTTTTGCTTCTCAATACACTAGAGAAAACCTGTCATTGATTTAACCCATGGGCTAAATTTTCAGGTTTTAACCCAGCAACAGACAGTTGATGTAGATCTCCATGAGAGTTGTATAAAGGGTCTTAAAAGTATTCATGGAAAAGGCATATATTTAAAAAAAAACTATGCAGATTTCAAACATGTTTTGCACCAAAATGACTTACCTTTTCAGTCCATTTTCTCACAAACTTTTTGAAGCACCCTTGTGTTTAAGTCAGGAAATTCTCTTTCTCTTTCATGTGTGTGACTCTGTCATATAGGTGAGGTATCTGACACATGCTGTGAGAGAGGACATGTGGAACAAAACATTGCTCCCAACCTATAGACATTCCTTTAAGGTCAATTGCTACTGATAGGTTACAACTGAATTGAAACTCCCATAAGCCATGTCTTTCTTCGATCTTTGAGGTCACACCTTTTCACTTCAGTCTGTACCAGATTTATTAGAACTCAAAAGTCCTTTCTGTCACCTTTATATTGGTCTTGAGCTCAAGAACCCTGTGAAACCCTGAATAGGCCTTTCTCTATACAAGCAAATTCCAGGAAGGACTCGGAAATCCCCCCTTGCCTGGAGTCAGAACTGGAAGGTGGGGTACAGAGGTGGGGACTGGAAGCCATTGGGGGTTGGCACTGTCGTAAGAGATGTAGAATTTAAAAAGCAGGTGTACATTTCAAGAAGATACTGGTTTCTCCAGCTAAGGATTCTTGGAACCTTTATATATGAGTATACTGAAGAGTTAGGCTGCATAGTCTGGCCAGAATCTCATAGATCTGTGGTCTTCTTGCATCATAACTGCTTCTGCTTCCTAGGAGATCCAGTACAACTCAAAAAGACCCATCCAATCAATACATCATAATTGACTTGGATGCCATGTAATCAAGTCAATCGTAAGACTCTGGGTCTCCTGCATCACTTCTGGACTTCAGAAAGCAGGACTTGATCTTTTAAGACTGATAAAACAGGGCCAGCATTGTGGTGTAGCAGACGAAGCAGCTGCCTGTGATGCTGGCATCTATGTGCGTGCTGGATTGTGTCTCGGCTGCTCCACTTCCCATCCAGCTCCCTGCTAATGGCCTGGGAAAAGCAGTGGAAGATGGAACAAGTGCTTGGGTCCCTGCCACTCATGTGGGAGACCTGGATGAAGATCCTGGATCTTGGTTTTGCCCTGGCCATTGTGACCACTTGGGGAGTGGCTGACTGAAGATCTCCCTCTCTCTGTCTCTCCTTCTCTTTCTGTAACTGATTTTGAAATAAATAAATAAAAAAAAGACTTATAAGCCCTCTGATGTTACCAATATCCAGGGCTGGGAAGGTGAGAGTCTGGAAGCTGAGTAATTGCAGTGGTACTTGGTAGAGCGGGATGTCCTCAGAGGTGCAGGGAGTCAGGGGAGGGAGAGGGGCTTCCTAAAGGCAACTCCCAAGGAAGCAGTAAGGTGTGCGCTGTCATAGCTGTGCTGGAAGGGAGCTTGATTACAGCCCCCAAACATCCTGTCCATCACGTCCTTGGGCTACTACTTCCTGGGCTTCTGTCTGGACTCATTCAGCTCCAGCTGATAGGCCAGATTCTGTGGACTTCATCACTTCTCCATCAAATTAGCCATGGTGATGCTTCCCAGTCTTTTCAGCGTGTCCCTATCAGCACACTCTATCTCAGCCATCCGTTTGGTTGGAGAGCTAGTATTAGGACTATTGAAGAAAGCTGTAAATTCAGCGACACCTGATAATAGGTCTTACCAAAGATCTTACAAGTCATGGTCAAGTTTTTCAAAACTTAGCAAAGGTGCTTCTTGTCCTGTCTGTGGGAGATATCATCTTCCAACTCATGCCACATGATGTGGAAAATTGCCAATGGAAAAGCATAAAGTAGTGTTCTATATTTATTTGAAAGGAAGTGTTACAGAGAGAGAGAGGGAGAGATGTAGAGAGTGGTCTTCCATCCACTGGTTCACTCCCCAAATGGCTGCAATGAGCAGAGCCGGGCCAGGCCAAAGCCAGGAGCCAGGAGCTTCTTCTGGGTCTCCCAAGTGGATGCAGGGGCCCCAGCACTGTTCCAGCCTCTGTTCTTTCCCAGGTGTGTTAACAAGGAGCTGGATTGGATAGAGCAGCCAGGACTTGAACAGCCACCCGTATGGGACACTGATGCGGCAGGCAATGGTTTAACCCACCCTGCCACAGCACCGGCCCCAAGTGATATTTAAATTATTTAAGTTGATAATTTAGCTCATTAAGTTTGGCACTATCTCTCTTTCTTAACCCTCTAAGTAACATTTTTACTGTGTTCCACAGTTTGGACATATACTTTTCACATTAAATTTTAGCTATAATTATTAGTAAATTTCTACTGTGATCTCATCTTTGATGTAAGAATTATTTATAGACGCATTTTAAAGTCTGAAACATGGATGCACCAAGATGGTCCAATAAGGCACAGCCACACTAACTTAAGCTGCTCTGGGATACGAAAAGAACAAAGGAAAAACTACATTTCCAGTGGTCTGACTGATGGAAATTTTTGGCGAAGAAGTGAAAAAACAAAAACCAAAAGCAATGAGGACTCCATGGGACAAGAAGAAAGAATACAGAGCCACTGCTGCAGCCAACCGTGTGGCACAGCCGGATGCAGGCTGTGAGCTGCCATTTTATACATTAAGGTGTGAAAAAACCACTGTGTGCACCACCACTCACAGTTTTAGCTGAGAGGGAGTTCCAGTCACGGCGGACTTTTACTTCAGCCTGGAGGGCTGACTGGGTCTGAGCAACTGCCAGGCTCGGAGCTGGGAAGCCAGCTTGCTTCCTTCCCTTCCCCTACTTCGCAGAGTGCCATGCTTGGCAGCACGGAGGCTGCAGCGCGCCCCTGTTCTCCTACCAGCATCATAGTCAGAGTCAGGGCAAAACAAAGCACAGATCTCCTGCATCCTGTAACTGTGGGAGTTTTTGGGCATTAGCCCCAGAGCTATGCTCAAGCACTCTTAGGTGAGCAAGAGGGATTCACCTTAGCTTCTGGGGGCTAACAACAGAAGAAGCCATAAAAAAATCTGCTTCCACCCTGCGGGATGACCCCACTGTACCCTGCAACACTAGGAGTATAACAATTCATTCTAAATTTCTTGATACTACTGAAATCTACCCGATGGACACAGGAAAGATCCTACTTGCATTCCACTTCTCTGAACTCACACCTTCCTGAGTAAAATCTCCTGTATACCTTGTAGTCACCCTGTAGGACGGGAACAGGGTCCCATTTATATCCCCTAGTATAGGACTAGGGCTGCTGGTATTACAGGCCACGGTACCAGTTGTACTCTCCTGGAAGGATGTGAAGGAGGGTCCATCAGTATCAGAGTCTTAGAATCACAGCAGTTTGTGCCACAAGCTCTGGCATCACTCAGGCTACCCAGTAGGACAAGGGGGTAGCCACTCCTACCTCTCTAATACCAAGAACAAGGCCTTGGCTATCACATTTAGCAGGAAGACTGACACTGAATGCTCCATGGAATAGAGATACACATGCAAGGACACCCTTATTCACCTCAAAGCCACACTTCTATTCCTATGAACTATTGCAGACTACTTTATACTGTGTCGCTTATAGACACAGCTGGCATTGATTAGGACAAAAATAATCACTCAGAGACTACACTCCTGGGCTCACCTAGAACCAGAGAACAAGCCAAGTGATACCCTGCATCCCAGTCAAACCATAAACTCTTTTACAATAAAACCCACTCCATAAGGAAGAAGATACAATGGGCAGACATCAATGTGGGGACACACAGGAGACATGAAAAAGCAAGGTAGCATGACATTTATGAAAGAACACAGTACTCCATAATTAGTAGATCCCGAACTGAAGGAAATCTGTGAAATGACAGATTAAGAATTCAAAATAATGATTGTAAGGAAACTCATCAAGATGTAAGAGAGTACAGATAGATCAAAAAAATGAAGAAATCAATGAATGACATGAATGAAAATATTACTAAGGATCAGAACTCATTAAGAAGACACAAATAGAAATTTTGGAAATAAAATCTTCAATCAGTGAAATAAAAAGTGATATTGACAGCTTTAACAGCAGAATAGATCAAGTGGAGGAAAGAAATTCTGACTTTCAGGACAAGAATTTTGAAATAACCCAATCAGGCAAAATAAAGAGAAAAGAGTGAACAAAGTCTACATGAACATAGGATACTATTTAATAACAAATATTCATTTTATAGATATTCCTGAAGGAAATGAAAAGAAAAAATGCATCAAGAACCTGCTGAATGAAATAATAGTTGAAAATCTCCTAGGTGTTGAAAGAGACATGGATGTACAGATATTAGAAACTCAAAGAATCCTAAGCAGACTCAACCCAAAAAGGTCTTCTCCAAGGCATATTTTTGTCAAATTGTCAAAACTTAAAGACAAGGAGAGAATCATGACAGTGAGAAAATCATCAAGTTACATATCAAGGAAAACCAATTAGACAAACAACAGACTTGTCAGCAGAAACCCTACAGGCCAGAAGACAGTGGGATGATATATTCAAGGTCTCAAAAGAAGAAAATCTTCCAAACAAGAATATTATATCCAGCAAAGATGTAATTTAAAAGTGAAGAAGAAATAAAGTAGTTTCCAGATAAGCAAAAACAGAGAATTCACTACTACCAGACCAGCCTTACAAGAAATTCTGAAGGCTAAACATCAAGGGCCGGTGCTGTGGCACAATGGGTAAACTGTGCCTGCAGTGCTGGCATCCAACATGGGGGCCGGTTTGAGTCCCAGCTGCTCCACTTCTGATCCAGCTCTTTGCTATGGCCTAGGAAAGCAGTGGAAGATGGCCCAAGTCCTTGGGCCCCTGCACCCACGTGGGAGACCCGGAAGAAGCCCTGGCTCCTGGCTTCAGATCGGTGTAGCTCTAGCCATTGCAGCCATCTGGGGAGTGAACCAGCAGATGGAAGACCCCTCCACCCCCTTCTCTCTGCCTCTTCTCTCTATGTGTAACTCTGACTTTCAAATAAATAAATAAATCTTTTTTAAAAAAGTAAATATGAAAACACATGACACCACCAAATTCACTAATGGAGCAGATGGAATCATTATCTAATCAACAAAATGACAGGTCTTAATTCTTACCTATCGATACTAACCTTGAATCTAAATGGATTAAACTCATCAACCAAAAGACTGAGATTGGCTAAATGGATAAAAAACCAGGACTCTACTATATGCTACCTTCAAGAAACACTTTACAAACAAAAATACACAGCCTGAAAGTGAAGGGTTGGAAAAAGATACACTAGGCAAATGGAAATCAAAAGTGAGCAGGCATAGCTATCCTGATATCAGATAAAACAGACTTTAAATCAAAAACTGTAAAAAGAATAAAGAAGGACATCATATGTTGACAAGTTTCAATTCAGCAAGAAGACATAATAATCATAAATAGGCACCCAGGGCTGGTACTGTGGTGTAGTAGGTTAAGCTTCTGCCTGTGGTTTGAGTCTCTGCTGCTCCACTTCTGATCCAGTTCCCTGCTATGGCCTGAGAAATCAGTAGAAGATGGCCCAAGTGCTTGGGCCCTTGCACCCACATTGAAGACCTGGAAGAAGCTCCTGGTTCTTGGATTCATATCAGCCCAACTCTGGCTGTTGTGGCCATTTGGGGAATAAACCAGCAGATGGAAGATCCCTCTCTATCTCTCCATCTCTCTGTCTGTAACTCTGCCTTTCAAATAAATAAATTTTTAAAAATATATATAAAGAGGCATCCAACACAAGAGCACCCAGATATATATAGAAAACACTGTTAGACCCAAAGAGAGGGATAGACTACAATATAATAATAGTGAGTGACTTCAACACCCCCCACCCCGAATCAATGAACAGATCATCCAGACAAAAAAAATAAACAAAGATACATCAGAGTTGAAACATACTATTGAGCAAATGGACCTAACAGATATTTATAGGACATTTCATCCAACAGCTACAGAATACACATTCTTCTCATCAGCACATGGAACATTTTCTAGGATAGACCATATATTAGGTCACAAATCAAGTCTCAACAAATTTAAAAAGATTGAAATCATATGTATCTTCTCAGACCGTAAAGGACTAAAACTAGCAATCAACAACAAGAACAATAGAACACTCATAAATATTTGGAAATGAAACACCATGCTGCTGAATAATCAATGGGTCACTGAAGAAATTAAAAAGGTAATAACAAACTTTCTTGAAATAAATAAAAATGAAAACACATCATATCAAAACCTGTGGGATACAGCAAAATCAATATTAAGAGGGAATTTTTTAGCATTAAGTGCTTACATTAAAAAAAGAGAAATGTCCCAAATTAAATATCTAATCATGCATCTTGAAGACTTAGAAAAACAAGAACAAACCAAACCCCAGATCAGCAGGAGATGAAAAATAATAAGGATCAGACAGAAATAAATGAAATTTAAATTAAAAAATACAAAAGATCAACAAAACAAAAAAGTTGTTTTTTGAGATGATAAACAAAATAGATAAACCTCTGGCCAGACTAACAAAAAGGAGAAAAAACAGAAATAAAATTAGAGATGAAGAAGGAGACAGTACAACTTACACCACTGAAATACAAAGGATCATAAGAAACTACTATGAAGAATGCTATGGTAATAAACTGGAAATCCTAAAAGAAATGGACAAATTGCCAGATTCATATAACCTGCCAAGATTAACTCAAGAAGCTACAGACAATCTAAACAGACCCATAACAGCAATGAGATTGAAGCAGTAATCAAAAGTCTTCCATCAAGGAAAATCTAGGACCTGATGGCTACACTACTGAATTCTACAAAACATTCAAAGAGGAAGTAATCCCAATACTCCTTAAACTATTCCAAAATGTTGAACAGGATGGAATTCAAACTCTTTTTATGAGGCTGGCATTACTTTGATACCATAACCAAATAAAGACACATCATGAAAAGAAAAATACAGACATATATTCTT
Source organism: Oryctolagus cuniculus (assembly GCF_051225735.1). NCBI lineage: Eukaryota > Metazoa > Chordata > Mammalia > Lagomorpha > Leporidae > Oryctolagus > Oryctolagus cuniculus. The sequence continues at coordinate 116,211,272 of NC_142867.1, forward strand.
AATGAACATAGATGCAAATATTCTCAACAAAATACTAGCAAATCAAATCCCAAATCACATATAAAAGATCATACATCATGATCAGGTGGGATTTATCCCAGGAATGCAGGGGTGGTTCAACATTTGCAAATCCATAAATGTCATAAGTCATGTCAATAGAATGAAGAATAAAACCCATATAGTTAGTTCAATAGATGCAGAGAAAGCATTTGATAAGGTTCAACATTGCTTCATGATAAAAACCCTTCACAAACTGGTATAGAAGGAACATTCCTCAAAATAATAAAGGCTGTATGTGACAAACCAACAGCCAATATCATACTGAACGGAGAAAAACTAAAAGCATTTCCCCTCAGCTCTAAACAAGACAAGGATGTCCACTTTCACCACTCTTACTCAATATAATACTGAAGTTTTAGCAAGAGCCATTATGGAGGAGATGGAAACAAAGGACATCAACTTGGAAAAGAGGAAGTCAGATTATCCACGTTTGCAGATGACAAGATGCTGTACATGGAAAAACCTAAATGTTCCACCAAAAAGCTGTTAGAATTGATAAACCAGTTCAGTAGGGTTGCTAGTTACAAAATCAACATACAAAAAACAATAGCTTTTTTGTATGCTAATGATGAACTCACAGAAAGAGACATCAAGAAAGAAATCCCACACACAATAGCTACAAAAAAAAAATCAAATATTTAGGAATAAATTTAACCAAAGAAGTGAAAGATGTCTGCAGTGAAAACTTTCAAACATTGATGAAAGAAATCATCAAGGACACACAAAGAATGGAAAGATAGTCCTTGCTCATGGTTCTGAAGAGTCAATATCATTAAAATGTCTATACTACCTAAAGTAATTTACAGATTCAATGCAATCCCTATCAAAATACCAATGACATTCTTTACAGAGTTAGAAAAAACAATCCTAAAATTCATATCGAATCACAAAAGACCTTAACTTGCTAAAGTGATCCTGAGCAAAAAAAATCAAGCTGGGGGCATCACAATCCCTGATTTCAAAGCATACCACAAAGGTATAGTAATTAGAACAGTTTGGTAATGGCATAAAAACTGATACATAGATCAGGGCCAGCACTGTAGTGCAGTGGGTTAACACCCTGGCCTGAAGCGCCGGCATCCCATTTGAGCGCTGGTTTGAGACCCGGCTGCTCCACTTCCTGTCCAGCTCTCTGCTATGGCCCAGGAAAGCAGTAGAAGATGGCCCAACTCCTTGGGCCCCTGCACCCACGTGGGAGACCCGGAAGAAGCTCCTGGCTCCTGGCTTCGGATTGGCACAGCTCCGGCCATTGCGGCCATCTGGGGAGTGAACCAGCAGATGGAAAACCTCTCTCTCTCTCTCTCTCTCTCTCTCTCTCTCTCTCTGCCTTTCCTCTCTCTGTGTAACTCTGACTTTAAAATAAATAAATCCTTAAAAAAAAATAGGATACACAGATCAACGGAACAGAATAGAGAGCCCAGAAATTAATCCACTACATACAGACAACTGATTTTTTTTAGATTTATTTATTTATTTGAAAGTCAGAATTACACACAGAGAGAAAGAGAGACAGACAGAGAAAGGTCTTCCATCCACTGGTTCACTCCCCAATTGGCTGCAATAGCTAGAGTTGCGCCGATCTGAAGTCAGGAGCCAGGAGCTTCTTCCAGGTCTCCCACGTGGGTGCAGGAGCCCAAGGACTTGGTCCATCTTCTACTGCTTTCCTGGCCATAGTAGAGAGCTGGATTGGAAGTGGAGCAGCCAGGACTCGAACTGGTGACCATATGGGATGCCAGCACTTCAGGTGGCAGCTTTACCCACCACACCATAGCGCTGCCCCGACAACTGATTTTTGACAAGTGTACTCAGACCATACAGAGGGATGAAATTCTACCATTTGCAACAAAATGGATGCAATTGGAAGACATCATGTTGTGTGAAATAAGTCATACCAAGAAAGGCAAATACTGCATGATCTCCCTTAGATGTGGGACCTAAATTTAAAAGACAGGGGTCCGGCGCTGTGGCCTACTAAGCTAGGCCTCTGCTTGTGGTGCCAGCATCCCATTTGGGCACTGGTTTGAGTCCCGCTGCTCCTCTTCTGATCCAGCTCCCTGCTTATGGCCTGGGGAAGCAATGGAAGATGGCCCAAGTGCTTGGGCCTCTGCACCCACGTGGGAGACCTGGAAGAAGCTCCTGGCTTCAGATGGGCCCAGCTCCAGCAGTTGTGACCATTTGGGGAGTGAATCAGCAGATGGAATCCCTCTGTCTCTCCCTCTCTCTGTCTGGAACTCTACCTCTTAAATAAATAAAATTAAAAAAAATTTTTAAGATGAAAAAAGATTGAAAGGAAAAAGAAATGTCTGTGTGTATCAGTATTGCTGCAAATATAGTTTTGTAAAATTTTGTTATATACCTTTGTCAACCATTGGTTAAGAATGGTATACTACTGGGGCTGGCGCTGTGGCATAGTGGGTAAAGCTCCCACCTGCAGTGCCAGCATCCCACATGGGCACCGCTTCGAGTCCTGGCCGCTTCAGTTCTGATCCAGCTCTCTGTTATGGCCCAAGTCCTTGGGCCCCTGCATCCTCGTGGGGCACCTGGAAGAAGCTCCTGGCTTCAGATCGGTGCAGCTCTGGCCGCTGCGGCCAACTGGGGAGTGAACCAGCAGATGGAAGACCTCTCTCTTTGCCTCGCCTCTCTCTCTAACTCTTTCAAATAAATAAATAAAATCTTTAAAAAAAAAGAATATTATAGGCCGGCGCCGCGGCTCACTAGGCTAATCCTCCGCCTAGCGGTGCAGGCACACCGGTTCTAGTCCCGGTCAGGGCGCCGGATTCTGTCCCGGTTGCCCCTCTTCCAGGCCAGCTCTCTGCTGTGGCCAGGGAGTGCAGTGGAGGATGGCCCAGGTGCTTGGGCCCTGCACCCCATGGGAGACCAGGAAAAGCACCTGGCTCCTGGCTCCTGCCATCAGAACAGCGTGGTGCGCCGGCCGCAGCGCGCCGGCCGCGGCGGCCATTGGAGGGTGAACGAACGGCAAAGGAAGACCTTTCTCTCTGTCTCTCTCTCTCACTGTCCACTCTGCCTGTCAAAAAAAAAAAAAATATTATATTACTATAGTGCTAAAGATCTGTGATTATTTTAAACTTTGCTGTAATTGGGTGAAATGGTCATTTTTTCCATTTGATTATTGTTTATAGCTGTTGTCTATATTTCCATTTAACTAAAGTATTTTGCTTTTCACTTGTTAAACTTCTTATTCAGTGAGGTATTAAGCCTTTTTCTGTAAAGTAATCTTAAAATGTTACCCCAAAAACTGAAAAAAAATAGAAGGAAGAAAGGGAGAGGGAAAGAAGGTGGGGAAGGAAGGGAATATCATTTGTTTTGAGAAATTATCTACAGGGGCTGGCGTGGTGGTGTAGCAGGTAAAGCTGCCACCTACAGTACCAACATCCCATATGGGCGCCACTTTGTGTCCTGGCTGCTCCTCTTCTGATCCAGCTCTCTGTTATGGGCTGGGAAAGCAGAAGACCGACCAGGTCCTTTGACCCCTGTACCCGCATGGGAGACCCAGAAGCTCCTGCCTCCTGGCTTCGGATTGGCTCAGCTCCGGCTGTTGTGGTCAATTGGGGAGTGAACCAGTGGATGGAAGACCTCTCTCTCTCTCTGCCTCTCCTTCTCTCTCTGTGTAACTCTGATTTTCAAATAAATAAATAAACTTTAAAAAATTGTATCTACAAATCACATTGAATCTGTTGAAATAATTAAAAATTATATAAGAAAAAGTTACACACAAAAAACTTCCCCCCCAAAAGAAACAAAAAAATACCATTACTGAGCTATAACCCACATATCATACAATTCATCCTTTTTAATTCCACAGACTGATGTTTCTAGGTATGCACACACAACTTTTGATATGGGTATTACTCTTATGTTATACCTAACATAAATTCATGTGAATGTGTAAGAAAGGATATTACAACAGGCCAGCGCCGTGGCTCAATAGGCTAATCTTCCACCTGTGGCGCCGGCACACCGGGTTCTAGTTCCAGTTGTTCCTCTCACAGGCCAGCTCTTTGCTGTGGCCCAGGAGGGCAGTGGAGGATGGCCCAAGTGCTTGGGCGCTGCACCCACATGGGAGACCAGGAGGAAGCGCTTGGCTCCTGGCTTCGGATCAGCACGGTGCACTGGCCACAGCGGCCACTGGGGGGTGAACCAACGGAAAAAAGAAAGACCTTTCTCTATGTCTCTCTCTCTCTCTTTCACTGTCCACTCTGCCTGTCCAAAAAAAAAAAAAAAAAAAAAAAGAGAGAGAGAGAGAGAGAGAGACTCTGTTACAGCATCAGTCCTAGTTCCAAAGGATCTATAGTTGTAGAATGAATAAATGCATTTTGGTAGTCATACAAAAGAATATCAACAATTAGTGGAAATAAACTGAGATATATATCATAACATAAATGAGTCTAACAAACATAATATGAATTAAAGGGAGTCCATTACAAAAGATTGTTTTATAAATATCCATTTATTGTGTGAGCATAAGTTTTGAAGATCTAAAAGTTAGTAGGAATTCAATGAGTGTTAAATATATGGTTGAATAAATGAATGCTTTCTGATTAAAAAAATAAAGTCTGAAAGCATAATTGAATTTTTTTTCAAATAAAATGTATTGGTGTCAGAGTAAATCGTCTGTATAATATCCTTTGACATTTCATGAGAGTTTATTTTACCATACATCAGCAATTATTTTATGTGTTTTATATCTGAGAATGTTTTCTATAATTCTGTAACATGAATATTTATTGCTCATGATATTATTTGTTAAGAGTATCTGCATTTTTGTATTTGCTTAATCTATCAATAACTGGGACAGGCACTTTTAAATTGATCAATAAAATGACAGATTTATTAATTCCCCTGTGCAACTCTGAAACCCACAGAAATTTACATCTATTATATATTCTTACATTCTTGGTGGATTTAATTTTTAATTATGGGCAGGCCTTCTCATGCTTTTTGTGTTAAAAATACACTTTTGTCCAATACTAAAAAATAACTCAGCTGTATTTTCTTGGTATATTCTTGCCCTTTTTAATTTTTACTCTTCTTATATTTCTGTACATTATATATGCACACATAAATATGATACAGATATATACATATGGCTGAAATTTACTTTTCCATTCAAACGATATCTTAACTGATGGTTACTATTTATTCTCTTTTATTCATATATTTGGACTGTTGTCTTTACAACTGCATTTGTTTCACCTTATTTATGTTTAGGTTTTTGCCTTTTCTTGGACAGTTTGAGTTACTTTTCCACTTCTTTTATTTAAAATTCTTGTTCCCATTTTTTCCCATTATTTAGAAAATTATATACTCTATTTCCTTATAATGATTATTCTTGATATTATACAGTGCATACTTAGACAATGTCAAAATTAACCAATGTCTAATAGCTTTTATCCTGAACAATTCATGGATGCTGAACTTAAAATTAGGATTACCATATTTCAGCTAATGCTATTTCTATTCTCTGTTGCAGTAACTTATTAAAAATGTAGTTATATTTCAGTAGAGGTCTTTCAGAATATCTCATTGGGAGCAAGAGAAGCAGAGATCTTCCCCCTTTTATGCTGACCTAGGTTTCTGATTTTGTGCTATTGCTTCTTGGCTGAAGGTTAACTACTCAATGTTAGGGTGGAATATTCCATCTTCCCCTCTGCTATTCTATTCTGGAACTGCTTCTCTGTAGACCCATTGTAGATGTTCAATAAAGGAACCCAAACAGCAGGCCATTCCTGTAGTCCTTTTCCTGAAGGTTCCCTGACAAGTAGCCCCTTGGACTCTAGGATCATAATATGTACAACCAATGGAGAAACCAGAGACAAGAGGCAGGAAGTCCTGCTACATTCCTGTGCACGTGGTCACTCTGAGGTATTGTCCGATTTTGCATAGGACATTGCCAAGATCTACACTCTATCTAAATGGACAGTGGCTTTTCTTCATCACATTTTGCACTTGGCAGCTATGTGCTACTAAAGCTTCTGCAAATTTTCATATAACGCTATTTCTTTTTTAAAATTTATTATGTTACAAAGAAAGAGAGGCAGAGGGGGAGGGAGGGAGGGAGGGAGGGAGAGAGAGAGAGAGAGAGAGAGAGAATATGAATCTTTCATCTCCTGGCTCACTCCCCAAAAGGCCACACAGTTGGGGCTGGGCCAGGCTGAAGCCAGGAGCCAGGCGCTCCATCCAGGTCTCACATGTGGGTGTAGTAGCCCAAGGATTTGGGCCATTTTCTGCTGATTTCTCAGGCACACTAGCAGGAAGCTGGATCAGAAGCTGAGCAGCTGGGACTCAAAGTGGTGTCTATATGGGATGCTGGCACTGCAAGCAGTGCCTTTACCCACTATGCCACAGCACTGGTCCCACTCCACAATTGCATTCTTTTTTTAAAAAAATTTATTTACTTATTTGACAGATAGAGTTAGACAGTGAGAAAGAGAGAGAGAGAGAGAGAGGTCTTCTTTCCATTGGTTCACTCCCCAAATGGCCGCTACAGCCGGTGCTGCACCAATCCGAAGCCAGGAGCTAGGTGCTTCTTTCTGGTCTCCCATGTGGGTGCACGGGCCCAAGCACTTGGGTCATCCTCTACTGCCCTCCTGGGCCACAGCAGAGAGCTGGACTAGAAGAGGAGCAACTGGGACTAGAACCTGGCGCCCATATGGGATGTCAGCGCCACAGGTGGAGGATTAACCAAGTGAGCCACGGCCCTGGCCCCCACAATTGCATTCTTTAACTCCCTCCCAGGATCCTTTTGGGGAATCCATTTTTATAAATTGCCCACTAATCTAGTATGTGCTGATTCCTTTTTAAGGATTCTAGTCCATTCTTTGTTCTACCTGAGGTCCCCCATGAGTGTATGGGCACATATACAGTCACCCAGTAGAAAGAGCAGGAGTTGCACACTATGGGATGTCTTTCCTTTTGCTACTCAGGCAAACAGTTTCTTTTTATTACTACCAAAGTTTGGTGTCTAGGAGTGATCAAGGCTACTCCTTGCTGCTCTTTAGGACTTTCTCAAGGGTGAATCAGGCTATACCACTTCCAAAATGATGTTCTCAAGCTTATGGATGTTCTGTTGGCTACTTTGCCACAATAAAGGTAAGGGAGCAGACAGGTAGGGCATCTGCTTCTTGGCTCTTTTAGTCTTCTCTATGAAATATGTTAGCCGGTCAACCAGCCAATATAGAGATGCATGAAGATTGGAATGACTTGTATTTCTCTCAAATACTGTGGCTGGAAGAGGTATTTACAAAAGCTGAGGGAAATGCTAATCCAGACAAACTATTCAAAAAGTATTTATGTGGAAGGTCACCAACTTACTAGTCTGCACAGCATACCTTCAATTAACTGTTTCTCAGTCCAGCTTTAGCTTATGAAATGATCCTGGAGCCCAATTAACTCTCTCATTTGGATTGTCAGCCTTCTAGGAGTCTGGAAAATAAATTTCATTTTCACAAATTAAGAAATTCATTCATCCAGTAAACAGTACCTCATTTTGCCTATGCAGCAGGGTGAGCTAAAGACTGTTGCTCTGATGCGGAATAAATCTCCGCCAACTTTGCAGGACTTGTTGGGATGTATTCTTGTTCAAGCTTCTGCTAGTCAATGAAAACAATGCATCTTCTATCAGATCAATCATTCCAGATGGGCTTTAGAGGAGGCAACAAGCTGTTTCTAGCAGGCTTGCTTCTAGTACTTTGATGTTAGTCCAGTGAATGAAAATCTCCATGGAGTGCAACTGGGATCACTAGATTCTACTCCGGAGGTTGAAGCCCAAGTCCTAGACAACACAGTCTTTATTTCTTGGCGTTTCTCTCTCCTGGAACTTTGTGGTAGAGAAAAGGGTGGATATTCCTTGACCCCCTCTCCCCCCAATTACCTGGGTGAACACTATGTTATCATTATTTCATACATTAGTACATTTTCAACAACCTGGTCATTCTCATTGACTACTTTAGTAGGCTTTTATAGCTTCCTCCAGATACTCCTTTTCTTTCAGAGACTTTTATTCAGGATAGTACTCAAGGACCTAGGATCCTACTGTTCACCAGTCTAAGGGGCCCCCTTACACAGAGTGACTATCCCATGCTCTGGCCTCACCTCCCTCCTGCTGCCCTGCCCATTCCAGACTCCCTTACAGCCCCTCCTGCTGCTGCTAAATGCTTCTGTCTTGCTCCAATTCGGGAGGTACCATATTCCTCCAAGAACCTCAGGAAACGGTCACTTGAAAAAGGGACCAGACACTTAGTGTCAGTATATGAAAGCTTTACAGGGTGATCAGCAACAGAAACACTATCTGATGCCCCAACAAACTGGTGCAGTCTCTCAGACCTTCCCTTCTGTACAGTTCTCTTGACAGATGTTCGCTAATTACAAGATTGCAGATAAATCAGAAAATGTTAATCTGTTCTTCCACTTCCAGTGTTTCATCACCTCAAGTGGTTAAGTGTGAGCTATGCAAAATGATCTTTTGAGGCTGACACTTCACCCAGGATAAATTCTGCTCGGACATTAGGTGCGCAGTTGAGAAATGCCTGTAGATCACAATGATCTCTTCTGCAAACTCCAGCTTGGACCTCAGCACCATGTGAATATATTTACCTGTAGCTCTGCTACCCATTCCAAGCCTTCTCTAGCTCCATGGAAAACAACTCTATCTTCCTGTATCTAGGTAGGAGTGACCTTTCAGGCTCCAGGACTCTGAAGCTCTGGAAAAGCAAAAACATGCAAGGCTTCCAGAAACCATGGAAGTTGGCTGCCAGGCCAGTGTTTAATTTCACTTTACTTTTATTTCTTATCTGTAGGACCATGGTTGACTGGCAGCAAAATTAACCACTCCATCAGAATATTAATACTGACCAAAATGAGAATGCACCTGCTGTGCTGAGAGTGTTGGGGTCATGGTGGGTTACCCATATTCCTCTGGTGTACAAGGGCACAAAATGGGTTGTGAAATAAACCAGGCACACAAAACATTCCCTTCTCATGCTTTAATCCCATACCCTGTGCCCCATTTCTGGAGGATGTGTCCCCGGTCCTTGCCACTCCCACAATCAGAGCAGGTGAGGTTCATAATCTCTCAGCCTCATCTCTGTGGGGCTTTATCAGGCTACAGAGATCCTTGGGCCATCGTGAGATAATATCACTCAGTTCTTAGTTACATGAAAATGAAATCACATAAGAAAAAGCAAACGACAAAAATACATGAAAGCCATTTACTCCTGGTAAATTCTTCAGGGTCCCAGGTGCTGGGGTTGGTTCATGGTTTTTCCTGATGTTGGAGAACTGAGGCAGGGATGGTGGGAACTGGGTGCCAGGAGAACAGTCTTGATGGTGTTCGCCAGCAGCAATAGCTTTTTCTTATTTTGCTATCGTTTGATCTCAGATCTTCAGTTTCATGTAAATGAAGTCACCTAATCAATCATGATTCTATAATCATGTAGTGCCTCTGCAAGCTGATACTGTCCCCAAATCCCCTCACACCACCTGTATGTAGAGGGTGAGGAGGGGTGGGTGGGCTTGTACATATGTGGGAATGTAAATAATTTCACTATGACTTCATTAATGCTTTACCGAATCCCTCAGCACTCAAATGCTACGTATCCCTTGTAGAAGTGCTAGGGACAAAACCAAGAGACTGGCTGGATAGCAGGAAGGCTAAAGGCATGAGTATTGGGACAGGAAAAAAAAACCCACAAGGGAAGAGGTGCCCGAGTAGGCCCTCCTCTCTAGCAGTGTCTGGCACCTGTCTCATGTTGACAATAGGGAAGGCAGCAGCTGGACAAGGTTCCTGTTAAGCAGCCTTGAGATTCTTGCCCACCAATCACTTCTCCCATTTCTCCCCAGCATCAAAGGAAAGTGCGTGGTGAGGAAGTGAATCAGACAGGGAGGGATTTGTACAGTTATCCTGCAAGTATGTGGCAAAGGTCTCAGGACGCAAATCTCCTGTCTTGAGTTCAGGGCTGTGTGCTTTAAGGTTTGAGCCCAGTGAGGACAGAATCCTTCAGGCTGGTCCCTTACCAAATCCAAGTACTTGTCCTTGGCCACTTTCAACTTGAGGCTGTCAAGAAGTCTTCAGGATGTGTAACAGGTTAGTTTTTGGAACAGTAACCACAACCTCTTAAGTCTTCTGGTTCTCCCTACTTTACCCGCATCAGGTAGAAGCAGGGGCACTTCAGTCAAGGAGAAATCGCAACTCCTCCATGCATAGAAGCAGGTTGAGAGAACTGAGGTTCTGCCTGCGACTTTTATGGTAAGGTCTGGGCCGCTAGGGGCGACTCCCGAGAAAAGGCCTTCCCGGCTGACCAGAGGGCTTCGCCTAGCCCACCCTTGGGTAAGGGTTGAATGCAGGTCTCCTCACCTGGAGGCTATGCTAGGAGGTCTTTTCTGAGTGGGTCCTCTGATGCCTTATTAAGTGATACCCTCTGCTGAAGCTCTTCCCACAGGTTGGGCATGTGAACGGCTTCTCTCCGGTGTGTGTGCGCTGATGCCGGACAAGGTGGTCCCTCCGGCTGAAGCTTTTCCCACACTCGTTGCACCGGCAGGGCCTCACCGCGGCATGCCCTCGCAGGTGCTTGGCAAACGCAGCGCTGTGGTTGAAGCAGCGCCCACACTCGCTGCACAGGTACAGCTCCTCGGCTGCATGCGTCTTCCGGTGCGCCAGATAGCGCCTGTGGTCACTGAAGTCCTCGCCACACTCTCCACACAGGTAGGGCTTGCCCCCAAGGTGGATTCTTTGGTGTGTTGTTAGCACGGATTTCTGGCTGAAGCTTTTGCCACAGATGGTACAGAAGAAGGGTTTTTCTCCTGTATGTGTCCTCTGATGCCTGACCAGGTCTGAAGTCCAGCGGAAGTGCTTCCCACAGTCGTTGCACCTGTAGGGTTTCTCCACGGGTGGTGTTCTCTCGGCCTGAATCAGGGGGGGCGCTTCATCCAGAGTCTTCCGGTTTAGGGGGTACTTATAAGGAGTGCTCATCTTGTGGACCTTCTGGTGCCTGGCAAGATGTGAGCTCCGTGTGTAACTTTTCCCACATTCCATGCACTTGTAGGGTTTCTCTCCTGTGTGAGTCCTCAGGTGTCTCACCAGGTGGGAGTTACAAGTGAAGCTCTTTCCACAAACAGGACAGTCATGGTGTCTCCCTAACAGGGGGTGGATGGCCATAGCTTCTGGAAGATTGATGAAACTATTAACTGGAGAAATATTTGTGCCAAATCTTCTTTCATTAAGTCTGCCTGGACTATTGTCAAACACTACTTCCCAATCTGGGGTCTGGTGGATTTCTGGATCTTCCAAAATGGACCTGTGCATATCCTCCAAACTCAGATCTTCTTGTTCAAAATACTCTTCTTCGTCTTCGCTCCTGTCTCCTACAGAAGGGGTGAGAGGAGAAAAGGGGAAATTGCAGTGACAACAATAACTTCTACACCAGAGGGTGGTTTTTTTCTTTTAAACAGGGTTTGTGGAGACTGTATAGAGAACAGCCTGTGTTTCATAAAGGCAGAGGTTGGGAAAGAAGGAAATATTGACAGTCACTGTTCTACATGTTATATTATCAGAAAGCCTTAGAATGGATGTTATTATCCTCATTGTACAAGTGCACACTGAGGACCGAGTGCCGAGATGCACTGTGTGGTAAATGGTATGGGTGGGATTCCAGAAGCTTACCTGTTTTACTTCTCTTACACCGTTTTGGACTCCTTAACCCTCAAGCAAATGAAAGAGAGGTCAAGAAGAGGAAAACCACGTAAGAATTTTCTATCAGAGGGAGTAGGGAGTCATGGCTGAAGTGTTAGGAGAACCAAGGAGAAGGGACCTTCGGAGGAGAAGCACTGATTAGAATGGCCCACTCAGGGTGAGTGAGACCACGTTGTCATTCCTCACCTGTGTAGATAAAACTCAGGATTTCTGGCTCGTCGGGCTCTTGAGGTGGCTCTGGAACATCTAGGACCTGAGGTTCCTCCTCTCTCTCCTGGGGGATCTCCTCTAGTCTGGGGATTGGAAATGCTGCCCGAGAGAGGGAGAACAGGACATCACGATAGGCTCCACAATTTCCTGTGCTAAGAGCAGATCTGCTCTCTAGCAGGTTGTAGAGCAAATTCCTATCAAGGTCAGCTGACAAAATCTTTGGTCTCTTTAGCTTGAGCACCTCTAACCAAGTGCATCTTCCTTGTGCCTTTCACCTGCAGCTCAACAATGATGTCACCGTAAAACTTACCCTCTTTTCTCAGATTCAAGAAAATAGATTAGCTTCCTTCCTTACTGCTTGTTTTGAAATTCACATGTTTACCTCAAACATTTCTATATTAAAGCTATAACTTTGGGCCAGTGGGTTAACGCCCTGGCCTGAAGCACTGGCATCCCATATGGGCGCCAGTTCGAGTCCCGGCTGCTCCTCTTCCGATCCAGCTCTCTGCTATGGCCTGGGAAAGCAGTAGAATGGTCCAAGTCCTTGGGCCCCTGCACCCACGTGGGAGACCCGGAAGAAGCTCCTGGCTCCGGATCAGCACAGCTCTGGCTGTTGCAGCCATCTGGGGAGTGAACCATTGGATGGAAGACCTCTCTCTCTCTGTCTCTCCTCTCTCTGTGTAACTCTGACTTTCAAGGAAAATAAATAAAAAAATCTTAAAAAAAAAAAGCTATAATATTATAGCTTTATTTCCTTATTAGAGGTTTCTAAGCATTCTCTCCCCTGTAATTTGGAAGGACACCACCTCATCCTTCTATAGCCAATGGTTTCTCTAGTTTCACGGGTAGGGTAAGCATAAGAGAAGTTCAAGGCTTATACTCTAAGATCTAAGACTCCATTTCCAACAGGAGAAAGATCTCCGTTTAGAATGCTTTCGAAAGACTTGAAATTTCTTACACAAGGAGACCACAATTCCACAGTCTTCTTCCAAGACGTATTCTCCATAGAACTCTTTCTGTGTTGGATCCAGATCACTCCACTGGTCCTGGGAGAAGCAAACGGCCACATCCTTGAAAGTCACCAGTCCCTGGAACAATACAAGGATGCAACCAGAATGTGCGTGATGCTAGAGGTGGCCTCAGACTTTCTCCTGGAGGCAGGTCACGGGTTCAGGCAGGATCCATCCAGGAACCAAGCTGCAAAGGTCCAAGAGGCACCCTCCTTCTTCTGGTTTGGGGAAAGCACGGGCCACATGCTGCCCACCTCTATTCCACTGCTTTCCCTCTGGGCTGGCCTATGTTTTTCTTCAAGATATTGTTTAAAATTCAAAAACAATTCTTCAAAGTCGTCACGTAGCTTTTTTTGATGTTTTAATGCTATCTTCATATCTATAAAATTTCATCTCCTCTATGAAGCGCTCCTTAACTGACCCTATTACTTACACAGTCTACAGCATACAAAAGACTTCCGCCAACAGCCAGACTACAAGCTGAAACCATGGATGAGTTCTATTCCTTATGTCTGTCGCCACATGGCTTGGTTTCAGGGCTCTGGACACAGTGAATGCTTTATAAATGTCATGGCAGAGGTCAGTTGTTCTCACAAATGACTAGCAAATTTATTCCTAAAAACAAAAACTCCTGATTTAACAGCTTCAGAGCTGTACTACAGGGGTTGGTGGTGTGATAGGACAGGTTAAGCTGTTGCTTGCAACACTGGCATCCTGTATTGGAGTACAGGTTCAAGTTCTGGCTGCTCTGCCTCTGATCTAGCTCCCTGCTAATACACCTGGGAAAGCAGCATAAGGCCCAACTATTCGGGCCCCTGCCACCCACATAGGAGACCCAGATGGAGTTTCTGGCTCCTGACTTCAGCCCTGCCCAGATCTGGCCATTACGGCCATCTGGGGAGTAAACCACTGGATAAAAACTCTTCTCTCTCTCTCTCTCTGTGTCTCTCCCTCTCTGTCACTCTATGTTTCAAACAAAAAAAGGAATCTTAAAGGAAAATTGTACTGTACTGTTAGAAAATAATCCCATTTTGCTAGTCTCTCTGGTCAGTGGGAATCGAGAGGCTGTGGAGCCTGCAATTGCAATGGAGTGGGTTACTGTTTACCTTATTATTGCCTCCCCTCCCTGACTCCTGCTTACTGAGAACCTAAACCTGCAAAAAAGGAGAGGGCCCAGTTGTGTCCTGCCTGACAGACTGCCAACACCCACCAGTTCTTCAAACAGCCCCCTGTGACAGAGAACCAGGGCACACCTGGGACAGAGCAGTGAGAAGGGCAACCATCTCGGGGTCTCTGGAGCTCCTCTCTGCAGGCAGTTCTGGGTCCTGGGGCACGGGAACTTCTAAGAAAAAACAAAAAACAGCTGTGTGTGTATGTTGAGATTAGCAACATCGTATCCTAGTAACTGGCAAGAACTGAGCATTGTTCATCATCCTCATCAGGAATGTAGCCCTAACCTCCCTGCTATGGGCACCAAGAAACTGTTCCATCGGCAGCTCAAGTTTTGCAGCTCCAGCTCCAGGAAGACCAGAATGACAAGAGATCCAAGAATGTAGCGAGGCTTGGCCCTGTTTACAGGGGACTCTGGTTGGAACTGTCTCGTCAACATCCTGGATTCTGTCATTTCTTCCCCCTGTGGCAATCTACCCTTTCTCCTTGGTAGAGGTGAAACGCCGGGCGCACTCAGCCACAATCCCTCTTCCTGCTGAGGTTTCCCACCTGTCTCAGGAGGCTGCAGCTCCTCTTCACGACACGGGCTCTGTTCCTCCACTGCCTCCAGATCTGGGCTTGGTGTGGTTTCCTCCTGGGACTGCTCAGGGGTCGAGGTCTGCGCAGGATCCTGCAGCTCACTGGGGGACCCGGCCTCTGTCCCTGGATGCACTGTCTCCTCTGATAGAACTTCCTGGCCGTGAACATGGACGGTCACCTGGGAATAATTCCAACTTCCCGTCACCGTGGAGTCAGAAGAAAATTCTTGGTTGTTATCCTGGCTTATCTGGGGAGAAGCTTCCTTGGGGAAAGCTCCCCCAGGAGCAGGGTGAGGAGGCCTGGGAAGGGGAGCTGAAGGGTTTCCTCCCCAGGACCAGGCAGAAGACACTCACCCTGTTCCCAGCACCCGGGGCTCTGGGGCTCCCATCCTACCCACCTCTACTACCCCACCTACAGTGCCCCTTGCTGTCCGCTGCTATGGCTGACCACCCTGGAAGGGAAGCTGGGACTGGGTGTTGAAAGGAACTTTTGAAGAAGTCGCCAAATTCTCCTCCCTCGGAACTGAAAGCTCAGCATCCAGAGGGAAAACCAAGGCCAGGACTCTGGAGTGGCTGAGTCCCCCCAGATGCTCCCTTGGACAGGTGTTTCAAACCCAGAAGGTCACACTCATACACACACGTCCCCCTGCCAAGCCCGAGGCAGAGTCAGTTAGATGTTGAAGGATAATCGACAGAGGCCCTGTGAGCTCTCCCTGCCCACCCAGCCTTCCAGAAGGGAGTCCCCCTCCACATCACACAGATCAGGACTCCCCCTCCTCACCCACCGCCTTGGTCTCCTGGGCTGTTTCTGCAAACCCTCCACCAGCGTCACCGCCTCCTCGCCGCTTTCTGGCCGTTGGCCCCGCACCCAGCTCTGCAGTTCTCCAGGCAGGACGGTAAGGAACTGCTCCAGCACGAGCAGCTCCAGGATCTGCTCCTTCGTCCGCCTCTCTGGCCTCAGCCACTGATGACAAAGTTCTCGGAGTCTGATGAGAGCTTCCCGAGGGCTCGCTGCTTCCTGATAGCGGAAGCGGCGGAAGTTCTGGTGAGATGTCTCCAGCACAGGGTCGTCCCTTTGCAAGACAGACTCTGGCCGACAGGGGAAATCATCTTCCAGTTTCACCGTGAAAATGCCCTCTTCTTCCCAAAGCCCTTGGTCCTCTGGCTCCAAGGCTGTGGCCATTTCCTGGCTCTGGGGCGGTCTCACACCATCTAGAGCTCACACTGGCATTGCCCCCAACTCTCAGCCTGGACACCTCGAGGAGTTTCTCCCAAGGGACCTGGATGAAGAAATAAAGACAAAGGGTCACGTAAGTGTGAAATGATACACAAGTTCAGGACAGGCCCCTACACATAATTCTTCACCTGATTATGTCCCCTTCCCCCTGGTCTCCATACCTTGTGTTGTGCTCTAGTGAGGACAGGAGATTATGCATGACTGGAGACTGGTCCTCTACTCCCTTTCCTAAGCCACATTCATAGCCCAAAGGAAAATACTGCATTTCTATTTCTATTTCATGGATACTACCGATTTTACCTTCTGCCTCCAAATCTGTTTTCTCTTCTTCCTTCCTGCCAGCTGCTTTAGTCTGTACCCTTGCTGTGATCTCCAACTGGGGTTCCTGCAGTATTCCAATGGCTAGGAGTAAGCACTCTTACAATCAATCACCTACTAGGACTGACCACAGCGTTTGTTGTATGTATATGCCTATTTACATATGAACTAGCATGTACTAGGGTACTTCAAAAGGTTCATGAAAAATGAGATTAAAAGATAAGTTTATTTGGGTGCAAAAAGTTTTGAAATTCGTGCACAAAAGGGACCTTCAAGCAGCTCATGAAAAAATGTACATTATGCAAAAATGTATGGATTTTACAATATTTTTGCACCAAAATAAACTTTCAATTCCATTTTTCCATGAACCTTTTGAAGAATCTTCATACATCCTGGGAAACAGTGGCAGGGCTGCAATAGATGTGGAAGGCTTTATGGAGGTGCACTGTGTTCTGACTCAGTCAGGATTAACTGATAAAAAATGGGGACTCAAGAGATTTGAGGGGAGGGCTCTGTAACAGTGAGGGCTTACATAGTGGTTGGCACACAGAAACCCTAAAAACCAACCTTTCTTGTTAAGACATCTTCAATCGGCTGACGCATGGCCCCTCAAGCTCAAGTGTTCAAAACTAAATTCATTATTCCTACTCCCAAACCTACTTGTTTCTGGAATCATGTCTTGGCTGAGATCATTGTTACTAACAATCGACTTTGTAGTAAGCGTTGGATTCACCTGATTCTTCCTCGGTGCTTAACGCTCATTAAACCAACTCTATCACTTAAGCCTCTGTGTTTCTTCCTCTTCCCTTCCGGCAGACAGCTTTATTCTGGGCCCTCATCATTTCTCTTTGGGACCACTGCCATCATCTCCTTACTGGGGTCCCTACAGTAGGCAGTTACAAGCACAATGCAAAAGAGTTACAGGAGGAGTTTTTGCAAAAGGGTACAGTATCACACATCACTCTTTTGGACATTCTGATTCAACCTAGACAACTGTAATTAAGCAATGCCATATGTAGTTCTACTGTGCATCCATGGTTGAGAAACACTGAGGAAGGTGTGTAAGGTTAAGAGCCAGGGCCCTGGAATCAGACAGCTATGGTTTGGATCCTGGCTCTACTGTACTTTGTCTACTGGGACAAAGTTGGAACTATGGTCAAGTTCTTATTCTCTTTATGCTGGCTCTCCATTTACCAAACAGAGATAATTGTGGCAATCATCCAATAGGGTACAGTTAAGTATCAAATGGAGTACTAAATGTCTAGAAGACTAATGATACTCTACTATTAATCATATCTAAGTTATAGGTCTAACTACATTGCTCATATTTAAAATAGTAAGTTCTTAGTAAGATTAGTTTTGAAATCCTGGGCACAGGATAGTCAACCCCAATCTGTTTTCCAAGCCTACATTGTACTCTTCTTTATCACCTATCTATACTGAACGCACTGATCCACCTACAACAGGGTGCCCTTTCAGGCCTCCATGCTTTCTTGAAGCCTGCTCCCTCTAAATAGAACATTCTCCAACTCCTCCTGTTCCTGTTTATTCCTAACACGTTCTCTCTTCTTCACTCCCATGTTTTACAGGGAAACATGCTCTGTTTTATCTTTCTGAAAGCATCAAATTGTAAAAGTGAGCCCTTGAATGGAATTTGATTTGCTTTTACTAAAATGCTAAGTTTCATTGACCCTGGATAAGTCTTTAGGTTAAATTTATCAGGGTATTCCTGAATCATGCACTTAATGTACTGTTTGACCTCTGTCCTCAAGTGATTTTGGTCCTAGTCAAACTTATGGAGATCTAACTTCCTTGCACTTTTCGGGCCAGCAGACAGATTTTCATGGAGAAGTAGCTCTGAAATGCTCAATTCTACAGCCTCCATACCTCCTAATATCGTAGTCCTATTTCCTGGTCGCAGCACAGGTATTAGAAGCCTAGAAAACTTTTCTTGGTAATAACATCCCCTAAGCCCATGGTGGAATCAACTTGTACTTATTTCTCTAGCTTTTATGTCTGCCTCTGAAAGCGACACATTTATCTTTAGTTTTTGGGAGAGACTACATAGGCAGGAAGCTCACCCACATTAGCTCCACTGAGATATGGTGAAGTAAAAGCAGTGAGCTTTCTAAACACACAAAACCTGCCAATGGCTTTGTCGTGTCCTTAGGATAGAACTGAAACTCTTTGCAACTTGATGCTCAAGGCCCTTCTAGACCTGGCCTGATGACCTCCTTTCTCCTTGACCGCCACCCCCACTGAAGGCCACAGCTGGAATGACTATTCAGTGTCTCTGCCATGCCCTCACCGGGCCTTCCTGACACAGCTCACTCAGCCTCTCCCTTTGGCTACCTCCACTCATCTTTCAGTTCGTTTTCCTGTAGTGCCCTCTCCAATCACTGGAGATTATGCTCCCCAGGAACTTGCTCCCCACCATACCACAGCATGCAATGTATGCATACTTGGTCATCAAAGTTGTTCCTTTTGCAGTTAAACTCATTGGACTGAGAGGTGCTGAGGGCAGCATGTGCTGCAGCCAGATCAGAGTCTGGCCCCCAAAAGGTGAACTACTGAATGCTAAGCACGCTTTCTGTTTAAGTCTGTCTCTGGAAGGACAGATGCCATGTTGTATTATTTATTCATTCATTTGTCCAGCAATCTGTGTGCTGGATAAATTAATAAATAAGAAAAGACATTTATTGTTTGCACTGTGAGAAAAACGGAATACTTTCATGGTTCCCAGAGTGATGGAACCACAAGTCATCACAAGGAGTGTTCAGTTTTACATGGGGATAATCCAAATGCAAGTCACACGCAACTGAGCATCTGAATCAATTTCAATATCTACAAAGATCAGACATCAAGTAATTTAATGCAACTACAATACTGATTATTTATGCAGACAAAGCTCCCCCATACCTCCCACTCCTCTAAGGAGGGGAAGAGAAGACAGAATTGATACACAGGGTCCCTTAGCTTTAACAAAAGAATCTCTATTATTTCATTAGTCTGAGAACTAATGTTCAGTGAAGTAGACTAGGAACCCTCAACGTTTTCATGGAGCACTATGCACAAGATTCCATACTACAGATCCTACACCCTCTGCATGAACAGAAGGCTCCTGCTCTCAGTGGGCTTTGCTCTCTGAAGAAAAAGGAAGGGAATAAATGTGACAAGTTAAATCCATCATTTTCAAGTGCCCTTCAGAAGTCACAAGTTGAGATTCCTGTTGCTTGTCTTACATTTATTTTGGTGGCCCAGGGAGAGAAGATGAAGAAAAACAGATCAGCAGCAGTGGGAATGAAGGGAAAGGAATAAGAGATGGGAAGAACAGCACAGTAGTGCGCTGCAGAGCAGAGCTCTGGACTGGGTACCCAAGTCCTCAAATAACTAGAGCAACTATAAGGATTTCTTGGGCAACATAAGCAAGAGCGCTTGCAGGTAAGGTCCTCTGGAGAGAACTATTACACTAATTCACAGAATTACCTGAGTTGAGAGTGCTTTATGAACTAAAATAGGCTATGTAAATACCAAACATGTGTTAGTATTACAGACAGAACATGGATGTCTTATTCTAACATTCATGGGATGTGCTATACTGCAAGACTGCCTTGCAATTTGCGGCCTTTACTATTCTAATGCCTTTTTTGACGTCTGTGAGTTTAGAATACAGAATGTGAAAGTAGGTCAGGAAAAGTAAAAGACTTGGTTTCAGAAAAGACTAAAACAAGCCTGGGCTGACCTAGAGGTTTGAGTGGGTGTTTTAGGATGCATGCAGTAAGGCTGGGGAGGAGACAGGAAGAAGGGAAGGCCTTTGTGCAATCCTTGGCCCACCTGCCTCTGTTCCTTACCTGTAGGTGTCACATTTGAATTCTCCAACTGTCCCTAACAATTCTCTTGACACAGACAGAAAACCACAGGTGATAAAAGAGTATTTAGTTCTCTATTTTAAAACACTACCATCTAGGGTGAGCTTTCTTGCTCCTAAATAACAGGGATCTGCCTAAATGAGAGAGGGTGATCTGACTATTATATACTTAGTGGGTATTTACATCCCTTCCAGCCTGCATTCTCACTTTTTCTCTAATGCAGACCATAATCTGCAAATCTGAAGATTTTTCAATAGCTCCTCTCACTGTTCTCAAATAGAAATCAACAAATAAAAACTGTTAATTGCTCTGTTCCAATGCTACTATTCTTTAGTTAATTAACGATTACTCCAATATAACCCTTTACCTGGAAAAATTCCTCGTTATTTTTATTGCTCTATATTCAAATGTGTGTTCAGGCTTCCCAGGTAATGGTGAGGGGCTTTGGAACCCTGAGTTTGAATCCCTCCTCTCACTTCTTAGAAATATGATACTAACTCTCCAAGCCTCAGTTGCATCCTTAAAATAGGACTAATATTACTTACTTCACATTGTTGTTCTAAGCAGTAATAAAGTAACCTATAGAAATCTCTCAGTATAGAGTCTGGCATAGGGTAGATGCCCAAAATAGTTTATTCTTTCTTCTTCAAGCTGTTTTAAATCCTTTTGGGAGGTAGGCAAGATTTAAATGATAAGCAAACAATTTTTTTTTCATCATAAATAAAAAAAATAGAATACACAGATAAAATATTGGTCTGCTTACTTTTACATCACAAATGAAGTGTTAAAGCCAGTCCTTGCTTTTAAAGCAATGAGGTAAGATGGAACCAAAGCCTCAGAACATAGGTGGGATGGTCTTGCTCAGTGTCTCTACTAACCAACTGCAAGTCCCCTCCTGTCCTCATGACTGGGAGGAGGCAATCTGAGGCCAACCCAGTTAGTAAACCCAAGAGGCCCTTTGAAAACGTAACCCAGAAGGCAAGAGAAACAGGGAACACATGCTCTGACTTTTGGCCCCCTAACACATCAGGATGAGTATGCTGAAACAATTCTATGAATTATTTCTTTAAAATATTTTTGCCAGCTAATTTCTTCCCCTTCATAAAACTAATATTTGAGTAGCCAAGTTGGCTCAAGGCTTTTTACAACAGGTTTTAAAGAAACAGAATTAGCAGTAGACATGGGGGAAAACGGGAAGAAATAAAAAGAGAGGGATGCTGGGTAAGCAGCAGGTGGTACAGGAAGTCAGCGGAGGCCATGACAACAAGCATCGTCTGCCCTGACATACTGCAGGCATTGTGGTTAGCATCAAGGTAAATGCCAGTGAGAGAAGATGTAAACACAGAAATGTAAAATAAAAATCCTAACGATTTATTTTTAATTAAAACTTTTTTTTTTCCTACAGTCACCTCCTGCAGTCCTCAGAGGCAATGCCAGCAGCAAATAGGTCAGTCTTCGGAGGGCAAGGACCCATGTGCTACTCTTGCTCTACCTCTTCAACATGGAAAAGTCACATCAACTCATCTCGACAGCAGGGATGAGTCTTTCCTAAAGGCCAAGAACTGGATCATCTTTTGAGAAATCAACCAGCTTTATAATGGTGATGAGGGACTCTGAAAGGAACAAGGACCCCTGGTTCTTATATTGAGTATCAGATCCATAATACATCAGCATAGGATGGTGAGAGGGATTTACTCAAGAGGCCAAATACAGATTTTAAGAGGCCAGAATTAGAACACCTGGCCACTATGTTCATGCTGGTTAATCTCCAACACGAAGCCAGACTTTTCAAACGTAAGGGATATTACCCAGAACTGGTTACTGACTTAAAAAATGCAGTTCAATCTACATGCCTCAGTTTTAAACAAAACATCACAAAGTAATGTGAAGCAGGCAAACCAAGAGACATCAGTCAAACCTGAGGCCCATCCTTATGAGAGCAGCAGCTTTCATCTGGTGGTCAGAGTCAAAACTAGGTATACTCAATTCCTACAATGAACATGGTGGATGCCAATCACATGGTTGGAGGAACCATCATTTCATTGGAAATAATAGGATAATAGACATTATACAAACAGTTTGACCTGAGGTATTGACTTGGCTAAGTAGAACAAGTCAACTCAAGTCATTTCTCTTTCTGGCTCTGAATGAACACACAGCATCAGATACCCTCTGCCCTGTTTCTAGGTGGTGTCCTTGAAGGCTCTGCCCAAGGCTCCTCTGATTGGCTGAGATGACAACAGATGGGTCCCTTGCCTGCTGGACCACATGAACCTGAAGAGTGCCAGCCTTCCACTGTAGACTGTATCATGAGCCAAAGGAGTCATTTTTGTTGTGTCTGTCTCCCTTATTGTGAGTCCTGCCTACTGGAGGAAGGATTTCCTATGCACTTTTATATTTCCAAAACCTACCCCTTGGTGAAGCCCTTAGTAGAAAATGCACTCAATACATTTCTTTTACCCCAACTTAGATGTAGAAGTACTGAAGATTCAGAAATCAGTAGGTACCAACAGATTTTTTCCAGGAGTCAGGTGGTCTAGCCATCTCCTGGCTTGACAAACTCCAAGAGGGAGGAGGGCAGGGATGGAGTTCACGCCACCCACTAATGTCTACTGCGCAGTACAAGGTGCTGGGCACAGAAAGGTGAAAAACCCATAGGCTCTGACCTTGAGAGCAGGGTAGTTAAGAAACAGCAGGGGCTTCAGCAATACTAGGAATTCGCAGCAAAAGCCTAGAACATGGGAGTGATCTAAATGATCACAACGGAAGCTGCCTATCAAAAGAATAAAGAAAGTCAAAGGGGGAAAACTCATCATTGTTTGGTCTTAAATTTGGCATAAGATAATGTAGCATCCAGTACACTCAATTTTACAAACAGAAGTGGTTAAACGCCCCACAAAAGATCAGATTGCTAGTTCTCAGCACAGAAGTACTCACAGCTCTCTGCATCTCCAGAGGGCTGCAATGTGCACAGTCTGGCTAAAGGCTGCAGCTCTCAAAATGGGGAATCCAGCAGCGGCAGCGGCAGCACCTGAGACCCTGTTAGACACTCAGGTTCTCCAGCCCCAGCCCAGCCTTTTTATTGAGAGGTCTGGGGGTGGGCCCTCAGCAATCTGTGTTTAACAAGCCCTTCAGGTGCTTAAGTTAAGATGGGAAGTTTAAGAACCACCACCTAAGCCAAGGAAGCAATTTTGGGGTTCAGGGAGCAAGGAAAAACTTTACCAGTTTGCTCAAAATAAAGGAGGGGCTGGTGAGAGGGTGGCAAGAAGAGTCTAGGATTGTTCTACATCAGTGCCAAATAAACCGGAAAAAATGTTATAAACCTGTCACTTACCTCATCTGTATAGTCTGTAACGACCAAGAGTCCCTCACATTGTAGTTAACCTCGCTGTGCCCTTGAAATGACTGTCTACTGCAATAGAGTATATAGACAGAGTGCAAAAGGGGGACAGCTGGAGGAGAAAGGGGGAGAGAGTGTGAATCCCAGTGTCTGGTCCCAGGAGGAACATCTTCCAGCCCCCCTCCAATCCTGCCCACCCTCTTATGCTAGACAGTATTAGCAGCAAGGTCCCCAAGACATGGCCACAAACCCTAACTGCTTGCTGTCACGCACGTCCCACCAACATGCCTCCCGTGGCTATCCCACAACCTTTCTGAAGTGGCTTTCTGGTTCAAGGGCCATGGGGCAGCTTGGAAGAGAAGTTGGGAGGAGGGATGAGGGGCTCCACTAGCATTCCTTGTGGCTTCTGAGTGTAGCTGCCCTGGGTGTCACCTGCAGTGTGGACAGAGAAAAAGCAACAGTTCTAAGCTTGGCCTCTCAGAGAGTGCTGGCACTGCTTCCCCACGACCAAGGTGGTTCAAGAAGGGCTGGGCTGGGAGGCCAGTTCAGAGACCAAGGCCGACAGGGTTCTGGAGGTACTTAATGGACATAGCCACCCATTGCTTTAGGAATAAAAATTGGACCAACCCCGCTCTGAGACAACACAGTATTACTCCTGGGGCACAAACTGACAAACTTTTAGTTCAGACAGACAAGAGGCACGTAGGCTCCTGCTAAGGGCAACAGTGGTGTTGAGGAGTGGTGCCAGAACTGGCCGTTAGGGGCGGGGGAGGAAAGTTGCAAGTGGACACACCAGTGGCTGTCTCGAGGGAAAGCTCGGGGTCTGTTCCGGCGGCCGCTGAAGTGCCACAGGCCAGACAGTCTCCAGAGCCCAGCCCGCTCACGAGGGATAAGATCCCGGGCTGGGGGGAGCTATCCGCCGCCTGTTGGAGAAGAGGCTGGCGGCAGGGGCAGACAGGGGCTCGCTCCGGCCGGGAGCCTGCGAGGGACCAGTCTGAGAGGCGGGGTGAGAAAAGGCTGCAGGAAACCAAAGGGCCTAGACCACTCCCCCCTCGGTTCCGGGGGGCAGTTGGCGCGGAAGCAATAGGAGGTGCGGGCTCACTGCGTTTCTGCAGGCCCCAGGAGGGACGGAGGGCGGCGGCTGGACAGAGGAGCCAGCCCGGGGCGCCATCCGCATCCCAGGCGGTGCTGGCTGCGGCCGCCGGCAGACACGAAGGCCACACGCGGCGTCCCCCTCCGCACACGGCCGCCACCCCTTCCCCAGGACAGCGAATTTCCCCAGGCTCTGGGGGGCGGGGTCTGCGGCCCCTCCCCCTCCTCCCCGCCCTGCCCTGCCCTGCCCTGCCGGGCCCTTCCCTGCCCTGCCGGGCTCCGTCCGATCCGGCCCGGCCCAGCCCAGCCCCCCAACACTCACGGCTCCGGCAGCTCCGGCGGCTCCTCCCCTGCCCCGACTTCACCCCCACCCACTCCGGGCCGAAACAGCGGCGCCGGATCCGAGCCGCGCGGGGCCTAGCGGGTCGGAACACGTGGGGCCTGAGCGCCCGGAACCGGAAGCAGCTGCTAGCCCCGCCTTCCGGCTGCGCTGGAGCCTGTCTAGGCTCGGGGAGGTTGGTTCCTCTCAGCGTGCCGGGCGTGGGTTGAGTCTCCCTGGCCCCATGCTAGGACTAGATGGACACTCGGGGCTTTCGTTTTACGCGCTTGGTTTTGGCAAGGTTTCCCCCCATCCTGTTTTTGATCTTCAGTGTATTTGCTTTGCGTTTGGTGCCTATAGTTATAGGTGTGCTCTTGATTTTTAATTTTGTTTTGTTTTACCCTTTGCATCGTCTGGAAGCATTGTGGAGAAAATCTTTGGGTTTCAGTGCAGGCTGTTGGAGTTCACAGTCACCTGCAGGCCCTCGGGTGAATCTTACCACCTCTCTTGACTCTCTGTCCATTTTGTTAAATAGGCATAACTATGTGGCATAATTTAAAAATACTAAATAATGTGTTTTTCTTTTTTAAAGAAGTTTATTTATTTCAAAGAGTTACAAAGGGAAGGAGAGACAGAGATCTTCCATCCATTGGTTCACTTCCCCAAACGTCGACAAAGGCAGGCAGGAGCCAGGAGCTTGTTCTGGGTCTCCCACGTGGGTGGCAGGGGCTCAAACATGCAGGTCATCTTCCTCCGCTTTCCCGGCCGTTAGTGGGGAGCTGGATCAGAAACGGAGCAGTGGGGGACCATTCGGTATGCTGGCATCCTTCTGACTTAGCCCACTGTGCCATCACACTGGCCCCATCTTGAACTAACTGGTACACAATAGAAACTCTGTGAGACAGTAGTTATGTTTTAATGATTTTCCTGTGTGTGTGTGTGTGTGTGTGTGTGAGTGAGAGAGAGAGAGAGAGACTCTCTTGCCTGGTTTCATTTGGTCTTTGCCAGAATGTGTAGTGTTTCTAGGTTTGCCTGCATTTTCCTTTCTTTCTATGCCTTTTACCCTGGATGCTGCCACTCTGCAGGTGCCATGTGTCTTCCCTTCCCAACTACTGCTCAGCACATTTTGTTTTCATGAAACATGACTGCGATCTATTTACTGTTTTTTTAATTGAAGTGTTAATCATTTTTGCTGGGAGAATGTCTTAGGATTCTCCAAGAAACAGTATTTACACAAAAGCAGCTTTATTGTGTCAATGGGCTCCCCTGGCTGTGGAGGCTGAGAAGTCCCCTGGTCTGCCCTCTGCAACCTAGAGAGCCAGGGAAGTTGGTGGTGTGGTTCCGCCCAGAGCATAAGTCCTTAGAACTGGAAGGGTTGCAGTAGGATGCAGGTGCAAGACGTGGAGTCTGCAGGGGAGTGAACTGGGAAGTGGTATCCCAAGGCACCAGAGACGGATGTCCTAGCCCAAGTAGATTGAATTTGCTCTTCCTCTACTTTTTTCTTCTCCTCCTGAGCCCTCAGCAGTTTGGATGACACCCATTCGCATTACTGAGGGTGAGCTTCTTTTTTTTTAAACTTTTATTTAATAAATATAAATTTTGAAAGTACAATTTTTGGATTATAGAGGTTTTTCCCCCCATAACCTCCCTCTCACCAGCAACCATCCCATCTCCCACTCCCTCTCACATCCCATTCTTCATCAAGATTCATTTTCAATTATATTTATATACAGAAGATCAACTTGGTATATCCTAAGAAAAGATTTCAACAGTTTGCACCCACACAGATACACAAAGTGTAAAGTACTGTTTGAGTACTAGTTTTACCATTAATTCACATAGTACTACACATTAAGGACAGAGCTCCTACATGGGGAGTAAGTGCACAGTGACTTCCGTTGTTGATTTAACAATTGACAATCTTTTTTATGATGTCAGTAATCACCTCAGGCTCTTGTCATGAGCTGCCAAGGCTATGGAAACCTCTTGAGTTCACAAATTCCGACCTTATTTAGACAAGGCCATAATTAAAGTGGAAGTTCTCTCCTCCCTTCAGAGAAAGGTACCTCCTTCTTTGATGGCCCGTTCTTTCTGCTGGGATCTCGAGAATGAGCTTCTTCCATAAGTCCATAATTCCAGTGCTGATCTCTTCCAGAAACACAGTCACACCCAGAAATAATCTTTTATTGGTTATCTAGGGATCTCTTAGTTGAGTAAAATTAACCATCACAGATAAGAATATGCAGTTCATGAAAACCTACTGTGAGCCAGATATTTTCTCTGACTCATTTAATATTTTAAAATATTAAGTGTATAAAATAATACTTAAAGATGTCCTTGTAAACATTTAATATACTACAGTGTTAAAGAAAAAACTAGGCAATGATACTTGTGACAGCACGTTAAGGCAGATTTTATTCACAACCATTGTGATAGGTATGAGGACCACTGCAATGAGTTCTTGCAGTGTGGGAGAGAGATTGGATACAAATCCAAATATAGGGTGTGCAAGTGGGAATTTATAGCCAAGGAGTAGGCGAGGGGTCATTGTCTAGAAAATGACTCAGAGGAAACTCGGGTAAGGAGGGTTCTGGTTAAACCCACTTAACAGGATTCTTGTTAAAGACACATCAGGTGGTTAGTTATCACTTTGGGATGCTGGAAGATGAGGAACCTGATTGGATACCAAGAATGGGAGCTTTGCTAAACTAATTTTGCTAAAATTGCATTTTACAGGGAAATGTACAGGTGGACCCAGGTGAAGATTCAAAAGTCTAAATAAAGCTGGGCAGGGCAAAGAGCTTTTGTCAAAAGCAAAAACCAATGATCTGGCTTCCTTATATCCAGAAGTTAACCATTCTTATGAGTCTGGTGTCTTTCTCTTCCAGATCTTTTTCTATATTTACACACTATGAACACATGTAGCCATAGAAAATATATAGTGTTGATTTGTGTGTTCATGTCTACATGGCTGTATGTTCATGTTGAATTCTTCAATTTGTTTTCTCTTAGCAGTGGGCCTTGGAAATCTGTTCATTGTAGCACATACACTTTTTAAAAATTCTTTCTACTTTTTGCATAACATTCCATGATCTGAATAGCCATTTTTTGACTATTGATTATGTATAGGGCATACATAATTGTTACTATCACAAATAATGCCATGTAATCATTTTCTATGTGAATACATGCAGATGTTATTCTGGGATAGAAACTTAGAAAATAGTATTGCTGGGTCACAGGAAGCTACTATTATTATTATTGGACTGAATAATGGCAGCAGAGACAAAAGGCATTGGGTTCCATATGTTTAATGAATTTTCCTCCAAAATGATTTGCCAGTTTACCCTCCTAGCAGAAGCACATAAGAATATACATACTTTTTGCCATACCCATGCCCTTACTTCATGTTGTAAAACCTGCATATCTTAGCTAATCTTATGGGTAAAAATGATATCTCATTTCATTTTGCCATTCCATGTTTAGTAGTAAAACTGGACATCCTTCCATATGTTTTTTTGGTCCCTGGTAGTTTTCCTATGAATTTACCTATTTTTCGATTGAGGATTTCATCCTTTACCTGTTGATTGTTAGTTTTTCTTTATGTATTCAAAATAACAATCATTGAACAAACACATTGCAAATATTTTCTTCAATGTCATGGCTTATGTTTTGACTTTGTAGCATTAAAGTTTTGAAATCTGGTGCATTGTTTTTCCCAGTGGCTTTGAGTTTTGCTTTGTTTTTATTTTTTATTTAAGAGCATCTTTTCTGCATAAAAGTCACAAGGTTTCCTCCTGTATTTTCCTCTGCTACTTCTTGGTTCTCGTTTTTGTGGTTAGACTTGAAATTTACTTTTATGAGTGGCAAAAATTAGGTATTTTAATCTAATATCACCTGTGTTAATCAATTTCCACTTTGAAACATAGAATCTGAAATATTTGCATGACAGGACTACTGAAGATAGTAGTCTACATGGGATGTGACCTGATGTCTCTCAGTCTAGTTATCTGGTCCTTCATTTGTCAATGGTTTATTGAGCAAGACACTATATTAGGTATATAAAGTAAAGCGGAGAACAAGAAAGATGTAACATCTGTCATTGTGAGGTTAAATTTCATGTCATATGTATGTGTGTGACATAAAGGAGCTTCCAAGGAAGAAGACAAAGTTTAAATAACTTACATAATAAATATTATTTTTCATGACTAATCAAATTAATTATGATTGTTATAGGTTCTACAAAGGAGAACTAGAGCAAGCTATGAGGATTTATAGGTGAGGATCCTGATCCTGGCGGTGTTGCTGGTAGAGAAGTAACTAGGAAAAGCTTTCTTGAATAGTGACATTTGAGCTGAGTGTGTAAGATGAATAGGCAGGCTCATATTGTGAGTAGAGTGGAAGATGAGGTGAGTAAGAAAGAATGTTTGAACTCATGGGAATTTATCTATGCAGACCCTGAGATGGGAAGGAGCTTGGTGTATTGGAGACACTGAGAGAAGGCTAGTGTGGCTGGGTCAGAAAGCAATAGAGAAATGTGTGATAAGTGCTGTGATGGACTGGGTCAGATCTGATAGACCAAAGGCCACATAGACCAAATTAAGCATTATCTGCCAAAGTTAATAAGAAGTCAAAGAAAAGTTTAATTCATTAAGGAATATGGTTAGATAAAATTTTTTTTTTTTTTTGACAGGCAGAGTGGACAGTGAGAGAGAGAGACAGAGAGAGAAAGGTCTTCCTTTGCCGTTGGTTCACCCTCCAATGGCCACCGCTGCAGCCGGCGCACCGCGCTGATCCGATGGCAGGAGCCAGGATCCAGGTGCTTTTCCTGGTCTCCCATGGGGTGCAGGGCCCAAGCACCTGGGCCATCCTCCACTGCACTCCCTGGCCATAGCAGAGAGCTGGCCTGGAAGAGGGGCAACCGGGACAGAATCCGGCGCCCCGACCGGGACTAGAACCCGGTGTGCCGGCGCCGCAAGGTGGAGGATTAGCCTATTGAGCCACGGCGCCGGCCTTAGATAAAATTTTTTAAAAGATCCCTTTGGCTGCTGAAGAACAGCAGGAGACCAAGGAGAGAGAATTTAGGAAGCTACTATTATTATTATTGGACTGAATAATGGCAGCAGAGACAAAAGGCATTGGGTGACTTCTTTCAAACTGTTTAATGGGGGCTGGCACTGTAGAATAGTGGGTAAAGCCACCACATGCGACATGGGCATCCCATATGGGCACCAGTCCAAGTCCCGACTGCTGCACTACCCATCCAGCTCCCTGCTAATGTGCCTGGGGAAGCAGTGGAAGATGGCTTGGGCCCCTGCATCCACACGGGAGACCTGGAAGAAGCTCCTGGCTCCTGGCTTTGGACTGGCCTAGATCCAGCCATTGTGGCCATTTGGGGAGTGAACCAGTCTCTTTATAACTCTGCCTTTCAAATAAATAAATAAATCTTTAAAAAAATTAAGTTTGATGAAGAGCAAAGACAATGGTTGGTTGTGCACTTGGGATAGAGAAAGCATTTATTTCCAAGAATCAAATAAATGGAAATAAATGGCTGGGGTCATTAATAAAGTGAGCTTAGCTAAACGTTTGTCTGGGAGTTCTACTCTGCTATTTGTTAAGTCCACGTCAAACTGAACACCAGGTATAGAGGAATGGTTCTGGAAGAGTGATGTGTACATCATATTTTTGCAATTAGTCATTAAACTTGCAAGGGAAATCTGATTCAGTGGCCTCATGGTGAGCCACTTGGTTCAGACACTTGATATTTTGGCAAATGTATACTTATCTCCAAATTTATATGCAACTTTATCCTCAACCAAGTTAGTTGGGCTTTCGTGAATACCATGGAATGATTAGGTACTGAAAAATAGCTGTGATTTTAGAGAGATATGCCTTAAGAAAGAACAGAGGAAATCCAATGTAAAGCACGTTAATGGTCTGTAGCTGGATAAGCTTAGGAAAGGCCATATATTCTTTCTCCTCTTGAGAATTTACAAGGCATCTGAAAATCATTAGAATTGAAACAGCAAAACTCAACATATTACTTGACAGGTAAGGGAGAGTTGCATCATTCAAATGAGATGTTAGTGAGGATTTCTGAGTTAAAACAAGAAGGGACTAGAACTAGGTTAGGAACCGAAAGTTCTGTCCAAATAAGGCAGGATGCTGAAGACCATTGTATGGTAAGGAGAGGATTGTAAAGTGTTTTGGAAGGGCAATGGATTTGGTTTATATCAATAATTATGGCCACAGTTCTTCTATTTAGTTCATACTTCAAATACCTGCAATAGCCAGAGCTGAGCTAGGTCAAATCCAGGAGCCTGGAACTCATTCTACTTCTCCCAAGTTCTTAAACTATCACCTGCTACCTTCCAGGGTGCACATTACTAGGAAGCTGGGATAGAAAGTGGAGATGTGGCTCAAACCCAGGCACTCCTATAGGGAATGTGGGCATCCCACTGATGTCTTAACCACTGTAACAAATGCCCATCCCAGGACAGTTATCAATGAAGTCCAAAATAGTATGAATGAAGCTCTTTGGGATTCAAGGTCATGTAGCAAGCACTGTAATATGCATCAGTTTGGGATTTGGAAATTATTTAAATTCAAATGTAAAGGAACATACTGAACCTTGTTTAACCCTGCATTCCCTCACTAGAATTCTGGGCCCAGTATTTAATAACTAATATCCTTTGCAACATGTCATGTTAACACCGCTTTTCTAAAGTGTGTACACTGGGGCTGGCACTGTGGCGTAGCCGGTAAGGCAGCCACTTGAAGTGCCGACATCCCATATGGGTGCCGGTTCGTGTCCCAGCTGCTCCACTTCTGATCCAGCTCTCTGCTATTGCCTGGGAAAGCAGCAAAAGGGGCCCAAGTCCTTGGGCCCTTGCACCTATATGGAAGACCTGGAAGAAGCTCTTGGCTCCTGGCTTCAGATCTGCATAGCTCTGGCCATTGTGGCCAACTAGTGAGTGAACCATCGCATGGAAGACCTCTCTCTGCCTCTGCCTCTCTGTAACTCTGACTTTCAAATAAATGAAAAAATCTTAAAAAAAAATAAAATGTGTATTTTTCAGGCTCAAATTCACTCAAAAGCTTATTGTCAAAGGTTTAGCTCAGCTCTATCCAAGAACCAACCTTGTCTTTAAAGTTTCTGATAGTAGGAAAATGATCAGTATCCAGAGATATAAGCAGGAGCTTGTTTATGATACTGAATGGATAGGTCCTGTGTGGGTTCTTACCTTCATGGAGAAAAGTGTGATACGAATATTTTGGAAAGACATCTGGGCTCCAGAGACCTTAGGGCCCTAATAGCAGAGAGCAGTGCATTGTCTCAAGCTCTGTCATGTTGTCTCTGGCCAGGGCTCTTTTTCCTCAGAATAGCACCCCAGACAACACCCTCCTTGGCCTCTCATGTTGTTGAAGGACAGTCAGATTGCAGGCATTACTCCCTGGAAGTCTTTTTGTTAATCATCACTCTTTTTAAAAAATATTTATATACTTACTTATTTACTCATTTGAAAGGCAGAGTTAGAGAGAGAAAGAGAGAGAGAGAGATCTTTCATCTGCTGGCTCACTGCCCAAATGATCACAATGGCCAGCACTGAGCCAGGAGTTTCATCTGGGTCTCCCATTTGAGTGCAGGTGTCCAATCCCAATCACATGTGTCATCTTCCACTGATTTCCATTTCCCAGGCTCAATGGCAGGGAGTGGCAGGGGGTTGGATTGGAAATGGAGCAGCCAGGACTTGAACTGAAACCCGTATGGAATGCCAGCATTGCAGGCTGCACCTGCTGCACCACAACATTGGACTCTTGCTAATTTTTCTTGATGCCTAGGTATTGGAAGTTTTACCATTAGATAGGCTTCTTGAGCTTTGACGTTTCAGCTCCTAGAACTGATATCCTGGAGGGCTATCAAAAAAAAAAAAAAAAAAAGATAAATATATTTCACAGAATCAGTACCAGGAACATTGCTGGGTACATGTAATTAATACATCAATAAGACATAGGAAGTCATGAATAAATGGTGTCTATTTTGAGTTTCAGAAATTGAAGCTCTGTGGTATTCTCATACCTGTTCTTACCTCTTTTAGAGAATCTGTCATGATGTTTTCTGTTGCCATCTGTCTGCCATCAGATACAAAACCCCAGGGAAAGTAATGTTTATGAAACTGGGAGACAGATTTTAAAAAATCTTTAAAAATAACAATATAAACCAGATGTCCTAACTTCTTGTGATTTAGTTTACCTGGAATATTTGCCAAAGCCCATGCAAATCTAAAGTTCTTCCAAAAATGTCTGCATATTTTGTGGCCATCTCTGAGAGCTTTTCTGTGGGCTATGTCTAATCCAAGCCATGTCATTCCAGGCATGAAACAACTCCTTTTTTTTAACTTTTATTTAATGAATATAAATTTCCAAAGTACAGCTTATGGATTACAATGGCTTCCCCCCAATACCGTCCCTCCCACCCACAACCCTCCCCTCTCCCACTCCCTTTCCCCTTCCATTCACATCAAGATTCATTTTCGATTCTCTTTATATACAGAAGATCAGTTTAGCATACATTAAGTGAAGATTTCAACAGTTTGCTCCCACACAGAAACATAAAGTGAAAAATAATAGATGATTTTTTAAATGATGATGAAATCAGATCAGACCTATTGTCATGTTTAATCCCAGTGAGAGTCAAGTTGGGAATTGATAATTTCTTCTTCTTCTTCTTCTTTTTTTTTTTTTTTTTACAGAAGATCAGTTTAGTATACATTAAGTAAAGATTTCAACAGTTTGCACCCCCATAAAAACACAAAGTGAAATATACTGTTTGAGTACTCGTTATAGCATTAAGTCTCAATGTACAGCACATTAAGGACAGAGATCCTACATGAGGAGTAAGTGCACAGTGACTCCTGTTGTTGACTTTACAAATTGACACTCTTGTTTATGGCCTCAGTAATCTCCCCATGCTCCAGTCATGAGTTTCCAAGGCTATGAAAGCCCCTTGAGTTCTCCGACTCTTATCTTGTTTAGACAAGGTCATAGTCAAAGTGGAGGTTCTCTCCTCCCTTCAGAGAAAGGTACCTCCTTCTTTGAAGACCTGTTCTTTCCACTGGGATCTCACTCATGGAGATCTTTCATTTAGTTTTTTTTTTTTTTTTTTTTTTTTGCCAGAGTGTCTTGGCTTTCCATGCCTGAAATACTCTCATGGGCTTTTCAGCCGGATCTGAATGCCTTTAGGGCTGATTTTGAGGCCAGAGTGCTGTTTAGGACATCCACCATTCTATGAGTCTGCTGAGTATCTCGCTTCCCATGTTGGATCACTCTCCCCTTTATTTATTCTATCGGTTAGTATTAGCAGGTACTAGATTTGTTTATGTGCTCCCTTTGACTCTTAGTCCTTTCATTATGATCAATTGTGAACTGAAATTGATCACTGGGACTAGTGAGATGGCATTGGTACATGCCACCTTGATGGGATTGAATTGGAGTCCCCTGGTATGTTTCTAACTCTACCAATTGGGGCAAATCAGCCTGAGCATGTCCCAAATTGTACATCTCTTCTCTCTCTTATTCCCACTCTTATGTTTAACAGGGATCACATTTCAGTTAAATTTCAACACTTAAGAATAACTGTGTATTAATTACAGAATTAAACCAGTCATATTAAGTAGAGCAGACAAAAAAAACTACTAAGAGGGATAATGTATTAAGTTGTTCATTAACAGTCAGGGCTAAGCTGATCAAGTCACCGTTTCTCATAGTGTCCATTTCACTTCAACAGGTTTCCTTTTTGGTGTTCAGTCAGTTGTCACCAATCAGGGAGAACATATGGTATTTGTCCCTTTGGGACTGGCTTATTTCACTCAGCATGATGTGTTCCAGATTCCTCCATTTTGTTGCAAATGACTGGATTTCGTTGTTTCTTACTGCGGTATAGTATTCTAAAGAGTACATATCCCATAATTTCTTTATCCAGTCTACCGTTGATGGGCATTTAGGTTGGTTCCAGGTCTTGGCTATTGTGAATTGTGCTGCAATAAACATTAGGGTGCAGACCGCTTTTTTGTTTGCCAATTTAAATTCCTTTGGGTAAATTCCAAGGAGTGGGATGGCTGGGTTGAACGGTAGGGTTATATTCAGGTTTCTGAGGAATCTCCAGAATGACTTCCATAGTGGCTTGACCAGTTTGCATTCCCACCAACAGTGGGTTAGTGTCCCTTTTCCCCCACATCCTCGCCAGCATCTGTTGTTGGTAGATTTGTGTATGTGAGCCATTTTAACCTGGGTGAGGTGAAACCTCATTGTGGTTTTGATTTGCATTTCCCTGATTGCTAGCGACCTTGAACATTTTTTCATGTGCCTGTTGGCCATTTGGATTTCCTCTTTTGAAAAATGTCTATTGAGGTCCTTGGCCCATCTCTTAAGTGGGTTGTTTGTTTTGTTTTTGTGGAGTTTCTTGATCTCTTTGTAGACTCTGGTTATTAACCCTTTATCTGTTGCATAGTTTGCAAATATTTTTTCCCATTCTGTCGGTTGTCTCTTCACTCTCCTGACTGTTTCTTTTGCAGTACAGAAACTTCTCAATTTGATGCAATCCCAATAGTTGATTTTGGCTTTGACTGCCTGTGCCTCCCGGGTCTTTTCCAGAAATTCTTTGCCTGTGCCAATATCTTGAAGGGTTTCGCCAATGTTCTCTAATAACTTGATGGTGTCAGGTCGTAGATTTAGGTCTTTAATCCATGTTGAGTGGATTTTTGTGTAAGGTGTAAGGTAGGGGTCTTGCTTTATGCTTCTGCACATGGAAATCCAGTTTTCCCAGCACCATTTATTGAATAGACTGTCCTTGCTCCAGGAATTGGTTTTAGATCCTTGATCAAATATAAATTGGCTGTAGATGTTTGGGTTGATTTCTGGTGTTTCAATTCTGTTCCATTGGTCTATCCATCTGTTTCTGTACCAGTACCATGCTGTTTTGATTACAACTGCCCTGTAGTATGTCCTGAAATCTGGTATTGTCATGCCTCCGGCTTTGTTTTTGTTATACAAGATTGCTTTAGCTATTCGAGGTCTCTTGTGCCTCCATATGAATTTCAGCATCATTTTTTCTAGATCTGAGAAGAATGTCTTTGGTATCTTGATTGGTATTGCATTGAATCTATAAATTGCTTTTGGGAGAATGGACATTTTGATGATGTTGATTCTTCCAATCCATGAGCATGGAAGATTTTTCCATTTCTTGGTATCCTCTTCTATTTCTTTCTTTAAGATTTTGTAATTCTCAACGTAGAGATCTTTAACGTCCTTGGTTAAGTTTATTCCAAGGTATTTGATTGTTTTTGTAGCTATTGTGAATGGGATTGATCTTAGCAGTTCTTTCTCAGTCATGACATTGCTTGTGTATACAAAGGCTGTTGATTTTTGTGCATTGATTTTATATCCTGCCACTTTGCCAAACTCCTCTATGAGTTCTAACAGTCTCTTAGTAGAGTTCTTTGGATCCTCTAAGTAAAGAATCATATCGTCTGCAAAGAGGGATAGTTTGACTTCTTCCTTCTCAATTTGTATTCCTTTGATTTCTTTTTCTTGTCTGATGGCTCTGGCTAAAACTTCCAGAACTATGTTAAATAGCAGTGGTGAGAGTGGGCATCCCTGTCTGGTGCCAGATCTTAGTGGAAATGCTCCCAACTTTTCCCCATTCAATAGGATGCCGGCTGTGGGCTTTTCATAAATTGTTTTGATTATATTGAGGAATGTGCCTTCTATACCCAATTTGCTTAGAGTTTTCATCATGAAAGGGTGTTGAATCTTATCGAATGCTTTCTCTGCATCTATTGAGATAATCATATGGGTTTTCTTCTGCAGTCTGTTAATGTGGTGAATCACATTGATTGATTTGCGAATGTTGAACCATCCCTGCATACCAGGGATAAATCCCACTTGGTCTGGGTGGATGATTTTCCTGATGTGTTGTTGTATTCTATTGGCGAGAATTTTATTGAGGATTTTTGCATCTATGTTCATCAGGGATATTGGTCTATAATTTTCTTTCAGTGCTGCATCTTTCTCTGGCTTAGGGATTAAGGTGATGCTGGCTTCATAGAAAGAATTTGGGAGGATTCCATCTTTTTCGATTGTTCTGAATAGTTTGAGAAGAAATGAAATTAGTTCTTCTTTAAATGTCTGGTAGAATTCAGCAGTGAATCCATCTGGTCCTGGGCTTTTCTTTGTTGGGAGGGCCTTTATTACTGTTTCAATTTCTGTTTCAGTTATGGGTCTATTTAGGTTTTCCATGTCTTCCTGGTTCAATTTAGGTAGATTGCATGTGTCCAGGAATCTATCCATTTCTGATAGATTTTCTTGTTTGCTGGCATACAAGTCCTTGTAGTAATTTCTGATGATTCTTTTTATTTCTGTGGTGTCTGTTGTTATGTTTCCTTTTTCATCTCTGATTTTATTGATTTGGGTCTTTTCTCTTCTTTTTTTAGTTAGTTGGGCCAATGGGGTGTCAATTTTGTTTATTTTTTCAAAAAACCAGCTCCTCGTTTGGCTGATTTTTTGTAATTTTTTTTTTTTTGGATTCAATCCTGTTAATTTCTTCTCTGATTTTAATTATTTCTCTTCTCCTACTAGATTTGGGTCTGGTTTGCTGCAAATTTTCTAGGTCCTTGAGATGCGCTGAAAGCTCATTTATTTGGTGCCTTTCCAATCTCTTGATATAGGCCCCTATTGCTATAAACTTGCCTCCCAATACTGCTTTTGCCGTATCCCATAAGTTTTGATATGTTGTGTTGTTATCCTCATTTACTTCCAGGAAGTTTCTGATTTCTCTTTTGATTTCTTGAATGACACAGTGTTCATTCAGGAGCATGTTGTTCAGTCTCCATGTGTTTGCATACTTTCTGGGGTTTCCTGAGTTGCCAATTTCCAGCTTCATTCCACTGTGG
The DNA here is from genome assembly GCF_051225735.1 of Oryctolagus cuniculus. NCBI lineage: Eukaryota > Metazoa > Chordata > Mammalia > Lagomorpha > Leporidae > Oryctolagus > Oryctolagus cuniculus. The sequence continues at coordinate 116,249,132 of NC_142867.1, forward strand.
TCTGAGAAGCTGCATGGTATGATTCTAATTCTTTTAAATTTGCTGAGACTTGCTTTATGACCTAGTATGTGATCAATCCTAGAGAAGGTTCCATGCACTGCTGAGAAGAATGTAAAGTCTTTAGATGTAGGATTGAAAGTTCTGTAGATATCTGTTAGATCCATTTGGGCAATAGTGTCGATTAAATCTGCTGTTTCCTTGTTGATTTTCTGTCTGGATGATCTATCTATTTCTGAGAGTGGAGTATTGAAGTCCCCCAGTACTACTGTCTTGGAATCTAAGTCTCCCTTTAAGTCCCTTAACATATCTTTTAAATAGACCGGTGCCCTGTAATTAGGTGCATATACATTGATAATAGTTACATCTTCCTGTTGAATTGAACCCTTAATCATTATATAGTGCCCCTCTTTGTCTCTCTTAACAGTTTTTGTATTAAAGTTTATTTTGTCTGATATTAATATGGCTACACCTGCTTTTTTTTTGGGTTTTGTTGGCATGGAATATCTTTTTCCAACCTTTCACTTTCAGTCTGCATGCATCTTTGTTAGAGAGATGTGTTTCTTGTAGGCAACAAATAGTTGGGTGTTGTTCCTTAAGCCAGTCAGCCAGTCGTGTCTTTAACTGGACAGTTCAGGCCATTCACATTTAATGTGACTATTGATACATAGTGACTTTGCCCTGCCATTTTCCCGGAGATATTTTCTAGTATATGCTTTGAGCTTCCCATGATCTTTTACTGGTAGGTGTTCTTCCTTTCCCTTCTTTCATATTGATGGCCGTGTTTCTGTGTTTCTGAGTGTAGCACATCTTTAAGCATCTTTTGCAGGGCCGGACGAGTGGCGGCAAAGTCTTTCAATTTCTGTTTGCTATGAAAGGTCTTTATTTCACCTTCATTCACAAATGAGAGCTTAGCAGGATATAATATTCTGGGCTGGCAATTTTTCTCTCTTAGCACCTGTGCTATGTATCGCCATTCCCTCCTAGCCTGTAGTGTTTCTGATGAGAAGTCTGCTGTGAGTCTGATTGGAGATCTTCTGAGAGTAATCTGACGTTTCTCTCTTGCACATTTTAGGATCTTTTCTTTATGTTTCACTGTGGTGAGTTTAATTACAACGTGTCGTGGTGAGGATCTCTTTTGGTCATGTTTACTGGGGGTTCTATGAGCTTCCTGTACTAGGATGTCTCTGTCCTTCTCCAAACCTGGAAAGTTCTCTGCTAGTATCTCACTAAAAAGGCCTTCTAATCCTTTCTCTCTCTCCATGCCTTCAGGAACTCCTAGAACCCGAATGTTGGTTTTTTAAATAGTATCCTGTAGATTCCCAACAATATTTTTTAGATTTCTAATTTCCTCTTCTTTTCTTTGGTTTGACTGTATCCTTTCCTGTTCTCTGTCTTCTAAGTCCGATATTCTCTCTTCTGCTTCACCCATTCTGCTTTTAAGGCTCTCTAATGTGTTTGTCATTTGATCTATTGAGCTCTTCATTTCATTTTGATTTCTCTTCACTATCACACTTTCCTGTTCTACTAGTTTCTGCATTTCATTTTGATTCTTCCTTAAAATTTCATTTTCATGAGAGAGATTTTCAATCCTGTCCGATAAGGATTTCTGTAGTTCAAGGATTTGCTTTTGAAAACTTCTAATTGTTCTTATCATAAATTTTTTGAAATCCGTATCTTACATTTCTTCTATCTCATCATCTTCATAATCTTGGCTTGGGGTGTTTTGTTTATTTGGAGGTGTCATAGTGCCATCGTTGATCTTGTTCCCTCGATTTCTGTGTTTATTGCTTGGCCTGGTTAATTCTGTTTCCCTCACTGTGAGGTTTTTTTTTTTTTTTTTTATACTATGTCTGTGTTAAGTGGACTGCCTGCTGTTGGAGGAGTCTTGGAGGCTTGAGATGGGTGTGGCCTGGGAGCTCTGCTTGGTTCTTCAGGGTTACAGGTGTGCAAAGGTGACACCCTCAGGTTATGCATGGTAAATCTCTCTTTATTTATTTATTCATTTATTTATTTTATTTTATTTTATTTTATTTTATTTTTTATTCAGGAGGTAAGTAATACTGCAAGGCTCCGCTTCCAGCGCCGATGTGTAGACTCGGAGCCCTGGGCATCCCTCCTCTCCCCGCTGGTGTCTGTGTCACATCGACTCCCCTTCCCGCACTGGCGCTCAGACTCTGCGGCTCCCACGGTTCGGCTTCTGCGTGGTGGGCGGCCCTGCTCTCCCAGTAGGTCCTCCGAGTCACAGCGAATAGCTCCGGAAGAGTTTCCTCTGCAGTTTTTTCCTGATCCTTTTTCTGAAGCTACCGTAACTCTGCTTTTATTAAACTAAATTTTCCCAGACTATCGGTGCATGCCCTCACTGTTCTGCCATCTTGGCTCCGCCCCTCCTTTTTTTTTAAACTTTTATTTAATGAATATAAATTTGCAAAGTACAGCTTATGGATTACAGTGGCTCCCCCCCCATAACTTCCCTCCCACCCGCAACCCTCCCCTTTCCCACTCCCTCTCCCCTTCCATTCACATCAAGGTTCATTTTCAATTCTCTTTATATACAGAAGATCAGTTTAGCATACATTAAGTAAAGATTTCAACAGTTTGCACCCACATAGAAACACAAAGTGAAAAATACTGTTTGAGTACTGGTTATAGCATTAAATCACAATGTACAGCACATTAAGGACAGAGATCCTACATGAGGAGTAAGTGCACAGTGACTCCTGTTGTTGACTTAACAAATTGACACTCTTGTTTATGGCATCAGTAATCACCCTAGGCTCTTGTCTTGAGTTGCCAAGGCTATGGAAGCCTTTGGAGTTCACCAACTCTGATCATATTTAGACAACGTCGTAGTCAAAGTGGAAGTTCTCTCCTCCCTTCAGAGAAAGGTACCTCCTTCCTTGAAGACCTGTTCTTTCCACTGGGATCTCACTCGTGGAGATCTTTCATTTAGGTGTTTTTTTTTTTTTTCCCCCAGAGTGTCTTGGCTTTCCATGCCTGAAATACTCTCATGGGCTTTTCAGCCGGATCCGAATGCCTTTAGGGCTGATTCTGAGGCCAGAGTGCTGTTTAGGACATCTGCCATTCTATGAGTCTGCTGTGTAACCCACTTCCCATGTTGGATCGTTCTCTCCCTTTTTTGTTCTATCGACAACTCCTTCGTGACTTACGTTCATACAACACTCAGGTGCATGAATGCGTATGTCATACATACCCTGTTCACAGGCAGGCATTTGGTAATGCAGGATACTTTACTGGAGGTGTGAGGAGGAGACACGTTGACATTATACAAATGTGATTTCATACTGAGCCTTAGGCAGCCCTGTTCTGAAAATGCTCCTCAGGCACCTCAAGTTTGGGAATTACCATCGACTTCTTCCCATAGCTGTCTTAGCTTTACTGCATCTTTTCGGCTTCCTTTTTACTCCCTTTTATTTCCCTGCCATTTTCTTCTCAGAAGAATACAAAATAGCACGTTTGGGTTATTTTACAACATCCTTTTGATGACTGGGCTCTTAATTATATTAGTGTCTGTAGGTTCTCTTACTCTCTTTACCTTCAAAATGACCCATTCCCCCACTGGACTCAAGACATTTCCCTCTCTCAGAGAAAATCATATACAGCAGTTGAGATAATAACATTTTAATGCCATTACACTTTGTTTTTAATTTATAATTTTAAATTCAATATCAAAAAGGATGAACGATAATCCTTTTTTAAAAAAGATTCATGGTAAAGGTGGGACTTGGGTGGGAGGGAGGGTAGGGTGAGAAGAATCACTGTGTTCCTAAATTTGTATTTATGAAATGTATGAAGTTTGTATATCTTACATTTAAAAAAAGAAAAAAAAGAAAAAAGGTAGCCTTTCTTTATAGTTGGGAAAGGAACATATATTAATAGTCATTACTAAAAAGTGTGATTCACCTATATCATTGTTCTATTGTTGTCACATAAATCTTCCTTGGGAATAAGATCAAACCAAAAGGTTTGTCACGTGCCTTGGGGACTTTGTATGCTAACTCTGGCTGCAGACCCTGATGTTCATTTCAGCCTCTGAACTTGGGGCTGAATTTTCCAGCAACAAAACCTTCATGGTTACTGTGGCCCTGAGACATCTGTTGGTTGCACTTGTCTACCAAGATTGAGTCTCAGAAACTGATATAACCCATAAATTGCAAATTGAAACTTTTCTGATGATGTCCTCAAGTTTTGGTTTTATCTGAGAATGAATGCCTTTAGGTTTATCTAAAAATTTATATCAAGACAAATGTTCACATATTGATATAATATCAAACAAAAAAAGCTGGTTCATTTCAAACACTATGAAAGATCATTAGAATGGGGGTCAGTGCTGTGGCATAGTAAGTTAAGCCTCTGCCTGTGGTGCCAGTATCCAGGCAGTTGGAGTCCCAGCTACTCCACTTCCCTGTATCCAGCTTCCTGCTAATGGCCAGGCAAGACAGCAGAAAATGGCCCAAGTGCTTGGACCCCGGACCCATATGGGAGTCCCAGAAGAAGTTCCTGGCTCCTGGCTTCGGATTCTCCCAGCTCTGGCTGTTATGGCCATTTTGGGGAGTGAACCAATGGAAAGAATACCTCTCTCTGTCTCTCTCTCTCCCTCTCTCTGCAACTCTGCTCTCAAATAAACAAATAATTTTTTTTTTAAAAAGACCATTAGAATGAATTAGGAGATTCCATGGTATTTCTCCTGTGGTGAAGACAATAGGGATGCCTTATATTGTTTTTTTTTGTTTTTGACAGGCAGAATGGACAGTGTGAGAGAGAGACAGAGAGAAAGGTCTTCCTTTGCCGTTGGTTCACCCTCCAATGGCCGCCGCGGCCGGCGCACCGCGCTGATCCGATGGCAAGAGCCAGGAGCCAGGTGCTTTTCCTGGTCTCCCATGGGGTGCAGGGCCCAAGCACCTGGGCCATCCTCCACTGCACTCCCTGGCCACAGCAGAGAGCTGGCCTGGAAGAGGGGCAACCGGGACAGAATCCGGCGCCCCGACCGGGACTAGAACCCGGTGTGCCGGCGCCGCTAGGTGGAGGATTAGCCTAGTGAGCCGCGGCGCCGGCCTCGCCTTATATTGTTGACAAGGAAAAAAGGCAAAGAGGTTGTTATAAACACAGAAAAAGACAGGATTCTGTACTTCCATAAAGATGCTGACGCTTGTCCTTGACCTTGTGGTGTCTCGTTTTAGATGACGACTGAGAAAGTCCTGAGTTCTACCTCATGCATCTGAAGGTATCTTGGGGTTTCCTTGGTTGAGAATTAGGCTACTTTATCTCTTCAAGGAGAACTTCCTGTCTGGGGTCTGCCTAGTCTTAAGCCTGGAGCTGGGAACTCTGTCTGGGTCTTCCACAAGGGTGGCAAGAGCTCAAGTACTTGCACCATCACCCACTGCTTCCCAGGTGCATTATTAAGGATCTGAATGGGAAGCAGAGTACCGAGTCTTGAACCAGCACTCCAGGCTGGGATGTGGTCATCAAGCAGTGGCTTAACCTGGTACACCACAACGCCTGCCCTGTGGTTTGCTTTTTCATGTTTATCTTGTCACAACACTGAATGAGATGTCTAGAGTTTGGGAGAAGACTGTTTTACCATATTTCTCCACAATTCTTTTTCACATTTTATTTTGTTTCTGTGTTAAAAATCATTTTGATGCAGTACATGTTTTACATTGCATGATGAGTCTTCAGACCAGTCATAGCCTTTTTTAGGGCTCCTTTCACCTCCTTGTTTCTAATGGTATAAATAAAGGGATTCAGAAGGGGTGTGAGGACAGTATTTAACACAGACACCACCTTATTAATCTTAAAGGAGGCGTGTGCTGTGGGTCTCAGGTACATGAACAGAACAGCTCCGTAGAGCAGGGAGACAACTGTCAGGTGGGAGGCACAGGTAGAGAAAGCCTTCTGGCGGCCAGTGGCTGAGGGAATCCGTAGGATGGTGGACAGGATGTAGATGTAGGAAATCACAGTAAGGAGGAGGGACCCTGGGATGACAAGGATGGTTGCCAGGAGACCCAGGAGTTCCAGAGTGCTGGTGTCTGCACAGGCTGCTTTCAAGATGGGACCAACATCACAGTAGAAGTGGTTGATAACATTGTTGCCACAGAATGGCAACCGGATGAGCAGCATTGTTTGACAAAAAACAATGGCAAAACCCATCACCCAGGAGCTGAGGGCCAGGTGCAGGCAGAGCTTGCCGGTCATGACGGTGGGGTAATGAAGGGGCTTGCAAATGGCCAGGTAGCGGTCCAAAGACATGACAGCGAGGATCAAGAACTCAGTGGTACCCAGGAAGAAGTGGAAGAAGGCCTGCACTAGGCAGCAGAGAATGCAAATGACTGTTTTTGTTACCACAAAGGTTTCTAGCAGTTTAGGGATAACTGTGGTGGTGTACCAGATCTCTAGGAAGGCCAAGTTGCAAAGAAAGAAGTACATTGGAATTTGTAGCTGAGGTTCAGCCCAGACGATGGTAATAATGAGTCCATTGCCTGCAAGCGTTAATATGTAGATGACGAAGATCACTGTGAAGAGAGGGATTTGTAGTCCTTGGATCCCAGGAAAACCTAGGAGGATGAACTCTGTGATTGCTGTACCATTTCTCATGTTCCTTTGTACCCTGGAAAGACAGGCAAGGAGGGCGCTCCTAAGAATCTTACAGTACGATTGGCTGCAGTTGGGGCAGGTAAAGGAGAATTCTGACTGTTTTAGGTCTTTTAGTGCCTGATTTTATTTCTGGTCCCCTATTCCCAAATACAATTGCATGCTGAGCAGTCTTCCTTTCTGATGACTGACTGCTTCTTTTGCCTATAAAACCAACTTTTATTGGACTTCGAAAATAATAAGTGTACTATGTCAGTAATCTAGATATTAAAATAGATAATGTATATAATGACATGTGTTCATAAACATGGTTGTGAGTTTTTCAGAAATTAACCCTTACTCCCATATTGTATGCTGAAAGATAATTTTTGATTATGTTACCAGTATGTTTAAGAAAGCTGATATTATGTGAGCGTGTTTATCAACTAAAAATCATTACCATTTTATTTGTGGTTAGATGCAACTTAGATAATAAAACATATCTACTTCCACATTCTCAGACTTGTTTTTTTAAAAAGAGGCTAAAATAATATCCAAAACTAAATGAATAAAAATGCTTAGTAGATAAATTAAAATTTCCAGTTGAATCGGAGCATGATATATAGAAGTGCCTAATACATGTACATTGGTAAAGATTTATAGACATTAAAGTAAAAGAGTGAAAGGGCCAGAAAGAGTGAAGGAAAACAAACTGGAAATCCTATAAAGTACTTCCTTTGTGACAAAATATCTTTAAAAACCAACTTTCTAAACTTTCTTTCTGTCCTACATAAATTCACTAAAAATAGTAAAGCAACTCCCTTTTTTATTTAAGCTCTTCCTCAATATAGTTTTCCTTTGAAATGGGCAAGAAAAATTACCATGAAAAGAACTACGCACTCTTCAGAGGCAGTGCCTGGAGTGATGTTTCATTCTTCCCCTGTGTGAGGGAGCTCATTCTTGGAGAGCTTAGGAAACAAAAAATGCTTCCATTTTCTCCCGCTTCCTTTCTGGACCAGGGAGGGATGCTTTGACCAAAGTTCCACAAGCGCCTGTGCTTTTCCATGGAATGGTAAGAGACAGAGAAGTGTTTGAATGTGCACTAAATGGCCAACATAACTAACCATGACCCTGGCCCTTCCATGTCGGATAGATATGGAATTACCTCCACTCTCCATGCAGAGGGGATTGGCAGACTCTCCAGTGCAATATTAAAATTTCCAAGGGTCAAACATTTCACAATTCGGAGAATTAGACCATTGAATTCCACAGGCATTTGATGAGAACTTGTCAAGCTCTAAGATCTACTAGATGACCAAGAAGCTTTTAGACAGGGAGGGAGACCATATACAATATTTATAGCATGGCCCAGTGAGTGAACCTGGATAGCTGTGCACAAGTGATTCTAGGAACACTCAGGAAGGATTCCCTTACTCAGCCTGGGTGTGGGTTACAGGAAGTCTTCCACGAGCTGCCAAATCTGAGTTTCAGAATTTAGGAGAACAGAGACTGAGGTGGGGATGGGAAATGCCTTCCAGACAAGGCAATGTGTCTATAAAATGGAATTGGGATGACAGACCCCAGTGGAGTCGAAGCGGAGAGTGCTTGTCCGGGCACTTCTGATAAAGTGCCACAATTGGTGAAACAATTGGCATGATGGATAAATGAAGTTTTGGAGGGGAGACTCTTGAATCAGGGAGTCTGCTAACATGAGGTAAGGGAAATGTGTTGTTTATCTTCCTCCTTAATACATGCACACATGGATCTAAGATTTATGGAGGAAGGGGCTGCAGGTAGGACGTGAGTGACTGAAGGCATTGCAGGCTAGCATCCCGTCTCGTCTCAGCTGCTCCACTTCCATTCAGCTCTCTGCTACGGCCTGGGAAAGCAGTAGAGGATGGCCCAAGTGCTTGGGCCCCTGCACCCACGTGGGAGACCTGGAAAAAACTCCTGGCTCCTGGCTTTGGGTCGGCCCAGCTCTGGCCATTTCAGCCATTCTGAGAGTGAACCAGCGGATGGAAGACCTCTCTGTTTCTCACTCCCTCTGTCTGTAACTCTCTCTCAAATAAACAAATAAAATCTTTTAAAAATGAATTTAATATTATACTATAGAGATTTTTCTTTTTCTTTGGGAAGTTACAATGTATAGGGTCAAATGCTATTCATCCTCATTGCCCGACATTTACCCACCACCAAGTCAGTTAATTTTACCTCCTTACTCTCCAGCCCACTCCCTTCACTCCATCTCACTTTAGCTACTTTAGCTTATGCTGTCGTCTTTTATCAGGATTAGAGTGCTGCCCCCTAATTGGAGTCCCTGACTTGCCCCCTTTCCCTACCCACAGCTGAAACTAACAAGGATGATCATTCTAAAATTATTCTGACCATGTCACTTAGAACCTTGAGATTAGCAGCTGTAACTTCCTAGCATGACATTCAAGGCCACTAATGATCTGGCCTTAGCTAGCTTTCCAATCTGATTTTCAGAGGTTAGCAGATGATAGCCCTGTTTGTGTAATTAAAGGTTTACTGGAATTCACCCATAGTCATTGCCTATGGCTGCTTGTGTACTAAAATAGTAGAGCTAAGTAGTTGTGACAGAGATCATGTAACTCCCAAAGCCCACAATGTTTAGTCTCTGACCCTTTACAGAAATTGCTTGCTGACCTCTGTCTTAGCTCCCTGAGTGCCGTCCTCTCTCTTGCCTCCTAGTTATGGCACATTTCCCTTTGCTCAGAACCATTCCCCACTGTCTCCATTGTTTGGCTAAGTCTTGTCTGATTTCTAGAGCTCAACTTAGGAGCTGAAGACAGGCAACCATGGTACTTTTTCTCACATGCAAGAAGAATTTCCATGCAGACAAAGCAGTGAACAAAGCAATATTTCTTTAAGTCAGAAACCTGTCACAGCAGCCAAAATAGGGGCACCGAGAGAAGCAGACCTGAGAAACTGTAATGGTTGAGTCTTTTAAGCACAATTTTCTGGGGGAAAAAATCAGAATAACAGTAACAATCAGTGAGAGGGTGGGGACCAGACCCATCAAAAGAATGGATTTGTAATCCCATCTGTCCTGTCTAGCTTGCTTATGATGAAACAAAAAAAAGCCATCAGAAGGTAATATGGTGACTTCTTTCTGTTTTCACAATAAACTGAAAACTCAGAAGGGTAGAATCATTACTTCCTTGCTATTCTCTTGGTAAAACTGGAAATTCCTGAGGAGGAATGGGATTGGTACTTTTGTCTCACTACAGGCAGCTTTTGGGGAGAAGCAAGCAGTGGGATTTAGCACTTTCATCTTTCTAAAGGTAGTTTTTTTGGGGGAAAGCAAACATTTCCATCATCTTAGACTTCCCCTTTTCCTCATTCCGATCAGGACTGACCTAACTGCCTATTAACCCGTCTGCCTTCTCATACCACCTGCATGAGAAACCTTCCTTGTCTCTGGTCCACTTAAAGTGCTATGTCTACATGCTTCCATAATGCTGTGTGCATATCTGTACACTAAGCACCTTGAGAGAAGCCACAATATCTGCAGGGCTTAAGCATGAGGTTTAGTACAAAGGAGTTCCAAAAAAAGGATATCTTCTGAATGATTATAGAAACAGACAACTTGGTGACACTGTATCTTCTATTACCTCAAGTCTGTGTAGCCTGATAGATGCTTGAGGTTAAATGTGCTTCCTTCCTCTGTATTTAAAATTCTGGAGCCAAGTAACAATCTGCTGTTGCTCCCAGCTTTTCGTTTGGTGAGTTTCGCTACATACAAACCTTTCTGTTCCATCTTTCCTCATCAGGGAGAAGCTCTTTCTTCCTGTTTTGGTTCTTCTCTCAGTTTCTCCAGACTGCCTGAGTACAAATAGCTTCCCGAACTCAATGAGTTCAGAGTCTCAGTGGCTTGAGACTGAGTTGAGTTATGATAGACCTTCAAGACATTCATGGAAAATGCCTTTCATGAAAAAAAATTCACAGGGATTTCAAAATTTATTTTTACCAAAATAAATTTTTTTTTTTGACAGACAGAGTGGACAGTGAGAGAGAGAGACAGAGAGAAAGGTCTTCCTTTGCCATTGGTTCACCCTCCAATGGCCGCTACGGCCGGCGCGCTGCGGCCCGCGCACCGCGCTGATCCGATGGCAGGAGCCAGGAGCCAGGTGCTTTTCCTGGTCTCCCATGGGGTGCAGGGCCCAAGCACTTGGGCCATCCTCCACTGCACTCCCAGGCCACAGCAGAGGGCTGGCCTGGAAGAGGGGCAACCGGGACAGAATCCGGCGCCCCGACCGGGACTAGAACCCGGTGTGCCGGCCCCGCTAGGCGGAGGATTAGCCTAGTGAGCCCCGGCGCCGGCCAAAATAAATTTTTTGTCATTCAATTTTCTATGAACTTTTTGAAGTTCCCTCATATGATGATGCAATAAAGGTTTGCAGTTTTCTTAAACTTTTCATTGTTTCAGAAGAGGAAAAACAGAGTAATATTAATGTATTTACTTTCTTTACTGGACTTAGGCTAAGGACAAAATGTCCCAGGCTTTTTTGTTTGTTTGCTTGTTTTAAAATTATTAATGGGGACCAGTTTCAATTTGGAAGATTTGATCATGGAGTAAATTTGAAGCTGCCCAATGGTGCAAAACCTCAATGTAAAAACATTAGGTACATAATTATACACTCCACAAAGGGAAATAAACCAGGGCTACCACTCTTTGGGGGACTACACTAACTTGGAACTTGAACAAGGATGATCAGTTTGAAATTTACCTGAGGATTTGTGGAAGCTCCAAGTAAAGATCTTTGTTAAAACTCTTCTGTGTGAGACTAAGATTTACTTATAGAATTTACTTAAAGACACCAAACTTAGCTGTATTTATTTGTTCTAGAGAAAAGCACAACTTTATCTGAAACAATACTACTCTTTCTCTTTTTGCAGCAAAGCAATACTCACAGCACTAGCGATTCCCAGGAAAACACTTCTGGTTCCAAGGCGTGTCCTTGTCTGTAAGTGAGCCAAAAAACAAACAAACAAAAACAAAAAACAAAAAACCAGAGTCTGATTACAAAGCCAGTTAAATTAAAACTGACAATTTTCTTCTCCTTCTTTTGTACTGAGAAAAGAATCTCTTTAAAATTTGAGGCAAGTGCCTTTGGACATCATGGAATTCTATTCATAAACCTTTCAAGAAATGGCAAAACTTCTTCAGCTTTTAGAATTGTACTGAGAATGGTTCATACATAGGTTCACTGTAGGCCAAGATTTCTTCTCTGAAAATAATGATGTGTTAGTGGGGGTACTTTCTCACTGTCCTCTGGGACATCAGTCTCAGTGGACATGCTCCTGTGAGTCCCAGGAGCCAAGGGAGATCTCACTAAAAGTATTCATAAATAAAGCTGAGGAATTTTGAGTTTTCTAAGTTCTAATTGGTGCCAATCATCTCTGCACTCTAGAGGTAATTAAGGCAGCTCCGAGAATGTATGATTTTATGCATCCTGGGTTTCTCAACTTCTTGAAGAAAGGAAATCAGTGGTAGATACCTTGATAATTAAGACTCTCTAATGAACTGAATTGAATCAAGGGTAGGAAATTGGAAAAAATAACATGAAAATAGGTATACAGAAATGCAAGAGTGATGAGTAGAATCATATTTGATCTTGGAAACTGTCCTATGGTGATAAATGAAAGTACAGAGGCCTGAAGTATTGGAGGTCGTATAGACTGATGATGAGTAATTTTATGGACAACTAAGTGTTCACGGAGGTGCTCTGTAAAACAGGGAAGTGGAATTGAAATTATAAGTTAAAAACAAACACATGTTAATGAAGACAGCTTGCATGGAAGAAAATGAACTCATTTTAAATATAAAGTTTACTGAGTTTTGACAGATGTATACACATATGTAACTACCAGTTCAGTTAAGACAGAGAATGTTTTTAGAGCTCCAAAGTTATTTTGTGCCAATCTGCAGTTCTATCTCAACACTCTCCCTCCCATCCACTACACTGTTTTCTCCATAGATTAGTCTTGCCTGCTATATGATTTTAGGTAAGTGAAGTCATACAGGATGTATATTTACACTCTTTTTTTTTAAAAAAAAAAGATTTATTTTATTTATTTGAAAGGCAGAGTTAGAGTGAAAGAAGATGGAGAGAGAGAGAGAGAGAGAGAGAGAAAGAGAGAGAGAGGTCTTCCATCCAATGGCTTACTTCCCAAATGGCTGCAATGACCAGGCCTGGGTCAGGTCAAAGCCAGAAGCCAGGAGCTTCTTCCAGGTCTCCCATGTGGGTGTAGGGGCCCAAGTATTTGGGCCACCTTCTGCTACTCTCCCGGACACATTAGCAGGGAGCTGGATAGGAAGTGGAGCAGCTGGGACTCAAATCGGTGCTTGTATGGGATGACGATGTTGCAGTAAGTTTAAAAGAAACTTAGGGAGTTGGCATTGTGGTACAAATAGTTAGGCTTCTGTGTGGGATGCTCACATCCCAAGTCAGAGTACCTGGGTTTGAGTCCCAGCTACTTCATGCTTCAGATCCAACTTCATGTTAATCCACATGTTAATCCTTCATGTTAATGCCACCCCGGGAGGCAGCAGATGATAACTCAAGTACTCACATCTCTGCCACCCTTGCAGGATATCCAGATGGAGTTCCTGGTTCTGGCTTTGGCCTGGTCCAGTCCTAGGTATTAGGGTACTTAGGAAGAGAGGGAAGATCTCTCTCTTTGTCTCTTCCTATGTCCCTCTGCCTTTCAAATAAAAGACAACAAATAAACTTTTAAAAATTTAAAAATAGACATTGTAAGGATGAGTTTTCTCAGTATTGTTAATTTTAATTTTTAAAAAAGATTTTATTTATTTATTTGAGAGGTAGCGTTACAGACAGAGAGAGGAAGAGAGAGAGAGAGAGGTCTTCCATCTGCTGGTTCACTTCCCAAATGGTTGCAATGGCTAGAGTTGAGCCAATCTGAAGCCAGGACACAGGAGCTTCTTCCAGGTCTCTCACATGGGTGCATCTTCTACTGCTTTCCCAGGCCACAGAGAGCTGGTTCAGGAGAGGAGCAGCTGGGACATGAACTGGCACCCATATGGGATGCTGGTACCACAGGTGGAGGCTTAGCCTACTACACCACAGCGCCAGCCCTGTTAATTTTCATTTTCTTGATGACTTGTGATATTAAACATATTTTCATGTACTCATTGGGTATTCATTAGTTGGTTTAAATATTTTGCCCATTTAAAAATTTGGATTGTTTTCCCTTTTATTATTAAGTTACAGAAGTTATTTACTCTAGATATATCCTTTGTCAGATATTTTTAAAAAGTGAAAAACTTTATTCCATTGATTTTCTTTATAATATATTTTTATATACAGAAATTTAAATTTTTTTCAATTTTTCATTTTTTACTGTTTATATTTCATGTTTTTTGCAGCCCATATAAGAAATCTTCACTTACTCTAAGACCGCAAAGATTTCCTTCTAAATTTCCCTTTATATGTTTAGCTTTATACTCTATTTTGAATTAATTTTTGTTTATGCTCTGAATTAGTGATTGAAGTTCATTTTTACTCTATGTCCAGTTGTTCTAGTATAATTTATTAGGAAGATCATCCCTTTTCTACTTGAACTGATTTCATGTCACTATAAATGTACATCCCTATATATCTGTATGTTTTTCTATTTCTAGACTCTTCTTCTAATGATTTTCTATTTTTATTTCAATACCACAAAGCCTTGGTTATCATATTTTTACAATAAGCTGTGAAATCAGATGGTGTAAGGCCTCTAACTTATTATTTTTCATGACTGTATTGGTAATTTTTGCCCTATGCATTTCTGCATAAATTTTAGAACTATTTTTTCTTCTCCACAAGGAAATATAATGGGATTTTGATTTGAGTTTTACTGAGTTAATAATGGGAACATTGCTATACTATTTTCTTTAATTTCTCTGAACAAAGACTTATAATTATGTGTTAAATTTATCTCTCGGTATTTCATGTTTTTGATTCCACTGTAAATGGCATTTAGATTTTGCAATTTTTGTCACTTTTTCCAGTATATGTTGCTCTTACAGACTCAATATTTTTAATAAATCATCCTGCTACTTTCTTAACTCATTAATAAGATTTTGTACATGTACAGTCCTGACAGTGAATAAAAAAACAGTTTATTCCTCCCCTTCCACTGATGACTAGGACCTTCTAGCACTATGTTTATTTCTTCTTTTCATTTTTCATATTAATTTTAATTAATTTTTAACAAATTCAATACGATTCACAGATACAAGTCTAGGAACATAATGATATTCCCCTCACCCCTCCCTCCCTCTCACCTTTTTTCCTCTAACTTTCTGTCTTTTTTTTTTTTAAAGTTTTTGAGGGGCAGTTGCTGTGGCGCAGTGGGTTAATGCCCTGGCGTGAAGCACCAGCATTCCATATGGGCGCCGGTTTGAGACCCAGGCTGTTTTACTTCCAATCCAGCTCTCTGCTGTGGCCTGGGAAAGCAGTGGAAGATGGCCCAAGTTCTTGGGCCCCTGCACCCACGTGGGAGACCTGGAAGAAGCTCCTGGCTCTTGGCTTTGGATTGGTGCAGCTCTGGTTATTGCAGCCAATTGGGGAGTGAACCAACAGATGGAAGACCTCTCTCTCTCTCTCTCTCTCTCTCTGTCTCTTTCTCTGCTTCTCCTCTCTCTGTGTAACAATGACTTTCAAATAAATAAATAAATCATTAAAAAAAGTTTGTGAAATAACATTTCAAATTTACATAACCGTAAAAGGGCTTAATGCTTCACCAAATAAGAGGTTTAACAAGTAAAAAGCAAAAAGATTCTAGTTGAGTAGGAATATAGAGAAGGGCTATAAACAACTACTGAATATTTAAATGACCAGTTCAACCATATACAGTCTTTTTGGTCAACTACTCATTCATAAAATCTTTCTATGATATAGAACCAATGACAATATAACATCTAAATATTCCCTTTGTGGTTATAATAATTGAGTTCGTTTAGACTGTAAGCCATTTCCTTTTAACAGTTTATACACAGGAATAATTTTATGCAGATGCAATGCAAATAATTATACATTACATTCTTTGGTATTCTATTAGTTAACCACGGATCAGAAAAACATGATACTTGTCTTTTTGGGACTGGCTTATTTCACTAAGTATAATGGTTTCAGGTTGTTGTGAAAGACAGGATTTCATTCATTTTCACAGTTGCATGATATTCCATACTGTATATTGTGGGGAGCAACTGGGAGCAACTCGGACTAGACTAAGTTACTGGAATTAAGACTTATTCTATGCATCTGCTTTCCCACAATATGGCGCTGAGAAGGGAGAAACAGCTTCTACACAGCTGCCTCCAGTTCAACCAATAAACTGTAGGACCTGCTCCTGATTGGAGGAGAGCAGCGTACTCGGTGTGTGGGTAGCAGAGTTGGGATTGGCGGAAGAGGACTATAAAGGAGGAGAGAGACAACATGCACCAGGAACATCTAAGGGGAACATCTATCTGAAGGAACACCTGTGCAGCCCCCGAGAGAGCCAGCCGGCGGTGTGCCACTCCCCTGTAGAAGTGGGGAAAGTGGCAGGGGGGCCCGCCCCTCCACGGAGGTGGAGGGACGGCAGCCAACCCGGGAAGAACCAGCAGCAAACCCGGGGAGGGCCGAGCAGCAGAAGAAAGAACAGCGCAGGGTCCTGTGTCATTCCTCCATGAAGACGGGGAGCGACATAAATGTATATTTTCTTTTTTAAAAAATTATAGAGCTTTTTTTTCTCCAAAGAATTACCATATTTTCTTAATCCAGTTATTGGTTTTTGAGCATTTATGTTGATTCCATATCTTAGCTGTTATGAATTGAGCTGCAATAAACATGAGGATACAGATCACTCCTTTATATGTTGATTTCATTTCATTTGGGTAAATTCTCAAGAATGGGATGGCTGGGTCATAGGGTACATCTATTTTCAGATTTCTGAGGAATCTCTATACTGTCTTTCACAATGGCTGTACTAGTTCTCATCCTTACCAAGTTCTCATTCTCACCAAGAGTACTTTAGGGAATGTTTTCCCCCACATCCTTGCCAACAATTATTATTTTTTGATTTCTGTATAAGAGCCGTTCTAACTGAGGTGATGTGAAACCTCATTGTGGTTTTTATTTGCATTTACCTGATGGTTAGTGATCTTGTGTCTATGGGTCATTTGAATTTCCTCTTTTAGAAAATGCCTGTTTAAGTCCTCTGCCTGTTTCTTAACTGGATTGTCGTCTTGTCGTTGTTCAGTTTATTGAACTTTTTTATAGATTCTGCATATTAATTCTTTATCAGTTGCATAGTTGGCAAATGTTTTCTCCCACTCTGACAGTTGCCTCTTGACTTTGTTAAGTGTTTCCTTTGTAGGGCAGAATCTTCTCAGTTTGAAGGAATCCCATTTATCAATCTTGGCTTTGATTTCCTGTGCTTCTGGGGTCTTTTCCAAGAAGTCTTTGCCTATACTACTCTTCTACACAGTTTCCCCTCTAAAATTAGATGATATCAGGTTGGAAATTTAGATCCTTGATCCATTCTGAGTGGATTTTTACAAGAGGTATAAGGTAGGGATCTTGCTTCATTCTTCTGCATGTTTAGATCCAATGTTCCCATCACCATTTGATGAAGAGACTGACCTTTCTCCAGGGATCAATTTTGCCTCTTTTGTCAAGATTAGTTGGTTGGAGATGTGAGAATTGATTTCTGGGGATTCTATTTTGTTCCATTGGTATACATGCCTAATTCTGTGCCAATACCAGGCTGTTTTGATTATATGCCCTGTAGTATTTGATTGTATGCCTTGCAGTATGTCTTGAAATCTGTTACTGTGATGTGTTCAGCTTTCTTTTGTTGTTTAAGATTGTTTTAGTAATTCAGGGCCTCTTGTGTTTCCATATGAATTTTAGCATCGTTTTTTGTAGATCTGAGAATGTCATTGGAATTTTGTTTGGGATCGCATTGAATCTGTAAATCAATTTTGGTAGTATGGACATTTTGATGCTATTAACTTTTCCAATCCATAAATGTGCAATATTTTTCCATTTTTGTGTCTTCCTCTATTTCTTTTTTTAATGTTTTGTAATTTTCACTGTAGAGATCTTTGACATCCTTGGTTAAATTTATTTCATGCAATTTGATTTTTTATTTGGTAGCTATTGTGAATGGCATTGATCTTAGAAGTTCTTTCTCAGTCCTGGCATTGTTTGTGTATACAAAAGCTATTGATTTTTTTGTGTTAATTTGATATGATGTAACTTTATCAAAATTTTATGAATTCCAAGTCTCTTAGTGGAGTCTATATACCGAATCAACAAAGAGTATGAAAAAGAGATAACTGCTCCACAACAGTGGCTACAAGGGCTGTTCAGTTATTGATTATTTCCTAGGAAGCCTTGATTTGTTAATTTCCAGCTTCATTTCATGAATGAAATACCATGATACCATCATACCATGATCTGAAGCCAGGAGCCAGTACTTCCTCCTGGTCTCCCATGCGGGTGCAGGGGCCCAAGCACTTGGGCCATCCTCCACTGCCTTCCTGGGCCACAGCAGAGAGCTGGATTGGAAGAGGAGCAACTGGGATTAGAACCCGTCGCCCATATGGGATGCTGGCGCTGCAGGTGGAGGATTAACCAAGTGAGCCACGGTGTCGACCCCACTCCATTACTTTTGTACTGGAGTCTATGTTTCCATTTAAATGCATTCATATTTGTTTTAAATAACCTGGAGCCCCAGCATTGAGTATATTTACGTTTATTATAGTCACATATTCCTGTTGGATTGATCCCTTTATCATTATATAGTGTCCTTCTTTGTCTCTTTTAACAGTTATTGTATTAAAGTCTAATTTGCCTGATATTAGGATGGCCACACTTGCTCATTTTTACTTTCCAATAGCATTGAATATCTTTTTCCATTCTTTCACTTTTAGTCTGTGCGTACTTTTGTTGGTGAGGTGTGTTTCTTGTAGACAGCAAATAAATGGGTCATGTGTTTTAATCCATTCAACCAGTCTGTACCTTTTTTTTTTTAAAGATCTATTATATACTTGAAAGTCAGTTACGCAGAGAGAGGAGAGGCATACACACACACACACACACACACACACACAGAGAGAGAGAGAGAGAGAGAGAGAGAGGTTCTTCCATCCACTGGTTCACTCCCCAATTGGCCAAAATGGCCAGAGCTGAGCTGATCTGAAGCCAGGAGCCAGGAGCTTCTTGCAGGTCTCCCCTGCAAGTGCAGGGGCCCAAGGACTTGGGCCATCTTCTACTGATTTCCAAGGCCATAGCAGAGAGCTAGATTGGAAGTGAAGCAGCTGGGACTTGAACCAGCACCCATATGGGATGCCGGCACTGCAGGTGGCAGCTTACCCGCTGCGCCACAGCACCGACCCCCAGTCTGTACCTTTTAATTGGAGAATTTAGGCAATTTACTTTCAGGGTTACTATTGAAAAGTAATGACTTGGCTCTGCAATTTTTTCCATAAATATTCCCATTGATTATTCTGGATTTCCTTTGTACTTTAACTAAGAAATGTCCTGCTTTCACATTCCTTCACAATGATAACTATATCTGTGTTTATGTGTGTAGCACATTCTTAAGCATTATTTGTAAGGCTGGGTGAGTGGTGACAAATCCTTTCAATTTCCGTTTGTTATAGATTGTCTTTGTTTCACCTTCATTCATTAATGAGAGCTTTGCAGGATACAGTATTTTGGGTTGACAGTTTTTTCTCTTAAGACTTGCACTTTGTCTCTCCATTCTGTCCTAGCCTGTATCATTTCTGATGAGAAATTGGCTGTGAGTCTAATTGGAAATCTTCTGAATATAATCTGGTATTTCTCTTGTGCACATTTTAGAATCTTTCTTTATGTTCTACTATTGAAAATTTGACTACATATGTCATGGTGGAGATCTTTTCTGGTCATGTCTAAGAGGAGTTCTATGTGTTCCTGTACTTGAATGTTTTTTTCTTTCTCCAAATTAATGAAATTTTCTCTTATTTCACCGAATAAGCCTTCTAATCCACTCTTTCTTTCCACACATTCAGGAACTCCTAATACTTATATTTAAATTAAATATTCCTCATTTCCTGAGCCACCCCTCATGTGATAGATTTCATAGTTAATAGGCCATGTGGCCTGAGATATTAGCCGAGGTCCTATGGTGCCCACATCCTGCCCACTGGCTCTGCAATCAGGAAGCTGACAACCACCCGGCCAGCCACCCGTCACCATCCCTGCTGGTGACACTCTCCCCCAGCAAGCCACCTCCCTTCCCCCAGCTTTCCCAAACATCTTGGGCATCTCAAACAATCCCAATTACACTCAGGTTGTTTAAACAAACAGCAGCACAATTCCCCAGAGTAGAGCCCTAGCTCTGGGTCATTTGGTAGTATCCTTAAATCTCTCACATTGTTTTTAATTTTTCTAATTTCTTATTTTTCTTGGCCTGAGATATTTCCAAAGATTTGTCTTCTATCTTGTATATTCTTTCTTCTGCTCACCAAATCTGTTGTTAAGACTTTCCACTCTATTTTTCATTGGATATATTGATCTCTTAATTTCTATTACTTCATTTTGATTTCTCCTCAGTACTCAATCTTGTAGGGAAATTTTCATCCACATCATGTATGGATTTCTTTAACTCCTGAATTTGCTTCTCATTGCTTCTGAGTAATCCTATGATCATTCTTTTGAATTCCTTTTCAGGATTTTATCAACCTCTTCAACTTCACATTCTTTTTTTTTTTAAACTTTTATTTAATGAATATAAATTTCCAAAGTACAGCTTATGGATTACAATGGCTTCCCCCCATAACTTCCCTCCCACCCGCAACCCTCCCCTTTCCCACTCCCTCTCCCCTTCCATTCACATCAAGATTCATTTTCGATTTTCTTTATATACAGAAGATCAGTTTAGCATACATTAAGTAAAGATTTCAACAGTTTGCTCCCACACAGAAACATAAAGTGAAAAATACTGTTTGAGTACTAGTTATAGCATTAAATATCAATGTACAGCACACTAAGGACAGAGATCCTACATGAGGAGTAAGTGCACAGTGACTCCTGTTGTTGACTTAACAAATTGACACTCTTGTTTATGGCATCAGTAATCAACCTAGGCTCTTGTCATGAGCTGCCAAGGCTATGGAAGCCCCCTGAGTTCGCCGACTCTGATCATATTTAGCCAAGGCCATGGTCAAAGTGGAAGTTCTCTCCTCCCTTCAGAGAAAGGTACCTCCTTCTTTGAACTTCACATTCTAATATTGAAGTGTTGTTGTGTTCTTTTTGGAGAGTTGTGTTGTCTTCCTTATTCTTGTTTCTGTATTTCTGAATTTATTTTTAGGCATTTGTGAAAACACTTGTTGATTTTCTCCACTAATGAATTTTATCTTTGACTAGTCATCTGTGGCTTAGAGGAGTGTCTGCTCCTTCAGTGAATACCTAGACACATGTGCTGGTTTGACTAGGGAACTCTGGTCAGTGCTCAAGGTCGGATTGAGACTGCAGGGTTACACCCAAGTTGGGTGTGGTAGATCTCCTCTGTTGTTGGCAGGAGGGAGGGTATGATGACATCTGCTGTCATAATCACAATCTCACCTCCTCACTTCCAAGGTGATCAGTTCCCAAGATTAGCCTACAGTGGGCGCAACCATCACCCACATTGAGGCATGAACTGCACATAGGATCTGTGCAGTCCTCAGTTTAAGCACAGAACCCTTAGCAATGACCCACCCTAAGCAGTCAGCAAACTCTGAGCTTCTGACACCAGACATAGTGATTTCCCCGAGACCCAGCTACACCCCACATCCTATTGCACAGTCACAGGATTCCCACAGTTAAAGCACACAAGGCTCCCACAGTCATGGTGTGCCAAGGCTACCTCTCTGCCCCACGAGTTATCCCGTCCACAGAGATAGCAGAGTAATATCCAGAGCCAACTGCTTGTGGGTCTTCTGCCTTGACAGTTTGAGCCCCAGAGCTTGTGATAGGTTGAGAGGATGGAGAGACCTCACTATCATAAGTGGGCACCCAGCTGCCTGTCAACCCTCCCAGCCAAACTCAAAGGTAGTGCAAAACATAGGTTTCTCCTCTGGTAAAATTCCCTGTTTGTACACATGAGAGCCTCCACAGCCTCTACTTCTGTCAAGATGGCACCTTCTCCTCTCTGGTTGCTGGGTGCCCTTGTGGGAGGATGGGGAGAAAGAAATGTAGCACTATATTTAATAGAAATAATAGCTGCAGGAAACCTTTCCTCATCCTGATGTTAAAGGAAGAGGTTAAGTTTTTGCCCAGTGAACATGTTAGTTACAAGGTTATCATAAGAGCTCTTTTTCATTCAGGAACATTTTTTTCTTTTTTAAAAAGATTTATTTATCTATTTGAGAGGCAGAATTATAGACAGAGAAAGGGAGACACAGATAGAGAGGTCTTCCATCCACTGATTCATTCCCCATATGGCTGCAATAGCTAGAGCTGGGCTGATCTGGAGCCAGGAGCTTCTTCCAGGTATCCCATATGGGTGCAGGGTCCCAAGCACTTGAGCTATCTTCCGCTCTTTTCCTAGGCACATTAGCAGAGAGCTGGATCGGAAGTGGAGCAGCCAAGACTCAAACTGGCACCCATATGGGATGCTGGCACAGCAGGCAGAGATTTAGCCTACTACACCACAGTGCCATCCTCTCTCTCTTTTCTAAATAAAAAAATAAAAAAAAATAAGTTTTTGACTTTATCAAATGATTTCTCTACAACTATTAAAACGAACATGTTGTTTTTCTCCTTTTATTTGTAAATGTGGTATATTATTATATTGATTAATTTTCAAATGTTAGAAATATTAGAATTAGAAATATTAGAATTCTGGTTTAACCCAAATGATCAATAAGATTATTTCTTTTCTATATTTTTGGATTTAATGTACTATTACCCTCTTTAGGAAATTTGTGCTTATGTTCATAAAAAAATAATAGCCAGTGGGGTTTTTTTTACTTGTTTCTTGTACTTTGGCTTTAGTATCACCATAATACTGGTTCATAAAATGAGGTGAGTGGTAGGCATCCTGGTGCCATTTGTGATGGCTTAATTCACCTGTATCCTATATCAGAGCGCCTGCATTCAAGTCCTGCCTGAGCTTCCAATCCAGCTTTCTATTAATATGTATCCTGGGAGGCTGTTTTGAACATTTGGGGTGTATGGAAGACATTCTCTCTTTTTGTCACTTTGCCTTCCAAAGAAATAAAAGTAGATAAGTAAATGTTTTAAAAAATGAGTTGAGAAGTGTTCTTTCCTAGATACTTTTCTTTCCAAAGGAGGTTTTATAAGGTTTGTATTTCTTCCTTCCTTAAATATTTGGAATTTATTCATCCATGAAACTATCTGGGCCAGGAATGTCTTTTGTAAGAAAGCTTTAAATTGACAACTCAATTTCTTTAATAGACATAGTGTGATTAAACTTTTTATTACTTCGCCCATCTGTTTTCACAGATTGTGCTATTCAAAGAATTTGTCCATTTATCAAAGTTGTCAAATTCATTGGATTAAGAGTGTTAATAACATTCTTCCTACTATCCTATTTGTGTCTGTAGTGATTTCTTGCTTTTCATTCTTTATATTGTTAATTTGTACTTCCTCAATTTTTATCTTTATTAGACTAGCTAGCATTTTGTCAATTTTATTTATCTTTTAAAAGAACCATCTTTGATTCCATTGATTTTTTTTCTCCTTTTGTTCATTGCTGTTTTACTTGTTTCTATTGTTATCTTAATTATTTTGTTCTTTATACTTACTTTGAATTTAAATGAATTGTCCTATTATTCTAATGAAATATGCTTCCTCTCAAGTTTTACCGGGGGATGTTAATATAGCTAACCTAGCTATATTATTATTATTATCATTGTTTGCAGAGAGTATCTTTTTTATTGTTTTATCTTTAACTTGTCTTCTATGTTTATGTATTTCAAATGTGCTTCTAATCTACAACATACAAGAGGTATTCAAAAAGTTTGTGGGAAATGCTTATTTTACAAATATTATATGTAGATTTCAAAATTTTTGGCACCAAAATAAATTTGTGCTAACCTGCTATACCATGTTTGAGTAGAATCTAATCTGAGGTACTAGGGAGGATTAGACATCAGCCTGAAAATAGTTCCTATCAGAGCAGCATGAATTCTAACAGTGAAGCCAGAGCAAATATCAAGTTTATGGTGATGCATGCATGGAAGGATGATTAAATAAGATGCTTTGCTAGAAGTCTGTGGAGACAGCATCTCCAAAGAAATCATCAGTCTGCAAATAAATAATTCATTAGGAGAAGGGGCAAGATGATGTTGAAGATGAAGCCTACAGCAGCACACCATCCACACCAATTTGCCAGAAGAAAATTAATCTTGTCATGCTCTAATTGAAGAGGACCAGTGATTAGTAGCAGCAACAATAGCCAACACCACGGGTGTCTCAATTAGTTCAGCTCACATGATTTTGGTTGAAAAATTAAAATGGAACAAACTATCTGCTAATGGGTACCAAATTGTTGCACCTAGTTATGCTGCAGACAATAGGAGAACTTTTAATGGAAATTTTAAACAAGTATGATCAAGATCCTGAAGCATTTCTTTAAAAAAAGTAACGAGATGAAGCATGGCTTTATCAGTGTTATCTTAAAGACAAGGCACAATCAACACAATGGTTTCAAAAAGGTGGAAGTGGTCCAGCAGATCAGGCAAGCGCCAGGGTCATGGCAAATGGCAATGGCTTTTTTTTTTTTTTTTTTTTTTTTTTTTTTTTTTTTTTTGAGGATACTCAAGGCATTTTTCTTGTTAACTTTCTGGAGGGCTAAGGAATGATAGCATCTACTTATTATGAGAGTGCAGAGAAATGCACAGGAAACCTTTAGCAGTGAGTCCTTCTCCACCATGACAATGCTTCTATTCAGTCCTCTTATCAAACAAGGGGAATTTTGTGAGAATTTAAATAGGAAATCATTTGGCACTCACCTCACGGTCTTGCTTTTGTTCTGACTTTTTGTTTCCAAATCTTAAAAAAAATTTTTTTTACTGGATACCCAATTTTCTTCAGTTAATAATGTAAAAAAAGGTTACACTGATGGGGTTAAATTTCTGGGACTCTCAGTTCTTTAACAATGGAATAAGAGGTTGGTATCATCACCTATAATAGCATATTGAACTTGTTGGAGTTTATGTAGAGTAATAAAGTTTATTTTTTAATTTTTAGCTTTTAGTTCCACTTTCCACAAATGTTTTGATATCACTTTATATAGTGTGGTCTTTGTTTTTTACTCAGTTTAACAACGTCTGCATTTTAATTAATGTCTTTATTCCACTCATGTTTAGTTTAATTGTTGATATGATTTATTTAAAGTCTTCCATCTTGTATTATTTTTGCCATTGGTTCTTAGTTCTTCTGTTTCTTGTGTATTAATAATGATGAATAATGTGTCATATGAATAACAATGATTGATAACTATCTTTTCTGTTCAAGATTTTATTTATTTGAGATGCAGAGTTACAGACAGAGAGAAGGAGAGACAGAAAGGTCTTCATTCTCTGGTTCACTCCTCAAATGGCCTCCACCACCATAGTTGAGCCAATTTGAAGCCAGGAGCTAGAAGCATCTTCCAGGTCTCCCACGTAGGGGCAGGGGCCCAACCACTTGGGCCATTTCCACTGCTTTCTCAGGCTGTAAACAGGTTGCTGGATCAGAAGAGGAGCAGCTGGAACATGAACCAGTGCCCATATGGGATGCTGGTACCACAGGTGCAGGCTTAGCCTGCTATGCCACAGCGTTGGCCCTGATAACTATCTTTTGTATTAATTAAAAAAATTTCAGTATTTGATTTTATGTCCTTTATATTTCTTTGCTTCTTTAAGTTGGTTACCCTAATATTTCTCTTATTTCACTTTATCTGCATATAATATGACATACTTTATGTATAATGTTAGGATCTTATACTAAAATGCTTTTATTACTCTCATCATTTACATTATAATTTTCTTATATTTTGCACTTGTATTCGATATAAACATCACTATATATTGCTATTATTTTTGTTTAAATATTCTTATTTTTTAAATGTAAAGCATGAAAAAAGTTTTAAATGTTAGACCAGACAGTGTAAGATTCATGGATTGGCAATAGTTTATTGGATATAATACCAAAAGCATAGACAGCAAAAGCTAAAATAGACTAGTTGGATTGCATAAAAAAGTTTCTATAAGACATTAGAAACAATAAAAAATGAAAAGTCAACTGATGGAACATCAGAAAATACTTTGAAACCATGTATTTTATACAGATTATTATATATGGAAGTCCCATAGCTCAATAGTAAAAAAAAAATGAAATAACCCAACTGAAAAATAGGCAAAGGACTTGAATGGACATTTTCCAAAGAAGACATATAAATGGTGATTAATTATATGATGGTCACTATCACTAAACAGCAGGGAACAATAAATAAAAGCCACAGTGATATATTACCTCATACCTGTTAGGATGGCTACTGTTTTTTTTTTTTTTTACATAACAAAAATATAACATGTTGATGAGAATGTGATGAAAAGAAAATTCTTGTACACTGTAGGTGTGAATCTAATTTGATGCAACATTTATAGAAAACAGTATAGCGTTTCCTCAAAAAATTAAGAATAGAACTATCTTATGATCTAGCAATGTCATTTCTGGGCATATATCCGCAGGAGTTGAAGTCAGGATCTTGAAGACATTCACACTCTCATCTTCCCTCTCAGCATTATTTTTTGGAATATGGACATTGGTAGCAAACCAAATGCCCATAAATTGATGAATAGACAAAGAAAATGTGCTGTGTACATATAGTGGAATATTATTTTTTGTGCCTTTAAGAAGCAGTTCTGCCATTTGTGCCAACATGGATGGATCTGAAGGACACTATGCTAAGTGAGGTGAGCCAGACACAAACGACACATACTACATGACACTACTTGTGATGGCCAATCTAAGTGGTAACATCATTGGATTGAACAACACCTAGAGAACTGGCAAAGCATTATTTATAGGTGTGTTTCTGAGGATGTTTCCAGAGGAGATTGGCTTGCGAGTCTGAATGGACTGGATGGGGACAATTCACACACTATGTGGGCAGGCACCATCTAATTGGCTAGTGGGGGCAAAGAGAAAAGCAGAGGAAAAGCAAATTAACCTTTCTCCCTTTTAGAGCTAGAAACCCTCCTCTCCTGCCTTCAGCATTGGAATTCTACTCTCTTCAGTTCTTGGACTCCAGGACTAATACCAGTGCCCCTCCCCCGGGGACCATGTTCTCAACCCTTCATGTTACAGGCACGTACAGGCATCCAGGGCCAGATTGCAGAAGCCTCTCTGACCACACGAGCTGATTTCCTTAATAAATTCCCTCTCATCTGAATCTATCTATCTATCTATCTATCTATCTATCTATCTATTAATCTACCTACCTATTATCTATCTATCTATCTATCTATCTATCTATCTATCTACCTATTATCTATCTCATTCTTCTCTGGAGAACCCTAATACATTACATATGTCATAAATCTAAAATATACAAAGTTTTAGAAGCAGAGAGTGCATTGGTGGCTTCAGGAACTGGAGAAGAGGAAAATTGGAAGATATACTCAAAGGGCACAAAGTTTTGGTTATGTAAGATGAGTAAGTCCTAGTAGTCTACCTTGTAACATAGTGATTATAGTTAATAATGCTCTACTATATCCTTAGAGTTTTGCTAAGAGGATAAATACTAATTGTTTATATTCCACACACAAAATAATAATTAAGGCAGATCAGAGAAAACTTTCAGAGGCAATGTATAAGTTTTTCATATTGATGTGGTGATGGCTTCCTGATTCTACACTTATTTCTAAACTAAGTTGTACAGCTTATTATATGTCAAGTATACCTCAAAAAGTGGTTAAAAGTACTTATATTTACTGACATATTTGCCATTCCCATTGACTCTGTGTGTGTACATTTAAGTTTCAGTTTTTCTTAAGCCTCAAGCAGTGCGTTATATTACTTGCAGTGAAAGTCCAATGGCAAAACATTTTCTTGAGTTTTTGTTTGTTTGAACATCTGTGTGTAAGACCTTCAAGCTCAAAGGTTATTTTTCCTGTATATATTGTTCTAGGTTGACTATCCTGCACTCCCAGCAGCTTAGAGATATTGTTCCATTGTTTTCTAGTTTGCATGGTTCTGATGAGGCATCAGCAGTAATATTATATAAATACACAAATATACACACACAAGTGCACACACAAGGAGACTTCAAAGAGTTAATGGAAAACATGTATTATAAAAAGAGTATGCTTGGATTTCAATTTTTTGCACCAAAAGAAATTCATGTTTTAATTCAATTTACCTCAAACTTTTTGGAATACCCCCATAAAGTAGTGTGCTAAATGTTTGATGACTCTGAATTCTTTAAAATTTTTATCATTGGTTTTCTATAATTAAATTTTGATATGTGTAGAATAGTTGAGTGTTTAACTGATGTTTATTGAGCTTGTGAACATCTAAATTGACATTTTTTATCCAGGTTGGGGAAATTTTCATGTTTTCTCTAAGTTTTACTTATATGTTGCAAGAGCAATGGTGAGAGGGGGAGAGACGCACACACATGAACACACACATAGATTCTCCATCTGTTGTTTCATGCCCCTAATGCTGCAACAACAAGGTCTGGGCCAAGCTGGAACCAGGAGCCTGGTCTCCCACATGGGTAGTAGGGGCTCAAGTTCTTGTGCCATCATCTGCTGCCTTCTCAGGCACAGTAGCAGGGAGCTGGATTGGAAGCTAAACAGCCAGGACATCAGCTGGTACTGAGATACCGGTG
Source organism: Oryctolagus cuniculus (assembly GCF_051225735.1). Taxonomy (NCBI): domain Eukaryota; kingdom Metazoa; phylum Chordata; class Mammalia; order Lagomorpha; family Leporidae; genus Oryctolagus; species Oryctolagus cuniculus. The sequence continues at coordinate 116,277,614 of NC_142867.1, forward strand.
TTGCAAGTAGTGGCTTAACCTGCTATGTCACAGTTCCAGCCCCTGTATTTATTTCTTTGAATATTTGTCTTTATTTTTCTGCTCTCAACTTTTGAACTATGGATATGTTGCATTGCTTAAAATGGTTCCAAAGGTTACTAAGTTTATTTTTCTTTTCTTTCCTTTTTTTTTTTCAAGATTTATTTATTTATTTGAAAGTCAGAGTTACATAGAGAGAGGAGAGGCAGAGAGGTCTTCCATCCACTGGTTCACTCCCCAATTGGCCACAATGGCCAGAGCTGTGCTGATCCGAAGCCAGGAGCCAGGAGTTTCTTCCGGGTCTCCCATGCGGGTGCAGGAGCCCATGGACCTGGGCCATCTTCCACTGCTTTCCCAGGCCATAGCAGAGAGCTGGATCAGAAGAGGAGTAGCCGGGATTAGAACCGGCACCCATATGGGATGCCGGCGCCTTAGGCCAGGGCTTTAACCTGCTGTGCCACAGCGCCAGCCCCAGGTTCTTTTTTTTATTACTAGCCTTCCTTCGGATTTCACCTCCAGTTTGAATACCCAATAAACCATTAAACTCAACTAGTGAATTTATTTTAGCACTGTATGTTCTTTCTTTTTCATTTCTTCCATTTCTTTCCTCATTATATTCACATTAAAGAATCGTGGCATATATTTATCACGGTTGTTTCAAATTCCTTCTTGTTAATTCTATCACCATTGTTATTTCTGGGTGTATTGCTATTGACTGATTTTCTTCTGCGTTGAGGATCACATATCCCCTTTATTTTCATTCAATGTATTAAAAGGGTCTTTAAGGGAAAAAAATGCAGGCTGGGGAAGATGGTTAACCAGGTTTCCAGAGGTCTGAGGGAGACATCTTTGATATGAAATATGGCAGAGACCTGTGGTTCACCATAAATTCTTCTCTTATCTGGGATCTGTTGTTGTGCATCTTCCTACAGCCTAGCTTTTGTTAACTAGAAACTGAAAAGAAGAGGAAGTTTTTATTTTCACAACTGCGAAGGTGCAGCTAGTCCCAAGTTTTGGATAAGGGGGACAGAGGAGTACGGTACAGTTGCAGTTCACCACTGTCAACCCTTCACTCCACACCGACGGAGTGGGGGTGTCACTGCACTCTAGCTACTTCAGCCGACTGCAGAGAGCTAAGACCGGCTTTTGGAATGAAAGGCTTCAACATGGTGGAACACACCTTTTTGGTGTTTGTTGCTCCCCCTCCTTTAAGAGAGAGTGGGATATCCATTTACAAAGGTTCTGTATACATAACAGAATGTTTTAAGCCCTAAGTTAAAATCCTGATACTATTACCAGAAGTGTTAATCCTAGCTTTAAAATTCCCTTGAGAGGCAAGCATTGTGACATAGCAGATGGAGCCTCAGCCTGCCACACTGGCACTCCATATGGGCATCGTTCCCTGCTCCGCTGCTCCGCTTCTGATCCAGCTCCTTGCTGGTGGCCTGGGAAAAGCAGTGGAAGATGGCCCAAGTGTTTGGGCCTCTGCCATCCACATGAGAGACCCAGATGAAGCTCCTGGCTCCTCACTCTGGCTTGGCCCAGCTCTGGCTGTTGTAGCCATCTGGGTAGTGAACCAGTAGATGGAAGGCTTCTCTCCATCTCTGTCTCTACCTCTCTTTGTAACTCTTTCAAATAAACAAATACATTTTTGTTTAATTCCTTCAAAAATATACTTAATACCAGAATACATTTGAAAGCCACTCTCCAGCTCTTTGGAAGACAGGGAAGATTTAGCTCAGGAAGTTTCCTCAAAATTTATCTTGCAGGTACATAATATGACTTAGTATTTTCCAAATGGCCAGAAGCAAGCCTGTAGCCTCCCTGTTGTTTCAGAAGTGCCAGTGATGTAGGCAGGCAGATAGGATAGGTTGATTAGACGTGTGAGCTAGAAGACCACTCCTTGACCACGCCCCCGTGTGATCTCATGCCCCTACTTGACCCCAGCTGAATGTCCACCTGCTCATCAGACTATGTAACCACTGCCCCTTGGAAAGCATATAAAAGATGAGGAGTGCCCTCAAATCGGCCTCTCTGTCTTCACTTTGCTACTCATGCTAAGCTGCCTATGGCTGTTCATAACCAAACACTTGCAGCGTGTGGCTCCTAGCCCACTCTCTTCTTGGTATGGACCCCAACTTAGCCTCTAGATTTTTTCTTTCTCCCTTAGATAAAGCCCTCACTCCCTTATGCATTTCTCTCACTGAATACAATCCTTAAAACTTACCATGTTGTCTTGTCTATTTGAGCCAGTATTCAGAATTCTTCTCTGAATATGTGGCAAGAACCCATAAAGTTATCACTTTTGGGAAATATTAATAAGCAGGTTGGTTTTGAAGATGGAGAGGATTTGGCTCAGGAAGTTTCCTCAAAATTTATCTTGCAGGTACATAATACGGCTTAGTGTTTTCCAAATGGCCAGAAGCGAGCCCGTAGCCTCCCTGTTGTTTTAGAAGCAGCAGCACTGAACTGCTGAGTGAACTGCTCCACCTCCTGCACTGCGGGCGGCTGCTCTGGGGCTCAGAAAGGTCAGTCAGTCTTGGGAAGCCACGTCCAGATTCTCATTAGCATAAAGAGTGAGAATATCATGCGTCATATCTAGTTAACATCTCTCTCTCTCTCTCTGAAATAATGGTTCTTTGTGGAAGTTGTAGCTCTGGCAAAGTCTGTTGTCATAGTTACTATCAGAAAATCATGTGCAAGAACCCTGTTTTCATGCCCTCTCAGCTGTGTGTTTCAGTTTAGGGTTGATAGCAGTGATTTCATCTTAATTTCTGTATCCCCCCCTCGTCATCTTTTTCTTTTTTTCTGAAAACATTGCCAATCAGTTCATCCTGTAGCTGAGTTCTTTTTGTTTCACATTGCCAAGGTAAATTTGCTCCTAGTTGTTTGGTCTTACCTGGTCCCACATTAGGGACAAAAGAGTGACAAGTAGAAGTCAGTGTCAAAAACCCTTTGAGCAATGAAGAGAGATTTCAGAAAGAGGGGTCCTTAGGCTACATTTACCTGGAGTCCATTGTTAAAAAAACTTATTACCTCTGTGAGTGACAGCACTTCAGAGTCAGCGTTATCTTACTAGGACTTGTGCTTCTGGAAAAATCTGACAGGCAACAGGCACAAAGCTCAAAAAGGAAAACATATAATAAGACTAACCAGAGGCCAGCACCACGGCTCAATAGGCTAATCCTCCACCTAGCGGCGCCTGCACACCGGGTTCTAGTCCCGGTCGGGGCACCGGATTCTGTCCCGGTTGCCCCTCTTCCAGGCCAGCTCTCTACTGTGGCCCGGGAAGGCAGTGGAGGATGGCCCAAGTGCTTGGGCCCTGCACCCCATGGGAGACCAGGAGAAGCACCTGGCTCCTGCCTTCGGATCAGTGAGGTGCGCCGGCCGCAGTGCGCCAGCTGTGGCGGCCATTGGAGGGTGAACCAACTGCAAAAGGAAGACCTTTCTCTCTGTCTCTCTCTCTGACTATCCACTCTGCCTGTCAAAAAAAAAAAAAAAAAAAAAAAGACTAACCAGAACATAACAAACTGAGTTACAGCTTACAAGAAGAGGCAGACTTACATTCTTTTTTTTTTTTTTTTTTTTTTTTTTTGACAGGCAGAGTGGATAGTCAGAGAGAGAGACAGAGAGAAAGGTCTTCCTTTTGCAGTTGGTTCACCCTCCAATGGCCGCCACAGCTGGCGCACTGCGGCCGGCGCACCTCACTTATCCGAAGCCAGGAGCCAGGTACTTATCCTGGTCTCCCATGGGGTGCAGGGCCCAAGCACTTGGGCCATCCTCCACTGCACTCCCTGGCCACAGCAGAGAGCTGGCCTAGAAGAGGTGCAACTGGGACAGAATCCGGCGCCCCGACCGGGACTAGAACCCGGTGTGCTGGCGCCGCAAGGCGGAGGATTAGCCTAGTGAGCCGCGGCGCCGGCCTCAGACTTACATTCTAATAGCAGACATTGTAGCTGACTGTTCACATAAGCAGAGCAGGAAAAGTTGATTTGTCATTTGTAATCTCAGACTTAGAAAACTTCCAAAGTTAGCAAGCCTGCCTAAGGCAGAGTAGATTTTTAAACTATACTACATCATCTTTGGAAGTTTTAAAGACCTAAAAAAAATAAGTGACAACTTTATCTACTCACTGCAAGGCTAGGAACCCATGGAATTAGATGTTCTGTATGTAACATTTCTGTATGTATATTTCAAATTGTATTCTACTTGAAGAGAACAGATTCTTAATAAGTTTATACAAATAATCACATTGCCATGAAAAACAAAAGGTACTCATATAAGTAGGTTTTTTATTTTGGAGGAATTCAGTAGGAAAAAGCTACATGTTTTTATCTTTGTTTACAACAATATAGTTTACCAAGGTCTTGCAAACCCTAGAATCCTTAGCGAAATCTTTAAGCCTAGAAGACAAAGTGCAGTTCATTGGGCCTTGTGTAATTGTTTCTTGTCTTGTTTGATCTCTATAAGCAGTTTTACAAATCCGGCAATGTTCAGTTAGCGTTGCAGGAAGCGACCAATGGAAGCTGGCATCATGGGTGGTGACAGAATTCACCAGAGCCGTTGGATACCTTGAGCCCAGTTAGACTTAGCCAACATGCTGTAAGAGCTGTGGGCAGGCAGGGCAGCCAGAGGCGGGGTGCTGCAGGAAGAACTGGCATTCCAGAGGTGACCATCTCTTCTTAGTTATGGTGAGTTTTCCACCAAGTTTTCCTAGCTAGGTGATTTGCCTTTATGGGTGGAGCCTGGGAATTTGCACTTCTCTAAGCCACGACTTTCCAAAACTGCCAAGTGCCCTGGGGCCACCCTCCACAGTTAGCCCATTGATCTTTTGTTAGAAACTGTATTTTCAGATATTGATTAGAGCCTTTTCTGATTGTTAGTATTTCCAGAGAAGAACCAGAACTGCAGATGACAAAAGAGTTACAATAATCATGATCAAAATGTGGATAACATTTCAGTAATCTGCAAGAGTTATTTTCATTGCAAACAGCATTTAAAGGGCACAGCAGTGTTGTACAAACTGTTCTGTCATTTTAGGCCTTTGGGCCTGTGACAGGGACGGGGGAATCTCAAGATCTTTTAAAGGCCCCAGTTCTCCTTGTTCCATTTTTTTAAAAAAATTATTTAAGTTATATAAGATACATGTATTTCATGTATACAGATTTAGGAACACAGTGATACTACCCAACCTACTCTACCTCCTGCCCACACTCCCATCCTTCTTCCTCCTCTCTCTCCTATTCCCATTCTTAATTTTTACAAAGATCTACTTTTAGTTTACTTTATACCCATAAGATTAACGCTACACTAAGTGTTCAACAAATAGTATGAAGAAAAAACACTTTCTCAACATTCGAGACAAGGGCTGTAAACATTCATTGACTCTCAAAATGTCATTTCACGCACACACATTGTATTTTAGGTACTCTAGTAGTTGCCCCAGATCAGGGAAAACATATGATATCTGTCTTTTTGGGAATGGCTCATTTCACTAAGTATAATTGTTTCTAGTTGCATCTACTTTGTTGCAAAAGTTAAGATTTCATTTTTCTTTTTTCAGCTGAGTACTCCATAGGATATATTACTATAATTTCTTCACCCAGTCATCAGTTAATGCACATCTGGGTTGATTCCATATCTTAGCTGTTCTGAATTGAGCTGCAATGAACATGGGGGTACAGAGAACTCTTTCATAGGCTGATTTCTTTTGATTTGGGTAAATTCCCAAGAATGGGATGGCTGGGTCATATGGTAGATCTGTATTCAGATTGCTGAGGTATCTCCATACTGTCTTCCATAGTGGCTGGACCAGTTTACATTCCCACTATTTCCCCTACATCCTCACCAGCATTTGTTGTTTGTTGGTTTCTGTGTAAGAGCCATTCAAGGGGCCAGTGCTGTGGCGTGGCGGGTTAAGCCAGTTTGAGACCCGACTGCTTCACTTCCAATCTGGCTCTCTGCTGTAGCCTGGGAAAGCAGTGGAAGATGACCCAAGTGCTTGGGCCCATGCACCCACATGGGAGACCTACAGGAAGCTTCTGGCTCCTGGCTTCAGATAGGCACAGCTCTGGCCATTGTGACCAATTAGGGAGTGAACCAGAGGATGGAAGACATCTCCCTCTCTCTGTGTCTCTTCTCTCTCTGTGTGACTCTGTCTTTCAAATAAATAAATAAATCTTTTTTTTTTTTTTTTAAAGAGCCATTCTAACTTGGGTGAGGTGAAATCTCACTGTAGTTTGATTTGTATTTCCCTGATCCACCCCACTTTTAAAAAAGATTTATTTATTTATTTGAAAGTGTGCAGAGTGAGGGAGAGACAGAGAAAAGGGGATCTTCCATCTGCTGGTTCACTCCCCAGTTGGCCATACTAGCCAAGATTGGGCCAAGCCAAAGCCAGGAGCCAGGAGCCAGGAGCTTCATCCGATCTCCCATGTGGGTGGCAGGGGCTCAAACTCTTGGTCCATCTTCTACTGCTTTTCCTAGACCATTAGCAGGAAGCTGGATTAGAAGTGGCACAGCAGGAAATGAACCCGAAACTGTGCCCATGTGGGATGCTGGTGTTACAGATGGTGGCTTTATCTACTACACCAGAATGCTACCCCCACCCCCTGCCAAGTTCCCTCTTTAAAAAATTAAGTAAACAATCATTAGTGATAACAGTCTACCAGAAATACTAGATCTCTATAAATATTATATAACTTCTGGAATATTTACATTAATAACTCATTTATCTATATGTAAATTAAAACAGAGCTTTTAAGAAGTTTGTACCATGTAGACACAACATACTACATGCATGCACATAAACACCTATATAATATATATTATGAGACAGAAATCTGAAGCAGTATTATAGCAGCTTGGTTTTTTTTTAATCTTTATCTCCTTTTTGAAAAATTACCATCAATCAGTTAGAATTACTTCTTGCTCTTGGCAACCTTAATTACTAAATTTTTTAGTGAAAATCTAGCAAACAATTTTAGATTGTTCCATGTCATCATCTCAATTGGAACATGCAGGGAAAAAAAGTTATTTGAGCATTTGGTTTGCAAAATAAATGTAGTCCCAGCAATACTTTCACACTTAGGAAAATTATGTCTTCATTTCAGATCCTAATAGGGCTCAGAGGGCTTTTAGATGGAATTAAAAGTGTCACTCATATTTTAGGACAGAGAAAGAAATCCTAACACAAACAAACAGAGAGAGCTCTCTTCCAAACCAAATGCTCCTTGTAGAGGCACTGACACAATACTCTTAGAATCTTAACACCCACAAACTGCTTCCAGAACATTCAACCTAAGCTAGGTCCAAATGGCACGAAGTCCAGACAGTGGAGAGACAGTTCCCAGGGTGCATCCAGTTTGACTTCCCCAGAGAGTCAGTACACTTCTCAAAGTACTGTGTCCTTGCACCAACAAGCATTTATAGGTATCCATTGCCAAGGCAGGGAGAGAAGGGAGACTTTCCCTGAAAAAGGTTTTTCAGCATCTGCTTGGGCCATCCCTGAAATCCTGCCATGGGGTCGGCTAACCTCCAGCAGCCTATGCACTGAGTCTGCTCCTTCCCAGTGGAGGTGGCTGAGGTGCCTTGACAGATGCACTTAATATGCTTTCCTATCCCTTGCAATTTAACTAGAGATCCTCTTAAAGGGAAAACAGGAGCTGGGGAAGATGGTTAAACAGATTTCTGGGGGTCTGATGGAGACTTCTTTGATATGAAATTTGACAGAGATCTGTGTTCCATCATAAATTTTCTTAACTGGACTCTGTTGTTTGTGCATCTCTTTGTGGCTTAGCTTTTGTTAATTAGAAGCTGAAAAGAAGAGGAAGATGTATTCTCCCCCTCCACCCCCACAATTGCAAATGCATGGGTAGTCTCAAGGTTAGATTGTTAATGGGGAAGGGGAAGTATCGTGTAGTTAAACCGGAACTTGAACCCAGGCACTACAATATGGAATATATATGTGTGTGTGTGTGTGTGTGTGTGTATATATATATATATATATATTCAATTTAAGAGACAGAGCAACACAGAGAGAGTGAGAGACAGAGAAATGGATCTTCATCCACTGGTTCACTCCTCAAATGGCTGCAATGGCTGGTACTTGTTTGGAGTGAAGTCTGGAGCCTGGAACCCCATCTGGATCTCCCAAGTGGGTGGTAGAGGCCCAGTACTTGGGCTATTCTTTGCTCCTTTCCCAGTGGCATTAGCAGAGAGCTGTATTGGTAGCAGAGCGACTGAGACTCAAACTGGCTCATGGATTTATTGATGCAGGTGTCCCAGGCAGTGTTCAAGTTTTTGTGCCACAACACCAACACCACTCTTCACCACGGCCTAAGCAGCGTCTTAACTGCTGTGCCAAGTGTTCACCCCTATCTAGTGTATTTTGATGAAATGCTAGACATCATCAATATGGTTCAATGAGTTTTATTTTCTTCCTTTAATGAGTCTTACAATTTGTACTGATAGGCTTTCAATTTTTCTGTAGATTTACTTTATTATTTCAAACTTTATTTTTGAACTTTGTAGGGCATTAGTATGGACTTTATTTTAGGGTAATTTCTTCCTGCTGCAAAGGCAGGTGACTCTTATAGCACAGGGTGTTCAGTGAGGTTTCTCTACATTGGTTTTGGATTCCAAGTGTTTAATCATTTTTGGAAATCCACTTAGGCAACACAGGATGAACTGGGTGTGGCACATGGTGCTGGCAAGTCTTCTTACTTGAGGACTATTCTTTATCTTGAGAACATGTCTTTAATAGGTTGGGTCTGTTTGCATTTATATAAGGGTGAGATTTCTTCCTCTCTTTGCCATCCTTTAGCAGGTTGCTTGTGATGTGTCTCACATTCATGTTTAATCCTCATTTGATAACAAAATCGTTTTCTTTCTATACTAGCTTTGTGAAGATTTTCTGGGTTGCGATTTTGTTTTAAATTATATTTCCCCAACAGTGGATGATAGAAGGTATATAAGTCAAGGTTCTCAGGGAAACAGAACCAATAGAAGATGCAGACACATACACACACACATGAAAGCACTTCAAAAGGTACACAGAAAATGGAATTAAAATATATTTATTTTGGGAGATATTGTGGCACAGCAGTTTAAGGCATTTGGAGATGCATTTGCTTTAGCAGATGGAAAATCTCACTGTGTGTGTTTCTGTAATTCTGCCTTTCAAACAAATAAATAAGAAGATACGAGTCTTCAAAATGTTCATGCAAAGTGAATATTGTGAAAATTCCACAGGAATATTTACATTTGTCATGGGAATTGGCTAGCATGAGTATAGGGGCTCAGAAATCCCAGGATCAAACTGGAGAACCAGGAAAGCTGGGGCTGTACTTCACCCATATCTAAAAGCCCAAGAGCTGGGTGATCAATACTGTAAGGCCCAGTCTGAGTGCAAAGATGCAAGCAACCTGAGAACTAACTCCCAAGTGCAGGAGAAGAGGGGGTGTCCCAGTTCAAACAGCAACAAATTCATCCTCCTCTGCCTCCTTGTTCCATTAGGGCCCTTAACAGATTCGATGGTACTCACCTTCATTGGTGAGACTGAACTTATTCATTCATTGATATTACAGCATTTTTCTTTTCTTTTTTCTTTTTTTGACAGGCAGAGTGGACAGTGAGAGAGAGAGAGAGACAGGGAAAAAGGTCTTCTTTACCGTTGGTTTACCCTCCAATGGCTGCTGCAGCCGGCGCGCTGCGGCTGGTGCACCATGCTGATCTGAAGCCAGGAGCCAGGTGCTTCCTCCTGGTCTCCCATGGGGTGCAGGGCCCAAGCACTTGGGCCATCCTCCACTGCATTCCCGGGCCACAGCAGAGAGCTGGACTGGAAGAGGGGCAACCAGGACAGAATCTGGCACCCCAACCGGGACTAGAACCTGGTGTGCCGGAACCACAGGCAGAGGATTAGCCTATTGAGCCACAACGGCGCCGGCCAAGGCTGGTGAAATTATTAAGTTTCGAAAAACCTTACTAAGTACGGAAGAGAGAAATGCTGTGTAGACTATGCTGTGTAGACTCAGAAGGGAATAAAGAAATTTCCCAGTGTCCTTGGAAAGGCCTACTAAGGTTACCATTACATTCACAGATCTAGAACATTCTGAAGTGTCTGTTTTCATTTGGCAATGCTTCATCCAAGATGACAGAAGTATGGATTTGTTGTTGATTATAGTTGATCCAAATCAGAAGGAAGCATGTATTCTCAAGTGATAATAATAAAGGTAATAATAATCAAGCAAATATTTATATAATGCTTACTGTATGCCAGATTTTATTCTACATATTTTACCAAATACTGTCTTTCTAACTCTTACAACACTGTGAGATTGTTACTATTACTATTACTGTGGTGAACAAACTTGACCAAGGTCACACAGCTAGTAAATGTCAGATTTCAACCCAGAAAACAGAGTCTGCATTTGGGGAAGCAGCATTTCTAGAAGAAGAGGAAGTATTGTTAGAACATGACCATGTCCCAAAGAAGGCACAAAAATGGAGCTATGATGTTGAAGAAACTTTCAGGCCCCCATGTGCTCCGGGTTTCTACATGCCTCTTTGCCATCGTTAGATAATACTCTTCAGATGTCTTTCTTGCCCTTGTTCTTGTGAATAAACCTGACCTGCAGCCAGAGAGCCATAAGCACAAAATTAAGTGGCTGGTTTCTAGTCTCAGTTGGTTCTGAAGACTGGGTTCTTGCTAGGATCTTGAGGCCAGTTTTTTCCCACCTTCCTCAAACTTCTACTCTCCGAAGGATACAGTTGTAACAATTGGATTTCTCTTAAATCCCCTTCTAGGAACAGAGTTTTACTGAACAGTCTCCTGGCAGCTGGCACCCCTCCTGCTGGTTAATAATTGACCTGAATACTGAATGCCTACCTGTCTGGCTCCTGATCATCACTTGTTTCAGAATCTCTATTAATAGAGTCTGTTCTCACCTGCTGGTGTCCTCTGAAATTTCATTTTGTCCCATCTGTCATCCCTACAAAGAATGCTGTCTTAGCTATAAGAAAATACCAGAAAGTAAGTAATTTATAAACGATGTAAAATATGGCACACACCCTATTTGAAATAGCCTTTTTCCTTTCCATAAAGCTGCATCTCACTCCAGCTTGCAGTCTACTAACTTAAAGACTCTATGCAATGTCCATTTCCTTGGCTAACATTACCCAGCGAACTACCCTAATCACATTAGTCTTCGTGATTCCATAAGTAAGCATGAAGATCTTTTTTTTTTTTTTTGACAGGTAGAGTGGACAGTGAGAGAGAGAGAGACAGAGAGAAAGGTCTTCCTTTGCTGTTGGTTTACCCTCCAATGGCCGCTGCGGCCGGCACGCTGCAGCCGGCGCACTGCGCTGATCCGATGGCAGGAGCCAGGTACTTATCCTGGTCTCCCATGGGGTGCAGGGCCCAAGCACTTGGGCCATCCTCCACTGCCCTCCCTGGCCACAGCAGAGAGCTGGCCTGGAAGAGGGGCAACCGGGACAGAATCCGGCGCCCCGACAGGGACTAGAACCCGGTGTGCCAGCGCCGCAAGGCGGAGGATTAGCCTAGTGAGCCGTGGTGCCGGCCAAGCATGAAGATCTTTTAAGCTTAGCATTCTTGGGCAAACATAGAACTATAGTAAAGGTCTCTAAAAGCAATCATTCTTTGCTTTGATAAACATGTGCTTGTATAGGAACGTAAGCCCTTCCTCACAATCCTTGCAAGTATTAATAAACTTCTAACCTCACTATCCCTGTCAGACTGAAGACGTGCTAGAAAAAACCTCATTGTAGAGGACACAGTTTGTTTGGGCTAAGCACTTAGAGTTGTTTCAAAAAATAAAATAGGCCAGCAAATCTTGGGGATGTATAGGAGTGGAAGTACATGTTGAGTGTGAGGGAAAGTTCTCACTGCAGCAATGACAACTCCTTGTCCATCTTCCCTACCCCCAATTCTCATGCCGTTTGCAACGACAGCCTCACATTACTTCACAGAATATTTAACACTGTTCTTTTCACATTTAATTTATGACTTGTAAAAAAACGAACCAGAGTAAAATGATTTACATGGCAGAAATATTCCCCTTCAGCCTTGTATTTTCCACTCTTTTCACATAAAGGAAAAAGACACAAGAATTACCTGGGAAACGTTTCTCAACTGAAAGGATATCTTATTACACCTTTATTGACAAATCTTGCCTTTAATCGTTTTTGATTTTTTGCATTTCAAGAGCAGGAGAGATGAAATTGCCACCGTCTCTTTTAAATGCTGGGCAGATGTGCACTCCACCACCCATGGTGGAGAGCAAAGGTGAAGCCAGCAGCAACAGGAGCAGCTGCAAGGACAAGACCGACACTACCATTTCCTCGCACTCAGACAGACAGGTTGGCTTACCTAGTTCTCGTCTGCAAACGAAGTGGAACCGTGAGCAGCTCCTGTGAGTCACCAGCCCTCTCACAGATACAATGTTGTCCCTGACCTTGGTAATACAGGTGATGTGTAAAGACGGGCGTGACTTCCGTGGACGCGAAATTTTTTGAGAAAATGGTTCTTCTCTATTATGAACAGCCGAATAACTGTGAACTTCATACATTTTGGTACATTTTTTTATTTATGTTTTTTATTTGGTGAGGCAATTCTTCAAAAGCTTACACTCTCTAGAAGAATTTGCCCATGAACTTAATTTGTTTTCTAAGTTCTTTCCTTTGAGTCTTCATTTTTCTACTTTTTCCCTCAAAAACCTTTGATTTAAGGTATGCAAACTTTATACATTTCATAAATACAACTTTAGAAACATAGTGATTCTTTCCACCACACCGGCATTCCCACACTCACTCCCACTTCTCTTCCTCCTCCCTCTTCTATTTCCATTCATATTTTTTACTAAGATCTGTTTTCAATTAACTTTATACACAATTAACTCCCTACTAAGTAAAGAGTTCAGCAAATAGTATGAAAAAAACTGTACCTTAACAGTGGAGACAAAGGCTGTTCAAACTCATTGAATCTTAAATTTGAATTTGAATTTGAATTTCAATTTGAATCTGTCATTGATAGGCTAAAATCTGTCATCATTAATCTTAAAATTCACACTTTCTTCCTTTTTTTTATTGTACACTTATCACTTGCTACGTAGGTATTTGGCACACCTATTCACCTGTCATGCAAGTTATCTGGGCAGATGCAAAGGATAAAATTCACTGCTTTTACCTAATATAGGAGTAAGATGGAAACAATCTCAACAAAAGGAGAATAAGTCCAGATGCAAACTGGGATGGAGTAACAGGAAAATAAATTATACTGCTTGGTGGAAATAAACCTAAAGTTAATTCGAGTCCAGCTCCTTCATTACAGCGGTAAGGAAACTGATTACTGGAGCCTGGGTGATTGCAGCCAATGTTGTGCAGTGATTTATTGGCTGAACCTGGATAGAATCCAGTCTCCAGGAGCCTCTCGGAGCTCTCTCCAAAATCAGTAGTCTTCCCTTATTTGCAGTTTTGTTACTCGAGTGTGATAGCAATCCAAAAATATTAAATGGAAAATTCCAGAAATAAATAATTCATAAGCTGTAAATTGTGTGCCATTTTGAATAGCATGATGAAATCTCACCCCTTCCTGCTCCATTCTTCCCGAGATGCAAATTATCCTTTTGTCCAGCATATCTGTGATGCATATGTGATGCATATGCTACCCACTCGTTATGCTTAGTAGCTGTCTAGGTTGCTAGATTCATTTTCTGGGTGTTGCCACGCTTGTGTTCAAGTGTAATTCTTATTAGACTTGATCATGGCCCCAAAGCACAAGAGTAAATAGATGCTAGCAATTCAGAAACACCAAAAGGAATTTATAAAGTGCTTCCTTTCAGTAAAAGGTGAAAACTCTCAGTTTAATCAGGAAAGAAAAAATCATATTATGAGGTTGCTAAGATCTACATTATGTTGCTAATATCATGTGCCTAATTTACAAATTAAACTTTATTGCAGTATGTATGCATGAGAAAAAAACATAGTATATATGAGGGTACTTCAAAGAGATTATAGAAATGGAATTAAAAAAACAAGCTTACTATGATGCAAAAATTTAAAATCCATGCAGTTTGTTGATAATAGGCATTTTCCACGAACTTCTTGAAGATCATTAGTATACATTGTTGCTATCTGCAGCTTCAGGGATCCACTTGAGGTGAGGGGCTTGGAAAGTACACCCCACAAATGGGGTGGCTCATGTGTGTCCCTCATTCTTCTCAGTGGAATGGCTTCCTGTAAGGCTCAACACACAGAATGCAAAGTCATTGTCTGCTGAAATCTAATGCACTCACATATTTAGTGGTATCATACTTTCCAATGAATTTGAACCCAAGGGGAATCACTCACTAAAAAATTAAAATCAGTTGTCTCTGGGTGAGAGGAGTAAGTGCTTTATGCCCTCATCAATTTTGTAATTATTTATAAGATAAGCTTAAGTTAATTTTATACTTTGAAAAAAGTTGAAAGAAATATTTTTTAAAGTAAGCCTTTTTCTGAAACTTGGCAAAACTATTAAAAGAGAGGAATCTCAAATTGCCAGAAGGGGAAGAGTGGCTGGCTTGGGGAAAGTGCAGATGAGTGCAGATTAGTGGTAGAGAACGTTTCCAGGGGACGTGCTTCCTGGCAGCAGAGGAGTCACATCTTGAGAACTTGGCAGGAAGAAGTTCAACGCTACAGGCTCCCGGGAAAAGCCCTCCAACAGCTGCAGGCAGGCCTGCCTCAGCCAAGCCCATCCCAATTCACCCTGCAGCTACAGCCTCTGGGTAAGCCTGGATCTTACAGTAGCCCCAGGCTTTCTCTTAAGAGACTATGCGAGATGTAATGGGGTAGACTTCTCCAAGGAAACAGGGTTGAACAAATAGTTTTGGAAGAGTGTATTTTATTTGGAACGCAAACATCGTACACGGTGAACACCTGATGAGGAGAGCAGGTGGGGGCACTAGTGCTTTTGTGAGGAAGCTGATGGCCCCAAGAAGGTTGTAGAAGGTGAAATGTGAGACTATGGGAAGAACAAATTTCAATGACCACTGAGTTTTACCAAGGGTCCCTTATATTCACCTTTATTTGTGTGTATGTAGACAGAGGTATTTAAGCAACAGTAAAGTCGCACAGAAATATGTTGGAGGAGGAAAAGAATTGAGGGGCTGAGGGAAAGGGCATTGATGGTGGAGTGCCATCAGAAAGGTTAATTGGCATTAGGTAGCAATTGCCTTTACGTCCTCTATATTTTCTCTTCCCTCATGAAAAATATTTCTATCATTCTGAACTAGAAACACCTCACAATCATTTCCTTTTCAACCATAAAATAAGTCATCAATGATTTAATGACTATGAAAGAAAGAGGAGCAACTGGGAAAGGAATGCTGGACCTGCAGGCTGTTACTTCATTGATTTAGAACACTCCCATCAATTCTCCATTCAGTACAGAGAAACAGAAATTCTCTTCGAAATTTTTTTTCTTTACTATATTTTTGTGAATTTCATGCTTATTTAAAAAATTTTTAAGACATTTATTTATTTGAAAGGAAGAGTTACAGAGAGGCAGGGGGAGAAAGAGAGAGAGAGACAGAGCGCGAGTGAGCAAGAGAGAGAGTCTTCCATCCGCTGGTTCACTCCCCAATTGGCCACAACAGCCAGAGCTGAGCCAATTGAGGCCAGGAGCCAGGAGCTTCTTCTGGGTCTCCTATGCAGGTGCAGGGGCCCAAGGACTTGGGCCATCGTCTACTGCTTTCCCAAGCCATAGCAGAGAGCTAGATCAGAAGTGGAGCAGCTGGGACTCAATCCGGCACCCATATGGCAGCTTTACCTGCTAAGCCACAGTGCTGGCCCCGTGAATTTCATTCTTTAATTTTTTTTACTTTTAAAATATATATATATATAAAGGGAATAATTTTCAAGTTTTTTCATATATACAGTTTTAAAAGCATAATGATACTTCCTACTGTAGCCCTTTTCCCTCCCTTAAAACGTTTTTAATCCCCTGGATCTTATGAAATAAAAATACCATAGTTAGCAATAAAATTATCTGAACAAAATTCCATTACTAAAAGTAAATTGAAAGCTCTTATAATGAATGTTTACCAATATTAGAATTCATATGGCATTGGAGTAATTATTACACACATTTGCCTAATACTCTAGGAGTTACAGAGGCTCTATAATTTTTTTTAATTTTTCAAAGGAAACATTAAGTAGGGTATTTTCTACTGAAATACTCATTAAATAGTCAATAAGAAGGATTTTTCTATTGACCTATCTTCAAGGCCACTCTCTTCTGCCATTCCCTTCTATTAAGTCCATCCGGCACGAGCTTTTTTTGTCCCAGATATTTCACTTTTCAGTTCTATCATTTCCATTTTGTTCTGCCTAATATTTTTACTTCTCTAAAGAAATTTCCTTATCTGCTCACCCATAATGGCCACTTTTACTTAAAATTTCAGACTTACTATCTTTGGTTTCTCTCTTAAAATTGTTGCTAACTTCAGTTTTTGGGTCATTTAAGTTTCTTTTGACTACTTTTTCAGTTCACTATGGGTCACATTTTTCACATATTAAGTATTTTGATTGTGCTTTTGTCACATATACTAAATACTAGAAAATTAGTTATGGGGATTGTGGACTCCATATACTTTCCCTGAAGAGTATTATTTTATTCCATTAGGAAGATAAATTGTTGACCAGTCACCTTGAGCCAGTGGAAGTATATTTTCATAGTTTTGGTCTGTTTGGTTTGGTTTGGTTTTTTATTGTTCTTATAGAAACTCCTTAGTCTTGAGACACAGTATTTACTCTTGTTTTATGGCCCTTCCATAGAAAATCTGAGCTGATAATCAACCCTCTGACTTGATGGATTTCAAGCTGTAAATTTTCTTACCTTTGTAACAAGTGGTAGCTATAGCTGAGTTCTTTTTGTTTCTCACCCTTGCAGATGTTGCTTTCCATCGGGATTCTTGCAGTACACCCTGCACGTGTGCATTTTAGGAGTCAGATGATAATTTCAGGGAAATTTATATGCAGAACTTGAGGCATCACCATCTGTTGCTCTTACATTTTTTAATGAACTGTTTTTAAATGTGTCAATTTTCTTATACCAGTTCCAGTCCCCAGTGCTACCCATTTTTTATAAAAATAATTTGCCAATTAGATATGCAGAGGAGTTATGTTTGAATTGACATATCCATAATTAATAGTGAAAATTACTGTCTTATTATGTATTTGCAGGCCATTTTCAATTTGTCTTCTGTGACTTGCTGGCTCATACATCTAGTATGTTTTCCCTAGTAATTGTTTTATTTTAATTAATTTGTAGGTGCTTTATTTATTTATTTTTAAATATTTATTTGAAAAGCAGGATTAGAGAGAGAGAGAGAGAGAGAGAGAAACTTCTATCTGTTGGTACACTCCTCAAATGGCTACAATGGCTAGGGCTGGGCCTGGCCAAAGCCAGGAGCCAGGAGCTTCTTCCTTGTCTCCCCTGTGAGTAGTGGGGTCCAAATATTTTGGGTCATCTTCCACTGCTTTCCCAGGTGCATTAGCAGAGAGCTGAATAGGAAGTGGAGTAGCTGAGACTTGAACTGGCACCCACACAAGATTCTGGCACTGCAGACAGTGGCATAATCAGCTGTGCCTCCATGCCGGACCCTGTAGGTGTTGTTAAAATATTAGAGATAATGACCTTTTCCTGTTACGGATGTTAGAAATATTTCCCACTCTATTATTCGAATTTTTGGCTTTTAATATAGCATCTTTTACCATTTTTATAATGATAAATCTATCAATTTTTCTTCAAATCTTCTAGGTTCCTTCAATTTGTAACAAATATTCTCCCCCTCCTGCAGTTCATAAAAATTTTCCTTTCAGTATTTTACTTACTTTTATTTAATGTTACTTTATTGAAAACAAGCATTCAAGTAACAACAGAAATCTAAAAAATAAAAATGCCCCAGTTCTATCTTCTAATAAAATCAAAGTTTTCTCTGTTTCATGTTACTCCTAAACTTTGATCATAAACAATTATATAACCTTATATTTTTGAAGAATTATTATCAGCTTTATCTTTATTTTTTAAAATATTTGTTTATTTATTTGAAAGGCAGAATTACAGAGAGGCAGAGACAGAGAGACACAGAGAGAGAGAGAGAGAGAGAGAAAGAGAGAGAGAGAGAGGTCTTCCATCTGCTGGTTCACTCCCAAGATGGCTGCAATGGCCAGAGCTGAGCAGATCTGAAGCCAGACGCCAGGAGCTTTTTTGGGTCTCTCACACAGGTGCAGGGGCCCAAGGAGTTGGGCCATCTTCCACTGCTTTCCCAGGCCATAGTAGAGAGCTGGGTCGGAAGTGGAGCAGCAGGGACTCGAACTGGTGCTCACATGGAATGCCAGCATGGCAGGTTGCGGCCCTATCCACTATGCCACAGTGCTGGCCCCAATCATCTTTTGTTTTTTAAAAAAATGTGTTTATGTATGTATTTGAGAGAGAGACATAGAGGGACAGAGCAAGAGAGACAGTGAGCGAGAGTGCATCAATCTTCTCTTCATCTTCCAAATGCCTTTAATGCCTGGGGCTGGGCCAGGTAAATACCAGAAGTCTAGAATTCAATCCAGGTATCTCATGTGGGTGTTAGGGTCCTAACTACTTGAGCGATCTCCTGTTGCCTCCCAGAGTGTCCATGAGCGGGCAACTGGAATTGGGAGCAAAGCCAAGATGTGAACCCAAGTACTCTGTTATGAGATGCAAGCTTCCTAACTGGTGTCTTAAACACTACTGTTTCTTATCACATTCTAGCATACCTGTTTTTCTCTGATCTTTTTTAAAAATACTTATTTTATTTATTTGAAAGGCACAGTTACAGAGAGAGAGAAAGAGGGGAGAGAGAGAGAGAGAGAGAGAGAGAGAGATATTTTCCATCCATTGGTTTACTCCTCAAATGGCTGCAATGGCCAGGGCTGGGCCAGACTGAAGCCAGGAGCCAGGAGCTTCTTCCAGGTCTCCCATGTGGGTGCAGGGGCCCAGGGACTCAGGCCATCTTCTTTTACTTTCTTAGGTGGATTGGCAGGGATCTGGATTGGAAGTGTAGCAGCTGGGACTCGAACCTGAGGCCATATGGGATGCCAGTGTCACAGTTGGTGACTTTATCCTGCAATATATATTTCTGTATTTGCTAATACATTTATTCTCTGCTTTTATAAAGTATTTATATACTTGTATTTCTCGTTAATGTCTTATTTTTATAAATGAGATAACAATATTAAGATTATTGTGCCCCCCCCAAACACAAATTCAGTATTAAGAGAATGCTTTACAGAAAGACTATGGTCATCCTCATTCCCTCCAATAATGTTAATTGACACTGTTTTCACTAATATAATAGTTAACACTACTTTTTGTCAATGATAAATGCTTTTATAGTTTTTTATTTTTACATCTTTATTCATGCTGGGTATTTATTGTCTATGGTGTTAGATAAAGGGTATCCAATAACTCTAACTATTTTTATTAAAAAAGCATTGTAACCCCTATTCATAGACTCAAAATACTGTTTATTAGAACAGCACAATTAACATTGTTCACGTGGGGCGACACTGCTTGGTACACCTACATCGCATATTGCAATGAGTGTGTGTTTGAATTCCAGTTCCTCTCCCAAGTCAGGCTTTCTGCTTGTGCATATGAGGAAGGCAGCTCCTAACCTGGCTGGGGCTGCAAGCAGGATGCATTGGCTGCGATTTGAGAATGTGGAGTGATCTCAACCTACCCTCAGCCCTCCTCCATCCTCCAGCCCTTTGTCATTAGCTTTAAGACATCTCAGAATTTTAACCTGAGCACCAGGAACTAGGGGAGCCCTCTGAGGCCAGAACAACATGGCAGCAGACCAGACAGATCAGGCAAGCGTTATGCTGTTAGCTGTGCTTGGGGCGAGTCCTCATAGCAGGTGACCCAGAGCTTTGGTTTAATGGAAGCTCCACCTGCAGGAACTAGTGACAAAGCCTTGGACCTGGGTCAGGCATGGAGGCAGAATTAAGATCCCCACGTGGAACTGAGGCCATGAAGAGCTGCACTGTCAGGAAATCAGTGGATCAGAGAATGAAACCCAGTCTGGTTTTCTGTTTTGACCTTGATGATGGATCAAAAAAAAAAAAAAAAAGCAATTGCTTTGTTACTTGATCATCCTCCCATCATTCTTTGTTTTCATTTTTTAAATATTTAAATTTAAAATTTAAAAAATTTTTAAGGTGAATAACTTTCATATATACAGATTTAGGAACATAGTGGTACTTCCCACCTTCTCCTCCCTCCTATTGCCTTTCCCATTCCTTCCTTTAATTTTTACAGTGACCTATTCGCAGTCTATTCTATACTTAGAATATTAACCCTACACTAAGTAAAGAGTTCTACAAATAGTAAGGAGAAAGGAACACTGTTCCTCAACAGTAGAGACAAAGGCTGCAGAGAATCATTCTTCTTTTTAGAAAAAGCAAAAGCAGCCAATGTTCATTTAAAGCAGATGAGCATTGGCAATGCAGCCCAGGCAACCGGCAGCAGTGAATGTGTTACAGGATCAGGTGGGGTCCTCGCCTGCTGCTCCCAATTGCACATTGGTAAGTCTTTAAAAAATATTTATTTTTTGAGAAGAGAAAGCATGCCTTGTTGTGTAGCAAGGGGGCAGGAGAATGTGACAAAAATCTGGCTTCTCAAGCAGGGGCTTGGGGGAAGTTTTATGGTTTTATGGCCTAGGAATGAGAAAAAGCTGGTATGTGGAAGCTCCTGGCACGTTCTGATGAATGGGTGTGGGATCGGGCCAGCACCGTAAGATGGATTTTTACTTCCAGATTTCCATGTTCAAAAGGCCTGTCGTGTGCAGCCATGTCCTAAAAAACAGAGTCTTAGAAAATGTGTTCAGACTCATTGGTAAAGCATAAGATGGGGAAGCTTTCAGGAGAGTCGGGGAAACAGAAAGAGGTTTTTGAGTTTAGAAAATCAAGGGGAGACCCGATAAAGGGGCAGTCTGATGTTAAGTGCAAATCCTTTCTGGGGGAGGCGTCCTCAAAGCAGGCCTGAAAATAGTCTCCATAGAGATGCAAGAAATACAAACTTAGAGTGGAATGAAAGTGTGGAACTCAGGAGGGGTGGAGTATGAGGAACAAGAGTGGGCACAAACAGGAGGAGAACCTGGCCCACCGACACCTGCTCATTAAAATATTAGAATTATGGGATCCAGAGAAAAGCATGCTTAATGTTTAAAAATGTAAGGAAATCAAAAGCGTGGGTAAAGAGCTAAAGGTGAGGCCTGCATTGTGGTATAGTGGGTTAAGCTGCTGCCTGCATCATCAGCACCCGTATGAGCACCAGCTGTAGTCCTGGCTGCTCCACTTACCATCCAGCTCCCTGTTAATGTGCCTGGGGAAGCAGCAGAGAATGCTCCAAGTATTTGAGTCCTGCCACTCACTTGGGAGACCCAAATGGAGTTCCTGGCTCTTGGCTTTGGCCTGGCCAAGTCCTGGTCATTATGGCCATTTGGGGAATGAACCCGTGAATGGAAGATCCCTCTCTCTCTCTCTCTGGCTCTCTCTCTGCAACTCTGCCTTTCAAATAAATTTATAAATCTATAAAAAAGTTTAAAAAAGAGTTAAAGGCAATGAAAATCAAGTATATTTGAAAAAGATATAGACAGGACTTATAGGAAATATAATTAAATTTAACAAATTTAATGTAATGGCTAACTTTATTTAAGTTATCTATTATTTATAGATTAGATAGAGCTAAGTATATTAGGGCCTTGGAAGATAGATAAGAAGAAATGACTCAGAATGCAGACAA
Source organism: Oryctolagus cuniculus (assembly GCF_051225735.1). Classification (NCBI taxonomy): domain Eukaryota; kingdom Metazoa; phylum Chordata; class Mammalia; order Lagomorpha; family Leporidae; genus Oryctolagus; species Oryctolagus cuniculus. The sequence goes on from NC_142867.1 coordinate 116,299,467, forward strand.
AAAGGAATGGAACACACGTAAGTGTAGACTCAAGCCAGGAAGGCTAGAAGCAAGGATCTCCTGACTTTCTCTTAAACTTAGCTAACAATTAATGTAGGTTTTGTGAGCCATATCATTTCTGACACAACCATCATCTGATAGCTGTTGAAGGGTGCTGAGGAAGATGTTATCAGGACCATCACAATAGGTGTAGGCAGGTATAGGAACCACTGCAATGAGGTCTTGCAGCAGAGCAGAGAGATCAAGGTTAGCTCTGAAAAAAGGACAGGCAAGTGGCATTGATAGTCAGAAAGCAGGTGGAAGACAGTGGACTGTAAGTTACTGAGAGGGGACATTAAGGGTAAGAGGGATTCTGCTTAACCCAAAATAATAGAACTCTTCCAAGGACAGGGTGACCAGATAGCCCCTGGGGATGGAGGAGGATGAGAACATTCAGACATTGATGATCAGGTATCATTGATGGGGGGGGGGGGCAGTGAGTGATCCTGCTAAACTGACTTAGAGGATTTCTTCTGTTGAAGCTGGATTTTACAAGGAGGTACAAAGATGAGTCTGGAGGAAGGTTTGGAAAACTGACTAAATTTGGCCAAGCAAATAATCTTTGTCACCACTCACATAAGCTCTTAGAGGCTGAAGCAGTCATCGACAATTCATAAATGAATGTGACTGTGTCCCAATCAAAATATTTATGAAACCAGGTGACCCCCCCTCCCCACAGGAGGCTGTACCTTGCTAACCTAACTCAGAGTTCTAGAGTGTTCTGGCGAGCACTTCATTGCAGATATAAAGTGAGATAATGAAGGGAGTGGGGAAAAAGCAAAATAAAAAAAATTAATGACCACAACACCAATAAAAGCATCCTTAATGTATTTTTGAAAAATGTAAGGAAATCATTTTGTTCTCTAGCAGATAAAACCTTGTTGATTAGTATTATATGGAGGGGTTTGTTTAGGGGAATTCTAAGCCCAGGCAGGGAGATTCCAGGTCTGGGGCAGAAGGTAACTCCCACTTGCATGTAAACCCCAGAACAACTGAAGCCCACTTGGGCCTCAGAAAAATTCCCTAAAAGCACAGCATCAACCAACACTCAAAGGAGAGCCATGAGCACCCATGACCAACCAGGAACTTGGACAGGAGCTGAACGTGCACCTCTCAGCCTGTTTCAGTCTGTAAGAACCTTCACCCTCAACTCCTCAGGGAGCCTGGGAATTAAGTAATAGCTGCCCTGCTCCTTGCTCTGAGTTTGCAATTTTTACTTGCTTTTTCCCACCACCCTGGTGTCAGTGCTCGACTCTCTGCACATCAGGCAAGTGGACCCAGGTTTGAGGGTTCTACACCAACAACTCCAACCATTTTGGTGGGTGTTCTACATCAGTTTTTCCACAGTGCAATGCTTGAGGCCAGAATTTGAGGGAAAATTACTTCTGTCTTGAACTTTCACACCCATCAAATTCTTTAAAAAAAAAAAAGGAGAGATTTCCAAATAAAAAAAAAAAACTGAGTATATTTACCACTAAGAGGCTCTTACTAAAAGAAATTCCGAAAAAGCATTAGAGTTTTTTTCTTTTTTTTTTTAAACAAAGTTATCTGGATGGCAACAGTATAGGAGCCAAGACAGATGTGGTAGAGAGAAAACCTGCAAATGTCTTTATATTGTTGAGGAGGGAATAATATTGGTTACTTCAGATATTTTAAATTGTGCATGTTAAATTTCAGGGACCACTTACGGATATATCAGAAATCCAGGACAATACATTTCAAACCAGTTTATGAGAAAAAGGGCAAGTAAACACAAAACTAACTTTTCATTCAGAACAAAACAAAAAAGGAAAATAAAGAGAGAAAACACTGAAATAGTGGGACAAATGGAAGACAAAAGATGTAAATAGAAATGGATCAAAATATTTGAATAACAAAAAATGGATTAACCTCTTTAGTTATGAGAGAAGACTAGACAGGCGTGTTGCAGAGTGGTGAAGATGCTGCTTGGGATGCCCAGATCCCATATCAGAATGCCTGGGTTTGAGTCCCAGCAACTTGTCCAGTTTCAGCTTCCTGTTAACATGTACCCTGTGAGGCAGCAGGTAATGACTTGAGTAGTTGGGCCCTTGCCACCTACATGAGAGACCTAGAGTCAGTTCCTGGCTCCTGTTGCTGAGCAACACCCCAAACTAGTAGGAGATGTTTCTTAGAACCCCCAACTGGGTCTGACACAAGGGAAGCCAGTCACTGATACTGGGATGGTGGAAGAAAGTAGGTATTTATTACAAAGCACAAAGCAACTGGCCGGGTGGATACTGCTTAATTCTTAGGTTCCCTGAGGAGGTAGAGGTGAAGGTTCTTACAGATTGGAACTGAGGGATGAGTGATCAGCTGGAGTCTAAGTTCCTAGTTGGTCGATGGTGCTATTGATTTTGTTGTGATTGGCCAGTGATGCTGTGCTCTTTAGGGAATTTATGATGGCCGGGTGGGCTCCAGTTGGTCTGGAGATTATATGAAGGTGGCAGCTTCCCTACTTCCCCACCACAGATAATACTGGCCATCAAGGTTTTTAATCTATTGGAGAAGCCAATGACTCTGTAGGATTAGTTGTATTGCCACTTTCTGAAGTCAATGAATTCTTTTTGATAAAGGACTGACAAGTACATCTTGGACTAAGGGAGACAGACAAGAGGCTAGGTCTTTCTTTTGCATTTAGGGGTTCGGTTTCACTCTTGGCTTTAGCCTGTCCCAGCCCCGACTGTTGCAAGCACTAGATGAGTGAACCAGTGGATGGAAAATTTTTCTTTCTCTTATTTCTGCTTTTAAATAAAATGAAAATAATAATGCATAAAATATTTAGGAAGAAATAGAATATCAGGTTAGATTTGAAAAAAATAAGTATAGAGTACCTACTCTATGCCACTTCTAAGAAAAAGCATCAAACATGATGTGTCAGGCAAATTCAATACAAAGGAAAGTAGGTGTAGCCTTGTTCATATTAGCTAAAATCCAATTTAAGGCAAAATGTATCATTGCAGATAGTGTCACTACATGATAAAGGGACATTTATTTCACCAGAGGATATATTTAACTGATGCACTGAGTGAAATACGTCCAAAGTATATAAATAAAACTCAACAATACAGAAAAATATTGATAAATTGATTATAGTGGGATATGTTTAACACCTTTCAATAATTTGTAGATCAATATGATAAAAATTAAAATAATAATGACCACTGAAGTAACAACATACTGTATCTACCAGACATGTATAAATTCTTTCATCACCAAATTAGGGATTATATATTCTTTTCCAACACTCACAGGATGTTTATGTAGTGTGGGGAGCAACTCGGACTAGACTAAGTTACTGGAATTAAGACTTATTCTATGCATCTGCTCTCCCACAATATGGCGCTGGGAGAGGAGAAAACAGCTTCTACGCAGCTGCCTCCAGTTCAACCAATAAACTGTAGGACTTGCTCCTGATTGGAGGAGAGCAGCGTACTCGGCGTGTGGGCAGCCGAGTTAGGATTGGCGGAGGAGGACTATAAAGGAGGAACACCAGGAACATCTAAGAGGAACATCTATCTGAAGGAACACCTGTGCAGCCCCCGAGAGAGCCGGCCGGCGGTGTGCCGCTCCCCCGCGGAAGTGGGGAATGTGGCAGGGGGAACCACCCTTCCACGGAGGTGGAAGGGTCGGTAGCCAACCCGGGAAGAACCAGCAGCAAACCCGGGGAGGGCCGAGCAGACGAAAGAACAGCGCAGGGTCCTGTGTCGTTCCTCCACGAAGAGGGGGAGCGACATAATGGTGCCGTGACTCGGATAGGAAACCTAAGAGGGAAGAAACGGGAAGAAGTGGAAAATGCCAGAGAGAGAGACTAGCAAACAGCCTAGGGAAAAGCCGGACGAAAAAGGTGCCAGAAGAAGCTATTGAAAGCCTAGGCATAGACTCGGATACGGACTGTGGGAAAGAAGTTAGGATTTAAAGTGAAAGCAAGAAGAAACTTAGACTCAGATACGGACTGCAGGTTGAAAGTGAAAGTGAAACCTAGAAGAAACTTAGACTCGGATACGGACTGTGGGGAGAGGCCAGGAGAAATGAGGGAGGAATATTGTTGGAAGAAAACTTAGGGAAACATACCAGGTAGAGAAAAATGTTAGGGAGGATGAAGCCGCGAGTGCAGGCCGAGGCGGAAACGGAAGCCATCTTGGAATTCTTCAAGTCAGCCCGGGGAGCAAAAGGCGAAGATCTGGAACCAGAGGCAGAGACTTGGGCCGCCAGGTTGGAATTCGCCAGGTTAGTCCAGGGAACTTGGATTGAATGCTAGTGGCGGAAACGTGAGCTGGGGCTGTGTGACTCGCGGAGGCTGCCGCGCGCAGAGAGAGCGTGCGGGGCACAAGTAGATAGGGAACGCTGGGCTGGTGCAAGGCCGTGGTGCAGGCGCGAAGCCGGGAAGCCGCACAGATGAGAGAAGCTGGCTGAAGCGGCTCAGAGCCGGGAAGCCGCTGAGAAGCAGCCTCGGGGCGGGCGCTGGGAAGCCGCAGGGATAAGAGAAACAGAAGTCTAGAAGTGAAATGAGAGAAATAGGAATGCTGGAAGATAGAAGTAAAATGGGAGAAATAGGAATGCCCGGAGATAGAGAAATAGAGAAATAGACAGGCCTCCCCACAACACAGCAATGAGAGAGCTTGGATTCGGTCTGCCTGATTAGTGAGGCAATGAGCACCTGCGGGTGGCTAGCAGCTTATGCGCCGCAGGTCACCGAAGACAGGCACGAATCAACACCAATAAGCCTCCCCACAATATGGCAATGAGAAGGCTTGGATTCGGTTTGCCTGATTGCTAGGGCTTGTAAGCACCTGCAGGCAGAGCAGAGCATGCGCTGCAGGGCACCGAACACAGGCACGCATCAGCGCCTAAAAACCTCCTCACAACATGGCGAAGAGAGGACCCGGATTCAGTTTGCCTGATTGATAGGACTTGTAAGCACCTGTGGGCAACTCTAGCAAGCAGAGCAGAGTGTGCCACAGGGCACCGAAGACAGGCGCGTATCAACGCCAAAAATAAAAAGAAAGGGGGATCTGTGGGGAGCAACCCAGACTGGACTGAGTTACTGGAATTAAGACTTATTCTATGCATCTGCTCTCCCACAATATGGCGCTGAGAAGGGAGAGACAGCTTCTGCACAGCTGCCTCCAGTTCAACCAATAAACTGTGGGACTTGCTCCTGATTGGAGGAGAGCAGCGTACTCGGCGTGTGGGCAGCCGAGTTAGGATTGGCGGAGGAGGACTATAAAGGAGGAGAGAGACGGCATGCACCAGGAACATCTAAGAGGAACATCTATCTGAAGGAACACCTGTGCAGCCCCCGAGAGAGCCGGCCGGCGGTGTGCCGCTCCCCCGCGGAAGTGGGGAATGTGGCAGGGGGAACCACCCTTCCACGGAGGTGGAAGGGTCAGTAGCCAACCCGGGAAGAACCAGCAGCAAACCCGGGGAGGGCCGAGCAGACGAAAGAACAGCGCAGGGTCCTGTGTCGTTCCTCCACGAAGAGGGGGAGCGACATAATGGTGCCGTGACTCGGATATGAAGCCTAGGCAGGGCTTAGTGTTGTTCCTCCATGAAGACGGGGAGCGACAATGTAGGACATAACACAGGTCATGAAAAAATATTAAAAAATCAGGATTGTATCTGATCTTGTAATCACACTGTATTTCCCTTTCTCCTTTTACATTCTAACTTCGAGCTAGTTATATATTTAAAATTGTAAAAAAAAATACATCTTCCTCTTCTCTTTACCTTCTAATTAACAAAAGCTACTTGTCCATCATGTGGCTATAGGGAGGTGGCCGAATAGCAGACCCCAGGTAAGAGAGGAATTTACTACCGACCTTGGAGTCCACCAAATGTCATATCCCAGTAACCTGTTTGACCTCTTTCCCCAGGCCTCCCCTCCTTTTTTCCTGTAAAAGACCCTCTTGTTAACTTGCAGGGAGAGGAGGAGAGGGCATTTGGGACTACAGAGTCAGCCTTCTCCATGGGTGGCCACTCATGTAACTGTCTTGTCTCACTGCATTCACTCTCATCTCTAGGGGATTCATTGTCCATCTTGAGCAGCCTGGACCTAATCTTGTTCCTGTAAGAATTACACCTTCTCAGACCACAGTGATATTAAATTAGAAGGAAATGATGCTCAAAAAATAGCATATAACTAAAAAAATCACCATGTCTTGGAACTTTAAAAATGTTTTAAATTTATTTGACAGAAAGGGAAAGCAAGAGTAAGCCCTTCCACCTGTGTGTTCACTTTCCGAATGTCCACAATGACCAGGGCTGGGCCAGGTTGAAACCAGGAGTTGGAAACCCAATTCATGTCTCCCATGTGAGAATCAGGAATTCAAATACTTAAGTCATCACTTCCTGCCTCCCAAGGGGCCCATTAACAGGAAGCTGGAATGAGGAGCGGGAACTGGACTTGATCGTAGACACTCCACTACACAAAAGAAGTTTACAACTTTAAATGCTTAAAAATGCTGCTTATAAAAAGACAAAGATTGCAAATTAGCATGGCAGGCAGCCAGTGTAAGAATTATAGGGTGAAAAAAGAATGCCTAGAGTCATGTGATCTTGGGGAGACACTGTAACCTCCACCTGCTCTCACCCAAAGGTGTACTGACTTATCTGATCTGCTGAAAAGAATGAGCACGTTTGACATGCAGCTCTTCTGGCATTCCCTTTGTCAGATCTTGTGGCTTCCTGAGTAAGTGCACTGTATTTGGTCTGTTCTCTCACCCTGTAGCAAACCTAGTTGATTTATTTTTATTTTTATTTTTATTTTTTGATAGGCAGAGTGGACAATGAGAGAGAGAGACAGAGAGAAAGGTCTTCCTTTGCCATTGGTTCACCCCCCAATGGCTGCTGTGGCTGGCGCACCACGCTGATCCAAAGCCAGGAGCCAGGTGCTTCTCCTGGTCTCCCATGTGGGTGCAGGGCCCAAGCACTTGGGCCATCCTCCATTGCCCTCCCGGGCCACAGCAGAGAGCTGGACTGGAAGAAGAGTTACCGGAACAGAATCCAGTGTCCCAACCGGGACTAGAACCCGGGGTGCCGGCGCTGTAGGTGGAGGATTAGCCTATTGAGCAGTGGTGCCGCTGCCTAGTTGATTTATTAAAAAAATATTTAAAAAATTTATTTGAAAGGAAGAGACAGAATGGCCTCAGAATCAGTCCTTAAGGCATTCGGATCTGGCTGAAGAGCCCATGAGAGTATTTTAGGCATGGAAAGCCAAGACACTCTGGCAAAAAAAAAAAAAAAAAAAAAAAAAAAAAAAAAAAAAGAAAGAAAAAAAAACACCCTAAATGAAAGATCTCTGTGAGTGAGATCCCAGTGGAAAGAATGGGGCCACCAAAGAAGGAGGTACCTTTCTCTGATGGGAGGAGAGAACTTCCACTTTGACTATGACCCTGTATGAATAAGATCGAAGTCGGCGAACTCAAAAGGCTTCCACAGCCTTGGCAACTCATGACTAGAGCCTAGGGAGATTACTGAGGCCATAAACAAGAGTGTCAAATTGTTAAGTCAACAACAGGAGTCACTGTGTACTTACTCCTCATGTGGGATCTGTCCTTAGTGTGTTGTCCAATGTGAAGTAATGCTATGACTAGTACTCAAACAGCACTTTGTGTTTCTGTGTGGGTGCAGACTGATGAAATCTTAATATATACTAAATCGATCTTCTGTATATAAAGATAATTGAAAATGAATTTTGCTGTGAATGGAATGGGAGAAGGAGTGGGAGATGGGAGGGATACGGGTAGGAGGGAAGTTATGGGGGGGAAAAAGCCATTGTAATCCATAAACTGTACTTTGGAAATTTATATTTACTAAATAAAAGTTAAAAGAAAAAAAAAGGAAGAGACAGAGAGACAATGATAGAGGTAGAGATAGAGGTATAGACAGCGAGATCTTGCATCTTCTCATTCATTCCCCAAATGCATACACATCTGGGGTAGGCTAGGCTAGGCTGCAGCCAGGAACCCCAAACTCAACCCAGGTTTTCCATGCACGTGGCAGGAACCCATATACTTGAGTCATCACCTGCCACCTCCCAGGGTGTGCATTAGCAGGAAGTTAGTTTCGAAACAGAACTGGGGCTAGAACCCAAGCACTTTGACATGGGTTGTAGGCATTTTAACCACTAGGCAGGTTAGAGGATTTTTTTTTTTTTCAATAAAATTCACCTTTCAGTAGGAAGTTGGGAGAGACTGTGTCAGATATCACAAGTTTTATTTCATTTTAAACTGAATATCCTGTTTTGCTTTACTTTTTTCTTTTTTTAAAATTTATTTGACAGGTAGAGTTATACGTAGAATTATAGACAGAGAGAGAGAGAGAGAGAGAGAGAGAGAGGTCTTTCTTCTGTTGGTTCACCCCCCAAATGGCCGCTATGGCTGGAACTACGCTGATCTGAAGCCAGGAGGCAGGTGCTTCCTCCTGGTCTCCCACATGGGTGCAAGGCCCAAGCACTTGGGCCATCCTCCGCTGCCCTCTCGGGCCACAGCAGAGAGCTGGACTGGAAGAGGAGCAACCAGGACTAGAACCTGGCTCCCATAAGGGATGCTGGCGCCGCAGCGGAGGATTAACCAAGTGAGCCACAGCACAGGCTCTGTTTTGATTTTTTTCTTTACACAATCCTGTGACTCATATACTACAAATAATAACATATTTGGAATATGTATATGTATACTCATATTTATAAATCTATCATATGTGAGGATATAAATATATGTATGAGGGTACTTCAAAAAATTTGTAGACAAATGGATTTTAAAGGTAGTTTATTTTGATGCAAAAAGTTTTGAAAACAATGCATACTTTTTTCATATTAATGAATTTCCATGAATTTTTTTCTTTTTTTAAATAAATCAGGATTTTTTCCTTTTAAAAATTTTTATTTAAGTTATTCAATTTTCATGTATTTCATATATACAGACTTAGGAACGTAGTTATACTTCCCACTCTACCCTCCCTCCCACCCACACTCCAACCCTTCTTCTCCCTCCCTCTCCCATTCCCAGTCTTAGTTTTTACAAAGACCTACTTTCGGTTTACTTTATGATTCTAAAATTAACCCTACACTAAGTAGAAGAGTTCAAAAAAAAAAAAAACCACATTGTTAGACATTTTTTTTAAGATTTATTTATTTATTTGAAGGCAGTGTTACAGAGGGAGAGAAAGAGAGACAAAGAGGAAGGCAGAGACAGAGAGAGATCTTCCATCTGCTTGTTCACTCCCCACATGGCCACAACAGCTAGGACTGTGCCAGGCTGAAGCCAGGAGCCAGGAGCCTCTTCCAGGTCTCCCACATGCAGGGGCCCAAGCACTTGGCCATCCTCTGCTGCTTTCCCAGGCAAATTATTAGGGAGCTGGACTGGAAGTGGAGCAGCTGGGACTTGAACTGATGCCCATATGGGATGCTGGCACTGCAGGCCATGGCTTTAACCCGCTGCACCACAGTGCTGGCCCCTTCTATGAACTTTCTGAAAATCCCTCATGTATGTGCTATATTATCAATCCTTGTATGTATGTATATACAAACCTGTCCACAAATCCTCTAGTGTTTTGACAGGTGGATACTTGGTATTAATTTGATATTAGTATATGTCAATATAAAAAGTAACTTCATTTTTTCCTCCTAAAGTACAAGGGCGAATTTGAGGTCCTCTATAAATAGTTATTTGTTCCAGACCAGAAAGTCATTGACTGTTTTATTCAGGGTAAACTTGGCTTTTCTTCAGAGTGAAAAATATTATAGAACTGGTAGAGGGGTGGGTGTTGTGGTGCACTGAGTTAAGCCATTGCTTGTGATAACAGCATCCCATATCACAGTGCTCGTTTGTGTCTTAGCTATTCAGCTTCTGATGCAACTCCGTGCTAATGCACCTAGCAAGCAGCAGACAATGGCTCCGATACTTGAATTCTTATCACCCAATGTGGGATGCAGTTTCTGGCTCTTAGCTATGGGGCCAGAACATAGATCTCTCTGTCATTCTGCCTTTCAAATAACCAACTAACTACATAAATCTTAAAAAAGTGTATTGAACGTTTTTTTTTTTTATCTTTCTAATATCATTTGAACTTCGATCAGAAGTTTGGTTGTGTGCTTTTGTTTTTATAGATTTTACTTGTTTATTCATTACCTCTTCAGATGAGTGCAGATATGCAGCTAAAAACATGCAGAGTGCTTTATCTCCTCAGTCTCTAACACTAAGTTTTCAGTTGTTTCTATCCAATGGTTGTTCCTTGATTTTATTACATACGGAAACAGAATCACTTATTAAGCTATGGAAATATTTGTTTTATTTATTCACTTCTTTCATTTTACTGGCATTTATTGTGTTCAGTGAATTATTTTAGGTATTTTGGTGAATGCACTTAGGCAAGAGACAGGTTTTCTTTTGCATATGCGTTCTGTGGCTGCTTAGCTTGACCCTACAAGCTAGGGTCATGGCATGATTGCCCAGCACCCAGATTCTTGACTTGGCTTCAAGAAAGAATTCAGGGCCAGCGCCGCGGCTCACTAGGCTAATCCTCCACCTAGCGGCGCCTGCACACCAGGTTCTAGTCCCGGTCGGGGCGCCGGATTCTGTCCCGGTTGCCCCTCTTCCAGGCCAGCTCTCTGCTGTGGCCAGGGAGTGCAGTGGAGGATGGCCCAAGTGCTTGGGCCCTGCACCCCATGGGAGACCAGGAGAAGCACCTGGCTCCTGCCTTTGGATCAGTGCGGTGCGCCGGCCGCAGTGCGCCAACCGTGGCGGCCATTGGAGGGTGAACCAATGGCAAAGGAAGACCTTTCTCTCTGTCTCTCTCTCTCACTATCCACTCTGCCTGTCAAAAAAAAAAAAAAAAAAAAAAAAAAAAAAAAAAAAAAAAAAATTCAGGAGCAAGTCAGAGAAAAGAAAATAGCAAGCAACAAGCATTTTATTGAGAAAGCAGAAGTACACACTCCACAGTCAGGATGCAGGCCTAACTGGAGGGGAGTGGGACCCTGACTCTGAACTGCGTTTAATGTTACATGGGTTGTTTAATGAAAGGGGAGGCACATTCTAATCAAGAGCGGGAATATCCATGGTTTTTCTGGAAAGTAGGTGGAGATTTCTTGGAACCCAGCTACCACCCCTTTTTGTTCCTCATCTGGTCTGATGTTTCCTGGAGACTAGTAGGTATCATTTAGCATGCTAATGTATTACAATAAGTGTATAATGAGCTGTGGGTCAATTAAAGACAGATTTGGTCCCCTCAATTGATATGAACTGGTCTAGTGAGGGTGTCTGTATATCTTCAGAGCAAGAGGGACCAAATCCTTATCCTGTAGGCCTTGACATATCAGGAACTACTTCTGGGTGGCTCAGCTGCTCCCTTGCTTTCTGTCTCAATGGCAGCTGCAGGTAGCTTTGGGCATCTCACTTTCCTTAGAGGAGGAAGATTCATGATTTCCATACTAGGTAAACTGAAGCCTGTAAGGGGGATTGGGTATAGTATGATGTGATATAGGTAATTTTGCTGCTGACTTATTTTTCACACAAGAAAATTTTGTTTGGATCAATTTTTAATCATTTTTATGATGTTACAAGCAAGTCTTATACATTAAGGGTCCCCTATTAATTAAATCCCTTTCATTCAATGGATTTAAGAAAATTCAAGATGAGTCACAGGATGTTACCCTTCATAGGCTGGGAGGATTAAAAAGGGGACACTCACACGTAAATGCATTATGAACATGTCTTAAATGGGAAAAAGTACAATATTTACTCCAACTACTGAGTTTATAGCTGAGGCAGACTCTGTAACAAAGTTCAGATTAACAAGAGACAAATAAGCAAGTTTATTTATGTATGTAGTGCACATCATGTAGGAGAAAACATACTCCAGGAAGTGACTGAGGAGTCTGCCTACAATAGTGTATTTCAACAAAGAACAATACATTCCAGAGAAGCATTAATACAGAGAATGCCAGGCTTCTGAGGCAGGAGAACTGTGGGGAGGTAGTCTACCTGCAGATTCCCCTGGCTGCTGTCTCCGAGCCAATAGGCAGCTTTTGTAGAAGTTTATATCCAGTAACTGGGTGGGGGCAGGGGGGATGGGGAGAGAATGGAAATCTCTGTTCTGGTTTTAGGCAAAGAGAAGACAGAGAGTTCCCTTTCTGATTGTCTTCACCTTAGCAATTTTGTATTTTGGGGAGAAATGTTTTGGTGTTCCTTCTCTTCACTGCATGCCTTACCTCTTTGTTCTTGCCAAACTTTTTAATGTCTTGGCTTCCCTTACCTGTGATTAGCACAAGATATATCCCCCACCTCCACAATGCCTCACAAATTCTTCTTGAGGTACCCCCAAATTGTGCTTTGATAATGGATTATTCTCCTTCTGTTAACTTACCTTCCTTATCTGTGTTTAGGGCATTCCATACCTGGCAAGGTAGAGTTGTGGCAGCTGGGGGTGAGATAGTATGTGGCAAGTCCTAGCTCTATCCACCAGGAAATGGGCTGAAAAATCCAGTTACAGATAAAAGAACTGGTTTCAATCAGCTGGATCAGAATGGTGCCTGAGAGCCATAAGAAGTGAACTTTCATTATAATTTGCATTAGCATTGTAAAAACCACTCCTTCTCATGCGGTGACAATTTTCCATCGCCATGACAACCTACAGAAATGACCATATAAGGAGGAAAAATGGATAGATCTCGAATTCCTGGAGGTCACCACCCTTGTCCTAGAAACATGGTAAACATCCCACCCAGCTGTAGCCCCGACACAGGAGCTGAAACAACACATGGGGCTGCTCTTTCTGTGCAGCAGCCAGCTCTTGCCAGTATCTAATAAAACCCTCTTGCTTTCACTTTGCTGGCTCATGACTTTCTTTCTCATTCTCTCTCTTTCCTTCCTTCCTTCCTCTTCCTTCTTTCTTTTTTAAAATACTTATTTATTTGGAAGTGAAAGAGAATGATATCCTCCATCTGTTAGTTCACCCCCCACAAATGGCCACAACAGCTGGGGCTGGGCCGGGCTGAAGCCAGGAGCCGGGAACTCCATCCAGAGCTCCCGTGTGAGTTGCAGGAATACAAGTTCTTGAGCCATCATCTATCTGATAGCTCCCAGATGCATTACGAGAGGGCTGGATTGGAAACACAGAGTAGTTGGGAGTTGAACTGACACTCAGATATGGGAGGAATGCATCCCAAGCAGGGGCAGACAAGCGCTTATTCCAGCCAATTGTGACTGATTTCCATCTCTCTATGAAGTGGAAGGCTATCTTTAGGCTGCAGTGGCCTACACAGGATCCCCAGCTGTTTAGTATCAGTGGTGGTCATTCAGCACCCAATTTCTCTAACAGAGGAATATTTCACATGTTCTTTCTAGAATATTTTTATGGTGTCCATTTGAGATCCTAGAGCTACAGTTGGTGTCGTCTTCTTTACATTTGCAACGTAGGATTGATGAAATTTGGTCTAATAGGCACTGATGTTGTGGTGTAGAGGGTAAAGCTGCTGCCTGCAATGCTGGCATCCTATATAGGTGCCAATTCATGTCCCAGCTGCTCCATTTGTGATTCAGCTCCCTGCTAATGGCCTGGGAAAAGCAGTGGAAGGGTGGCCCAAGTGTTTGGGCCCTTGCCACTCATGTGGGAGAAGTGCCTGCCATTATAGCCACCTGGGGAGTGAACCAGTGGAAGATTTCTCTCCCCCCTCCCCATCTCTCTGTAGCTCTGATTTTCAAAATAAACAAATCAATCTTTAAAAAAAAGAAATTTGGTATAAAAGGCATATGCTAGATATTAGGAAAGACATGTTTCATAAGCAGCATCTTTGGTATTGTTCTAGAACACCAAAACCTAGGTCTGCTAAAATGAGGCACAGCCAGCCAATCACCAACACTGGGGTGGTAGGAGAAAGCAAGTTTATTTTGCAATGCACAGAGGAAGGAGACAGGCAGCAACTGCTCAATTCCCATACTCCCCAAGGGATTAAGGTTAGTGAATTTTACAGATTAAAATTGGGGTTGAGCAGTGCACAATCAGCTTGTGTGTGTGTGTGTGTGTGTGTGTGAGAGAGAGAGAGAGAGAGAGAGAGAGAGAGAGAGAGACAGTCCATAGTATTATTGGTCTTTCTTTGGTCAGTGATAGGAGCCAGTGGGTTTCTTTTGTGATGGCTCTGTGTGGGGGTCAAGGTTAGATCGGGTGCTACCTTGTTTGATTAGGGCTTTCCAGTTGCTGTGAAGCTCTTAGAACAGAGCCCATCATTGAGAGGCTATAGAGACTATAGAGGTGGTAATTGAATTCTGAGTGATTCTGTGATTCAAGGTCTTGAAGGACTGGACTTACCCTTAATTTAGAGAGATAATCTTTAGTAAGGAGTTGACTTACAATCATCAAGAGGAAACAGAGGAACTGCAAGTTGAAAGAGACTTGGGCCAGATAAAGTCATCATCGAAGGCATGAGGTATAGGGGCTCTGGTTCAGCATTAGGATGTTGTGAGCTCTTGAATCCGTGGGCACATTTAATGCGAATTGGCAGTGATACGTGAAAATGAGACATCTGAAAAGATTATCAGAAAGGTTTGCCTCCTCATCTCTCGGTTCCAATCCTTTCTCAAGATTATTTGTGTTATTATGTTGGGAGGGACATAGGGCGAGTGAAGAAGGGTTCAGGAAAGATGTTGCTGTGGAGACAGTTACTCTGAACAAGCATCCAACTTCTGGTTTCTGTCAGGAGGGTGAAGCAACATGTTTTGCTGCCTCATTGGCAGAAAAACAAGCTGGGGATCAAGAAGAAAGTGTAGTTTTCTGAATCTAACAAACATTACCCCAAAACTACAGCAAAGCCTAAGCACTGGGGAAGGAGGATTTTTTTTTCTTTTCTCTTTTTTCTCCTTCCTTCCTTCCTTCCTTCCTTCCTTCCTTCCTTCCTTCCTTCCTTCCTTCCTTCCTTCCTTTCTTCCTTCCTTTGTTTCTCTACTGTGATGAGCTAAGTGGTGGTGACATTGTTCTTAGGGCACAAAGCAAGGCATTGAGGGACTAGGCTGGGAAAACATTTGTAAATTTCTCTTCATGGAGACCATCATATTGCATATTACACTGTAAGGAAATCACCTCAAAGGTGAAATCAACACAGGTGTTGACTGATGGAAAAGCAGTGATTGGAAGTAATGACAAGGGTTTATGGTCCTGGGCAATATTCTCCACTTCTTAAATCAGCGGTCAATTAACTTTTTCTGAAAAGTGCCAGATAGTAAATAATTTAGACGTTGTGAGCTGTATCTTCTCTGTTGTTATTACTCAACTCTGTTGCTTGTTATGCTAAAGCAGTCATGGGCAATATGTAGATGAATGTATGTTTCCTGTGTTCCGGTAAACTTTCTTTAATAAAGCAGGCAGTGAATCAGATTTGTCCAAGGCCCATGGTTTGTGAACTACTCCCTTACAATAACCAGATGGCTTTTGGCTGTTCCCCAACACACATTACCAAAAAGAACAGTTGGTGTCTCTAGGGGTACATGAGTTCACAGCCAAACAATAGACAAGGAAAAATGTAGCTTCTATTATAAATAAAGACAAATATAATCATATAAAAACTGAAGTGGAATTACACATTAGAACAAGAATTTAAAATTTACAAAATAAGGATACTCCAGGATTTAAGGGAAGATGTTAAGAAACTTTAAAAGGACAGAAAATCACATTGAGGAGCCAAAGAGCAAATGTTAGTATGCAAACACAATCGTTAAAATAAGGATCACAGTAAATTCTAGGATTAATATAGTTAAGAACCATATATGAGTTGAACAATTACATTGAGGACTCCTCTGAAGGCAACAGAATAGGATAACAAGATAGAACAAGTTTAGAAAGCAAAACAGAAAACGCAACAAAAGCTAAGATGTCGTCTACAGATTGGTCTTAGTAGGAAAGAAGAAAAATGGAGAGAAGGTGATTTTTGAGGAAATCATAGAGAGAAATGTCTCATAACTAGAACAAAAAAAATCATGAATTGAAAAGGCTAAGAGAGTGTTAAACAGAAGAGAAAATTAAAACCATATCCCTAGAAACCACATTGCACAAAGGAAGACTCCAGATGGGTTAACATTCTTAATGTGAAGACAAAGCGAAACAAAAACAAGAAACAAAAAGAAGAAAATATAAGATAATATCTTGTAATATGGGTTGGGGTGTTTTTTTTTTTTTTTTTGACAGGCAGAGTGGACAGTGAGAGAGAGAGACAGAGAGAAAGGTCCTCCTTTTTCTGTTGGTTCACCCCCCAATGGCCGCTGCGGCCGGCGCACCACGCTGATCCAAAGCCAGGAGCCAGGTGCTTCTCCTGGTCTCCCATGCGGGTGCAGGGCCCAAGCACTTGGGCCATCCTCCACTGCACTCCCGGGCCACAGCAGAGAGCTGGACTGGAAGAGGAGGAACCAGGACAGAATCCGGTGCCCCGATTGGGACTAGAACCCGGTGTGCCGGCACCACAGGCAGAGGATTAGCCTATTGAGCTGCGGCACCGGCCAAGGGGTGCTTTAATTTAGATGTTAAAGTTATAAAATATAAATCATAAGACAGATGATTGATAAATCTGAGTTACCTTGATTTCACAGTATACTACAGTGTACACTGTGGACAACCTTAAGATACAGATAACTGATTGGGAGACATGTTTACAATTTTTATAACCACGTAGGATTAATAGTCATAGTGTTCACAGAACTTCTACAAGAATAATACAATAAGAGTTAAACAGTGAACACAATAGAAAAATGAGCAAAACTCAGCAATTTAGAGGAAAACTAGATAGAAACATGCACATAAATATAAATTCTAATTGGTCAATAATCAGATAACTGCAAAGCAAAACAGATGACAATAGAAAGGAAAATAGTGGGAAGTCAAACATAGCTCAACTATAGATTATTAAGCTACTGTCAGGAGGAATGAAGCTGACATACATATAAAATCATGCTCATATCTATGAAACATAATTCTCAGTTAAAACAAGAAGCACAGTATGATATATAAAATAATGCTATCTGCATACATTAAAATTATGCACACCATCAAAGCAGAGCTTGCACCATGCGAAGTCAAACAGAGGACTTTATTCACAGCTCTTGCCATAGGAGAAGGAGGCTGGAACTCAGTCTGAATTCAATTCCACTGAGATGATGTGAGAGGATTTTACCAGTACGGTGAGATAGCATAAAAATGATATCAGACTGCTTATTAATAATTCTCAATATTAATATGCCTGTGGGCTCTTGCCACATATTCAGAGAAGAATTCTGAATATTGGCTCAAATAGACCAGACAACATGGTAAGTTTTAAAGGATTTTATTCAGTGAGAGAAATATGCAGGAGAGTGAGGGCTTTGTACAGGGCAGAAAGGGAAGTCTAGAAGCTAAGTTGGGTCCACACCAAGCAGAGAGCAAGTAGGCAGGCAGGAAAGCAGAGGGCGGTGGCCCAAAGGCCATGCGCCCACGGGGCAACAGGGCAACAAAGGGAGAGGCCCACTGTGCTCCAGGCCTCTTATCCACTTCCAAAGGGGAGTGGTTATGTAGTCTGATTGGTAGGTGGGCATCCATTAGGGGCATGAGGTCACACAGGAGCGTGGTGAAAGTGTGGTCTTCCAGCTCACAAGCCTAATCAATTTTATCCTGAATCTGCCTGCTTACACCAAAAATACTAGGGGATATTGGGAGAAGGTTCATCATGGGGATATGTTCAGCACAGTGAATTATGCTTAATCAATAAGTGTTTTCCTCTGTAATTAGGCCATCAATGCTTGCTAATTGGGGCCCATCAAAGTTAGTCTCCTACAATTCCATAGAGACAGGGAGAGTAGGGGCACTACTTTCCTTGATTAAATTTCAAAGGGATGATTCTCTGGTTAGAGTAGGATATCCCCAGGTCATGTAACTGAGGACAAGGTCTTGACGCTATTTGCATCTCAAAGATGGCAGGTTTTCTAAAGAACTACATAAATGATGACTGCCTGTCTGGAAAGGCAAGGAAAGGGGGTGAGGGGAAGGAATTGGGATAGAAAAGGAGTAAGATAAGTGAGGGTAGAGAAAGAGGAAACAAAAGGAAAAAGAAGTAAAAAAGCCCAGAGCTTCCTGATAATGATACTGTTAATCAGATACCCAGGATTCTCTAGGCTATCACGATAAATAAGTTTCTTAATTCTTTAATCAACCACAGAGCTCACAACTCACTTTACAAATGAAAGTTCCCTGGAGCTGTGGATCCAGACTGAATCAAACACTCCTACCAATGCTCATTGTTTTATTCTAAAATGTTTTTCCCAGTTCTTCATAGTTTTGGATTGTGCCTGGGTTCCTGCCTAATATGTTGGCCTAATCTCTGTTCCACTCACTTATCTGCCTCACCCCATAATCTAAAATGGCAATCCTAACTGTTCCTAGGAGAATTAGCAAATTGTAGTGCTCTAGTACAAAAAATGAACAAATGATTGAATCTTATGTGAACCCGTTGGAAATGCAAAATACTGGATCCCAATCAAGATCAAGCAATTTAGAATCTGCATTTTTGACAAGCTTTCTAGGTAATTTGCTTGCATAGTAAAGTTTGATTAGCATTGATCTAAGTTTTGATGAAGTCTGATGTCCTAGGCAATAGCCGCTTTATTTTACAGCTGGGGCAATTGAGAAAATAGGAAGGTATTGATTTGCTTGAAGCTATTGCTTTTGTTTGTGGGTGGGCTAGGATTGGAACCCAAGACATTTGATTCTCATTTAAGACTACTCTAATTAATAATGTAGCTCGCCATTTCCAGGTTTCCAAAAATTAATCTTTGAACAGGTGTATACTTCTCTAATCTGTATCAGTTTGTCACAAGTCTCAGCTGTTCCCGTCAGCTGCTCCTACTTCTTTCAATCCTGTTATGGTCCATTTATAGGAGACAGCTGTGTGTTCCCCACCAGTGCCCTTCCTGGCACTGTGTAGCTGCAATACGTTCTCATGCATGAAGAATAGTGTGTACATTTACACTCCCCATCAACATGCCATGTGATGTAGCCCTAACTGAAAATTTATGTCACCTATGCCTTATTACTATTCAAAGGCATGAGAATAGCTGTTTAAATCAAGAGAATTGGGTCAGGCATAACCTTCTGCCACTCCTGGTATTGGAGGCTTCTGCTTCTTACATTTATTAAGAATCAATTTTTGCTAAATGAAATGTCAGTCTTCCATTCTGTAACCTGGTTCTGCTCCAAGATCAGTTGAGAATTTGGAACTGAATTGCTATGTGACTTACTGAATTTTGCAAATGCCAACTATTTCAAACTTTATCTGTAAACTCTTTTTTTTTTTTTTTGACAGGCAGAGTGGACAGTGAGAGAGAGAGAGAGACAGAGAGAAAGGTCTTCCTTTTTTGCCATTGGTTCACCCTCCAATGGCCGCCGCGGCCGGCGCGCTGTGGCCGGGGCACCACGCTGATCCGATGGCAGGAGCCAGGTGCTTCTACTGGTCTCCCATGGGGTGCAGGGCCCAAGGACTTGGGCCATCCTCCACTGCACTCCCTGGCCACAGCAGAGAGCTGGCCTGGAAGAGGGGCAACTGGGACAGAATCCGGCACCCCGACCGGGACTAGAACCCGGTGCGCCGCAAGGCAGAGGATTAGCCTATCTGTAAACTCTTTATCAGTGAATTTCCTTTATCTAGAAGATAATCTATGAACAATAAAAAATGTGATTGCCCATGTTTGCTCAATACAGTTTTTCCTGAAATTTTAAGATTTGTTTCTCAGGTAGAAATCAACAGAAAGAGTGGTGACGAGGACCTATGATACCAAACCCTTAATTTTGCGACCAGCTGTCTCCTGTAGCCGTCGCCTCTCCCATGGGTCTCTGAAGAACAAGAACAACAAAAGGAAAGCTCCTGGCTGTTGGCCTTGAAGCCTGCTCTCAATGTATTCTGGGTGGTGTGAGACATGCCAACGCTCCTCTTGCCCATTACGGGAGGGAGGCAGATTTTGTAATTCAGTCATTCTCCTTCATATTGGACCTTGGTATCTCACCCCTGTGATGGCGAAAGGAGCATAGGAGGACTCTAAGGGAAAGCACCACCTGGAAAGAGTTTTGCCCCTGATACGCAAAGCCGCAAGTCTACAACGTGAACTACATGCTTCTCTTTCCCTATACCATTACTAATGTGAGAATTATAATAGGGGGACATCTCTCTTCAGCAGTAGGAGAGTGCAGGCTGCTCTTACAGCCCAGCTCCACGGGGCTTCAAAAAGTTCCTGCAAAATGTTTCTTATGAGAAAACTATACATAAATTTCAATCATTTTTGCACCAAAAATGTTTTAATTCTTTTTTTGATGAACTTTTTGAAGTATCCTTATATAAACGTGAAAAGAGGAATCTAAGAATTCTTAAACTCAACGATTGTGCCTGGTTTACTTAGTGTATCCAAAGCACCCAAACACCGAAGTCCTAATACATATTTTCAATTTATTTTTTATATCAACAGATAAAAGCATGTTTATTGTGTATAGCACATTGCTTTGAAGTATATGTACATTTTAAATGACTAACTCTAGTTAACCAACACTTGGATTTCCTTACATGGTTACTATTTTTGTGGAGAGAACAGATTACATCCACTCTCCTAACATCATTTAGAATAGATCTCTTGATCTTATTTCTCCCATACTGCTGAAATTTTGTATTATTTTTTAAATTTATTTTTTTTAAGTTATGGTATTTCTTGACCAACATCTCCCCAGTGCCCATTCCACAGCTAGGTCCTGGTAACCTTGCTTTGATGAGATCAACTTTTTAAGATTTCACATATGAGTAAGATCACGTAATATTTATCTATTTGTGCCTGGTTTATTTCACGTAACATAATATTCTCCTTGGTTCATAAATGTAATACCAAGTAGTAGAATTGCTGGCTTATATGGTATCTATATTTTTAAGTTTTTGAGGAACTTCCATACTGCTTTCCACAATGACTTTACCCCTCACCAGCACTTGTACCTTTTGTCTTTTTAATAGTAGCCATTCCTACCCCAACCCCAGAAACCTTTTACTTAAGATATACAAACTTCATGCATTTCATAAATACAACTTTAAGAACATAGTGATTCTCCTCATCCTACATGCGATCGTAGCCGTTCTAAAATAAATAAGCAAAAACGTTAAAAGTATAAATAGAGGGTCCTTATGAAGAAAGTAAAGAGATCTTGTAGATATGGTGTATAAGCAACCTTACATCTGCGACCAGAGAAGCAGGGATAATGGAGATTCTCATAATTTCTGGTTTGAATATAGCTTAGTTTCCCTATCTATAGCAGGAATACCAGCAAACAACAATATATCTACCACCTCGATGATCTGCTGCATCAGGGTTATTGAAGACAGCCCCTTTGTCACTGACACCCACTTTCATATAGGGAATAGACAGTAGTGACCATGAGGAAGCTTTTCCCTCAAGTGGCTTGAAAGACTGTAACTCAGGGCAGGACCACCTGAGTCAGAAATATTAAATGACAATTCATAAATATATATGAAGCATCCCTTCGGAATTCCAAGATACACTTGGTAGTAGTTACACAGAAGAGTGAGAGTGTATGGAATGTATTAGGGTAAGAAAAATGGACAAGAGTCAGGGACACTTGGAATTTTATTTTGACGTCCTCCACAGACTGATGGGGCCAAGAGGAAATTGGGTCACACTTCCTGAATGGAGTTTTGCATGTGAGAGAAAGAACAGAACAAATAGAAATCACCCTTTCTGGGTATTTTGTTAACAGATCATGTGCACTGCATTTCAGGCAAAAACGTTCCTGCAAAGCACATTGTCTAATCCTTTGAGGACATGGTATCATTACGGCCAACTCTATCTAAGAATAATGGCTCTTAGCAAAAATAAATAAATAAAACAATATGAAGAAAGATATCTGAAGTCATGAGAGTGTAGGATTAAGAAAATGATTGTGATGGGGTGGGCATTTGGCACAGTGGTTAACACGCTACTTGGGATGCTCACATTTCATGCTGGAGTGCCTAGGTTCAAGTTATGGCTCCTCTTCAGATCCCAGTTTCCTACTAGTGAACACTGTGGAAGGCAGCAAGTGATGACTCATGTAAGTGGGCTCCTGCCACCCCCATGGGGGACCTGGATTGGGTTCCAGGCTCCTGGCTTAGCTGCTACAGGCATTTGGGGAGTGAACCAATGAATGGAAGATCTCATTGTCTCTGCCTTTCATGCAAATAAATACATTTCAAAAAAGGAAATAATTATCGTGATAATGATTATGAAGAACTGTTTGTGATGTGTATATAATAAGTGTTTTACATCATTTTAATAACTTGATCATTAATCATTTTATATTTTGCATTCTTGGGAAAAGCTATTTAAATATTTTTCTGCTAGCTCATTCTCATCATTTTCAGGTTTTTTTTTTTTTTGTTGATGATTTTCCATTTGGTTATATCACAATATTATTATTCTGTTAGGTAGGAAGTTAGAAATTAGCCTGTGTGTGTGACATGGGCCTGAGAGAAATGCAATGGCACATCTGTAGAAGCTCACTTCTGAAGCAGCCCAGTATCTACACTTCAAAGTCCTGCCCAGAACCTGGTAACCTTCCAGGTGGTCCCAGCCCTTCCTCCCTTGGGAAAGCTCCCTCCTCAGCAGCAAATGGGTTACCTGGCCTGATAACATGGAAAAATGAAACCTTTGCATCTGCCTCCAAGGCAGGCACCCTAAGGTGGAAGCTCCTTGGCCAGGTGCCAGCAAGACTCCCCGTGTCTGATAACACCAGTGGTAAACTTGGGAAGGAATTTTTCTTATTTACACTCAGCAAACCTTTTTTCCTGGAGAAGGAGGAGGCAGAGAAGTGAAAAAGTGGGAGGGTTAGACCCATCCCCTTAAAAACTCCAGCCTAAATGCAAACCAGGCACTCTCTCAGGTTCTGTCTGGAGAGGTGCCCATCCATTCTTACGGACGTCCTACCCCCAATAAACCTTGCTACTTTGCTGCCCACTGCTCTGTCTCACGCCTGCATTCTTTCTACCACTTTTCTCTGTTGACCTTTCTTTTTATGCCTAGGAATTTTTGTTTAAATATTGGATAGTGTGAATTTTAAATTGCTATTGATAGATTTTGTTGCATTCTTTCTAGTTGATAGTTACTTGTGGACCAATTTGAACCTTTTAAAATCTTGTTTCAAAATTCTGTTAAGCGAAAACTAATTTCACTTTTGCTCCAGGGATAATTTATGCTTATTTCATTATCTAGTGACCTACATATTAAGAGGTATTTCCAATCTGACTGATAGGAACACAAATTATTTTCATCTCTATGTGAACACTGAAAAAATATTTGGCCTATTTTTTTTGTGGATTCTTTCATACTTTCAGGTAATTTCTTTTCATGCATTCTTTTTTAAAAAATTATTTACTTCCATCTTATTTGAAAAGAATAAAGACAGAGAGACTGAGGCACAGACAGGCAGATAGAGATCTTCCATGCCCTGATTCACTACCCGAATTCTTGCAATAGGCAGTGTTGGGCCAGGCTGAAGCTAGGAACCTGAAACTCAATCCAGAGCTCCCATGTGGGTGGCAGGGACTCAAGGACATGCTGCCTCTCAAGGTACACAGTAGCAGGAAGCTGGAATCAGAAACAGAACTAGGACTCCACCCCAGGCACTATGATGTTGGATGTGAGCATCTTAAATGGCGTCTTAATCACTGCCCCAAATGCCTGATGCATTCTTACTTCTATGTTCAGCTGAAGCCTCCAGGGAATCCCTCTGCCTATCTCTAGGGTTCTCTTTGTATGCAATTTTCTTGAATGTTCAAGTCACCCTGGCCTCTGCAAGTGCTGATCTGTGGCTTCAACCTCGGAAAAATTTCCACCCTCTGTTTGCATGTTCTCCCGCGTGCTGCATTCTGGTTGTAATCCAGAGCATTCGCTTCCCTTTTCTCCATGATTGCGATCTTTTTTTTTTTTTTAACTTTTATTTAATGAATATAAATTTCCAAAGTACAGCTTATGGATTACAATGGCTCCCCCCCCCATAACTTCCCTCCCACCCGCAACCCTCCCCTTTCCCTCTCCCTCCCCCCTTCCATTCACATCAAAATTCATTTTCAATCCTCTTTATATACAGAAGATCAGTTTAGCATATATTAAGTAAAGATTTCAACAGTTTGCACCCACATAGAAACACAAAGTGAAAAATACTGTTTGATTACTATTTATAGCATTAAATCACAATGTACAGCACATTAAGGACAGAGATCCTACATGAGGAGTAAGTGCACAGTGACTCCTGTTGTTGACTTAACAATTTGACACTCTTGTTTATGGCATCAGTAATCACCCGAGGCTCTTGTCATGAGTTGCCAAGGCTATGGAAGCCTTTTGAGTTCACCAACTCTGATCATATTTAGACAAGGTCGTAGTCAAAGTGGAAGTTCTCTCCTCCCTTCAGAGAAAGGTACCTCCTTCTTTGATGACCTGTTCTTTTTACTGGGATCTCACTCGTGGAGATCTTTCATTTAGGTGTGTGTGGTTTTTTTTTTTTTTTTTTTTTTTTTTTTTTTTTTTTTTTTTTTGCCAGAGTGTTTTGGCTTTCCATGCCTGTAATACTCTCATGGGCTTTTCAGCCAGATCCACATGCCTTAAGGGCTGATTCTGAGGCCAGAGTACTGTTTAGGACATCTGCCATTCTATGGGTCTGCTGTGTATCTCACTTCCCATGTTGGATTATTCTCTCCCTTTTTTATTCTATCAGCTAGTATTTGCAGACACTAGTCTTGTTTATGTGCTCCCTTTGGCTCTTTGTCCTATCATTTTATCAATTGTGAACAGAAATTAATCACCGGGACTAGTGAGATAGCATTGGTACATGCCACCTTGATGGGATTGAATTGGAATCCCCTGGTATGTTTCTAACTCTGCTGTTTGAGGTAAGTCAGCTTGAGCATGTCCCGAATTGCACATCTCTTCCCTCTCTTATTCCCACTCTTATATTTAACAGTGATCACTTTTCAGTTAAGTTTCAACACTTGAGAATAACTGTGTATTGATTACAGTATTCAACCAAAAGTATTAAGTAGAACAAATAAACAAATACTAAGAGGGATAACATATTAAGTTGTTCATCAACAGTCAGGGCAAGGGCTGATCAAGTCACCATTTCTCATAGTGTTCATTTCACTTTAACAGGTTTCCTTTTTGGTGCTCAGTTAGTTGTCACGGATCAGGGAGAACATATGGTATTTGTCCCTTTGGGACTGGCTTATTTCACTCAGCATAATGCTTTCCAAATTCCTAACAGGGATCACTTTTCAGTTAAAATTTAAGAAATTATGGGACATGTACTGTATAGAATACTATATAGCAGTCAAAAACAATGAAACCCGGTCATTTGCAACAAGATGGAGGAATTTGGAAAACATCATGCTGAGTGAATTAAGCCAGTCCCAAAGGGACAAATATCATATGTTCTCCCTGATTGGCGACAACTAACTGAGCATCAAAGGGGAAACTTGTTGAAGTGAAATTGACACTATGAGAAACAGTGACTTGATCAGCTCTTGTCCTGACTGTTGATGTACAATGTAATACTTTATCCGTTTTAGTATTTTTTTTTGTTCTAGTACCATTGGTTGAACTCTGTAATTAACACACAATTATTCTTAGGTGTTTAAATTTTACCATGATTGCGATCTTTCATTTCCCACCATGCAATGTCTGAAAGTGTTTATTTCGTGTATTTTTGTCATTTCTTTAGTTTCTTAAGTCAAAAGGTAAAATAGAATCTCTGTTATTCTACCTTGGCCAAAATCAGAAGTATTAATTCCTTTCTTTTTAGAATGCGTCAGTCATGAAATTTTCTTATATATTCATTTCTCTCAAACTAAGATATGAATTACTTATTTGTATCTGTTAGGCCGTCACAAAACACACCAAACACCGGAGTAAGGGAAAGGATTTATTGGGGAAAACCTAGCAGACCGGAGGGAAGGGGTGAAGAGGGAAAAAGAGAGGGTAAGAGAGAAAGAGGAGAAAGGAGAGGAGAGAGGAGAGTGAGAGAGAGAGGGGAGGAGCAGAGAGCACAGGGAGTGAGAGTGAAGCATGAGAAGAGAGTGAGAGTGAA
Organism: Oryctolagus cuniculus; assembly: GCF_051225735.1. Taxonomy (NCBI): domain Eukaryota; kingdom Metazoa; phylum Chordata; class Mammalia; order Lagomorpha; family Leporidae; genus Oryctolagus; species Oryctolagus cuniculus. The sequence continues at coordinate 116,325,639 of NC_142867.1, forward strand.
GCATGAGAAGAGAGATTAGAGTGGGAGAAAGAGCGAGGAGAGAAGGGAGCCACGTGTTCAGGAACAGGTCCTTTTAAAACTTTGCTGGAGGGTGGGCAAGGAAGCAGGAGCATCGAATCCCATTAGGACGGGGGTGGAGCTTGACCAACCACGGGACTAGAGCCTAGGATGGTGTCAGGGTGTAGATCCCGCCATAGATAAAACCGCGCCATTTTCCTATCAGTATCCTGTTCATCTTTGTATCATTTGCACCTCACATAAAATTTTAGAAAAGGTCCTGAAAAGAATACACAATATTTATCCAGTGTTTCTATAACATACAGTGATATAACTCCTTTCAAATTTATGCTACATTGTCCCTACAAAAGAAACTATTTTGGAATTCATTTTGTTGATAAGAGAACTGAGATGGAGAGGATGATGGAACAAGGACATAGCCTCAGCCATTTTAGGTTTCTTGTTACCCCTGCCTTCTTTTAAGAGATCAGCTCTGTCTCACACCCTGTATTGTCCCCCACCCCACCCCTGCATTCTTCCCCAGGTTTGGAAGCCAGTGGGCCAAACCTGAAGAACCAGTATGGAGAAGTTCATCTCTGCCTACTGCCCCGCCCACTAGCCCACCTAAAATATAAAATGCGCCAGTCTGCTGGGGTCAAGGCCTCTGTCATTTTTGGTTTATTTGGTCTGTGAGCATGATGGCAATTGATTGGCCTCTGCAGATTTATTTTCTCTGAATAAATCTGGTCTGGCTGTGAGTTCATATTCTGTTTCCTCTCTGCTTTGCACCCCTTTTCTTACATTTGGTGCCCCGTGTGAGAAGGCACCAAACTGCACTCTTTTCCTAACAGAGAATAAGTGACTTGTCCAGGACCACAATTCAGTAAATATACTCAACATATCTTTCTTGAATAAATACTGAGCTGAATAGTGATAATCATACATATGATTAATTAATTCATATGAACTAAGGGCCAGGCATTTGGCATGCTGGCTAAGATGCTGCTTGGGATGCTCCCCTCCCTTATCAGAGTGATTGGGTTCAAGTCCCAGCTCTGCCACCACTCCCATCTTCCTGCTGAAATTTGCCATTGATGGCTGAAGTACTTGGATCCCTGCCACCCACACAGGAGAACTGGATGGAGTTCTGGGCTCCTGGTTTTGGCCTGGTTCACCCATGACTCTTTAGGGCATTTGGGAAGTGAATCAGTAAATCATTGGATGGGAGATCTCTCATTCTCTTTCAAATGAAAATGAAAAGAAATCATATGAACTAAAACTTTTTTTTCAGAACCAGAAAAAGCCAAAGAGAGTTGGAGAACAGAAGATTTAGGTGAGTGAGGATGGGACCTCTTTATTTGGGAAGTCTGCGTCATTTCGTTGCCAGGTGCCCAAGGCGCATAAAAAAAGTTATGAGGGGATTTCAAAAAACCTTGTGGAAGGTGGAATTAAAAGAAACGATTATTGTGGTGCAAAAAATTTTTGATATTGATGCATTTTTTTCATAATACACTTTTCTCATGGGCTTTCTGAAGACCCTTTGTATTTATGGATTTCGAAATTTTTATGCCCAAATAAATTTATCTTTTGAGTTTTCTGTGAACTTTCTGAAGTACCTTTATACTGTGTGCTATATGACTTAAAAAATCACTTGTCAAGTACATTTTATGGCAGTTTTCTTGGTGATATTTAATCAAGACTCTTCTTGGGCCCAGCAGTGATGCAGGCTTCTTGGTAATGGTAGCTAACCTGCTTCTCCATCACTCATGGTTCTTAATCTTGGCCTGCTTCAGGATCAGCCACAAGGATTACTAAAACATGCGTTGCTGGGCTTCCCCTCCAGGGTTTTCTGATGTAGTGGGTCAAGGTTGTATTAATTTCTTATGTCTTTCCAAGTGATGTTAGTGCTGCTGGCCCAGAAGCTAGATTTTGAGAACCACTGGTGCAAATTCTATTTCAGATGATCTTTATTTTTCTTTTTTAAATCTTTAACTTCAAATTGTTATGGAAGGAATTCATTGAAAGAAACTTTCAGAATGACACCATGAGTAAATCACATGGCTTTACCTGATCACTTTCTTACATTTGGTTGGTATTTATTGCTTACATGTGACAGTTACTGATGGCCAATTCCTTAGCATCTTGGAATTAGTTCAGTCTTCTAGGTGTTCTGGCTTTCACTTAGAGTGCCATGTGTTGATGAACTTGGGTCCCCTTGGCAGCAGAGGCTCTCAGATGATTTCTGCCCTTGGTGAATGATTGTTACAGCACAAGGACCTGCTTCTTACACTCTGGCTTGCATGTAATCCTTTCTCCCAGATATCCACATGCCTCATGCACTCATCTTCTTTTTATCTTTATTTAAAGATCACCTTCCCAGAGAAGGCTTTCTTAATGTCATCATAGAGAATTGAAACTCATTCTCTAGACTTTCTGTTCCCCTTTCCTTATTTTTTTCCATAACATTTGTCACCTTGTATCTTTTCATACAATTTTTTCTATATTTTATTTGTGGTGTGTCACTACCTACTATATTTAAACTGATTGAAGTCATAGATTTTGTCTTTTCTGTTCACTGTCATACATAATAGGCACTATAAGCATATAGTAAATGGATGATTAAATAAATAATTTTTGACCTATGAATAATAATAAATTGTATTATTCAATGATGGACTTAATTATTTTGTTCTACTTTGCGTATGTTGTTATACTTTTAAAAAAATTTATGTTGCCTTATCAACTTTATTAACTATTTTTATTTGAAAGGCAAAGAGACAGATAAAGACAGAAGCATACAGAGAGAGAGAAGCCCAGAATTTCATTCAGTTCTCCCATGTTGGTGGTAGGGAGCCAAGTCCTTGAGCTATCCCTGATTCCTCTCAGGGTAAACATTAGCAAGAAGCTAGAACTGGAAACAGAGCTGGGACTCAAATTAAATCATTGTACCAAATGCCTACCCATAGAATTATACTTTATTTTGTGATCATTCTCTACTTAAAGTCAAGGGCAAAGCCTTTAGGTCTTCTTAAGATTCACTTTAGGGCAGCTGTCCAAAGGCACTGTGAGGGACTGGTGCTGTGGTACAGTGGGTTAAGCTGCTGTCTGTAGTGCCGGCATCCCACATGGGTGCTGGTTTGAGTCCCAGCTGCTCTACTTCCGATCCAGCTCTCTGCTAATGTTCCTGGGAAAGCAGTAGAAGATGGCTCAAGTGCTTGCGCCCCTGCACCTACCTGGGAGATATGGATGAAGCTTCTTCCTCCTGGCTTTGGCCTGTGCCAGCCTTGGCCACAGTGGCCATTTTGGGAGTGAACCAGCAGATGGAAGAGCTCTCTGTGTCTCTCCCTCTCTCTTTTTGTAATTCTGACTTTCAAATAGATAAATAAGTAAACAAACAAACAAATAAATTAAATCTTTTTTTTTTTTAAGGCACTGTGATAATTTGCATGTTACATGGTATGGCTCCTCTTCTGAATGCATCCATCCCTAGTTACTAGTCTGTAATCCAAATTTCTCCCAACAACTAGCTTTTCACTAATGCTCCAGATGTCCATTACCTTTGGCCATCCCTTGGAACCAACCCAGTGTTACTCTTCCCCTGTGTCCTGTAGCCTCAGCCTGTCCCCACATCTGCACTCTTACAGCCAACATTCCACAAAAATGTATCTTGTATTTCAAAATAATCTTTGATTTAATGCACATTTCCTTCATATTACAGCACTACTTATATTCCAGATGATTTTCTTGATAGTATTGTATTTTATATTCCCTCTTTCTTTTTTAGGTTTTATTTCCCAGATTCTATTTTTTTTACTGAAGTCATTCAGATCTGTTGCCACTGCATGCAGAAGATACTTTCAATCCGTCATGATGCTACTTGAAATGTTCTCCCCTTGGTCTCTCCTTGCCTTTTATCCTATTCTGTGGTACCATACTCTTGATTTTTCTTCTTTTGGTTGCCCATCCTTCAACTAATCTGTAGATTGTCTCCTTTTGTTGTCTTCCCCAGTGATCTAGGTCATTTTTATAGATTTAATTATCATTAATATATTTGGTGGCTTCCTAAACTTTCTCTCTAGCTCTTATCTCTTTCTTATAATTATGAAACTGACAACTTACAATTGCATGTCCACAGAAATCTCTAATTCTACCACTAACCCACCTCTTGTGTTCCTTTTCACCTCAGATATCTCCACCTCTCACTCAGTATAGTTGGAGGCTTGATATCCTGGGTTATACCTTCTTTTCCATCATTGCTTCCATAATATCTATTTGATATGGCTAACAGAGGTTAAGATTAGGTTCCTTGAAATATTCAAGAGTATTTGATAAGAATTAAAATTCTCTAGCTTTACATGCCTCATGACAAATAGTGACATTTTATTACTTATTTCATTTGGAGATGGAGAGATTGAGGCTCACATAAATTGTGACATGACCAAAGTTCCTGGAAAATGATTAGGATTGGAACTGGAGACCTATAAATACCTGCAAATACAAGACAGATCATGGATTGGATTCCTTTCTATCCCTGGACATGAACAGAATTTTCTTTCAGTTTGGTACAGTCATTGCTCATCCTGTAGATACGGTCTCAAATTTCTGGCATACTATTATACCACTGTTTTCAAGCAGAATGAAAGTGCTGAAGATAAGAAATGCTTTGTGATATACTAAACACCAGTGGTGAGTTTTCCTTAGAATCAAGGACACAATTCTGTCCTTTGTCTTTCTCAAATCTTCTTTTACCTTTTCAATCCTCAACCTGTAGATGAAACAGTTCAGGAGGGGTGTTACCACTGTAGTGAGAAGAACAGTGACCTTGTCAAAATCCAGTGAATGTGTCTGATTTGGTCTTGCATACACAACAATGTTTCTTCCATAAGCAATGGAAATGACTGTGATGTGAGAAGCACAGGTAGAAAAAGCTTTCTGATGGCCTTGGGCTGAGGGGATGTACAGGATGGTAGAAATGATGTAGGCATAGGGTCCAGTAGTGAATGCCAGGGAACTCAGAATGACAAGGGCAGAGGGGAGAAAGTTTATCTTCTCAATGTGGGAGTATCTACACTGGCCACCTGTAGAAGAGGGGCAATGTCACAGGAAAAATGATTAATTTCTTCCCTACAGTAAGGTAGCCTTGCCACTACAATGGTTGGTACCAACACAGGAGGGCTCCCACCCAGCATTCAAGAACCAGCAGGAGGCAGGCTCTGCTGTTCATGATGATGGTGTAGCACAGAGCGTTACAGTTGGCCACGGAGCAGTCAAAGGACATGATTGCCAAGAGGAGAAACTCCACTATCCCCAGGAAGAAGTAGAAATACGCTTGAGTCATGCAGCCAGCAAAGGATATGATCTTTTTCTCTTCTACCAGACAAGCTAGCAACTTTGGGGGTCAACTGTAGCGTATACAATATTCAGACAGGACAAATTGTTGAGGAGGAAGTACATTGGGATTTGCAGGTGATGGTTGGTGCATATGAGGGAGATGATGATAACGTTCCCTATTGCTATTAATGTGTAAGTCAGCGAGAGAAGTGCAAAAAGGAATATTTGAATCTCCAGAAGACCTGGAAAGGCAGTCAGGGTGAATTCAGTGACAGTGCTCACATTTCCCATGGCCATTGCTACAAGTCGGCAGGCTGTCCCTGAAGAAACAAGGAAAGGAAACTCAGCTTGGGTGATTGTACAAATAACCATTGAAAGTGTATTATTGAGAGTGGGTTATATTGAGAGATGGGTCATGGCTTATCGTCCTCTATGTAAAGTCACTACTGTGGCTTTGACAGTCAAAATACTATTTAGACACACTTCTGTAAAACTAAGGGATAAGATTGCATAAAAATCTCTATGCTTCCTTCTATTTATAGAATTCTGTACTTTTTAAGGAGGTGGAATTTTATGCATTTCTACTCTTCCAGCTTCCATTATCCAGCAAAAAAAAAAAAAATGTGCTAAAGTGCTGACTCATGCTTTAAACAGACACCTTTCTGTTACTCTGAAGTTTAAAATCACTGAGAGAGAAATCCCTTTAAACAGTTTCTAGCCTTTTTTATAACTGTTTTTTTTTTTTTTTCCACTTTGGTAGTTGACATTTGTGACCTGTTGTGAGTAACAGATAAAAGTTGATTGGTTGATTTATGTTTCCCTATGTCTGGTGATCTACAGAATCTCCTAATTTTTTCAATTTCAATTTATCTGGCATGCTTAGATCTTTGGACACAAATTAGAATTGTTTGAAAAGAGGGGTGGCTCACAGACCCTATCAATCACCTGAGAAGACACCCCAAAGGGGATTAATGGGTATCTTATCTTTATGTTCTATGTCTAAAATCTACCTCCCTACCAGTTCTATGGAGTATGTGATATTTACAACATCTGTATGCTGATCATATCTTTTGAAGTATGAAAACATCAGAGAGGTACAGATGATAAGTGTGAAGGTAAAGTAGGGATGATTTTACTTCCTTGATTTACTTGATGAAATCATCAAGGTATACTTCAAGACTATCAATTCTGTTCTTTATCCCAGTGTCTGAGAGATTCTTCTGTTGCACAAATTCCTCCATTTCAGATTAAAACTATCTGTGCTTTATCTCTGACCAAGCTTTCTATGTCTAGATTTCACTTAGCACCTCCTTAACAAAAAGTTAGCCACTGCTCCCTTAGTATGAATTTTTCTTTTCTCACCTCCTCTCTTACTCTTTCCTTCAGATAAAAAAACTTTGCCTGCCTATTTAATTTGTATTTGAAATTTTTCTATTACAAGAAAGTCATTTTCAGTGTAAAGAATTTCAAGATGCAAATGCAGAAAAGAAAATTAAAATCAGTACTCAAGCTTCTTACAGAACTTAGTGTCAATATTAGGTGTAAAAATTTCCAGGCTGTTTTGGAGCTGATTGTTTCTTAACTGAATAAATAATAGTAAGTTATGAAAAGTTGAATTGGTAGCTGAGAAATATTGTTAATGTCGACTTAATCTGAATCCTAACAGATTGACATCTGGCGCCAATAAGAATATTAACAGATTAGGGAGAGTATACATAGAGAAGGATATTTACCAAAAGTGATATAATATTAGTAAGTAAGACATGGGAAGGGGCCAGTATTGTGGCATTGTGGGTAAAGTTGCTGCCTGTGATGCTGGCATCCCATATGGATGCTGGTTCGAGATCCAGCTGCTCCACTGCCAATCCAGCTCCCTGCTAATGTGCCTGGGAAAGCAGTGGAAGATAGAAGGAAAGCAGAGATTTTTATTGTAAGAAGAACTGGTGGGAATTATGGTTTTTTTTAGAAAACTTTTATTTAATAAATATAAATTTCAAAAGTACAACTTTTGGATTATAGAAGTTTTCCCCCATAACCTCCCTCCCACCCACAAACCATCCACTTTTAAAAAAAAAATGTGAAAGTAGGTTATTCACTGATATTGTAAGATGTAAAATTCTGGGTGGGTGTTTGGCACGGGGATTAAAATGTTGGTTGGGATGCTCATGTCTCAGCTGAGTGGCTGGGTTTGAGTCTCAGCTATGATTCTAATTTTTAGTTTTCTGCTAATGTGCGTTTTGGGAGCCAGAAGTTGATTTGTCAAGCCCTTGGGTTTCTGCCACCTACAGGAGAGATCTGGATTAAGTTCTGGGCTTCCGGCTTTGGCCTGGGCCACAGTTGGTTTTTGCCGGCATTCGGGCAGTGAACCAGTAGATGGGAGATTTCTCTCTGTCTCTGTTTTTTGCTTTTTAAGTGAAATTAACTAATTAAACAATATGTAAAATTCTCCTGGGTCCAGTGCTATGGCTTAGTGGGTAAAGCTGCCTCCTGCAGTGCCAGCATTGCATATGGGTGCCGGTTCGAGTCCTAGCTGCTCCACTTCTGATCCAGCTCTCTGCTATGGCCTGGGAAAACAGTGGAAGATGGCCCAAGTCCTTGGGCCCCTGCACCCATGTGGGAGACCCAGAAGAAACTCCTGTCTCCTGGCTTTGGATCGGCTCAGCTCCAGCTGTTGTGGCCATTGGGGGAGTGAACCAGTGCATGGAAGATTCTCTCTCTCTCTCCCCCTCCCTCTTTCACTCTCTCCTTTTGCCTCTGTAACTCAGCCTGTCAAATAAATAAATAAATCTTAAAAAAAAATTCTCCTGACATGTTTTTTATATATGTATAGATGCCGTAAGAATCTCAAGTTTAATTATTATATGTGCACCAATTAATTCTAAGCATTAGTCTTTGAATTTGTTTTGACCAAATCTATTCCTATTTCTAATTCATAGAAATGTTTCCCAGAGATGAAATAAACCTTACCATGTCACTGAGCTATCTAACTCCAATATGTACCCATTCAGCCATTGCTCAGGTGACTACAGTGATTATTAGATCTCTATCTTAGCACTGGCTGAACATAAAGCTCATTTCTTAATGGAAATCATTGTCTTTGAAACTTCCAAATACACATTCATGTATAAATCAGACAGAGCAAACACCACAGTAATCCTTCAGGCACCACCACAGTCTAAACACCATTGTCGCTCCCCCTCTTCGTGGAGGAACGACACAGGACCCTGCGTTGTTCTTTCGTCTGCTCGGCCCTCCCCGGGTTTGCTGCTGGTTCTTCCCGGGTTGGCTACCATCCCTTCCACCTCCGTGGAAGGGCAGTTCCCCCTGCCACTTTCCCCACTTCCGCGGGGGAGCGGCACACCGCCGGCCGGCTCTCTCGGGGGCTGCTCAGGTGTTCCTTCAGATAGATGTTCCTGGTGCATGCTGTCTCTCTCCTGCTTTATAGTCCTCTTCCACCAATCCCAACTCTGCTACCCACACGCCGAGTACGCTGCTCTCCTCCAATCAGGAGCAGGTCCTGCTGTCTATTGGTTGAACTGGAGGCAGCTGTGTAGAAGCTGTTTCCTCCTCTCCCAGCGCCATATTGTGGGAGAGCAGATGCATAGAATAAGTCTTAATTCCAGTAACTTAGTCTAGTCCGAGTTGCTCCCAGTTGCTCCCCACACACCATCTTCTCCCTGCACCATCTCAGCAGAGTGATTTTAGCACCATACAAATTCTAGAGTTTGTTTTTGCAGTTAGGAAATATGATAGATACAGGATGTGGTCTGACAAAGTTGGGGGAAAACACAGTCATAGCTGGAATATAGTAGAGCTGTTTTGCCTTCCATTTAAGAAACCTAGAAAATTATTGATTTACAATTCCTGGGTATTCTCCCCCATGCACAAAGGCTATGTTTTTGTGTCTCTTGTGAACTCTCAGTCATTGGAATTATTTAGTATCAAGCCTTTTAAGATACAGAATCCCATGTAGATGTGGCCAATGAGGAATCCTTCCTAGGCTCGGTGAAGGGACTCAGGGACATTTATGATGTCTGGTTCTACCTTCTGGTTACTAGAACATCCTGCCGTTGAAGCTTTTACTAAATGCTCTTGCATACTCTAAATGATTCCCCAGGATAAAGTGATTGAATCTTTAAAAAAAAGTTTACTTATTTCCTTTTCTCTATATAACTTCCTTTTTTTCCTATCATTTTTTTTTCCCTAAGTGGCTGAACTATGCTCCCCCTTCCACCCCCATGGGCTTGTTTGCCTTAGAGATTTAGATTAGAAAATCTCATGGGGATTTGGGTCACAAGAAGTTAATTAACAATCTTGTTATAAAAGAATGTTGGTTCTGTACTACCTAATCACAAGTACAAAGTTTTAGAAGGGACCAAGCAGACTTGCTAGGGGATCTTTGGGGATTTCCCCAGTTAAGTTAATTTATTATTCAGTTAAAGGAAAAAGAGTAGTTTAAAACAAAACAAAACAAAAAACTATGAGGAAGCTAAAAGCATGGGACGTGTGTCATACTTCTTAACTCATTGATACAATAAAAAATCTTCTCCAACTACTGAATATTTTAGCATTTCAGGCACCATGGTACTTCCAACTATATTAGCATAGAAATAAAAAAATTCCAGATGAAAATATTGTCATAGTAAATTCCATGATTTTTTTTATCCAAGTGCTGTTCCTGTTAAAAAAAGATGAGCCCTTGACCTGAGCTCAGCTCAGCATAATTCTGTCCTACAACAGTCTCCACTTATGTTCCACAGCTGCAAGCTTACCCTAAACTTCTGCTATATTCTCTGATGTACAGTTTTCAATAAAAATTCCCTTAAATATTCTCTTCTTGAATAAAAAGTCTACTTTTTAACCTTCACAGAAATCTGGCTTTCACCTAAGAACCCTGGTTCCCCTGCTTGTCTTTCAAATGAGAATGGGCATCCTCTTTTCCACGTTCCAGAGGGCTGGGCTGGAGGAAAATCCTAATTATAACAAAACAATAACAACGTTATGTCATTTATATTGAATTTTAATTACCTCATATCAAACTTATTTTATTAATTCATTAATATATTAAAATTAATTTATTAAAATATAATATAAATCATTTTATCAATTCATTAATTTATTCATTTTATTGATTGGCCTATCAATTCATTAATTTAATTAATTATTTTATGTTGGATTTAATTACATGTTATGTGGTATATAATGTATTATATTTTTCATTTTGTAACAAAATCATTTTGTTACTTTGCTCCCAATTACAACTTGAGGTCAGAAAATTATTTCAGTTTTTTATGAAACTCCTCTGAGGGTTATAGGATGTACTTTTGCAAGTTTTTTAATTCTGACATTTATTGCTTAACTGAGTTTCAAGAAAGTAGTAAAAACTCTTAAGGAAAACAACTATGGAAGAGGTTTTTTAAAAGACTGGGCTTGAAAGTCCCCGCTCACACTGTTAGTAAAGACTGTTTTACTGGATGGTGTGAATAGTTCGCAAAAGGCCCTAAGATTTGCATAGCTTCATCTTAAGTCCCACAACCATCTCCTGCATTCCTCTTACGTCATCAGCTTCACTAGGAGAACTGTATGACCTGGAATTGCTCAGTCTCTGAAGTTCCAAGCTCCAGAGTTTCAGTCTTGAACCATTACCTTCCAATTAAACGGTTCTTTATATTTTTTAAATTATTGATTTTAAAGTCAGAGCTCAGAGCTATATATATATATATATATATAGAGAGAGAGAGAGAGAGAGAGAGAGAGAGAGAGAGAATCTTCCATCTGCTGGCTCAGATTCAAATTCACACCTGTACTGGATGCCGACATTGTAGGTGGCAGCTTTATCCACTTTGCCACAATGCCGTCCCTTCCCCCCATTAAACAGTGTTTGGTTCCCAAATACTCTCCCCATGGTTTCCTTCAGAGGTCAGCTTCTGAATGGCTGTGTGTTCTCTCAGGCCTGGTGCCTTGAGCTGTATGTATGAGTGTGTGAAGGCACTTCAGAAGATTCATAGGAAAATGCAATTGTACTTACGAGTGTAAAGTAAACTAAAGATAGATCTTTGTAAAAATTAAGAATGGGAATAGGAGAGAAAGGAGGAAGAAAGGTGGGAGAGTGGGTGGAAGGGAGGGTAGTGTGGAAAGAATCACTGTGTTCCTAAATCGGTATATATGAAACGCACGAAATTTATATGCCTTAAATAAAATTTAAAAAAACAAAATTACCACATAATAAAAACAAATCTATTCAGAAAAGTAAAAAAAGAAAGAGAACCTACATTTTCCATAAATGTTTGAAGACCATAGCTGAAAATCTGAATGAAGCTATGAGTGAGTACACATATATACACCCACACATGTAAAATATATGTGATAATGTTGTAGCAAGTTCACTTATGTATGTACATGGATGTACACATGAGGGTACCTCATGGTTTGTGGAAAAATGGAGTTAAAAATAATGCAAATTTTCCACATTTTTTAAAAAGTACTTTTGTATGTGTACGATTATATGCTGTGTAACAAGGGATTCAGCCTAACATTTTATGGCCTGCCTTGCTAAATTTATGTCTCATGGGGCCTCACTGTGAGTTGCCCTGCTTGCTCCAGCGATTCCTCGCATTGCCCAGCAGGAAGGTACCCTGCACGCCTACCACAGTCAGCAGGCCAGCTGCTCCCCAGCGGCAGTATTCAACCTAATGAGTTGGAACTGCTGGCCAGCCAGGCAATGGTTGGCAGGGCTCCTGAGCACAGCCCCACCACCCTGCACGGCACACAGTGTGCTCGCCTGGCTGTGAGGACCCAGGGGCCAATAATAAACTGCTGAAACCTTATCTGCCTGGATCTCCAGAATCCTGGGCCAGGACTCCCTCCCTCCCCAGCAAGGTGAAGGGGAGGCAAACACAACTCGGGAAGGCAGCACTTAAGCCAGGCCTGTGTATATTGTGTGTGTGTGTGTGTGTGTGTGTGTGTGGGAAGGGGAGATAATACTCAGAAGTATGAGAGGGTTGAGGGGGAATTCTGGTGAGAAAATACATGTGAAATATCAAGTGAGAATCGTGGTAAAATGGATAGGATGGCAGCACATGACTGCTTAGAAGTGATAATTGCCATTTAAACTCTTCTCCATGCTCACCATCATTTTATTTTTAAAAATTATTAATTTTTAAAATTTATTTTGAAAGGCAGAGATATGGAGAGAGAGGGAGAGGGAAGAGAGAGAGAGATAGCGATAGATTTTTTTAAAAAGATTTATTTATTTATTTGAAAGAGTTATACAGAGAGAGAAGCAGAGAAAGAGAGAAAGAGAACTTCCATCCACTAGTTCACTCCCCAAATGGCTGCAACAGCTAAGCCTGAGCCAGAGCGAAGCCAGGAGCCAGAAGCTTCTTCCAGGTCTCCCATTTGGGTACAGGGACCCAATCACTTGGGCCATCCTCTGCTGCTTTCTCAGGTGCATAAACAGGGAGCTGGATCAGAAGTGGAATAGCTGGGACTTGAACTGGCACGCATATGGGATGTCAGCACTGTAAGCTCCGGCTTAACGCATTGTGCCACAGTACTTGTTGAGGCAGGGAGGGAAAGAGAGAGAGAGAGAGAGAGAGAGAGAAGAGAGAGAAAGGGAGAGAGAAATGAGTGTCTTTCACCTGTTGGTTCACTACCCAGATACCCACTACAGCTGGAGCTGGGCCAGCCTAAGCCAAGAGTGAATGCAGTTTGGGTCTCCCATGTGGGCAGAAAGGACAGAAGTACTTGAGCCAACATCTGATACCTCCTAAGGGGAGCATTATTAGGAAACTGGGATTCGGATCAGAGCAGGGATTCAAACTCAGCACCGAGATTTAGGATGTGGGTGTCCCAAGCCGCATCTTAACCACTGGGCCAAATGGCATGTGCTTATCACTTTAAATTAAATAGCCCAGCTACCAAAACCTAAAGCAAGTCCCTTGTTTGTAACTTTTTATAACAGGACAATTTTTAAGGACTCCCATACAATGAAGATAAAATGTACTCCTCAGTCATCTCAGCTGTCAAACGCAGGTAATACTGACACCATAAAGTCATCCCCAAAGTGAAACAAAATGAAGCATGTGAAGCCTTTAGCAGTTTACCTGCCATGTGAGGAATTCTTGATATTGTAGTGAGCTGTTCCTGGGTTAAAGACCCATCAGCTCCCTGGTGCTTGGAGGATAGACATAGAAAAGTTCAGTGTGTTTCCATAAATATGCAGGCTTGTTTCAGAAACATTGCTCTGCATTGGCCTGCTGATGAGTTTGTATTACATTGTGAAAGTCTTTCATCTACAGACTTATGGAGAAATAGATTCCTTTCTAGTATGAGAGCTTTTTCCCAGGTTCATAGACCTCTCATATGTATAAAAAAGGTCTGTGAACTGGTATTTGCATGAAAAAATTTAAATTTATGAACATGTGTGCTTTTCTCCCTTCTAAAGGATAACACCCCCACAATGAAACTTGCACAGTATTATTTCTGACATAGCTGTGTTCTCACTTTGAAACTGTAAGATTGCAAACGCTGTTTTTTTGAATGTTTGAAACTCCCCAGCCGTATTTATTACATTACCATTACCAAGCTTTTCCTTGTAGACTTGCTGTAGCCAGACACAGGTGAATGTAGGAATAGTTGCCCTGGCAGGAAGGGAAGAAGAAGAAAAATTAAATAGAATTCAGGAAAGTAGAGTCCAGATAGATACAGTTTGCTTTAAAAAGTTAAGAGCACTCAGGAAAGGACCCTTGAGAAAAATTCTGCAACTTATGCTGTTTTGTGTGTGAACGTGCTGCCAGTCTTACATATGTTTAGTCACACTAAGAATTCCAGAGAATCCTGAAATATATGTGCTGCTTTGATACAGTTTGTTTTATGTATTTACCCATACATTTACTGTGCCTTCATTCATTGCATACTGGATTCCTCTTTTGTGTCAGACTGATCATGGACCATGTCTATGGTATCTTCTTGCTGTAGACATTCGGCTCCTATGGTTCTTTAGTTTAGACATGCCACTGTCATTGAGTAGAATTCACCTTGCTTTTTTATGAAATCCTAAACTACTTGAAGATAGCTAGCTGCCAAAGACGTTGAACTTCTTTCCAGGTGTCTAATTGAGAATTAAGTGATGTTTTGATGAAATGCAACATGCTAGGAATGGCCTCACGACTCTTTTTGAAGCATCCACAAGAACTAAGTCTGACTTAGGGCACATCATAGGCCAGGATTCATTTGAAACAACAGGGACTCTTCAAAAAATTTAAGCCTTTTATTTCATGCATGCTCATAAACACATGAAGATAAACCTGAAAATACAGATGGAGAGACACAATCAATCGTGATCTTGTTTATTTTTTTATTTTCTTCCAGGCAGAGTTAGAGAGAGAGAGAGAAAGAGAGAAGACAGGGAGAAAGGTCTTTCCGTTGGTTCACTCCCCTAATGGCCGCCACTGCGCCGATCCCAAGCCAGGAGCCGGGTACTTCCTCCTGGTCTCCCATGCGGGTGCAGGGACCCAAGCACTTGGACCATCCTCCACTGCCCTCCCAGGCCACAGCAGAGAGCTGGACTGGAAGAGGAGCAACCAGGGCTAGAACCCGGGTTACCGGTGCCGCAGGCGGAGGATTAACCAATGAGCCATGGCACAATCTTATTTTAGAGCCAAGATTACCCAGGTCCGACAGGCGGCTCAAGAAGACGCACAAGTATGACGTCATCACCACGCCGGCCGAGCGCGTGCAGATGGCCCCGCAGGACGAGGAGGAGGAGGACGACGACCCGGACGACACAGTGTTCAACATCAGGTAACAGGTGCGGGTCCGGGGAGGGGAGGGGAGGCGAGCGGGGAACTGGGCCGCGGGGCCGCCCCGCATGGCGGCTTCTCTTCAGACCCCGGCCTCTGGCCAGCGTGCGCGGACTTGCGGCCCGTGTGCAGGGCGGCGGAGCTCCTGGGTCTCCGGGTGCCCTCCCTGACGCCGCGAGCCCCCCAGCCAGCGCGGTTTGCACGCAGGCACCGCCTTCGCCCCCCCACCCCTGGGGACCCTCGGGCCGCAGGTCTCTGCGCGTGCGGGTCCCTGCGGGGCGCGGGCCCAGGGTGCGGGGCCTCGTCTGTTCACAGCATGCTCGGATTCTGCCCTTCGTGACCGTGAGTTTTCTGAAGATACGGCCTTTTCTCTTTTATGCAGCAGCCCTGCCAAGTTCTTAGTGATTCCGGGACTAGAAATGTGGCTGCTTTGGGTTTTCCCTTTTCCATTTTATTTGAAAGGGGGAGGGGGAACGGATGGGGGAGGGGAGGGGAGGGAGGTCTTCCATCGTCTGGTTCACTGCCCAAGTGCCTGCATCAGCGGGGCTGGGCCAGTCCGGAGCCAGGAGCCTGATACTCTGTCGGGCTCTCCTCGTGGCTGACAGGGGCCCGGGTACTTGGGCCATCGGCCGCCGTCTGCAGAGTGGCCGTCAGCAGGGTGCTGGGATCGGAGCGAGGCATATAACTTCCTTCTTATTTAAACCTGTTCTTGCTTTTTGTTTCTTTGGATTAATTATTTCATCTCTCTGCAGTGGGAAAGGAAGAATAGTTATGCATTGTTTTGAAAAGTTCCTTTCTCTACACTGTTACTTTTCTTCCAGATCAATCTTTTTTTTTCCTATGTATTTGTTTTGGATTTAAATTTTTCAGTGTGATTTTCGGTGATCTTTTCTTTCTATTTGAATCAAGAGCAAAATATTAAGGTACTGTCTGGGGATGGCGTTAATGGACGAGACTCACTGATGTTTGGATGGCAGTGCACAGCAGTCATGTTGTGCCAGGGTTTGGGCATGATTTTTCTCCCTGAGTTCATGCAGGAGTTTAGTCCCCAAAGTCTTATGTGAATGGTATTAAAGAGGAAATCCTGATATGGCTATAATGTTTAGAGGTGGTGCCATTAGAAAGTGATCACATGAATAATGGGAGTCCACATGACTGAATTCTTGTGGCTTTATAAAGAGAGACAGGCACAGACACGTGCTCTTGTTGCGATGTCAAGCAGCACAGGGAACCCTCACAAGAGCTTGCACCATGATGTTTGGGTGTTGTACTTCCAGAATCATGGTCCAAAAATAATTTATTTTCTTTATTCTTTTTATAAAGATTTATTAATTTCAATGGGTTCACTCCTCAGATGACCTTAATGGCTGGGGCTGGGTCAGACTGGAGCCAGGAGCAGGAAGCTTCATCTCCCACATGGGTGTGGGGCTCAAGCATTTGGGCCATCTTCCCAGGTGCATAAACTGGGAGCTGGATGGGAAGCGGAGCAACTGGGTCTTGAACTGCTACTCTTTTTTTTTTTTTTTTTTTTTTTTTTTTTTTTTTTTTTGAGAGGCAGAGTTATAGACAGACAGAGAGAAAGGTCTTCCTTCCATTGGTTCACCCCCCAAATGGCCGCTGCGGCCGGCGCACTGCACCAATCCGAAGCCAGGAGCCAGGTGCTTCTTCCTGGTCTCCCATGCAGGTGCAGGATCCAAGCACTTGGGCCATCCTCCACTGCCTTCCTGGGCCACAGCAGAGAGCTGGACTGGAAGAGGAGCAACCGGGAGGGACAGAAACGGCACCCCAACCGGGTTTAGAACCCAGGGTGCCAGCGCCACAGGTGGAGGATTAGCGAAGTGAGCCACGGCGCCGGCCAAACTGCTACTCTTAGGGGATGCTGACATCACAGGTGGTGGCTTAATCCATGATGCTGGCCCCCTCTTCTTATTTTTTAAATGGAAATCTAGCCACAGTAAATCTGATGAAGATCTTCCAATGGATATTTGTACGTTTATTTTTTAAATTAAAAGTTTATTTATTTAATTTATTTGAAAGAAAGAACATACGTCTTTTCACTGGCTCACCTCCCAAATGCCCACAACAGCCAGTGTTGGGCTGGGTTGTATTCCTGACAGGAGCCAGGAATTCAGTTCTGGTCTCCCAGGGACGAAACTGCCCAAACCATCACCTGCTGCCTCCCTGGATATGAACTAGCAGGAAGCTGGAATTAGAAGCAGAGCCAGGATCTGAATCCAGGCACTCCAGTGTGAGATGTGGGCAGCAGCTTAATGGCTGTGTCACAATGATCAACAGCAATCAGGAAAGCATGGACAATGTCAGAGGAATAAAATAAAGCAACGCTACAGAAATTGAAATTTTATGAACTGCCTGACAGAGAATTCAAAACAATCACCTTAGCAAAACTCAGTTAGCTACAAGAGAATACAGGTAGGTAACTAAACAAATTCAGGAACATAATATATGGACAAAATGAGAATTTTAGGAAACAGAAAGAAACCGTAAAAAGGAATCAAACAAATTTTGATTCTGATCATTTAAGACCCACTTTCTTTTTTTTTTAAGATTTTATTATTATTATTTTTTGAAGATTTATTTATTTATTTGTAAGTCAGAGTTACACAGAGAGAGAAGGAGAGACAGAGAGAGAAAGAGGTCTTCCATTTGATGGTTCACTCCCCAGTTGGCTACAATGGCCAGAGTGGCGCCGATCCGAAGCCAGGAGCCAGGAGCTTCCTTTCAGTCTCCCATGTGGGTGCAAGGGCCCAAGAACTTGAGCCATCTTCCACTGCTTTCCCAGGCCACAGCAGAGAGCTGGATTGGAAGTGGAGCAGCTGGGTCTTGAACTGGCACCCATATGGGGTGCTGGCACTTCTGGCCAGGGCATTAACCCACCTCACCACAGCACCAGCCCAAAGATCCACTTTCTGACCATATTACCAAACTGTTGTCTACTTCTCAAGAATTACCATAAATCTGTACTTAATCATAGTTTTTATTATCTGGTTCCTTCAATGCTGTGGAGAATAGGACTCTTAATTCTGCCCATTAAGCATATATATCTTTTTGTCCTTCAGAATGTAGCCATCGGAGAGTTGCCATTTCTGATAAAATGTTAGTCTCGGCTCTTGAGCTACAGCATGTGGCTTACTTGGCAGCCTCTCATAACTAGAGAGAGAATCCTATTCTGCTCTGGCATTAGGTAACTTATTAGGGCCATCCAAAATAAGGCTGAAAGGCATTGTAGCCACTTGCTTATGTATTCAATGAGTGCCTACAGTGCCCCTGTCTTGTAAATTTCCTTAAATACCACTTATTTTTATTCAGGAGCCTCTTTTAGCATTTATCTCTCTACTAGAAAGTTGATCTCACAAAGATTAGGTAGTATAGGTTTTTCAATTCTCAAAATAATTTTATTATCTCTAATAGAAATCTCAATTAAAGCGAACTAGCAGTTTTAACTAAAGATGAAAAGTTGCCTATCAAAGAGTATACTTGAAGGCAGCTTCACAATTTTCTAGACCCAAGCTGAATGAAGCCTTTTCTCTAGGTGACAGCCATGGGCCTTGGCAAAGCTTTAGTTGCCTAAGTGTGCTCTGCTGATGCTTCTAATATCATTTGAGCAACAGGGTTGTACAGTGCCAGAGGGATCAAATGGCTCTTTGAAGCTGTAACACAACCTGATGTTAATTACAGCCCTTTTCAAACTCAGCTATTTCTCTACTAACTTTATAAATAGAAACTAATAAAATTCTCACATGTAGCATGATTTCTCCAGAAACCAAATAACCCTTTGATCTTTTTGCTTCCTGTTTTGATTTTTGAGCAGTTAGAAACAACTACTTATTTAGTAATTATTTGAAAAATATTGCTGTTGGCTTCAGTCTAAGAATTGTATAGCTTTGCTGCATTTTAATTTCACTCAGGTTAACAGGCCACTCATCATATAATTAACTAGCATTGGAATTAAATCTTCACTTGCTCTATAGATTGTGATATCAATGTTAGACTATCAATGTAATGAGATTAAAATACTTTTCAATGAACTCATTTTTAGAAAACTTTCAGAAAATAAAGACAAGCCACATATTGAGAGAAAACAATTGCAAAACAAGTGTCTGATAAGTGACTTTAATCTAAAACATACTTTAAAATCTTTACAACTCAGTAAGACAAGTTAATAGATATTTTTAAAAGTTGATCAAAAGATTTGAACATTTCAAATATACATTTCACTAGATGTTTCAAATTTGATGCTAGACAAACAGGAAGTAAATGCATGTCAAGATCAGTTATGTTATTAGTCATTAGAGAAATGCAAAGTAAATATAAAATTAGATGCTTCTGTTATATATTATGCACCAGAATGGCTAAAATTGATCCACTGACAACACAATGTTGGCAAAGATGTGAAATTACAGGATTCTCACACATCACTGGTAGCAATGAGAAAGCAACAATGATTTTGGAAACCTCCTGAATAATTTTTTGGCGTTAGACCTGTACATATCAAACAATCTAGTAACTGCACACCTATGAATGTATTCAAGAGAAATGAAAACATAAATAGTTCCACAAAAATGTGAATTCTAGGGGCCGGCGCTGTGGTGCAGTAATTTAATCCTCCGCCTGTGGCGCCAGCTTCCCATTTGGACACCAGTTCTAGTCCAGCTGTTCCTCGTCCAATCCAGCTCTCTGCTATGGCCTGGGAAAGCAGTGGAAGATGGCACAAGTGCTTAGGCCCCTGCAGCCACATGGGAGACTGGAAGGAAACTCCTGGCTCCTGGCTTTGGATTGGCACAGCTCCAGCTGTTGTGGCCATTTAGGGAGTGAACCAACAGAAGGAAGACCTTTCTATAACTCTACCTCTCAAATAAATAAATAGAATCTAAAAAAATATGAATTCCAGCATTTATAGGAACTTTATGCATAATAGTAAAAACTTGAAACAACTCAAACAAACTTGAAACAACTCAAATGTCAACTCAAATGAGATAAACTTTGATATATACTTACTATATATATGTAATATATAGCTTTACCTGCTATTTTACAGTGCTGGCCCCAAGTGGTGTTGTATTTTATCAAATACTTTCTCTGCATCTATTGAGATAATCATATGCTTTTTGTTCTGCAGTTTGTTAATGTTTTATATCACATTGACTGATTTAGGAACGTTGGACCATTCCTGCATACCTGGGATAACTCTGGTTCAGATGAATGGTCTTTCTGAATGTTGTTGGATTCAGTTGGCTAGTATTTTGTTGAGGATTTTTGCGTATAAGTTCATCAATGGAAATTGGTCTGTTGTTCTCTGTGTTGTTTCTTTTTCAGGTTTAGCAATTAAGATGATGCTGGCTTCATAAAGGGCTTTGGGAGGATTCCCTCCCTTTTTATTATTTGAATAGCTAGAAAAGAATTGGAGTTAGTCCTTTAAGTGTCTGGTAAAATTCAGCAGTGAAGCCATCTGGTCCTGAGCTTTTCTTTGTTGGAATGGTCTTTATTCCTGATTGAATTTCTGTCTTGGTTATTGGTCTGTTTAGGTTTTCTATGTGTTCATAGCTCACTTTAGGTAGTTTGTATGTGTTGAGGAATCCATCCATTTCTTCTAGGTTTTCTAGTTTGTTGGCATGCAGCTCTTTGTAGTAATTTTTGACAATTCTGTTTATATCTGTGGTGTCTACTGAAGGAAACGAATTTTTGTATAGGTTACCTGTAGCAGAGGGTAGATGTCACAGAACAGACTAATTTCCTTAGTTCTGTGGTTGGGCACAACTAAGACAGGAAGGTTCTCGCCTGGCTTCCCTGAGCCAGCAGGAACACAGCACTGCTCTTCATAATGATGGTGTAGCCCAGAAGCTTACAGATGGACACATAGTGCACAAAGGCTATGACTACCATGAGGGGAAACTCCATTTCCCCCCAAGAGAAGTGATGCAGTCAGCAAGTGATGTGATTGTCCACTCTTTAAGAGATAAGTTAGCAATGTAAAGGTAATGGGAGTTGTGAACAAAATGTTCTAGAATGAAAAACAATGGAAGAAGAAGTCCATTGGGATTTGGAGGCATTTTTTGTTCATATTAAGAGAATGAGAACAGTGCTTCTTGTCACAGTGAGTGTATATGTCAGCAGAATGACAAATGTGAAAACCTAAAGTTTCTGGACAATGAGGAAGGAGGCCAGGGTAAATTCAGGGACTGTGATCTGAGTTCTCATGGTTGTTTCTACTTGAGCAATAAGAAACTAGAACAGTGGATGATAGCTTTCACATTTCCTGTGCCCTTGCTAAATACAGACAGAACATTCCCATAGGGGGTGGGTCCTAGTCCTGCTGGTGACTCCACACAGCCTTGGACAAATCAAATCAACCTTCTTGGCCTCAGTGTTCACTTACATAATTAATGAGCTGGAAAAAGAAGCCTATGTGGCTCCTTTGAATTCTAACTTTTTATTTCCATTAAACTATTCATTCTTTCATTTTTCCTTCTTTAGATCCAAATCCATGTAAGCTAACTGAAATGTATAACTAACTGAAAATTCCTCAAATTTTACGGTTATTTGTATGGATAGCTTAGCTTATAACCTCATATCATTGTTTTTTTTCTTAAAGATTTATTTATTTGCTGTGATCTCAAAAACTACAAAAAATGGAAAGAAAGGAAGAAAGAAAAGGAGAGGGTGTGAAAATGGAAGGAAGGAAGGAAGGGAGGGAGGGAAGGAGGGAAGGGAATATTATTATAATCTTAGAATTGTACCTATGAACTATTGAATCTGTTAAAAACTAATTAAAAAGTTAAAAAATAAAAATATTAAATTGAAATGCAGAGTTAGTGAGAGAGAGAGAGAGAGATCCTCCATCTGCTGGTTCACTCCCCAGATTGCTACAACAGCCAGAGAGCAGCTGTGACTTGAACCATTTCTCATATGGAATGCTGTCATTGCATGGCATCTTCTTCTACTAAACCACAATGCTGGCACCACATATCATCCTTTTTTGAGGGATGATATACAACCAGACATAAATTATATTATCATACATGTACCATGGCTGACTAACAGATCATGACCTGAAGGATTCTATTGACCTACAACTGGATAGGCCATACTCTGCATCATGGGTTACCTGGGTTTACTTCCTAAACAACAAAGACATGGACATGAGTTGAGAGTAGTGGGGGCTGGGCAAGGTGTTAAAGTTTCAGTGGCCAGCGAGCAAAAAGCAGGGTGTCTGGGACCTGAAGCAGCCAAGGCAGAGAGCTGGCAAGGGAATGGTAGAATTGGAGAAGGTGGGAGCCACCAAAGCAGGTTTGAATTCTCCAGTAGGCTTCTGGGAGGAACAGGACTACCACGTGGTTATAATGTTTGGGAACCACTGCCATGGCCACACAATATGGTAACCTCAACAAAGATGGAAGATGAATCTTGAGGCATCCATTTTGTTCTAAGATCTGCGAGAGGGACTTGAGTGGCCCCGGATGAGGCAAGCATTCTGGCAAGTAGCAGGAGAAGAAAATGCCTTGTAGAGGAAAACATCTTGAAATCAGGACCTAAGAACTACCAGATACTAAGAAGAAGCAATGCACATTCAGATAAATATTTCCAAACACATTCACAAGTCCACCACTGTAAATGAGAGTCAGCAGAAAATATAAAATACTGGAACAGATTTGACACAAGGATAATAGACTTGGGGATTTCAGATATAGAACATAGTACACTCACATACAAAATAGTTAAAGAAATAAAGGATACTTTTTTTTTATTTGACAGGTAGAGTTATAGGTAGAATTATAGACAAAGAGAGAGACAGAGAGAAAGGTCTTCCTTCCATTGGTTCACTCCCCAAATGGGCGCCATGGCCAGCGCTGCACCGATCTGAAGCCAGGAGCCAGGTGCTTCTTCCTGGTCTCTCATGTGGGTGCAGGGGCCCAAATACTTGAGCCATCCTCCACTGCCCTCCCGGGCCACAACAGAGAGCTGGACTGGAAGAGAAGCAACCGGGACTAGAACCGGCGCCGGTTAGGTGGAAAGACCCCCTGACAGGAGAATGGAAGGGACCACACCCTCTGCTAACCAAGGGTCGAGGGTATGCTTGTGTCTTTCCAGAGAATGTGGGACAACCCATTTGGGTACTAGCCAGAAACATCAAGCCTGCAACTGACAGCCAACCAGAATCAGCCGAACAAGACTGAGAGTCTGCCTTGTTAGCGGATGCACCTGCCCTGTCATCCTACCCTGAAGAACTGCCCATAGCCACATCCATTACTGTTTTATAGCCTACTAGCTCTGGTCAGCCACTCAAACGGCCCATAGCCTGTGTGCAATCAAGCTATTCCTGATTAACATTGTTCCTCATTCCTACCCCCATCTGAGCAAGCACTCCTGTGGTCTCCTGTTTTGAGTGCTGGTTAGTCAATGACGGGTAAGATCCCCTGGGGGACAACCTAAGACAGGCACAGCCGCGTACGGAGACCACACGGAAACGGGGTCAACAATGGTATGGCCAAGAATCATGCCTCCCGTTGCTCAAAAATATATGAAAAGGGGGAAATGTGGTGGAATGAGAAGGCCATGCCAAGATGGCTGCTGGCAACAGAATCTGCCTGGCAACAGGCTGTGATTGGATGGTTTTGGAAACCACATGACAGTGGAGTCTGCCTGGCAACAGGCTGTGATTGGATGGCTTCAGAAACTGCCTGGCAACAGGGTGTGATTGGTTAGGGTATGGACCACCCCTTGACCGGATTGGCTGCCTTAGCTGTATAAGCTGCTGTACCAACTGAAATAAACGAGTCTGCAGGCTGCTCACCTGTGGCCTGCTTTCACCTGACTCCCGGGGTCTGTGTGGTGACTCCGTGCCTCTTGCCCCCACCATGCTTCTCCTCCCAGAAATTAATCCACAGCAACAGGCACCCATATGGGATGCCGGCGTCGCAGGCAGAGGATTAACCAAGTGAGCCACAGTGCTGGCCCCAGGATAAAAATTTTAATGTAAGAATGCCACACAATTATCAGTTGTTTTTGAAACTGACACTCAAATGGGATATAGGCATTGCAGGCAGCAGCTTAATCTGCTGCACCACAATACTAGCCCCTTACTTATTTATTGTAAAGGTAGAGTGACAAGGAAAGAGAAAGAGACAGAGACAAACTCAGAGACATCTTCCATCTGCTCTTTACTCCTCAGAGGCCCACAACAGTAGGGCTGGTCCAGGCCAAAGCCAGGAGCCTGAAACTTAGTCCACGTCTCCCGCATGAGTGGCAAGGACCCAAGTACTGGAACCATCACCTTAAAAAGACAATGCAAATAAAATATTTCTGAAATTCTGGAAGAATGATTTTTTATTAATATAAAAGAAGTTTAAATATAGAGGTAATATTGACTGGTTAAAATATTTTAAAGATAAGAATTCTTGCTATTCATAATGCACCTGATAGAAAACGAAAACATAAACCTCCAGCTAGGCAAGATATTCACAAGATCTTTGTGTAAGGTAGGGAGTAAATGTCAGTTATCAAAAGCATCCATAATGTTTCAGGGTGTATATTAACAGGAAGCTGGAATCAGAAGTGGAGCTAGGACTTGTATTCAGGCACTCTGATACAGGGATGTGGCGCGTGGGCTCTTCAGGTGGCATCTTAACAGCTGTGCTGCCCTCACATTATCCTTTGAAATCATTTCTCCCAAACTTTTTGAAGTACCCTCTTGTATAATTGATATGAATGGTGAATCCATGGAGAAAGAAGAAATATTCAAAAAATTAACATTGGAAAATGGATATATATGGAAATATTTATTACACTGGCAACAAATATTGTAGAAGAAACTATTTATTCAACATGTCAGGATAAAAAAGAAAGCCATCATCTGGATCTTTTCACAGGTCTCCAAACCATTCACAGTCATTAACACAAAGCCAAATGCGGGCGGAGGGTTGGAGACCACATGGCACACAGTCACAAAGCAGTTGTATAAAGATGGGCATGTACTGAAAGGTACCCACTGTCAAATCATAAAGCCCAGGTCACACGACGCGTCTGGACTTGCGATTTGCTTGGAATATCTTCCTTCGAGCTCATGGAGGAGTGCTTGCGGACAATGCTGCGAGGCATTATGGTGTTTTCTGGTAATGACATCACCTGGACAGAAGTCTTAGGTAGCTGTGTATTCTCACGTTCCTTGGCCGGAGTAGTGAGGTGCAGCCAGGTGCTGCAATTTATGGACTGCTTGCACTGTATGAGAGAGATGATTCCTAGGGAAATGAGAAACCAGGGAGTGGGATGAAGGAACAATGGAGAGTCCTAGGCGTGCTTCCCTCCATGTTGGCAGAAGGCCCTGACCCAAAGCCCAGTGAGTCCCAGCCAACTACCCTATTCCATCTGGGAGGGGAATGGTTTAGTGGAGGAGACTGGAATTATATGCACAGTAGCTTAAACACTTTTTTTGAGGGAAGAGATGTCTCTTTCCGGGTTAGGAAGTGCAATTGCAAATGAAAATTTAAAGACTTATTAAGAATGAAGGTTTCTGGTTTTGGTAGGTGCCCCTTTAGCATCAGCTGTTGCTTTTCCCTGTCCTCAAGCAGGCTTGGCACTTCACTCTGCTTCCGCAGTCCCTTGCCCCTCTCTATAATTGAGCATTCTGTCCCAGCCGTGCTCTTTGACTGCGACCGTGGTGGTCATCTCTGCCTAAAGGTGGAAAAGGTGTGAAAGACAGAAGACACTCTTCACACAGGCCCGATCTCCAGCTCTCTCCCTATAGGAACTGTCCTACAGAATGGATCAAGGTGAGCTTTAGCCTGTCAAAATGCAGGGGTAGAATTTTTTTTTTTTTCATTTCCCTGTCCCACCCTTTCACCTTCTTCTCTATCTTGGCTGCATTGGTTCTTATCACCCTTCATAGACCCTGCAGACACTCACCAGTGACAAAAAAGAAGAAAACGTTTAAGTAGGCAATGAAAGTGGCCAGGGAGATCTTGTATCTAGTGAAGTACACGGATTCACCTTGACTTAGCTTTTGGTGATATAGTAGGAGTGCACAGACCAGAAGGATACCTAATGTCCAGACAGGAGGAAAAAAAGAGTCCTTTTTCAGGAACTTTCTTTTGCTCAGTTCATTCCCCCAAGATACACGTGACCTCCCAGGTTTCACTCTGATTGGCTGTGTCTTTGACCTGGCTTTAGTGATAGACCTAATTCAGAAGCTGTATGTAGGTCTGACCGAGAGAACTGGGAAGGTCAGTTAGCTAGAGGCTGCAGCGTGGACCCATAAACCCGACACACCTCCCACCTGTGTTAGAGGAGCTCGGAAGTTACCTGAGAGGAGACCTTCGGTGGCAGTGAGGAGGTGTATATATATATGTTCTGAGGAATCACATAGGTGAATTCCAGACCCAGGATCAAGTTAAGGGAGAAGGAAATGCCGAGGACTGCAACCATCATCATCCGGATTCTTTCCAGCTCACCTGTTGGGAAGCAGAGCTGTAGTGAGGCAAGGGGCTGGGAAATCACTAGGTGGAAATGGGAACAGAGTGAAGATTTGACTAAGTAACAAATAAAGCAAGAGGGGCAGCATAAAGGGGCAGGGCCCTTCAGCTGAATGAGAGGAACCCAGAAACTGCTTCCTGTCTTGGTATCTCTGTAAGCCTCTTTCTCTCCTATTATTTTCTCAGAACTCATTTCTTGTTAAATACTCCAATTCACCCTGCCTTCTTTCAGAGGCAACGCGACCTATTTTTCCTCCTTGCCAGTTCCCTTCCTTTCATACTCCTCACACTCAAGTTGTGCTTTACGCTGCCCTCACACCCACTCCTACTGCCAACGTTTCTCAGTTGCCTAGCAGATAAATAGGTAAGCTTCTGAACTTTTCTCTCAAACATGCAAATGGTGGATTGTGGAGTTCGCCTTGCCTGTGTTGTTTCTGGAAATGGACACACTGCCGCTTGAGAAAGTTGTGCCATAGAAGAATGGAAAAGCTGGTGAGGTGCAGGAAACTAAAGCAATGATGAACCCTTCCTCACCACTCATTTCTTCCCAGAGAATAGTTCTGACCTTCTGGCCAAGTAGTAATGCAGCATGTCATCCATGGACTGTGGTTCACCTTGATCTTTTGTCTTTTGGGGATCAGCTCCACCCATTCATCCACGATGATTCCTATTGTCAACAAGACTGTGGCCCAGGAGGAGGAGAGCATGTTGATGGCCTGCATATTTCTGCTTGATATATACACCATTGTGAGTGGGATTTCTAGCTGAGACTGCGCGGTTATTTCATAGACTTCTCTGATTTGATTAGTCACAGGAGGAAGGGCAAAATCTGGGGTTTTGGTGACTGCTGAGGCATTGGCAATGGCAGAAGCTGAAGTATCTTGTGGAACAGAGAAGATAACTTCCACCCTGCAGCACTGCAGTGAGACCAGCCTGCTCTCAAGGCTGCTAACTGTCATGGAATTATTTATGTTTGACCCTTGACCCTTGACCCTTGGGCCTAGAGTACTGGAACAACCAGGTATACCTTCCATCTAACCAGTTACTTCCAGTAACTGTGAGGCTCATTTTGAAAAGGGATTGACCAGTGTTTTCGAATGCTGCAGAGAAATCAAATTAGGTGCAAAATGAACATAGGTTGCTGAGTTTGGCAATCTGGTAGAATGATGGGAGAAGTGGATGTAGAAGTAGAGGCAGTTTCTTTTGAAACAGGTACTTTTATTCAAATAACAACAAAAAAAAGGTGGAATGGTAGCTTCAAGGGAAATTGTGTAATTGGAAAAAGCTGAGAATAGTATAATGAATATTCATGAATCTTTCATCTCGCTTCAGTGACTGTACCCTGAATTATTCTGAAACAAATACCAGACATAATTTCATATTTTAATATCCTTAAAGATAAAGATTGATTTTTTTGCGGGAGTAGGGGGACAATATATCATTTGCTTTCTCTCTCTTTTTCTTCTTATTCTAGTTATTAGAGGGTTAGTAGTTTTATCAGTCTTTTCAAAAATCTCTTTACTTACATGTTTACCATTTGGAAATAAGATTTTTAATACAATATTTTGCTATTTTATAGACTTTAAAAAAAGGTTTATTTATTTGAAAGGCAGAGTGACATAGAGAGAGGGAGCAGCAGAGGCAGTTTATCCATCTGTTGATTCGCTACCCACATGGACATAATTGGTAGGGCTGGGCCAGGCTCAATCAAGAAGCCAGGAACTCCATTTGGATCCCCTCCATAGGTAGTAGAGGCCCAAATATCTGGTGATTTTCCACTGCTTTCCTAGGTGCATTAGCAGGGAACTGGATCCAAAGTGGAGCAGCTGGGCTGTAAGTGTTAAAAGCCAGGGCTTAACCCACTGAACCACAATGCCAGCCCCTACTTCAAGCTTTTGTATTGATTATTTTTTTTCTCTTCTAGAATTTTTTTTTTTTTTTTTGCTTTTATCTTCTGAACTGTTTAAAATAATTTTATTCTTTAACATATCAGATGAACTGGTCAAATTTTCATCATTGTCACAAAATATTGGAGGCAGTTAATGTCACAAGAGAAAAGGTTTATTTAGCTCATGGTTTGGAGGTTCAATGTACAGATGAGTTGAGTCCCATTGGCCTGGTCTCTAGTGAGAGTGTGGTGGCAGTACATTACAATAGAAGTGCACGTGTGTGGAAGAGTTGGTATCACCAGAGATTCAGAGTGAGAGAGAGAGAGGGGCCTACAGTCCCCTCCCAGGGCATCCTGCTTATCACCAAAGGACCTCCTACTATGTCCTCTCTCTCAGAAGTTCCACCACTTCTCAGGAACACCATCCTGGGACCAAACCTTTCATCATCAGCCTCTGGGAAGCACTCAAACCCATATCCAGACCACAGCACCAGCACTTAGACTAGATTTATCTATTGTTCTTTAGGCAGGAAGTTTGCTTGTGTCTCATATGCATCCCCCCTTTTGTTTCATATTAGATCATTTAAAATTTTAGCTTTTATTTCACCATGGATTCTTCATTACCAGCAGCTATGGGTTTCAGCTTGCTATTTTTTCTAATTCTTTTCCTTTGTTAAAATGGATTGTAATAAGAATGTACCCTGAAACAATGTACTGTTTGAATGTTAAAGCTTCCTTGGTAGCCAAACACATGACAAATTTTGAGTATTTCATGGATTAAAAAAAGTAAAATGTTTATGCAAATAATGGTCTTTATAATGCAACATTTTACAAAGCACTTTGTTTATTGATTTTCTCCATTTATGTCATTGCTTATGTTTAAATCTGCTGGAAAACGACTGTGAAGTAATGTTTCGATCTCTCTTTATGGGTGTCATTTGAATAGATCTTCACATCCACTGTGTTTTTGTATTCTCTATTATTTGTGTATAAAAGTCTATTGAATTGAGATGTTCATTTTTATACCATTCTCCTATTGTGTGCCCTTATTATTGTTCTTTTATTGTATTATCTTATCGATTATCTTTGGGTTTCAAGTTTTATTTTCATAAGTTCTCAGAAATGACACCATTTACCTCATTCTTTATAATTCTTAGATCTCTGATTGTTTTCACTTGTTTCTTTTTTTGTTAGACATTTGCATTACAAGGCCAAATGAGTGGCAAGACTAGTTTTTTTTCCCCTTTTCCTCACTTAATTAGAACAATATTCCCCCCCCCCCTTTTTTTTTGACAGGCAGAGTGGACAGTGAGAGAGACAGAGAGAAAGGTCCTCCTTTTCCGTTGGTTCACTCTCCAATGACTGCTGCAGCCGGCGCACCGCGCTGATCTGAAGGCAGGAGCCAGGTGCTTCTCCTGGTCTCCCATGGGGGTGCAGGGCCCAAGCACTTGGGCCATCCTCCACTGCTTTCCTGGGCTACAGCAGAGGGCTGGACTGGAAGAGGAGCAACCGGGACAGAATCCGGTGCCCCGACCGGGACTAGAACCCGGGGTGCTGGTGCCGCAGGCGGAGGATTAGCCTATTGAGCCGCGGCGCTGGCTCCCATTATTTTTTTAAAGGTTTTTTTTTTTTTTTTTTATTTTTAATTTGAGAGGTGGAGTTATAGACAGTGAGAGGGAGAGACAGAGAGAAAGGTCTTCCGTTGTTTCACTCCCCAGATGGCCGCAATGGCCAGAGCTGCGCTGATCGAAGCCAGGAGCCAGGAGATGCAAGGAGCTTCTTCTGGGTTTCTGGTTTGGGTACAGGGGCCCAAGCACTTAGGCCGTCTTCTACTGCTTTCCCAGGTCATAGCAGAGATCTGGATTGGAAGAGGGGCAGTCGGGACTTAAACCCAGCACCCATATGGGATGCTGGCGCTGCAGGTGGAGGATTAACTTACTGAGCCGGAATGCCAGCACCTCCCCCATTATTTAATACATACTTTATCTTGTTAAGGAAGTCGCCATTGATTCCTATCTCATTGATTAAAAAAAATTAAATAGATGTTGAAAATTTTTAAATAACTTTTTGGTATCTATGGAGAAAAACATGTAATTTCAACTTAGGTCCACCAGTATCATGAACTATGTCAATGGATTCACTGTTACTGTGTAATTTTTCCATTCCTTCAATTGTTTGGTAATGATAAAACATTATTCTTTAATGTTCAATTGGATTTTGTTTTGGTAGGTTTAAGTGAAGTAATTTTGGGGGAGGGGCAGTTAAAATTAGTTTTTAAGTCAATGTTATTTTATCTCAGCAAAGGGATATAGGAATTTGCTTTCATTTCCTCTGTGCAGGTGTATCTGTGTAGCATTGTGATCAGGTCTTAAGGTTGCAATAGAACTTTGCAAATCACCTGTACCTATTGCTTTTATGTGTAGTATCTTACTACCAGTTTTCCCTATTTCTTTTATGGTAATTTATCTGCTTAAACTCTCCATATTGATAGAGACTATTACTGATTAAGAAGTATTTTCCTGGAAATTTATCCATTAATAATACACCATCAGCCTGTTAAATGTAGTGCAAAGTACTTTGTTGTGATTTCAAAAATTTCCACTGCTTTAATATTTATTTTCCCTTAGCTGTATTTTTAAGTGTCTTTTGTATTTTGTCCTTTTTTCTTGATTAGGTGAATTAGTGATATGTCTTTTTGTTGAGTTTTTTCAAAGATAATTTTTTAAAGTTATTCATTATTTTGCCCACTTTCTAATTCTTGCTTTTTGCTTTTTCAATTTACATTACGGTTACGGTTAATACTTTGAATTATATATTTAAATAAATTCATTTAATTCTGTTATTTATTAATATGAATATTTATGATTTTTCTGTAAACATGTCTTTAGGTATACAGTTGATGGATTCTGGTACATATTTATAAAGATTTATATTTTATAGATGTTTTGCAATTTTATTTCCCTTTAGGTTTTATTTTGAGCAAGTATATACTTTAATATATATATATATGTATTTAATGATTGATTTATTTGAAAGAGCATGAGAAGTGGTGGAGGAAGGGAGAGAATTTTTCCTCCTATTGGCTCACTCCACAAATGGCCATAACAGGTCTGGGCTAGGCTGAAGCCCGCAATCTGGAATTCCATCATGGTTTCCTACATGGGTGGCAAGGGTCCATGTTCTTGGGCCATCTACTGCCTTGGAAGTAGAGTTGGTGGGACTCTGATATGGGATGCAAGCTTTGCAAGCAATGGCTTAACCCATTGTGCCACAACACTGGCCCCTAAAGTAGATATTTTTAATTTGCACTAGGAAGGAATTTTTTGCTATTAATTTCTACTGTTATTGTTTTGTATTTTAAGAATGTTATTTGCATTGTAGATACTTTTAAAAAATTCTGAGAACTTCTTTTATACTAGGAGTGACAGTTATGTTTTAGGAGCATTCTACACACTTAAAAAGAAGGTGTTCTCTGATACTGAGATTTAAATTTGATGTACATTCATAATATCTTTTTTTCATCCAATTTAGTTAGGTCTTTTATATCATAATTTTACTTCTTAATTATTATTTTTACTGCATATATTTCCAGAGTATAAAGTGATAATTTAAAAATATATTCAATGTGTAAAGATCATATCAGATGGGTTAACATTTCTGTCTCTTTAAATATTAAAAAGAATTTAAAAAATTAGGAATAGTTTTACAGATTTTTGAGATATACTGTGACATTGCCAAACATACAATGTGGGGTGATCAAGTCAGGATAAATTATTTTAGGTCCACTTTGTTTTGAGCTCAGAAAGTTGCATTAATGATATCTTTTAATATTATGGCTATGATCTTTACACAATAGTCTCTGCTATACAAAAATTACTGCCATGTTGTTAGTTGTTAAATAGTATTTGTAAACGTTTCATATGTTTATTGTGAATTAAAGCTTTCATCATTATTTGTTATTGTCTCTTTAGTAATTCTTGGGACTGATTCTATTTGATTTGGCATTAACATTGTGACTGTTGATTTCTTTTTCTTGCATTTTCTTGAACATCTAGTTTATTCTTATTTTTAGCTTTTCTACGTGAGCATATTTTCTTGTGTGCAGTGTAAAATTGAATTTTGCTTCATGTGTGGATGAAAAGAATGTGTATTCTGTAGCTGTTGGAAAAAATGTTTTGTAAGATCCTTTATAATTCTCAAACATTTTTAAAGATATGCAACTTAGGCCCATATGCATTCAATGTTCAGAGTCAGTTCATTAGGCCATTTTGTATATTCATTTTATGAGGTGTATATATTTGATTAATGCATATAGTATTAGTTATGTGATATTTGTGCTTTTTTATAAAATGTTTTTGGTGTTTAGGGAGATATAGCTTTAATCTCGGCTTTCCATTATCCTACTTTTATTTAGCTTTTTAAATTTCTGTTTATTTATTTTTAATTATTAACTACAATAAAAGAGAATTTTAATATTCATCCAAACTATTTTCATCAGATTTAATGTCTATTTAATTGCTAATTGCTTATCTTTGTACCCTTAACTACACTTAATAGTTATTTTTTTGGTATTTTACTGGAAAGCTTTAAGTGATTTCCTTTGATCTTACAAAGTAATAAGTGAGATTCAATTTTACTTACTCTTTTCCCATATTAAAGATTCTGTTGTGTTCAGTTTGTGTGAATATGAATTTCATTTCTGCCTTTCCACTGACCTTTTGTTTCAGTTGTAGAGCCACCCAAGAATGTCTTCAGTCCTTACAACTTATTTTCTTACTGAAGTTTCCAATACATTGAGTTGTGATTCATAGCATGACATTTATCCTCCAATAGATATTTTAGAAAAGGGAAACGGGTACAGTTTTGTGAGAGCTTATATGCTTAATACTGTTTTTCAATCATAAATAATTGCTTAGCTATATATAAAATTCATGGCTCATACTTTCTTTTCCTGAGTATCTTTTATGTGTTTCTCTAGTTTTTTACTTATTTAAATGTCTTTTTCATGAATTTTGTTGCCTATATATAAATTTTTTCACTTGTTGAACTCTATTTAGTGGGACATTAAGTCTTTGACCATAATGTGTATTAAAATATGTTATCTCAAAAATGACATCTTGGTTTTTTATTCATTCAGCTAACCTAAATCTTTCAGCTGGAGAATTTAATCCAGTTACATTTGAGGTTAGTATTGATAAGAACTAACATCTATCATATTGTTAATCAGTTACTGATTATATTTGTTCTGTTAGTGAATTTGGTAGTGTCATGTGTTTTCATGGTGTTTACTTCTAAAGCAGGACTCCCTTCAGAATTTCTGGTAAGGCTGATCTGGTGTGGTGAATTCTCTCTTTTTGCTCATCTGGGAAATGCTTTATTTCTCCTTCACTTCTAAGGATAGCTTCACTGAATATAATATTCTTGGTTGGAAGTGCTTTTCTTTTAAGATCTTGAATACATCATCCTGCTCTTTCTAGCCTGTAGGGTTTCTGCTGACAAGTCTGTTGTTAGTCTAATTGGGTTTCCTTTTTAGGTAACTTGATGCTTTTCTCTCACTGTCTTTAGGATGCGATCCTTGTCCTTAACTTCTGACAATTTTAGTATAATATGCCATGGAGAAAATTGATTTTGGTTGAGTCTGCTTGGGATCCTTTAAGCTTCCTATATCTGGACGTCTCTTTCAAGACCTGAGGAATATTCAGCTATTTCATTTAGCGGGTTCTCAATGCCTTTTTCCTTTTCTTCTGCATCAGTAATCCTTATAATATGAATATTTGTTTTAATGGTAGCCCTGTTTCATATAGACTTTCCTCATTCTGTTTAATTCTTTTTTCTTTATTTTTGCCTGGTTGGGTTATTTCAAAAGTCTTGTCTTTGAGGTCAGAAATTCTTTCCTCCACTTGGCCTATTCTGCTGTTAAAGCTCTCAATCATATTTTTCTAAAATTTCTATGTGATTCCTCTTAGTGATTTCTGTTTCTTTAACAAACTTTTCTTTCATGTCAATCATTGATTTCCTCATTTCTTTAAACTGTCTATATGTATTCTCTTGCGTGACATTGAGTTTCCTTTCAAACATTGTTTTGAATTCCATTTCTGGCAATTCATACATTTCCTTCAGAAGAGGATCAAATAATGGGGAACTATTGTGTTCTTTTGATTTTTGAAATCATTTCTATCTATTTAATTGAAAATTAGAGTTACAGTGAGAGAAGGAGAGAGAAAGAGAGATATCTTTCATCTGCTAGTTCACTCCCTAGATGTCCACAACAGGCAGGTTTGGGCCAGGCCAAAGCCAAGAGCCAGGAATTTCATGTGGATCTCCCACATGGGGGGCAGGGGCTCTAACACTTGGCCATCCTCCATTGCTTTTTCCAGTTATCAGCAGGGAGCTGGATCAGAAGTGGAGTGTCTGGGACATGAACAGCAGCCTTATCTGTTTCGCTATAATACGTGTTCCAGCCCTGTTGTGTTCTTTTGGAGGTGCCACATTACCCTGCTTCTTTAAGCTTCCTATGTTTATCTCCCTGTGTTAACATCTGTGCATCTAGTGTAGTGGTCTCTTCTTTATGGAGTAGATTTTACTGGAGAAGAGTTTGTGGTTTAGATGGAATGTGAGGTATCTTTTTGCTTTGGCTTTTGTTCCAGGTAAGCCTAGAAGTATAGCCTCTGAGCGATTTTATTTTATTTTGCTAAATCTTGTCATTTGTGTCTATAAGTGATACAGTGGTCTTGTCTACAGTGGTTTGCATTGGGAGAACTGTGACTTTGAGGTGAACTTGTGCTTCCTAGGATGTGTATCTTCAGTCCCCGAGAATCTGGTCTCAGTTACACTGCAGGTTGTGAGAGCAGGTCCTTAACCTCATCTTTGTCAGATGGCTATTATCCACAAGACAGAAACTACAGACTTTGGTGAGGATATGGAGAAAGAGGAACTCTTACATACTGTTGGTGGGACTATAAATTAGTGTAACCACTGTGGGAAACAGTACAGAGCTTTCTTTAAAAAGTAGAAATAGACTTTCCATATGATCCAGCAATCCCACTACTGACTATATACCCAAAGACATGAGCATGGTGTGGCTCACTAGGCTAATCCTCCGCCTTGCGGCGCCGGCACACTGGGTTCTAGTCCCGGTCGGGGTGCCGGATTCTGTCCCGGTTGCCCCTCTTCCAGGCCAGCTCTCTGCTGTGGCCAGGGAGTGCAGTGGAGGATGGCCCAAGTGTTTGGGCCCTGCACCCCATGGGAGACCAGGATAAGTACCTGGCTCCTGCCATCGGATCAGCGCGGTGCGCCGGCTGCAGTGCGCCGGCTGCAGTGCGCCGGCTGCGGCGGCCATTGGAGGGTGAACCAACGGCAAAGGAAGACCTTTCTCTCTGTCTCTCTCTCTCACTGTCCACTCTGCCTGTCAAAAAAAAAAAAAAAAAAAAAAAAAAAAAAGAGATACCTGCACCACCATGTTATAGTAGCACTGTTCACAATAGCCAAAATGGAATCATCCAAGGTGTACATCAGCAGGTGAGTAGATAATGTGGTACACACACACACACACACACAGGGATATTATTCAGCAATATGAAAGTATGAAACTCTACCATTTGTATCAAAATTGATGCTACTGGAGGAAATCATGTTGAGTGAGTGAATGAAGACAGACAGAAAGAGAAATACCGCCTATTCTCCCTTCAATGTGGAAGCTAAAGTTGAAAAAAAACCAAAAAACCCTGAAACCAAACAAAAAATAATAGAAATAAATCCCTGTGTTTATCAGTACTGAGGCAAATATAATTCTGTTAAGCTTTGTTTTATATCTTTATCAAACCAGTGGTTAAAAAATGCTATCTTATTATAGTTTTAGTGATTTGTGATTATTTTAAAATTTATTGTATATGAGTATAATGATCATATAATTCATTTGATTATTGTTTATAGCCCTTGCCTATATTCCTGCTGAACTAGAGTCTAGTGGAACATTAAGTCTTTGACCATAATGTGTATTAAAATATGTTATCTCAAAAATTAAAAAAGTAAGGAAGGAAGAGAGGAAAGAAGTAGAAGGGTGAGGGAGGGAAGGAGGGAGTAAGTATCTTTATTAGATTGTATCTACTAACTACATTGAATCTGTTCTCTTTGTATTGATAGCACATTAACAGAATTGATGAAAATTGTGTTGTAATGATTATTATGCATTTGCTGTGATGCTCAGAATCTAATGTAGTAATAAATTCCTTAAATAAAAAAATAAAAAAGAAAACCTAGGCCAGTCTTTTTTTTTTTTTCTTTTTCTGTGGTTGTTCGCTTTGTAAGAGACCTTCTTATAGGTTTGTCTTTTCTACAGTATCATATAAATTAAAATCATGCAGAATGTAGCCTTTAGTGTCTATTTTCACGTAGTACAATGCTTTCTGGATGCAGTCTTGTAATGAGGTATCTTAGTAGTTAACTTCTTTCATTTATGAAAAGAATTACGTTGGATGATTTTTACCAAAATTTTTCTTCATGGATTTTAGTGGACATTTTGACCTTTTCTAGTTTTTGGCTATCTTAAGTGAAAGACCACCACAAATCACACCAAACACTGGAGTTAAAGAAAAAGTTTATTGTCTGGGGGATGGAAGGGATCTGATAGGTTGGAGAGAGAGGGCAAGAGAGAGAGCCTGTGTGGAAAAATAGGTCTTATTTATAGCTTTGCAGAGGTAAGCAAGTGGGAGCAGCGAATCCCGTTAGGGTGCAGGTGGAGCTGATGCTTCTGGTTGGGCCATTTTGTCACCTGACTTCTAGTAAGCCAGGCTGGGCTTGGGACAGAAGTTTATTGTACAAGATGGCTATGGGGCCAGAGCATAAAACAGCATCTGAGGTTTAAGGTGGTGCATCAGATAAGACAGCACTGGTTTTACTAGCATTACTGCTTCATTTTGTAGGCCTTTGTTTGAGCCTAAATCCTCATTTCACTTGGGTAAGTAATTGGAAGTGAGAGTACATGGTATTTATATGCTTGACTTGTTTACAAAGAGTGCTGACCTGTGTTATAAAGAGCCTGTGCCATGTGATATTCCCCACAGCAATGTTTCAGTGGTCCAGTTGTTCTATCCTTATTCATACTTATCAATAGTCTATTTAAATTTAAGCTCTTCTAATAGATGTCTTGTAGTAACTCATTTTGATGTTAATTTACATTTTCATGCTAATGCCATAGAGTCTTATGTTATTTATATGTTTTTTAATAAAGTATATGTTAAAATATTCTGCTCAACTTTTGAGATATTTGCCATGTTTATTGTTCTACTCTGAGTTTTAATGTTCTGATGTGTAGATTTTTTTTTAAATAATTTCATTTATTTCAGAGGGAATCATCCACTGGTTACCTCCCAAATGGCTGCAATGTATAATGCTGGGCCAGGGTCAGAGCCAAAGCTGAGACCCAGGAACTCAATCCAGGTCTCCAGTGTGAATGGTAGGGACCCAATTACTTGAGTCATCTCTGCTGCTTCCCAGAGTATGCATAAACAGGAAGTTAGAATCAGAAGCTGGATCCAGGGATTGAATCCTGGAGTTCTGTTGTGGGATTCAGACATTTTAACTGCTAGGCTAACCACCTGCTTCTCTGTTGTGTTCTTTTCTGTTTGTAATTATTTAATTTTTAAAAAATTTTTAAGTTATACAAGTTTCATATATTTAATTTATGTTGGTTTTGTGATTCAGTTTTCCTTTGCTTCAGTTGTGCGTATAGGCATGGAAGTTTTTCAATTTGGCAGAATTTTGAAATCCAGGCACAGATTGTTTAAAATGAACATTTCCCATGAACTATTAGAAGATTCCTTATATGCATGAATTTCAAAAAATCCCTTTTTCAGGTTTCAGATGTGGATGGCAGGAACCCAAAGGCCAGATTCCTTGCTTGCTGCTTCCCTGGGTAGCAGAAAGCTGAAATTGAGAGGGAAGTCAGGTACTCTGATGCGGGGTGCAGGTGTCTTAACCAGCAGGTTAACCATTAGACCAAATACCCGTCCTGGTAAAAGATCTTAATAGACCTTGAAAATGAGAATCTCAGAAAAGTATATTCATTTTCTCTCTTTATCTGTATATCTACTCCATTCAGATATTGAACTATCAGATTTGCAGGGTTTGCAAATGAAAAGTACACCATGACTCATGAATCATGTTATCCTTATGAAAGATAAGCATGAAAGGCTAAGGGATCATTTCTTTTTAAAGATTCATTTATTTATTTGAAACTCAGAGTTACACAGAGAGAGAAGGAGAGGCAGAGAGAGAGAGAGAGAGAGGTCTTCCATCTGCTGGTTCACTCCCCAGATGGCCTCAACGGCCAGAGCTGTGCCAATCTGCAGCCAGGAGCCAGAAGTTTCCTCCAGGTCTCCCTCGTGGGTGCAGGGGCCTAAAGACTTGGGCCCTCCTCTATTGCTGGATTGGAAGTGGATCACCTGGGACTCAAACCCGTGCCCATATGGGATGCCAGCACTGTAGGCAGTGGCTTTACCTGCTACGCCACAGCTCCGGCTCCCAGAGAGATCATTTTAAAAAGTGGAATCCATTTGAGTTAGTATGCATGTGAAAAAAATGTTTCCCACCTGTAGGTATCTAGAAATAGTAATGTAGCATTACTATATAATAGTATAATATTATAGCATTCACCTGTAAATAATTGAACATAGTCCCATCTGGGGCAATTAAACCTTTTTCTAAATAGCATGAGCTCTGGAGACCATGAAGAATTAGAATTGTTATAAATCTAAATCAGAGTGTAGTCTCCTTAGCATTCTGATTAGGTGCCTCTGTGATCCAAACAATAATTGCAAACCAGAAAGCTTAATAAGTTACAAAGAACTCCTGAGGTTCTGTCTCCCAGAGCTGAGATTTTATAGACAAGTCTTTAATTGTGTGGTTTCTGGGACTTTCAATTGAATACTTTTTTTTTTTTCTTTAAGGTGAAAAGATGGTATCCAGGACCTCCCTATATGCCACCATAAATATTTGTTTTTTTTTTTTTAATTATTATTTATTTGAAATGCAGAGTTACAGAGACAGAGAGAGATAGATGTATCCCATCCACTGGTTCACTCCTCAAGTGAGTGCAACAGCCAGGACTGGGCCAGGCTGATTCCAGGCACCTGGAATTCCATCTGGTTCTTTCATGTGAGTGGCAGGGGCCCAAGTAGTAGGGCCATCTTCTGTTACCTTCCCAGGCTCATTAGCAGGGAGCTAGACTGGAAGTGGAATAGTTGGAACTCGAAGTGGCACTCATATTAGTGGTTTAACCTGCTATGCCACAATACTGGCCCCCAGATGATGGAGCCACAGCTGGAAACAGCCTACTACCCTACAACACTGGCAACCAGAAATTTGCTTTTAATATAAATCTTGGTAAGACATTGATGTACCATTAGTATTTCCTGAATAAAATATCCAGCAATAGACAACCAAGTTCACTTGTCCTTGACTCTGTTAGGGCAAAGGTAACAGTGGAGATATCCTTTACTGGTGGAGCCTGCAGCATTCAAGATGGTGATAGAGTGATTGAGGAGGCAAATGGGTTATGTGATTCTTCCCAAACCTAACACCCCAATTAAAACCCCCCAAAGGCCCTAGCTGAGGATTAAAAGGTTGAAAAATACAAAACAAAGATAGCAACAACAACAACAATAGTAAAGTCACCTCTCCATCCTCCCTGACTTTATGATTTTCTTATTTCTGGCCTAAGGGTTCTCTTTATACTTTGGGAGGAATTTCTGGCCTAAGTGTAAAGACATTACTTTAGCCAACTTTGATGTATCAGTTTTAGCAAAGAAGAATAATGATAATTGGAACATTCCTCTTTGCCTTTGGATTATATTTGCTCATTTGGCTTTTTGTAGTCAACTATATTTTATATGATATTTGTGTAGGAAATTATAAATAAATTTTAGTTCCATAATAAGCTCCTTGAATGGTGAGATAGTAATGGACATAATCATGACAGGCTGATAAAATAATTATTTTACCAAAGGTCATTCATTATATAATAAGCTAGTAAGTAGTATCCTGACTATGCCTGACATTTTGTACTTGACTCCAGTAGCTTTCTATGCAATGAACCTTCAAGGATAAGTATAACATGTGATTATGCATGATATTTGATTTTAAGGATAAACAAGAATGTTGTGCCATATTCTTTACTCTTCTAATATCACAGACCTCATCATTTATGATTTGTTTCATTTAGTTATAGAATTCATCTCATTTTGTGAGTTATCTGCTAAATGAAAATCTTCCCCATGAGCCCATTTTCTTTAGCTTTTCAGATCATGAGTTTTTTAGACAGGCAAGAATGAAGCATTCTGATAGAAATAGATGCCTGATGAAGGTGAGGATGCTAAAAGAATTAAAGCAACTGTATGCCAACCATTGTTCTAAGCCATAGGAAAACAGTCATAGATGAGAAATTGTTCCTTGTCTCAACAAGCTCCCAAATAGTTGAATGAATAAAGTATGAACTGCCATTACTCTGTCTCCAAAACACTGTCTTTAGCAGTGCAAGTGCATAATTATTTTTGAGGTAATATGAAATAATGTCATAATTTTTCTCAAACTCACATCTGGACCTACTTGTTTGTCCCTGAAAATTTGGAACTTTCAAGTGAATGTAGTGTTTCAAGAGCATCACAAACAGATCATCCAAAGCTCACCAGGTATATTCCACCAGGTGTCCAAGAGAAGCCTCCCTGCAGACTGGATTCTGGGCTCCGAATCATCACTGACACAATTTGCTTCCATAATTAGTCAATACTGAATTGAATCCACTGCCTTTATGCCACTATCAAAGTTTTTTACATAATTATTTCTACTTCTTTGTTCCTCTGTTTATATCTGAATCTAAATCTTGAATATGCCTGTATATCTTCTCAGTTTAAGTGAATTATCCTCAACTTCGAAAGCAAAGTTCAAAATCTGCCCTTTCATGAAGATCCTCTTGACTGTTGAAGATGATAGTGATTGAGATGTTTGATCTATGAGCCCAAACCTTATTGTGCCACACACGGTATATGTTTCTTCATTCATTCAGCAGTAAATACATTTGCTTGACTAACTAATGAGGCTCCAAAGAGGCTTATTTTTCTATCAGTCTACTTAATCTATTGTAGAAGCCCCAAATGATAGGCTAGCTTGGGAACAGTTCTTACAAATACACAAACTTGCAAACCTCAGGTGATAAGAAATTCTTGGGACTACTGGTCTTTATATTTCTAGATATTAAATACTGAGACTGGGAATGAAAGTCACAGTTCCTTGTTATCTGTTCAGGAAGAAGTTATAGTTCATCCATCTTAATTCCTACAGTGAGGAGGGTAAGAAGAAAGAAGAGAAACTCATCTGCAATTTTCAGGAGGAAGAAAGTGTTTTGGAATTACGGTGTTCATCTTGTGTGGCCATTAAAACGTATTCTGAAATTGACTGCTGATTGTCCACATGAGCCCAAAAGTTTCTGCATGTTTTCAGGTCACCAAGACATAGGAGTAGACAAAAGAGGCCATGGGCAACCATTTAAGCCTCATTTGTTCTTTGACCACTGATCTCATTTAGTAGACTAGAGCTGATGTTGTGAATTAATATGTGAAATCACCAGCTTTAAACATATTTACACAGACATGACAATGCACAAAGTGTGTTAATGCCATTGTCTTACTTGATTTGCATGATATTTTGAAGCAAGTATTATTTTTTTATGGGTGAAAGCATGACACACAGACTCTAATGAGTTACATATTGCACTGTAAGCCTTAAAGCTGGAATTGGAACTAAATCTCGTGACTCATGATTAGGGCTCTTTTTGCCTCCTCTGTACTAATGGTTTCTTTCTTGAAAGGGAGGCAATTAAGATTTGCCAAGTCAGATTCAGAAAACAGTATGTATTCTAGACTTGTGCTGTCTAATATATAACTACCTGGCACAGGTGGCTACTGAGCATTTGAAATGTGGCTACTTTGACTTTTGTATTGTTAGGTGTAAAATACACTACAGACTTAAAAAAGAACATAAACTTCATTAAGATTTTTATATGGATTACATATTGAAATGATAGTATTTTGTCCACACCAAGTCGAACAGTCTACATCATTAAAATTGATTTTATCAGTTGTTTTTGCTTTTATAAAAATAGGTTTCTAGGAAACCTTAAATTTTCCATGTGGCCATGTTATATTTCTAATGTGCAATGCAAAGCACATTCTACTTTTGAAAACATCTTCAATTGTCATACGTTTAATAATATTGTGTCATATACCGAAATGTTTAAAAACCATCTTACTATACATTCTATTTTTTTTTTTTTGACAGGCAGAGTGGACAGAGAGAGAGAGACACAGAGAAAGGTCTTCCTTTTGCCGTTGGTTCACCCTCCAGTGGCCGCCACGGCTGGCGCATCTCGCTGATCCGAAGCCAGGAGCCAGGTGCTTCTCCTGGTCTTCCATGCGGGTGCAGGGCCCAAACACTTGGGCCATCCTCCACTGCACTCCCTGGCCACAGCAGAGAGCTGGCCTGGAAGAGGGGCAACCGGGACAGAACCCGGTGCCCCGACCGGGACTAGAACCCAGTGTGCCGGCGCCGCAAAGTGGAGGATTAGCCTGTTGAGCCACGGTGCCAGCTACTGTGCATTCTAAATTACATTTTAAAATGTATTAATATATAGAGAACAGATTTCATGAATTTTATAGATATGACTCCAAGAATACAACAATATTTCCTCTCTCCTTCCCTTACTGCCTCCTCCCTTCTTTCTCTTAATTTTTTTTTTTTTTTGATAATTGCTAACAACACATGAGTCCCATGAATAAGGGTAGTGCTTTATTTTAGAAGGTACTCAGACATGCCATCTAACAAAATTTCATCTCTGTTATTAGTAGTTGATTAGATATAGTAGATGCTGGTTACCATTTCTAATTTTAATGTGTATTAAGACATATTTGTATAACATTTCTTCCTACAAGCACAACAGCATAATAGAATTTTTTGTAACAAGCTGTTAAATGTGACAAGCTGTTTATTACACTGCTGTAGAACTGCAGCATTCAAATACAGGTGGAAAAATATTGATATATAAAATTGTGCAGTTTCTATGTTTTATTCAAGAGAGCTTTTCTTGAGAAGATGCTTACAGAGACGAGCTTAATGTGATCATATAATGTTTTTGGTACAGAGATAAAATAGGGAGAGGTTTAGAGGAGGGAAAAAAACAAGAAAGAAAATTTCAGCTTCAAGAGGGAATAATCTAACATACTACCTCTCAAACTTTGATGTATACACAAGCCCTGTCGGGATCTTGTTAAAATGCAGATCCTGATTCAGTAGGGGATGAGGGTAGGACCTGGAGCTGCACATATCTAGCAAGTTCCCCAGGAGTACTGTTGCTGCTGGCCTCTGAATCACACTGATAACAAGGACATGAGCCAAAAATGTTTGTGGGAAGTGCAATACTGGAAAGAGAGATCTAACCAAGAAGAGCAGAAAACAGGACACTGGAATAAAACAAAGACCACAGGCAACATGGAAGACATGTTTCTTTGATGGCATGCCCAGTTGGATTAGGGGAATGTGGGAAAATTAAATACATTCTGGGAGTGGTCAGTGTATTTGTGATATTTGGGATAGATTAAAGGAATGCATGGGAAAACCCATGAGATAAAAGCAGAAAACTGTACA
The DNA here is from genome assembly GCF_051225735.1 of Oryctolagus cuniculus. NCBI lineage: Eukaryota > Metazoa > Chordata > Mammalia > Lagomorpha > Leporidae > Oryctolagus > Oryctolagus cuniculus. Next base: position 116,369,834 of record NC_142867.1, read on the forward strand.
TGAGTGCCCTCGAACACTCTTGATATTTTTGTGTAGTCTCTGTGACTACACTGTACCTGTGCATGCTAATTGATGCGAGAGGGCAGGAAAGGAAGACTCTGATGTTTTGGTAATGGGCACAGGGCAACAGGACACTGTTTTGCAGATGATTGCCCATCTCCATCCCTGAGGATGGCAGAAGAGCAGATCCAAAAAAATATATATTCTGTGGAATTTGAAACCTGCTCAGAGCTCAAGTTGCCAAAGAAGATGTCCTTGTCCTAATAAAGCAATAATGATTGTGATCAAAATGACTCAAGTGACCTCTTGAAAAGCCAAGGAGTAACGCAGATCCTGAGCTCAGCAACAAGAGAAAATGCTGACTCAGATGTCTGAGCAGATTCCCATACAATCTCTGGACACATGTGAGGAGGTGGAGGGGGTTTTGTGAGCTGCTCAACATTCAGAGAACCATGGTTAGATTTCTCAGAGTTAAGGACATGGTAGATCCCAGATCAGGCAAGTCAAAGAAGTGCAACATCTTTGCCCTCTCCTGAAGAGAGGTGTGTTTGTAGACAGGAAGTGCTGTTTGGGTGCCTCCATGAGGAACACAGATATCTGGGTGTTTGGCGTTTCAATATGGCAGCAGTTGAGCATCATGAAATTCTCAGTGGCTTGGTGAGAGGTAGGCTTATCCCATAGGACGGCCAAAAATTCAGAAGATGGAAACACTTCAGGGAGGTCTGCTGTTAACCAACACCTACATGTGCTGAAGTATAAGAAGAATAAACCTGCCACTTGGGCATCAACTTACAGTTGGATGAAAAATAAAGTGATCATGTAAATACACATATTTTCCTGAAATGTGTTCTGAGCCACACTAGTGTACAGTATGACTTGAAAATAAGTATGGGGAAGATCTATTATCACATAAGTTTGGAAAAGACTGTCTTGTGGAGTCCTCTAGGAAGACTGAGCCATCCTTTGGTTAAGTTAACTCTGTGTAAATCATACAGTGTTTGGTCACTTATTTCATATGCCTATTAGCAACTCCTCAGGACTAAAATTCTGTGGAACACTCTTGGAAACCTTGACATAACTGACCTGTTCACAGGAAGTTCTGGAGATGGGGTCAGCCTAGGTAACTGTGTCATCAACAAAAGTATCTTCACCCCCAGCCTCCTCTTTATACACCTCTTGAACTGATTTGCTTTAGACCCCAGCATGGTCTGGGTCTTGTCTTCAGCATTAATCTTGCCTCTCACTCTGGAGTGAAAGGACTTAGTCATTTTCTGAAGGAACTGGAGAGACTGGTGGGCATAGGAACATGTGTTGATTGTTCATATAATCTACAAGCAAGGTAGATGTTCTTAATGACTGTTTTTTTTCTGGGTGCTTATTTTTTGGTTTTCATCATACAAAGTCAGTGTTTTCATAATTAGAAATATTTTGGCTCTGGGGAGTTGGAGATAAGTGGGATTCTCTCTGTCTAATGTGACTCTTTCCCTCTCATCTTCACAGAATTATCAAAGGAGGCTGACTATGAGAAACCATTCCACAGTGACTGTCTTTCTCCTTTCAGGCCTCACTGAACAACCAGAGCTTCAGCTGCCCTTTTTCTACCTCTTCCTAGGGATTTATGTAGTTACCACTGTGGGAAACCTTGGCATGGTCACCATTATTAGGTTGCACTCCCAACTTCACACTCCCATGTGCTATTTCCTCAGCAGTTTATCTTTTTTCGATTTCTGCTATTCTTCTGTCATCACTCCCAAAATGCTGGCTGGGTTTTTATATGGAGATAAAGCCATCTCCTTTTCTGGATGCATGGCTCAGCTGTTTTTCTTCTGCATTTTTGTCATTTCTGAATGCTACATGCTGGCAGCCATGGCCTGTGATCGCTATGTTGCCATCTGTCGCTCACTGCTCTGCAACAGCATCATGTCCCTGTTGGTCTGTTCTCTGCTGGTGGCTGCTGTCTTCTCAGTAGGTTTCACTGATGCTATGATTCATGGTGGCTGTATATTAAGGTTGTCTTTCTGTGGACCAAACATCATTAAACATTACTTCTGTGACAAAGTCCCCCTCATTAAACTCTCTTGTTCGAGCACTTACATAGATGAACTTCTGATTTTCATCATTGGGGGATTTAACATGGTAACCACCAGCCTGACAATCATCATTTTCTATGCTTTTATCCTCACCAGCATCCTCTGTATTCATTCAAAAGATGGCAGGTCCAAAGCCTTTAGCACCTGCAGTTCCCACCTGCTGGCTGTTCTTATGTTTTATGGGTCTCTCATGTCCATGGATCTCAAACCTGCTTCTAGCAGTTCACTAGTCCAGGAGAAGGTGTCCTCAGTATTTTACACCACGGTAATTCCCGTATTGAACCCCCTGATTTATAGTCTGAGGAACCAGGAAGTGAAAAATGCACTGACAAAACTTTTAAGAAGAAAAATATCTTCATAAGGAATGTGTTCTTTATTAATATTCATTGATATATTCATACCCATGTTTATATGTATGTGGACATAAATATATACAATATATGAGGATATTTCAATAAATTTATGGAAAATGGAATTGAACATTTATTTTGGTTAAAAAATTGAAATTCATGCATAGAGCAGCTTTCAAAAAGTTGATGGGTGTTAATATGAAAAAAACTATATATTTCCAAGATTATTTGCACTAAACTAAACTTATAATTCTATCCACACCCTTGTGTGTATTTTGAGATAACAAAATATATGCACAAGATACAACCAAGATGCTGGAACAGGGAGGGAGCTTACTGGTCTTATCCAAGGGAAGATAGTTAAAACTTGGAGAGAGTCCAATCTCAGGGAAGAGTTAGGTAGAAAATGGCAGAGGTAATTCCATGCAAATTAGTGGAACACTGTGGACCTACAGGGAGGGTGTGGAAGTGCACTACTCAGGACCCTAGCAGCAAAGAGCCTAAGCACCAGCTTTGGGGAGTGAGGTGAGACCAGACTTCAGCAGCCCATGTCAGTGGTGATGAAGCTGTGGGAAGAGCCTGGCATGAGTTGGGCTTGGAGCCTTGTGCAGGGCAGTGTACCTGCCAACCCAGAGGGAAAAAAAGTAGGAACATGTTTCTCTCTCTATGACAACTGAGCACCAACATCCTGTAACTATCTGAGACAGAGCAGGCACCATTTTGGACATACGTAAATGTACACCAGCTAATGTCCATGAGCCCAGCATCCAGCTGAGCAGAAACACCTGAGTATGGCTGGGAGGAATGACAGGGCTGGGCGCTCGGGACTGTGGGAGCCTTGTGTGTTGGGACTGCGAAAACACTGTGGTTTTGTGTGAGGGCCCTGGGAGTGCCTGGGCCTTTGGGCAGTCACTGTGGCTGGCTCCACACATTCTGGGCTCCCTGATTCCTTGGTGAGGGTCCTTGCTGTGGGAGCTGTGCTCACACCAAGGACTGCATGGATCCTTTGTGTGGTTCTTGTGGCCGTGCGAATGAATACTGTACACACTGGGGCTAGCGGTCAGGCATCGGTCTCCTTGGAGGAGAGGAGGTGAGCATGAGACTTTGCCAACAGAGCAGATTAATCCTTCCCTCTGATGAAAAAGAAGAAAATATTTACCAACCCAATTTGCATGTCACCTTGAACAATCTCCTCACCCTGAAGCACTGAACAGAGCTCCCTGGCCACACCCAGAACTGAAAAAGCAGATACTCCACTAATCCACAGAGGCATAGTCCAGAGATAAAAAGCCATCACAGGGGAAAAAAACAAAAAAACAAAAACAACCACCAAGTATCTCCACGAATGCCCAAAAATAAATGCAGCAGCTCAAGAGACAGGAATATGGAAGACAACAGGATGCCTCCAAAGGAACACAGCAATCCTTTAATACTAGAATGAGAAAATGAAGAGATTGAAGAAATTCTGGAAATGGAATTCAAAAAATTGATCATAGGATTACTTAGAAGTAATCAGAAGCAAATTTACAAATTAAAGAAATCCATACATGGCATGAATGAATATTTTTCCCATGAAATTGAGATTTCAAAAAGAAGTCAAAATGAAATATTGGACATGAAGAATTCAATAGAACAAATAAAAAATGTGGTGGAAAGCCTAAGGAACAGACTTGTTGAGGCAGAAGAAAGAACATTCGAGTTAGAAGGGAAATCTATGGAAATTTTATAGTCAGACCAAAAAAGTAGAAGAAATTAGAAAACTAAAAACTAGTGATGGAGATTTATGGGACACTATCAGCTGCGGGTCTTAGGAGTTCCTGAAGGCTTGGAAAGAGAAAATGGATTACAAGGCCTACACAATGATATAATTACAGAAAACTTACCTAATTTGGAGAAAGAAAGGAATGTCCAAGTACAAGAAGCACATAGAACACCTAATAGACATGACCAGAAAAGATCTTCACCACGACACATTGTAGTCAAACTCTTCACAATAAAACATAAATAAAAGATGCTAAAATGTGTACGAGAGAAACACCAGGTTTCTTCCACAGGATCTCCGATTAGACTCACAGCTGACTTCTCATCAGAAACCCTACAGGCTAGGAGAGAATGGTGAGATATATTCCAAGTCTTAAGAGAAAAAAACTGTCAACCCAGAATACTGTACCCTTCAAAGCTCTCATTTATGAATGAAGGTAGAATAAAGACCTTCCATAACTAAAACTGAAAGAATTTGTCACCACTTATCCAGCCTCATAAAAGATGCTTAGGGATGTGCTACAAACAGAAGCCTGGTCATCAGTATGAAAGGTGAAGGCAGAAAATCTCCCAGTAAAAGTACCAAGGAAATATAAGGTAAACAATAGAAACATTTATGGAAAAATGGCAGAGAAATTGAACGTACTCTGATTTTTTTTTGTAGTTCCTTAGATTTCAGAATATCCTGTTACTGGGAATCTAGCCACGTATTAAGGCAATCTGTTTTTGAATCTTGAAAAAGAAGACATTGATTACATTGCACTGTCTTTTTTTTTTCCTTCTCTTATTACATATTATTTTTGCGATTACAGTGTTAAGTCTTGGTTCTTATGTCTTTGAGCAGAAGAGTGTATTAGTTATTTTATATGAATTTTTCCTTGTCTTTAATACTCTGTAAGTGTTTTCCTGGCACAAAATAAAATACTTGGGGTCATATTATCTGAATACTTGAAAACTGAAATTGATAAGATGCATTATGTAATGAATTAGTTTTTATTTCTGGGTAAAATTAGAAATGAAATAAAGATTTGCACTACCTAAAGGATGACAATAATGATAGTGCTTAAAAGCACTATGAGCCTTTTTGTGTTTGAGGCATCCAAAATTCAAATGCTTACTAGATTTTTCTCTGGAAATCCCGCTCTTCTTTTCTGTGCTTCATGAATTTCCTCTTGTTATTGATGTTGTAGAACAGCAGGGTTAAAGTGGCATATATATATATCTGTGCTCATTATGAATCCCATAGTCTTTCTAGTTAGGAAAAAATAGTCTCAAAAATACTCAGTGTCATTTTTATTAATATTTTACCCACTAATGTTATTTTTAGAAATCTTTAATCATTTTAATAAGGAGTCTATAAAAATTTAAAGCATTACATATTGCATTGGACTAGTTAGTTAAGAGTAAAAAAAAAAACCTAGCTTACTGGGACTTTAGATGCTCCATTAGTTAAATTTCAAATTTTTTTTAAAAAAATTGTATTTAAGTTATACAAGTTTCAAATATTTCATATATACAGATTTAGGAACATGGTGGGATTCCGCCTCCCCCTCCCCCACCACCTCCCCACACTTCAACCCGTCCTCACAGCCAGAGGGTACCTCAGATAAAACAGAGAGCCCTCACCAGGCTCTCAATCTGCTGGCACCTCAATCTTGGACTTCTTGGCCTCGAACACTGTAATATATAAATTTCTGTTATTTGTGTAGAAAATTTTAGAATTGTATATATGAACTACATGAAATTTGTTTTTTTGTATTAATATTGCATTAGCTTGAGCATTGATAAGAATTGTGTTGTAGTAATTATCATGCATTTGCTGTGACTCTGGAAGTCTAATGTGTTAGTAAATAAATTCCTTTCCAAAAAGAAAAAAACAGGAAACTATTATAATATCAATAGGCATCTTATAGTTTTCTAATTTGTGGTTTGAAATGGAGCAGCAACCAGAAAAAAATCCTCCTCAAAATCTTCAATAATTTAGAAATACAATGGTCTTAGTTCAACAACAACAATAAAAATGTGTGTGTGTGTGTGTGTGTGTGTGTATGTAATTAAAGTGGCAAGAAGACAGACAGAGCTTCCATCCACTGGTTTACTTCCAAATATCCAAAATGGCTGAAGTTGGGCCCGCTGAAGCCTGGAGCTGGGAGCCATGGAGCGAGGAGCCAGGAGCCAGGAGCCAGGAGCCAGGAGCTCTATCTGGGTCTCCTATTTGATAGCGAGGACACACTTAGCAATCACCTACTGCCTCCCTGAGTTTGCATTAACAGGAGTTAGAATTAAGAGTTGAGCTGAAGGGCTGGCTCTGTGGTGCAGTTGGTTAAAACCCTGTCTGTAGTGCTGGCATCCCATATGGGTGCTAGTTCAAGTCCTGGCTGCTCCATTGCCTATCCAGCTCCCCGCTAATGAGTCTGGTAAAGCAGCGGAAGATGGCCCCAGGGCTTGGGCCCCTGCACCAACATGGGTGATCCAGAAGAAGCTCTTGGCTCCTGGCTTCAGCTTGACCCAGCCCTGGCATATACAGCCATTTGGAGAGTGAGCCAGTAGACAGAAGATCTCTCCCTCTCTGTCTTTTCTTCTCCCTCCATCTCTGTAACTCTGCCTTTCAAATAAATAAATAGATCTGGGGCCAGCGCTGTGGGTAGCAGGTTGGGGCCCTGGTCTGAAGTGCCGGCATCATATATGGACACTGGTTCTAGTCCCTGCTGCTCCTCTTCCAATCCAGCTCTCTGCTATGGCCTGGAACAGCAGTAGAAGATGGCCCAGTCCTTGGGCCTCTGCACGCACATGGGAGACCAGAAGAACCTCCTGGCTCCTGGCTTTGGATCGGCGCAGCTCCGGCCATTGCAGCCATTGTGGCCATCTGGGGAGTGAACCAGCAGATGGAAGACCTCTCTCTCTGTCTCTACCTCTCTCTGTAACTGTCTTAAAAGAAATCTTTAAAAATCAGTCAGTCAATCTTTAAAAAAGTAAGTTGAAGCCGGCGCCGTGGCTCAATAGGCTAATCCTCCACCTTGCGGCGCCGGCACACCGGGTTCTAGTCCCGGTTGGGGCGCCGGATTCTGTCCCGGTTGCCCCTCTTCCAGGCCAGCTCTCTGCTATGGCCAGGGAGTGCAGTGGAGGATGGCCCAGGTGCTTGGGCCCTGCACCCCATGGGAGACCAGGAAAAGCACCTGGCTCCTGGCTCCTGCCAGGATCAGCGCGGTGCGCCGGCTGCAGCGGCGGCCATTGGAGGGTGAACCAACGGCAAAGGAAGACCTTTCTCTCTGTCTCTCTCTCTCACTGTCCACTCTGCCTGTCAAAAAAAAAAAAAAAAAAAAAAAAAAAGTAAGTTGAGCTGAGATCCCAGTGACATTGTAAGCACTTGTCCCTGGAAGCCATGGTTAGTACTAGAATGGTAGATGAGAAACAAAGATTATTATTTAGCGTTTTCTTGGATTTATAGCTAATTTCCAAAAGGTAAAATATGTGTAGGTATATTATTTCAAAAACAATAAGGATGAAGTTGTACTTGTAAAAGAGTTGACAGAATCTTCAAAGGACTGATATTATTCTTGCAGCAAATCTTTGCATACATTGAAAAACTTAGTTTGTGATTTTTAAAGAAATCACAAACCAGGGTAAAGGTCCAAGACACAAAAAAGCCCATTTTATAAATTCATCTTTTTAGAAAAAAGATTAGCTCTTTAATCAAGAAAATGCCAGACTCTGTAGATTTAAAGGAAAAAAAAAACAAAGGAAAGCAGCAGAATAAAATTTAGGAGATATAGGATGAGGATTGGAATTGGTGATGCCTTTCTAAACACAAAACATAAACTATTAGGTAACATTTAAAAGACAAAAATGTGGCTCTTGACTACTAAAAAAAATCAAAGTGGTATCAAATTTTGGTGCAAAAGATTTTCAGATCTAGGTGAAGATTTATAATAAATGCATTTTCCATGAACTTTTTCAAGCCCCCTTGTATAACAAGCATCAATAGAAGACATTGGTAATTTGAGAATTTGTACAGCAAATAATTTACCTTATTAGTCATACAACATTATCAATTACTTAAATAACTTTTTTTTTTTAAAAAAGGATTTATTTATTTATTTGAAAGGCAGTGTTACAGAGAGGCAGAGGTAGAGAGAGTCTTTCACCCATTGGTTCACTCCCCATGTGGCCGCAACAGCTGGAGTTGAGCTGATCTGAAACTGGGAACCTGGAGCCTCTTCTGAGTCTCCCAGGCAGGTGCAGGGGCCCAAGCACTTGGGCCATCTTCTACTGCTTTCCCAGGCCAGAGCAGAGAGCTGGATTGGAAGTGAAGCAGCCAGGACTGGAACCAGCACCCATATGGGATGCTGGCACTACAGGCAGCAGCTTTACTGCTACGCCACAGCACTAGCCCCTTAAATGACTCTTCAAAAAACATGACAATAGGTCTGATCTGATTTCATCATCATTTAAAAATTCATCTATTATTTTTCACTTTATGTTTCTGTGTGGGAGCAAACTGTTGAAATCTTTACTTAATGTATGCTAAACTGATCTTCTCTATATAAAGAGAATCGAAAATGAATCTTGATGTGAATGGAAGGGGAGAGGGAGTGGGAGAGGGGAGGGTTGCGGGTGGGAGAGACGTTATGGGGGGGAAGCCATTGTAATCCATAAGCCGTACTTTGGAAATTTATATTCATTAAATAAAAGTTAAAAAAAAAAGAATAATTGCACAAAAAGTGATTTGAGAATCAAAAAAAAAATCAGATTGAGGAGTAATTTTGAGGTAATTGGCTGGAGTTTTACTCTCGCAGTAAATCTTTGGCATGGCTATAAAATATGATATATGTGAAATATATGAATTTTGAGACAAGTAATTAAAAATGGGATGCTTGAACTACAGCGCTGTGATGTGATGACAAGGGAGAGCAGTTAATTTATTCTACAGAGATGACCGACTTGGGTCACTGCCCTTCCAGGCCCTGGTTCCAGGTGTGGTCCCCAGGGCATCCGGGCTGGGTGAGCACCAGAGGTTTGCCTGCCCCATGCTTGGCACTCGCCTCCTGCTCTGTCAGTAATCCCTTTGCATGAGAAAGTGCCAACCTCAGTTCCTGAAGCCCTCTCAAGGGCTTTGCAGTTTTAAATATTTCAGCCCGAATCTACCTATTCATGATTGCTACAGGGCTGTCTTAAAAGGAAAGCTCCAGGTGAGTGAACCACAGCTATTCCATGCATTTAAGCTTTCTCTTATTCATCTGGAAGCATCTGAGCCTGAAAGGGTCCACTGGAGGAGGGCTGTGGCATTTAATTGACCTTGAGAGATTGGGGTGCCCTTTCACTTCCCTGAGCCTCCTTTCCAAGGGAGTGACTTGGGAATCCAGCCAAAGACCCTCTCCTGGATTAGCTGTCTCCCTTTTTAGCATAAGATTTAAAACTAAACTAAGGGTTTCCTCTCTAAGTAGAAATAGAGTAATTAATGCTCACTTGAATAGAGTAATTAAGCAGAAGCATAAAACATCTGTGCATTAAAGGAAAAGTCCCCAGTTTAAAAACATTCCTTAAACCGAAAGTTCAAATGCTATAGCCTGGATTTTTCTAGATTTTATATCTTTGCTTCCCTGCTCATTAACCCTACCCAAAGTAGCAATTCATTACTCCGACATTTAAAGTTGAGGCCAAAATCTTCCCTTCATCTACTTTTCTACTACTACTTCTTACCATAGTTTCTCTTTTAAACTGGACATTTTCAACTTTACCCAGACATTCCCTCCACACATCTACATATATATATATATTTTTAAAAGATGCATTTATTTGAAAGAGTAACACAGAGAGAGAAAGAGAGGCAGAGAGACAGGGAGAGAGAGGTCTTCCATCTGCTGGTTCACTCCCCAGCTGGCCACAATGGCAGGAGCTGTGCTGATCTGAAGCCTGGAGCCAGGAGCTTGCTCCAAGTCTCCCATGTGGGTGCAGGGATTCCAACTACTTGGGGCATCTTCCACTGCTTTCCCAGGCCATAGCAGAGAGCTAGACTGGAAGTGGAGCAGCCGAGACTTGAACCAGTGCCCATATGGGATGCTGGCACTGCATGTGGTGGCCTTACCCACTACTCCACAGCACTGGCTCCCGTATATTTTCTTAATCCAGCCTGACACTCTGATATGCATAATTTCTGTCCCACCGTATTTTTGTCAATTAAAATACCTTTAACATGTCAAGATAATAGCCCTAATTATATTTTTGTTAGATATTTTATTAGATATTGTACCAGCCGAAATGATTTTCATGCATTATCTGATTTCATGCTTAAACCAGTCCTATAGGGTACATGTTAATATCTTCATTTTACAATTTAGAAAACTGCAAGTTAAGCATCGTTGCCTACATTTTACAGATTAGATTCAGAGCAGTTATACCCATCGCTTCCAGCGAATGGATGCCGAGCCAAGGCCTGCACAGATGATAACTCCAAAGCACGCGAAAGTGCTTCAGCACCCACTGGCTGCCTGCAGAGTGACCCTAAGGTGAAGGAAACATATGGGTTTCCATCCTCCAAACAGGAAGACTTTTTTCCCTTTCAATAGTACTATATATACCGCCCCTTGGTGACATTTACTGTGTTTAAATTTATTCTGAAATTTTATTTTATTCTTAATTTATCAAGGTGATCATTTTCTTATCATTTCATCTAAAATAAGAAACAATAGATCTTAAATAACTTACCCAGTATTACTATAGTTGTTAATATTCTCCATTTCACACATAATAGTCTGAAAATAAATGACCACTGAATTTGGTAGAATAGAAAATTCACACATAGGAGTACGGATTTATACCTAAAATTACAGGTTGAAGAAAATATAAAATGTATATTTACATTTCTTATGACAAGACACATGACTGTGAAGCTGCATTGAATCTAAGGAGAGTGTCGGATATAAGGACCCAGAGCTTAAACTAGATGCTGGAAAAGCAGGCCTTATCTGAGAGCACTTTAAAAAGTTTGTGGTTGGAACCGGCGCCATGGCTCACATGGCTAATCCTCTGCCTGCAGCACCGGCATCCCATATGGGCACCATGTTCTAGTCCCGGTTGCTCCTGTTCCAGTCCAGCTCTCTGCTGTGGCCAGGGAGTGCAGTGGAGGATGGTCCAAGTGCTTGGGTGCCTGCACCCACATGGGAGACCAGGAGGAGGCACCTGGCTCCTGGCTTTGGATCAGTGTAGTTCCAGCCGTAGCGGCCATTTGGGGGGTGAACCAATGGAAAAGGAAGACCTTTCTCTCTTCCTCTCTATCTCATTGTCTGTAACTCTACCTTTAAAAAAAAAGTTTGTGGTTAAGTTCATTTTGGTACAATAAATTGGAATCCATGCATACAAGGGTTTTCAGACTATTCATGGAAAATTCACATTCTGCAAAAAACTATGCATGGATTTAAAAATTTTGAGCATCAAAATAAGTTTATCTTTTAATTTCATTTTCCACAAACTTCTTGAAGTAATCTTGTATTTCTACTATTGGGTGTCTTGCATTATTTGATACTTAAAATATCAAAGTGCAACTTACCCCAAATGGTGGAGTTAGAAATGTGCCAGGGGATTCCAATACAATCCCATCAAGGTTGCATGTACCAATACCATCTCACTAGTCCCAGTGATCAATTTCAGTTCACAATTGATCATACTGCTAGGTCTAAGAGTCAAAGGAATCACACAAACAAGACTAGTGTCTGCTAATACTAACCGATGGAATAGAAAAGGGAGAGAACGATCCAACATGGCAAGAGGGATACACAGCTGACTCATAGAATGGCAGATGTCCTAAACAGCACTCTGGCCTTAAGGTACTCAGATCTGGCTGAAGAGCCCATGAGAGTATTTTAGTCATGGAAAGCCAAGAAACTCTGGCAAAAAACAAAACAAAACAAAACAAAACAAAAAAACCCACCACCACCACCAACAAAAAAACAAAAAACCTAAATGAAAGATCTCTGGGAATGAGATCCCAGTAGAAAGAACGGGCCACCAAAGAAGGAGGTACCTTTCTCTGAAGGGAGGAGAGAACTTCCACTTTGACTATGACCTTGTCTAAATAAGATCGAAGTCGGCAAACTCAAAAGGCTTCCATAGCCTTGGCAACTCATGACTAGAGCCTAGGGAGATTACTGACGCCATAAACAAGAGTGTCAAATTGCTAAGTCAACAACAGGAGTCACTGTGTACTTGCTTCTCATGTGGGATTTCTGTCCTTAATGTGTTGTCCAGTGTGAATTAATGCTATAACTAGTACTCAAACAGTACTTTACACTTTATGTTCTGTGTGGGTGCAAACTGTTGAAATCTTTACATAATATATACTAAATTGATCTTCTGTATATAAAAACAATTGAAAATGAATCTTGATGTGAATGGAATGGGAGAGGGAGTGGGAGATGGGAGGGATATGGGTAGGAGGGAAGTTATGGGGGGGAAAAAGCCATTGTAATCCATAAACTGTACTTTGGAAATTTATATTTACTAAATAAAAGTAAAAAAAAATCAAAGTGCAGAAAATTGGAAGCATTGTTATCAGTTCAATTTTACAGAGAGCAAAACTAGAATTAAGAGAAATTAAGTAAATATAAAGGTTACACAGATTTTTAAAGGAAAACCAAAACTGGAATCCAGGGTTTTTTTTTTTAATGTATTTATGCAACTCTATGTTTTTATGAATCTGTTCAAAGGAGCTTGAATCCAGACTAGTAGCCTAGGCAGGACATCTTGCCCAGTACTTCCAAGTTTTGGGGTTGCTCTTACAAAATGTTTCATATTGCACACAAGATTAGTTGAAGCTGTTACCCATATTTTGATTTTCTAAATAGTTGTCTAGTGTCAGGGACATATTGATAGAGAATCGAAAGTGGACCCAGATCATAGTGTCACAACCAACCTTGAAGGCCATTGAAATGAAGCTCGATTTTTTGTTTTTTAGTACTGTTCAGAAGAGCTTTCCGTGATGATGGAAATGTCCTCTGTCTGCTGTGCAGCAGAGTAACCCCTTGCCACCTGGGGCTATTGAGAGCACATAAATATAAGGCCAGTGCAAGTTAAAGAAGTAATCTCTATGTTTTCAAATATTTATTTATTTGTTTGAGAGACAGAGTTAGAGAGACAGACAGACAGACAGAGAGAAAGGTCTTCCATTCGCTGGTTTGCTCCCCAAATGGCTGCAATAGCCTTGGACTGATCAAAAGCCACGAGCTTCTTCTGGGTCTCCCAGGCAGGTTTAGGGACCCAAGCAGTTGGGCCATTTCTACCGTTTTCCCAGGCCATAGCAGAGAGCTGGATCAGAAGAGGAGCAGCTCGGACATGAACAGGTGCCCAAATGGGATGCCAGCACTGAGGTGGGGGCTTAACCTAGTGCACCACAGCATAGTCCCAATCTTTATGTTTAATTCATTAAAATGTATTATAAATTGAAAAATAATAATTGTACATATTTGTGGGGCACAAAGTGGTATTATGACATACGTGTACAAGGTAGTGTGTGTTTTTTTTTTTTTTTTTTTGACAGGCAGAGTTAGAGAGAAAGGTCTTCCTTTTCCGTTGGTTCACCCCCCAAATGGCTGCTATGGCTGGTGCACTGTGCCAATCCGAAGCCAGGAGCCAGATGCTTCCTCCTGGTCTCTGATGCGGGTGCAGGGCCCAAGCACTTGGACCATCCTCCACTGCCTTCCCGGGCCACAGCAGAGAGCTGGACTGGAACAGGAGCAACCGGGACAGAATCCGGCGCCCCAACCGGGACTAGAACCTGGGGTGCCTTCGCCGCAGGTGGAGGATTAGTCATGTAAGCCGCGGCGCTGGCCCAAGGTACTGTTTTTAATTATAGTTGCAATGCTGTGCAAGAAATCTCACAAACTTCATTCCTCCTGTCTAATGGAACTTTTTAAAACTTTTTTCATCATCTCTCCTTTCTCTCCATTCTCCCAGACTCTGGAAACTATATTTTAACTCTGTGGTTCTATTTGCTTAATAGCTTTAGATTTTACATCTAAGTGAAAAAATGGGATATTTGTCTTTCTGGGTCTGGCTTATTTCACTTAGCCTATTGTCCTCCAGATTCATCTATGTTGTCCCAAATGACAGGGTTATCTTTCTGTGAAAGTGTGAATGGTGTTTCTTTGTGTCCATATCCTATATTTCCTTTATTCATCCATTGGTCCTTGCATAACTGGGCTATTATGAATAGCAGTGTAGTTAGCATGGGGATGCAGGTAGCTCTTCAAAATTCTGATTTTATATCCTCAGATATATGCCCAGAAGTGGGATTACTGGATCACTTGGTAACAACAGTTTTATTTTATTTTTTGAATTATTTGACAGGTAGATTTAGACAATGAGAGAGAAAGAGATAAAGGTCTTCCTTCCGTTGGTTCACCCCCCAAATGGCCACTACGGCTGGCGCTGCGCCGATCCGAAGCCAGGAACCAGGTACTTCCTCCTGGTCTCCCATGTGGGTGGAGGCACCCAAGCACTTGGGCCATCCTCCACTGCACTCCCTGGCCACAGCAGAGAGCTGGACTGGAACAGGAGCAACCAGGACTAGAACCTGGCACCCATGTGGGATGCCAGCGCCTCAGGCGGAGGATTAGCCAAGTGAGCCATGGCGCCGACCCAACAGTTTTAGTATATTGAGGAAACTCAATAGAGAGCAATTTTTGCATGTATCTGTTGGCTATTTGTACATCTTCCTTTGAAAAATTTTTATTCAGATACTTTGTTTTTTATTTTTAAAAAATATTTGAAAACATTTGTTTTTCTTTGAAAAGTCAGAGAGAGAGATTGCTGTAGTTTGCTTCATTCTCTGGTTCACTACCCAGGTGCCCACAGAACTGGCCCAGGAGCTCAGAACTGAATCCAGATCTCCCATGTCGGTGTCAGGGATCCAAATACTTGTGTCATCATTGCTGCCTCCCAGGGTGCACATTGGCAGGAAGCTGGAATTGTAAACAGAACTGGAATTCAAACTCAGATATGAGATGTAGGCATTCCTAGTGGCATCTTACTGTTACAGATGCCCAACTCCTGCCCATTATTTTTTTCTTGGCTACTGACTTGCATGCATTTTTATATATTTTGGATATTAACTCCTTATCAGATATATGATCTGCCGATATTTTCTTCCTACCTGTAGCTGGTCTCTTCATGCCGTAAATTGCTTCTTTCATTGCTCAGTTTTTTAGTTTGATGTGATCCAATTTGTCTATTTTTTCTTTTGTTGCCTTTGCTTTTGGGAGCAAATCAGAAATCATCGTCCAGATCACTTTTATGTGGTGTTTCCTTTAACTTTTCTATATTATTTAGTCTTATTTTTAAGCCTTAAATGCATCTTCAATTGATTTTTATATGTCAGGGACCCAATTCCATTTTTCTATATGTGAACATCTAATTTTCCGAACACCCTTTATTGAAGGAATTGCCTCTTTTCCACTGTGTGTTCTCAGACTTGGCTAGCAGTTACTATACTGGACTGCACAGCTTCTGTTTTCACGTTAATCTCCTTGGAACTAAATTGTTTCATAAAGGTGAATTTAAACAAATAATGAATACTTCCCACCTAGGTCTTCCCAGGATTTTTCTTCTCTTTAATTTCCTGGTGTTTCTTTTTTTCCTTTTGTTGGTTTGGTTTGTCCTCGGATGTCATTGAAATACACATGCTGTAAATACTGTATGGAAAACATAGCTTGATGAGTAGGCACTCAGTTTGTTGGGTGCATTATTGGCTTCAGACCCTAATCAAGAGAACTTCTGTCTCCGCCCCTCTTCTAAGGCTTCCTGTCATGAGGCAAAGCATCAGAGGTGGCATGATAAAGTGTCTATGTTGAACTCCCCACTCCAGCTACCCTCTCCAAGTCTCTAAGTCATGTTTCTGCATTCAGAACTTTGCACAAACAATCCTGAACACATTTGCAGGTGCTTTTCTAGGACTTCTCTGCTTCTCTAGGACATACTTCTCACCATTCCCAAGGGTGGATGGTGGCAAAAGTATGTGCTCTCCTATAGCCAAGGAGTGATTGCTGTTTTCTGGGTGGTGAGGTTGGAGACAGCTGGGGCTACATCCACATACATAAAAAGGAGGCCCATCATGAGCAGCATGGAGACAGGGGTGAGGAGATAGCAAGAAAGATAGAATTGTTTATTCGCATCCTGTTACATGCCAGAGAAGACCTTCTCAGTGATTAATCATACCTGACATTTTGAATCACTTGCCAAGCATATTCATCACATGAGGAGGAATTTATTGCATTTCAAAGTTTATTTGCTTGAATTATAACTCTAAATACATATGCAGGTATATCAGTATCCATTGTACTCTTTCCATGGACCCTGCAACTATTAGGGATGAGCCTAGTTAGGTGACTGAATGGATTGATGGATTAAATCCTGAACTATCTTTGAGGGAAACTTTAATTCATTAACAAGTCCAGTTGATTTATGTGGCACAGTTCATCAGTAGAGAAGTGAGATCTACTGCCTACATGTGTGGCGTGTGGTTAAGGGTTACAGGAAACTCATATAGCTCATGTGTGGCCAGACACTGGTGCCGGAATTGTACCATTCACTCATCCATTCATTAAAAAATTATTGATTTCCTGTTATGTGTCACAAGCATTTAAGATTCTATATCAGAAAATGAGTAACACACAACCCTTATCTATAAGATCTTAGAGGCAAGTGAGAGAAGCCAATGCTCAATTAGTGATTTTTAAAAAGATTTTATTTATTTATTCATTCGAGAGGTAGAGTTACAGACAGAGAGAGGGGGAAGAGAGAGAAGCCTTCCATTCACTAGTTCACTCCCTAAAGGGCCACAACAGCAGGATCTGGGCTGATCCAAAGCCAGGAGCCAGGAGCTTCTTCTGGGTCTCTCAAACCAGTGCAGGGACCCAAGCACTTGGGCCATCTTCCACTGCTTTCCCAGGCCATGAGCAGAGAGCTGAATCAGAAGAAGAGCAGCTGGGACACAAACTGCTGCCCATATGGGATGCCGATACTGCAGACGGAGGCTTAACCTACTATGCCACAGCACCGGCCCCTCAATGATTTGATGAAGGATGAAGCTCCAAGGAGATATTATATTTAGAGGTATCTATCATTTGTCCACCAATTTGAAATAGCAGCTATTGTAAATTTGATAGGAAGTTGAGGAGGTGATTTAGAGCATGCAAAATACACTATTTTTCTTACTTGACATTTATTCTAATTCGACTGTGTTAAATAAGCATTTGGACTGCGTACTTAGCCAAGGATGGGTTGGCTTTCTTCAGTCAGGAAACTGGTCATGAGAAAACCATAAGTCATCTCATGTTGGGGAAGACCTTTCTACAATATCCTCTCATAGGAGGCAGAGAATACTTCGATTAAGTATCTGAGATTGAACACAAACAAGCAATAATTCAGAGTTGAGAAGAAGTAAGACTGGGCACAGAAGAGTCTGAGGCAGAGAGCCCAGGGAATCTGCTGATGCCGTTAGCAGAGAATTCCTCCTGGGCTGGTGAGAGACAGGAAGCAAACCCAGTGAACAGAACATTGATAATTTTTAAAGTTTTATACTTGGCAATCTCTTCCATGCAAGTAGCAGCATTCCACTGGCATAAATCTGTTTTCAAATATATCATAGTAAAAAAAATGAGGATTAATTATTTCAGCACAAATCATGACTTAAGAAACTCCTCAGGGCTGGTGCTGTGGCGAAGCTGTTGCCTGTAGTGCCGGCATCCCATATGGGTGCCAGTTCGAGTGCCGGCTGCTCCATTTCCTATCCAGCTCTCTGCTACCTGAGAAAGTAGTAAAAGATGGCCCAAGTCCTTGAGCCACTGCACCTGTGTGTGTGTGGGGGGGGGGGGGAATCTCTCATCCTCTGGTTCATTCCTAGTGTAGTAGCAATGGCCAGCACTGGACCAGGCTGAAGCCAGGAGCCAGGAGCTTCAACTTTTCCCAGGCCATTAGCAGGGAGCTGGATTGGAACTGGAGCAGCCAAGACACAAACTAGCACCCATATTCAGTGTTGGCATCAAAGGTGGTGGCTTTACCTGCTACGCCACAATGCCAGCTTCCCAAAATACAATTTTTAAAAACAGGATATTAAAAATTATGTGCTTCATTTTATAAAATGTCCATAATTTATTATATTTTTGTAGAAAATAAGATTGCAATTTCCTCAGTACATTTATCTTTGTATTTCTTATGATTTCCATATGTTAGTTACCTAGAAGTGGCATTGCTGAGTCAAAATGTGTGCTTATTGGCATTTTAGACAGAAAATGCCAAATTAATTTCCAAAAGGAAGTACCAGTTGATATTCAGTGATGTGGATGAATGACTGTTTCTTCTGCCCCTTTTATAACAACAGGAATTTTCAGCTTTCAAAAAGTTTTGTCTTAATAATGTACCTAAGTTGAATCATGTGTTCTGGACCGCTTTTGCAGCTGAACATCTTTTCATACCTTCACTGTACTTCTGTGGATTATCTTTACATATACCCTGTGGGTATTGCTATTGAGTTTCCAGTCATTGACTTATAGGGGGTGGTCTTTGTATTTGGAAGGTATTGCTCCTATGTTAATCATACGGCTTGGTAGCCTGTGTATTCCATGCTTTCTCACAAATTTGTAGTTTCTTTTTATACTTTGCGACGTGTATGAATTACCAAAGTTTTAAATTGTGTAACACATTTTCCTGTCATTTCATTTATGGTTTACTGTGGGCGATCCCCTGAGACTGCCTGCCTAGCCCATGCAGCTAGCCTGACTGCTGCCAGGCGGCAGGAGCTCCAGGCACATTTCCCCCACCCCCACCTTCTGCCAATCAGGTAAACTGCTCCTGGGTGTGGCCCAGGCCACCTGGAAAGCTACTAGTCTATTCCATCTTCAAGCTAATTGGCAGAAGGCAGGGGTGAAATGTGCCTGGGGCCCCCAGCACCTGCCAGCAGTCAGGCTAACTGCATGGGCTAGTCAGGTAATCTCAAGGGATCACCCACAATTTATGACTTCTGGCTTTTGTGTCTTGCTTGGAAAGGGTTATCCACTTTAAGATTATAAAAAGTCTAAAAAGCCTTTTTTAAAGGTTTATTTCTTTATTTAACAGGAAGAGGGTTCACTCCTCAAAGGGCCATAACAGCCAGGTCTGGACCAGGCCAAAGCCAAGAATGAGGAATTCCGTTTAGGTCTCCCACATGGGTGGCAGGAGTCCAAGAACTTGAACCATTGTTCTCTGCCTTCCTAGACACACTAGCAGGGAGATGAATCAGAAGCAGAGCTGAGCATTCAGGACTGAAACCAGTGCTCCAGTTTAGGATGCCAGTGTTGCCAGAGGCTTAGCCTGCTCTTCTGATATGCTGGCCCCCAACTTTTAAAGAAAAGCTTCATTCTGGGGCCAGTGCTGTGGCTCCCTTGGTTAATCCTCCGCCTGCGGTGCCGGCATCCCATATGGGCACCGGTATCCCATATGGGCACCGGTTCTAGTCCTGGCTACTCCACTTCCAGTCCAGCTCTCTCCTGTGGCATGGGAAAGCAGTAGAAATGGCCCAGGTGCTGGGGCCCCTGCACCCGTGTGGGAGACCGGGAAGAAGCACCTGGCTCCTGGCTTCGGTTCGGTGCAGCTCTGGCCATTGCAGCCATATGGGGAGTGAACCAATGGAAGGAGGACCTCTCTCTCTGTCTCTCCTTCTCACTGTCTGTAACTCTACCTCTCAAATAAATAAACAAAAAACCTAAAAAAAAAAAAGCTTCATTTATTTATTTGACATTTTGAACGACAGAGACAGAGAAGGAGAAATGAGGAGGGGGAAGAGCAGGATGGGGCCTGAGAGAGTGAGACAGAGGGATTTTCCATTTGCTCATTCACTCTTCAAATCAGCACAATGGCCTGGGCTGTTTTTTTTTTTTTTTCTAGAACATTTGTTTTAAATGTTATTTAAATTGAATTTTTATTTACATGGAATTTGCTTTTTATATACAGTGTGTACAAGTCAAACATTTGTTTATCCCTAAAGAAAATAGATTTTTAGAAACACTTTACTCAGTAGTTGATATCATCTATTAATTTGAGATACTACCTTCATCATATCTTAAATTCCTGCACGCAGTATGAGTGTATAGTGTCTGTATATTTATGTGTGTGTGAGTTTATGGGTGTATGCACATCATTTATTCTGTCTCATTTGTCACTTTGTACAATAACAGTGCATCCTTTTAATTATTGTAAATGCACGAGCTTTGTTCTTTTAAATATCTGGTAATGAAAGGTTTTTTAAAATATTTCCCACTTTTAGCATGTTCCTTTTTTGATGAACTTATGAATGTCCTATCCGACTTCTTAAAAAATTACTGTTAGCATTTTTGGCTAACATTGTGTTGAATTGTAAGTTTATTTTTATTGAGTTGAACATTGCTAAAGCTTTTTTCTGCATCTATTGAGAGGTTCATGTTTTTTCTCTTCCATTTTGTTAAGGATGAGTTGTAGCACTTTGATTTGTGTATATTGACTCTCCTTGCACCACAGGGATAAACCCTGCTTGGTCATAGTGTGTGGTCCTTTCAATGTGCTATTGAACTTTGCTTGCTAATTTTTTTTGAGAATTTTTGCATCAGTTTTAATCAGGGATGTTGGCTTGTACTTTTCTTTTCCTGCAGTATCATTGTTTGGTTCTGGTATCAGGGTAATGTTGGCCCCACAAAATGAGTTTAGAAGTGTTCCCTCCCCTATTGTTTTGAACAGTTTAGAATTCAACAGAGAAGCCATCTGGTCCTGAAATTTTCTTTGTTGTGAGGTTTTTCGATTACTGATTCATCCTCCTGTTGTTACTGGTCTGTTCAGGCCTTATCTTTCTTGATACAGTTTTGTTAGGTTGCACGTTTCTAGGAATCTATTAATTTTTTTCAGATTATCATGTTTGTCACCATATAATAGCTTATAATTGTCTTGTGATTCTTAATACTCCTGGAGAATTCAATGTAAAATTTTCTCTTTCACTTCGGATTTTATTTATGTAAGTCTTCTTTCTTTTCTCTTAGTTCAGCTAATGGTTTGTTAATCTCATCTTCTCAAAAAAGACATGTTTTTTTTCATGTTTCTATTAACTTCATTCACAAATAGCCAATATGTGGAGGCAACCTAAATGTCAATGGATAAATACATTAAAAAATAACTTGTCCCATATGTGTGCATGCTCACTCTCTCTCACATACACAACATAACCATATTTTCAGCCTTGAAGCAAAAAGAAATTCTGCCAATTGCAACAACATAGAGGAACTTAGAGGGCATTCTACTAAGTGAAATAATCCAGATGCAGAAAGACAAATACTGCAAGATTTTCCTTGTATGTGAATTCCAAACATGTCATAGTCACAGAATCAGGAAGAGTAATCATTACCAAGGTTTTGCAGCAGGAGGATGTGGGAAGATAGGCAAGGAGTTCAATTTCAGAAATGCAGGATGGGCTGGTGTCTGTGCAGTGTTTAAGGTAACACAGGGAAGGCCCACATCCCATGTCAGAGGACTTGGATTTGAGTCCCAGCTCCACTTCCAGTAAAGCTTCCAGCCGGTGTACATCTTGGTGAGCAGCAGTGATGGCTTAAGTGCCTGAGTCCCTGACATCCACATGGGAGACCTGCATTGGGTTCCAGATTCTGACTTTCTGGGATTCTGTTTAGAAGTTCACATCTATATTCTGGTATTTTATTCAGAACTTCACAACTATATTCGTGTTGAGATTAATTAATATTTTTTTCTAATTGGGTATGTATTTGTCTCATTATAGTGGTAAAAATATATTAGCCTTATTGAAAAGAATAGGGGTGGTCACCACATTTTTACAAAAGCATGTATTTAAGAGGCAAGGAGGGGGAGTGAAGAGATACAGGGACACACACACACACACACCCATACACCCACCCACACACACACACATGTAACAGAGAGTCCTCATGGGTTGGTTCACTCCCCAAATAGGCACAGTGGGTAGCACTAGGCTGAACAGAAGTTGGGATCTGGGAATTCAATCCATGCTCCCACATAGGTGACAGGAATCTAACAATTGAGCCATCTTAGCCATCTCTCAGATCTGCATTAGCAGGAAGCTGGAGTCAAGGCCTGGAGCCAGGGATTGGAACTGGGCACTCCAGTGTGGGATGTGGGCATCTTAATTGTAGGCCAAATGCCTGCCCCATAGCTGCCATCATTATCTCTGTTAATTAGTGGTTAGTGAATTTTATTCTTCCTATAAGTAAATATTGAGTTACTGAAATATTGTGTGCTAGATATCTGTTAGGTTCTGGTAATACAGCAGTTCAGGACTCAAGTGTATCTTGATGGATTAGTGTATTTTCCCCATCGAGTATTTTACTGTTTAAGGGGCACTCTTTTACAAACTCTTGAATTTATATTGTTATTATTTGCACTGTCATGTTTTCCACATTCAAAACAGTAGCTGGCTTGTTTATATTTTCCTAAAACATCCATGTAACTAGATCTTAAAATTTATTTGTGTGTATTTCACACAATTTTCTAAAAAAAAAAAACAAACTCTTGTGATTTGTTCTTTTGATAGCTCCCAGTGCTGTGCCTCTGTATTTGCATTTCTTTTTCTATCTTGCTTAAGTTTGCCATATATTTGTATATAGGTTGTTAATTTAGGCAAAGAATGAGCTTTTTCTTATGTCCATTTTTTATTTTGGGATTGTGGGAGATGGGAGAGAGGTATGCTATTCTTGACTCTATATTTTTCCTTCATAGTGCCTTTTTTAAAAAAAGATTTATTTTATTTATTTGAAAGACAGAGTTACAGAGAGAGTTAGAGTCACAGAGAGAGGTCTTCCATCTGCTGGTTCACTCCCCAGTTGGCAACAATGGCCAGAGCTGCGCTGATACGAAGCCAGGAGGCAGGAGCTTCTTCCAGGTCTCCCATGTGGGTGCAAGGGCCTAAGGACTTGGGCCATCTATTACTACTTTCTCAGGCCAGCCGAGAGCTGGATAGGAAGAGGAGCATTGAACTGATGCCATTATGGGATGCTGGTGCTTCAGGCCAAGGTTTTAACCTGCTGCTCCATAGTACCTTCATAGTACCTTTAAAAAAAAGATTCTTTTATGTATTTAAAAGACAGATTTTCAGAGAGAGAGAGAGAGAGAGAGAGAGAGAGAGAGAGAGAGAGATTGATTTTCCATCTGCTGTTCACTCCCCAAATGGCTGCAGTGGCTGGACCAGGCTGAAGTCAGAAGTCAGGAGCTTCATCTGGGTCTCCAACTTGGGTGCAGGGGCCCAGATACTTGGACAGTCTTCTGCTTCTTTCACAGGCACATTAGCAAGGAGCAGGATTGGACGTAGAACATCAAGGCCTCATATGGGATGCCAGCATGGCAGGTGGTGGCTTAACCTATTGTGCCACAGTGCCAGCCCCTTCATAGTGTCTTTTGTTGGATTCTAATTTATCTATTTTCCTTCTTTTTATCTTCAAATACATGAAATTATAATTTTATTCTTACTAATTTGCCTAATGCCTGTAAAGTTTGATATATAGAATGCTCAACTGTATTTTCTAAATATATTTTAAGTTTAAATGTGACTTTTCCTTTTTTAAAAAAATATTGAGAGAAAGAAAGAGAGAGGGAGAGGGAGAGAGAGAGAGAAATATGAACCATTGGTTCACTACCTAAATGGTTGCAAAAGCCGGGTCTGGACCAGGCTGAAGCCAGGATCCTGAAACTCCATCCATGTCTCCTATATGAGTGACAGGGACCCAAGTAGTTGGGTCATCATTTGCTGCCTTCCCAGACACATTAGCGAAAAGCTTAATTGGAAGAGGAGCAAGTAGGATTTGACTGGTGTTCTTTTTTTCTTTTTAAGATTTTATTTGAAAATCAGAGTTATACAGAGAGAGGAGAGGCAGAAAGAGAGGTCTTCCATCTGCTGGTTCACTCCCCAGTTGGCAACAATGGCTGGAGCTGTGCTGATCCAAAGCCAGGAGCCAGGAGTTTCTTCCAGGTCTCCCACGTGGGTGCAGGGGCCCAAAGACTTGGACCATCTTCTACTGGTATCCCAGGCCAAAGCAGAGAGCTGGATTGGAAGTGGAGAAGGCAGGACTCGAACTGGTGCCCATACGGAGTGCTGGCTACAATGCCGGGCTCCCAAACCACTTTTGTGTGTGTGTGTGTGTGTGTGTGTATACTTCTGCATATGGGAAAATGTAATGTTTTTTCTTTTCTCTCCTATCCTAGATGTAAATTATATTAGTGATAAAACTCTTTTTTCTTTTCTAATAAATGCAATAGTTGTGTGTTTGTGGTGATGCTAGTGTTAATAAAGCTACTACAGTGTAGCCAATTGTATAAAAGCATAACATATAATTATGTACTGTACATAATGCTTGGCAATGGTAATAAGTGGCGTGTTACTGGTTTATGTATTTACTTTAGGTTTTATAATTATTTCAACCTCTACTCCTTGTATTTCTAAAAAAGCCTACTTTTTTTTTTAACTTTTATTTAATGAATATAAATTTCCAAGTACGGCTTATGGATTACAATGGCTTCCCCCCATAACGTCCCTCCCACCCGCAACCCTCCCCTTTCCCACTCCCTCTCCCCTTCCATTCACATCAAGATTCATTTTCGATTATCTTAATATACAGAAGATCAGTTTAGCATACATTAAGGATTTCAACAGTTTGCTCCCACACAGAAACATAAAGTGAAAAATAATAGATGATTTTTTAAATAATGATGAAATCAGATCAAACCTATTGTCATGTTTAATCCCAGTGAGAGTCAGGTTGGGAATTGATAATTTCTTCTTCTTCTTTTTTTTTTTTTTTTAACAGAAGATCAGTTTAGTATACATTAAGTAAAGCTTTCAACAGTTTGCACCCCCATAAGAACACAAAGTGAAATATACTGTTTGAGTACTCGTTATAGCATTAAGTCTCAATGTACAGCACATTAAGGACAGAGATCCTACATGAGGAGTAAGTGCACAGTGACTCCTGTTGTTGACTTTACAAATTGACACTCCTGTTTATGGCATCAGTAATCTCCCTATGCACCAGTCATGAGTTTCCAAGGCTATGGAAGCCCCTTGAGTTCTCCGACTCTTATCTTGTTTAGACAAGGTCATAGTCAAAGTGGAGGTTCTCTCCTCCCTTCAGAGAAAGGTACCTCCTTCTTTGAAGACCTGTTCTTTCCACTGGGATCTCACTCACAGAGATCTTTCATTTAGGGTCCCCCCCCCTTCCCCACTAGAGTGTCTTGGCTTTCCATGCCTGAAATACTCTCATGGGCTTTTCAGCCAGATCCACATGCCTTTAGGGCTGATTCTGAGGCCAGAGTGCTGTTTAGGACATCTGCCATTCTATGAGTCTGCTGAGTATCTGCTTCCCATGTTGGATCACTCTCCCCTTTATTTATTCTATCAGTTAGTATTAGCAGGTACTAGACTTGTTTATGTGCTCCCTTTGACTCTTAATCCTTTCATTATGATCAATTGTGAACTGAAATTGATCACTTGGACTAGTGAGATGGCATTGGTACATGCCACCTTGATGGGATTAAATTGGAGTCCCCTGGTATGTTTCTAACTCTACCATTTGGGGCAAGTCAGCTTGAGCATGTCCCAAATTGTACATCTCATCCCTCTCTTATTCCCACTCTTTTGTTTAACAGGGATCACATTTCAGTTAAATTTCAACACTTAAGAATAACTGTGTATTAATTACAGAATTAAACCAGTCATATTAAGTAGAACAGACAAAAAAAACTACTAAGAGGGATAATGTATTAAGTTGTTCATTAACAGTCAGGGCTATGCTGATCAAGTCACCATTTCTCCTACTTTTGAATACTATGCTGTGTCATACCTTGTGTTTTTGTGCCCACTGATGCAATTAGGAGGCCACATGGACTGACTGACCTCTACCATGTAGGTTTGAGTGTGTACGCTTTATGGTGTTCACTCCATGATGAAATTGCCTAATGACAAAGCTCAGAATGAAGTCTTGGCTTTACATGCTGGGAGATTTTACACTTTTTATTAGATTTCTTTCCAGGTTTTCAGCTGGAGGTTTGCTTGATTGGTCAAAGAAAAATCATTGCTTCTCAGTTTTCTTAACTTTTTCCTATCTTAAAGATAGGAGCATTGGCCTCTGGCTCTTCACATGTTGCCGCTGAAGCTGGATATACCAAATTATTTGCATATTTTTGAAATGTTTCATAAAAATCAAAACAAAATAGTGACAGGTACTGCGGCAGAAGCAGATTAAGAAATCGCTTGGCACACCAGCATCCTGTGTCAGAGTGATGGTTTGAGTCCTGACTCCTGTGCTTTCCATCCAACTTCCTGCTAAAGCTCCCGGGAAGGCAGTGTGTGGTTTAAGTCCTTGTGTCCACTCCACCCACAAAGGGAAGGAGTTCCTGGTTCCTGGCTTCAGCTTAGCTCAGCACTGGCCTGGCCCAGCCCTGGTTGTTTTATGCATTTAGGGTGTGAACCAGTGGATAGAAGATATTCTCTCTTTCTCTGTCTGCCTTTTAAATAAGTAAAGCTTTAAGAAAATAAAATTAAAATAAAATTAATACATAGAGCATGGGTTGAGTGTGACAATTTTTTAAAGATTTATTTATTTGAAAGGCAGAATTATAGCAAGAGAGGGAGGGAGGGAGGGAGGGAGAGAGAGAGAGAGAGAGAATCTTATATCCACTGGTCCACACCCTGGATGGCTGCAACAGCCACTGCTGTGCCAGGTAGAAACTGGGAGCCAGCAGCACCTTTTGAATGTCCCACATGGGTGCAGGGGCCCAAGGACTTAGACCATTTTCCACTACTTTCCCAGGCTCATTAGCGGGGAGCTGGGTCAGAAGTGGAGCAACTGTGATAAGAACCTTCACCTGGGGCCAGTGCTGTGGCACAGTGGGTTAAAGCCCTGGCCTGGGGTGCAGGCATCCCATATGAGCACTGGTTCTGGTCCCGGCTGCTCCTCTTCTGATCCAGCTCTCTGTTATGGCCTGGAAAGGCAGTGGAGGATGGGCCAAATCCTTGGGCCCCTGCACCCACGTGGGAGACCTGGAAGAAGCTTCTGGCTCCTGGCTTCGGATTGGTGCAGCTCTGGCCATTGTGGGCATCTGAGGAGTGAACCAGCAGATGGAAGACTCTCTCTGTCTCTACGTTTCTCTGTAACTCTGACTTTCAAATAAATGAAATAAATCTTAAAAAAAAGAAACAAAAAATAAAAACAAAAAACAATAAAAACAAAAACAAAAGAACCTGCATCCATATGGGTTGTTGGCATCTCAGGCCTTGGCTTGACCCACTTCCCCACAATGCTGCATAACCCCACCCTGCCCCGTCCCCACCCCTCACCTTGCAGCTTGACAGGTTTTGAGAACTTTGAATTGTTTGGTGTCTTCCAGATCATGAGGTTTGTGTGAGAGAAGCTTTGTGCTGTGCAGAATGATGAAACTAAAGACATGGGCAGGAAGTCCGGAGGGGAAGGCCCTCTGCAGAGTGTTACACACCTGGAGTTGCCCTAAGTCATTTATGCTCTTGTTCTCTTTAAATCCTTGGTGGTGAACATAGTACCCAGTAAGGGAGAAGGTACTTAGCAAATGCTTAATGAGTGAATAGAGACAAGAAAGGAACATATTATTAAAACATCTATTTAAAATTAAATTCAAGTGATAGTTAACATTTCTGTTAAGGAATGTGAAGGGATTTGTTCCGGAGTTCATTTTGTCAGATTTCCTAACATCTTTATAAAATACTGAAATGCATTTTAAAAACCTTTCTTTTCAGTATTTTGAAATGTTGAGGTTATTCTGCATTTAGATGATGAGTTTTTAAATTTCAATTGATCTTTATAGTCTCCTTTGTTGTTCTTCACCTGACTGAGCAGGTAGTCTGGGTATTGTTCCTGAAACTAACAAAGATACTCAAACTCTTCAGAGGTGGGTAAGTATTGTAGTTACCCTTCCCTCTATTTCTCCACAGACTGGTTTCTTTGAGTTTCCCAGAGCCACAAGACAGGAAGCTTTTTCTTTCATGTTTTCTTACTTAATTTAGTGGAAAGAGTTATTTTTTAATATCCTTGAAAAGGGTAAACCGTGTTTTCTATTTTTCTCTCTTTCCCATAATATCAACTTCCTTCACTTGAGCTTAGCCAAAAGGCTGAGAAGCATCCTTCTAGGACTGATAATATACATCCTAGGTAGAGCTCTCTCAGAAGGCCATGGTATTTATCCATGGATATTATGGGTATCTTTCAGATGTTTTTTATTTGGGGATATAAATGAGAACTATGTCAGGGGATCCCTCTGCATGCCTGGCATGTGGAGATCCATCAGGTTTTCTAAATCAAGGCCACATATACTATAAGACATTAAACTATAGAAGACTCTGAGGGTATTTTGGTTAATCTATCATAGATGAGAGAAGTGAGGCATAGAGAACTTCAGAGGGTTCTTAACAATGATACAACTAGTTAATGACGGAATTCATGTTCCTTTTCAGTCTAGAGATTTTTCCTTTATACCTTACTTCTCAGTTTTTGAGGGTTGATCACTGTTTATTTTTAAAAATCAAAAATAGCACCAGCACAGTCCTGAGCTTTATGCCCTTAAGTTTCATTACATCAACATATGATGTTCAGCTGCTTGGTGTCCTGTAGAACCGCTTATAACCCCCTGCTTGTGGTAACTGAAGTAGTGGAGAATGGGGGAGATTGTGTCAGGGCACTTTGCAGATCCTCGATGAATGTGTGTTTTTTCCTTACCAGATGCATTTCACTGGTCACAGCCAGCAGGTGAATCCAGCAAATCATTCGCAGGTCACAGCATTTGTCCTCCTGGGGCTCTCTCAGGTATGGGAGCTGCGGTGCTTCTTCTTCATTGTCTTCTGTGCTGTATATCTTGTGACTGTAACTGGAAATCTTCTTATTGTGGCCATCGTGACCTCTGACCCACGTCTGCACACAACCATGTATTTTCTCTTAGGTAATCTTTCTTTCCTGGACTTTTGCTACTCTTCCACCATGGTGCCCAGGATGCTGGTTGACTTGCTCTCGGGCAGCCCCAGCATTTCCTTTGATGCCTGCCTGACTCAGCTCTTTTTCTTCCACTTCATTGGTGGTATCAAGATCTTCCTGCTGACCGTCATGGCATATGACCGCTATGTTGCCATTTCCCTACCACTGCGCTACACATTCATTATGAATCAGTCTGTGGGCTCCTCATGGCAGCCTCCTGGGTGGGAGGCTTCATCCACTCCATTGTACAGGTTGTATTGACTATTCAGCTGCCATTCTGTGGGCCCGACAAGCTGGACAACTTTTATTGTGATGTGCCTCAGTTAATCAAATTGGCCTGCACAGATACTTTCATCTTAGAGCTTCTAATGGTGTCTAACAATGGCTTGGTGACCCTGATGTGTTTCCTGGTGTTGCTGGGATCCTACACAGCACTGCTGGTCATGCTCCGAAGCCACTCACGGGAGGATCGTAGCAAGGCGCTGTCAACCTGCGCCTCTCACATTGCCGTGGTCACCTTAATCTTTGTGCCCTGCATATACATCTATGCAAGGCCTTTTCGGACATTCTCCATGGACAAAGCAATCTCTGTGCTGTATACAATGGTTACCCCCATGCTGAATCCTGCCATCTACACCCTGAGAAACAAGGAAGTGATCATGGCCATGAAGAAGCTGTGGAGGAGGCAGAAGGACTTTCTCGGTCCCCTAGAGCATTGACCCCAAGCTGGAATGTGGGACGAGTGTCCAGAACTGCTCCCAAGTGCCTGCTGGAGAAAAAGTTTTGAGTGCGGCATAAAAGTAGTCTTTGGCTCACAGAGCACCTTCCCAGGTGAGTATTCTGTTGGCCAAGCTGAGAAAGTTCCAACTGCAGAATGCATAAAGGTGGTAAACTTAGGGTTTCTTTTCTGATATCACTTCTTGGACACAAAATACATTTGAAGAGCTCAACACATTTTTTAAATTTCCCAGAAAGAGGAGGGATCCAAATGTTACAATAAGTGTAGGATGCTGATTGAATGTTTGTCAGTGAAGAAAAACAAAATTACGTTGTGCTAATAACTTATTTTTGTCAGTTTCTTAATGATTACCACTGTTGCTATCGTTAGTGTCAGCACCACCTTCATTGCCATGATTATATAAGTAGCATTTGGTAAGAGTTTACTATGTTCCAGGCATTGTACCAATTATTTTATATTTACTATTTATTTTAATTGTATCATTATTTTTATAAGGCATATATCACCCTCATTTTGGAATGAGTCATTTGTAAGTTTCATACATTAAATTACCTACTAATGCAACCCAGGTGTATACAAGTTTGGAACTCAAGTTACAGATGATATAAAAACTTGCTCTTGCTTCTAGGGTTTAACGTGTCTTTGTGAGTTTATGTCAGTTTAGAGTGACGTCATGGATAGGGTTGGCATGCTCAGTTGGGCCAGACCGAGTGCTGAGTCAGGAAGTCTGCTTACTGGAGTAAGAGGGATGGAGTAGAAGATTCATGGAGAACTGAACAAAGAATGAGGAATTAGGAAAGGTGGGATAGAGAGTCCAGGGGGAGTGTTCTTGAGGGAACGGATGCTTGGAAGATTTGTATGTGGGATTTTTTTTTAAACTACATACTTGCTTAGAAACTCTAAAGATTTCATTATTATTATTATTTTAGAGATAGAATTAGACAGTGAGAGAGAGAGACAAAAAGGTCTTCCTTCCGTTGGTTCACCCCCCAAATGGCTGCTGTGGCTGGAGCTACGCCGATCCGAAGCCAGGAGCCAGGTGCCTCTTCCCTTGTCTTCCATGCTGATGTAGGCACCCAAGCACTTGGGCCATCCTCCACTGCCCTCCCGTGCCACAGCAGAGAGATGAACTGGAAGAGGAGCGGCCAGGACTAGAACCTGGTGCCCATATGGGATGCTGGTGCCACAGGCGGAGGATTAATCTAGTGAGCCACGGTGCTGGCTCCCAGAAAACTCTATTTTTTAAATTCAGCTATCTTTTATTCTGTTCAGAGCGAGTTTACCGCTTTGAAGGCCGCAACTGCCAGGGCTGGGCCAGGCCGAGGTTAGGAGCTAGGAACTTTATTTGTGTTTCCTCGTGGGTGGCAGGGACTCAAATACTTGGGCCATCCTCTACTGCATTCCCAGGCACATCAACAGAGAGATGAAGCAGCCCTCCTATATGGAATGCCAACAGAGCAGTATGTTTTGGTTTATACATCAAAAACAGCTTATATATGAATCAATAAATATGAAGTTTAATACCTAGTGATACTTTATATATATGCATATGTGTGTGTGACTGCGTGTTGAACACGTAAAACAAAATATAGCTGTGTGTGAACTAAAAAATAAATATGAAGTTTAATATATAATGATACTAGAGTTTGTGTTGTGGCATAGTGGGTAAAGCCATCCTATATGGACACTGGTTTGAGACCTGGCTGCTCCACTTCCAGTCCAGCTCCCTGCTAATGCAGCTAGGAAAGCATCAGAAAACTGCCCAAGTCCTTGGGCCCCTGCACCCATGTAGGAGACCTGGAAGAAGCTCCTGGCTCCTGGCTTCCAGTTGGCCCAGCTCCAGCCATTGTGGCCATTTGGGGAGTGAACCAGCAGATGGAAGACCACTCTTTGTGTCTATCCCTCTCTTACTCTCTCTGTAAGTCTACCTTTCAAATAAATAAATAATCCTCTAAAAAAATCTGATGATACTATACATATATGCATTTATGTATATAGATATAGATACATACAGTATTGAACATGTAGAAACCAAAAACATAACTGTGTGGGGTACAGAAAAAACAAGAATACCTAATCCAATCTCAATCATTGAGAAGAATTTTAATGTGCCTTTCTTGGAAATTTATAAGCTAAGCAGACAAAAGAGATACATGCATACCTGTAATTACAAAATTGTTTTTATCACTCATTATATGTTTTGTTTTTACCTCTGTGGGAGTAATAAATTAATTTTTAGAAATTAATAAATATTGAATATTTTAAAATGGAGACCAACTGTAGATAGTTTATAGAGAATTAGAAATGATAAATATAACAATCCAGGAATTCCCACAATTGAAAGATCTGACTTCTAATATTTTAAGTGTGCTAGCTTGTTAACAAAATATAATTGTTCCTCACACATTTTTTCTGTGAAAATATCCCCTTAATCAAGATGAATTTTGCAATAAATCTAATTTTTTGCATAATCTTGGTTTAAGACTCTTTTTTTAATGATTTATTTATTTGAAAGTCAGAGTTACAGAGAGAAAGAAAGAGAGGCAGAAGAGAAGTCTTCCATCTGCTGGTTCACTCCCCAATTTGCTGTAATGGCTGGAGCTGCGCCAATCCGAAGTCAGGAGCCAGGAGCCAGGGGCTTCCTCCAGGTCTTCCCACGTAGGTGCAGGTGCCCAAGGACTTGGGTCATCTTCTACTGCTTTCCCAGGCAATAGCAGAGAGCTGGATTGGAAGTGGAGCATTTGGGACTCGAACCAGTGCCCATAGGGATGCTGTCACTGCAGGCAGTAGCTTTACCCACTGTGCCACAGTGCCGGCCCCTGGTTTAAGAAGTCTTACAAGGATTTCCCCAGGTGTTGTGAATGTGGAGTTCAATACAAATATACAATTTAAAAATAAGATTTAGGTTTCTCATGAAGTGACCAGATAGTATGAATTGTTTAAATTTTTCATAACAGTCTACTGATCAAGTAGGCTGACATTACATGAAAATATTATTGAAGATTATGAAAAATATAAAATTGTGTTAAGCTAATTTGAAATTAATTTTGAAAAACCTTTTATAATGGTAGTGACTATGTTCAGAGGTATGTCTGCTTAAACATAACTTATATAGTGTTATTTGACTTTAGGACCCCAGAATAATACTGAATTAGATTAATTTATGGATTATTTCTATGTAAGATACAATACTAAAATTTTGGTGAGCCGTTTTTGCTTATTGTTTTCATATTATGAGATTCCATTTCTTTTAATTGTATTGCTGGACACGTTCATTTGGCACTTTAAGAAGGTACAAAAATGGTACATGGTTATTTTGGTAATGGTATTATGGTAACAGTATGTGGTCATTTTAAAGTGTGCCAATTCCTTACCTCTCAGTTTTGTTTGTGAGAGGGAAGTTAGATATTTGGTTAGATATGAATGTTAAAGCTCTCCTGAGAGCAGTGATTTCAGAAAGACTAAAGGTGAGTGCAAAGAATTGGGATGTGTTTTTTCACTGGAAAAAGGGAATAGTTTTTTCTTAAAGCCAAGAGTATGATTATCCAGAAAAATTTTTTTTAATCAAGATATAAGTGGATGTGCTATTTGTGTAACTGAGACCCTACCTGGGATATCATATTTGGAAACTACTCTTACTAAATCAGACATCAGAAGCCCACCATGAAGAGACAGTGTTGTATATCTTGTATGGAATGGATGTATTGAAAGCCTTCCTAGGAAACTGGACTGACTATGCTCCATGGCTTACAGTCTCTGCCTCACAGGTGGTAAGGAATATCACCTCCTTGAGGCCAAGCACTTTGACAGATATTGAGGAACTCGGGGATGGAGGAATTCATTCACATCTGTGGGTGCACAGAAAAATCTAGAGGAAAGAAACTTTTGTGCTTGGTTTCCTAGACTCAGATTAGAAGAGAAAATTTAGCAGCATTCCAAAATGTTCTACAGATAGATCAGTAGAAATACTATGGGGAGGGTGAAAATGGTTATAATCCTTTTGGGGACACATTTGGCAACTCCTAGGAAAGTTCCTATGGTCTGATCTTCAGGCTCAGTAATTCCACTTATATGAGTTTACCATGAAGACAACCTCCAACATGGGAAAATACGTATGTACAAATACATTCACTGAAGTGCTATTTCTTTTTTTTTTTTTTTTTTTTTGACAGAGTGGACAGTGAGAGAGAGAAAGGTCTTCCTTTTTGCCCTTGGTTCACCCTCCAATGGCCTCCGCAGCCAGCGCGCTGCAGCCGGCGCATCGCGCTGATCCGATGGCAGGAGCCAGGTACTTATCCTGGTCTCCCATGGGGTGCAGGGCCGAAGGACTTGGGCCATCCTCCACTGCACTCCCTGGCCACAGCAGAGAGCTGGCCTGGAAGAGGGGCAACCGGGACAGAATCCGGCGCCCCGACCGGGACTAGAACCCGGTGTGCTGGCGCCGCAAGGTGGAGGATTAGCCTAGTGAGCTGTGGCGCCGGCCCTGAAGTGCTATTTCTAACTGCACGATTTAAAACAATATAAATAAGGCAGTCCCCTCAAGACAAATATCATATGTTTTCCCTGATTTGTGGTAAGTAACACACAGAAGACAGAAAATGTAATATATATGAATGAAATTGACGATTTGAGACTTGGTTATTATTTATAGCCCTCATCTATATTCTTGAGGAACAGTGGTTTTTCTACTAACTACTTATTGGATTCTTTATTTATTGGAGGGTTAAGCCTGTGATTATAAAGTAAATTGAAAGCATGGCATTGTAAAAATTAAAAGAAAAATAAGAAAGAAAAGTAGAGGAAAAGTGGGATTAAGGTAGGAGGGAGGGTAGGGTGGGAAGTAACATTATACTCTTAAAACTGTATATATGAAATACATGAAATTTTCTCCCTTTATACAAATTTATTAAACAATTCCCAAATAGGGGAAATGTTAACCATGATGCATTCACACACAGGATTCCTCCTCAGTTTTATATCATAACCTGGAAATCTCTATATACCCTGAGTTCTTTCCAGCATGTATTCATAAGGGAAACCAAGAATGTAAAAGAGATTCCATAGCATAGTACCTTACATGTGAATGAGGATGAAAAATTAGAAAATACACATGTTGGCAAAATTCTCACAAAAGAAAACCAAAGAGGATAACATATAAACCAGTGGTATTGGTTACCTATAGGCAGTGGACGTGGAAGAGTGGAATGAATGAGAGAATGAGACAAGAGTAGAAGGAATGAGAGAGAAGAACTGCCTCTCTCAGTAGATTTCCGTGTAGGATTTTGGATGGTTCTGATTTTTAGAACCATGTTGATATGTCACAAGGTTAAAGAACACTCCCCAACTCACTTATAAAATGAACTATGCCAGGTGGAAGTGCAAGATGGAATACAAACAGAACACCCTGATTTATGAATTAGATGAGGAAGTGAAGAACTCACCTGAGTAACTTTGGGAGATGGCATTTGTTCCTGTACACTCTAAATATAAAAGCAGATTTATTGTACTACACATTTATTGTACTCTAGGGAGTAAACGTGCTTTTCATAGAAAATTATGGGTTAGAAATTTGAAAACTACTCTGAGCTTATGATAGGATTAAGCAAAAAGTAAAAACAATGATAGATTTCCTACTTTTAGAGAAATTAAAGAAAATGGCAGGTTAGAATAAACTCCATGGAATGGAGAAATATGAATGTGTTTTTTAAAATATTTATTCTATTTATAAGCAGAATTAGAGAGAGAGAGAGCCCTTCTATTCTCTGGTTCACTCCCCAAATGATTACGATGGCCAGGGCTGGGCTGGGCCGAAGTCAGGAGCCAGGACCTTCTTCTAGGTCTCACCCATGCCTGCAGGGGCCCAAGCATTTGGGCCATTCTTCGCTGCTTCCCTAGGCACATTAGCAGGGAGTTGGGTCAGAAGTGGAGCAGCAGGGACTCAAATTGGCGCCCATCCAGGATGCCAGTGCTGCAGACTGCATCTTAAAACCTGCTGCACTGCAGTGCTGGCCCTGAATCGTGGTTTTTAGAAGCTTTGGAAAAGTGGTCCTTTTGTTACATATGTATGTGTATATATATATATATATATATATGTATGTATGTATATGTTTGTATGTATGTATGTAATCATGCAGATGTGTGCTTGTGTATGTGATAGATACAGGAAGGGGTGCAATGTATGCATACATTTGCATTCCTCTGCAATTCCTGGCTGGGGCCACAAGTGGCAGCTTAACCTGCTGTACCTCAATGCCAGTCCCCTGCTATGTATTTTTTTTTTTTTTGACAGGCAGAGTGGACAGTGAGAGAGAGAGAGACAGAGAGAAAGGGCTTCCTTTTCCGTTGGTTCACCCACCAATGGCCACTGTGGCCAGTGCGCTGCAGCCAGTGCACCGCGCTGATCTGAAGCCAGGAGCCAGGTGCTTCTCCTGGTCTCCCACGCGGGTGCAGGGCCCAAGCACTTGGGCCATCCTCCACTGCACTCCCTGGCCACAGCAGAGAGCTGGCCTGGAAGAGGGGCAACCGGGACAGAATCCGGCGCCCCAACCGGGACTAGAACCCGGTGTGTCGGCACTGCAGGTGGAGGATTAGCCTATTGAGCCACGGCGCTGGCCCCCTGCTATGTATTTTAAACTATATGTTAAAACTTAATTGGCATTTGGGGGCGGAGCCAAGATGGCGGAATAGTGAGGGCGCGCACCGATAGTCCGGGAAAATTTAGTTTAATAAAAGGGGAGTTACGGTAGCCGCAGAAAATAGAACCAAACAAAAATTGCAGGGGAAACCCTTCTGAATGGAGCAGGCGTGAATCGGACGACCTACTGGGAGAACAAGGTCGCCCACCGCACGGAAGCAAAGTCACGGGACCCAGCCGCAGAAGCCCCAGGGTCTGCGCGACAGTGCTCCAAGGAGAGTGCACGCCACACAGAAAACAGTGGGGAGACTTGAGACGCTCAGGGCTCCGAGTCCACACATCGGCGCTGGAAGGGGAGGTGAGCTCAATAACCCGAGACATTGGTGGGGAAACGGGGGTCAGAATCTAGAGGGGGGCCGGAAAGTGCAGCAAACTCACTACCGGAAAGAAGGAAAAAAAAAAGCTTCGGGGGTTTCTCTTCCCCCTAACCTTGCAAAGGTTACAAGCCTGCAAGACTTGAAGAATTCCCAAGAGACAAAGAGCAGGCCTCCTCTTTGGATTTACATATCAGTGGGGGAGAGTTAAGGAACTGAGTCACTACAATTCAGTAGCCTAGGCAACCCAGTGGGAGTCCAGAGGAGCCAAAGACTGGAAGCTAAATACCATCAATTCTGCACAGCCCTGCCCTGCAGTGTTACTTACCCCCTGAATAAATAAAATAAGTAAATAAATAAAAAGAGAGAGATTTACCACGCATAACCTGAGGGTGTCACCTTTGCACACCCTTAACCTGGAAGAACCAGGCAGAGCTCTCAGGCCCCACCCATCTCAAGCCTCCAAGGCTCCTCCAACAGCAGGCAGTCCACTTAACACGGACACAGTATAAAAAAAAAAAAAAAAAAAAAGAAAAAAAAAAGCGCACAGTGACGCAAGAAGAATTAACTATGCCGAGTAACAAACACAGAAATAGAGGGAGCAAGATCAACGACGACACTATGATGCCTCCAAATAAGCAAAACACCCCAAGCCAAGAGTATGAAGATGATGAGATAGAAGAAATGCAAGATACGGATTTCAAAAAATTTATGATAAGAACATTTAGAAGTTTTCAAAAGCAAATCCTTGAACTACAGAAATCCTTAATGGACAAGATTGAAAATCTTTCTCGTGAAAATGAAATTTTAAGGAAGAGTCAAAATGAAACTCAGAAACTAGTAGAACAGGAAAGTGTAATAGTCAAGAGAAATCAAAATGAAATGAAGAGCTCAATAGATCAAATGACAAACACATTAGAAAGCCTTAAAAACAGAATGGGTGAAGCAGAAGAGAGAATATCGGACTTAGAAGATAGAGCACAGGAAAACATACAGTCAAACCAAAGAAAAGAAGAGGAAATTAGAAACCTGAAAAATATTGTTGGGAATCTACAGGATACTATTAAAAAAACCAACATTCGAGTTCTAGGAGTTCCTGAAGGCATGGAGAGAGAGAAAGGATTGGAAGGCCTTTTTAGTGAGATACTAGCAGAGAACTTTCCAGGTTTGGAGAAGGACAGAGATATCCTAGTACAGGAAGCTCATAGAACCCCCAATAAACATGACCAAAAGAGATCCTCACCACGACACGTGGTAATTAAACTTACCACAGTGAAACATAAAGAAAAGATCCTAAAATGTGCAAGAGAGAAACGTCAGATTACTCTCAGAGGATCTCCAATCAGACTCACAGCTGACTTCTCATCAGAAACCCTACAAGCTAGGAGGGAATGGCGAGACATAGCACAGGTGCTAAGAGAGAAAAATTGCCAGCCCAGAATATTATATCCTGCCAAGCTCTCATTTGTGAATGAAGGTGAAATAAAGACCTTTCATAGCAAACAGAAATTGAAAGACTTTGTGGCCACTCGTCCGGCCCTGCAAAAGATACTTAAAGATGTGCTACACTCAGAAACACAGAAACACGGCCATCAATATGAAAGAAGGGAAAGGAAGAACACCTACCAGTAAAAGAGCATGGGAAGCTCAAAGCATATACTAGAAAATATTTCCGGGAAAATGGCAGGGCAAAGTCACTACGTATCAATTGTCACATTGAACATTAATGGTCTGAATTCTTCAGTTAAAAGACACCGTTTAGCTGACTGGCTCACAGAACACAACCCAACTATTTGTTGCCTACAAGAAACACATCTCTCTAACAAAGAGGCATGCAGACTGAAAGTGAAAGGTTGGAAAAAGATATTCCATGCCAACAGAAACCAAAAAAAAGCAGGTGTAGCCATATTAATATCAGACAAAATAAACTTTAATACAAAAACTGTTAAGAGAGACAAAGAGGGACACTATATAATGATTAAGGGTTCAATTCAACAGGAAGATGTAACTATTATAAATGTATATGCACCTAATTACAGGGCACCGGTCTATTTAAAAGATATGTTAAGGGACTTAAAGGGAGATTTAGATTCCAATACAATAGTACTGGGGGACTTCAATACTCCACTCTCAGAAATAGACAGATCATCCGGACAGAAGATCAACAAGGAAACAGCAGATTTAATTGACACTATTGCCCAAATGGATCTAACAGATATCTACAGAACTTTCAACCCTACATCTACAGACTTCACATTCTTCTCAGCAGCGCATGGAACCTTCTCTAGGATTGATCACATACTAGGACATAAAGCAAATCTCAGCAAATTTAAAAGAATTAGAATCATACCATGCAGCTTCTCAGACCACAGCGGGATGAAGCTGGAAATTAGCAACTCAGGAAACCCCAGAAAGTATGCAAACACATGGAGACTGAACAACATGCTCCTGAATGAACACTGTGTCATTCAAGAAATCAAAAGAGAAATCAAAAACTTTCTGGAAGTAAATGAAGACAACAACACAACATATCAAAACTTATGGGATACAGCAAAAGCAGTATTGAGAGGCAAATTTATAGCAATAGGTGCCTATATCAAGAAATTGGAAAGGTACCAAATAAATGAGCTTTCAGCGCACCTCAAGGACCTAGAAAAACTGCAGCAAACCAAACCCAAATCTAGTAGGAGAAGAGAAATAATTAAAACCAGAGAAGAAATTAACAGGATTGAATCCAAAAAAACATTACAAAAAATCAGCCAAGCGAGAAGCTGGTTTTTTGAAAAAATAAACAAAATTGACACCCCATTGGCCCAACTAACTAAAAAAAGAAGAGAAAAGACCCAAATCAATAAAATCAGAGATGAAAAAGGAAACGTAACAACAGACACCACAGAAATAAAAAGAATCATCAGAAATTACTACAAGGACCTGTATGCCAGCAAACAGGAAAACCTATCAGAAATGGATAGATTCCTGGACACATGCAATCTACCAAAATTGAACCAGGAAGACATCGAAAACCTAAATAGACCCATAACTGAAACAGAAATTGAAACAGTAATAAAGGCCCTCCCAACAAAGAAAAGCCCAGGACCAGATGGATTCACTGCTGAATTCTACCAGACATTTAAAGAAGAACTAATCCCATTTCTTCTCAAACTATTCAGAACAATCGAAGAAGAGGGAATCCTCCCAAATTCTTTCTATGAAGCCAGCATCACCTTAATCCCTAAGCCAGAGAAAGATGCAGCACTGAAAGAAAATTACAGACCAATATCCCTGATGAACATAGATGCAAAAATCCTCAATAAAATTCTGGCCAACAGAATACAACAACACATCAGGAAAATCATCCACCCAGACCAAGTGGGATTCATCCCTGGTATGCAGGGATGGTTCAACATTCGCAAATCAATCAATGTGATTCACCACATTAACAGACTGCAGAAGAAAAACCATATGATTATCTCAATTGATGCAGAGAAAGCATTTGATAAAATTCAACACCCTTTCATGATGAAAACTCTAAGCAAATTGGGTATAGAAGGAACATTCCTCAATATAATCAAAGCAATTTATAAAAAACCCACAGCCAGCATCCTATTGAATGGGGAAAAGTTGGAAGCATTTCCACTGAAATCTGGCACCAGGCAGGGATGCCCACTCTCACCACTGCTATTTAACATAGTTCTGGAAGTTTTAGCCAGAGCCATCAGACAAGAAAAAGAAATCAAAGGAATACAAATCAAGAAGGAAGAAGTCAAACTATCCCTCTTTGCAGACGATATGATTCTGTACTTAGAGGATCCAAAGAACTCTACTAAGAGACTATTGGAACTCATAGAGGAGTTTGGCAAAGTGGCAGGATATAAAATCAATGCACAAAAATCAACAGCCTTTGTATACACAAGTAATGCCATGACTGAGAAAGAACTGCTAAGATCAATCCCATTCACAATAGCTACAAAAACATTCAAATACCTTGGAATAAACTTAACCAAGGACGTTAAAGATCTCTACGATGAAAATTACAAAACCTTAAAGAAAGAAATAGAAGAGGATACCAAAAAATGGAAAAATCTTCCATGCTCATGGATTGGAAGAATCAACATCATCAAAATGTCCATTCTCCCAAAAGCAATTTATAGATTCAATGCAATCCCAATCAAGATACCAAAGACATTCTTCGCAGATCTAGAAAAAATGATGCTGAAATTCATATGGAGGCACAAGAGACCTCGAATAGCTAAAGCAATCTTGTACAACAAAAACAAAGCCGGAGGCATCACAATACCAGACTTCAGGACATACTACAGGGCAGTTGTAATCAAAACAGCATGGTACTGGTACAGAAACAGATGGATAGACCAATGGAACAGAATTGAAACACCAGAAATCAACCCAAACATCTACAGCCAACTTATATTTGATCAAGGATCTAAAACTAATTCCTGGAGCAAGGACAGTCTATTCAATAAATGGTGCTGGGAAAACTGGATTTCCACGTGCAGAAGCATGAAGCAAGACCCCTACCTTACACCTTACACAAAAATCCACTCAACGTGGATTAAAGACCTAAATCTACGTCCTGACACCATGAAGTTATTAGAGAACATTGGAGAAACCCTTCAAGATATTGGCACAGGCAAAGAATTTCTGGAAAAGACCCGGGAGGCACAGACAGTCAAAGCCAAAATCAACTATTGGGATTGCATCAAATTGAGAAGTTTCTGTACTGCAAAAGAAACAGTCAGGAGAGTGAAGAGACAACCGACAGAATGGGAAAAAATATTTGCAAACTATGCAACAGATAAAGGGTTAATAACCAGAATCTACAAAGAGATCAAGAAACTCCACAAAAACAAAACCAACAACCCACTTAAGAGATGGGCCAAGGACTTCAATAGACATTTTTCAAAAGAGGAAATCCAAATGGCCAACAGGCACATGAAAAAATGTTCAAGGTCACTAGCAATCAGGGAAATGCAAATCAAAAGCACAATGAGGTTTCACCTCACCCCGGTTAGAATGGCTCACATACAGAAATCTACCAACAACAGATGCTGGCGAGGATGTGGGGAAAAAGGGACACTAACCCACTGTTGGTGGGAATGCAAACTGGTTAAGCCACTATGGAAATCAGTCTGGAGATTCCTCAGAAACCTGAATATAACCCTACCGTTCGACCCAGCCATCCCACTCCTTGGAATTTACCCAAAGGAGTTTAAATTGATAAAGAAAAAAGCGGTCTGCACCCTAATGTTTATTGCAGCACAATTCACAATAGCCAAGACCTGGAACCAACCTAAATGCCCTTCAATGGTAGACTGGATAAAGAAATTATGGGATATGTATTCTTTAGAATACTATACCGCAGTAAGAAACAACGAAATCCAGTCATTTGCAACAAAATGGAGGAATCTGGAACACATCATGCTGAGTGAAGTAAGCCAGTCCCAAAGGGACAAATACCATATGTTCTCCCTGATCGGTGACAACTGACTGAACACCAAAAAGGAAACCTCCTGAAGTGAAATGGACACTATGAGAAATGGTGACTTGATCAGCATAGCCCTGACTGCTAATGGACAACTTAATACATTATCCCTCATAGTATTTTTTTTTTGTCTGTTCTACTTAATATGACTGGTTTAATTCTGTAATTATCACACAGTTATTCTTAAGTGTTGAAAATTAACTGAAATGTGATCCCTGTTAAACATAAAAGTGGGAATAAGAGAGGGAAGAGATGTATAATTTGGGGCATGCTCGGGCTGACTTGCCCCAATTGGTAGAGTTGGAAACATACTAGGGGACTCCAATTCAATCCCATCAAGGTGGCATGTACCAATGCCATCTCACTATTCCAAGTGATCAATTTCAGTTCACAATTGATCATAATGAAAGGACTAAGAGTCAAAGGGAGCACATAAACAAGTCTAGTATCTGCTAACACTAACCGATAGAATAAATAAAGGGGAGAGTGATCCAACATGGGAAGTGAGATACTCAGCAGACTCATAGAATGGCAGATGTCCTAAATAGCACTCTGGCCTCAGAATCAGCCCTAAAGGCACTCGGATCTGGCTGAAAAGCCCATGAGAGTATTTCAGGCATGGAAAGCCAAGACACTCTGGCAAAAAGATCTCTGTGAGTGAGATCCCAGTGGAAAGAACAGGTCTTCAAAGAGGGAGGTGCCTTTCTCTGAAGGGAGGAGAGAACCTCCACTTTGACTATGACCTTGTCTAAACAAGATAAGAGTCGGAGAACTCAAGGGGCTTCCATAGCCTTGGAAACTCATGACTGGTGCATAGGGAGATTACTGATACCATAAACAGGAGTGTCAATTTGTAAAGTCAACAACAGGAGTCACTGTGCACTTACTCCTCATGTAGGATCTCTGTCCTTAATGTGCTGTACACTGAGGCTTAATGCTATAACGAGTACTCAAACAGTATATTTCACTTTGTGTTTCTATGGGGGTGCAAACTGTTGAAATCTTTACTTAATGTACACTAAACTGATCTTCTGTTAAAAAAAAAAAAAAAAAAGAAAAGAAACTATCAATTCCCAACTTGACTCTCACTGGGATTAAACATGACAATAGGTCTGATCTGATTTCATCATCATTTAAAAAAAAATCATCTATTATTTTTCACTTTATGTTTCTGTGTGGGAACAAACTGTTGAAATCCTTACTTAAGGTATACTAAGCTGATCTTCTGTATACTAAGATAATCGAAAATGAATCTTGATGTGAATGGAAGGGGAGAGGGAGTGGGAAAGGGGAGGGTGGTGGGTGGGAGGGACGGTATGGGGGGGAAAGCCATTGTAACCCATGAGACGTACTTTGGAAATTTATATTCATTAAATAAAAGATAAAAAAAAAACTTAATTGGCATTCATAATGTGTCAGTTTTTTGATAGTTTTCTGATTTTTTTTGTGTTAATAGTAAATTTTAAAA
The DNA here is from genome assembly GCF_051225735.1 of Oryctolagus cuniculus. Taxonomy (NCBI): domain Eukaryota; kingdom Metazoa; phylum Chordata; class Mammalia; order Lagomorpha; family Leporidae; genus Oryctolagus; species Oryctolagus cuniculus. Next base: position 116,413,775 of record NC_142867.1, read on the forward strand.
TTACTGTACATGGAAGATCAGATTAGCTAGCTAATGTTCCATTGTAACTCCTACGTTTTCCACCAGATGTCACTAATGCTGTAATGTTCAAATTGAGCTGAATGTCTTCAGACTGCAAGACTAATATTCAGCTTTTATGGTTGGAAGTTCACATGGGGATTTCTGGGTTCAAACATATTACTGCATCAGATTAAAATCACTTAGCATCTTTGGTTTACTACATCTTTGATGTGAATTACTTCACTGAAATCCGTGCTCTTGTGAGAAGTTGAATTGTGGGCTCCATGGGCATATCAGTTGTACTGTTGTTTAAAGTTGAGATGGACTGTTGCTTCTGTCTTCAATCAAGGAAGCCCATCCATGACTCCCCCCAGCTTCCATTACAGAGAGAATTGGAGGAATTTCTTTTTGGCTTAACTTGCAAATAATAATGTATTGTTCAAGCTTATTAATATATGAAATATATTTCAAGTTATTGTGCTCAGTGACTATAATCAAAATTTATGTTGTAATAAATATAGAATAAAAGCTGTCCCCTCTATTTCAAATGTTATTTATATTTTCTAAAATCAGATCTTTAGAGATCTTTCCATTCTAAATGGGTTATGTCTTTGAAAGCCAACAGTATTCAGTTTGGCTACTTCATCTATTAGAGTTACAATTCTGTTTTAGTCTAGCAAAAAGCTTGTAGCCCAGCAACCAGACCATTTAAAAATGGGTTGGCAGAAAAAAGTCAGAGCTGACACTCTAATAACTTCAGTTGTTTTGTGTTAACTCATTCTCTATTATTCTCTGCTATCATCTGATATATTTTTATAAGAGAGAAATGCAATATAATTATTTATTTGTAGAGTCTACTTCAACTATGTTTATTTGCATCATTTTCTAGGCAAACATGTTTTCTTTTTTTAAAAGAGTTTTTATTTATTTGAGAGGTAGAGATATAGACAGAGAGAGGGAGAGACAAAGAGAAAGCTCTTCCATCCATTGGTTCACTCCCCAAATGGCGGCAATGGCTGAAGCTGGGCTGATCTGAAGCCAGGATCTGGGAGCTTCTTAGGGGTCCCCACTGTGGTTGCAGGGGCCCAAGCAGTTGGGCCATTTTCCATTGTTTTCCCAGGCCATAAGCGGAGAGCTGGATCAGAAGAGGGACAGCCAGGATATGAACTGGCACCCATATGGGATATGGTGCAGCAAGTGGAGGCTTAGCCTACTGTGCCATAGCACTGGTCCTGGCAAGTTTTCACAGTCAGACTTAGAGCAGACCAAAATTTTTAAAATTTAAGAGACTTTTATTTTATCAGTTAGAAAGATAGAGAGACAGGAAGACAGGGACAAATGGGTAACATGATCTCTCATTTATTGATTTATTCCCCAAATGTCTTTAGCAGCCAGGGCTGGGTTAAGCTGAAGTCAGGAGCTAGGAACTCAGTGTAGGTATCCCACATGGATGGCAGAAACCCAAGTATTTGAACCATCATCTGCCTCCCATGGTGCACATTAGCAGTAGGCTGGAATCAAGAAAGGAGCTGGGTCTCAAACCCCAGGACTCCCAAGTGGGATACTGGCATCCTGAGCCAAACAACTTCCCACAAAATCTTTATGGTCTTGGAACCTTATCTGTGCACCAAAAGGCCTCTAAATATAAAATGGACCACATCTACTTCATTTTGATGCAAAGGAAATATCTTGAACATCTTTGAAAACTGTCTAGACATGGACATATAATAGTGGATGTCTTGGGTCGTGGGTGTGAATTTACTTTCAGAAAGGGCAGACTCACTTTCCAAGTATAGAAATTAGTTGTTTTGAAGATGTGTTGATTCTGGTGGCCACAATATTTCTACAAAACAGCTTTTGGATTGTGTATTTGCAACGACTAATAGCCAGCATAGCTCTGTAAAACAGGCTGTGAGTATAGAGCTTCCAGATCTGAAAAGGGAGCTTCATGGGTTTGGATCATCTCCTGTGCCAGGCACCAGTGAGGTGCTCACACCTGTTCAGTGAGCTTTGGAGTGAATACAGGTTGGGTTGATGGGGAAGTGGGAGACTTGGGCCACATGCTATTTTGGAAAGATTCCTTTGCTGCTTGAGATAGAGTGAGAGAAAGAAGGCTGCAGTACCATTTTCTGATATCAGGATTGGAATACAAACTAGAATAGTGGAGCATTAAGTTTCCCTCCCTGCATTTGCCTGTTTGTTCTTCTCTCATCACGGAACAGTGTCCTTGTTTAAGGGGATTTGAGGTAGCCTCCAGACAAGCAGTTTAAGACATTTTTTTCTAATCATAGATACTTAGATAAACAGATAGGTGTCCATTTGTATTCGGAAATATGTATACCTAAAGTATTTTGGCACATTGCTGTAAGCAAAAGATTTCAAAAGTACACCATGAATATCTTAATACACCGGGATTTGATGGTGATAAGCTGATACAGAAAAATCATGGAGGAGGATTGAGAAGAAATGCCACCACCCACAGGACTGCACGAGTAATCAGAGGTGAGCCAGGGTGGGCTGTTCATCCCCGTGGGAAGTCTGCATGCTCCTAGGACTGTTGCCTTCTCTATGTCTAAGCCCTGCATCTTTCTGCTGTTAAGTCCCTCTTAGACTGCTGATGAGCATTCTAAACTGAGAATCCATTCCCTATTCTAGTACTCATTGGTAATCATGGAGTGCACAGCTGGTGAGTCTCTATATCCTGAACCCATATTGCCTATTAGCAATTATGCTCCCACAAATCCGTGTGAGTTTCCGTGTGTGTGTGTTGTTTCTGGTGGCATTGTTGTTGCTTCTGGGAAACTCGTCATGTATGTCACTGTTTTGTCAGTGAGCACTGGAGACATTATTCTTTCTTGTGTTTTCATGTCCTCATGTCTAGTGTCGAATGCTTTCAGCACCTCAGTGCAAGTTGGGGTACGTCTAGAGAAAACTTCTGAAGTTTCTCAGGTATGTTCTCTTCAGGAGTGAAGTGAAATTCACTCTTCTCTCTGAAAACAGAAGGAATAGAATACCGACTGCTATCCTTCTCCCTCAGCACTGTAACTTAATAGATGATTTTCTGTTTATTTGGTTCTAGTAATTTCATCACCCTGCCACAGACTTGTCATTCTTGCCTAGAGAGATCAAATAGGTCTCAACTGGCAAGTAGTTGATGCTAATTAATAATTAAAAAAACTATAAGGACACAGGAATGATCAATGAATCAATGTTAACTCTTGTCAAGTAATAACAGAATAATTCCATTGCTCTGTAAAACATTAATGAGATTCTAAATGCCATGGATTAGTCAAAAGTTAGTTCAAAAGGTTGGTCCATTAAAAAGAGAGATCTTGAGAACCAGGTAGAAAGACCCCAGATAGCCCACACATGAGGATGATTGTTCTTTATTACTCTTTTACTTCTTTTTAGAATCTGATCATGAATCTAGGAAGAATGGCTGCCACCAGAGGAGGGGTGGGAGTGAGGGTAGAGCCGAGAGCAGCAGGTGCAGCAAACTTTGCATTTTTTTGTTCTCATTTTAACTTTTATTGGATAAAGTGAATATACAGACACATACAAAACATCAAACAACAAAAAATAAATTCTCCACCTGGCTTTTTTCCCACACTTCCCACTTCTAATCTAGCTCCCTATTTTAAAGCCTCTTCTGTTATGTTGGTGGTTATTGTATTTTTTTAATCATTTGCTAATACTCCCACTTCTTGGCTTTCAATGCAGTTAGTGCCTTAGTGAGTTTTGTGATCCGCACAGACCACTACACACTGTGTAATTTATAAACACTGGAAATTGATTTGGCTCATGGTTCTGGGGACTGGGAAGTCCAAGATTAAGAGACCACATCTGATAAGGCCTTTTGCTGTGTCATAACATGACAACTAATAGAAGGGCAAAAGAGCTCAAGGGAACATGTGAGAGACAGCAAGACAGGCCTGTTACACTCTTTAGAAAAGACTTATTAATTTATTTTAAAGGCAGAGGGACAGAGAAAGATCTTTCATCTCCTGGTTCACTGCCAAAATGGCCACAACAGCAAAGTGTGGGCCACACTAAATCCTGGAGCCAAGAACTCCATTCTGATTCTCCATGTGGTTGGCAGGGGACCAAGTACTTTGGCCATGATCTGATGACTTCTCAGGTGCATTAGCAGGGAGTTGAAGTGGAAGGAACTCAAACCACTACTCCAAATATGGAATGTCAGCATCACAAGTAGTAGGTGAAGCACTGTGCCACAGTACTGGCCCTCCTAACTCACTTTCCTTTCATACCAATTCCTTGGATACTGAACCCACTCCTGAGTAAAGGACTTTAATCCATTCATGAGGCAGAAGCTTCATGATGAAAATACTTCCCAATGGACCTTACTTCCCAAAACTGCTGCACTGGGGGTTGAGTTTCTAGCACAAGACTTTGGGAAACAAATTCAGAAAACTGTAGCAGAAGGAATCTACTGAAAGAAGAGATAGTTTGGCCACATTTCCACATTTCCATGTCTATCTACACCTATGACTTCCAAGTCATATTGTTTGGGTCTTCTGGTGGTTATCTTTTCAATTTTAAAGAATATGTTGAAATTGTATATTTTGTTGTCTGTTTTAGTAAACACATTTGTGTGACATTACCTGCCATATCTCTCTACTACTTTAACATTTATGTTGTATTATTTTTAGATACATACTTCTATTGCTTTTACTCTCAGAATTATTATTGTCTTTCATGTTTTATTTGTATGCTGGCTGGGCAAACTGAAATAGCATTTACATTATTCCAATTATTAAATTGCCCCATACTCATGGACCACTTAGAATGGGTTTACCTGTTGAGGGAAAACATGTAATCTTAGGACATTAAAAACGGAAGGCCGGCGCCGTGGCTCACTAGGCTAATCCTCCGTCTTGCAGTGCTGGCACACCGGGTTCTAGTCCCGGTCGGGGCTAGCTCTCTGCTGTGGCCAGGGAGTGCAGTGGAGGATGGCCCAGGTGCTTGGGCCCCGCACCCCATGGGAGACCAGGATAAGTACCTGGCTCCTGCCATTGGATCAGCGCGGTGTGCCGGCCGCAGCACGCCGGCCGCAGCGGCCATTAGAGGGTGTGGCGGCCATTGGAGGGTAAACCAATGGCAAAGGAAGACCTTTCTCTCTCTCTCACTGTCCACTCTGCCTGTCAAAAAAAACAAAAAAACAAAACAAAACAAAAAACTGAAATACATTTGTCAAGTGTTAGATCAAATGGGATTCCTTAAGCTTAGCCTTCAAACCCTCAAGAAATTACTCATTTGGCTGATGGTGTGTTTAATTTCTAGGATCATAAACATAAAACATTAAATGTTTCTGAATGTTCGTTATTCATAGTCACTCATTCTTTCCCTTCTTGATTCTGGAAGTGTTAACTATTTTTAAATATCAGTTTTTTTTCTTTTCTTTTAGGTATCTATTTTTTTCAGGAGTTAACTGTTACAACTGTTTTCCTTGAACTTTGTCCCTTTGCCTCTTGTGTTATCCTGTTTTGCAGCTGAGTTTTTTTTTTTCCCTTCATCTCTATGAATCATGGCAAAGAGTTCGTAATATTAGTACTACAGTTTCCTTCTGTGGTCTTAGAACTCTCCCTTTAATGAAAAGATGACAGTACCTATTTAAGGTGCATTTAGATTTTTTAAAAAGATTTATGTATTTATTTGAAAGGCAGATTTACAAACACACACACATATACACACTCAGAGCGGGGGGGAGAGAGAAGAGGTGTGTGGGGGGGGCGAGAGAGAGAGAGAGAGAGAGAGAGAGAGAGAGAATGAGAATCCTTACTTCATTCTTCAAATGGCTGCAACACCTGGGGCTTGGCCAGGCTGAAGCCAGGAGCTTGGAACTCCTTATGAGTCTCCCACATGGATGCAAGAACCCAAGGACTTGGGCCATCACCTGCTGCTTTCCCAGGTGCATTAGCAGGGAGGTGGATTGGAAGCAGAGCAGCTGGGGCTCAAATTGGCTCTCATATTGGATGATGGTGTTGCAGATGGTAGCTTAGCTCACTGCACCACAACACCATCCCCAACATAGATATTTTGTACATCCCATATCTTAACAGTTGTTTTAAATTTTTCAAATATTGTCTCAAAATTTTATTTATTTCTTAGTGTTATGGCACATTCTTATCTGGTACTCAGGGTTCCACTCATATCACTGAATGCAGTCTTTGTCCTCAGCTGGGTTCCTGAAAGGCTCAGTATGACTTCCAGTTACGTTCCACAGAGGGCAGAAAAGGGCACAGAGACAAGTGCTTTCTGTCAGGATGTGGGGATGCATCACGTGGTGGAGCAAATATGAGAGCATCAGAGCAGCAGATTGAGAAGGGAAAACTCACAGTAGCAGTGACTCAGGATGAAGATCAGGTTGAGCTCAGAGTGGAAAGCTCAGAGTGACAGGAAGGGGGAGAGACAGACGGAGAGAGAACTCTTCCTTCTGCTGGTTCACTGCCCAGTGGCTGCAGTGACTGAAACTGGGCCAGGCTGAAGCCAGGAGTCAGGAACTCCAACCATGTCACCCATGTGGGTGGCAGGGGCCCAAGTACTTGCACCACCTTTGTTGCTTTCCCAGACACATCAGTAGGGAGCTGGATTGGAGGAAGAGCAACTAGAAGTGAAACTGGCACTCCCAAATGGGATGATGGGGTTGCATGCAGGGCCTTAACATATTGGACCCCACTGCCACCCCAAGAAAGGGCTGTTAAAACTGGCCACCGTGGACAGCCTGGCCATTGTCATGAAGGTGGGTCTAAATGCTTAAATTAACAGGTGTCTCCTGCCAGCTCTGATAGCTGATGCCAACTTGCTGTCTGAGAGTTGGCAACAAGCTGCCCACAGAGGTTAAAATGTTCAGAACCAGCCGTGAAAGAGAAGAGAGTGAGTGAGTTTGAATGAGCACCCTCTCTAGATACAGAGAGTGATGAAGCCTCAGATACATGCCAGGTACATGAGTCTGCAACCTCCCTGGACAGGATGTGATGTCACATAGAGGAGTGTTTTTCCCTCCTCCACAGGGGAAAGCATTGCTTGATCATGGAAACACTGTGTAACTCAGGAACCCAACAATCCTGACTACAAAAGGTTGAATATGTGGCTCTCAGTTATTTAACTCCACTAAGCATCAGTCTCTACATCTGTGGAATGGAAACAAAGATTCTTAGCTACAATGTGAAGTGGAGGAAGTGAGATTGTGTCCGTAGGCTACCTGGCCAGGAGCTTGGCACCTTGTCATTGTTCCATGTATTTGATTTTACCACCTGTTCCTTCTCCCTTCTCTGGGCATGGAAACATACCCACGATACCATTTGCTAGTTTGCAAGGTGAAGGCTTCCTGCCTCCAGGAAGCATACCTGATGTTTACAGGATTACTGTGTTAGGTACAATCCTCAGTTCTCTGTAGTATGATCTCATGTAATTGTCCTGACACCCTCTGAGGAGCTCTGCCCATCATGTCTGCAAATACAGGCACTGAGACTTTAACAGATAACTGCTTTGCTCAGTGTCCCATAGGTAGTAAATAATGCAAGCAGATTCAAAACCACGTAGTTTGACCCCAAATCTCCTGCGATCATCTCTACAAAGACTTCTTTTTTTTTTTTTTTTTTTTTTTTGACAGGCAGAGTGGATAGTTAGTGAGAGAGAGAGAGAGACAGAGAGAAAGGTCTTCCTTTTGCCGTTGGTTCACCCTCCAATGGCCGCCGCGGCCGGCGCACCGCGCTGATCCGATGGCAGCCAGGTGCTTTTCCTGGTCTCCCCATGGGGTGCAGGGCCCAAGCACCTGGGCCATCCTCCACTGCACTCCCTGGCCACAGCAGAGGGCTGGCCTGGAAGAGGGGCAACCGGGACAGAATCCGGCGCCCCGACCGGGACTAGAACCCGGTGTGCCGGCGCCGCAAGGCGGAGGATTAGCCTAGTGAGCCACGGCGCCGGCCTAAGACTTCTTTTCTATATTGCCATTTCAACACTCATTTAAAGTTTTAAGGAAAAAACAGAATGAAGAAAATAGCTTTGTGTTGTGATGTGATGTGGTTAAATATTGGTATTACTGGCATAACATCACCTTGATATGCTATTTGGCATTTAGTGTAGAAACATCAGTGTTCAATGCAATAACTGAAGTAAGACTGCTGTGGTGTGAATTGTGTGTCTCCAAATTCCCATGTTGAATCTCACCTCTTTCTCCCTGCCTTGTAAAGAAACAGCAAGGAGATACCAGCCAGGAAAGGTGGCAAAATCAGTGGCACATCTGATCTTGGCCTTTCAGCCTCCCAACTTTAAGATAAATAAATGTCATATTTTTACACATTACCCAGCCTCAGATGCTTCTAAAGAAACAAACAAATCAAGACAAAAATAATAAAAATACCTATTTTGGGGCTGGCATTGTGGCACAGGGATTAAGTTGCTGTTTGTGATGCCAACACATATCAGAGTGTGAGCTGGGGTCCCTGCTGCTCTCATTCTGATTCAGTTTTCTATTAATGCACCTGAAAAGACAGAAAATTATGGTCAGAGTACTTGGACCATGACTATTCATGTTGGGGACCAGGATAGAGCTCCTGGCACAGCCTTAGGTGTGGAGTGAACCAGAGGATGAAAAATCTCTCTCTGGCTGTCCCTCTGCTTTTCAAGTATATAAATAAATAAAGAAAAACTTATTTTAGTATTGTATATAATGTTACTATATACAGTATTATATAATTTTATAGTAATATTCAATTGTACTGTATTTTTTGGGAGAACTGAATGAAAGTTTGCTGGTATCTCTGTGTTATTTGTTACAACTTTGTGTGAATCAACAATTGAAGAATCGAAATATGGGGCCAAAATCAAGGAAACCAGTATGTCAGCCTGTGAGAATCCTGGTTAGGACATGAGCCTCAGAGTGGTGACATCATAATGGTGGGCTGTCCTGACTACTGCAGAATCTGGTCTTTGTGGATTAGTCCACAGTGCTCTAGCGATTGCTGCAGACAGGACTGCGTTCTAGTGCTTAAAATTGAAGAAAAAAAAGATGTTTTCATCAACCAAAAAACGTTTAAAACGTTTTGGACGTCATTCAAAAGTTCACTGCGCCAGGTAGGCCCTCCTTTTACTGTTGCTGATCATCCTGACAGACTGGGGGTCCCAGGAACTGTTCTCTGCTGGTGCCTGAAACAGGAACTTATAGCCTTAGCACTGATTTAATGAAAAGCTGATCATGCTTCTCAGATTACTGCCCTTGAGCTCAAGAGAGCAGATTTGTATGCTTAGGGGAGACATTGGCTCCATGGGAAATAATTTTCTGTAGGTCTCTGAAAGGGCTGCCTTATTTATGAAAGAGCTTCATTTGTTTTCACTCTAGTTTTCTTTCACTCTGATTTCCTTTCTCCCTCCCTCTTCCTCTCCCTTCCTTCCCTTCCTCTCTTTCTCCTTCTCTCTCTCTCTCTCTCTCTTTCTTTCAACTGATATCTAAGCATGCTCTGATGTTTAGAAACTTTTGGATGTTTCTATTATCATTTGGTATTATTTAGCACTTTCTCCTCCAAATGTGAATATTGATTTATGTAAGATGGGATTCAATTTAATAGACCCATCATTATACAAATTTTCATGTTAACATGAAAGTCAGTTATAATTACCTTTTCCCAAATCTTCATGTCATTCGTTTTACCTATGGTGGGTAAATTAAATAGGTTTTAAAAAAAAGTGTTTTCTCCTTTTTAAGCTCTTGGTAAGTAAAAACTCATATCTAAGTGGCCCTTAAGGCATGTAGATAGTGACTGAGGTAGAATAAGTGTTTATTAGGTAACAATTTATCTATCTCTCTCTCTCTCTATATATAAATTGCTTTAAAATATTAAGAAAATATTTTATTTTCAAGTAAAAATGTGACAGGAACTTTTGCCAATGTACATACCTGTTGCTGTCAATCAGAATGAAACAGCAGCAAATGATTATGGAGAACTTTACAGAATTTTGCTTTTGATATTTAACTTTTATCTTTCAATCTAACACTATAAACTGATATTGTTTTTCCACATCACACATTTTCTTATTGTATGTGCTCCAGTGATACTTGGCTAGGTAGAGACATTGGTGCTTTAATTTTGTTAATGTCTCTCAGTACCTTCTGAGCCTTCAGTGGCAGAAACCTGAATGTCCATGGTTCTTCTCAAGGAGTCTTCAAGATCTTTTTTCTCAGCTTCCTCAAACTTCTTCTAGTTTCCATTTCTTGCTGACTTCAAATCTACATTCAGATAGTTTTGTGCTTATTACAAGAAAGCACAGTCCCACAGAACAAAAATTTTTTTTTTTCCTAAGTGCAGCTACAACTATTATCAGAGACTTAGTGACTTAAGATTGCACAGGGATGTCTTGTTCCAAGCCTGTAGGTCAGAGGACTATTTGGTCTTCTCTGGGTCCTCTGATTAGGGTCTGCTAGGGCCTGGTCATGGTGGTGGCAGGCTGCCCTTCTTCCTGGCGACTTTGAGCCAGCATCTGCTTCTGAGCTCATCCAGATCTTTGGCTGAATTCTGTTCCTTGAGGATGCAGTACTGAGGTTTCCCTTTCCCCACTGGCTGTCAGCTCATGGTTGATGTTGGCTTTTGGGAGCTGGCTGTGTCCTGTCTCACGTTCACATGTGGCTCCTACCTGTGTGATTCACTCAGCCTCTCTCTTACCCTTCAGCTCTTTGGCTCCCCCTTTTGTGCATCTCCCTGACTCAATCCATGTGACATTTCTTCAATTTCGGGGCTCCCGTGAGTAGTTTTGGCTCACAAGGTTAATCTCCCTATAATATTGTTCACATTCTTACATCTGCACAGCCTCTTTTGCCAAGTGGTGCATTCATTGGTTGTAGGGGTCAGAGTATGTGCATCTTTAGGGTGGCCACCCTGCCTAGCACAGGCCTCCAAACAACCCTCCTCCCTTCAATTCTCCAAACTCATTTGTTCAGGGTCACCCATGACCTCCATGTTACTACATCCAGTGGTCAGTCCTCAGAAAGTGTCTGCCCAGCATTAGACGTGGTGGCTTGCTCCCTTTTTGTTACACTCTCAGCCTAGGGCCCTTCTTCCCCCTTCCCCATGGCCTCTGATCCTAGCTGCTGCTGCCTTGTTTCCCCCACCTCTAAGGGCCTGCCCTTGGGCACTGCCCTTGATTGTGGTTTCCATCCAGCTCCCGAAGTGTCCTCTTCTCTTCGATAGCTTTGAAAACTACAACCTCACTTGGCTTATAGCTGTAGAGCTGTTTGGGGACTTGAGTCTATAATTTTTAGCACAGGGCAACCACTAAAATTTGGCATAAACTGTCATATATTTGATCATGACTGTCTGTTCTGGGTGTTTGGTGTACCTAAGGGACAGCTCACCTCCTGCGGTTGACAACCGAATTGAAAAGAACACATTGTTGGAAGGTGTCGATCATGAAATCCTGATCCATGGCCCTGTGACCTTAAGAGCTGGGTTGAAGAAAAAGAAGCATTTGGCAATTTTATATCATTCGGTTTTACTAATATCTAACTCAAGGTATGCATATACTATATACTGTCCTGATTTTCTTAAAATATATTACCACTAACAAATTGTGTTTTCATGAACTCTTACTATAAGCAAATAGAGTGATTTTACTTTTGCTTTTGCAAATATTTTGATTCTTCATTTAACCAACAAATAACATGGAGGTCCTGGTTTGTGTTGTGCCACTGTAGAAAATACAATCAAGAATGGGGCAGTTTTTAAAAAACAATTTTATTTACTTTGTACATCTATTGTGGATATCAGAAAGGATAAGCAGTCAAAGGTATTTGAATTTGGCTTATATACCTCAGACCTTTGAGACAGAGAAAACATAGATTATTTGATAAGGTGCTTTTGAGTGCTGAGTGCTGCCACCTTACCTAAGATCATATCACATATTTTAGAAAACTGATTGCAGCCATTACCATCGTAAATGTTTGGGTACATTCACAGTCACTATTAGTATGACAAGCTTCTTTGTTAAGCAATAATATACTTTGTAAAGAAATAACTCCGTTATATGAACAAACTTATTTCTTCTTTGTAACACCTCACTCTCACAATGGAACATTGTGTTATGCCTTGATTCAATTAATTTGGTCAAATCAGTCACCCCGAATCAGTGCAGCATTGTTCCTCTTATCCCGAGAGAGAAACTGGGTGACTTAGTTTCCCTTAGACTTCAGCCCACCTTCAGGTTCTGGGGAAACTTGCTGACATTTTAGGGTGATGTAGTAACCAAGTTCAGCAAGTACTTGATCAAGTGACATGTATGCACTTTGTACAGTAAGTGAATTTTAGTTTGTATGCAATAATGAAGAGGATTTAATTGTTTCTTCACAAAGGCCATTTTCAATCTTTGGCCTCTGAAGTACTTTTTGAAGTACATGATATGTAGATAATAAGAGTGACTCTCTCAAAAAGTAGTATCTTTAATATACAGAGTGTGCTCCATGCCCCATAGTCAGCATTCAGAGAAAGAGCAGTCCATTGGTAGCTATTGGCTACCTGCAGTTCTGTGTGTTCAGGTCTTCCTGGGCCAGCCTTTTCTGAGGACACTCTTGGTGAAGGCCTCTCTGTGCTCTGCACTGAGGGAAACAGATGTGAAGGAGAGGTGGTTGTCCTGAAACAGGGAGAACCTGGGTTTCCTCAGGAGCTCAGCTGTTGAGAATTTTGTCAAGTAGCCAACTAACAGAGACTTTGCTTGATTATCTTTCCTAGCTATGAGAAGTCTCTCAACATAAACTACAGAATACCAGTGAACCACCTATGGATAGCTGAATGTGGACGTGATACACAGAGAAAAGGCAAACCCTGTTTAGTCGAGAGATCGTTCCGTCTGGGATGGCCACTGTTGAATTTTGTGGCCACTTTCCCGTAAGTACTACAACTCTATCTTGTTTTACTTAGACATGGAAGGACACAGTTGACCACCTCTTGTCCAGGATAGATAGAAAAAAGTCATTAAATTTTTGTCCAAACTTCTTTTTGAAAAGGAAAGCATCTTAATCTGCTCATGTAATATGGCACTGCTTCACATTTTGACCTCTAGTCATAGCACTTGGCTGCATTGTGCTTTCTCCCAAGAGGTTTTTGTATGCAAATACCACTGAAAGGATAGTCAAATAGTGGGAATTAGTGTAGTAACTTCATTTTTTTTTTCCAGCAATGACTTTTCAAAGGGGCTCTGGGAGCTACTTGGGGAGTAGGTGTTTGGTGTTTAGAAAGAAAATTGGAGGGAGTGAGGCTTGAAATACAATCCACTGTCCGACATCACTCCCCTCAAGATGCAGGTATTATCTTCCCCAGTAGAGTTTCAGATGAATTTATAGACTTCTCATATATTCGTCATTGATAGTTGCTCACCAGTTCCTTTGCACATACTAAACTTTAGCACAACAAGTGTATGGCATTCAACACAGAAAAATTATTAGTGTTTGACCCTTTATAGTGGGCATCTGTGAAGTTAATAGCTAAAAAGTAGTTGTTTACACAGAGTAGGGCTATTTTGTGTTCTTATGACCATTTAGGTTCACAAAGGGGATTCAGTTCCACCAAAACTTCAGTTTGAAGAAAGTTATTATTTAGAGATAAAGGATCAATAGGAAGGAGATGGTGGAGGATAAAGAAATAGGAGAGTGAGCAAGTGAGATTCAAGAACTCTCTGAGGTTTAATTAACCACTTTTTCAGTTGTGGAGACTGAGGCTTACAACAGTTCACATACTTTCCCATGGTCACAGAGCTTGCATCCCATAGTCTACTGTTTAAATTTAAATTTAATGCTTAAATTCCAAATCAGTGTCTTTCACTGTGAAACCTGTTTCCATCCTTGTGACGTTGCTGTACAAGAGCAGAGTTCATCGAGAACCTGAGTATGAGAGAACTACCTACACCTGCATTCCCACCAGCCGCCACTGCCTTCTGGATGGTAATCTGCAATGACCGTCCCAGCATGGTAGAATCTATGTTTTGTGACATCTAATTTTTCCCATTTGTCTAATTGCAGATCTTCAGCGATAAAAGAAAAATGGTATTCATTACTTGAAAGGTATTTGGCCAGAATACATGCTTTGAATCTTTAGTTTGTGATAGAAGTGTGTAAATTTCTGCAAGCCATGGCCCCAAATTATTTCACTATTAAAAATAGATACTTTGTTAAACTGTCCTCAAATAATTTCTGATTTGGACTTCTGCATATGCTTTCAATAATATTCCCTCATTTACATGCATGCTTTATTGTTGAGGAAGTTAAATGCCCCTCTCATCTTTTCCTTTTTGCCAGCCTGTGGCTTGGAGCTAACGTTATTCTCATTATGTATTACATTCCTGTGAGTGCAGCTTACTCTACTGAGTGAGGCTCAAAGTAATTGCCCCCTCCTACTCTTCAACTCTAGAAGGTTACAGGGCCTTCAATCCAGGCAGGAGTACTTTGAGTAGTGGATCACAGTGCCACCTGTGAGTCTCTGGACCATGTCTTATTTTCCAGAATTATTTTTGTTTATAGTTCCTATCCATACTTTGATCTTGCTGAATTATCCTGTAATATATATATATATATATGTATAAAACATCAAATATACAGAAATTTTTGCAATATGGATTGATCTGAAATGAGCTGATAGCTAATTCATCTATTTTTGGTTATTACTGAATTTTATTAGGCAAATAAATTTAGCCAAAGAAGAGAACTACATGCATAGCATCCTTACTGAAATCAACATTGAGGCTATGAACAGAAGTACTTCTGTAAGTGTGTTTATTCAATTGAAGCTTCAAGTTCCTGACTTAGAGTAAAAGGGAGGTAGACAGGAATAGAGGCAGGGATTGTGAGAAACAAAGAAGTGTGCGTGTGTGTGTGTGTGTGTGTAGGTGATTAGCAATGGAAGGGGGAGAGAGAGGAGGGAGGGAGAGCAAGTGAGCGAGCATTTGGAAAGGACCATATGGGAAAATATATTTTCACATATAGTTCTATGTCTTTGTATACATAAAAAGTAATTTACTGGTAATATGAAGCAATAATAACCAGTAGTAACCCATAGTATCTGAATGGGCATGCTCAGAAATGATACCTGTTAAATGTACATAAACTGTAGTGTTTTGCTTTATTAAAGTATTTTCCACAAGGTGGTTTTTCTTTTGGAATTAAAACATTTCGTTCAATTATTGCTACTTTCAGAGTGTTGCTTCTTATTTTCATTTTTTAATGATATCTATTTTAAAATGCTTTTGTTTATTTTGGATGACTTGTCAACATACAGAAACGTACAAAAGAGTGCTAACTATATCACATGATTTTTATCCCAAGGTTCCTATTTGGTACCATTTTGCCCCACTTGCATTATTATTTATTTTTTCTGGTTTCTCTAGGCATTTGCATCTGAATATCTATTTCCAAAGGCCAGTTACATTCATTAAAGCCCTTCAGTACTGAATGCCTGTGTATTTCCAGGCAGTACAGTGGTTATACAGTCTCCACCTGTAAACTGAACACTGATATAATATTTTAATCTACCATTCATGCTCCCATTTTATCAGTTGACTCCTATAATGCTCCATTTCCTGATAGGGTGAACTCCAGGGTCAAGTATTGCATTGAGCTGTTGTTCCACATAGAGTGGATTTTGGAAAGGTGTTCCTTTCTGTAAAATGTCAGGACTGAATTGACTTGGAGGGATCACACTTTTAGGAGATCAGCATGTTTCTACCTCATTTTCCCATGCTGTTGGGAAGAATAGCTTCAATTGAGTAAAATTTGATTTATGAACTGTTGTGCACTAGATATCCCAGATATCTCATTTCTTTGTTCTTTATAGTAATTTTAGAACACACAAAATATTTTAGGAGGAAATAAAGCTAGTATAGAAAAGTGATTTTAGGCATGGAAAGCCAAGATACTCTGGAAAAAAAAAAGACTTAAATGAAAGATCTCTGCGAGTGAGATCCCAGTGGAAAGAAAGGGGCCATCAAAGAAGGAGGTACCTTTCTCTGAAGGGAGGAGAGAACTTCCACTTTGACTATGACCCTGTCTGAATAAGATCGAAGTTGGCGAACTCAAAAGGCTTCCATAGCCTTGGCAACTCATGACTAGAGCCTAGGGAGATTACTGATGCCATAAACAAGAGTGTCAAATTGTTAACTCAACAACAGGAGTCACTGTGTACTTGCTTCTCATGTGGGATCTGTCCTTAATGTGTTGTCCAATGTGAAGTAATGCTATAACTAGTACTGAAATAATATTTTACACTTTGTGTTTCTGTGTGGGTGCAAACTGATGAAATCTTTACTTAATATATACTGAATCGATCTTCTGTATATAAAGAGAATTGAAAATGAATCTTGATGCGAATGGAATGGGAGAGGGAGCAGGAGATGGGATGGGTGCGAGTGGGAGGGAAATTATGGGGGGGAAGCCATTGTAATCAATAAACTGTACTTTGGAAATTTATATTTATAAATAAAAAAATCTAATTGAAGAAAAAGAACAACAACAACAAAAAAGAAACTTAGGAGCATGGTATCCAATGAATGAAATTGTTTTAGTAAATTACAATCATACTTTTTTCTGATTTCCTTAACAAATGCCCTTTTATTAAGAGAACATCAGGGGATGAAACATAATAAAGACAATTTTTCCTGTAAAAAAAGAATTTAAAGGAAAGAAATAAGTTAGAAATGTATTTCTATCCAGTTTGTTTTAATATACTTAAGGCCTGTGGGAGTCCAATTTTGCTATTTATTTATTCTCTTTAAGCATTGCTTATCAGAGGACCCAGACCTCTTTATGGATTTGTCTGATTTCTCCAACTACATCCATGATACATGCTCTTGTTTCTATATTATCTTATTTAAAAACAATGTCTTGTATAGTATCTAGTGAACTCTAGATTTGATTTCACAAACACTATTCATGTGATTTTTCTGTAAATCATCTCCGGTTTCCATAGAGGAGTCTATGAATATGAGGGCAATAGAGAGCTGTTTTAGATCCCTTCTTGACTGGCAGAGCTGGGAATGAAACTTCAATTTCTAGAATGTTCAGTTGTAAGCCCTGGATTTATTGTCTCCGTAAGTTTGGTGATTAACTCAGATAAAATGCTCCTTCCATTCTGGTTGGTCAAACAAGAGTGGCTGTGATAGCCAGTTCTTAAGGGACTAGAAATGAATGTGTGAGAAGTTATGGTACTAAAATAAATGCCCTCTCAGCATTTGCAGCATTTCTTTTCCTCACCTAAGCTGTTTTGAGTGTCATAGCTTTTTTATTTAAAAAGAATTATATGCTTTACTGAAATTCTTTCTGTTGGCTTCCTGTTATATAAAGGAATGAAAATAAATTCTAACTAAGGACTAGTACTCTACTTTTTACTTTGTGAGCTTTAAAAACAAACTTTGTGTTTAACTTATGGATAACAATTGATAATAATTTTGTCATGTGCTCCAAAATTCTTCCATTTCAGCAATGTTTTTCTCCTTTTCCTTTTACAGTCTATAATTGTGACAGTAACCAATTTAGACACAGCGAATGATGTCATCAACCTATCACTGCCAGTACTAGGATTAACTGTAAGTAACTAACAGCCACTTTTAAATAGCAACCTTGATTTTTTGTGACTGATATATTTTCAAAAAGACATGTATAGAGAGAGACAGACAGACAGAAATACAATGGCAGAGATGTATATAGAGAAAAACAGAGAGAAAGAAGCTTGTATAGAGAGGTCCAACTCATTGGTTTAGTGCCTGAATGCACACTATGCACTGGGGTGTTCTGGAGCTGAAGCCTGGAGCCAGGAATGCAATCCAGTCTTGGAACAGAGTCAGTTGTTAGGGGGGTGGGTCACAGGACATTGATTTAAAAAACATAGTTCATTTTCTTTAGTATGCAGTGTTTTCCTTTGTTGAAGCAACTGGTATCATCAGACAAGAAAGAATTCCATTTTGACAAAGAGTTTGTCTATGTCCAAGTCAAGGTATTTCAACAGAAGCTTTTTAACTCCTACCTTAAAAGAAAAGACTTTCCTGAGATCTCACTTCCTATTGGCAGAACAATTTTGAGAATATTATGCTGTGTCTGTGTGTGTGTGTGTACGTGTGTGAGATAGCCTTCTTGTCTGGGATACTCTGTAATGTCAAGGTCTTGTGTTCTCATCAGGAATCAAGAGCAATCATACTAGCATTCCACACTAACTCCATCTGAATCATGTTTTTGCTTCAGTCTCCTTTGGAAGACACAAAAGTTATTTAAGAGATACACAGTGTAGGTGTGCTTGTTTCAACTAGCATTTCCAGAGCTGCTAGGGGGATTGTTTCCTGGAGCTGGCCTATTCCTCAGATTAGAGTCCTTGTCCCTTTTGTCTCCAGAATGAGGCTTGTCTGAATGGAAGCCAGTGGGCTGACATTCTGCTCTTTCAAGGTATCTTATGATATCCTCCAAGTGTTATTTGGTTTAAGCATAGTCATGGCAGGTGTGTGACTCCATAGGCAAAAGGGTTGTATGGACAAGGACACGTGAGGGTAAATGCAATATTCTCTAAAGAAACTGGAGATAGCAGAAGGTAGAATTCTCAGGATCGGACTTTCCTTTTAAAAAGGCATAAATGTGATTTCTCATTTCACGGAGCACACAGAAAGCACCCAGCCAACTACACTGTGGTTCCACAGATACATGGCCTATCAACAGCGATACAGCAAAAATGTGGGGTAGATTCTTGGAGGTTCTAAGAGGGACAGGAGGTACTTAAACAAACCAGTCTTGCTAACTCAAAAACTGTGGTCACCCCATTGGATGGAATAGCATTTACACTGGTCCGGTCCTTTTCTTGTTTGGAAATGTGGAAACACTAAGGAAATAAGTCCTGCAGGTATGTACTGATGAAGATTTGTTGTGATGCTTCATTCTTTTTTCTCCAAGGGCTCTGAAAAAGACTACCAACTCTTGGTCAGCTCTGCAAATGAAGAGGCTCCACAGCCTCTTATTGGTAAGATTTGTTTAATGCCAAATCTATGCCCAGAATGTGTATCAGTGTAATAAGAAAATCAAAATAATCACATTTCTGATAGAAAAGCCTATAAGGTTGAGTTTTGTAGCATTTGATCTAGAGGTCATTGATAAAAGGATTATACCTCTCCTAAGATAGTTTTGGAGCAATTTAGCTACAGAAAAAACAATTCAAGGATGAGCAAACTTGTTCATGTCCTTAATAGAAACAGAGTGGTTAGAAGGAGAGGAGGGAGAACGTTTGTCACAGACCTTGCAGTAAAATGTTGAAGATGATTCCTAGGAAGATCACACAGCATTTCCTCTTACCTGCTTACGGTTCAACAATCTTGGAAGCACTTTCATGTGTAACTTAGGATGTCTTCACGTAATCTGTAAAATTTAAATATGAAATTTCTTTTTTGGAAAGATATACTGCAGTCTCAGAATACAGGAATCGCTGAGTGCATCTGAGGAAACCTCCACCTGCACAATGCGCGTTTGTTTATTTATTTTTGGTGTTTTCGCTGAACATTGACATCTTTGCAAAAGTCAATAAAATAATGTAATAAATAATGTAATGCAATAAAATAATGTAAAAAAGGTAAAAACTGGCAATATATTTTAACAAAAGGCTTTAATTTACATAAAACATGTTCTACACATAGGCATAGAAAAGGTTCATACATCATGACTGGCTCTGAAGATTTTAAGAGCATATCATTCATGGTGGCCCCTTGGCTGCCATCCTGAATGTGTCCTTTAACAGGCTCTCAACACTCAAGTGTTGATTAACTCCTGCGCATCCTGACATTTTGGTTTTATTGTGCTAAAGTCATGGAAGTTTCTTTTCCTGTAAGACAGAAGTTACTATAATTCTTGTTCACTATCTGTGCCTGATGAAAAGGAAAAAAAAATAAATTAAAAAATAAAATTCAGTGATAGATTGTAAATGGAAAAAAGGGAACATTTATTTTTTGTAAAAAGAAAAACAAAACCCATCTTAGGTCCGGCACTGTGGTGTAGAAGGTTAAGCCACTGTCTGCAATGCTGGCATTGCATATGGGTGCTGATTCGTGTCCTGATTGTTCCACTTTTCATCTGGCTCCCCACAAGTGGACCTAGGAAAGAAGCAGAGGATGGCCCAAGACTTGGGCCTCTTCACCCACATGGGAGACTCAGATGAAGCTCTTGGCTCTTGACTTCGACCTAGCCCCGCCCCGACCATTGCAGCCATTTGGGGAATGAACCAGCAGATGGAAGATCTCTCTCTCCACCTCCCCTCTCTAACTCTGCCTTTATAGTAAATTAATAAAATATCAAAATATACATCTTAAGGCACAGGATATTTAAATTATTTTAACTTTTATTTAGTAGATATAAATTTTCAAAGTACAGTTTATGGATTACAATGGCCCCCCCCATAACTTCCCTCCCACCCATAGCCCTCCCATCTCCCGCTCCCTCTCCCATTCCATTCACATCAAGATTCGTTTTTGATTATCTTTATATACAGAAGATAAAGTTAGTATATATTAAGTGAAGATTTCATCAGTTTGCCCCCACACAGAACACAAAGTGCCAAATACTGTTTGAGCACTAGTCAGGATATTTAAATTTTAAAAATTTATTTTCTGAGAGGCAGAGAGAGAGAGTCAGGAGAGACTGAGTAAGTGCTAAACTGCGCCTGAGGCAGGAGCCAGAAGCCAGGAACCAGAAACTCAATCCAGTTCTCCCATATGAGTGGCAGGAATCCAGCTTTTCAAGCCATCATGTCTGCCTCCCAAGGTCTGCATTAGCAGAAGGCTGAAATTAAGAACTATGGACAGGGATCAGACCCAGGCAGTTCAATGCGGGACACAGGAATCACCACAGGCATCTTCACTTTTGTGATAAATATCGACCCCCTATTATAGGATCTCTGAGAATTTCTCAGGTCACCAGCAATTTCAAGGATGTAAGAGTAAAATAAATGACTGGGCTTGCACTCTGGAAATAGTACTTTGCACAATGCCTCTAGGTTTCCAACACCCTGTTGCCTTCCCTTGGCTAGTTAGCTGGGAGGGCCCCTGAGAAGGAATGGTCACAGAAAACCATGGTTCCACTGCTCTTGAGCAGTCCTGACTATAGAGCTGACAACATAAAATGAAGTCTCTCTTGATTGCCAGCACAGGAGTGAGATTATTGATCACAGCAACTCATGACATGTATGGTCCAATAATTCACAGAATGTTAACCACTGATGTTTCTTCATGCATTTGCACTTAGATGTTTATGTGACAAGGGAGGTTAAGGATTGAAAATGATGAAGGTAATCATAGTGGGGTCAAGTAACTTGCAGGAGACATAAAAATCTAGTTGGTGTCAAGGCAGAAAATCAGGAGGCCTTATATATTTTCTGATGGAAACAGCAGACGTCACCAACATGGAATGCAGAGAGGGATGTATGCATTCCAAACTAGGCAACAGGTTTCCACTTTTGTTCTCTTTACTTTTGAAAAGTTCCTTGCTGGGACACCTGCTTTACGTGGTGTCTCTTCAGAGAGTTTGCATGATATTCACTCACAAGACAGCCCTCTTCTTTCCCAAAGCCCCAGGAGAACTTCAGCAGGCCCTAGTGTGGTACCCATGCTGATGACAAGGCATGTTTGATCATCCCCATCAGCCTGATCTGTATTGAAATTTTTCTCTGCATAGGACACGAAAATATATACACAATTCAAACAACCTACCTTCGAGCTGCGAACCCGTCACCTGCATCTGAGAATGCTGTCGTTCTTCCCAGCCTCCACGAATCTACCTTAGAAGAGTTGTGCTCACATGTATGTGGCTATTTCATTCTGAAACCCAGGTGCCAGGCCACAGGCCAGCGCAAGAGTGGTGAGTCCTTTCTTTTTCAGCAACTTCCTTCTTTCAGGTCACATCCCAGGTAAGAAATTCATGACCCAAAACTCCTCTCCATGGGGGAGGGGGAGCAGTAGAAACAGAAACCCTATGCCCATGCAAATTCAGGCTTACAGAATCCATTCAAAGACCAAACTCTGGTCTAGAAGTTTGTCTTCATTTCTCTGTGTTAGGTCTTTAGTCTTCTCTGGATGCCCTGGATATTTTCTGTACATAGTTGTGCCCATACCCACCTATGTCACATTACAGTGCAGCTTCTGAGAAGTCATGACTTTCCCATCCCCGGGCTTCTCTCTGAATCTCGGCTGAGAGCAGCAGGTGATCAATTTACTGCATGACTTAGACACACTCAAAGTGGAAGATCTCTAGGAGAGCAAAGATTTGTGCAGTTGAACTGGGATCTGTCCTGCCTTGGGCAGAAGTGGCTGAGGGGTTGTAGCCTGAACTGAATCTTTTTAAAATATTTATTTGAAAAGCAGAGTTAGAGAGAGAGAGAGAGAGAGAGAGATCGATTGATCTTCCATCCCATGATTCACTCCCCAAATGGCCCCAACAGCCAGGGCTCGGCCAGGCCAAAGTCAGAAGCGAGGAGCTTCTTCACCTGTGTCTCCCACATGGGTGTAGGGGCCCAAGGACCTGGACCATATTCTGCTGCTTTCCCTGGTGCATTAGCAGGGCGCTAGAAGGGAAGTCAAGCAGCCAGGACTTGAAACAGTGGCCATATGGGATGCAGTATCTCAGGCTGCAGCTTAACCAGTTATGTTTCAATGGTGGCCCCTTGAATGGACTCTGAATGAGCCCACAGCAAGCTGACTTTACACATCTGCTTCAGACACAGATCTAGATTAGACCCGACTGAATCTTTGTGGTTAGGGGTTTCTGAGCTTCCTGCTTTCCATTTTCCTGCTACCATTCCAGTGTTCTTTTTATAGATGTGTCTCTGCTGAGAAACTTGTTAGGAAAATGAGAAATATGGTGGCAGTAACTGATTTTCTTTTTTTTTTTTAAAGATTTATTTATTTATTTGAAAGTCAGACTTATACACAGAGAGAAAAGGCAGAGAGAGAGAGAGGGAGAGGAGTCTTCCATCCACTGGTTCACTCCCTAGATGGCCACAACAGCCAGAGCTGTGCTGATCTGAAGCCAGGAGCCAGGAGCTTCTTCCAGGTCTCCCACATGGCACAGGGGCCCAAGGACTTGGACCGTCTTCCACTGAACCTGAGTCTCTTCAAAACTCTGTATTTCATTGGCAGTTGATTTTAAAGGGGGAGAGAGAGAGAGAGAAATAGAGAGAGAAATAGAGAGAGAGAGAGAGAATATCACAGTGAGATAGAAATTTCATGTCCTTCAATTCACTCCCCAAATGGCCAGAAAGGGTCATGGCTGGGTCAGGGCCAACACTGGGATCTGTAAATTTAATCAGATCTCCCTTGAGAGAAACCCAATTTCTTGAGTCCTCAGTGCTGCCTCCTTCCCAGAGTCTGCATTTGAAAAAATCTGGAATCAAGAGGAAGAGTTGGAAATCAAACTTAGGTATTCTGATATGGGACTCGGGTATTTAACCACTAGTCTAAATATCTGCTTCCTATCTACAAGTTTACAGGAAATGGGAAAGAAGAATTCATTAATACCACATGAATGCGATTGGCCAATTTCAGAATGTAGGAGTTTCTACACAATAAATAACGCAACTTCTCTCTTTTCTCTAACTATGGTCGAAAATATCTGTCAGATAGAAAAGGTGGAAACTAGAATCTAGTTCACTCATCTACTCTAATAATCTCCTTTCCTCTCCAGGTAGGCGCATGACCCGACTGCTCAGGCCGAACAAGAGCAAAAAGCGGGGTGATCTGACCAAGGGGGACTCTTCAGCAGCTCCTTTGTCAGTCCGATTCTGTCCAGCCTCCCTCTTGGTGCTGTCTAGGAAGAAAAAACTGACGAGCCCACTTTCGGTAGGTCTCGCTTCAATCTTCTACAAACCTCCCAAGGACAGGAATGTTGAGGGTTAGGTGTCTTCCTGTTATTCTATTTCCAAATGAGGAAATCTTGTGTCAGCCCCTTCCTTTGGCTGAAATGCTTTATTACTATTACTTCAAGGAAGAAAAATCAGATTTAGATTTCACAGTCAGACACAAAAGCAAAAAAATGATATTCTTATTGGTTCCACTGATTTCAGCTAAGATCCACATAGAACTGATCAGAAAAACCACAAAGGGCTATGTGTGACTGAACCACTGTGTCCACCTCACCCTCAGATTCTCCTTTAACCTCTTCCTTGAACTCTGCATGAGTTTTCAGTGTCCTTTCATTGCTTCCTCCTCATCCAAATGACTCAATCTTGCAACTCAGCATATCTCACAGATATGCTATTTGTAGCTCAAATGCTTCCATACATCCTTTGGCATATATTCATGCTTCTATCATGTGAGAATGTGGCCCATTTTATTTCCAATTAATATACTTCATAATCACCATATTTGTTAATTGTCCAGTGTTCCCATGTACTCTACTAGATGTAGGGAGTGTTATGCTAGGTGGGAAGGAGTTTATCATGTTAGTTTCATGTTAAATATTGTCCAGACCTTGTAGAATTTGCAACAAGTTTAAGGAGTTGCTAGGACCATCATCCAGACATCAACAGTGGATAAAAAGAAAGTTAAGGTTGTGTGCAATGCCCAAAGTTAGAGTGAAAATGAGTGGGCTAGTAGATTAAACATTCTAGAATACCTGACCCTGAAAATCCTTTACCTTCTCCCGTGGGCATAAAGGTGGAGCAATAGGAAATGAAAATCTGGTGAGTAGAGAATGCAATCCGAGATAGATTCAGGGAAGAGATGGATTTTCAGCCTGGATTTAAATGAGTACAAGGGACTACAGGAAGTAGGAATGGGTCACAGTCACTGAAGCATAGTAAACCAATGATAAATAAGTGTGACAGCTAAGTTTCCCTATGTGGGCAAGATCAAGGATATTTGGAAGTACTGAGAAAAGCATAGTAAATTAATAAAGAGTGGTTCATTAGAAGTTTGAATCAGAGAAGTTTGATTTAAAAGTTCAGTGCACTGAAGAAGAAAATATGATTAAAGCATGTTGAAATTCTTCAGATGGAAGTGTTAAAAATATATTCAGAGATCCCAAAAACAATTTCCTTCATTCCTGTCAGCTCTCTCAGTGTCCCCTCACACACTCTTGCTGTTTTTTTCTAAAATGGAAAGAAAGAAAGAAAATAAAGAAAGTAGGGGTGAAAGGTGGGGAGAGAGTGTGAGTGAGTGGATATAGAGGAAGGGGAGAGAGGGAAGCATCATTATATTCTTAGAATTGTATCTGTGAACTACATTGAATCTCTTATCTTTGTATTAATATAACAGTATTGTGAAAATAAATGGAAATAAGCCTTTGTTCAAGGCTTCTGGATCTGTAATGCCCTATCTCTTGTTCTTTTTATTTGCCATAGGATTTACTTTACCTTATTGACAAAGGATCACAGGCAGAGGGAATATTCAGGAAACCAGGAAGCATAGCATCTTACACAGCCCTGAAGCAAAAAATAAGTTCTGGAGGTACAGTTGACTGGAGCAATGAATCTCCTCTTGTGGCAGCCGCTGTATTACAGGTAGGGAGAGTTCTAGCGTCATGTATGCACAACATGGAGGTATGTGGATGGTTTCATTCATCACAACTACTCCAAGGCTTAATAGATTTAATAGATGGAATACTCAAGAGACAGGAAATTGTAGCAGGCAGCTACTCCCTTCATTGTGTAAACATTGGATGTCAGATAAATTTTCCTTTTTCTTCAAACTGACGTCTGAACACTCCATTCTTAGAAGTTTTTGATGGTCAGCAAACATTTGCCATACAATGAATCAACAAATGCACATAGATGCAAAGAAAATCTTCAGTCATTTCCCCTGTCTTTTATGCCTTTTTAAGAATGTGGTGGACAAAGGACTCTGCCATTGTGCTTGACTTCACTTTGATCACCTTTGGTATACTTTGTTTTTTGGATTGGGCTTAGCCCAATAGTCACAGTTGTATTTGAACAGTAATCTGAGTATAACACCAGGCACATCTCAGAAATCTGAATTTAAAAGTTGATGCAGCAGTCAAAATTGGATTAGAATTCTGAAAATATAATCAATGTAAAATATAAGTAGGTTTCAAAAGATGCAAAAAATTCTAAATATCTAGGAACACTTGCAAAAGAGAAAATAATAACAGAAAGAATTGAACCCTTCCAGATACTTGAATTTTGTTAACAGCTATAGAAAAATATGCTAACACGATAATGTCTACAAATGGGCCTTCAAAACCTATGAGAATCTGTATCACATTTGGTCTTTCTTTATCCTCCATGTGTGGCCAAATGAGAAATAGCAATAGGCCACTGATGACTTATAGGTGACAAATACTACACTCAGATCATAGCAATATACTAGGGAACATACATGAGATTCATGTCACTTTCCAGCAAGACGTAGAGAAATTGCACTGAAGGCTTTAAAATCCTTGGGAAATACCATGGGAAATACCTGGAGAGGTGGTCCAGACTAGACACGAATATTTGATCAGGACCAAATTGAATTTGTCATTGAGCTGTCTATAAGCAGAAGGTAAAGAACAAAATGCAATTTTTAGAACAAGCCCTATCAATTGACTGTAGCATAGAAAAACCCGAGATAAGACACAAGTTCCAAGTGCATGACAGTCCAGTACACAACAGACAAAGGTACTCCTGAATCCTCCTAGACTCCCACATCCAGCCACAGCTGGAAGCTTTCTCTCTCCACACAGATAAGGATTACTCCCTGGAAAACACAGTGGATGACTCTAAGTACCAGAAAAGGGTACTGCACACCAATGACATAGTCAAGGTAGAAGAGGCCTGAGATTTTGTCCATTTTCTTCACTGTTTTATTTGCTGTAGTACAAACTATGTGTGGCAAAAGAACAGCTCAATAAATTTTAGAGTTAGTGAACTGTTGCTGGATTACAATTGCAGTAGTAGTTGGAATGCATCTTCAATATTCATTGCTATTGAGAGTCTTGAGGCTTCTAGTGAGACCAGTGGAAGGAAAGCTGGCAGGCAATATGACAGCCTGCCCTGACTGTTGTCCAAAAAATGTGACTGTTCACTAAAGTTTAGGAGAAGGACTGACTTTACAGTGGTAAGACTTGTTCATCAGCCACATGATGTGACCAGTATTCTGAGTTAGCAGTTAAGAAGCCTTCCTTTGCATGCATCTAGCCCAAATACTCTAAGCTCTCGACTGGTGCTTTGTTTAAGTTGTATGATTCCCTTGTATAGAGGGCATATATGTTCCAACACAACGATTCATTCTGAAGTCTACCTACCTATTGGGAATTTGGAAATGCATATTCCACAATCCTCTGCTTTCATGTTGAGAACACTAAATGTTAAGGTGTGAAAGAAATCTAGGGTGAGGTTGTTAGGGAGTTTTCCCCCAAGAACAACACATAACTGCCATCGGAAGCTTGAATCCTCACTTAACATTGTAAATGAGTGCATGTGTTTGTATATTTAGTTCATTTGATTAAGAACCTTTGTTGTTAAGGTTTATTTAAAAGCACTGGGTCTGATATAAACATGTAAAACAGGTATTTTTCTATGCTTTTGGGGAAGTGATAGGGTTGAGGGTGATGCAGAACCAGACTCTGTAGGTTTGAATGAGTTTGCTAGAATATACAAACAAGATGAATCACACAGGAAGAGACTTTTTCTTCACTCCCAGAACTTCCTAGCTGCTGCTTTTTTGCTTCTAGCTTTTGTCAGAAGAAAGTTGAGCACCCATTTCTACATGAGCCCTTCAGAGAATTGGAGGTCATAGTTTGGATGTCTAAGAAGAGAGTTGGGATTAAACTGAATATTTCAATTAAATACTTTCTTTGTAATTAACCTCATATATATTTGGCATCAAATTAACATGACTTATCTTTTAAACTCTAAGGATTTTCTTCGAAGCCTGCCAGGAACTATATTTTCAGCCAAGCTGTATGACCAGTGGCTTGATGTATTTGAGGAAGAGGACAAGAATAAAGTACCTGCAATTCAGAGGTGTTGATACAATAATTACTGTACTTTAACTCTGCTTCACAACCACAGTCTACACAGCATGCAAAAACAATACTAGTTCTGCTTTAGAGTTCTATCTGCTAAACAAAAGAACAATGTGAAAGGGTCTCACTGGTCACACAGGTGAAAGCCAGAATGAAAAAAGATATAGGCTTTGCCTCTGTCATTTAGTTCTTAATTCTCTCCTAATGTTATTGATATGGAGTCCTTCACCATTGTACACATTCTGAATTTGTGACATTGATATGGGAGGAATACCGCTGGTCCAAGAGATAAGACCAATTTATCAGTGGTCTGACCTAAACATAATCCAAGAGCTAGCCGAGCAGAGAGGTCTATATACGGTGTACAATGCAACATTTTTGTATGTGTTTGTATCTAGACTGAGTCAGTTAAATTATAGCACTGGGCTCTTGTCATGAGGCAGCATTCTTGTGCTACTATCTTTAAAATGAACGTAGTGCTTTCAATTTGCTCGCTGTTTAATTTCAACAGTAAACTTTCAGTGCCACACATATGGCATGCAACACTGTTTTTTAAAATTTACTTATGCTTACTTATGTATTCAGAAAGTTTGCTGCAGTTAAAGCACATTGCTATGGTTTCACCAAAACTGCAGGCAGTGATTTTTAGATATGTTGGTTCATTTTCTGTATTTTCATTGTGTTGTGTTAAAGGCATTCAAAGTGCCCTATTTCCTTTGTATATATATGCAAGTTGCTGAAGAAAATGCATTTTCTGTGTTTAGGCTCTTAGCCCAGCTGCCAAAAGCCAATTTTATTATCCTGAAGTGCCTGTTTGTGTCCCTAAACAAAATTGTTCAACAGTCTACATTCAAAATTATCGCTACCTCAGACTTATCATTGTGTCTTGCCCCAAGAATTCTTCCCCTGTGGCATTCAACGTCCAGAAGCTCAGAGGTAGCAGATGAATTAAGGAAGAAGGTAATTAGATGTCTCATTTTTATGCCCTCGAGGAGCAGGGTCCCCTTGGAACCTGAAATTCAGGATATGAATTCTGAAAGACCATTTTTTAAAATGAACATTTTAGTGACACTGCTCCAAGTTCATTTATCCTATCCTGGGAGCTACGGGAGGGCGGCATGTTAGGTAGGAAAAAGGTAGCAGTGAGTCACTTCTCCTTTCCCTTTCAGGAGACAGAACAGTGATTTGACTTACCCATGGAGAGAGTAGGAACTCATGCACTATGATAGAAAGGAACCTGGAGTTGGTTGGACAAATCAAGGTGCAACAATTCTAATTCTCATTGTTGAAGGTTGTGTACATTTGAGCCAGGTTTCTACACCAGGGTTTTCTCAGCTGAGCAATGGCAGTGGGGGTAGCATCCATCTCTCCTGGCTGTCAGTGACGCTGCCTTGTTTGCTTGCACAAAATGAGCACACCTAGCTCCACACACCTTGACCTTACTCTGCCAGCTGTGGCTCATCCAGAGAAATGCTTGTCTATATCTTCTCTGCTACTGGCACTGGATGCAGAGCATCCTAAGAGAGCCACAACATTCCAAATGCAGACACAGTTCCTTCCCGAGCTCCCTCTCAATGTAAGGCTGAGGGGAGACAGAGCAAGGCTACAGGAAGCCTAGTCAAGCAGAAGTTCTGTTTGTAGCTGACTCCTTTCTTGTCAAAGGATTCACTGAGAATTTCTGCCTCCCAAGTTTAAGGTATATCATTGGGCCAGTGCATTTCACAAGTCTTTGTATACTGAATACTTTACAGATTTTACCATGCAACCATACATCTTCACCCCTAACTTCCTTTATGGATGACATTGAAATTATCTTTATGGTGAAGTCATTGATTTGAAAATGTTAGCAATTCAGCAAATCCCTAGTTACCCAATATTCTAGAGAGTATAATGGTTATTTCTGAGAGAAAACTAGTTTATATAATTTTATGTTAACTCTGAATTTTTCTCATAATTCTGAATTTCATGTTTCTTATAATGTTAAAATTCACATATGACATGATTTATGGCTATGTAAAATTAAAAAGAATACCTTATTTTCACCCTTTTGTGTCACAGGTTTCACTGACATACTTTCTAATACAAAACTGTCCTGAGATATTTAAAGATGCCACCAATTCAGTCTTGTGGAAGAGATCCATGATTTTCTACAACAATACTGGGGACAATGCTGTGAATTGCAATAATGTCTCGGGGGACAGTGACAACATTGTGGGTGAGAGCTCTCTGGGATCTCCATGAGAACATGGCAGATCCTCCATCTGGGGTCACTGGCTTTGCTGAGAAACAGATAACAAGGCCACCAGGTGTGAGAGAAGATGCTTAGACAGTGTCAGTTCTAGAGCTCAGGGGCCAGTACCAAGAACAATGTTGTACTGCCCAGACTCTACTGCCTCTGCCTTTTCAAGGCTTCCACAGTTCAGGAGCAGTTTCATAATGTCTTGAGACCAAAGAAAAGTTGAGAAGAGGTCCCTAATGTACAGAATTGCTTGTTCAAATCATAACTGCTTGAGAGACATCATGCTATGATCCATTTTGTGGATTCATTTTCTAACCTAATTTAAATGGGGCCTTTTCATATGAGAGTACCTCACAAGTTCTATGGAAACATGGAATTAAAATATCAGGCTTATGGCACAAAACATAGTCAAATCAATGTATAATTTTTCATAATATATATTTTTGACATCACGTGAAAATATTTTTGATCAACATGAAGTCCTACTTTAAAATTCTTTCATCCATAAACTTTTTGAAGTGCTCTCAGACATATCATTAATATGTCCAGGTTGAAACTCATTGAAGAGGCTCACAGTATTGCCTGCTTTATATCGGCTCCTTTGACACTCTGGGGTACCTGAAGCATCCCATGTTTCCAGTGCTCTTTGAAAGGGTGTGAAATGAAGCAGCATCACTGAGGAGCAGAGCACTTGCTCTGATGTCTTACAATTGTTCTGGAAGCTAGAACCCTGTGCCATCATTGAGTAGTGGCCCTGTCTTTGGCAGTTATTCTGTCACTCAGGCTCATACCAGTAAAATATGGAAGGAATATCGGAATTTTATGATTGCTTTAAGGGTTAAAGATGATTGCAAAGCAAATTAGTTTAAAAAAATCACAAAATATGACTAGTAGAAATCCCCATGAGCCTAGAAATTTGTACCATTCAATCCTAGGTAGATGTAGCTAAGAGACATCCAGCAATTTGATAAGGGTGAGTTTAGTAGGACTTGGGGGCATGTATCATGAGTCCCTTCCTATGTTTTCCAATCAGTGGTTTTATCATATTCATCCTATTGCTTAGAGGAAATATTTTGGAAAGCTCATTTGATCAGGAATTGACCTGACTCCATTATATGAGAATATTGATAACCAAGGCAATCTGTTTTTTTCTTCCACAGATACTAAGGAGGTGCAATCTCTTGATTGCCAACCCATGGATGTGACGCTGATTAAAACAAGTGAAGAGCTGAAGGGTGACTCTGAGGCCACCTTTGATGTGGGCCCACCTAGCCTTGTGTCAGAATTTTTACTAGGTTAGAATCTCCGTAATTACTTAACTACTTTTATTTTTCCTGAACTCTCCTTAACAATACACTAATAACTTCTTTTAAAAAAACTTTGCAAGATGATTCTTACTTTGGATGAAATCTTCCATTTCTGTAAAGAAAGAATTGAACCTCATGATAAAGGATTGGACATGAGGCACCTTAAGCTAAGACAACCTTTTTGCTTCATGGTTTTTGATTATTGGTTCTCAGCTGAACACTGTATGAACAATTTCCAAGTTACCAGCTCACCATATTGGATCTTTTTTTTTCCTTCTCTTTTATCTAAGAGGACATTTCCTGCAGAAATGTACTCAGAGATAAAAATAAAAAATATAAATTAGAATTGAAAACAGGAGTTTATTTGGCCAAAAATTTTAAATCCATACATCATTTTCTCATTAAATATATTTTAATAAACTTTGCTATGAAGCCTCAAAACATTCATGGAATATGTATTATGACTAATAGATAAATGGATTCAAAACTTATCATATCAATATCAGAAGTTGACATGAGTCTGTAATCTGAGAATATTTATACAAATTTTTAAACAACAAAAATTTAGATAACCTTTTGGTTTCTTTTCCACAGATAACCTGGTACCGCTCCTGGTGCCTACTCCTGTTTCAAGCATAGATACTGATTACACAGATCACGTAGAGGAAGACCTCAGATCCATAACTGGTATGGACCCATCCAGCTCTCTGTCTTCTATTTTGTAAATCACTGATGATTAGAATTTGCACTGTTATTATGACTCTTGTTATTCCTTGCTTCCTTTAATATTACACTAAGAACTTTTCCAAAAATATCTGCAAGATTTTTCTCACTGCTTCTCACAGCTTGTGTCCAGAAAGAACTGAATTTCCTGGTACAGAACTGGACACAAAACATTGTAATTTAAGACAACTTTGTAGCTTCATGTTTTTCGATGATTTGCTCTCAGCTGGACACTGGATGAGCATTTATGATGTTGCCAGCTCATCCCATCTGATCTCCCCTTCTCCTTTATGCAAGTGGACTTCACATATTTCGTTCAAAGATGGTATTTAAAGTTAAATATAAAGTTAAATTTAAAGTTAAATTTAAAGATGGAATCTATATATTTATTTTGGTCAAAATAATTTTTAAATCCATGCATAGTTTTTTCATAATGTATATTTTCATAAACTTTTTTCATGAAGCTTAAAAACTTAAGAAAATACTTATCATGAGGAAGCAGTGCATGTATTTAATAATTTTTTGTTCCAATACCAGAAGTTGAGTTTGGTATCTGAGCGTATTCATACTAAGACAACGGTTTTTTTTGTTTTTTTTTAATTAACAGAGGAATTGCAGACACCTCTGGAGTCCTACTCAGGCATAGAGACTGATGAGGAGACACAAGTTGGGGAAGTTGACAAGGCTCCACCTGGTACGAGTCTACCCAGCTCTCTGCTGTCCATTTTCTGAGTTATGAAGATAAGAATCCTATTACTACTTCTTTTGTTTTCGCTATACTTTCATTAACATTACCTCAATAACTACTTTCTCAAAAATGTTAAGGCCCACCTTGCTCTCTGTCCTCTATTTTCTGATCTCCATAGATTTGAATCTCCATCACTACCTTGGATTTTGCTTTTGCTTCATTTCCTTTATCAGTGTGTTAAGGACTATTTCCTAAAAGTGTCTGCAGGCTTTCTCTGAGTTTAAATTAAGGCCACACATTCCATCCAATAATAATCAAATTTCTGGTAAAAGGATATCCATGAGGTACTTTCTACTAAGAGAAGGCACTTTTGATCGTGTTTTTAGATCATTTATCTTTAGCTCATCACTCACTTTTCAGGCATTAATTGTGAAACTAGGCCCTTCTGAGAAGTCAACGGTGTTTTTTTTTTAAAGATTTATTTATTTGAAAGTCAGAGTTACACAGAGAGAAGGAGAGGCAGAGAGAGAAAGGTCTTCCATCCATTGGTTCACTCCCCAAATGGCTGTAATGGCCAGAGCTGTGCCGATCCAAAGCCAAGATCCAGGATCCAGCATCCAGGATCCAGGAGCTTCCTCCGGGTCTCCCACGTGGGTGCAGGGGCCCAAGGACTTGGGCCATCCTCCACTGCTTTCCCAGGCCATAGCAGAGAGCTGGATTGGAAGTGGAGCAGCTGGGACTCGAACCAGCACCCATATGGGATGCTGGCACTGCAGGTGGTGACCCTGCTACGCCCCAGCACTGGCCCCAAGTCAATGGTGTTTTCTAAAGTCTCTGCTGCTACTAGTCAGTTCTGTTCCATCAGGGCAAGTGCAAATTTTTGTAGATGGTATGTTGTTGCAGGCTTCATCATTAACATCCTGTTGTCACTCCTTAAAATTTGCAAACTGCTGATTTTTTTTCAGGACATTGTCCTCATCACTTTTTTATAAAGCATCAGTGAGTCCACCAGCATTCAACCCATGCTTCCATATAAACCTTGTCTTAGTTATTACATCAATATTTGCTGAATAAAGATGCCATAACCTTGCAGGTGTCTGAAACTATCCTGTTGAGACATGTTGTAACAAGTTGGTATGAATACATTATTGTGCAAAGTTAATGAAATGTGCTTCATATGACATCTATGCATGCATTTAAAAGTGTTTGAATAAAAATAAAGTTTAAATTGCATTTCCACAAACATTTAGAACTTCCTCAGACATATTTGATAAAATACCTATTCCATCTTTCCATTTCTACCATATTTAGAAATATTCATATAACTAGTTGTTTACCATAATGTATATGCTTCTTATGGATGCAATAAGAATGATTCCATAACACACATCACTTGTATAACCATTCATTTGCTTGATGATGCATGTTAGTACTTTAGTGAAGATTCAGCTGAACGGTTCTTTTGTATGAATCTCGGTTATCCATGGGCTTACAATCAATCTGAAGCTTGACCATGGGACAATTGTGTGTCCTTAAGTGTAGGTACATCAGGTTGCATTAAACTGGACAAGCTATGTACTAATGTAAAATGCGAACAAAACTTTGCACATGTTACATACAGAAATAGGCCCTTGGATTTAATAATGCATTGACTTTCTTCTTCTTTCTCTTTTTTGAAAAATGGCACAGAAATGAATTCTAGGTAGATCTGACATTTTTCTTGCCTGCATCTTTCCTAGAGACTACTAAACTGGATGCAGTATTAGGATTGAGTCAAATGATATCCAGGCTGCTTTGGGTCAAATGAGTAAGAACTGAAATTACTTGGATCAGGGCTTATATGAACCAAAACTTCTGCTAAGTAGTCTATAATTCAGACTGGTACCATGAAGTGGCAACAGAACCAGGAGCCTCTTGATCTTTCTTACCACCAGGAGAGTTGCCCTCATGTGTATGCAAAGGTGATACACTCAATACCCTTGAAGTGGCCAGTAGATCTGTATTTAAGTCTGATTATGGAACACAGCCATCTATCAGGCTACACCTTGGCTCCTCAGTTGAATTTTACAGTGTTTGCTGTAAGGGGATTACTTGAGAAAATGTTAAGATACCTTATTGAGAAGGCATGCACACTTCAGCAATAAATCCTTTGAACTCAGCTGTTTGTTACTGATCACCTTTTCTTTGAAAAGCGACTCTGGATCAGCATTCATTTTGCAGGGACTGCTGATAAGTTAGAAATCATTTTGGTTCACTTGGTCAGATGTCACAAGGCACAAGACCATAGAGGATCATTGCACACAACCAAGGACACCGACTGCAAATGTGGGTTATCCGTTAAGCTGCCTGAAGTTGCCATCCCTACAGATGAGTGGGCCAGAGAATGACTAAGGAGTAGGCTCAGGCACTTGTGTGCGGAAGGGTGGATTCCTATGATGGGAGATAGTTGGCAATTGCTAGGCATTCCAAATGCCAGGGAAGATAAATGAATTGGGGGAGAATTACTATGAGATAAGATGAGCATCAATGTCCAATTGGTTTGAACACCAAATGCCTTCTACTTTTTCAGGTGAGATCTTACCCATGAATTTACTATAAACTTAGCATCAGGAAACTTGCACCTTTATATATTAAAAACCTCATGGTACAATGCAACAAGCTGTGGCTAGCACCATCTAACAAGTATTCTCACTGCAAAAGTTGAACATGGGGCTGTTCTAGATTTCCTTACCAGTTTCTAGGAGGTGGGGAAGGAGAGTACATGGGTTCTGGGAGCCAATTTCAGAATGTAGACCTTCCTACACAACAAAGGATACAATTTCTCCCTTTCTAATTACTCAACATATGTGCCATAACCTGGAAATACTGTAAATGAGTATCTATGACTTCAACTCTGCAACTAATCATCTCACTTCTTCTTCAGATCCCCACCAGGAGCGTACTCAAAGTCAACATTCTTTAAGAAAGTGGCTGAATCAGTGGGGCTTTTAT
This sequence comes from Oryctolagus cuniculus, assembly GCF_051225735.1. NCBI lineage: Eukaryota > Metazoa > Chordata > Mammalia > Lagomorpha > Leporidae > Oryctolagus > Oryctolagus cuniculus. The sequence continues at coordinate 116,449,696 of NC_142867.1, forward strand.
GGAAGCAGGAACAGCTCGCTTGAAGAACCTACCCTGCCCACACCTGAGCCACCTCAGCTATTTGGGTCTCTGATCCAAGATGTTTGCAAGAATGACAACTTGCCCAGACCTCTCTTGGTAGGTCTCATTTTGGTTTTCAATAACCCATCTTTGTTGAGAGAACTTGGAGGGGTCAAGTCTCCTCATTGAAATCTGTCCCCCAGTGGAGAAAATATGAGATAGCCACCATATTTGGCTGATAAGCTTTGTTCATGCTACTGCAATACAGACAATCTCATTTAGGTATTGCAGAGTGAAAAAAGCAAGTCTATGTTTCGGAAAAAAGACCCCATACTCTTGGACAGAAAAATTAAAATGGGCTCTGTGTTTGAGTCTCTGTGAGTCCACCTCCCCTTCACATTCTTCTTGGATTCTTAAGAACCGGAATTATCTGCTAATCAGAAGTTTCCTGTCATTTCCTCTTCCAGGCAATTTAATCTTACCACTCAAAATGTCTCACATGTATTACATTTGTCTCTTCAGGGCTTCAACATAAAAATTCATCCCCTGGCATGTGTGAATCCTTCGTTCTAAAGGAATTTGTAAATTGAAAGCTACAGGTTGAGGCCTATAAAAGTTGGGGTACTATGTTGTGAGTGGTACATTTATTGAGGGTTCAGCCAAGCTCATCTCTTAATGTAAGGATTTGTAGGCTAGATGTGAAGAAATTCATCATGTCAGCTACATGGCAGATGCTGCACTAGACTTTGCACCTTCCATAGGTGTATGTAGAGGAAATTTGTATTGACATCCCCATGTCACCAAAGGAATAAAAGTCTTAATGAAGTTCTTTATTGTGACCAAGCTCACTGAGCAAACAAATGGCATACTTGATTGAAAATGCTGCAGAATAACTGAATCTGAAACTTACTGTTCTTCTGCATTAGACATGTAAATAGGGCAGTAGGAAATTAAAAAAAAACTTGGTAAAAGGGAATGCAATCAGAAGGTTTCAGAGAAGATGGTTTTCAGCTTCATTTTAAAGGAGAAGACAACTCTAAGAGGCAGAAATGGAGTATACAGTCACTCTAAAGGGAGTATAACATGGAAACGGATATAGAAACAAAATGTCCACCCTTGGGGACAATCATTGGGAAAGTTGGATTTAGAGGTGTAAATTCACGGGAAAGGATAACACTGTTAAATCAAGCATTAACATGTTTTGTTGTTTGAACATAGAATGACTGGTGGATACAAAATGTATTCAGAGACACCAAAATGAAATCTTCATAGTTATTTTCATTCCATTCTCTGTAGAGCTGTAACTTTTCATACTTTTGGTACCTTTCATACCAGAGACATACATGTGTTCTGGGTTTGTGGAAATGGGATGTCATGTAATTTTATACCCTTTATTTCACACACAGGATATGCTTTTCATAATTGAGCACAAAAGTCTGTGCACACCGGGCATGTTTAGAAAACAGGGCAATCGGAAATCATGTAGAGCACTGCAGAGGAAATTGAATTTGGGACGCCAGGTGAATTGGAAGAGGCAGTCTGTTTTGGTGGTTGCAACCACCTTCATGGTAGGAAAAGTTTTAGCATCACCTATTTATAATATGGGTGCCGTATGGTGGGTTTCACTCATTATGGTTGCCTAAGAACAATAATAGGCCTAAAGATTTAAGATTCTGAAACCAATGTCACAAAGTACATGTTGACGGCAACTACTTCATTCGTTGTTGAAAGCCCCATGGAGTGCATATGCTTTCTTTGATCATCACAGATGACCCTGTCCTTGTTCATTCTCAACAATCCATATAGAACTAATATTATTATAATGCTGTTCCCAAAATCATGTCAAAACTTACCCTTCCCAACACAGAATGAGGATCCAAACAAACCTTCTGGATTTGATGATTTTCACACCATATTATCAAGCTCTCTTTTTAAAAAAATTCTCTTAAGCTTCGAAAGCTGTTACAGTATTTGCCTTACACTGAATCAACAAAGGCTAAAAAAAAAGGGGGCCATCAAAACCTCCATTTATTTAATGATAATTTTTTCCCCCTGTCCCCTACGCCTGCACTTTAAAAGTGGTATAGGAACATTTTCACCACTTTTGCCTTCTTTCAGTTTCATGAACTCTGGTATGCTTGGTTAGTAACTATTTAATTTAACACACTATCCATGGTACTAAAAGTAGAGTAACTTTCAACACAAGCCTTGCTTTGAAAATGACTCTGAATTCAGGTGTAGTACCCAAGTTAGTTCAGAATTCTGAATATTTAGTTAATCTCTATGGAAAATAAATGCATTTTGAAAAGATGAGGCTAAATCACAAGTGCATGCTGTATTTCTATAAGAGAAAATAAAAGAGCAGAGAAAAAAATGAATCAATCCATCCTGCTGCTTTTTAAGAGCTATGTACAAAATATGTCACTGTAGTGATGATTAGAAATAAATTTTCCAAATTACATTAATATAAGACAGTTTTCCATCTTTCGTAGTCAAATAGGCCATAGGATAAATAGCAACAGTGTCATAATGCCTTGTAGCTATGCTAATGGTACAAAACAACAAGTTGAGTTTTATCCTCTGTAAGGTACATACATGAACTGGATTTAATTTTCCTGCAAGACTTAGAGTTATCCTCTGAAGACATTGTAATCTGGACCTTCTATGATTACCAAGTATGATAACTAGAGAATTGTTTTAGACAAGAAATAGATATGTAACCAGGGCCACGTTGATTTTGTCATTCATGTGTCTAGAAGCAGAGACCCAATAGCAAATATCTTTGGCATAATCTTCTTGGGTTGTGTTGTGACTTTAATAACCAGTTCCCAGGGCCAGCACTCTGACATACCCAGTTAAGCCACCTCCTGCGGTGCCACAATCCCATGTAGGCACTGGTTTGAGTCCTAGCTGCTCTATTTTCCATCCATCTGCCTGCTACTATTGTTCCTCGGAAAGCAGCAGAGGTGGCCCAAATACTTGAGCCTCTAAAAAACCCACGTGGGACACCCAGAGCAAACTTCTGGCTTCTGGTTTCAGATTGGCCCAACTCCCACCATTGCTGTCATTTGGAGAGTGAACTACAGATGGAAGACCTTTCTCTGTCTTTCTCTCTCTCTCTGTAATTCTACCTTTCAAATAAATAATAAATAAATAAATTTTTTAAAAAATCCAGCTTTTCATCTGGTTTAAGATATCAGAAAGAAGGCACATGATGCACGTGTGTGTTCCTGTGGTTTGCATCACCAAAAGTGCCTTGAGTTTGGCAAGCTCCCAGAGCCAGCCACAGCTGGAGGATTTCCTCTCTCCACAGGCTGATCCAACTCCACAAAAATACCTGCTTAATACATATTATTGATATGGGTGCTATTGCAGACCAATGACATAGTGAAGTTTTACTGGAATGGGACTGTGTCTTCTGACTTCATTGCTTCATCTCAAGTACTACTGACTGTGTCTGGGACAAATAATAGCTCAATGAATATTAAAATGTATGAACCTTCATTGGATTATAATGATGATAGTTGCCTGGATGCATTTCTTAAACCAACCACTCATGCTTAGATAAAGAAACTGAAATTTCATAAAGTTTCATGGGCTCAATTTCACGATATTAACATTGTGCATCAGTGCCATAAATGAGCAAACTTTCCTTGGATCCACTAGGAAGCTTATCTATAGTCTGGGTAACCAAAGACCTGGATTAGTGATATATCTAAATTATGCTTAAAATCCTTCTTGTGGGGATTGTACATGTTTCAACCAATGGATGTAAAGAATAACTTGTAGGTAAAAACTAGGCATATGGTAATATATGCAAGGCCTTTCTGCTTATAACTATAAAGAGGGGCCGATGCTGTGGATAGTAGGTTAAACCTCTGCCTGCAGCACAGGCATCTCTTATGGGTGCCAGTTCAAGTTCCGCTTACTCCACTTCTGTTCCAGCTCCAAGCTAAAGGCCTGGGAAGGCAGTGGAAGATGGCCCAAGTGCTTGGGCCCTGCACCCACAAGGGAGACCAGGAGGAAGGTCCTGGCTCCTGGCTTTGGATCGGCCCAGCTCTGGCCATGGTGGCCATCTTGGGAGTGAACCAGCAGATGGAAGACCTTTTTCTCTGTCTCTTCCTCTCTGTGTATAATTCTACCTCTCAAATAAATAAATTTTTAAAATAAAAAGACCTATAGAGAGATTAATTTCCATAAAGACGTGAAGAATGAGACTGTGATGTGAGTTTTCTCCCTTTGAGAACACACAACTCAAGTCAGAAACTTTCATCTTCACTTTCCAAGTGTATATGAGTATATGCATGGGTGTAGATTGTGGGGAGCAACTCGGACTAGACTGTTACTGGAATTAAGACTTATTCTATGCATCTGCTCTCCCACAATATGGCGCTGAGAAGGGAGTAACAGCTTCTACGCAGCTGCCTCCAGTTCGACCAGTAACCTGCAGGAGCTGATCCTGCTCCTGATTGGAGGAGAGCAGCGTACTCGGCGTGTGGGTAGCAGAGTTGGGATTGGTGGAAGAGGACTATAAAGGAGGAGAGAGACAACATGCACCAGGAACATCTATCTGAAGGAACACCTGTGCAGCCCCCGAGAGAGCCGGCCAGCGGTGTGCCGCTCCCCTGCGGAAGTGGGGAAAGTGGCAGGGGGAACCGCCCATCCACGGAGGTGGAAGGGACGGTAGCCAACCCGGGAAGAACCAGCAGCAAACCCGGGGAGGGCCGAGCAGACAAAAGAACAGCGCAGGGTCCTGTGTTGTTCCTCCGTGAAGAGGGGGAGTGACATAATGGTGCCGTGACTCGGATAGGAAAGCCCTAGGCAGGGTTTAGTGTCGTTCCTCCACGAAGACGGGGAGCGACAGTAGATATTTATGCCATCTGATTCCAAACCTTTACTGCTGGAAATTAAAACTAGTGGGCATGAAATAAACAGGCTAAATGTGTATGTTTATTTCTTATCAAGAAAATAGTAGAAGTAATATTGCTCAACAACAGATCTTACTTGTTTGTAAGATGTTCCTAAGGAAGGAAGTGTCAGATGATGGCAGTAGACTTTGTCTCCATTCCCACCACTGTCTAGACACCCTGCATGTATTCTCTGCTTTTGGATACAGAAAATCCACATGCATGCTTCTGTAGAGCAAGTTAAGTGGAGGGTTGGAGATAGTCTTGGAGCTGTCAGTTTGGTGTCTGTGAAGAACATTGGAACTAAACTCAAAGCATCAAAAGTTTTCTTTCCAGGTTAGCCAATGGCTGTTCCCATGAGAATAATATGATTTATTTCTTTTTTTTACCTATATAAGAATTTTCTTTCAAGCATTCCCGGCAGTCTTCTTACGGACCGTCTTTATGATAGCTGGCTTCATGTTTTGGATGAAGGAAACAAGAAAACTCAAATAGCAGCATTTCAAAGGTGATAATGCAGTAATTACTCTGGGGCTTTCTAAAAAAACCTCCATATTTTCTTAAAAAATCAGCTTCTATTTTGCCATTTTATTGGAAATCATTGGCTCGAGACAGAAGCTAGAGTAATAATCAAGTAATAGTCTTTGTGTAACATTATCAAAAAGTCAGCTAGCTAGAAAATTCTAAAAGTGGTTCAGGAATTTAATTGAATGACACATTTGTGTGTGCATTAATACCTGGCATGAGTCTTTTAGACAATTGATAATTCTTGTACTCTTAAACACCTTGTGCTACTACTTTAAATAGCAAAGGAGCTATTTTTATTTAATTTCTGTTTAAATTTATCAAGAAGCTTTCAGTTGGCTACATTCTAGAGTGCAATGACTGTTTTAAATATGCTTCTATTAAATTCAGTTCTAATGGTATTTGCTGCACTTAGCATATAATGTAGTAGATTCAGAGAAACATTGCAGAAAATATTTTGAAGACATTTTGCTACATTCCCCAGTATTTTAACTTGGTTGTGCCAATGGCATTAAAGGCATTTTGCTCCATTTCATCAGTAAGTACAATGTTTTAAATTAAAGTTCTTGCTTTAAGAACGCATTTTTCTGTGTTTAGGCTTTTCACACTACTTCCAACACCCAACGCTACTATCTTACAGTCCATGTTTGGCTCCTTATTCAAAATAGCCATGAATTCAACATCTTTTAATGAAACAACTTCTGACCTGTCCATGCATGTAGCTCTAAGCCTGCTTTGGCCACGTATTTCCGACATTTCAGAACGAAAAACAGAATGGCGAAGAAAGGTAATTGCATGTCTAGTTTTTACCCGTAGGGAGCACTGTCTCTACTTCGTGTCTAAAATTCAGTATATTAATTTTGATGGATCATTTTGAAGTGCACACTTCAGGTACTCCTCTGGAATATATTCATCCTTCTTGCATTCACTAATGGATTGGGAGAGCACTGAGTCACTTTTTTCCATCCAAGAATCAGGACAACAGATTCAAGATAAGCTTTAGAAAGAAAAAATTCATGTGGTATAATAGAAATGAACCTGGGCTTTGATGTTGTAGGAAACAAGGTTCTATGTCACCACTGAGTGTGACATTGAACACTGTTTCCCAGCTGAGGTTTTTTTATTTATGTACTGGTTATAATTACAGTGACACAAGAACTGGGTGACACTGCCTGAATGTTCTGGGCAGTATGGGTGCACCCATTGACCTTGCTCTGCTAATTGTGACTCATGCAGAGATATGAGTCTGATTTCTGCTCTGCTGGAAGAACATAAAAATGAGCCTACACTAAGCATCGAAGAAACTGAAAAATAGATCTCTGTAAAAATTAAGCATAGGAATGTGAGAGGGAGGTGGAGGATGGGAAGAAGCATGGATGGGAGGCAGGCAGGGGAGGAAGTGTCACTATGTTCCAAAATCTGTGTATATGAAATACATGAAACTTCCCTAACTTAAATAAAATTTAAAAAGAATGAGCCTAAGATTCCAGAACATCACAGTGGAGTGACAACATGACAAAGTCAGGCTCATCCAGAAAGTGAGGCAGAAGGCTGAGGTGAGGTGGGGCAGTGCACAAGGAGAGACTGCAGTCAGACAAGCAGACATTTTTTCTCTACCTGCCTCCTTTCTTGCCAATAGAAGCTGCTGAGAATCTCTGCTTCCCAAGTACAGACTACTTTGAAAATGAGATTCCCAAGTTTGTGTCTATTGGGTGCTATATGAATATTAAAATGTGACTATACTTTTTCACCTCAAACCTCCTAATTGAAAGTGTCATATCTCTAAAAATGTAGTCATTGATGTAAGCTGCTCACAAAAAAGGTGCAAACTGAAAGTGTTAATCCGTGGATTCAAAGAATTTAGATATCTGTTGCACAAATACTCTGAAACCTGATAATGTTTCATAGAGAAAAATGGGTTCATATGTTTTAATATCGATGCTGAATTTTTGGAGTTTCACATTTTTGTTAGATCCACAATTCATATATGAAATATGGTTTATAGTGATGCAAAATATAAAAATACATTTTATTTTGGTCTTTGTGTTACAGGTTGCCCTTGTTCAATTTCTAATTGAAAATTACGTGAGGATTTTTAGGAGTGACATCTTCACCTGCGTTGGAGAAATCACAATAGATCCAAAAAGCTACCCTGCAACTGCAGGTACCCTGGATCATTTAATTGCCTTTGGTTAGACCACTATGTACCTACCTAGACTCTGTTGAGTAGTATATTACGTAGCCCAGTCAAAGAGGTGCAAGTAGTATTGTTCATGTACAAACTGAGCCAACTGAAACTCTAAAAATTTTGATTATCTGTTCCTCTAAGTGGCATAATGAGGAGCCCCTCCTGATTTCTGACCACCAGGAGTGCTGCCCTCATGTGTGTGCAATGGTGATGCACACAATGCCCATCAAGTGCCCAGTGTATGTGTCTTTAAGTCAGATTTTGGAAACACAGTCATCTATCAGGCTACACATGACTTTTACAGTGTTTTAAATTAAGAATGCATTGAGTTGACTCAGTTTATGATTTGGTATAAGGAGGTTAACTGAGAAAACATTTAGATACCTTATTGAGAAGGTATGCACCTGAGCAGTAAATCCTTGGAATTCAGCTGTTTGTTACTGATCACCATTTCTTTGAGAAGCAAACCTTGATCAGCATTCATGCAGGGGCTGCTGATCAGTAAGAAAGCATTTTGGTTCACTTGGCCAGATGTCACAAGGAACAAGGACATTGAGGATTATTCCACACAACCAATGACACCAACTGGTGAAAGAGGAATAAGGTCACCCACTGACTTGCCTGAAGTTCTCAGCCCTCAGGAGCAAGGGGCCAGAGCATGGCTGAGGAGTAGGCTCAGAAAACTTGTGCAAAGAAAGAGATTCCTGTGATTGGAGATAGTTGGCAGTGGTTAGGCATTCCAAATGCCAAATAAGAAATCCCAGGGGCTGGTGCCATGGCTCACTTGGTTAATCCTCCTCCTGCGGCACCAGCATCCCATATGGGCACTGGGTTCTAGTCCTGGTTGCTTCTCTAGTCCCGGTTGCTCCTCTTCCAGTCCAGCTCTCTGATGTGGCCCGGGAGGGCAGTGGAGGATGGCCCAAGCACCTACACTTGTGTGGGAGACCAGGAAGAAGCATCTGGCTCCTGGCTTTGGATTGGCGCAGCGCTGGCTGTAGCGACCATTTGAGGAGTGAACCAACGGAAGGAAGACCTTTCTCTCTCTCTCTCTCTGACTGTCTATAACTTTACCAGTCAAATAAAAAAAAAAATCCCAAAATGAGAGGAGCCTGACTATGAACAGAGATGATTATCAGCTTCTGATTTATTTGGAATACCAAATGCCTTATAGCTTGTCAAATGAGACTTGATAATGAACATGCAGTTTAAACTTAGCATCAGGAAACTTGCACCTCTACAGGCTAAAAACCTCACTGTATAATGCAACAAGCTGTGGCTAGCCTTGTCTGGCAAATATTCCCACTAAAGAATTGAACATGAGACTGTTCAAACTCTAGATTTCATTAGCAGTTCTATGATATGGGGAAGTAGAACATATTCTCACCACTTGGGTGCTGGGTGCCATTTCAGGGTTTAGACATTTCTATACAACAAGAGATGCAGTTTTTTTCTAGCCACTTCAATACGTGTGCTATAGCCTGGGAACACTGTAAATGAGCATCTCTGACTTCAGCTTTGCATCTAAACCTCTCATTTCTCCCTCAGATTGTCACATGAAGAGAACTCAAACGATACATTCAATAAGAAAGTGGCTGAATCAGTGGGGCCTTTGTAGAAACAAGGATTTACAGCCCAAAGAGCCTATCCCGAGCTCACCTCGGCCAGTTCAGCTATTTGAGTCTCTCATTCAAGATGTTTGTAAAGATGACAAACTGCCCAGATCTCTACTGGTAGGTCTCATTTTCGTTTTCAATAACCCACCTTTGGAAGGGTCAAGTCTCCTCATCTGTCTGTCACCCAAGTGGAGGAATCATTAGATAGCCACCAGCATTGGCTGAGAAGCTTTATTCATGCTACTTCAATGAAGGAAAATCTTATGGAGGCATTTCAAGTGATATGGAAAATTCAACAGGAAAGAAGATACTGTTGTCTATGTCACTGGCTTCAGCAAAGCACCCCATACACATGCACAGGAAATTCCCAATGGGCTCTGTGTGTCTGAGTCTCTGTGAGTCCACCTCACCTTCACATTCTCCACTTGTCTCCTTCAGAACCTGAACTATCCACTGATCTCAAGTTTCTTATCATTTTCTCTTCTATACAATTCAATCTTACCACTCAACATACCTCACATGTATTCCATTTATCTCTCCAAGGCTTCAACATAAAAATTCATCCACTGGCATGTTTTACTCTTTCCACTCTAACAGAACTTTTGAAATGAAAGCTGCAGATTGGGGACTATTTGACTGAAAATTGGTGAACTATAATGTCAGTGGTAAATTTATTGAGGGTCCAATATCTCACCAAGTTCACCTTTTAAGTAAGGGAATCTTAGACTAGAAGTGAAGAAACTCATAATTTCAGGTACACGGTAGATATGGCACTGGACTTTGCATCTTTCATGGTGAATACTGGCAAATCTGTGAGTATCATCACCCCCAGTAAAGGAAAGTCTTAGTAAAGTTCTTTTTTGTACCCAAGGTCACTGAGGTAGGCACTTGCTGGTGGTGTACTTGGCTGAAGATGCCCTAGAGAGAAAAAAAGACTGGGAAGGGAACACGAGGCCCAAATAGTGGGACTCCTGCCACCCATGTGGGAGACTGGGATGGAGTTCCTGGTTTCTGGCTTCAGTCTGACCCAGCCCTGGAGTTGTTTTGGCCATTTGGTGAGTGAATCAGCAAATGGTAGATCTTTCTCTGTTTCTCCATCACTGTTGTCACTCTGCCTTTCAAATACATACCTAAATAATTAAACAAACAAAACAACAACAACAAAAAGAAAATGCCCTAAGATACTTGACTCTGAGAATTATTTTTCTGTATTTGTTATGAAGATAGAGCAATAGGAAATAAAAGACTAGTGACACAGGAATGCAATCCTAAGGTTTCTGAGAGGAGACAGGTTTTAAAGCGACGTGGCAGACCAGGAGATAGAAATGGGGTATATAGTCACTCGGAGGGGAATAAAGGAATGGAAAGTAAATTGAGCAATATGATGTCCACAGTTATGGACAATTATTGTGGCAATTATTGGTTTTTGGGGAGAATGAGTACATAACGTTTGCTTATAAAAGAGTAATTCCACAGAGGCCTAGAAGCAGAGAAATTGAATTTAAAAGTAAAAATTCACTGCAAAGGATGGCATTGTTAAATCAAGCACTTAAGATGTTTTGTTGTATGAACATGGAATGACTCTGGGTACAAAGTGCATTCAGAGACACCAAAATGAGATCTCTAAATTTGATCTCTATTCTTGTTCTCCAGACTTGTAACCTTGTATGAAATAGCTTTCTGTCACAACAGGGGCATGCTTGTGCTTGGGACTTGTGGATATGAAATATCATATGATTTTATGCCTTTTATTTTATCCAAAGGATATGATTCTTTTAATTGAACAGAAAGGTCCACTTACAAAGGACATTTTCAAAAAACGTGGCAATGAGAAATCATGTAGAACCCTAAGGTACAAACTAAACTATGAACGCCAGGTGAACTGGGAGAGTGAGTCTGCTATTGATGTTGCGACTACATTAAAGGTAGGAAAAGTGCTAGCATCATCCATGTATGGTATGGAAGCTGTGGGATGGCTTTCCTTAATGATGATGATCCAAGAATAATAATAGACCTGTGGCATTAAGATTCTGGAAAACATACTATAAAGTTCTTATTAAAAGCAGCTACTCTCTCAGTTTAAAATCCCATGGTTTGCACATGCTTTCTTGATAATCATAGATGACCGTGTCTTTCCTCAGCCTCAAGAACCAATACAAAAATACCATCATTTTTCTTGCTACTCAAAAAAACACTGTCAGACCTACCCTTCTATATACAAAATCCTACCCAAACAAGTATCCTGCATTGGGTAACTTTCACACTGTCTTTGTAACAAAGGATAATTTTTCACACAAGACTTCTGAGCTTTTGAAAGCTGTTAGAGAACTGTGCTGTAGCAGCACATACTCTGCTTCACAGTGAATCAACAAATACTCAAAAGAGACCATCAGAACCTCCAGTCCCTCATCACCCTTTCCCCTGTCTCTTATGTCTGCACTTTAAAAATGGTATACAAAGGATTTTTACTCTTTCTGCATTCCTTCACTTTTACTACTCTGATATGCTTTGTTCGTAGTTACTATGTTTGACACGCTACCCTCAGTAGAGAGTGTAGAGTAACCTTGCTCCCAACATAAGCCTTTACCTCAAAATCTCACTATCAATGCAGGTGTAATAGCCATAATTATTTCAGAAGACTGGACATTCAGTTCAACTCCATGAAAAATAAATACAGTTTTTAAATGATACAACTAAATCACAAGGATTTCAATATATTTCTATATGTGAGAAATAGTAGAACAGAGAAGAAATTGAATTGATACATTTTACTACTTCTTAGAAGCTGTGTAAAAAAGTATGGTAGTGTGGTTGTGACTTCAAACAAGTTCTGAAAATTCCACTGCAATTATTCAGTTGATGTTTCCTTCCCCCTCCTCATATTTGGCCATAGGACACATAGCAAAAATATAGTAATGGCTCATTTTGACATGACTGTGCTTAGACAATAATATGAATAACATGTTGAGTTTTACCCCCCTCCCCGTAAGGTATACACATTAAATAAATTTAATTTCCAGCAAGACTCAGTGATTCTCCCTGAAGACTTTGCAATCTGATTCTTTTTTTTTTTTTAAACTTTTATTTAATGCATATAAATTTCCAAAGTACGACTTATGGATTACAATGGCTTTCCCCCCATACCGTCCCTCCCACCCACAACCCTCCCCTTTCCCACTCCCTCTCCCCTTCCATTCACATCAAGATTCATTTTCGATTATCTTAATATACAGAAGATCAGCTTAGTATACATTAAGTATGGATTTCAACAGTTTGCTCCCACACAGAAACATAAAGTGAAAAATAATAGATGATTTTTTAAAATGATGATGAAATCAGAGCAGACCTATTGTCATGTTTAATCCCAGTGAGAGTCAAGTTGGGAATTGATAATTTCTTTTTTTTTTTTTTTTTTTTTTTTTACAGAGGATCCGTTTAGTATGCATTAAGTAAGGATTTCAACAGTTTGCACCCCCATAGAAACACAAAGTGAAATATATTGTTTGAGTACTCGTTATAGCATTAAATCTCAATGTACAGCACATTAAGGATAGAGATCCTACATGAGGAGTAAGTGCACAGTGACTCCTGTTGTTGACTTTACCAATTGACACTCCTGTCTATGGCATCAGTAATCTCCCTATGCTCCAGTCATGAGTTTCCAAGGCTATGGAAGCCCTCTGAGTTCTCCGATTCTTATCTTGTTTAGACAAGCTCATAGTCAAAGTGGAGGTTCTCTCCTCCCTTCAGAGAAAGGTACCTCCTTCTTTGATGGCCTGTTCTTTCCACTGGGATCTCACTCGCAGAGATCTTTTTGCCAGAGTGTCTTGGCTTTCCATGCCTGAAATACTCTCATGGGCTTTTCAGCCAGATCCGAGTGCCTTTAGGGCTGATTCTGAGGCCAGAGTGCTATTTAGGACATCTGCCATTCTATGAGTCTGCTGAGTATCTCACTTCCCATGTTGGATCACTCTCCCCTTTATTTACTCCATCAGTTAGCGTTAGCAGGTACTAGACTTGTCTATGTGCTCCCTTTGACTCCCAGTCCCTTCACCATGACCAACTGTGAACTGAAACTGATCACCTGGAACAGTGAGAAGGCATTGGTACATGCCACCTCGATGGGATTGAATTGGAATCCCCTGGTATGCTTCCAACTCCACCACTTGGGGCAAGTCAGCCTGAGCATGTCCCAAATTATACATCTCTTCCCTCTCCCATTCCCACCACCATGTTCAACAGGGATCACATTTCAGTTAATTTTCAACACTTAAGAATAACTGTGCATCAATTACAGATCTAAACCAGTCATATTAAGTAGAACAGATAAAAAAAACTACTAAGAGGGATAATGTATTTAGTTGTTCATTAACAGTCAGGGCTATGCTGATCAAGCCACCATTTCCCATAGTGTCCACCTCACTCCAACAGGTTTCCCTCTTGGTGTTCAGTCAGTCGTCACCGATCAGGGAGAACATATGGTATTTGTCCCTTTGGGACTGGCTTATTTCACTCAGCATGATGTGTTCCAGATTCCTCCATTTTGTTGCAAATGACTGGATTTCGTTGTTTCTTACTGCGGTATAGTATTCTAAAGAGTACATATCCCATAATTTCTTTATCCAGTCTATCGTTGATGGGCATTTAGGTTGGTTCCAGGTCTTCGCTATTGTGAATTGAGCTGCAATAAACATTAGGGTGCAGACCTCTTTTTTATTTGCCAATTTAAATTCCTTTGGGTAAATTCCAAGGAGTGGGATGGCTGGGTCGAACGGTAGGGTTATCTTCAGGTTTCTGAGGAATCTCCAGACTGACTTCCATAGTGGCTTGACCAGTTTGCATTCCCACCAACAGTGGGTTAGTGTCCCTTTTTCCCCACATCCTCGCCAGCATCTGTTGTTGGTAGATTTCTGAATGTGAGCCATTCTAACCGGGGTGAGGTGAAACCTCATTGTGGTTTTGATTTGCATTTCCCTGATTGCTAATGACCTTGAACATTTTTTCATGTGCCTGTTGGCCATTTGGATTTCCTCTTTTGAAAAATGTCTATTGAGGTCCTTGGCCCATCTCTTAAGTGGGTTGTTGGTTTTGTTTTTGTGGAGTTTCTTGATCTCTTTGTAGATTCTGGTTATTAACCCTTTGTCTGTTGCATAGTTTGCAAATATTTTTTCCCATTCTGTCGGTTGTCTTTTCACTCTCCTGACTGTTTCTTTTGCAGTACAGAAACTTCTCAATTTGATGCAATCCCAATAGTTGATTTTGGTTTGATTGCCTGCGCCTCCCGGGTCTTTTCCAGAAATTCTTTGCCTGTGCCAATATCTTGAAGGGTTTCTCCAATGTTCTCTAGTAACTTGATGGTGTCAGGTCGTAGATTTAGGTCTTTAATCCATGTTGAGTGGATTTTTGTGTAAGGTGTAAGGTAGGGGTCTTGCTTCATGATTCTGCACGTGGAAATCCAATTTTCCCAGCACCATTTATTGAATAGACTGTCCTTGCTCCAGGAATTAGTTTTAGATCCTTGATCAAATATAAGTTGGCTGTAGATGTTTGGGTTGATTTCTGGTGTTTCAATTCTGTTCCATTGGTCTATCCATCTGTTTCTGTACCAGTACCATGCTGTTTTAATTACAACTGCCCTGTAGTATGTCCTGAAATCTGGTATTGTGATGCCTCCGGCTTTGTTTTTGTTGTACAAGATTGCTTTAGCTATTCGAGGTCTCTTGTGCCTCCATATAAATTTCAGCACCATTTTTTCCAGATCTGAGAAGAAGGTCTTCGGTATCTTGATTGGTATTGCATTGAATCTGTAAATTGCTTTTGGGAGAATGGACATTTTGATGATATTGATTCTTCCAATCCATGAGCATGGAAGATTTTTCCATTTCTTGGTATCCTCTTCTATTTCTTTCTTTAAGGTTTTGTAATTTTCATCGTAGAGATCTTTAACGTCTTTGGTTAAGTTTATTCCAAGGTATTTGATTGTTTTTGTAGCTATTGTGAATGGGATTGATCTTAGAAGTTCTTCCTCAGCCATGGCATTGTCTGTGTATACAAAGGCTGTTGATTTTTGTGCATTGATTTTATCAATGCAATCTGATTCTTGATAACACCATATCATACAACTAGAGAACTGTTTTAGGGTAGGAATAGGAATATGAGCAGGGCCACACTGATTTTGCTACTGAGGTGTCTGGAAGCAGAGGCCTAACATGATTTCCTTTGCATCTTCTGCTTGGCTTGTGTTGTGGCCGTAAGAACTAGCTCCAGTAATGTGCAGTGCCTCAGGATCCAGGAAACCACAGAAAAGACAAATGACCCAAGTGTTTGTTAGTGTGGTTTGCATCAGCCCAAGGTGCCCTGAGTCTACCAAATTCCCAGAGCCAGCCAGTGTTCAAGTGGTTCTGCTTTCTGCATACTGGACCCACTCCGTGGAATACTCAGTGAACACTCCTTACTTCCATGGAAGTCTACTGGACACTGATCACACAGTAAAGATATTACTAGAATGAAGCTCTCTGTTTTCATTGCTCTATCTTCAGTAGTAATTGTTTCTGGAACAAACAATAGCTCAATAAATATTAAAAATGAGTGAGCTTCATTGGCTTATAATGAAGATAGCTTCTTGGGTGCATTTCCTAAACCAGTTGCCATCACAAAGATTCATGGTCTGTATAATGAGACCAGTGCAAACAACATTAGCAAGGGTCTATAACAAGTTCCATACATGCCATCATAAAGAAAATGAAAACCTGAGAAAGCTTAGGGTTCAATTTAATGATATTAACATTATTCATCAACATTGTAAGTAAACTGATCTTCCATGACTCCACTTAGGAAGCTCATCCATAGCTCTGAAAGGTAAAGACCTGAAATTGTATTCTATCTAAATTATGATTGTTTCCTTTCTGTGGGGATTGTATGTGTGCCAGCCAGTGGGTTGTGCAGAATAACGTGTAGGTAAGAAATGGGTATCTGGTAACCTATGCTTACAATTGTAAAGAGTTGAATCTATAAAGACATGAAGAGTGAGGCTGTAATGATAGTTTTCTCCTTAGGAACCCACACAGCACAAGTCAGAAGGCCTACTCCTCACTTTCCATGTGCATGTGACTGCATGGATGAGTGTGGGTACTTATGTTATTTGATTCTAAACATTTCCTGCTAAGAATTAAAAGCACCAGGCCTGAAATAAACAGGCAAAATGTGTATGTTTATTTCTTGTCAAGAAAATAATTGAATGAGGATGATTCATCAGCAAATCTCGTTTGTACTAGTTTGTAAAATGTACCTAAGAAGGAATTGACAGATGATGGGAGGATACATTATTTTCATCCCCATCACGCCTAGAAACCCTCATTTATATTTCTACTTTTGGCCAAAGTGCAAGTCCGTGGCTTGACATGTGGAAATAAGTGGAGAGTTGGAAGCAAGCTCTTTGTAGGTCAGAGTTGGGGGTATCTGTGAAAAAATTGGAGACTAAACTGAGTACTTCAATTAAAGTTTTCTTGTAGGTTAGCCAATCATGTTTTCCAGGAGAATAACTTTTTTTTTGAATCCCTATAAGGGCTTTTTAGGAAGTATCCCAGGAAGTATATTTACGGATGACCTGTATAATAACTGGCTTCGTGTCCTGGATAAAGGGAATGAGGAGACTCAAATAGCAGCAATTCAGAGGTGAGGATACCAATAATCTCTTTAAAATATCAGCTATTTTAGCATTTCATCCATTAAAATCATAACCACTGACAAGAGTTTTTGGTCACACAGATGGAGGCCAGTTTAGAAAGGTATGCAGGTCATGCATGCTGCTGTCATTCATTTGTTTCTCATAACATTATTAATACGGAGTCCTTGACCTTTGTACTCATCCTGAACATACTGCCTTGATACAGGAGGAAATTCATAGGTTCAAGTCAAAGGCAAGAGGCCCAACTGATCATTGGTCTTTGTGTATCATTGTCAATGTGTTAGCTAACCAGAGAAGTCCAGTGGAGGTCTAGGAATTGAATTCATGACATGTTTGTGTATGTAGTCCTAAGCCGTGATGAGTCTGTTTGATAACTGGTAACCTTTGTACTCTTGCCATGGGTGGCATTCTTGTGCTACTACCTTACAAAGAAGCAAAGGGGCCCCTTGTACTTAATTTCTGTTTACATTCATCAAGAAGCTTTCAAGTGGTCAAATTCTGGAATTTAATAAATATCTTAAATATGCTTCTGTTACATTAGATAGTAATGAGATTTGCTCCGTTTAACACGTGACATAGTAGATTAGAGGAAATATTGCAGACAGTACTTTGAAGACACATTAGGACATTGACCAGTACTTTCATTGGGTTTTGCCAGTGACAAACAAAACATTTAGTTCCTTTTCTCTGGATGTACAATGTCTTCAATTAAAGTTCTTGTGTTAAGAGTATACTTTTCTATGTTCAGACTTTTAGGTAAGCTGCCAAAATCAAACTTTAAACTCCTGCGTTCCCTATTTGGAGTCTTAGAGAAGATTGCAAAGCAATCATCTTTGAATAATATGACAGCTTCAAAGTTGTCATCTTGTGTAGCTCCAAGTCTTTTTTGGCTACGTGGTTCCACAATCTCAGCAAGAAGAAAGGAAAGGAGGAGAAAGGTAATTAGATGTCGCATTTGTATGCCCTAGGGAGCACTGTCTCCACTTTGCATTTACAGTTCACTATCTTAATGCTGATGGACCATTTTGAAGTTCTCACTTTAGGTACTCCTCTGGAGGGCCATAGTCATTCATTCTTCTGGCAGTTGTGGGCAGGTGGGATGGTAAGCAAGACATTGATAGCAGGGAATCATTTCTTATTTCGCATCTGAAAATTGACCACAAGACTGATAGTGTAAAGTAAGAAGAGAGTCACATGATGTTAGGAGCTTGGAGTGTGGCCAACATTATGGTACAACAGGTTGGGTAGCTGTCAATGTTACTGGCATTCCATATTGCAGTGATGGTTCAAATCCCAGCTACTCTGCTTTTGATCCAGCTCCCTGTTAATGTGCCTGGGAAGGCAGTGAAAGATGGTTCCCTGTATTTTGTGGCCATTTGGAGAGTGAACAAGCTGATGGACTGTCTCTTTCTCCTTCTGCCTTTCCCTCTCTGTAACTCTGTCTTTCAAATTAAAAAAATACATATTAACAAAAAAGAAATGAACATGGACTTTGTGTTGTACAAAACAGTCTTCAAGTCTAGGTCTCTCCATTGAGGGAGACATTTGTAAGCCAAGGCTTCCTCAGCTGATGAATGGTAGAAGCTGTAACTCAGAGAAGTGGGTGTGCACACTGAACTCCCTTTGCCAGTTGTGATTCATTCAGATATGCCTGAATCTGATTTCATTTCTGCTGATAGAATATGATATCAACTGAAATTTGAGAATATCCTAATAGATTCACGATAACAAAGGGGCCAAACTTTTCTCTAAGCTCCTTCAGAAAGCCATACTGAGAAGAGACAGGGCACTGCACAAGGAGAGACTGAAGTTAGACAGGCATACATTTTCTCTCCACTTGCCTCCTTTCTTGCCAAAAGAACCAAACAAGAATCTTTGATTCACAAGTTTAGGATACATCCCTGAAAGTGAATTCCCCAGGCTTGCATCTATTTTGTTGCTTTACAGATTTCACAATGGGATATATATTTTTACTCTAACCATTCTAGAAATCCTAATTGAAAATGTCATATCTGTAAAGAGGTATTCATTGAAGGCTGGCGCTGCAGCTCAATAGGCTAATCTTCCACCTGCAGCGCCGGCACACTGGGTTCTAGTCCTGGTTGGAATGCCAGATTCTGTCCCAGTTGCCCCTCTTCCCGTCCAGCTCTCTGCTGTGGCCCAGGAGTGCAGTGGAGGATGGCCCAAGTTCTTGGGCCCTACACCCGCATGGGAGACCAGGAGAAATACCTGGCCCCTGCCTTCGGATCAGCGCGGTGTGCTGGCCATGGTGCACTGGCCTCAACGGCCATTGGAGGGTGAACCAACGGTAAAAGAAGACCTTTCTCTCTGTCTCTCTCTCACTGTCCACTCTGCCTGTCAAAAATAAATAAAAAAATAAAAAAACAACAAAAAATGAGGTATTCATTGATGAAAAATGCTGAAAACTAAGTTCAGAAATGATGTTAATCAACTGACTAGAAGAACATAAAAATCTGTACCCACGTGCTCTCAAAATTGACATAATTTCCCAGAGAAAATGGATTTTCATAATTTTTTGTCAACTCTGAATTCTTCCTGAAATTCTGAGTTTCACCTTTTTTGCTAGGTATTTGATTTTTGTATGGAATAAGGTATATACTGTTGCCAAATATAAAAATACATTCTATTTTTGCCCATTTTTGTTGCAGGTTGCTGTTGTAAAATTTCTAATTGAACATTTCTTCAGCATTTTTGGGGAAGACATCACCTCTCCCGTGGAAGAAAATGCAATAAATCAGGACAACTACTCAGAAACATCATTTAGGTGATTTTGATGACAAAGTCACGCTGATTCACCCTGCAAATGACTGGGTTAGGCTAATGCACAAAGAAAGAACTTAATCCAGGTCTCTCATATGAATGGCAGAGATCAGTGTACTGGAGCCCAAACTACTTGTTTCAGTACATTGTGGCGGCAAAATGTTTTGGAATTCATGGCTGGTTTTTCATTATATAACCTTTTCATATTTAGTGAAAAGATGTTTTGAATCAAAACATTTTTGGAACCATAATATAGTAATACTTTTAATTCTGTTTTTCCACAAATGGTTTGAAAGCCTTTGTAGATACTGTCAATGTGCTCTAGATTAAACTCAAGTGAGGGGTTCTAAACAATGCCTGTTTGATTTAGTTCCCTTTTCCACTCGATAGTCTCCCAGTGCTTTTTCAAGCAGTTTGAAGAAAACTGGCATCATTGAGGAAAAGGGTCTTGTTTTCCTGTCAAACAAGCTTTCCAGAGCAAAAAAACTTGTGGCATCATTTTCCTGTGGTATTATTTTTGTTTCTCTGTCAGCTTCAGTTTATCTGTAAAATATAGACAAGAGAATATATAAATCTCAGGCTGCTTTATGTGTTAATCAGATGCAGATGTAAACTAAAACAGCTGAAAAAAGAAAAGAATTCATAGGGCAGTAGAGATTCCACTGAAACTGAGAGCTAGCTAGTACTTCCCAACCTAGCTAACTGCAGGCAACAAGCACTCTACTCATAAGTGGAATTCAGGATCAGAACCGGAGAACATGTCCCTGCAGATTGACTTTTCCTGGTTTTGTGAAATTCACCTCATCGCTTACAGGAAAAATCTTTGGGAAAATCCATTTCATCAAGAATTGGGATGTCTCCAGTATCTTAGAATATTTATACCAAGACAACCTTTTGTTTTCTTTTTTACAGAACAAATGCATAAATCTGATGCATCCACATCCACTAAAGTTATGATAATTAGCAAGAAGGCAACATTGACAGATGATCTCTAGACCATACCTGCTGCCAGCTCCACCAACTGTTCTTTCATTTTCTGAGTTCCTGAATTTTGACATTTACAGATACATATGACCTTTATCCCATATCTCCTTTCACATTGGGCTAGGAGATATTTTGACAAATGTTCACAATATTTTTCTAAACTTGGATAAAAGCTTTACCTTCTAGTGAAGAATGATGGAATATATTAGTAATGGAATGGATAAGAAGAACCTTAAACTAAGACTACCTCCAGAAAAGTCACATCTTTGGCAAAAGAAAGTGTACAAGATCTGATTTTCTTAAACATACTTTTTCATTGGTCCAGTATATCTAGTTTAAATACTCTGGAGATCCTTTTTTAAATTCCATGGAGATTCTTTTGATGACTTTCAATATACCATAAATATCTTTGCTACATCCAAAGTAATTAAATATTATAAGAATGAATGTATAAAAAATACATTTTGACAAATCCCACTTTAAAACTAATTGAATCAAATGACTTTTTAAAAGTCTGATAGTTTGATATATAGGAAATTTCAGTATTGCACAATACTGAAAGGTACAGAGCATAAGCTCAATTTTCTTTCACACTCTTTTAAGGATTGTTTGTATCTTTCATTCTATTAAATTATTTTATTCTATTGTTTATTTTTCTTATGAATACAATAAAATTACTTTATCACTTACTGGCTTTGGTGACCATTTTATTTTCCCATAATTAGAGATTTGCTACAAGCTCAGCTGGATAGTCCTTCTGGTCTCACCTGAGTCACTCAAAGGCTTGCAGTCAACTGACAGTGCCACTGGGGCTACTTTAGGGTCTTTGGATTTATGCTGGCTCTTTTTTGACTTCCATGTCTTCTAAAGGGAAGCTCTGCCTCCTGCATGTGTAGCAGGAAGAGATGCCAAACACTTCTCAAACCTCTGTTTGCTTCATGTTTGCTAGTCCCCCATCAGTCAAAGTCCAGTGGCATGTGGTCAAGGCCCCGATCCACTGGAGGACAGGACTACACAAGGGGCCACACGACAAACTACAATGTTCCAAGACAAGGGGCATTCATTTTATTGAGGGTTATTACCCTAGTATGAGACACATAATCCAAACTCAAGGCAGCATCATCACCTCACTCATCCCTTTATTCACCCACTTTAAACACTTCATTTTCTAGGATCCCAGAAGTCTGTTAGGTTCTCCTTCATGGGTGCCAAGGACCCAAGTGCCTGAACTGTCATCTGCTTCATCTGCTTTCTCCAAGGGTGTGCACTCGCGGCAAGCTGTATTGGAAGTAGAATAGCTGGGAGTTAAACCAGGCATTCCCATATGGGCTCCAGGCATATGACTTAACCACTGCCCCAAATGCCTACCCCAATGTCAAATTCTTTATTAGCATTTTCTAAAGGTAAATCTAAGAGTGGTGGAAAATAACTTTGAAATAATAATAGGCATTTCCCCCTCAGATATTCTTTGTTTCCACTTTCTCCCAATAAATGTCTAGGTCGTTACTTCTGGAAGAGAATTTACAGCGAAAATATTAGGAAAGAAGAACTCTATGTTGCTTGTGTTTAAAAAATTGAGTCTCCTGGAACTGGCATTGTTCAATGCCAGCATCCCACATTGGCAATGGTTTGTGTCATGGGTGCTCCACTTCTGATCCAGCTACCTGTTAATGGCCTGGTAAAAGCAGCAGAAGAGGACCCAAGTGTTTGGGCCTCTTCCACCCACTTGGGAGTCCCAGATGAAGCTCATGGCTTTGGCCTGGCCCAACCGTGGCTATTGAAGCCATATAGGGAGTGAACCAACAGATGAAAGATCTCTCTCTGTATCTCTGTCTATCTCTCTGTCTCCCTTCCTCTCTGTAATCTAATTTTCAAAATAAATAAATATTAAAAATAATTGAATCTCTAGTGAAGCTAACAATATCTGAGGCATAAGGATTTAGGTGAAAAATTCAAGGAAAATAGCAGGCTTGTTAGGATTATGGGACATGAATCCAATTTCTTGAATGGTATGCACATGGAGGCTTCACAGAAGACCCCACCCAAAGACACATCTGAGACAGATGGGCCCTGTTTACTCCCAGTTTCTTGTTCCTCAACATGGATCAGCTTAGTAAGAGTGCTCTCAGTGACACACTGGATTTGAGGGAGCGATGTTTCATTGGCATCTGTATAGACTGGCTCCCCAGCACCAGAGAGCAATAAGAAGATCTCAGCAGTTGCTAGTTCCCTGAGATGACACAGAGGCCCAGGTGAGTGACAGATACTTTTCTCCAAGGCCCTAACTCCTTGGCACTAGAAAACTGAGAACATGGATAAATCCTGTATATCTATTATCTGATAATAGTGGATTGAATTAGAAATTGGTTGAGCAATTTAAAAATAGATAACAATGTTTCTTACATCTCCTGCTTGCGTAGACTCAGACTGGTACTGCTATATAAAGAATGCTTGCTTTATGCCTGCCATCCTTGAAAGGATTCCCTAAACAAATTTGGAAAATGTATTTTCCTACAGAGGTTGCCTTCTAGCCATTCCTGTTACTCATCTTTACACATTTTATAAAGTGAAATGGAGAAATGAAGGTTCTCAGAAGCGTGGGCGTGAGTTCACTCCTCCAGTCTGAGTCTCAATCTCTTTAGAAAAGGGTTGGGTGGAAGGAGTTGGAGTCTCATGTTTTAATATGTTATTTTATAAATTATTTTACTAATTGAAGGGCAGAGAGCAAAACAGATAAGCAGAAAGAGAGATTCCCCCACCTCACCACTGGTTCACTCCCCAAATATCCAAATAGCAGCAGGTGACAGCTAAAGCCAGGAGTGAGGAAGTCAGTCTGGGTATCCTAAGTGGATGGCAGGGATTCAAGTACTTGGGCTCTCACCAGCTGCTTCCTAGGATGCATGTTCACAGGAAGCTGTAATGTAGAACTAAATGGGACTCTGTCCTAGGAACTCTGGTAAAAATAAGGGATTTGGATGTTGGAAGTGGCATCTTAACTCCTAGGCAAAATGCCCACAACTGGGCTTTAGTTTTAATGTAACTGTTTCTTCTCTTCTCCTAGATATATTTCAAGGAAGAAAGGCCTCAGGAAAAGACTTCTCAGTGACTGAGTTTATCCTGCTGGGATTAACTCAACAGCCAGAACTGCAGCTGACTCTCTTCTTCCTGTTCTTGGGGATCTATGTGGTCACTGTGGTGGGGAACCTGGGCTTGATTGCTCTGATTGGTCTGAACCCTCACCTGCACACCCCCATGTACTACTTCCTCTTCAACCTGTCCTTCATTGATCTCTGCTACTCCTGTGTCATAAGTCCCAGAATGCTGGTGAGTTTTGTGAAAGAGAACATCATCTCCTATGTTGAGTGCATGGCTCAGCTCTTTTCCTTCTCTTTCTTTGTTATTGATGAGTACTGTATCTTGACATTGATGGCCTATGTCAGATATGTAGCCATCTGTAAGCCCCTGCTGTACAAGATCACCATGTCTCCTCAGGTCTGCCTCATGCTGACGGTGTGTGCATATGTCATGGGTTTTGTGGGTGCCATGGCTCACACTGGATGCATGCTGAGACTCAACTTCTGTGATGGCAACATCATCAATCATTTCATGTGTGATGTATCTCCTCTCCTCCAGCTCTCCTGCACAAGCACTTTTATCAATGAATTGGTTATTTTTATTGTGTTGCTCATCAACATAACAGTGCCCAGTCTTACTCTCTTCATTTCTTATACCCAGATCCTCTCCAGCATTTTGCGTATCCGTTCTACCAATGCCAGGTCCAAAGCCTTCAGTACCTGCAGCTCCCACATGATCACTGTTTGTCTTTTCTTTGGATCTGCATCTTTTATATATTTTAAACCTTCTCCTGCTGGGTCTCTGGCTCAAGATAAAGTATCCACTATTTTTAACACCATTGTGGGGCCAATGATGAATCCTTTCATCTATAGTCTGAGAAATAAAGATGTTCATGTTGCATTAAGACTTTGAAGAATAGCATACTTTCCCGACTTGAAGCTGTCTTTGTTATAGATGCCAATTCCTAGTAAAAGCACATGATATGTAAATCCATGGAAAGAAGGGTAAGAAATCAAGATAAAATGGTAATATTTGGATAAGAGGGAAATTAATTTAATTACATAGATCACTTCATGATTCAAGACAATGGATGCAGGTGGAGTATCAGACCTTCAACCTTTCAGAGAGCCTGGAGAACTTTTCATTCTGTTATTCTCAGGAAAAAATGTAGTAGAGATATTACTGTAAGAGGGAAAAGTTGAATGATGTTAACTCCATAAATGGTAAGACTGAATTTTTAGACTCTGACACATCTAGGATTTCTGTGCAACTTTGTCATGGAGATATCAACTTCTGTGAATCTAGATTCACGGAAATGTGAATTCTGTGAAAATGTGGATTCCTAGATTTGAGGACATAGTGAAGCTCTTATATGAACCTTAAATGAACAGAATAGGAGCCCCTGGAATGGACTGGGGGGCTCCAGAGAACATTCTAGAACTTAAGTAAGAACTAAAACTGCTCTTGCCCTACAGCTCCCCAGTGTAGAAAAGCCATTTTCTCTGTACATAGAGGAAAGGAAGGGACTAGCCTTAGGTACCCATAGTCAAAAATTGGGGCGATGCCTTAGCCAGTGGCCTACTGTAAACAGCCAGATTATGTGGCAGCAGGATATCCAGAATGCCTGAGGACTGTAGCTGCTACAGTTATAGTGGTTGAAGCAATATCCAAATCAACTCTTGAGGAACTATCCCTCATCAAGTACAGGGGGTCCTTGATGCTAAATGTTATCAATGGCTAACTAGAGGTTAACTCTTCTTCTCTTAAGATTTATTTGTTTATGCATTTGAAAGGAAGAGTGACGGGGGGAGGGAGGGACACACACACACACATACACACAGTGCAAGCACTTCTACCCACTGGTTTATTTTCCAAATGGCTGCAACAGCCAGGCCAAATTGAGGAACCAGGAACTCCGTCTGGGTCTCTCACATGGGTGGCAGGGGCCCAAGATTTTGGGCCATCTTTTGCTGCTTTCCCAGTTGCATTATTAGGAAGCTGGATTAAAAGTGGAGAAACTAGGACTCTGACACCCTGATTTGGATATTGACATCCGAAGCAGAGGCTTAATAACCTGCACACAATACTGTCTTCTTGAGGTCAATTCTTAAGCTATCAGGCCATGTTGTAGGACTCCTCTGAGTCCTCAAATCCTCAAAACCTGCCAAACCTTAACTCCCAGTCAACATTTTGCCTGAAACAGATGGTAGGGAATTAGCACACTCTTGCACAGAAACTATGGAATAGACATACTTTAACAAACCAGGTCTAGAGGATGAGCAATTACTCAATTCTGATGCTGAATGTTTTACTGGTAGAAACAGTTACACATATAAAGAAGCTGAAAGGACATTGTTAGCCTACAGGAAGTTGTAGAGGGAAAAACCCTGCCACCCAATTTCTTTGCCCAAAATGTTGAACTTGCTGCTCATATTTGGGCTCCACATCCAGGGAAGGGATTGAGATGAAA
The DNA here is from genome assembly GCF_051225735.1 of Oryctolagus cuniculus. Lineage (NCBI taxonomy): Eukaryota > Metazoa > Chordata > Mammalia > Lagomorpha > Leporidae > Oryctolagus > Oryctolagus cuniculus. The sequence goes on from NC_142867.1 coordinate 116,475,926, forward strand.
TATGTAGGAGACTCCAAAAACACTATTCTAATCTTACACACCCATGGTGCTATCAGGAAGGAAAGAGGTCTGCCTAATGCAAAGAGCTTCCCAACTAAATATCATGATGGAATATTAAAACTACCTTAGGCAGTATTGATGCCTGGGGAGACTGTGGTAACTCACTGTCAGGGACATCAAAAGAGGATACTCAGATCATTAAAGGAAATAACTTAGCTGATAGAGCTGCTAAGATGTCAGCCTTCCAGGCCATAGAGACTCAAGCTGTCTCAGGAGACTTACCTATAAGTTCACAATACTCTTCAGAAGAGGAGACATAGGCAAATGAAAAGGGACTTAACAAGGATGCTGGTGGATGATTAAAACATGATGTCAAGAATTTTTTGCCTCAAGCAGGAAATTACTAATATTTAAATAATGCCCTTCACATGGGAAGAGATTCCATGACTGTAGTGTGGCATAGCAATTTGTAGGAAAGAAGACCTTAGCAATACTGTTAAAGAAGCAAATGAGGGCTTGTGAACTATGCTTCCAAAATGTGCCAGGTCATCCTCAATTTTTCCTACTTCCACCTGAGCCATGCAACATCAACACACTCATCCAGGGGAAGACTGGCAAGCGGACTTTACTCAAACACACTCTACTGGACAGTTTAAGCACATCTAGGTCTTTATAGATAGCTTCACTGGATGATTAGAAGCCTTCCCAAGTAACACAGAAAAAGCAACAGGAGTGGCTGAATTCTTACTAAAGCATATTATTCCATGCTTTGGGTTCCCAGAGCACCCTCCCTTCACTGCTATGATAATTCAACAAATATCTAAAGCCTTAGGAATTACTTGCAAGACACATTCTTCCTACATGCCACAATATCTATGAAAACTAGAAAAGGTAAATCAGTTTTCAAGGTCAACTATGACAAGAAACCTCAGAAATAGTTAAACTTATTTCCTAATGCCATCTTGAAAATAAGAACGGCTACTAAATCAGTTCTTAAACTTGGCCCTTTTGAAATGTTATATGGAAGGCTTTTTCTGTGTGATTCAGATACCAATTAGACAGTTGATCATGTTATCATTTCATGTTTATTTTAAAAGCAAAGGTGGGATAGGGAATGGTTGGGTTGGATAAGAGAGATACAGAGAGAGACACATGGACAGAGATGTCCTGCTTGCTGATTTTTTTCCCCCAATGTTTGCAACATTGGGGCTAGTTCAAGCTGAAACCAGGAGCTGGTAACTCAACTCTGGATCTCCTACATGAGTGGTAGATACCCAATTTCTTGGACCATTCCAGCTGCCTCCAAGGCAGTGCATTAGCAGGAAGCTAGTTTAGAAGTGGAGTTGGGATTACACTCAGGCAATCTGATAGGAGATGTGGATGTATACACATAGTAGTTTTCCATGATAAATGTATAAGAATGGAAAAATGTTAGTGGTTTCCATGTATTAAGGGAGAAATGGAGGCAGGAAAGAACTGAGTCTAAAAGGGCAACATGAAAATTTCTTGTAATGAAAATACTCTATATTTTGTTTGAACCTATGAAAATAAGCTGCAATTTTCTTTAAATTAGAAATACTTTCTGTAGAAATGAGCACCTGATAGTTTATTTTTATTTATAAACAATTCCTTTACATCATAGAACTTTGGTCATGACATTAAAATATATTGGCCAGTGGTACTGCATGTTCTAGAAGGTTAATTTAGTTTGACATGATCCTGCAAACCATAAGTCCTCTTAGTTAAACACCTTTTTTCTTTTCTGCATGATATAGTGTAATATAAAGCTTAAATTACCACTGATTTGGCAAGTTAGAACATATGGGCTTCCATTACCTAAAAGAAGTCAGAAATGAGTGCTTAATGTTACGATGTATCTCAGTGAAAAAGATGAATCATTTGCCATACTTTGTTATAACTGAGTTACTCTCATGTGGCCATCATGAAAAAAGGAAGGGAATGAGATATTTTTGCAATGCAAAGAAAGCCCAGAATTTCTCTACATTCATTCTGTATCTGCTTCCAGGTGCCCTGGCTATATTGCAGATGAAATAATGACTTTCATTCTAAGCTCTAGCTTAAATTACTGGAATAAAACTCTTATTGCAATGTGATTTGATGTAACATGAACTTCCATGGAATGTTTCTGACTCTTCTTTTTTACTTAAATAAGAGATCTTAATATTTCCATAGAAAATACACATTTTAATGAATAACTAAGGTCTTGATCATTTCCATAGATAAAGAAATATCAATCTCATGGGATAATTCTCAAGTTTTCCCTTAAGGATTTTTGGTCTCCTAACAATTTTTAAGAGTCTGAAAATAATAATTGGGATGCATTTTAGTAATTATTGAGTTTCAAATTATCATAATAGTGAAATAAAAATAGGTGTTTTACATTTTTCTTGCCTCTGCTTTTTTTCTACTTTTCTCTTTAACACTTTTTCCATGACTTTATTTAAAAAAATGATTAGTTAATTAATTCAAGAGTTGGGGTCAGAAGAGAAAGCAATAGGGAGAGACAGAGGGAGAGAAAGTGTGCCCATCCACTGGTTTACTCCCTAAATTGCTTCAATGGCCTGAGGACTGATGCCTGGAGCCAGGAATTCAATCCAAGTATCCCATATGTGTGGCAGAAATACAACCACTTGAGACATCACTGTTGCCTCCCAGGGTCCATATTAGCAGGAATCTGGAATAAGAAACCAGAGCCTAGAGTCTAACCTAGATACTCTAATTCAGAAGCAGATGTTCTTATGGTTGCCGACACTCTAAGCAAACGTCTCCTCTGCACCAGTCCCATAACTTTAATATCTATGGAAATCATCCCCATACATTTCCTCCATGTTCTAACCTTTACCTGAGCATAGACTACTGTATACTTCTACTTGGATGTCCATTTGGCAACACAAGCCCACCAACTTCAAAACTGAATGTACAAATTTAACCAATGTTCCTACTTTTTGTGCATTCTTTCTGTTTGTAGCAATGACATCATTTACTCAAACATATAGGTTACAATCTTTGGGAAGTTTTTTTCTATTTTAACTATAAATATGAGAAATCGAATCTTCCATTGTAACACTTCTTCCACAAGTGTATTTTTAGAACTACTCACAGTAGCACTGCTAATTCAGGGTTTTTTTGTTGAAAATCATTCATGGGCTGATGAATTATAAATGTTAATTGTCAGCTGAGGTTCATTCCTTCATATACCCACCATATTAATCTTCCTACATCTGCACCATTACTATTTCAATTCTGTGCCAAAAAAATGAAAATAAAGATAAAAACCTTCTGTAGTGAATGGCTCCTTGGTTTTTGCACTTGAGAACTTCCTCTACTGATCTAAATGTGCCTTTGACCTGCAGTTTTGTTCTGGCAGTCCTGTAGGGGGAACATTGAGAACTTTTGAGAGACTAAAAATTCTCAGTGTAATGTTCAGGGAGGATGGAAATTATATAGTCTTTTCCTGCACTCATCACCACTAATTTGAAGTTCTCCTGCATGACCTCTGAGAGTTCAGAAATGGCCTTTTACATGCTCCTCCTATGTTATTTTGTGCTAAATTCAAGTCTACAAGAAACATTGAGACTACATATGCCTGTTCTTTGGGGCTAGAAATTTGTTATGGGTTTCATGAGTAATGGAGAGGGGATTATCATTCTTTCATTCCTTTACTATAAAATATTTATTGAGTAATTAATATGTGTACCAGGTATTTCTCAAAGGTGCTACAGAAATAGCATTGAAGGAAATAGATAATGTACCTGATATTTTTGTGCTTATATTCAAATATTTGTGAGTTCCGAATATGTGTTTATGTGTTGTAGAAAGAAGAACATGATGGGGCCAGCGCTGTGGCACAATTGGTTAATGTCTTGGCCGGACGCACCAGCATCCCATATGGGCGCTGGTTCTAGTCCCGGCTGCTCCTCTTCTGATCCAGCTCTCTACCATGGCCTGGGATAGCAGTAGAAGATAGCCCAAGTCCTTGGGCTCCTGCACCCATGAGGGAGACCCAGAAGAAGCTCTTGGCTCCTGGCTTCAGATCGTCACAGCTCCGGCCATTGCGGCCATCTGGGGAGTGAACCATAGGATGGAAAACCACTCTCTCTCTCTCTCTGCCTCTCCTCTCTCTGGGTAACTCTGACTTTCCAATAAATAAATAAATCTTTAAAAAAATAAGAACATGAAACAAACAGATAATTTACAGTATTTCATATATAGAGAGATGCAGGTGTAGGAGAGGTCATCCTGGTTTCTGTTTTGGGATAGGACTCATTTGGTAGGAAAGCAAGTGTGTATAAAGTTGCTGTTGGAAAAAGGAATGTCATTATCATGAACTAGTCTGTAAATCCAGTGGAGGCAATTAATGTTAGCTCCAAAGCATGATCTCTGGGGAAACAGATGACAAACATAAGTTTTCAGATTTTTAATGAGGTCCCTTGGATTTCCTAACTCATAAAAAACCCTTGGGTCATTCTAAGAGGTGGCTCTTCTGGTATTGGCAAATCCCTTTTATCACAACATATTCTGACAAGAAAACTCTGGTCAAAGCCACGATGAGAAACCATAATCTGTGACTCCTGGCTTCCCAGAGCCTGGGGTACTGAACAATGTGTTCTGGTTCCCTCAATCCCAAACTTGATCAGAACACAAGAAAATCATTCTGAACTGCTGCTCACTGCCCAAACTTATCAGCGCCACTTGCCCCTGTGTAAGAATAGGGGAGCGGAGTTAACAAAGTCCTCTTTGAGCCCTGAGGGAAAAGGGTGAGTGTTGACTGTATCTGTCCTGCTAAGTACTCACAAACCTCATCTGTGGGAGCCCAGAAATACTCAAAATGGCTCACCTTCTCTGCTGATGCCACCATTGACCCTGAAGAGGTCAAAACATGGCCTGGAGGGGCTGTACAGTCTAGAGTGGTTGAAGAATCCCAGGAGCTTCTCCCTATAGAAGTTGCTTCCAGGTCTTCTTGACATTAAGTGCTCAGAAGGGTGGGCTTGGGTTCATTCCTTCATTCTGGGTCGTAATTCATTAGTGTTGGATTGGGTGAAGAGAACAAGGTTCCCATATTTTAATGTTTCTATTGTACCTCTAATCACAGGTATGTGTGAAGGAAGAATGGCCTCAGGAAATGAGTCTTCAGTGACCCAGTTTATCCTGCTGGGATTAACTCAACAGCCAGAACTGCAGCTGCCTCTCTTCTTTCTTTTCTTAGGAATCTATGTGGTTGCTATGGTGGGGAACCTGGGCTTGATTGTTCTCATTTTTGTGAATCCTCACCTACACACCCCCATGTACTACTTCCTCTTCAACTTGTCCTTTGTTGATCTCTGCTACTCCTGTGCCATAACCCCCAGAATGCTGGTGAGTTTTGTGAAACAGAACACCATCTCCTATGCTGAGTGCATAACTCAGCTCTTTTTCTTCTGCTTCTTTGCTATTGATGAGTGTTATGTCTTAACATCGATGGCCTATGATAGATATGTGGCCATTTGCAAGCCCCTGCTGTACAAGGTCATCATGTCTCCTCAGATCTGCCTCATGCTGATGGTGTGTACATATACAATGGGAATTGCAGGTGCTATGGCCCACACTGGATGCATACTGAGACTCACCTTCTGTGATGGCAACGTCATCAGTCATTTCATGTGTGAAACACCTCCTCTCCTCCAACTCTCTTGCACAAGCACCTACATCAGTGAGCTGGTGGTTTTCATTGTGTTGCTCATCAACATAGCAGTGCCCAGTCTTACTCTCTTTGTTTCTTATACCAGGATCCTCTCCAGCATCCTGCACATCCATTCAGCCCATGCCAGGTCGAAAGCTTTGAGAACCTGCAGCTCCCACATAATCACTGTTTGTCTTTTCTTTGGATCTGCATCTTTTATATATTTTAAGCCTTCTCCTGCTGGATCTCTGGCTCAAGATAAAGTATCCACTATTTTTTACACCATTGTGGGACCAATGGTGAATCCTTTCATCTATAGCTTGAGGAACAAAGATGTTCATGTTGCACTGAGTAAGACTTTGCAGAAGACAAAGTTCTTTTCCTAAATATAACTGTATTAGTTATCAATGCCATTTCTTAATAAAGATATGTATATTCATGGAAAGAAGAGTAAGAAATCAAAATAAAAATGTGAATAATTTAGAAAATAGGGAAAATTTAGTTATATAGATAAGAAGTGAAGAAAATATAAAGAAGTGGAGTGTCAGACCTTCAGCCTTTCAGAGGAAGTCTGAAGAAGAGTTCATTCTGTTCTTAAGTTTCAGGAATTATAATGTGTGTTTTAAATAAAAAAAAGTTGCATGATGATTACACCAGAAATGGTAAGACTGTGAGCTTTTTGACTAGGAAATTGTGCAGCTTTTTTTTATTCATGGCAATATCACATTTGGTGGACTTAAATTCATTTATTAATTTATTAATTTAGCAACTCTCCATTGAAAGTTATAGGGGATTTTGTTTTGGGGGATTTCTTTGTTTTCATGAATGCAGAACTTCAAGGGATGCTTTTCTCCCTCTGGTCTCTGGTGTGTTCTCATTGTCATCTTAGGAGAGGGTGAGATATGGAGACCAAGGATTTTCTTATGGGCCTGGTTAAGAAGAAGAAATACAAATAACCTTATAGAGCAGCCAGATAAAAGGGTTTTACTGGTTGGATTTCAGGGTAAGAGTGTAGGTACTGAAGCATGGTATGTGTTTATTGGGAAGAATTTTACCATAAACGCTTACCAATTATTGGTAGAGGAATACTTTTCCTCTCTCTAAATAGATTTCAAAATCTTAAATCATTATCACTCATAATTTTCTCATTATTTTCATTCTTCCTTTTTTTCTCAGTGGTTTATGTAATATAAATAATGTAGTATTTTAATAAGTAGATACATAATGTTTATGTACCCTCTACCCAGATGTTTTTAAAATTCAGACATCTGCTGGTGATAAAGACAGGAGATGACTGAGCTGTCAGAGGGCTGATTGTTTACAGCAAGGTGTAGATGGGTTGGCGTTCTAAGACATGATGAGTGAGCAGATACATGCAGACATATCATGGAAATGTTATGCAGAATGATATATTAAGGTGATGACAGAGTACCTGCAAGTTGTACTTTAGACAGAGTGGTCAGGAAGGGCTTTTCTGAGGAGGTGATATGTCCTCTGAGTGCTGACAGACAAGAAGGAACTAAGCACATGGAGTACTCTAGGCAGAGGGAGTAGCGGGGGCAAAGGCTCAGAGGCAGTGACCATCCCGGCGGGTACAACAGTCAGTGTGACAGTGGTGTGGTGGAGGAGGGGTGCATGTTGACTGATTTAAAAGTCACATTACAGTAATTCTATGCACTTTTCTTTTTACCTAATGTCCCAAAATCAACATGTATCTTATAATCAGTGACATTTTACACTCATATCTGCCTGCTGGCAGTTGTACTGTAGTTGCCATTGCTTTTGCATGGACAAACTTGTTTGTAGCTATTCATGTTCTGTAGTTGAGAAGAATTACTCATCAATATGTGTGGATTTTATTTCCTTTGAAATTATTTAGTTTTTAATAAATATTTCTTAGAAAGCTTATTTCTACAGTTTGTATAACTATAACTTCAAACCATTTTGTATTGTTTAGATTTGGGGAGTAAATCAGTGAGAGTAAACCACTGAGAGTGAGAGACCTCTCTCTGTCTGAACCTTTTTTTTTTTTTTTTGCATTTTTATTTTTTTAACAGGTTTATTTTTAAAAATTTTTTATTTAGTAAATATAAATTTTCAAAGTACAGTTAATGGATTACAGTGGCTTCCTCCCCCATAATTTCCCTCCCACTCACACACCTCCCATCTCCCATTCCCTCTCCCATTCCATTCACATCAAGATTCATTTTCAATTCTCTTTATATACAGAAGATCGATTCAGTATATATTAAGGAAAGATTTCATCAGTTTGCACCCACACAGAAACACAAAGTGTAAAATACTGTTTCAGTACTGGTTATAGCATTACTTCACATTGGACAACACACTAAGGACAGATCCCACATGAGAAATAGGTACACAGTGACTCCTGTTGTTGACTTAACAATTTGACACTCTTGTTTATGGCATCAGTAATTTCCCTAGGCTTTAGTCATGAGTTGCCAAGGCTATGGAAGCCTTTTGAGTTCGCCAACTGCGATCTTATTCAGACAGGGTCATAGTCAACGTAGAAGTTCTCTCCTCCCTTCAGAGAAAGGTACCTCCTTCTTTGATGGCCCCATTCTTTCCACTGGGATCTCACTTGCAGAGATCTTCCATTTAGGTCTTCCTTTTTTTTTTTTTTTTCCAGGGTGTCTTGGCTTTCCATGCCTAAAATACTCTCATGGGCTCTTCAGCCATATCTGAATGCCTTAAGGGCTGATTCTGAGGCCAGAGTGCTATTTAGGACATCTGCCATTCTATGAGTCTACTGTGGATCCTGCTTCCCATGATGGATCGTTCTCTCCCTTTTTGATTCTATCAGCTAGTATTAGCAGTGAGTAAGGGACAAATATCATATGTTCTCCCTGATCGGCGACAACTAACTGAGCAGCAAAGGGGAAACCTGTTGAAGTAAAATGGACACTATGAGAAACAGTGACTTGATCAGCTCTTGTCCTGACTGTTGATGTACAATGTAATATTTTAGCCATTTTAGTATTTTCTCTTTGTTTTGTTCTAGTACTATTGGTTGAACTCTGTGATTAACACACAATTATTCTTAGGTGTTTAAATTTTAACTGAAAAATTATCCCTATTAAATATAAGAGTGGGAATAAGAGAGGGAGGAGATGTACAATTTGGGACATGCCCAATCGGACTTGCCCCAAATGGTGGAGTTAGAATCATGCCGGGGGATCCCAATACAATCCCTTCAAGGTGGCATGTACCAATCCCACCTCACTAGTCCAAGTGATCAATTTCAGTTCACAATTGATCACACTGATAGGTCTAAGAGTCAAAGGGATCACACAAACAAATCTAGTGCATTTTTATTTTTAATTGATTGATCGAATAATTAATTAATTATTTTTCCCATAAATCTTTTTTAAAAGATTCATTTTATTTATTTAAAAGACAGAGTTACAGAGAGAGGTCGTTTATCTGCTGTGTCACTCCCCAGATGGTTGCAATGACTGGAGCTGTGCCGCTCCAAAGCCAGGAGCCAGGAGCTTCCTCCAGGTCTACCACATGGGTGCAGGGGTCCAAGGTCTTGGGCCATCCTCCACTGCTTTCCCAGGCCATAGCAGAGAGCTGAATTGGCTTCAGACTGGTGCAGCTCCAGCCACTGCAGCCAACTGGGGAGTGAACCATCAGATGGAAGCTTCCTTTCTCTCATAGAGAGAGGAGAGGCACTGAGGAGAGAGGGGAGGGTGAAAGGTCTTCCATCTACTGATTCACTCCCCAAATATCCTACATATTGGAAGCAGGGCTAAACTGAAGACAAGAGTATGCAACCCCATCTGGGTCTCCTCTATGGGTGGCAGGAACTCAAGTTCCTGCATTATAAGGAAGCTTGGCAAGAAGTGCAACAGCCAGGACTTGAACCAGCACTCTGATATAAGAAGCAGATATCCGAAGCAGTTGTAACCCACTGTGCCACAATGCCTACCCCTTGTTTCCCATTTTCTTGCTTTCACATGGGTTATTTGATATTTTTTCAGAATTCAAATTTGATTCATCTATAGTGCTCTGAATTTTATCTCTCTCTATATGTTTAGTGTTTACCATAGATATCACAACATGTAACTTACGCAGTTGACATTTTAGTACTTTAAGAAAACTATGAAAATCTTACTTCTATTTAATTAGTTTTACCTTTTCCTATTTTGAAAAATTATCTTAAGTATTTCCTCTATGTACATTGAGTGCAATATCAAATGATATATATATATATATATATATATATATATATATATATATTTTGCTCCAGCTGCAGGCAGTGGCTTTACTCACTATGCCACAGAGCCTGCCCCAAATAAATAAATCTTAAAAAAATGAGGGTACTGACACTATGACCTGGTGGTGACTAGTGGTGCCTGCAGTGCCAGAATCCCATATGGGCACCTGTTCATTTCCTGGCTGCTCCATTTCCGATCCAGCTCCCTGTTAATGATTCTAGGAAAGCAGCAGAAGATGATCAATTCTTTGGATCCCTGCACCTGCATGGGAAATCCTGAAGAAACTCCTGGCTCCTGGCTTCAGAACGGTTCTGTTGCAGCCCTTTGGGGAGTGAGCCAGTCAATGGAAGACCTGTCTCTCTATTACTGCCACTCCGTAACTCTCCCTTTCAAATAATTACATAAATACATCTTAAAAAATAAAGTGGGAAACAAAAGAATGAGAAAAAGCAACAAGAGAAACAGAATACAAATATAGAGTAGTTCCTAAGACATAAATAAGTCAATAAATTATTTAAATAAATTAAATGGAAGGCTCAACTAAAGGAAAGATTATCAAGTGCATTTAAAAGTGATCAATTTATATACTGTCTGTAACTTCAAGTATAACAGTATGAAGCTACTTCAAAATATTTCTGAAAAATTGAATTAAAATATCAGGCTATTTTGGTACAAAAATTTTTAAATGTGAAAACAGCCTTGTGGCATAGCAGCTAAAGGCACCCATCTGGTATTCTGGCATCCCATATGAGCACTTGTTCATGTCCTGGCTGCTCCACTTTCTTTTCTTTTCTTTTTTTAAGAATTATTTTATTTATTTGAAAGGCAGAGTTACAGAGAGAGGTATTCCATTCCTCTGGTTCACTCCCCAAATGGCCGCAACGGCCAGAGCTGAGCTAATCTGAAGCCAGGAGCTAGGAGCTTCTTCTGGGTCTCCCAGGAGGGTGCAGGGGGCCCAAGAATTTGGGCAATTTTGTACTGCTTTCCCAGGCCATAGCAGAGAGTTGTATTGGAAGTGGAGCAGCTGGGACTCGAACCTGGTGGCCATGTAGGATGCTGCTCTACAGGCTGGGGCCTTAACCCACTACACCACAGCACTGGCCCCTGCTCCACTTTTGATCCAGCTCCTTTATAATGGCCTGGGAAAAGCAGTGAAATACAACCAAAGTACTTTGACCTCTGCATCCATGTGGGAGACCAGGAAGAAACTCCTGGCTCCTGGCTTTGATCTGGCCCAATACTGGCCATTGTGGACATCTGAGAAGTGAACCAGCAGATGGAAGATCTCTGTCTCTGTCTCTTTCAGTAACTCTGCCTTTCAAATAGATAAATAAATCTTCAAAAAATTTAAATGTATGCATTTTCCATGAATTTTGTGAACTGTCCTCATATAAGTAGATTGAAAGTAAAAGAATAGGAGAAGAATACCTAACATATATGCCAGGCATTTCTCAAAGAAGGTGCAAAAATAATATTGAAAAAAAAGTACATAGCATTCCTGTTTTTTACAGCTCAGATTCAATTATTTGTGGGTTCAGAATGTGTGTTTATATGCTGTGGGAAGAATAAGAGCAAGAAACAGATAAATGTATAACTATGGACAAATGATGTGAATTCTGCAGTGATCATACTGCTTTTCTATTTGGGAATGTGGATGTGATTCATTTGGTAGGAAACCAAGTGTATGTAGAATGTTGTTCCAAAAAATGAATGTCATTATCTTAAACCAGGCTGTAGATGCAGGGTAAGTAATCTCTGTCAGCTGCAAATTCTGATCTCTGGGGAAGCAGATGAAGAACATAGGTCTTCCAACTTTTAATGAGATCCCTTGATTTTCTCAACCATAAAAACCCTTGGGCCATATTAGTAGTTGGCATTTCTGGTACTGGAAAACACTACTTATCATACACTAGGCTGGCAAGAAAACTCCGGTCAAAGCCATCACCCAAAACAATGACCTGTTATTCATGGCGTCCTAGAGTCTGGATAACTGAGGAATGTGTTCTAGTCCCTCATTCCCAAACTAGCCTCAAACAAAAAGTATCTCCTTTCTGGTCTGTTCATTGGTAAAATTCATCAGCATCACTTGCTCCTTCGTGAAAATAGGGGAGAAGTATTAACAAGGTCCTCCCTTGGATCTCAAGACAAGAGGGTGAGTGTTGATTGTGTCTGTTCTGCTAACTCCTTCCAAATCCTATTTGTGGGAGCCTGGGAATCCTTGTAATGTCTTATCTTTTCTTTGCTGAGAACTCTATTGACCCTGAGGTAGGCAGACATGGACTGGAGATGCTATAGAGGAAGAGTTGTCTTAGAGACCCTGCATCTCTTTCCTGCAGAAATTGCCTTCCCAGATGTACTCGACACTAATCTTTACACATTCTCTCCATTGTATAAACTGCAAAAAATGAAGATGCACAGAGGATAGGCTGGAGTTCTCTTCCCCATTCTGGGTTTCAATGTCATTAGAGTAGGGATGGGTGAAAAGATCTGGGTTCTCATATTTTTAAATTCCTATTTTTTTCTCTTTCCACAGATATGTCCAACGGAAGAATAGCCTCAGGAAATGACTCCTCAGTGACTGAGTTTATCCTGCTGGGATTAACTCAACAGACAGAACTGCAGCTGCCTCTCTTCTTCCTCTTCCTGGGAATCTATGTGGTCACTGTGGTGGGGAACCTGGGTTTGATTGTTCTGATTGGTCTGAACCCTCACCTGCACACTCCCATGTACTACTTCCTCTTCAATCTGTCCTTCATTGATCTCTGCTACTCCTGTGTCATAAGTCCCAGAATGCTGGTGAGTTTTGTGAAACAGAACATCATCTCCTATGCTGAGTGCATGACTCAGCTCTTTTTCTACTCCTTTTTTGTAATTGATGAGTGCTGTATCTTGACATCAATGGCCTATGATCGGTATGTGGCCATCTGCAAGCCCCTGCTGTACAAAGTCACCATGTCCCTTCAGGTCTGCCTCATGCTAACAGTATGGACATTTGTAATGGGGTTTGCAGGTGCTGTGGCCCACACTGCATGCATGCTGAGACTCACTTTCTGTGACAGCAACATCATCAATCATTTTGCATGTGACATCCATCCACTTCTCCAGCTCTCCTGCACAAGCACCTACATCAATGAGCTGGTGGCTTTCATTGTGGTGGGAATCAATGTAACAGTGCCCAGTCTCACCCTCTTTGTTTCTTATACTCAGATCCTCTCCAACATCCTCCGCATCCATTCTACCCATGGCAGGTCCAAAGCCTTCAGTACTTGCAGTTCACACATAATTGCTGTTTGTCTCTTCTTTGGATCTGCAGCATTCATGTTCCTAAAGCCTTCTCATGCTGAGTCTCTGCCTCAAGATAAAGTACCCCCTATTTTTTATACCATTGTGGGGCCAATGATGAATCCTTTCATCTATAGCTTGCGGAACAAAGATGTCCATGTTGCACTGAGTAAGACTTTGAAGAAAAGCATCCTTTTTAAATCATAGCTGTGTTTTTGTTACAGATTCCAATTCCTAATAAGGGCACATTACATATAAATTCAGAGAGAGAAGAGTAAACAATCCAAATAAAAATGCAAATGATTTAATGATATGAAAAATAATTAGTTGTAGGTATCATTCACAACTCAAGAAAATGAATGTAAAAGGAGTATTAGACCTTCAATCATTCAGAGAGAATTTGTAGAACAGTTCCTCCTATTATTCTCCAGCTTCCTTTAAGTAATTATGGTGTTATTAGGAGGAAAAGCTGGATGACACTAACTTCTAGGGCCTCAGGGTTGGAATATAGATGCTGGGTCATGCTATACATTAACTGGAACAATATTCCTACAAGTGTTTTATGATGCATTGTGGAGAAATTTTTCCCTTTCACCAAATAGATTTTAAAATCTTAATTCACCATCAGTCATATTTTCTCTGTATTATTATTGTTTATTTGAAATACAGAGTGAGAGTGAGAGTGAGAGTGAGAGTGAGAGTGAGAGTGAGAGAAAGAGAGAGAGAGAGATAAATCTTCTATTCGCTGCTTCATACTCCCCAAATGACTGAAAAGGCAGAGCTGGACCAAGCTGAAACCAGAGACCAGGACCTCAACCCAGGTCTCCTATGAATGTGACTGGGACCCAGCTATTGGAGGCATCACCTGCCATCTCCCAGGTTGTACATAAACTGGAAGCTAGATTACAGTATGAAATGTAGGCATTCCAAGCAGCAGCTTAGCTGTTGTACACAAATAGCAAGCTGCTCCAGTTCTGATCCAGCTCCCTGTTGATGTGCCTGGGAAAGCAGCAGAAGATTGGCTCCTGCAGCCATGCAGGACAACTGGATGAAACTCTTAGATCCCAGTTTTGGCCTGGCTCATCCCCAGATGTTGTGGCCATTTTGGGGAGTAAACCAGTGGATGGAAGACCTCTCTTGTCTCTGTAATTCTGCCTTTCAAATAAAATAAATAAATCTTTTTAAAAATTCAGAGCTATTTAGTGTTATTTAAAAGATAATGTGTAGTGGATTTCACTACAGATCACCATAGAACCGTTGGCATAACTCCAGGATATGTTACAAATTAGATAAGATGGGAGGAGAAAGAAGAGTTAATGTTTTTATGTGATTAGTATCAAATAAGTTATTTTTGGGTGAAAATAACAACCACTTTTCAAAGGTTGCAAAGCCTTGATCCCTAAAGTTTATTTCCTAAATCTTTGCCTGCACACATAATATCCTATTATATATCCCTCCTAACCACACCACTGTCACGCTGCTTGTCACACTCATCAGGATGGTCTGCGACTTTGCCTCAGCCACTCTGTCTGACTGGAATGCTCCATGTGCTTGGCTCCCTCCTGTCAATAAGTTCTCAGTGTAAATTTCACCTCCTCAAAAAGCCCTCCCTGGCCACCAGTTCAAAGACATCATACAAGTACTCTCTGTATCATTGCTTTAGTATAAGACTCTATATGACACTTCTAGGATACGTACACATGTATCTGGTCACTCATTGTGTGTCCTTATTCAAAAGTTTAATCCATTAAATGGCTTTTACTCTGAGTGAGATAAGGTATTTGTGAAATCACTATTGTATAGTTCATGAATTGACTTGAAAAAATAGAATTAAGAAAGCAGAACTCGGCTGGTGCCGCGGTTCACTTGGCTAATCCTCCGCCTGTGGTACCAGCACCCCGGGTTCTAGTCCCGGTTGGGGCATCAGATTCTGTCCCAGTTGCTCCTCTTCCAGTCCAGCTCTCTGCTGTGGCGCGGGAAGGCAGTGGAGGATGGCCCAAGTGCTTGAGCCCTGCACCTGCATGGGAGACTAGGAGGAAGCACCTGGCTCCTGGCTTCGGATCAACACAGTGCACCGGCCGCAGCGCGGTGGCCTTTGCGGCCATTTTGGGGGGGTGAACCAAAAGGAAGACCTTTATCTCTGTCTCTCTCTCTCTCTCTCACTGAGAGTGAGAGACCTCTCTCTGTCTGAACCTGTTTTTTTTTTTTTTTTGCATTTTTATTTTTTTCAACAGGTTTTTTTTTTAAATTTTTTATTTAGTAAATATAAATTTTCAAAGTACAGTTAATGGATTACAGTGGCTCCCCCCCCCATAATTTCCCTACCACTCACACCCCTCCCATCTCCTGCTCCCTCTCCCATCCCATTCTTCATCAAGATTCATTTTCAATTATCTTTATATTCAGATATATACTAAGTAAAGATTTCAACAGTTTGCACCCACACAGATACACAAAGTATAAAGTACTGTTTGGGTAGTAGTTTTACTGTTAATTCTCATAGTACAACACATTAAGGACAGAGGTCCTACATGGGGAGTAAGTGCACAGTGACTCCCGCTGTTGATTTAACAATCGACACTCTTATTTATGATGTCAGTAGTCACTCAAGGCTCTCATCATGAGCTGCCAAGGCTATGGAAGCCTCTTGAGTTCAGTAACTCTGATCTTATTTAGACAAGGCCATAGTCAAAGTGGAAGTTCTCTCCTCCCTTCAGAGAAAGGTACCTCCTTCTGTGATGGCCGGTTCTTTCTGCTGGGATCTCACTTGTGGAGATCTTTCATTTAGGTCATTTTTTTTTGCCAGAGTATTTTGTCTTTCCATGCCTGAAATACTCTCTTGGGCTTTTTAGCTGGATCTGAATGCACTAAGGGCTGATTCTGAGGCCAGAGTGCTGTTCAGGGCATTTGCCACAGAATGCGCTTTAAAAAATTTTTTTTTATTTATTTGAAAGTCAGAGAGAGAGGAAAAGACAGACACACACAGAGAGAGAGATTGTTCATCCTTTGTTTCACTCTGAAGATAACCGCAAGGCCTGGGCCTGGGTTGGAATCTAGGAGCCAGTAACTCCATTCTTGTCTCCCACATGGGTGGCAGGTTCCTAACCCTTGGGTCACCTTGTGTTGTGTGTCAGCAGGGAGCTAGATTGGAAGTGGAGCAGCCAGGCCTGGAACTGATTCAGCACTTACGAAGGATGCTGGCATCCCAGGGTGCAGCTTAACCTGCTCTGCCACAATGCCTTCCCCAGGAATTCCAATTTTTTAAGTGCATTCTAACGTATGATTTCTCCCCCCACCCCCACCATTCTTTTCAAAGTGAATTACTTTATGTTTTATGATAAAAGCCATATTAAGGTAGAAATTGATATATCATTTTGATTTTGGTAGCATTTCCCTGAAGATTAGTGTGGAAATGACCAATAACAAATTGGAGCCATTTGTGTTAAAACCCTGATCAAAATCAAATGACAGGTGTACCTAAGGAAGAGGCATTGTGATAAGTGAATTGAGCTGCTGTGTGAGATGCTTGCTTCCTATATGGGAGTGCATGGGATCGAATCTCTCCTCCTCTTCCACTTCAGCTCCTGCTTATGCACCTGGGAGACAACAGATGATGGTCCAAGTACTTGGGTTTGTGCCACCTACATGAGAGACCAGGATAGAGCTCCTGGTTCCTGACTTCAGCCTGTCCAGCCCTGGATTGGAGAATCAGCCAGTGTGTGGAAATTCTGTCTCTCTTTCTCTTTTCCCTTCTCCATTTCAAATAAATAAACTTTTATGTTCACTCCAGAAACACCTGTGTATTGCACTTCTCCTTGAACCAGATATTATCATAGGAAATTTCTCTGGCCTGCAGTATTTTAGACAAGGTCCTGGTATCAGGAAAGTTGCCTAGAAGAACTGACTCTGAGAAGGGAAAAACACTCACTCCTGCACTATGTTCTTTTGCCCAGTGAGCTTTATTGAAAAGAGCTTGCATATACTTTACTCTCTCTCTGAAAGTTACTCCTTTGTCCTGATTTCCTCAGATGTATCCAGGAATTTGACAGCATGCCCAAGCTGTATTACAACACTTCTGCTATTGCAAAATAAAATCTCATGTTCTTTTGGACCTATATATGATTTTTTAAATAATTTTGACACTAGTATTGCATAATACTAATACTGCATAAAACCAACAGTTTTTCTCTGGATTCAGAGTCCCGAGTGCTCACCATTCTATAATAGGACAACTCCAGTTGTTTTTCTCTATACTCACACTCAACATGTGACGAGGCCAAGGCAACTTCAGCTGGCTGACAAGGTCACAGCAGAAGGTCTGTCTCAGCAAGGCATGAGAAGGACAGCTGCGGTCCTCTTGGTGGTTTTAGGTTTGATGGGAACTACAAGCTGGAGCTTCCTGGTGGTCCTGCTAATGGTTGCTGTATTCCTAATTTTATAGAAGAGCACTTAGTCTCATAACCTCCAATATGTCCATTGCCTTATAGAAGTTTAATCAAGCAGAATGTTAGTGTAGAAGAGAGGGTTAATGCCTTATGCAAGGTTGAGCTGCTTGTAGAAAAGAATTAAAAGGCAACAGGCTCTCTGGTATATACTTCCCACTAGAATAAAGATAGATGTTAATAAAGCTTTAATTCACTATATGCTACAAATACTACAATGGTTAGGATGTCAAAACTGTAGAAGAGAGCTAAGTGAACCTTTAAATAAGTACAATAAAGAAATTAAAAAATTACAGAAAGAATTGCAAAGAGGGAATACATTTTAAAAAGGGTCTACTTTGAACTTGGGGCTTCTAGTAAAGATTAGATTAGAAAGGTACTATTCTAGCTTATGTAGCCAATTTCTGCATAGTTCAGCAGCACTTGAGGCCCTGGCTTGTGGGGGCAGCCTGTTATCTTGCACCTGTCTGTGATTGTTACCCATGCTCTAATAAGTCCTTGAAAATCAAAAAAACTGTAATTAGAAAAAATGGACAACAGGCTTTTCATTGTAAGAAGAAAAAATCATTATGTGGCTTATGATATAAAAATAAAGTCTGGGGCTCGAGAGCCAGAGCCATGCCACCAGCACTGCTGTGAGTGTCTCTCATTTCTTCGAGCGCCAACACCTCTCACACCTTGGGGCCCCTGGACTGGCTGGAGCTGGTCTCCGGCAAACATGAAACATTTCTGTGAGGTGTGTGAGGTATTTCCCTACCAACCAATTCTCTCACACCTGGGTTTCCTATAATTTACCTCCATTCTGACCCTGTCTATCAGAAGTTAGTGTTAAATCTCAGGTTGCGGGTGAGTTTCACAAGAACAACCTAAGCACAGCCTGTGCAAGGGCAGGCTGTTAGCTGTGCTTCTGACTGACTGGCTCTAAATCAGTTGCACTTTCAATTCTCATGTTCCATCATGAAGGTGATCATAATCAGCATGATCATGAGAGTCATCATGGCTCAGAGGACTCAGGAAAGCTCTTTATTTACACACGGGTTATACAGCTGAGGAACAGCAGATGAAAGTGATGCTAAGGAGAGGTTTGGAAGGGTCCTCAGTACATGTGCTTTGTTCCTGTAGGGCTGGGGAGCATCATGAGGCAAGCAGATGTGTTCTTGTTCACCAACTCAGAAGCTCCCTGAATTCCTTCCTTTTGGTTTTCTTTGGAGGTATCATTAAATAGACAAGATTAATTAAGTCATTAGCCATTAGTGACCCACTCAATATTCCACATCTCCTTTCTCCCTAGGGACCAAAGAGTGGGACTGAGAATAGGGCTGATAACTGTACTCACATGAGTGTTTCCCATGCAGCCAGTCCCCATCCTGTCAGTATCCAGGAGCCCTAGCCATCTGCAGTCTCATTAGCATAAAAGACATGTATGCTTGACAAATACCTGGATGAAGAACAAAAATGTTTTCTTATTGTCAGTTATAATTTCACAGTGATATTGAAGCACTTTTATGTATATAATATGTGCGTTATACATGTATCTACCTTATGGAAATGTCTATTAAACTTATATAAATATTATTAAATTAGATTATTTCATTTTACTTTTACTATTGAGTTTTAGGAGTCCCTCTTATGTTGTGGATATTAAGCCTTTATCAGATATATTTTTTGAACAACTTTTTTTAGCTTTCTTGTTTTCTTTTTTGTTGACAATTTCTGCACTTATTTTTACATTTTTATTGATTATTTATTTGTCAAGGAGGGAGGTCGAGAGAGAGAGAGAGAGAGAAAGAGAAAGGCAGGCAGGAAGGAAGGCAGAAACAAAGACAGGGACAGATAAAAAAGAGGCACAGAGTGAGATCTCCCATTCTTTGATTCATTACTCAAATGATCACTGCAATTGTGGCTGGCTGAAGCTAAAACCAGGAGCTAAGAACACAAGCCCGTATCTCCCATGTGGGAGATAGGGACTCAATTACTTGAGTCCCTGAGTGTGTATTGGTAGGCAGCTAGATTGGAAGTAGAGTTGGGACTCAATACCTGACACTTTGTTCCATATTAGATATGAGTGTATATAGCAGTTTTAAATGACAAATGTATAGAAATGGAGAAATTATTAATGATTCCCAGGAGTTATTGTAGGAATGAAGGCAGCAGCAAAGACTTGACTAAAAAAGATTACATTGCAGGTAAATAATGACTTTAATTCTAAGCTCTACATTAGAACCCTGGATAAAATACTTCTTGCTATGTGATTTGATGTAGCATAAACTTCCAGGGAATATTTCTGACTCTTGTGTCACCTAATTAAGAGTTGTTAACATTTCCATAGTGAGCACACAGTTTAATTAATCACTAAGGTCCTCATCATTGTTGTAGACTAAGGAATATCACTCTCATGGGCTCCATGGCAAGTTTTCCCTGACGAATTTTGAAGATCCTGAAAATAGCAATTGAGATATATTTTAGTAGTGATGGTGTTTTAAATTATCCCAATAGTAAAATTAAAAATAGGGGTTTCACTTTTTTTCTTGCCTCTGCTCTTTCTTTTTACTCACCTAAACCCATGAGTTTACTAAAATAATTAACTGATTTAAGAGTTGCTGCAGGGGACAGAAACAAAAAGAGAGAAAGTTAATGAGACAAAGAGCCCCCAACAACTGGTTTACTCCCTAAATGACTTTAATGGCCAGGGGCCTGAAACCAGGAGCCAGGAAGTCAATCTGGGTCTACCATACACATGGCAGGAGTCCAACCATTTTAGGGATCACCACTGCCTCTCAGGTTCCATTATTAGCAGTAGCTGGAATCAGGAACCAGAGTCTGGGGTTGAGTCAAGAGATTCCAGAGTGGGACACAGGCATTTCAACTGTCTAAGAAGTAGGCCAAATGCCACCCTCGTCCTATAGTATCTCTGGCAATCATCTCCATATGTTTTCTTCACATTTTAACCTTTCTAGCTCCCTTTATTTTTGCATTTACCTGTCATGTATTTCTGTGTGGATGTCTAGTTGGTAACTGGATTCTACCATATTCAAAACTGACTGTGTTTTTTTAACCAACATTCCTATTTTTTCTAAATTTGTTTGTAACAACAACATCATTTACTAAAACATATGGGTTAGTATATTTGGGAAGTTCTTGTCTATTTTTAATTCAAATTATGAGAAGTTCTGGTGAACATTCACTTGTAAACTTATTGCACATGTCTGTTTCTTAGAACTACTCACAATGGCGTTGTTAATCCAGGACATCTTGTTGAAAATAATTCATAAGCTGATGAATTAAAAATATAATTGCTACCTGAAGCTCTTTACATTATGTTTTCACCTACAATAGTTTCTCTCTCTCTCTCTCTCTTTTTTTTTTTTTTTTGACAGGCAGAGTGGACAGTGAGAGAGAGAGACAGACAGAGAGAAAGGTCTTCCTTTGCCGTTGGTTCACCCTCCAATGGCCAGCGCGGCCAGCGCACTGTGGCCGGCGCATTGTGCTGATCCAATGGCAGGAGCCAGGTACTTCTCCTGGTCTCCCATGGGGTGCAGGGCCCAAGCACTTGGGCCATCCTCCACTGCACTCCCAGGCCACAGCAGAGAGCTGGCCTGGAAGAGGGGCAACCGGGACAGAATCCGGCGCCCCGACCGGGACTAGAACCCGGTGTGCTGGCACTGCAAGGCGGAGGATTAGCCTAGTGAGCCGCGGCGCCGGCCTACAATAGTTTCTTACTTCACATTTTCACTATTTCAATTCTTTTCCAATAAAGAAATAAAAATCTTAAGTGATTCCTGGTGAACAGATCCTTGGATTTTGCACTTGAGAGGTTTCTATATTGATCCAATTCTGGTCTTGTTCTGAGTTCATGCTCTTTTTTTTTTTTTTTTTTTTTTTTAATTTATTTGACAGGTAGAGTTACAGACAGTGAGAGGGAGAGACAGAGAGAAAGGTCTTCCTTCCATTGGTTCACTCCCCAAATGGCCGCCATTGCCAGCACTGCGCTGATCCGAAGCCAGAAGCCAGGTACTTCTTCCTGGTCTCCAACATGGGTGCAGGCACCCAAGCACTTGAGCCATCCTCCACTGCCCTTCCAGGCCACAGCAGAGAGCTGGACTGGAAGAGGAGTAACTGGGACTAGAACCCAGTGCCCATATGGGATGCTGGTGCCGCAGGTGGAGGATTAACCAAGTGAGCCATGGTGCCAGCCCCTGAGTTAATGCTCTTGTAGTCCTGTGGGGAGACAATGGGACCTCTTGGGGAGCCTGTGCAAGTTCTCAATATGAGGGTCAGAAAGGAGAGAAATGTGAGTCTTTAACTGTGCTCTTTACCTCTACTCTGACGTTCTCTTTGGTGGCCTCTAAGTGTATACGTGCCCTACCCAATGTTTTTCCTATGCTACATTCAGGTCTATAAGTATAAACACAGAGACTACTTAAATTTCTGCTTGAGGAACAATACTTCTTAGCAACTGTAGGTTAAAGGAAAGATGTAGAGGAAATTATAATTCAATTATTCTTTTACTTTGTGAGTACCTAATGCATATGCCAGATACTTATTGAGTACCTAACACATGTTCCAAGTATTTCTCTGAGTTGCTGCAGAAGTAACATTGCAGAAAATGGGTAATATTCCTGCTCTTTAGGAGCTTAAAATCAAATGATTTAGGGAGTAGAATATGTGTTTATGTGATATCAGAAGAATAAGAAAAATAAACAGATGAATTTATAATATTTGATATATGAAGAGTTAATGTGGAAGCGGGAGAGGTCACCCAACCTTTCTTTTTGAAAGAAAGCCTGACCTCTGGATTTATCACTGGAGAAACACTGATTTTCCAGTTTTTAATTAGGTCCCTTGGATTTCCTAACTTATAAACATCTTTGAGTCATATTAGCAAGTGGCTTTATTGGTGCTGGTACATGCTATTTAACACCCCCAAAGCTGTGAAGACACTCGAGGGAGAGCCACTGTGAGAATCCTTGATCTGTTTGTCTTATGGCTTCCCAGATCCTGGGAGACAGGAGTGTGATTTGGCTATCTCAGTTGCCAACTTGCTCAAAGCAAATGGAAATCTCTTTTCTGGGCTGCTCGCTTCTACAATCGATCAAAACTAATTTCCCCTGTGTATTAAGCATGAAGAGTTAAAAAGGCCCTCCCCTGACTCCTGTTGCAGAATGGTGAGTGCTGATGTATCTTTCCCATTATTTGCCTCCAAAATGTTGTTTGTGGGAACCAAGGAGTCCTCAAAATGCACCATCCCCTTTCATGTGAGACCACAATTGACCCTGAAGAAGGCACTGGTGGACTGTAATGCTGCAGAGTCAAGAGTGAAAAAGAGTCCCTGGATCTCCTTCCTACAGAAATTGCCTATAGGTTTCTTTACATTAATCTTTACACTTTAACTCAGTTAAAAAATTGTAGGAAATGAAGCTGCATAGAGGGTGGGCTTGAGTTAACTTCTCTATTGTGGGTACAGCTGGAGTACACTACCTCTTCTGTGTTGCATTCCCATTAGACTTAAGTGAGTGGAATCAACATTTTAATATTCCTATTTTTCCACTTCTCACAGATATGTCTGAGGGAAGAATGGCTTCGGGAAATGACTCCTCAGTGAGAGTTTATCCTGCTGGGATTAACTCAACAGCCAGAACTGCAGCTGCCTCTCTTCTTCCTCTTCCTGGGGATCTATGTGGTCACTGTGGCGGGGAACCTGGGCTTGATTGCTCTGATTGGTCTGAACCCTCACCTGCACACCCCCATGTACTACTTCCTCTGCAACCTGTCCTTCATTGATCTCTGCTACTCCTGTGTCATAAGTCCCAGAATGCTGGTGAGTTTTGTGAAACAGAACATCATCTCCTATGCTGAGTGCATGGCTCAGCTCTTTTTCTACTCCTTCTTTGTAATTGATGAGTGCTACATATTGACTTCGATGGTCTATGACCGATATGTGGCCATCTGTAAGCCCCTGCTGTACAAGGTCACCATGTCCCTTCAGGTCTGCTTCATGCTAATGGTGGGTGTGTATGCAATGGGGTTTGTGGGTGCTATGGCCCACACTGAATGCATGCTGAGACTTACCTTCTGTGACAGCAACACCATCAATCATTTTGCATGTGACATCCATCCACTTCTTCAGCTCTTCTGCATAATCACCTATGTCAACTAG
Source organism: Oryctolagus cuniculus (assembly GCF_051225735.1). Taxonomy (NCBI): domain Eukaryota; kingdom Metazoa; phylum Chordata; class Mammalia; order Lagomorpha; family Leporidae; genus Oryctolagus; species Oryctolagus cuniculus. Next base: position 116,499,728 of record NC_142867.1, read on the forward strand.
CTGGTGGCTTTCATTGTGGTGGGCATCAGTGTAACAGTGCCCAGTCTCTCGCTCTTTGTTTCTTTTACCTGGATCCTCTCCAACATCCACATCCATTCTACCCATTGCAGGTCCAAAACCTTCAGTAACTGCAGCTCCCACATAATTGCTGTTGGCTTTTTCTTTGGATCTGCAGCATTCATGTTCCTTAAACCTTCGTCTGCTGGGTCTCTGGCTCATGATAAAGTGTCCACTATTTTTTATATCATTGTGGGGCAAATGATGAATCTGTTCATCTACAGTTGAGAAATAAAGACATTCACGTTGCATTGAGTAAGACTTTGAAGAAAAATGTCCTCTTCTAACGAAGCTGTCTTTGTTATAGAAGTCAATTCCTAGTTAAGGCACATGTTATATAAATTCATGGGAATAAGAGTAAGGACTCATAATTAAAATGCCAAGGATTTAGTAATAAGGAAAATTAGTTACAGATTTAAACATCATTTCAGAGAGTCTGAGAGTCGTACATTCCATTGTTCTACAGTTTCATTTTATGACTTATAATTATGTAAGGCTAAAGAGCTGGATGAGACTAACTGCTGGGTCTTCAGAGTAGAAATACAACTACCTGTGCATGTTATGTGTTCACTGGGAAGAACTTTATTACAAGTATTTAGAATCATTGGTGGAGGAATTTTTTCTTTTCACTAGATTGATGTAAAATGGTAATTCATTATCATTCATATCTTTATTATTTTCTTTTTTTCTCATTAGTTTTATATGATATAAACAATGTGGTATTTTCATAAGCAAATATTATGGAGCATCTACTCTGCACTAGGTTTTATTTAAATGCAAAGATCTTGTGGGGGCGTGAACACGAAGTGTCTGTGCTCTTACAGGGCTACTGCTCATAGCAAGGTGAGATGGAGTGCAGGTGTTCTTTAGGAGGAGACATGATGAGTGAGCAGATATAAGAGGAGATACCCTTAATGTGTTATGCAGAGTCACATGGATACAAAGATACAGAGAATATTGTGTGATTACTTTACACTGGGTCATCAGGAATTTTTTTGAGGAGGTGACATTTACAGTGACAGCTGACTTACAAGAGGGAACCAAGCACAAGGAACATTCTAGGCAGTGCGAGTATCTGTGGTAAAATCCCAGAGACAGTGACCACCCTGCAGAGTGAGGGCAGTGTGGCAGTGGTATGGTGGAGGGCAGGTACCTATTAGGATATGCATGTGGTATACAGGAAAAGAAACAACTGGAACAAGTCAAGGTATCCTCATCAGATGACTGGATAAAGAAAGTGTGGTATAGAAGCAGTAGAATATCATTCAACCATTAAAATTAATGAAATCATGCCATTTGCAGGAAAATGGACTGTACAACATCATGCTAAGTGAAATAATCCAGTCCCTGCAAGGCAAATATTCCATGATCTCACTCACATATGAGAGCTGAAGAAAATCCCTAAATTTGAACATGGGATGTGATTTACAGAGGGTGAAAATGGTGGGAGGCATAGACAGAGTTTGGATAAAAAAAAATAGGAGAAACTAGGTGTGGCTCATTAATTGTGACAAATAAACTAATACAAGATATTAATATTAGAGGAATCTAGGCATGGGACATAAGTGAATTCTCTATGCTACTTCATAATTTTTGCTTGTAAATTTAAACCTATTTTTTTCTTTTTAAAAATTATACAGAGGCCAGTGCCATGGCACAGTAGGCTAATCCTCCACCTGTGGCGCTGGCATCCCATATGGGTGCTGGTTCTAGTCCTGGCTGCTTCTTTTCCAATCCAACTCTCTGTTGTGGCCTGGGAAAGCAGTTGAAGATGGCCCAAGTGCTTGGGCCCCTGCACCCACACCAGGAAGAAGCAGCTGGCTCCTGGCTTCAGATCATCACAGCTCTGGTAGTTGCAGCCATTTGGGGAGTGAACCAACAAAGGGAGACCTTTCTGTCTGTCTTTCCCTCTCACTGTCTGTACAAAGAGATCAAATTGCATATATTTTTTTAAAGATTTATTTATTTAGGCCGGTGCCGTGGCTCAATAGGCTAGTCCTCTGCCTGTGGTGCTGGCACACCGGGTTCTAGTTCTGGTCCGGTAGCCAGATTCTGTCCTGGTTGCTCCTCTTCCTGTCCAGCTCTCCTCTGTGGCCCGGGAGGGCAGTGGAGGATGGCCCAAGTCCCTGGGCCCTGCACCCACATAGGAGACCAGGAGAAGCACCTGACTCCTGGCTTCGAATCACAGTGCACCAACCGCAGTGGCCATTGTGGGGTGAGCCAACGGTAAAGGAAGACCTTTCTCTCTCTCTCTCTCACTGTCCACTCTGCCTGTCCAAATAAATAAATAAATAATATTTAAAAAAATTTATTTATTTATTTGAAAGTCAGAGTTACACAAAGAGAGAAGGAGAGGCAGAGAGAGAGAGAACAAGGCCTTCCATCCTCTGGTTCACTCACCAACTGACCTTAACGGCTGGGGCTGTGCCTATCTGAAGCCAGGAGCCCGGAGCTTCTTCCAGATCTCCCACGTGGGTGCAGGAGCCCAGGGACTTGGACCATCTTTTACTGCTTTCCCAGGCCATAGCAGAGAGCTGGATTGGAAGAGGAGCAACCGGTCTCAAACCAGGATGACACTGCAGTTGGAGACTTCACCTGCTACGCCACAGCGCTGGCCCCAAATTTCATATTTTTCATGCAAACAGTCTGAAGAGTGTGACACTTCCCACACTTCTCTCCTTTCCTCACTCTCAACTTCCCTTCTCCTTATTTTCTTATTTATCTTTTCATTTTTACAATGACATAATTTCCATTTACTTTGTAATCACAAGATTAGCCTTTTTACTATATAGAGTTCAATAAGTAGTAAGTGGAAAAACCACTGTTCCACAAGAGTATAGGTAAGGGCTCTAAACACTAATCAAATCTCAAAATTTTGCTCTTATACATTACTTTTTGCATACTTTGTATATTAGTTATCACCAATCAGGGAAAACATATGATGATTACCTTTTGGGGACTGGCTTATTTCACTAAGCAAAATGGTCCCCAGTTGTACTCTGAAACTATCCTGAAAATTTTTTTTTTTTTATTTGGATTTTTTTTTAAACTTTTATTTAATGAATATAAATTTCCAAAGTACAGCTTATGGATTACAATGGCTTGCCCCCCATAACGTCCCTCCCACCCGCAACCCTCCCCTTTCCCACTCCCTTTCCCCTTCCATTCACATCAAGATTCATTTTCGATTCTCTTTATATACAGAAGATCAGTTTAGCATCATTAAGTAAAGATTTCAACAGTTTGCTCCCACACAGAAACATAAAGTGAAAAATACTATTTGAGTACTAGTTATAGCATTAAATCTCAATGTACAGCCCACTAAGGACAAAGATCCTACATGAGGAGTAAGTACACAGTGACTCCTGTTGTTGACTTAACAAATTGACACTCTTGTTTATGGCATCAGTAATCACCCTAGGCTCTTGTCATGAGTTTCCAAGGCTATGGAAGCCCCCTGAGTTCACTGACTCTGATAATATTTAGACAAGGCCATGGTCAAAGTGGAAGTTCTCTCCTCCCTTCAGAGAAAGGTACCTCCTTCTTTGATGACCCGTTCTTTCCACTGGGATCTCACTCGTGGAGATCTTTCATTTTTTTTTCCCCAGAGTGTCTTGGCTTTCCATGCCTGAAATACTCTCATGGGCTTTTCAGCTGGATCCGCATGCCTTAAGGGCTGATTCTGAGGCCAGAGTGCTGTTTAGGACATCTGCCATTCTATGGGTCTGCTGTGTATCTCACTTCCCATGTTGGATCATTCTCTCCCTTTTTGATTCTATCAGCTAGTATTTGCAGACACTATTCTTGTTTATGTGATCCCTTTGGTTCTTAGTCCTATCATTATGATCAATTGTGCACAGAAATTGATCACTGGGACTAGTGAGATGGCATTGGTACATGCCACCTTGATGGGATTGAATTGGAATCCCCTGGTATGTTTCTAACTCTACCGTTTGAGGTAAGTCAGCTTGAGCATGTCCCGAATTGCACATCTCTTCTAATGAAGAACTGGATTAAGGATTCCTCTGGGTTGCCTTTAGAAATCTCTCTTTTTTTAAATAATAGGTAAAATCCAACAATTTTATGTAGTACAAGCAAGTGGTATTTATCCCACGTAAGCAAGGCTGTCAGCATTTTAAAAAATCAATAAATTGGACATACTACACAAACTGCAAAAATGTTAAATGGTTACATCAACTTTTGTAAAAGATATTTGGCATAAAAAAACTGAGCAAACAAGAAACAGAAGAGAAATTCCTCATCTAGATAAAGAATATCTACCAAAACCAACTTTAATAGTGAAATTGGACAGTTTTCCCTTAAGTTGGGGAAAGGGGGAAGTGTCTTTTTCTCACCACTACTTTTCAATATTATGGTGGAATTACTAGACAGTGCAGTAACACAAAGAAAGGATACAAAATGCATACATATTGGGAAGGAAGACATAAAACTGCTAGCAAATGTCATTATTGCATGTATAGAAAATTCAAAAGTACATCATAAGTACCCCTGGAACAATGTTAGTGTAGCAAAGTGGCGAATTACATGTACAATTTAATTGTTGTTCCATGTATGGGTAAGAGCTAGGATTTGAAATTTAAAAACAAAATTAAGCATCATTTAAAATTGCATCAGGTTAAAAAGCAAATCCCAATCGGTGTCTTTTAACTGGACAGTTCAGGCCATTAACGTTCAATGTGACTAATGAAAAGTGGTAACTTTGCCCTGCCATTTGCCAAAGATAAGTTCTAATATATGCTTTGAATTCCCTGTGATCTTTTGCTGTGAGGTTTCCTTCCTTTATCTTCTTTCATACTGATGACCATGTTTCTGTGTTTCTGTGTGTAACACATCTTTAAGCATCTGTTGCAGGGCTGGACGAGTGGCGACAAATTCTTTCAATTTCTGTTTGTTATGAAACGTCTTTATTTCACCTTCATTCACAAATGATAGCTTTGCAGGATATAATATTCTGGGCTGGCAGTTTTTCTCTCTTAGTACCTGGGCTATATCTCGCCATTCCCTTCTAGCTTGTAGAGTTTCTGATGAGAAGTCAGCAGTGAGTCTGATTGGCGATCCTCTGAAAGTAATCTGACGTTTCTCTCTTGCACATTTTAGGATCTTTTCTTTATGTTTCACTGTGGAGAGTTTAATTACAACGTGTCGTGGTGAGGATCTCTTTTGGTCGTGTTTATTAGGGGTTCTGTGAGCTTCCTGTACTAGGATTTCTCTGTCCTTCTCCAAACCTGGGAAATTTTCTGCTAATATCTCACTAAAAAGGCCTTCTAATCCTTTCTCCCTCTCCATGCCTTCAGGAACTCCTAGAACCCGAATGTTGGTTTTTTTAATAGTATCCTGAAGATTCCTGACAATATGTTTTAGATTTCTAATTTCCTCTTCTTTTCTTTGATCTGACTGTATCCTTTCCTGTTCTCTCTCTTCTAAGTCCGATATTCTCTCTTCTGCTTCACCCATTCTGTTTGTAAGGCTCTCTAATGTGTTTTTCATTTGATCTATTGAATTCTTCACTTCAGTCACTATCACAGTTTCCTGTTGTACTAATTGTTTCGTTTCATTTTGATTCCTCCTTAATATTTCATTTTCACGAGAGAGATTTTCTATCTTGTCCATTAAGGCTTTATGTAGTTCAAGAATTTGTTTTTGAGAACTTCTTAATGTTCTTATCAATTTTTTGAGATCTGCTTCTTGCATTTCTTCTATGTCATCATCTTCATAATCTTGAATTGGGGTGTCTTTTTCATTTGAGGGCGTCATGGTGACTTCCTTGTTTTTATTACCTCGGTTTTTGCATTTGTTATTTGGCATATTGGAGATATTTGGTTTCTTCACTGTGGTGCTTTTTCTTGTTATACTATGACTCTAGATTAAGTGGACTATCTGTTTTTGATGGAGCCTTAGGGCTTGAGATGGGTGTGGCCTGAGAGCTCTGTTTGGTGTCCCAAAGGTGACACTCCCAGGTTAGGAGTGGTAAATCTCTCTTTCTCTCTCTTTCTTTTTTTGATTCAAAAGGGAAGTAATTCCGCACAGCTGAACGAAGTTGGAGGTAGTTAGCAGGCAAATGATATACCCACAGGAGCCAGAGATCGGAAGCTCTTTCCCAAGGACCACACAGGGAATCTGTTTGGCCCTCAGAGTGGGTTCAAATTCTCCTTCAGTCTCCCACTGGGTTGCCAAGGTTACAGAATTGTAGCGTCTCTGGAGAGTACTCAGGTGAATTCCGTGAGTTCTCTCCCCCACCGTCTCTTTTTTCACAGTCTCAGTTCAGTAGCACCACAAATTTACTAGGTCCTAATCTCCTGTTAATTCGCCCCGCCCAGAGTCAGGGTTTTCTGCTAGGCTCAGGGCCGGTGCAGACCTGAGGTCACTCTGCTTATGACGTATGTCCAAGATGGCGCCTGCTCTTTGTCTTGCTCGCCCTTGAGAGGTGAGCAGAGAGAGAGAAACCCGTGTCCGTACCAGTCACCTTTTTTTTTCTCTCTCTCTCTCTCTCTCTCTCTTCCAGTTAGCCTGGTGAACTTTTCCCCCCCGGGGGTCGTTCCCTCTAGTCTCCTCTCTCTGCTTGCCTGCCGGTGTCTCAGGCTATTGAGGTTCGGCTCACCTTGCGTTCCAGCGCTGGTGTGTTGAGTCTGCCGCTGGTGTCCCGAACTGTGGGCTCCCACGCTCTCCACACAGGTCCGCTGTGAATCACGCGTTCTGGAAGAGTTTCTTCTGCTGTTTCCTCCCCTACTCTTCCTTGAACCTGCAGTATCTCCACTTTTATTAAACTATCTCTCCCCGGACTATCAGTGTGCTCCCTTCCTATTCCGCCATCTTGCCTCCAGCTCGAAACTATCCTGAAATTTAAAGTGTATTAAAAATAATGTTCAACATAATATAAGGAAGTGAATATTCTTGTGCTGTGCACAGTTAGTTCTTTCTAGTAAATTTTATGGGAACCTAGGTTATAGGACTGGTCTTATGTGTTTATATCTCAAAGTGTACAACCAGAACCATGGCAACACTGGTGGTGATGATGGATGCGGTAAATGCTGAGACACTTGCTTATCTCCCCTTGAAGAAATTTATTTACTTTCAAAGGACAAGAATCCAGATTTAACCTTTCTCTACACTAGGTAAATATGTTCACATCAGGGAGACTTGGCTTCTCCCTCTCTCGGATGGAGGCAGGCTTCTGAGCAAGCCTCTTATGTTCGCTGAAGGGTTCATTCTCTCAAATCACTCTCCAATGCAACAATGTATGTCCATGCAGGCAGGAAAAGCCATCTGGATCTCATCACGTTATCCTGGAAGGACTGGGGCAATGCAGATGGATGCAGCTGTTGCCTAAAATACCAGCAATGTTCCTTGATCCAGGAGTCTCATGGTTGCTTTCAGGATAATATAGACAAATATTGCTGTTTACAACTTATCCTGGTGATCTTGCAACAATATATTAAGCATTCTATAGGATGTTCTCAAGAGTTCAGAACATGTTCTAAAAGGAAAAACAGATCTTTGGATTAACTCTAATATTTGGAAATTTAAATTATTATCCTAAATTGTTTCTAGATGCTTTTGACCTAGAGGCAATAAGACCAGATACAGGTTGGGAGAAAACATTTGGAAATTTTACATTCGGTGTAGAACCCTGGAGTGTATCTGGAAAGCATAAAAATTCTCAAAACTCAGCAGTTTAAAAAAATACCAAGCATCTTATTAGAGAATAGAAAAAGACTTTAAAGAGCAAGTTCACTGAAGAGGATATTCACCTGGAAAATAGCACCAAAAATATTAAACATTCAGAAATGTTCAAGATCACTAGTTATTATGGAAATAAAAATTCAACCAGAATGAGATATTACTCCACAACTGTCTGGATGGCTAAAATAAAATATAGTGACCGCAATAAACGTTGGCACAGATGTGGAGAAACTAGTTCACCCATGCATTGCTGGAGCAGATGCTAAATGGTATCATAGCCACTCTGGAAGACAGTTTGACATTTTCTTAAAACACTAAACATAAAACTTCAATTACGCAGTCACTGTATTCCTGGGCATTTATCTTAGACATATAATTGCACAAAAAACACCCTGTACTCAAATGTTATACCAGTTTTTCTCATCATACCCCCAAACTGGAAGTAACTGAGATATATTTCCAAGTGTTAATGGCTAGACAAACTATTGTACTTTCATACCATACAATAGAAGTCAACCATTGATACATACAACAATCTGTATGAATATTCAGAGGACATTTATACAAAGTGAAAAAATTTATGCAAAATTATGGAAATATAAACCAGTTGGTCTTGGCCAAGTGTCATGGAGGAGGCAGCCTTGGAAGAGAAGAGCATGTGGCTATAGAAGACCATTGTTAAGATTCTGGTTGTGATATTGTACAAGTGTCATGCAAGGTGTTCCCAGGAGGAAAATCTACGCAAAGGGTCCATAAGATCTCCATTATTTACTACACACATGGGCATGTAAATATATCAGAACAAAACTTTAATTCAGATATAGAGAGGGTGTTCAGAGTAGTGTTTAGCTTGCTTGCATTACCCGTCTGAATATCTGGTTCAATATCTGGTTCTTACTCCTGACTCTAGCTTCTTACTAACATAGACCCTAAGAGGCAGTGATGATGGTCAAGTAATTTGGTTCCTACCACCTCCCCCAGCCCCACCAACCCCTGACTGTATTCCTCGCTCCTGTTTCTGCATTGATCCAGTCTTGGCCATTGAGGGCATTTGGAGACTGAAACAGAAGATGGGAGCTTTATCTCTTGCTATTTGTTACATTCTCCTTCTGTGTGTGTGTGTCTCTCTCTCTCATTCCAATAACCAAATTAAAAGAAACTCCTAAGAAAGCACTACTTCCAGCAATGTATCAAAATTATATTGAAAACAATTAACAAGGTTACCTAAAAAATTTATCTGATACCATTAATATTTTGCACTTGCTAAGATTTTTTATTTGCAGAAGTTTAATCTCATTAAATTTTTTCAAAGAGTAACCAAAGAGAATTTAGACAACTAAAATTTGTAATATGTGAAATTAAAACTTTCACAGAATAAATTTAAGTGTAGATTAGAGATAAAGAAATAGTGGCCTCCAAATAGAAGCAAAGTTTCTACACTTTCCTCAATGTCATAAATTGTTAATAAAATGTAGACATATGGTCTACAGATGTAGACCATATGATTAAATATTGCATGCCTAAGGTAAATACTAAACATTTACACAGAAAGATAAAATTCATGTCACCACAGATGACTCAAAATTTAATTCTGACAAAATATCAAATAACCCCTAGCAAGCCAAGTACACAGCAAAAGAAAGACTGAAAAACAAAGGGTAGAAATAGACATTGATGACTACCATGGTAGATTCCCTCTGCCGACATCTAAACCAACATGGCCTGAGTAAATTAAATTATAAGGCCAATTAAAAGGCAGGTTGTCAATGTGTATTGACATATGAGGTAACCACATGTTGCCTACAAGAAACTCACTCAAATATAATATGAGGGTACTGCATAATGTTTGTGGAAAATGGATTTAAAGATTAGGTCATTTTGGTACAAAAATTTTTAGAAATGCATGCATAGTTTTTTTTTGTAATACATTTATCTTTCATGAACCTTTGAATTACTCTCACATAGGTAGGTTGAAAGTAAAGGAATGATAAATGATATGTTACACAAATATATTTAAGATTTGTTTATATTTTCTTAGAATAAGTCATTTATCATAATACTCATAGAATTTTTTAATGTTTGATTTTTATTCAAGGCAAAGTGACAGGGAGAAACAAAGTGAGAAAGAGATCTTCCATCTGCAGGTTCATTCCTCAGATGGTCATAGGAGCAGGGGCTGGGTCTGGTCAAAATTAGGAAACTGGAATTCCATTAAGATCTCCCACATAAGTGGCAGGGGCTCAGGTACTTGAGTCACCTTCCACTGCTTACCCATGCACACTGGATGGGAGCTGGATGGGAAACCGAGCATCTGGGATTGGAGCCAGTTCTCCAATATAGCATGTTGGCATTACAGGCAGTGGCTTAACACACTGTGCCACAATACCAGCCCAGATATGCATTTTGACAATGTATTCTCCCAATTTGCAGCTTGGCTTTCCATGTGCTTGTCTTTTGCAATTTAATATGAATGAGAGAAATTACCAAATCAGGAAATAGGCACCACATTTAAACTGACATTTCACAAATGAAGGCATGAAAATGGCTAATAAGTATATGAAAAAAGCTCAATATTTGTGTGAATTAAGAATGTATAAAGTAAAATCTAATTCAAGTACCACTACATACCCCTCAGTTGGCTATAAAGAGATCATAATACCAAATGTCTGTGATGATAGGAATAAACCCCACCCTCATATATTGCTGTAGGGGATATAACATAGTAAAGCTTCTTCTTCTTCTTCTTTTTTTTTTTTTTTTTTTTTTGGACAGGCAGAGTGGACAGTGAGAGAGAGAGACAGAGAGAGAAAGGTCTTCCTTTGCCATTGGTTCACCCTCCAATGGCCACCACGGCTGGCGTGCTGCGGCCGGCGCACTGTGCCTATCTGAAGGCAGGAGCCAGGTGCTTCTCCTGGTCTCCCATGGGGTGTAGGGCCCAAGCACTTGGGCCATCCTCCACTGCACTCCCTGGCCACAGCAGAGAGCTGGCCTGGAAGAGGGGCAACCGGGACAGAATCCGGCGCCCCGACCGGGACTAGAACCCGGTGTGCCGGTGCCGCAAGGCTGAGGATTAGCCTAGTGAGCTGCGGCGCTGGCTCTGTAAAGCTTCTTTTGAAAATAAATTAACAGATTAAAAAAATTAGACCTAAACTTTCCACTTAGCCTAGTAATTTTACTCTCCACACTTTCATCTAACTCATTCTTCTCAAAAGTGTGAAGCATCCAGCAATGGCTAACAGCACCAGCTCTTCACACCACCCACCCGTCACTAATCTCTGTTTCCAGACATTTTTGTTGACTTCAGCAGCCTGAATCCTTTTTTTGATAATTGGTGCTGAAATACTTTGATGAATATGAGAAAAAAATGAACTTAAATCAGTAATGCTTCTGTATGCAAAAATTATTTCAAAATATACTGTGTGAAACTTAAAGGCTTAAAAATCCTGAAAGAATACATATGAGAAAATTCTTGGGAGTTTGGGATTAGCAAGAAGTTCTTAGATGGAACCCCAAAATAATAAACATAGTAAGAAATTGAGAAATTAAAATTCAACAAAATTAAGATTTTCTGTTCTTTGAAAGATACCATTAAGAGAATGAAAAGTAAAGACAGACTAAGATATCTGACAATAATATCTAATATAATTTGTGTTCAGAAAACCTAAAAAAAATCAAAACTCAACAATGAGAAAATTAACAGTCCAACTGAAAATTGACAAAAATTTGAACACTTTACCAAAGAAGTTACAAGGGTGGTTAGCTAGAACATGAAAAGTACTGTGTGATATTTGTGTAATTGGGAAAATACAAATTATATAGAGATATACTATGTACTTACTTGAATATTTGAAATTATAAGACTGACCATTTTCATATTTGTGACTAAATGAGGATGATTGGGAGGACCTGGACCTTTCATTCACCACAGACAGGAATGTGAAATAGTAAACACTTTGGCAGAATTTTCAGAAGGTAAACATAGAAGTAGGGGCTGGCACCGTGGCACAGCAGGTTAAGTGGTTGCCTGTGATGGCTGTACCTCTTATGAGAGTGCTGATTTGAGTTTATGCTACTTTGCTTCTAATATGGTCCCCACTAATGCTCCTGGGAAGGCAGTGGGAGATGACCCATGTGCTTAGGCCCCTGCCACCCAAAGGGAGAACTGGATGGAGTTTCTGGCTTCTGGTTTCAGCCTGGCCCAGCCCCAGCTGTTGCAGCCATTTCAGTAATAAACAAATAGACTGAAGACCTCTCTATCTCTTTCCCTGCAATGGTACTTGAAATACATACACACATACATACATGTTAAAAAGTAGAAGTAATATGGGGCCAGCACTGTGATGCAGTGGGTTAAAGCCCCAGTCAGTAGTGCCGGCATCCCATATGGGCACCTGTTCAAGTCCTGGCTGCTCCTCTTCCAATCCAGTTCTCAGTTATGGTCTGGGAAAGCTATACAAGATGACCCAAGTCTTTGGGCCCCTGCACTCACGTGGGAGACCTGGAAGAACCTCCTGGCTTTGAATCAGCTCAGCTCTGGCTATTGTGGTCATTTGAGGAGTGAACCAGTGGAATGGAAGATCTCTCTCTCTATGGCTCTACCTCTCTCTGTAACTCTGTCTTTCAAATAAATAAAATAATTCTAAAAAAAAGTAGAAGTAATATATGGCCCAGGTATTCTACCCCTACATATTTACTCAGGATATATGAATGCATAGAATGCAAAGACTAGCACACAAACATTTATTTCAGCCTTATCTGCACAGAAAACAATTGAAAGATTCCAAATGTTTATCAACAGGGCTGAAAAATATTAGAATATATCTAGACAACTGGATACATCTGCAGAAAGTATTTCAATTCTAGTTATGCCTCTTATGCCTCTATTAACACTGTTGAAGTTGCGCCAAATTTATTCGATTTGCTACAGTTTCTCATTTTCCTTTTGAATTGGAATTAAGCAGTTTCTTTGAACCTATCTTGAAGCTCACTGATTTTTTTCCCTTAAAATGTGTTGATTTTCAATTGCACATTGAAGGATTTCTCATTTTTAAATGTGCATTATTTCGGGGGCCGGCGCCTGGCTCACTTGGTTAATCCTCCTCCTGTGGCGCCTACATCCCATATGGGCTCTGGGTTCTAGTCCTGGTTGTTCCTTTTCCAGTGCAGCTCTCTGCTGTGGCCCAGGAAGGCAGTGGAGGATGGCCCAAGTGCTTGGGCGCTTGTACCTACATGGGAGACCAGGAGAAGCACTTGGCTCCTGGCTTCGGATTGGTGCAGCACTGGCCGTGGCAGCCATTTGGGGAGTGAACCAATGGACGGAAGACCTTTCTCTCTCTCTCTCTCTGTCTATAACTCTACCTGTCAAATAAAAAAAAATAAAGTGCATTATTTTGGTATAATTGACATTCAACGATCTTGGCATATTTCATGTACATATTTTGATGAATTGAAAAATAAACAAACACTCATGTTATCATGATTACATTCAAGACCATAAACATATCCATCACCTCCAAAAGATTCTCCCACCTTATTTTGTTATCAATAGTAAGTTAAAACTTTGGCTTCCAAATAAGAAATGAAAAGAAATAAAAATGAAAGAAATCACAAAACCTGGGGCCAGCATTGGGCATAGTATGGTTTCTCATTGGGATGCTGGTATCCAACAACAGAGTTGCTTGGCTGGAGTCCTGGCTCCTCTTCTTCTGAACCAGCTTCCTTAAGGTACAACCTGGGAGGCAGGAAGCAATGGCTCAGGTACTTGGGTCCTTGCCACCCTGGTGGGAAATGCAATGGAGTTTCTGGCTACTGCATTCAGCCTGGCCAATCTCTGACTGTTGCACATATTTGGGCAGTGAACTAGATAACCAGAGGTCTCTCTTTCTCTCATCTCTCTCCCTCCCCCCCCTTTCTCTCTCTCTCTCTATATATATATATCCTTATCTCTATTTCTATTCCTATCTCCATCTCTATTTCTATTTCTATCACCTTCATCTATATCAATCAAGCTTTATCATCTCTATCTTTCTCTGTGTTGTGCCTTTTTAAATAGATGCAAAAATAAACTTTCATATAAAAATTAGAGTTTTGTGGGTACATTCCTGGAATACTGAATAATTCACTCCTCTAGTTAATAGCTTGTGAGGGTTATCACAAGAAATTTCTCTGGTTAGCAATATTTAGAAAAGCTCCTGTCACCAAAGAGTTGCCTAGAAGAGCTGTCTCCACAAAGAACAAATGCCAATTCCTGACCTGGGCTGCTTTGACCAATGGGAATTGGCCAAAGCAGTTTCTGTGTTCTTTTGTATCTAAAGGTTATCCTCTTGTTTTGATTTCCTCTGATGTCACTACTCTCGCTAGATGTTTTCTCCTACACTTACACTCAGCACAAAATATTTTCATGTGTTGTGTGAGATATTTCCCCACCAACCAATTTTCTAATATCAGCTGGGGACCCTACAGTTTTCCTCCATTCTGAAACTATCTACCTTTAGATAGTGACAGATCTCATAGGTTGAGGGGTCGGTCCCACAAGACTGATCCAATCACAGACACCGTTGCAAGTACAAGCTGTTAACTGTACTGCTAACTGACTTGCTGCAATTCACTTTTGCATATCCTCTGCTCATATTTAACATTTGCAGAATTGCTCACAAGACTTTGAACAGACCTTTTTTTTTTTTTTACTGTGACATTTTTATTATACAAGAGTACACCTCAGGAACAACACATGGAAACAATGCTTAGAGGGAGGTTCCAAAGAGTCCCCAGTGCAGGTATAGTGCCTGTGGAATTGGGGTATACCACATGGCAAATGCATGCATTCTTTTTCACCAATCAAGAAGCTCTCTGAACTCCATCCTTTTGGATTTTATTGGAGGCATCATTGAATAGACATGCCTGATTAAGTTGTGGGCCACTGGTGATCCATCAATCTTTGGCCTCTCCTTCCTACTTGGAGATCAAGGATTGTGACTGTGGATAGGCCTGATAATTCCAATCACATGGTAGGTTTCCTTGGCAACAAGTCCCCATCCTTTGGGTATTCAGGAGCCTAACGCTTCCTGTAGTCTCATTGGCATAGAGAGACATGTATCCTTGCCAAGTTCTGTGACAAAGGACAAATGTGCTCTCTTCATAATAAATCACAATTGCAGAGGGGCATTGAGTACCTTCTTATATACCATCTACATCTTTTTTATGGAATGTCTATTCAGTTCCTTTAAATGTTTTTGAAATAGATTATTGTTTTAAAAATTTTTCCATTGAGTTTAGGAGTTTTCTGTTTATTAGGGGCAAGAGGTCTTTATCAAATATATTGCTTGGAAATATTTTCTCATATTCTCTGGTTTTATTTTCATTTTCTTGACATTTACTGTGCAATAACTTTTCATTGTACATATTTATACTTACACTTTTTTTGCTTATCCATTGGAAAATCAGTGAGATAGGTGGGGGGGAGGGGGGGAGAGAGAGAGAAACAGAGAGGAGACACAGAAAAAGGTCTCCCATCCTCTGATCCTTTCTTCAAATGCTCACAACTGTGACTAGGCCAGGCTGAAGCCTGAGAATTCAAGCCTAGTTTTCCATGTGGAAACCACAAAACAAATTATTTGAATCACCAGCAGCTGTTTCCCAGGGTGTGCATTAATAAGAATCCAGATTTGAAGTGGAGTTGGGATTTGAACCCCGGCATTTCACTGGCCATAAGATGTGGTTGTGTATAACCATTTTCAATAATAAAGTTACACAATTAGAGGAAACATTAGTGGTTGCCCGGAAGTAATGGGGGACTGGATGCAGGAATAAAACCTTGGGTTTGAAAGGGCAACATGGAGGATTCTGTGGTGATGAAAATATTTTGTATTTGACTGAATCAGTGATAATAAGTTGTGGTTTTCATTTAATTAGCAATAACTATCTGTGAGCATCTGACAATTTAATTTTACTTGAAAAATTCTCCTTTACAGTATAGAATCTAGGTTATTATATTTTAGACATTGAAACTATATAAAGCTGGTGCCATGGCTCAATAGGCTAATCCTCCACCTTGCGGCGCTGGCACACTGGGTTCTAGTCCCGGTAGGGGCACCGGATTCTGCCCCAGTTGCCCCTCTTCCAGGCCAGCTCTCTGCTATGGCCTGGCAGTGCAGTGGAGGATGGCCCAAGTGCTTGAGCCCTGCACCTGCATGGGAGACCAGAAGAAGCACCTGGCTCCTGGCTTCAGATAAGCACAGTGTGCCTGCCGCAGCATGCCAGCCGGGGCGGCCATTGGAGGGTGAACCAGTGGCAGAAGGAGGACCTTTCTCTCTGTCTCTCTCTCTCTCACTGTCCACTCTGCCTGTCAAAAAAAAAAAAAACTACATGAAAACTACATAAATCATTTTAGACATTGGCCAATTGGCCATGATTTCTGGGTATTTAAACAGGTTAGCTTAGTCTGATATAATCCTGCAAATCAAACATCCATTTATGTAGAACACTTTTTTTTATGTATCTTCATTGTGTAGTGTAATATCAATCTTAAATTAGATCATATGGGGCTTGAGTTACATAAAAAGAAACTGGGGCCAGTGCTGTGGCATAGCAGGTATAGGTGGCAGTTTGAGTGCTAGCAGCTCCACTTCCGATCTACCTCTCTGCTAGTGCACTTAGGAAAGCAGTAGAAGATGGTTCAAGTTCTTGGGCCCCTACACCCATGTGGGAGACCCAGAAGAAGCTCCTTGATTCTGGCTTCAATCTGGCCCAGCACCAGCTGTTGAGGCCATTTGGGGAGTGAATCAGCATATAGAAGACTTTTCATAAATATATAGATTAACATCTATAAGTTTCTTTCTATTTTTATCCTCAATTATGAGAAGTTCTGGTGATTCTTCCTTTGTAACACCTTTTCCACATGTTGGTTTCTAAGAAACATTCACAGTAAAAGTGTAACTCAGAGAATTTTGTTGAAAATCATTGGTAGGCTGATGAATTATAGGTATATTTGCTTCCTGAAGCTCATTCCTTTAGGTTGCCACCATACAAAGCTTCCTACATTTGCACTTTCACCCTTTCAATTCTGTGCCAATAAATAAATAAAAATAATGAGTGGCTTCTGATGATCTTCTATATTGAGCAGATCTTTAAGGTTTGCTCTTGAGAGCTTTCTGTACTGATTCAAACCTACCTTTGATCTGAGTTTATGCTCTTGTAGTCCTTTGGGGAGAGACCTCCTGGAGAGCCTATGCAAGTTCTCCATGTTTTCAGGCAGGAGGGAAATGTGAGCCTTTCTCTGAAGTTCTCTTTGATGACCTCTGAGTATACATGCCCTACTCATGTTTTATCTTGTGCCACATTCAGGTCTACAAATATAACATGAAAACTACATAAACCATTTTCGAATGGACAAGATTTTATTTAAAGATCAAGTATAGGTAACAAGACAGATGGAGAAGAGATTATCATTCAATCATTAATTTTTTAAATCAACTACCTGATATATGTGCCAAGTATTTCTCTAAGTTGCTGCAGAAATGACATTGTAGAAAATGAATAGTAACCCGATTCTTTAAGAGCTTGAAGTCAAATGATTGTGGGGGCTTAATGTGTTGTGAGAAGAAAAACAAATAAATGTATAGTATTTCATATATGAATTTTGATGTGGTTGCATGAGTGGTCATCCTGCCTTTCGTTTTGGGGATATGACTCATTTAGTAGAACACCAAAATATATGCACACTGGAATTGTTCTAAAAAGTTAATGCCTGGCTGGCGCCGCGGCTCACTAGGCTAATCCTCCACCTTGCGGTGCCGGTACACCGGGTTCTAGTCCCGGTCGGGGCACCAGATTCTGTCCCGGTTGCTCTTCTTTCAGGCCAGCTCTCTGCTATGGCCTGGGAGTGCAGTGGAGGATGGCCCAAGTGCTTGGGCCCTGCACCCCATGGGAGACCAGGATAAGCACCTGGCTCCTGGCCTTGGATCAGCGCAGTGCGCAGGCCGCAGCGCACCAGTGGCGGCGGACATTGGAGGGTGAACCAACGGCAAAGGAAGACCTTTCTCTCTGTCTGTCTCTCTCACTGTCCACTCTGCCTGTCAAAAAAAAAAAAAAAAAGTCAGTGCCATTAAAATGAACTTGACAGTAAAGGCAGTCTAGGAAACTGTGCTTTGCTAAAAGGATTCTCTGAATAATATTGGCAAGTGGCTCTACTGGCACTGGCAAATGCTATTTAACCCCACCTGTGTTGGCTAAGACACCTTGAGAAGAGCACTGTGAGAAACCATGATTTGTGACTCATGGCTCTCTACATCCTGGGAGATTGAAGACTGCTCTGGCATCCTTAGTCCCAAATTTGCATGAAACAAGAGAGAATCTCTTTTCTGGGCTGTTCACCCCTGAAATTCATCGAAGCCACCTGCACATCAGTGAGAACAGGGGGAAGAGTTTACAAGATCTTCCTCTGATTCTTGATGCAGAAGGGTGAGTGTTGATTGCATCTGCCCTGCTAGTTTCCTTCTATACCTCATCTATAGATGCCCAGGAGTTCTTGAAATGCCTCAGCACCTTTCATCTGAGACCACCATTGACCCTGAGGTGGGAGTCGTGGACTGGAGATGCTGTAGAGTCAAGAGCTGCCAGACAGCTCCTGAATCTCCTTCTTCCAGAAATGTTCTAAGTCTTCTTGACCATCAGCTTTAACATTCTCTCAGTTTTGTAAAATGGAGGAGATGAAAGTGCACAGCAGGGCGGGCTTGAGTTTATTCTCCTGTTCTTAGTCTTGTCTAATGAGAGAGGGGTTGAGTGAAGAAAGCTGGAGTCTCATCTGTTACTGTTTCTATTTTTCTTCCATTCACAGATATATTTGAGAGAAGAATGACCTCAGAAAATGATTCCACAGTGACCCAGTTTATCCTGCAGGGCTTGACACAACAGCCAGAACTGCAGCTGCCTCTCTTCTTCCTCTTCCTGACAATCTATGTAGTCACTGTGGTGGGGAACCTGGGCTTGATTGCTCTGATTGGTCTGAACCCTCACCTGCGCACCCCCATGTACTACTTCCTCTTCAATCTGTCCTTCATTGATCTCTGCTACTCCTGTGTCATAAGTCCCAGAATGCTGGTGAGTTTTGTGAAACAGAACATCATCTCCTATGCTGAGTGCATGGCTCAGCTCTTTTTCTTTGCCTTCTTCATTATTGATGAGTGGTGTATCTTGACATTGATGGCCTATGACCGATATGTGGCCATCTGTAAGCCCCTGCTGTACAAGATCAACATGTCCCTTCAGGTCTGCCTCATGTTAACAGTATGGACATATTCAATGGGGTTTGCAGGTGCCATGGCCCACACTATGTGCATGCTGAGACTCACCTTCTGTGACAGCAACATCATCAATCATTTTGTGTGTGATGTATCTCCACTCCTCCAGCTCTCCTGCACAAGGACCTACATCAATGAGCTGGTGGTTTTCATTGTGGTGGGCATCAATGTAACAGTGCCCAGTTTCACTCCTTTTGTTTCTTATACCAGGATCCTCTCCAACATCCTCCGCATCCATTCTGCCCATGGCAGATCCAAAGCCTTCAGTACCTGCAGCTCCCACATAATTGCTGTTTGTCTTTTCTTTGGATCTGCAGCTTTTATGTACCTTAAGCCTTCTCATGCTGAGTCTCTGCCTCAAGATAAAATATCTACTATTTTTTATACCATTGTGGGGCCAATGATGAATCCTTTCATCTACAGTTTGAGGAACAAAGATGTCCATGTTGCACTGAGTAAGACTTTGAAGAAAAGTGTCCTCTCCTAAATAGAATTGGATTGGTTATGGATGCTGATCCCGCTATGGGTGCACAATACATAAATCTAGGGAAGTAATAGTTAAGACTGACAATAGAAATTCAAATGATTTATAATAGGGAAAATCAATCTGGTACATAAATCCTCTCACAAGTCAAAACAATGTAAGAATTGGAGTATCAGGCTTCATCCTTTTAGAGAGTATATGGAGAATAGTTTATTCTATTGTACTCCAGCTTCATTGTAGCACTTAAACTAATGTTGTAAGGATAAAAAGCTGACTAACTGGTGGGACTTCAGGGTAGGAATGTGGTTACTGGGACATCAAATATCTTTGTTGGAAAGAATTTTATAACTAATGTTTAAAAATCATGGGTAATATTTTTCCTTTCATCAAAAAGATTTTCAATCTTCAGTAATTATTCTATTTATTATTTCTATTCTTCCTTTTGTCTCTGAAGTTTATATAGAAAAAAATAGTGTAGTGTGCCTTTTGGAAAGACCCCTTGTATTTATTTACTTATCTGAAAGGCAGAGTGATAGAGAGAGGGGATGATAGAAGGACCTTTCATTTACTTGTTCATCCCATTATGGACACAAAGTCTGGGGCTGGGTCAGGTCAAAGCCAGTAACCTGGAACTTCATCTGGGTCTCCCAGGTGGGAGGCAGGGATCCAATTACTTGGGCGTCATGCACTGCTTTAGCAGATAGTTGGACAAAAGTGGAGCAGCTGGGATTTGAACAAATGTTCTGATGTGGTATTGCCACATTGCAAATGGAAGTTTAACCGGCTATGCCACCGTGTTGACCAATGTAATATATTTAATCAGCAAAACCTAACTCAGAATCTATACTGTATGAAGCTCTTTTTAACAATAAAAGATCTGAGACAGAAATGTCTGTGCTCTCAGAGGGCTAGCTGTTTACAGCTAGCTGTAGCTGGGTGCAGGTGTTCAGGAGAGGGCATGATGAGTGAGCAGATATGTATATATATGTCGTAAAAGAGTTACACAGGGATTTGTTTTGAAGTCCTGTCTATGTTCATTTTTAAACAACCCTGGGCATATGGTAAGGGTTCCATGGATGAGGTCTAGTGAAATCCATGAAATAATAAATAAAACCATTAAACAAAATCAAATTGCCCTACCCTGCACAAGAGATTTTCTTTTCTTTTCTCATTTCAAAGATATTATGTAAATTAATGAAAGAATACATGTTTGGAAAGTTCTATATAGTGATTTAAAAATCACATCCAGTCATTTTTAGATGCACTCTTCTTTTCACATAGTGTCTGTTACATCAATGTGCACCTTTAACCAGTGATGCTTCCCCATCATTGTCTTCCTGTGGATGGTTTTGCTGTAGCTGTCATTGCATGTGCTTACTTAATCATAGCTGTTCATGTTTTTGTCTTTTATAAGAATTGTGCAGAGACACATATATGGATTGGGTTAACTGCTGTTAAAATTATTTAATTTTTATCATATATTCTATATAAAATTTAATTATGCCATTCTTATAACTGTATCTTTGCTTGTATTTTTAACACAGCACTGAAGTAAAAAGCTATCACATTTATAGAAATATATTGAAATAAGACTGGTGGGTTTGAATTTGAAGACCTTTAAGTAAAAGTACTTCACTGATTAAATTATCACAAATGTATGTTTGTGTGTGTGTGTATGTGTGTGTATATATATATATATGCTTCTTTTAAAAAATGTTTTATTTATTTGAAAGGCAGAATTACAGAGATACAGGAGATACAGAGAGATCTTTCATTCTCTGGTTCATTCCCCAAATGGCTATAATGGCCAGGCCTTGGGCAGGCCAAAGCCAGAATCCAGGAGCTTCTTCCAGGTCTCCCACATGGGTGCAGGAGCCCAAGCACATGGACCATCCTACACTGCTTTCTGAGGTGCATTAGCAGGAAGTTGGGTTGGAAGTAGAGCAGCTGAAATTTCAACTGGCACCCATATGGGATGCCTGCACCACAGGCCATGGCTTTACCTGCTACACTGCAACACAGGCCCCGATATATCTATTTCAAAATAATGATAAAGAAGTACTAAGAATCAATATATCCATAAATCAATGAAGCTGGATCCTGACAGATAATAGGCTTACACATGAAAAAGAATATAGCAGAATACAGGTGAATTGTTGAATTCTCTGTAATATGGCAATGTGTAGATAGTTCAAGAAGAGTGCTTTTAGGGTAGACATTTTATGCCGTGGTTTAGCTGACATTAGGGATGCCCTTAACCCATATCTTAGTGCCTAGGTTTGAGTGCTGGCTCTGTTTTCCATTACAGCTTCCTGATAATGTATATCTAAGGAGGCAGCGCGTGATGGTTCAAGTAGGTGGGTCTCTGCTACCCTGTGGGATACCTGGATTCAACTCCTAATTCTTGCCTTCTGCCTGTTTCAGCCCTGAACTTTGTGGATACTTGGCGTGTGAATCAATGGTTAAGACATCCCTTGACATCTGTGTTTGTGCATGTCTTTCACGGGCTCTCTGCCTTCAAATGAAGAAAATTATAAAAATGAAAAACCAAAGCATACTTTCACCAAGTATAAGATAGAAATTGCAAGTGGCAATCAAGTTGTATATGCTTGGCAGCCTTTTCTGTTTCAGTGAAATTCAATGTTATCTTTATCCTATATCACTAATTATGGATTTTTTAAAAAGATTTATTTATTTATTTGAGGGTAGAGTTACAGGGAGGGAAGGAAAGTCAGAATGAGAGAGAAATCTTCCATGCACTAGTTCAGCCCTCAAATAGCTGCAACGGCTGGAGCTAGACCAGGCCGAAGCTAGGAGTCTGAAACTCCATCCAGGTCTCCCCTGTAGGTACAGGGGCCCAAAGATTGAGCCATCTTCTACTACTTTCTCAGGCATGTTAACAGGGAGCTGGATCAGAAGCAGAGCAGCTGGAACTCAATGGAATGTAGTATTGCAGGGAATGGCCTAACCTGCTGTACTACAATGCCATAATCTGTACCACATTTTTAAAAGAATACATGCATCCACCAAAAGACATTTAAGTTACTTCTATGTTTTTTTTTTTTTTTTTGTGATTAGTGCTGTAATGAACATGAGCATGCAGATATCTCTTTGTAATATTGTTTCAATTCTTTCAGGTATATACCCAGAAATGGGAGTGATTTTTCAAATGGTAACTATATTTTTAATTTTTTTGAGCAAACTCCATACTGTTATTCATAATGAATGTACTAATTTATAATTGTATCAATAATGTAGTTGGATTCTCTTTCTCCATATCCCCATATCCTTGTCAATATGTTTTTTTCCATAGTCATCTTAAGTAGTGGAGTCATATTTCATTATCTCTCTCTCTCTCTCTCTCTCTTTTTTTTTTTTTTTTTGCCAGGCAGAGTAGACAGTGAGAGAGAGAGAGACAGTGAGAGAGAGAGACACAGAGAGAAAGGTCTTCCTTTGCCGTTGGTTCACCCTCCAATGGCCACCATGGCCAGCGCGCTGCGGCCGGCGCACTGCGCTGATCCGATGACAGGAGCCAGGTGCTTCTCCTGGTCTCCCATGGGGTGCAGGGCCCAAGCACTTGGGCCATCCTCCACTGCACTCCCGGGCCACAGCAGAGAGCTGGCCTGGAAGAGGGGCAACTGGGACAGAATCCGACGCCCCGACTGGGACTAGAACCCGGTGTGCTGGCGCCGCAAGGCTGAGGATTAGCCTAGTGAGCCACGGTGCCAGCCCATTATATCTCTTTTCTGCATTTTTCTGATGATTATAGTGGAAATTACTCAAAATAAAAAGAATCATTTGTTTGAACCCTAACCAAATGGAGTGGGGAGTGCACCTAGGAAAGTGGCTCTTGGGTAAGTGTTGTTGCACAGTGGCTTAAGTCACTGCTTGAGATGCATGCATCTCAATGAGATTGCAAAGGAGTGAGTTCCTTCAACTCAGCTTCCTGCTAATGCAACTGGGAGACAGCAGATGATGGCCCAAGTACTTGAGTTTCTGCCAACTGTGTGAGAGACCAGGATAGTTTCTGGTAACTGGTTCAGCTCTTGTGGACTGAACCTGAACCAGTGGATGGGAGATTCTCTCTCTCTCTCTCTCTCTCCTTGTCTTTTAAATAAACAAGATAAAAAATAAACTTTTAAGTGAAAAAGAAGAGGCTGTTATGGGTGTATTCCTGAAATATCTGCAGGTTTCCCTCCTCCAGAATTTATCAGAGGAAATTCCTCTGGCACCCAGTATTTCAGATGAGCCCCTGGCATGAGGACAGTTGCCTATCAATAAACATCTCCATCAATGAATACATGTCAACTCCTGTACTGAGTTCCATTCCTCAATCATCTTTGTTCAACACAGTTTGCATGTACAGAGAAGTCTGTTGTTAGAGGGTGCTGTTGTCCAGATTTCCTCAGATGTTCCTATGCATTTGATAACATGCCCATCCCAGATTGCAACACTTCTGGTATTTCCAAATAAAATCTCTTGTTCTTGAGAGTCTCCCTGAGTATATGAATATATTTTATCATCAATATTGTGTATTGGAAAACCAATGTTTTTCTCCAGATTCAGAGTCCAGAGTGCTCACCATTCTAACATAGTCCACTCCAACTGTTTTTCCTTGTACTCACACTCAACACAGAATGTTTCTGTGAGGTGTCTGTGCTATTTTTCCAATAAACAATTCTCTAACATCAGCTGGGTATCTTACAGTTTAAGTCCATTCTGACACTGTGTACCTGGAGATCTCAAACATTGAAGGGTCAATTCTGCAAGACTGACCCAACCTCAGACACAAGTGCAGTCCAGGTGGTTAACTGACTGAATGGCTGTGAATCAGTTTCCAACATTTCCTCCTCATGTACCATCATTTGCCAGAGTGGCTCATGGAACTCAGGAAGGCCCTTTATCTGTTAATGCATGTTTGTTATACTGGGACAAAACTCAGGAACAGCAGATGGAGGCAATGCTTACGGCGAGGTTCTGAACGGTCCCAAGTGGGGCACCAGATCCAAAGCTCAAGTATTTCTGCAACATTCCTGGGAAAATTGGTGTTCACCGTAGGTCCTCTTCAGTCTGTGCCCTCCTGACTTCAGTGTTTTCAGATAGTCACTGTATTTTACATGCCAGAATTTTAATAATAATTAAAATGGGAGATAAGTGTAAAGTTACCATAAAACAAAAACTCTACACTACAGGATATTTTAATGCTATTTTATTAAATTCCGTTACTGCCAATGAAGGGATGGCACAATTATACATCTTACAGAGTTTCACATTATTCACAGACTTTATAGACTGAAGTAGTACATTCTTTTTACTGAGTTATTTTGGTTGCAATACTTTATAGATATAAAGGGTCTTTGCATAAACTCTTATATTCCAGTTATACAGATAAAACTTTTAATAACAGTGTCAGTCAGGGTATCAGTTAATGCCATTGTGGAAGTGTATAATATAGGCCATTGTGCTGGAGAATCCATACTACAGATGTGGAGAAGCAAAAATCAAGAGAGTAAAGAGTAATTACTGGATAGACAGATTTAGTAATGTTATGGCTAAAGTTGAGAAGAGTATAAGACTGGAATTGCATAGTCAAACCTTCCATAATGTATCCACTAATATCTGAAAGGCAGGCATTTGACAAGATTGAGGAATGGTGCAGGACAGGACTGGAGCTGGTTTTAGTGTCATCTGTCATTGTGTATTTGACTCTCTGTATTTTCACCTGTGTTTTAAGTCTATTCTGATAGGAATGATGAGTTGCCCGAGTCAGTTCTGGCCTTCCTGCAGTTATATTGATACCGTGGAAGCACTAGAACTGAATTATGGATGAATGCTGCATCTTCATTGTGTTGTCATTTTTTTTCTCTGTGTTTTTCATTTCCAGCAATGCTATGTTTAAAGTCTTCATTTAAAGAGGACAAGACACCATTCAAGGATCAACTAAATCTTACCTTAAAGAACATTTCCCTTCTTTGTGGACCTTAAATGATTTTGATACCTCTGATATAACTGGGTAAACTGTGAGCATAGAGTTTGATTATCTCCAAGGTATGATTGTTCAACTGAAATATGTAGCCTTTGAAACCATACAGATTTGAGTAGAAATCCTGGCTTCCACTGTTCTCTGCTCAGCTTTGTAAAACTTACTTTACACAAATCCCCTTGGTGTTGGTTATCCTACTTGTGTAACATAAATAAAAATAAAAGCATTCTCTTGAAATATAGTTCTCTGTATAGATAAAACACCTAGCACAATGTTTTACATATGTGTACATCAAAAATGACTAGCGTTACTCCTCTCATTCTAACAGTCTTTGGGTTGTTCACACTTTGAACAGCTCTGTCCAACCTACTTCTCCAAAAATCTCATTTCTCTAGTATAATCACCCAAATTGGCATTGTTTTCTTCTCCTACATTTAGGGTGTTATTTATTATCTTTTATGTTATCAACTGGTCATTTTACCGACTGCCTCTTCCCTTCTCTGATTTATTCTCTGATTTAGTATTTAAAAATGATTATGAGGATGAAAGAATTCTATATATGATGAAAAAGAGGAGAAATAAAGAAGTAGAAATGAAATTTACTCATAATCTAAATTCTTTAGTAAGACATTCTAGATTCTATAATGATTATAGAGTAGTTTAGGGCCATTCATTCATTTTTCTGAACATAGTACAATTCCTCCCACTTACTTGGCTAACTTATTTAATAGAAATTTGACTTATCTGTTATCTTGTAGTGTGGAAATTACTTTATATTTTTTATGATCACTCTATTTAAATGCTTGTTTAATCAAGAGACCAAAACTTTGCTATTGATTCAGAGACAGCTTGAATCTGGGCTTATATGATAAGATCTCTTAGATTTCTATAGCTTGATTGGTAAGAAACTGGAACACCTATTTTATATTAGATATTTAACATAACTTTCCCCCTTAGCCCTCAGAAAATTCTAAAATTAGCTATTTTTAATCTTATTGAAGACCAAGTAAGATAATGTTTGCACAAAATTGTATTTTGTGGACTCAAGGTTGGACCAGTCCTAGGGCCAACTGATTTGAAATCCATGTATATCTACCACTCAGAACAGCCTTAGTTACGTATGACTTTGAGGGTGAAAATAAAGATAATGATACTTTCTAAGTAACCTTAAGTCAGTCACTTTTCCCCCTTGTAAATCTATCATAGTTTTGTAAAAGATGTGGTTTCTTCTCTTTAGCAGGTTGAAGACTTATTTTATTGTATATATCTGGCATTTTTCTTTTCAGTGATCTTTAGTGTATATTATATATTTAATAAAATTATTACATAAATTTTTAAAAAATCAAGTATAAAACAAATAGCATATCAATAACTTTTTCCATACCTCAGGCAAAGTAGTTATATTTTGGATATTCTAGACATCACCTCATCCAGTTCTCTCATTTGTGGATGAAGAGTTTGTAACAGAGACATTAACACAGGTCATTTGACCAAATAGAGGTACGATTTAGTGGCTGAGATGAAACTCAGTCATTCTGACTTATACTTGAACTCGTTTCTCTACTCAGTTAAAGATACAATTGATTCTTGCCTTCTTTGCTGGCAAAGTAAGAGACTTACAGCTCAGGTTATGGGGGTTGGCCACCTGCTGGGCGATCTCCAGGGACTTGGCACAACAGCCTTCCCAGGGCCTGCTTCACCTCTTTGTTCCTTAGCGTGTAAATGAAAGGGTTGAGCATTGGAGTGATGATTGTGTAGAAGACAGCAGGAGCCCCAGCTCCTGCCCCACCAGAGCTTGGCTGCAGGTAGATACAGACAGGGGGCACGTAGTAGAGCAGCACCACTGTGAGGTGGGCAGTGCAGGTGGAGAAGGCCCGCTGCCGGCCCTCTGCTGTGCGGATGCGCAGCACAGCGGCCACGATGAAGACGTACGATATGACAATGAAGATCAGGCAGCCGGCAGCCACAATGCCAATGTTGGCAAGCATGACAAGCTCATTGGTGGTGGTGTCTGCACAGGCCAGCTTCAACACCGGGGGGATATCACAGAAGAAGTAAGTAATGTGGTGAGGACCACAGTAGAGCAGGTGGAAGGTCAGAGAGGTATGGATTGCAGAGTGTGTGGCCCCTATGGCCCAAGTGATGCCAGCCAGCCTGGCACACACCTGCCTGTTCATGGCCACTGGGTAGTGCAGGGGCTGGCAAATAGCCAGGTAACGGTCATAGGCCATGACTGTATACAGGAAGCACTCAGTGCTGGCCAGGAAGTGGAAGCAGTACAGCTGCATGGCACAGCTCTCAAAGGAGATCACCTTTCCATCCAGAGTCAGCAAGCCTGCCATGACCTTGGGCACTGTCACTGTAGACAAACACGCATCCAGGAAGGAGAGGTGCCCCAGGAAGTGGTACATGGGAGACTGCAGGTAAGTGTCAGAGCCCACAATGATGAGAATAAGGAGATTTCCAGTTACTGTGATGGTATAGATGAGGAGGAAGAGGAGAAAAAAGAGGCTGGGATGGTCAGCAGTGTACATCAGACCTTCGAGGTAAAAGTAGCTGACCATGGTCTGGTTGGAATACTCTGTCTCCATGCCAATTATTGATTACTAATCCCCTTTGCAGCTAAACTGACTTCAGCAGAGAGAATAAACAGCTGCTTCCTTTTCCTGAAATAAGATTATCCATTGGGCCATACCATCTTGGTCTTGCCCCTCAAGTGATTCACAGTTTTGGTCAGTTTTCATGTTTTCTTGCTGCCTGTTTCTTGATGATGAAATTTACAAAATGAGATCCACAGTTTCTCTGAGGCACATTAAGAATTATTAGCAGAAATGCACTTTGTAAATAATGGAATGTATACATGCATGGTAATCCCTGCTTGCTTTGCGTTTATATTTATTGCCTATATTCCAACTTTGTGATGTCTCTGTCCTCCTCATTAAGTCTGTCATGTGCAGATGTCACAGGCACATTATCATTGCTGTGTGTCATCAGGGAGTTGCAGTCCAACTTGGAGCATCTTGGTTAATGTTTTGGTGCTGTTACATCAGCCAGGAACAAAACAGCTCCCCCACCCCCACTTCCCTCACCCAGAGGGAGTTCTTTGGAATTTCAATTCCCCACAACCCTCAAGTGTCTGACAGTGAAGCCCTGAAGAATAGACTGAACAATTAACAGGACAATTTGTTTAGTGTATTTATGCTCTTCCTGTAAAGCTTTGTTCAAACTTTTGGGAATTGTTTATAGGTACCTTTCTCATTGAGCTTTTTCTCTTGGGCCACATTGAAATGCGAGTTCTCCCTGGGTTTTCATATCCTTTATCTCCTAAACCTAATTAGATATTGAATTACATGAAACTTTTCTTTCAACTCCTTTCTTTCTGTTGGATCTTGCTTCTGCATGCTTTATATTTAGACTTTCACAAGCCATTTTATATCCCATCTCTTACAGGGCTACTGACAATATTTCAATTTCACTATTTTCTCAGCATCTTTCTTTTTAAGCTTCCAGGACATAGTGAGGAACTTGCATTGCATTTATTCATTAAGTCTCCTTCATCTCCCATCCATGACTCTCCTTTATTCTTTCCTAATTGCTCATAACTCCTTTTATTACACACTAGTCAATAATTTTGTATAATATTTCTAAATTTGGGTGTGCATGACTTTCTTTCTTGAGTAGACCAAAAAGATGTGCTTTTTAGTAACATTATCAGAAAATCAATGTTGTACACTGTTCAAGGCACCATATTAGTGAATGCATGATGCCAGTATTTCTTCATACAGGGTATGACAAAAGTTTCGGGGGAAACACAATTTCAATCTGTGGTATATTATGTATCTCGTAATTTTCCCATAAATTTTATGATTTTGTATCTTATTATTGTATCTTGCCTATGAATGCTATAATTTTGAGATTTTGTCTTGTGGATATTTTTTTTTTGAAAATAGACATAAAGGATCAGTTTATTTTGAGGCAAAAAATCACACAATCCATGCATATTTTTTCAAACTGTGTATTTTCTTTTTTTAATCTGCTTTCAAAATTTTTATTAATATAAAGAACACAGAATTCATGTAGTTCAAAGATAAAATTCTAAGAATATAATAATACTTCCCATACTTCCTCCCTCCCTTTTGCGATCCCCCCTCCTTCCTTTTTTGAATCTTAGTTTTTGCAGTAAGATAATTTCAATTTGCTTTATAATAGCAGGCTTGGTGTACTATTAACCACAATGTTCAACAAGTAAAAAGTAGAAAGAGCACTTTTCTACAGGAATATAGGCAAGTGCTAAAAATAATAATGAAATTGTAAGATGTCAGTTTCATTCTTGCACTTTTTTGTATTCTATATTAACTACCATATATCAGAGAAAACATGATATTTGTCTTTTTGGGTCTGGCTAATATAACTATGCATAAAGGTCTCCAGTTGTGTCCATTTTGTTGCAAAAGATGATTTCATTCATTTTTATGATTGAATACTATTCCATTGTGTTTACATATCCAGTCATCAGCTGATGGACATCTGGGTTGATTCTATATCTTAGCTATTGTGTTGAGAAGCAATAAACAAGGGAGCACAAATAATTCTTTCATATGTTGATTTTAAATTGTTTGGGTAAATTCCCAGGAGAGGGGTGACTAGGTCATGTGGTATATCTATTTTCAGATTTCTGGGAAATCTCCAGCTATGCCATCAACCAAATTCATCTAATTGTTATCTACAGTACATTTCATTTCACAGTTGAATACACATTATTTTCATCAGTGCCTGGAACACTCTCTAAGATATACCATTTTCTGGGCCATAAAGCAAATTTTAACAAATCCCCCCAAAATTGAAATCATATAATGTGTATTTTCTGACAAGTGAATGATGTTGGAAATTAATTAAATTAAAAACTCTAGAAAATATACAAACACAAGGAGGCTGAATAACACACTTCTGAATGAAGAATGCATCATAGAAGAGGGAAAATTTAAAAAAATGAAGATGACACAACATATTAAAACTTAAGGGGTACAGCAAAATCATTGGTAAGAGGAAAGTTTATAGCAATTATTATCAACATCAAGAAATTGGAAATATAGCAAATAAATTATCCAACAGTGTATCTCAACAACCTAGAAAAAAAGAAGAAATCAAGCCTAAAATTAGCAGAAGAAAGTAATAATACAAATTAGAAAAATTAAAAAAACTGAAACAATAAAAAAACATACAAAGAACAGTGAAATTAAGACTTTAAAAAAATAAACAAAATTGAACACCACTGGCCCAACTAACCAAAAAAAAATTAAAAAGACCCAATTGAATAAAATCAGAGATGAAAAAGAAAGGAGATGTTACAATAGGATACCACAAAAATAAAAAGAATCATCAAGAATTACAACAAGTAGCTTTATGCCAACAAGTTGGAAAATCTAGAAGAAAAGAATGTATTTCTGCACACATACATCCTACCAAAATTGAGTCATGAAGACACAGAAAATCTAAATAGACTAATAACCAAGACAGAGATTAAGTCAGTAATAAAGATCTTTCCAACAAATAAAATATCAGGACCATATGGCTTCACTGCTGAATTCCACCAAACTTTTAAAGAACTAATTTCAAACCCCTTCAATCTATTCAAAGCAATTGGAAGTGAGAAAATCCTTCCAAATTCTTTTTATGATGGCAGCATTACCTAAATTCCAAAACCAGAAAAAGACACAACAAGAAAAGAGAAATATAGACCTATATCTCTGATGAACATTGATGTAAAAATCCTCAGATACTAGCTAACTGAATCCAACAACACTTTAAAAGACCATCTACCTGGACCAAGTGGAATTTATACCAGAGAACCAGTGGGTTAAAGTGGCCTGAAGCTCAGGCATCCCATATGGGCGCTGGTTCTAGTCCTGGCTGCTCCTCTTCCAATCCAGCTCTCTGCTATGGCCTGGGAAAGCAGTGGAAGATGACCCAAGTCCTCGGGCCCCTGAACCTACGTGGGAAACTTGGAGGAAGCTCCTGGTTCCTGGCTTTGGATCGGCGCAGCTCTGGCCATTGCAGCCATCTGGGGAGTGAACCATCAGATGAAAGACCTCTTTCTCTGTCTCTACCTCTCTCTGTCTTTCAAATAAATAAAATAAATCTTTAAAAAAATAAAATAAAAATGTAAAAAGCCCCTTTTTCTAATATTAATATGCTTCAAATACTTACTTTGAGCCATTCTGTTATGCAACTTAAAAATTCCTATTTATTTAAAAAATGCTTATTTAGTGTGTGTGCAATTTTTTTTTTTTTTTTTTTTTTTTTTTTTTTTTTTTGGACAGGCAGAGTGGACAGTGAGAGAGAGAGACAGAGAGAGAAAGGTCTTCCTTTTGCCGTTGGTTCACCCTCCAATGGCCGCCGCTGCAGCCGGCGCACCGCGCTGATCCTGGCAGGAGCCAGGAGCCAGGTGCTTTTCCTGGTCTCCCATGGGGTGCAGGGCCCAAGCACCTGGGCCATCCTCCACTGCACTCCCTGGCCATAGCAGAGAGCTGGCCTGGAAGAGGGGCAACCGGGACAGAATCCGGCGCCCCGACCGGGACTAGAACCCGGTGTGCCGGCGCCGCAAGGTGGAGGATTAGCCTATTGAGCCACGGCGCCGGCTGTGTGTGCAATTTTTAAGAAATCTATTGTGGGACTGGCATGTGACATAGCAGATAAAGCCACGTCCTATGGTGCTGGTGTCCCATATGGGTGTCATTTTGAGTCTTGGCTGCTCCACTTCCAATCCCGTTCCCTGATAATGTGCCTGGGAAAGCAGTGGAAGATGATCCAAGTCCATGGGCCCCTGCACCCACGTGGGAGACTCAGAAGAATCTTCTGGCTGCTGGCTTTGGACAAACTTAGCGCCACCCATTGCTGCTATTTGGGGAGAGAACCAGTGGATGGAAGACCTCTCTCTTTCTCTCCCTTTCTCTCTCTCTCTCTCTCTCTCTCTCTCTATCTCTATCTCTATCTCCTTCTCTCTCTTTGTAACTCTGCCTTTCAAATAAGTAAATAAATCTATATAAAAATAAGTATATTGTGAAACACTATGTTGTTCTTGGTTTTTTGAATGAACCCTGATCCATTTAAGAAATCATATAAAATAAACATCAAGTGTTTTGTTGCTATTAGTATGTTTTCCCATTGCAGAGCATGATTTCCAGTTTTTCATGATACTGAATTTAAACATTTGGGGTTTTACTTACAGAGAATTCCAAGTATAAAGAAAGAAGATGAAAGTGACTTAAGACTAACTTCTAATCACGTCACAAGAAGCTCTTTATTCTGAGCCATCCCTGATGGGAACACATACATACATAGAGTAGGAGTTAGAGGAGTATGTGATTTACAGACTAGGGCCTTGGTTTCCAGTTCCAAAGTAGATCCTTTGCTTAGGAGGGTAAGCCACACCTTTCATTTCTACTAGGGAGTTTAAAAGTCATTTTCTTTCATTCTTCTCCTCTTCTCTTCTCTTCTCTTCTCTTCTCTTCTCTTCTCTTCTCTTCTCTTCTCTTCTCTTCTCTTCTTCATCTTAGACCTCCCTTTCTTCTCTACTTCATTTTCTATTTGATGGAGACATGGTAAGGGGTAGTTAAACTTCTTGAAAAAAGCACTATCTTAAGGCAGGAGAGAAAAATATTCAAACAGTAATGGCCTAGTTTTTAAAAAATATTTATTTAGAAGCCAGCATTGTGGTATAGCAGGTAAAGTTGCCTGTGACTCTGGCATTCCATGTGGGTTACCAGTTCATGTCCTGGTTGCTCTACTTCTGATCCGTTCCCTGCTGGTTGCCTGGGAGAGCAGTAGAAGATGGATCAAGTGTTTGGCCCCCTGCACTCATGTGGAAGACCCAGATGAAACTTCTGTTTCCTTGCTTCAGCCTGGCCCAACCCTGGCTATTGTGGCCATCTGGGGAGTGAACCAGAGGATGGACTGTGTCTCTCTCCATCTCTGGAACTTTGACTTTCAGATAGTTTTTTTTTTTTTTTTTTTTTTTACGGAACATGACTGTGAGAGCTAGGCCAACAAAGTGTTTCAACAATACTTTGAATCTGAAGTAAGGGACAATAAAAACTCATATAAGAGGGTATTCATTCAGATTCATTGTTAGGGATTTTCACTTGGTTTTCTACTGCTTTGCTAATATAAGCCATGCATCAAATCAAACACTTGAATAAATATTTCTATGTATTGGCCTTTTTATTTTAATAGAATAGATGTTTAGAAGAGAGTAACTGGATCTCAGTATCTGTATTATAAGCCTCATTAATTATTTTCATATTACTTTCTCAAAAAACTGCTATAACTCTTTTTTTTTTGTTTTTAGACAATATATTTATTTTCAAATTTCAAATAACATTAGGAGAAATGTGGCTTTTATGTTTACTGAATAGTGCATGGGTTAAAAGGGGTTTCTAAAATATTCCACCATCATCCGAACTCTACAACAGACAAACATCAAAGTTCTTTTAACAAGAGCACTGCCTTATTCCCTTCACCTTCTCCTCAAAATAGCTATGTTCATGGCCGGCGCCGCGGCTCAGTAGGCT
This sequence comes from Oryctolagus cuniculus, assembly GCF_051225735.1. NCBI lineage: Eukaryota > Metazoa > Chordata > Mammalia > Lagomorpha > Leporidae > Oryctolagus > Oryctolagus cuniculus. Next base: position 116,533,820 of record NC_142867.1, read on the forward strand.
AATCCTCCGCCTAGCGGCGCCGGCACACCGGGTTCTAGTCCTGGTCGGGGCGCCGGATTCTGTCCCGGTTGCCCCTCTTCCAGGCCAGCCCTCTGCTGTGGCCAGGGAGTGCAGTGGAGGATGGCCCAGGTGCTTGGGCCCTGCACCCCATGGGAGACCAGGAAAAGCACCTGGCTCCTGGCTCCTGCCATCGGATCAGCGCGGTGCGCCGGCCGCAGCGCGCCGGCCGCGGCGGCCATTGGAGGGTGAACCAACGGCAAAGGAAGACCTTTCTCTCTGTCTCTCTCTCTCACTGTCCACTCTGCCTGTCAAAAAAATAAAAAATAAAAAAAAAATAGCTATGTTCATAAAGAACACAACTTTACAGTGTAAGTAACAAAGAAATGCCACATAATAAAATTCAATGGCAATAATATTTCCATGAGGACAGGAGTTAGCAGGCTGAACAGCATTCATTAACCCTACCTCTTAACAGCCCCCTTTACTAGTAAGGAGTTTCAATTCCTCTATGCTGTTTCCTTTATTTTCATTATCTTTCTCAAAAAAAAAAAAACTGCTATAACTCTTCATATATGTACCCAACAATATAAGGTAACACTTCATTCATTCATATCAGCAATAAATGGCTTTTAATAGTATTTTTCTTGAGTATGAATTGGCAGCTTGTTACATTATTTTGCATCTCACTGACTAATAATGAGTTAAAGCATTCTTGCTGGTTCAAGTCCCGGCTTCTCCTCTTCCAATCCAGCTCTCTGCTGTGGCCTGGGAAAGCAGTGGAAGATGGCCCAAGTCCTTGGGCCCATGAACCCATGTGGCAAACCTGAAAGAAGCTCCTGGCTCCTGGCTTTGGGTCATCACAGCTCTGGCCATTGTGGCCATCTGGGGAGTGAACCAATGGATGGAAGACCTCTCTCTCTCTCCCTTACTCTGCTTCTGCATCTCTGTAACTCTGACCTTCAAGTAAATAAATAAATCTTTTAAAAAACCACATTCTTTCAAGGCTATTTGGATGTGCTCTCTTGATCCATATTCTTTTTTTCAAAAAATTTTGAGAGGTAAATTATAGACAGAGAGCGGGAGAGACAGAGAGAAAGGTCTTCTGTCCGTTGGTTCACTACCCAAATGGCTGCAATGGCTGGAGCTCGGCCAATTCAAAACCAGGATCCAGGAGCTTCTTCTGGGTCTCCCATGGGTGTATAGGGGCCCAAGCACTTGAGCCATCTTTCAATGCTTTCCCAGGCCATAAACAGAGAGCTGGATCAGAATAGGAGCAACTGGGACATGAACTGGTGCTCATATGGAAAGCTGGCATGTATACAATTTCCCAAGACTTTAAAACTCCGTAGAAACAAAAATATTTAAACAAAGACAAATTTCAAATCATATTTTACATTATGATAAAACAATGCATTAGTAGTCTTGACTTACATATATCAAAAAGGAAATGAATGTTAACTCAAAGGAAAGAAAATGCATAAATTCTTGAAAAGCTGATTCACAAAATAAGACACACTTATGAAATATGAGTGCTGACTAATAAAGGCAATTAAAATTATGTGAGAAGAGTGGGTAAAGTGGCCCAGCAGGTTAAGCCACCATTTGGAACACCTGCATCCCATTAAAGGGTATGTGTTTGAATTCCAGCTCCTGTTTTCAATCCAGCTTCCTGCTAATGAGATCTTGGTGAGACAGCAGATGATGGCTGAACCCCTGGCACACACATGGGTGACCTAGATGGAATTCCAACATCAACTTTGGGCTGGCACTTTTCTGACAGTTGAGAATCAAGCAACAGATGCAGAAATCTCTTCTCCCACCATACCACTTGTCAAATAAATTGAAAAGAAATAAAACCCATTTAAAAATAAAATTATGATTCTTAGGTGTTTAAATTTAACTGAAAAGTGATCCCTGTTAAATATACACTCTGGCAAACACACACACACACACACACACACAGAAAAACAAAAACAAAAACAAAACCATCTAAATGAAAGATCTCTGCGAGTGAGATCCCAGTGGAAAGAACAGGGCCATCAAAGAAGGAGGTACCTTTCTCTGAAGGTACAGTAATGGCCTTTGGACAAACTTAGCACCTTTGGACAAACTTAGCGCCACCCATTGCTGCTATTTGGGGAGAGAAGCGGTGGATGGAAGACCTCTCTCTCTCTCTCTCTCTTTCTATCTCTATCTCTTTGACTATGACCACTTTGACTATGACCCTGTTGGAATAAGATCAAAGTCAGCGAACTCAAAAGGCTTCCATAGCCTTGGCAACTCATGACTAGAGCCTAGGGAGATTACTGATGCCATAAACAAGAGTGTCAAATTGTTAAGTCAACAACAAGAGTCACTGTGTACTTACTCCTCATGTGGGATCTCTGTCCTTAATGTGTTGTCCAATGTGAAGTAATGCTATGACTAGTACTGAAACAGTATTTTACACTGTGTGTTTCTGTGTGGGTGCAAACTGATGAAATCTTTACTTAATATATACTAAACCAATCTTCTGTATATAAAGAGAATTGAAAATGAATCTTGATGTGAATGGAATGGGAGAGGGAGTGGGAGATGGGAGGGGTGCAAGTGGGAGGGAAGTTATGGGGGGGAAAAGCCATTGTAATCCATAAGCTGTACTTTGGAAATTTATATTTACTAAATAAAAGTTAAAAAAAATAAAAATAAAAACCAATGGACACGGAGGGAAAAAAAAAAAAAGAACTTGCCCTGCAAGCACTAGCATATATCCATGGGCAGGGAACTGCACACTCAGAGTAAAGCCAGCTTTTAACTAATTGTTTCAGCTTACCTCAGTTTCGCTTTCATGACCTTTCTAATGGAAGAAGGACTGATACACAATAAAATCATCAAGTGGACATGAAGAAAGCAGTACAGAACTCAATTTCATACAAATGCTCATCTCCTGAATAATTAAATATTGGCTGAGATTAGAAGCAAAGAAAAGTAAATACTTTGGAAAATTTTTAGTAAATGTTTAATTTGATTATTTTTAAAATAAATTCATTTATCTATATAAAAATAAAATTATAAGAGCAATAAAATTTAATTATTATTTATACAGTTGTGAAATACCTGTAGGTATTTCTTTGGGAAAAAGCCACTCTAAAATTCTAGACAACAACAACAATATTTGGGAGTTGTTTTCCCCTTAGGTATAAATAATAGTCCTCAAAAGACATCAGCTACCCCAGGAGTGTTCAGTTAAGAAATGCATGGACAAACATGCCACATTCAGGGGAAACCTTTCATTGGTCTCTTTGTGCTCATCCAGGGAACCTGAAAACTCAAGAGCAGCCTCTTCCCTGGAGACATCAAGTCAAGTTAAGCTCCTACTCATCCAGTCATCTTAGTTTTTATTGCCTGTACTTCACCGGGGTTGGTTCTTGAATAGAAATGAATTACTCTTCCTCAACAGAGTGTATCTGTTCCTCAAGTGACATCTTGGGAACTAATACCTGCACATAGCAGATAGAATGAAAAATATTGTGTAGAAATGTCAGACAAGTTTTACTGTTGAAATTCAGTATATACTGTAAGGTAAGTTATAAGAAAGGAAGATATAGCTTATAGTTCAATGTTTTCCTTCCTTCCTTTATCTTAAACTTCCTTGCAGAGAAATGTTACTTGGATCTCATCCTAATATCTGTTATGTAATCTCTCAGAGAGGTGGATGAATAGATAGATGAGAGATGAATGATAGACAGATGAGTATTATAGATAGATAGATAGATAGATAGATAGATAGATAGATAGAATGGATATATACAGGCAGAGTAACCCAGTGGCTACAACATTAATAAACTTGCAATAGCAGATAAACATGTCAAACCTTGACTAGGATGATTGAGATTCCTGTTTCAGGCTCCCTTGGACTTTTCCTTATGAAATTTTTCATATTTTATGAGAAATGTACATGAAGTTATCCTGGTGATTTGGAATTGCTTATCATGTAGTAGAAATTTCAAAATTATATTGTTCCAGTTTTGGAGTTCTAGATATCCATCTTGGTAATTATAGTCATTCTGTTTCTGTTACTTATTTTCGTATTTGGAAAAAATATTTTAATGCAAAGTAAGCCACATTCCCTAGAGATAAGATATAGTCTATCCAGTTTACACTCAGAGCAAGCAGTTCCTGGTTTCTTTCTTAGTGGAGAACCTGTTACATAACCTTTTCCCATGGGAAAATTAAAAACAATCCTGAATTCTGGAAAATAAGCCAAAAATTCATTTCTGCCTCAATTTAAATTATACACAATACTGATTTTTCTTGACATTGACAGAAGTCCTCTAACATTGGATTATTTTATTTTCAGGCGCTAGATTATAAACAAGAAACATAGACTTGGCCGAACTGTCCTCTTGTATATGAATGTTTCCAGATTTACAAATATGTGGGGCAGAGAGGAGGATGTGAGCAAAATATGACCCCTAATGAAGTCAATATTGGGCAGATTTTACATGTCTAGGATAGAAGGCTCAAACAGTTAAGTGGTCTCTACCTGAAAGACTGTGATTGGGAGAGAACATATAAAGTTTATATCCTTAGAACTTCATAATACATGGTCAAATGGAGGAGAATCAGGGGACTTGCACTGTCTGAGACCGGTTGTTCACAAGACCATATGAGAGGATATGGGGAATACCACCATGGAGTTCAACTGACATGCTCACTGGTTCTGAGAGAGCAAAGAGATGCCCTTTTCAAAGCAAGCACCAGTAACCATGGCAGAGATGAAGGTTTCACAAACCTAGCTTTGAAGTTGAGAAGAAGCCTCTGGAAACACTAACAGAATTTATGAATTCCGTCTTTCTGAGGTCAGAACTGCAAGACACAGTGTTGTGTGATTCACCATCACATACTGAGCAGTTATCACAAGCCAGGTACTATACTGAGTACTTGATTTGTGTTACCTTATCTCATACTTTTAACTACCCAGTCAGTAGTGATGTTAACAATGCCAGGCAGCAAACAAGGAGAATGATTTTTGGGAACTGTGGAATTTTCAAGTAATCATTACTATCAACAGCTGCTAAGTTCTTGGCTGTTTAAGGTTCCCTATGAACCCTGAAGAGGAAGTAGAATGTGCTGAGTAGAATCTCAAATAGCCTCCAATGTCACCACTGCTTAGTGTACTCTCCTTGTACAGTCAGCTCTGCCTGAGTGTAGGTTTGACCACTGAACATGAGGTCATCACTCCCTTGAGGTTTTATGCTATGTGACACTTTGTCTTAAAAGTGGAAACACTCTGCTGTGTCTGAAGGACAGGGCTGTGTTAGGAGAACCTTAGGGACTAGGGCTTTCTGGGTCTTGGGGTGACTTCTCAGGGCTGAGAGTGATACAATCTGTCCACAACTAGGCAGATAGCAGTGTCTTCATTCCCAATGTAATGAATTCTGCCAACAATCTTGTTACCATGGATGAGGATTCAGAGTGTAAGAAGAAACTGTTGCCTCAGTTGCCACTGTCATTAAAACATGATGACACCATGAGCAGAGGGCCCAGCTACCTTGTCCACAGAAAAGTGAGAACAATAAATTTGAACGCTTAATGACACTAAATTTTCAGTAATTTAAAATACAGCAATAAAAAGCTAAAAGTACAGGTTTCTCCTATGCTTTTTCTGCATACATTTGTATGCATCTCCAGAGGTTTGTGTATGTCAGCGTATGTGTATCACAGCACTGTAAAATCCTCACGGTATATGGAATAAAAACAATTTTATCCTAGAACATAAATGTTTTGTAATCCAAGCTAGATTTTTTTCATAATAAACATTTTTAATGCACATTTGGAAAACCCTGCATCTTAGCATATTTGCGTGTGTATGAATGTGCTTGTGAAAGAGACACACAATAAGATGCTGAAGTTATTTCATCAATTTTGCCAAGCAAAATTAACAAGCAAAATTAAGTATAACCCTATAATTATCGACCAAAGTTATCACAGTTGCCACATAGAGAAAGAAATCTCTGTCTCAGTTAAGTGCTAACTGTCTTTATACCTCATCTCTAGGAGAGAGGCCAATGGAAGCAGCAGTGACGAACGTGAGCCTTGTGACAACGTTCTTCCTCACGGGCCTTCCCCACACACCAGCCCTGGGCTCCACACTCTTTGGCGTCTTCCTGGTGGTCTACGTCCTCACCGTGCTGGGGAACCTCCTCATCCTGCTGGTGATCAGCGTGGACTCTCGCCTCCACACCCCCATGTACTGCTTCCTCACCAACCTGTCCTTCATCGACGTGTGGTTCTCCACTGTCACGGTGCCCAAAATGCTGATGGCCTTGGTGTCCCCAGACGGCGGGGCCCTCTCCTTCCACAGCTGTGTGGCGCAGCTCTATTCTTTCCACTTCCTGGGGAGCACCGAGTGTTTCCTCTACACAGTCATGTCCTATGACCGCTACCTGGCCATCAGTTACCCGCTCAGGTACACCAGCATGATGAGTGGCAGGACGTGCGCCCTGCTGGCCGCTGGCACCTGGCTCAGTGGCTCCCTGCACTCTGCTGTCCAGACCACCTTGACATTCCGCTTGCCCTACTGTGGGTCCAACAAGATCCAGCATTACTTCTGTGATGCACCACCCATCCTCAAGCTGGCCTGTGCAGACACTTCAGCCAATGAGGTGGTCATCTTTGTCACCATTGGGGTGGTGGCCTCGGGCTGCTTTCTCCTGATAGTGCTGTCCTACGTGTCCATCGTCTGCTCCATCCTGAAGATCCGCACCTCAGAGGGGAGGCACCGAGCCTTTCAGACCTGTGCCTCCCACTGCATCGTGGTCCTGTGTTTCTTTGTTCCTTGTGTTTTCATTTACCTGAGGCCAGGCTCCAAGGATGTCATGGATGGGGTTGTGGCTGTTTTCTACACTGTGCTGACCCCACTGCTCAACCCAGTTGTGTACACCCTGAGGAACAAGGAGGTGAAGAAAGCTCTCCTGAAGCTAAAAGACAAAATATCACTTGTTCCGAGTGAATAAACAGAGAAACACACATGCTCATTAAAAAAGTGACATAATTAGTTATCCATGTTCTCCATGTTTGAAATTATTCAAAATTGACCATTCAGTAATGTGTCTTTCAACAATTTCCTCATGAATTTTTTATTTATGTTGAACATATCATATTTTATTTTTCTATTTTCCTGCAATAGAATTCTTGTTACTTTTTTAATAATAAAAACATTGGGATTTGATTTTGATACAGAGGGTTCACTTGTTTATATAATTACATAGGGAATATGCTTTTTTTGTTGATTAGTTTTGCATACAATATTGGGAACCTACAGTCATGGAAAAATGCTTTAGGGGTATTAATAAATATTAGAGATCATTTCTTTCTGGCATACAGGCGTGAATACTTTTAACTGTTCTATCAGTTGTACAGTTTCCTTGTGTGTAAGCACACCAGGGTGGAAATTCCTCCTTTATAATAGCTACCCCCTAATTTTCTGAGTAGACTTTTGTCTCTCTTCACAGGGCTTCTTTGCCAAACTCTTGCAGTGTTTTGATCCTTTTGTTACTGGAAACAACAACCACCTTACGAGAACCCTGCAGGTTTTTATGTTGGTAAATGAGATTGGGTCCCAGACAACGTTATCAGTAGATAATATATTCTGATCTGGGGTTTTCTATTCTACCTAACAAGAAAGAAGTCCATTTATAGTTCAGAGCAGGCTTATGGTGGTTCTGCTTTCTATAGATGGTAGTGGCTGGCCATGCTGTCCAGATAGTTCCTTCTGCCATCATCTTGGAGTCATGGAATTCACCTATACCAAGCTACAACCTGTCCAGAGCAGGAACAAACAACATTATAGACCAGGACCAATGGTACTTTTCATTTAGAAGGTAGAAAAGAAAATGAGTGTTCTTCAAACAGTCTCTTGAAAATGAAGTTAGAATATGAGTTGAATTAGCTGCACAAAGTTGAAAGCTATATCTAGTTTTTTTACAGTACACATTTTCCAAGAACTTTTGAAGACAATTCATGTAGATAGACAACTTGTTATCATGGGATTTCAGTGTATTTATTGTATAGAACAGACAGTCTGGCACAAACAAAGCACTCTAAAAATCCTAATGCATAGTTCTGTAACCCAGGTGCTGTACATCTTGTGGGCACCTCCAAGTAATGGAATAGAAGTGCTTGGACTTCACATAAAACAAACACAAGTTCAAATCAGTTTAGAAGCAATTTTATGTTCTGTATGTGAATTTCCCACCTGTGAAAGTCTTTCTCAAAATACTGTTATTGGGATTAAATGAGTTATTAGAAGTAAAAGTGCACTGAGAAGGGTTAATTTATAACAAATTCTAATTAACAGTTTTAAAATTCAAATCTGTTACCACCTTCCAGGGAGTCTGATTTTGAGAGTCACATGTTGACAGGTTATTTCAATAATTTCCTCACCACTAACATAGTAATTGTACTGATTTTTCCAACTTTTGACATATGTTTGAGAAATGAATGTGTATATATATATTAGAATATGTTGTTTTAAAATAAACATTTGAAATGATTTTGGTAATAAAGCTAATTAAATCAATTGCCTTAATTGCCTCACAGATTACCTTTGTTGATTGTGTGTTCTCACTTGGATCTATGCTCTTAGCAAATGTCCACTACACGTATATTATTATGAACCACAATTGCCATCCTGTACATTAATTCTCCAGATCATATTCACCTTATAACTGCAAGTTTGCATCTTCTGACCCATATGTCCTCTTTCCTCTCAACCCTCATTTCCTGGTAACCAATGTTCAATTTTCTTACTAAGAGTTCAGCTCAACTTTTCCTTTTTAGTTCCATATTACAGTATTTGTCTTTCTGTGACTGATGTATTTCACTAAATATAATGTCCTCCAGGTTCATCCAGGTTGTCACAAATGACAGAGTTTAATTCTTTTTTTAACCCTGAAAAAAATTTATTGTATATATGTACCACATTTCTTTTTCTGTATATTGACAATAATACTGCAAGAATCTGGTGTACAGATATGTCTTTGACATATTGATTTGTTTTCCTTAGGATTGTATAATAAGGTGTGGAATTACTGCATCATATTGTAATTCTATTTTAATTGTTTATGTGAAGGAGAGAGTAACGAGAGAGAGAGAGAGAGAGAGAGAGAGAGAGAATGAATCTTCCATCCTCTTGTCCACTCCCCAGATGGCTTCAAGGTCTGGTTCTAGTACAAGCTGAAGGCAGAAGAAACTGAGGGCTCCATCTGGGTCTCCCAAATGGATGGAAGGAACACAGTACTTGGGCCATCCTCTGCTGCTTTCCCGGACATGTTAGAAGGGAGCTGGACTGGGAGCTGAGCAGCTGAGACTTGGACTGCCATTTTGATCGGGGATGTCAACATCGCAGGCAGCAGCTTTGCTGACCCTTAATCTATCATTTTTCTAGAAATCTTGATACTGATTTCCTTAGTGGCTTCACTAATTTATATTCTCATCAACAGTATACGAGAATCCTTTTCCCACATTATTGCCAGAGCTTAACTTTTTGAATGTTTGATAATAGCCAGCTGAACAGGTGATCTTTGTTGCACTTTTGATTTGTATTTCCCTGATTATTAATGATGTTGAGCATCTTCTCACATATCTTTTGTACTTTTATATTTTTTCTTTGGCAGAAGCCTAATCATACTTTTTACTGATATTAATTAATCTATTATATAATTTCATTTATAGTGTTTATTCATATTAATGTAATGTTATAAATAATGCAGCATTAAGCTATTATGTGCCATATTGTATATAACATCGCAGTGTACTCCTGCTCCTCCCGCCGCCGCCGCCCTGAGTCACTGCCTGCGCAGCTCCGGGCGCCTGGCTCTCCCTGCCAGCCCCCGGTAACGGATGGGGGCCTGGAAGGGCAGGGGAATGAGGAGCCGGCCGGGCGGCCGGCGCTGAGGGAAGGGACACAGGGACGTAGGGACGGGAACCGCGAGAGCGGAGGCCGCTGGCTGCTTGGGGCCCCTCCGGGTCGCGCTGTGAGGCTGGAGCCGCTCGCGGAGTCTGGACCGCGTAACCTGAGAGGGGCCCTGGGACCGGCTTGGGGTGGCAAGGGGGCGGGGGGGACGCGCCTTGACTTTTGGTTGGGAATGTCTTTAGCGCTTCATTTTTAAAGGATACCTTTGAAAACCTTTTTTTTTTTTTTTGTTCCTTTTTTTTTTTTAAATTCAGTACCGTGAAAATCTTACTGGACTCTCCTAACCTGTGCGTTTTCTTCTGAGAAGTCTGCAGTTAGGCAGACTGGGGCATAGGTGCTTCTTTTCTCCTATGGCTTTGAGAATCTTCTCTTTATCATTACTGTTGGAGAGCGTGATTATAATATCTTGGGGTAGACTTGGTTGAGTTGACTCTGACTAGTGAACTGTGACCTTCCTGTGAATAGATAGTTGTATATTTCTCTATGTTTGGGAACCTTTCTGTTTATTTTTACTTTTAAAAATTTTGAAAATATAGAAATGTGGTTTTCTTTAAATCACTGATAATGAATTACTTTTAGTCATTTTATTAGTTATTTTTCATTACTTTTTTATTTTTTTATTTATTTTTATTTTTTTTAACTTTTATTTAATGAAAATAAATTTGCAAAGTACAGCTTACGGATTACAATGGCTTCCCCCCCATAATGTCCCTCCCACCCACAACCCTCCCCTTAAGGAAAGGTATTTTCCTAGCCTATAGCAATCTACCTAAACTCACATGAGTCTTGGTTAGGTTCACTTTAGAATGTTCTCCTGGCTACTGACCCTTCATCTTCTTAAACAGTCACTTTCTGTCTGATGTGTTCACAATATCAGATGTCACTTCTAAACAGGCGATTTTCTTTTGTGTTAATCAAGCTTCAACTTTCTTGATTTGAGTCCATAATAATTTCTATTGGGTAGAGATTTCCATGTAGATATAAAGATTTTTCTCCTTTTCAGTTCCATTATTTGTCTCTTGTGAGCCAAGAATGGCCTAAAGCCAACACCTGAAACTTGGAGGATTTCCTTTGATCCTTCCTCTGATGTTTCTTCCTCATGTAATTGAAAAGGGTACAAGAGATGGATAAACAGAAAAGACAAAGGAGACAGGATGACTTGAAATGTTAGGGAATGATCTGAAATATTAATGGGATATATTAATACTTCAATAATGAACATTTACATCATCAAATAGTAATTAGGACAGCTTTCTTCTATAATTACTCATGGTGTCAATATTAAGCTCTAAATGCTACCATTACTGTTTTCAAAAGTAAGAAAAAGAAGAGAAATCAGAATAGGGAGCATTGTCTGTCTCTCTGCCCTCCCACCTCCCCTACCCCATTTCTCTCTCTCCTTCGCAAATAAATAAAATAAGGTAAAATAAAATAAAATAAAACGAAACCAAAATAAATGTTTTCATTCCACCTCATCAATCTTTCATCACATTCTACATTATTTTGATTTCTTCTCTTGAGTGTCTCCTTGAAAGAGCAACCCTGGAGTACTGAACTAAGATGCTACCCACAGGGGATAATTATTAGTGGTGTAATTTCTTTGTTAACCTGTATTTCAAAATACTGTGTGAGTATGGTCATGGTGTGTCTGATCTACATTCCCTGAGTCAACTAGCAGTTGAAAGGGATTTAAAATAAGAAGTAAAGTGTTAAAGCATAGGGCGAATTAGATCAAATCTTGAATCAAGTGACTTTTATAAAAGTCCAGATGCTGATACTTGTTCATCAGTTCAGTTTTGCTCTTTCTCAATTAATCAATTGAATAATTCCTTCTACCATTTTAATTAGGTAACTATTATTTTAGGATCAGAAGATACAGAGCTTCAAGACAGCATTTATGTTCCAGAATGCCAGTGTCTAATGGAGAGCACACAAGTAATTAGAGGACTTTAATGTCATGATGTGTTAAGGGCTGTTCTAAAAATCCATGGAAAATGCGTATTGTAAAAAAAGCTATGTATGGATTCAAAAATATTTCAGCACCAAAGAAGCTTATCTTTCAATTCCATTTTTATATGAACTGATTAAAGTAACCTTATATATGTGAGATGCCATCTAGCCTAAGTTAAGCAGTGAAGTGAACCACCTTCTGAAAGTAAAGAGAATTAACATGCAAATAACAAAGCCCTGCCCTAACTATGTAAGTCATAATAATCCACACACATAGCTTGGACAATATAAAGTTAACTACAATTTATGTGTTTTGAGGTGTACCTTAAATTCATAAAATTTCCCTTTTCCTTGTGAACTCATATTTTAAATTGATTTGAATCTTTTAATTCTAGTGAAAGGAAAATGAGGCATAAATGACCAAGTCCAAGACATTTAACATTTTCTTATTCCTTAATGTCCAGACCATACATCATCTTGGCAAGAACCTGCACCCAGTCAGCCACATGAAGGTCAGAAGGTGCTATCCTATCAGGACTCTGCAGGTAGACAGAGTTTTGGGTGGATGATGTTAGGATCTTAACTCAAACGTTTACCATGTGATTCGGGTTTTCTCATGCTGTGGGTGAAATTGCTAAGATAAAAGGGACCTCCTCCATGGTAGAATAGAGGAGCATTTTACAGATGAGTCTTATCATACCTTAACTCAAGTTACTATCAGCAAAATGTATTTTTACTGGACTTCATATTCACATTTTGTATATCCCTCAAAACATACCAGTGTACGAGCCTTTAAGTTCAACAAGACACTTGTGCCGTCCTAAAGATTCAATATCATCCATAGAGTTGATTCACATTCAGCAGAAACTGGAGGGAGTCACAGGAGTGCTGAAAATATGACTGAGATTTGTGCAGCAACAAGATGTCCTAGTGACAGTGTTCAGGACCATCAGATACCAAAAGAAGATAAAGGCTCTGGGTTTGAAATCTTAATAGATAAGACAAATGAGGATTTTTTTACTACTCCTTTAAATATAAGACGTTGGCTATCTATTCACATGTCTGGTGATGTTTCTAAAAGGAGTTCAAAGCATAAAATATGCCAAGTCATTCACATATGGGCAAAGCTCTTCACATCAGTGTGAAAGAATCAGCATAGTAGGCAGCCTGCTGCTTACTAATCAGCATTCCTAACAGAGACCATATTAATTTCTGTTCAGCATTAAGAGTGAAGTGAGGGGATTGCTGACAGACTTTCCTGTGTGTTCAAAGGTGTCTGTGGGCATAGCCCTGACTGTTAATGAACAACTTAATACTTTATCCCTCTTAGTATTTTTTTTGTCTGTTCTATTTAATATGACTGGTTTAATTCTGTAATTAATACACAGTTATTCTTAAGTGTTGAAATTTAACTGAAATGTGATCCCTGTTAAACATAAGAGTGGGAATAAGAGAGGGAAGAGATGTATAATTTGGGACATGCTCAAGCTGACTTGCCCCAAATGGTAGAGTTAGAAACATACCAGGGGATTCCAATTCAATCCCATCAAGGTGGCATGTACCAATGCCATCTCACTAGTCCAAGTGATCAATTTCAGTTCACAATTGATCATAATAAAAGGACTAAGAGTCAAAGGGATCACATAAACAAGTCTAGTACCTGCTAATACTAACCGATAGTATAAATAAAGGGGAGAGTGATCCAACATGGGAAGCGAGATACACAGCAGACTCATAGAATGGCAGGTGTCCTAAACAGCACTCTGGCCTCAGAATCAACCCTAAAGGCATTTGGATCTGGCTGAAAAGCCCATGAGAGTATTTCAGGCATGGAAAGCCAAGACACTCTGGCAAAAACAAACAAACAAACAAAACCTAAGTGAAAGATCTCTGTGAGTGAGATCCCAGTGGAAAGAACAGGCCATCAAAGAAGGAGGTACCTTTCTCTGAAGGGAGTAGAGAACTTCCACTTTGACTATGACCCTGTATGAATAAGATCGAAGTCGGTGAACTCAAAAGGCTTCCATAAAGAACAGGTCTTCAAAGAAGGAGGTACCTTTCACTGAAGGGAGGAGAGAACCTCCACTTTACTATGACCTTGTCTAAACAAGATAAGAGTCGGAGAACTCAAGGGGCTTCCATAGCCTTGGAAACTCATGACTGGTGCATAGGGAGATTACTGATGCCATAAACAGGAGTGTCAATTTGTAAAGTCAACAACAGGAGTCACTTACTCCTCATGTAGGATCTCTGTCCTTAATGAGCTGTACATTGAGATTTAATGCTATAACGAGTACTCAAACAGTATTTTTCACTTTGTGTTTCTATGTGGGAGCAAACTGTTGAAATCTTTACCTAATATATACTAAACTGATCTTCTGTATATATAGAAAATTGAAAATGAATCTTGATATGAATGGAAGGGGAGAGAGAGCGGGAAAGGGGAGGGTTGCGGGTGGGAGGGAAGTCATTGGGGGGGAGGGGGATGCCAATGTAGTCCATAAGCTGTACTTTGGAAATCTATATTCATTAAATAAAAGTTAAAAAAAAAAGGTGTCTGTGGTAGACTGAGTATCCTTTGTCACTACAAATCTCTGGCATGGCTTCACAGGTTTTTTTTTTTTTTTTTTTTAAATGAGATTAATGAGTTTAAATTTTTCTGAAACTTGTTGACAAACAGAACAAACATTTAGCCTATGAGGACATCCTTCACCTACATTAGCGTTTCCATTTTTTAGCAGGTCCTTTTGTTTCTATCTTAGAATTTCTGGGGTGTGCGCTGTGGCGCAATGCGTTAAAGCCCTGGCCTGAGGCGCCTGCATCCCATATTGGTGCCGGTTCAAGACCTGGCTGCCCCTCTTCCAATCCAGCTCTCTGCTGTGACCCGGGAAAGCAGAGGAGGATGGCCCAAGTCCTTGGGCCCCTGCACCCACGTGGGAGACCTGGAGGAAGCTCTTGGCTCCTGGCTTCGGAGCAGCGCAGCTGCGGCTGTTGTAGCTTCTGGGGAATGGACCAGCAGATGGAGGACCTCTCTCTCTCTCTCTGCCTCTCCTCTCTTTGTGTAACTCTGACTTTCAAATAAATAAAATAAATCTTTAAAAAAAAAGAATTTCTGCTGCTCTGCTACATCACCTACCTATTTTATGTTGTCTCTTTTTTCCAGTAGAATATTACTATGCTAATTATATTTTCAATTCCTTCTATGATAATTCCAACATCTCTGTGACATTGGAATGGTTCTGATGATTGTTTTTTCTCTTTGTGTTTATATCTTATAATTTTTTGTTGAAAGCTGGGTGTGTTGTAATGGGTAACAGGCCTGGAGGTGAAGAGGTCTTAACATGATGATTTATTCTAATCTGTAGAAGTTGGACTGTATTAAGTACTTGTCGTTGTAGTGCCGGAGGCTTCACATTTTCCTATGGTCCTGTGTTGCTCTGCCTGTATACTTGGTAGCATTATTCTTTACAGAAAATCACTTTCCTGAATCCCCTTCTACTGCAATGTGCTGTTATTATATTTAAGTCTTGTTGATGTGATGATAATATTTGAGGGAAGACTATCGCCCTATAATATTTTGTGACTATCACGATTTTTCCTTAGGCTCCTCCATGCATCATGCTATCTTTGCCCCCGCATCCTTCCAGCCATAGCATTCCTAGTGTAACTATCTGTAGCAGTGACCATGTTGACTGTATTTTTTTCCCCTCTAAGAAGCCAGGAGAGCGCCTTATCTTATTTGGGCTGAGGATCTGTCAAATGGGAGCAGGTCTTTGTCATGGATAAAGCTGTGGGTATATTTCACAATGGTTGGTTTTTCTCCTGACAGTAGCAGAACCAGGAGGGGGATTTTCTTAGTTCTTCACCCCTGGAAACTGGTGGCATTCCTATTGGTGACATCCATGAAAGTGCTGGGCTTTGCTTAAGGACCGATTGTTCCCTTGAGCACCAATTCTAGTCCCGGCTGCTCCTCTTCTGATCCTATTCTCTGCTATGGCCTGGGAAGGCAGTAGAAGATGACCTAAATGCTTGGGCCTGGGCACCCACGTGAGTGACCTGGAAGAAGCTCCTGGATCCTGGCTTTGGATCGGCTCAGCCATTGCAACCATTTGGGGAGTGAACCGGTGGGTTGAATATCTTTCTCTCTGTCTCTCCCTTTCTCTGTCTGTAACTCTACCTCTCAAATAAATAATAAAATCTTTAAAAAAATGGTTCCCTTTATCTCTTTAAAATGCTATGCACATCTCTTCTAACATTTCCTACTTGAAAATACACTTTATCTGATATGAAATTAACCATATCAATTACTTTTTTTTTTTTTGGACAGGCAAGAGTTAGACAGTGAGAGAGAGAGAGAGAGACAGAGAGAAAGGCCTTCCTTCCATTGGTTCACCCCCCAAATTGCCGCTACGGCCAGAGCTACGCCAATCCGAAGCCAGGAGCCAGGGGCCTCTTCCTGGTCTCGCATGTGGGTGCATGTGCCCAAGCACTTGGGCCATCCTCCACTGTCCTCCTGGGCCACAGCAGAGCACTAAACTGGATGAGGAGGAACCAGGACAGAATCCGGTGCCCCGACCGGGACTAGGACTTGGGGTGCTGGCAGCGCAGGCAGTGGATTAGCCTAGTGAGCCGCGGCGCCGGCCATGTCAATTACTTTAAAAAAAAAATTGTGCTATTTTTCATTGTAAAATTTCTCATCCTTTTGCTTTCCATTTTGTGTATGTGTATGTGTGTGTCTTTTTACTTGGTGTAGTTTCTTTTAAATGACATGTAAATGATGACTCCTTCTTAGGTTGCCTGTTAATATTTTTGTTTATTTGTACTTGGCTACTGCTTCTGTAATAGTATAACCTTTTGCTATATGTTTTGAGTTCATGGGGAAGTCACATAGGTCTCTGGCAATAACGAAGTACCTAGCAGCAATAAGAAAATTACTAGTGACAGAAAAGCCCCTAGCCAGTGACAGTCTGCCCCAGATATAAATATATATCTCCAAGATTGTAATCGATATTTCAGCAAGTGTCAGCTAATAGCTGGCCTGCTTGCCCGTTGCTCCCTTATGGCAGATTTTAAGAAGTCTAACTCCACTCATTCTCGGTTCTGGTGAATTCTCACCATCCATTCTTACATTAAACGTTTCCCTTTACTCTGTTTCTTCTTTTGTACTAATCAAATTATTTAATGTTTTTATTAACTATTTTCATTGTTTTATTTTACTTTTTCATTATTTTTTCTATTTTAATTATTAATAGTCTAAGGTTTTTCTGATATCCAATATTTAAATAACCCATAATCAACTTTAATTGATCCTTTTGACATATTCCACAATCTTACAACCATTTATCTCCATGTAGCTATTTCATACAATTTTGATATCATCCTGATTTACAAATATGTTATAAACCCCACAAGATATTACTGTTGGTACTTTAAACAGCCAATATCTTGCATGTGTGGCAAAGCTCAAACTTTCCTTTTGGATGTTTGGTAGTTGAGTCAGTTGAAACAAACTGACAATAGGCAGATTAACTGGAAAACAGGCAACACTTTCATTAATGCACATAGGTGCTCAGGAGCCATAGGGAATATGAAATTCAAAGAGGGAGCAGATGGTTGAGACATACATATCCTGCTCTTAGAGAAGGAAGCAGGGGCCGCAGGACATTTTAGAGGGGTCCCAGTAGATGATGGCTTGAGACAAAGTTCCTCTGGGATCCAGGTGTGGGGCTTGATTTTTCAGTCTCTTCCTCTGTGATATGAGTCTGACATACCTTGCCTTTAGGTGGAGAACACAACTTCAGGAAAAGCCCTCCCTGCATCTACTGGTTCCTGCATACCCTCAGTTTGAAGTCCCAAATTGCATATTTTGAGTACTATTTTCTGAGTCCCAATGTCCTGTGCCCTGTCCAGTGCTGTTTGTTCCTTCTCTCACTTCTGTCCCTCCATCTGGGATCATTCCATGTAGTTGTAGAATTTCCTTTAGCAGTTGTTATAATATGTGACTGCATTTTACACAGTTTTATATTTATTCATTTATTAAGGGAAAGAGTTTATTGACGGGGGAAATCTGACATGCAGGGGGAAGGGGCAAAGAAGAGAGAAGGAGGGCAGCTGAGAGAGAGAGAGAAATCAAGAGAGAGTGACAATTATATATTTATTTACAGGAAGCTAATTCTAATACCACCAATTTTGTCAGGGATATTTAGAAATAACAGTTTTATTTATTTATTTATTTTTAGTTTTTATTTATTTGACAGGTAGAGCTATAGACAGTGAAAGAGAGAGACAGAGAGAAAGATCTTCCTTCCATCAGTTCATTCCCCAAATGGCTGCTACGGCTGGCGCTGTGCCCATCCGAAGCCAGGAGCCAGGTGCTTCCTCCTGGTCTCCCATGCGGGTGCAGGGGCCCAAGCACTTGGGCCATCCTTCACTGCCCTCCCAGGCCACAGCAGAGAGCTGGACTGGAAGAGGAGCAACCGGGACTAGAACCCAGCGCCCATATGGGATGCCGGCGCCGCAGGCAGAGGATTAACCAAGTGAGCCATGGTGCCAGCCCAATAGTTTTATATTTAAAAGTTATAATTTTGTCTTTTTTCCCCTACCTTTATGAACTTTATTGAAGCATATTTACATTCTATAAATTCAACATTTTATTGAGATTTATTGAGATGTAGCTGCTTTTATACCTGCTGTTTTGGGCTTCTTTGAATTTACAGTCTTTATAAGAGTCTTTGTGTGCTGCTGCGAGAAATAATTGTGGGAGAGAAGTGCATTAATAAATTGTATAAAACTGTAAATCTTCCTTTTCTTGGACTTGCTAGTATATGCAGGAGGGTTAATGGTTACCATTTCCTGATCTGCCTCCTCTTTGTGCTAACACACAACAGAAGTTTTCTTCTCCATGTTCAGGAAATACATACTCAGCAGGCAACACAAACTAAAGCCTAGAGTCACCAGCCCTGTTGCTCACTCAGCTCTGTAGGCCACTGCTGTCTCATCTCAGCCATGCTGCCAATCAGATAGTTTTACCCGACACTTTCACAGGTACTCAACCCAAACATTTCCAAAGTTACAACTTCATTCTCCCTTAAGTTGCTGCTTTCTCTGTTTTAGTGAGCTATATCCAAGCTGCCAAATCATACAAGCTTCTCCATCAACTTTACCTCTTCACAAAGTGGGCCACTATCTGCTGCCTATTCACACTCTCAGTTCTTACTGCTGCTTCCTAAACTTGGATTTTGATGCTTTTTTCTTCCTAATATGCAATCGAAAAGCTCTTTAGTTTATCTCACAGCCCTAAAGCTTATTTTTCTTCAATCTGGTTTGTATGTTGATACCAGGTGTGTCTCCAAATATAACTGTTACTCGATTACTGATTTGTGTTTCAGTAACTTACCCACATTTGTAAGATTAAGAATCACTTTTCCCATTAAGTATTTCATGATTTGTCTAATTTTTAGGACTCATCTTCATATAAACCCTGTGCTTCTTATATATTGTGACTGCAAGCTTTAGAAAGAAGAGCAAGGTCTGTTTATTATTTATACTCATAGTGAGTAGTACACAGGAGACATTCAAAGCATTTTTTAGTTTTTGAGTGGATAAACAGATGGATTCAGGAAGGAAAATCCTCTCCTTTCTAAAATACGAGGAAATAAAACATAAAAATCCCCATAAAATCTCGGACAAGCATTTGACATAGTTGAGATGGAGGCTGGTTGAAATGGCCCATGTGAGAGAGCCACAGTTCCTGCTCCAGTCTGGCTCCTGATTCTGGTTTTCATCGTGAACAGGAGACGACAGGTAATGTCTTAGTGGTTGGATATCTTTCACACACATGTAGGCCACGATTGCATTCCTTGATTTCAGTTTTGATCCGGTTCAGCCTCAGCCATTGTGGACGATTGGAAATGAACCTGTAGATAAAATCTCTTTCATTTTCTCCTCTCTCTCATTCTCTTTCAATCTCTCCCTCCCTCCTTGCCTCTTAAATACATAAGACACAAACAACACAAATTTGGACTGTATAACACTCAAACCAGTAAAATACTAGTATTTGACAGCTTTGTGAAGTGGTCAATGTTAGCATCAAAGAGTATCACACAAGAGAGTCTTATATTCCTGTAACTTCTCAATATCTTGATCTGATGCTGGGTACGTAAACCTACAGTTGTGTTAAAAATGTGGAGTACTTATCCACACACACACACACACACAAATACAAGTAAACCAGGGCAATCAAAATAATATCTGTGGGTTATATTAATTTTGATATTTCTTTGCACTTTTGCAAATTGTTATCATTAGGGCAAACTGAGAAAATAAGCCAGGATTCTGTCTGCGCACTACTTCTTACAAATTCATGTAATTCTATATTATTTCAGTAATGTTTTCAATTAAATGAAAACACTGATTTTTATCTTGTATAGCATCATTAAAAATTGAACTTACTTTCAGTATGGTTTGGCATATTACACATTTTATAGCATTTATAATCTTCCAGCATATTTCCAAGTGAAAACTGAGGTGGACATCTCCAGCATACATTATGCTCAGCACGGTGAGCCCTGGTGATGCCACGTTGTTTCCTTACCAGAGAATGAGTTTGCCTTAATGGAACATGCAAACACTTTTAACGAACAGTAGGTTTTCTCCTTACTACGTGGTGAATTCCATATTTACTAGAGGGTTAGGCTCATAATTATGGAGAAAATTAAAAAGTATGTCAATGTAAAAATTAAAAGAAAAATAAGAGAAGAAAAAGGGAGGGTTGGAGTGAAGGAGGGAAGAAGAGTAGTATGAGACATATCATTATGCTCTCAAAACTATGTACATGAAATACATGAAGTTTGTTTCCATTTTATAAATAACAAATTAAAAAATACAAAATAAAAACATAATTGGTGATTATTCTTGCACTAATATTTTACTCATTAGGTGTGCTTTAACTGGTATTCTTACAAACATTTACAGTAAATAACAAATATTCATTAACTTCCATTAAAAATTGAGAGGATGATTGAAATATACTCCCAATTCTTATATATTTTAATTTAACTATAAATAAAAAGAAATATATATATGTGTGTGTGTACGTCTGTGTGTGTGTGCATGTGTGTGTCCTCCCGTGATTATGCACCCTGAGTAAATAGTGAACCACTTGTCAGCTTCAGGAGAGCTTTCTGCACCTCCCTGTTCCTCAGGGTGTACACAGCTGGGTTGAGCAGTGGGGTCAGCACAGTGTAGAAAACAGCCACAACCCCATCCATGACATCCTTGGAGCCTGGCCTCAGGTAAATGAAAACACAAGGAACAAAGAAACACAGGACCACGATGCAGTGGGAGGCACAGGTCTGAAAGGCTCGGTGCCTCCCCTCTGAGGTGCGGATCTTCAGGATGGAGCAGACGATGGACACGTAGGACAGCACTATCAGGAGAAAGCAGCCTGAGGCCACCACCCCAATGGTGACAAAGATGACCATCTCATTGGCTGAAGTGTCTGCACAGGCCAGCTTGAGGATGGGTGGTGCATCACAGAAGTAATGCTGGATCTGGTTGGGCCCACAGTAGGGCAAGCGGAATGTCAAGGTGGTCT
The DNA here is from genome assembly GCF_051225735.1 of Oryctolagus cuniculus. NCBI lineage: Eukaryota > Metazoa > Chordata > Mammalia > Lagomorpha > Leporidae > Oryctolagus > Oryctolagus cuniculus. The sequence continues at coordinate 116,555,323 of NC_142867.1, forward strand.
GGACAGCAGAGTGCAGGGAGCCACTGAGCCAGGTGCCAGCGGCCAGCAGGGCGCACGTCCTGCCACTCATCATGCTGGTGTACCTGAGCGGGTAACTGATGGCCAGGTAGCGGTCATAGGACATGACTGTGTAGAGGAAACACTCGGTGCTCCCCAGGAAGTGGAAGGAACAGAGCTGCGTCACACAGCTGTGGAAGGAGAGGGCCCCGCCGTCTGGGGACACCAAGGCCATCAGCATTTTGGGCACCGTGACAGTGGAGAACCACACGTCGATGAAGGACAGGTTGGTGAGGAAGCAGTACATGGGGGTGTGGAGGCGAGAGTCCATGCTGATCACCAGCAGGATGAGGAGGTTCCCCAGCACGGTGAGGACATAGACCACCAGGAAGACGCCAAAGAGTGTGGAGCCCAGGGCTGGTGTGTGGGGAAGGCCCGTGAGGAAGAACGTTGTCACAAGGCTCACGTTCCTCATTGCTGTCATATGTGGGACTCTGTCCTCACAGGAAGGGAGACAAAGCTGGCATTTACTGAGGTCATATTTCATATGAACTGTGACCACTAGGTTTACTCTGGTAGAGAACACAAGGATGCCATTTTTAATATCCTTTACATAGCTCCTTCCCTGCCAAGTGAGGTTACACAGAGGAATCATCACTCCTTCTTCAAGTACCATAGGAAAAAGGAGTGACTTTACATAATAACACCCAAATTTTGAAAACAATTCTAAATTCTGTTTTCTGTAGAATTTTTAAATATACGTGTGCTTTATCAAACATATAGTATTGGTATACTTCTCACAGTGATAAGCCTTTATTCCAGTACTGCTTTCTGTTTTCCATACATATATTCTCCCTCCCCCCCCCCCACACGGACACACACACACACACACACACACACTTCTGAGGAGGCAGACTCAGTGTCTTTGATCATCAGAGACTTTTTGTTACAAATGCAAGTTTCTAAAACAATTCATTTTCATAATGGAAAGCTGAGAGAAAAGTGCATTTCCGAAGTCCACTGATCAGTAGCACAAGCATCAAGGCATGATCACTGCATCAGGCTATCCCCTTTCACGGTCTGTCTCCCATTCTTTGCCGTACCCTATACCATACCTTCCTAGTCATATCAAAATCTGAGCCGCAATGAATGCATGAATGGTCAGATTACTGTTCCCTTCCTCTTAACCTATACCCATTTATATTTATTAATTTTTATTATTTATTCTATGATTTTAAACCATCTAAATACGATCATCTCAGATATGCCAAGGAGGATTAAATCTGCCTGTTTAGTAAAGAGGACTAAGCAAAGATGCAATGTTTACAGTCACAGCTGCAGCACATCTTCACTTCTGGATCTCTGATAGAGCAGACTTTTCCACTGTTAAGCTGAACTGGAACTGAGTTGCAACTGAAAGTTGTAATGCTAAGGCTTCCAGAGAAATCATTATATTAATTTATGATTTTATAGAAGTTTGAGACCTTTACAAAACTATGCAAAGTTGAATCCATATGTCATGACTAAGGCAATCTTAGTCAAATATGAAGAAGAATGAGGAAACACATAATAAATGCAAACACATTGTGATTCCCCCAACATGTTCAACATGTTGCTGAGGTTTTACAAATTTTTGCTACTTACCAATTTTACAACTAGGTTTTCGACAAAACGCTATGTCTATAATGAATAGTGCAATTCGTTTTGGTTCAAAGAAGAAATCAAGAAGAAAACTCTGTAGAAACAAACTCTTCAAATAGAGCTTTAATTTGTTTTGCTACTCAGGGTCCTCAGGAAGAGGTTAGTGTTTCAACATTGTCTTAAATATTCTAAAGTTTATGCAAATGCAGCTGTGAAAGTTGTTTCTTTATTTTCTAGGTCATCATTCTACAAGCTGTATTATTTAGCTCAAAATTAATTTCCAAAATAAGTAACTATGGCTTGCTGGGTTTCAAAATTCTTTGTGTGAAGAATGATTTTTTTTCTGATTTATTTTCTGAGTCTAAAAGTAGAAAAAAATAGATGTCCATCCCAGAGGAGACAATTCTCTTATGAGTTCACAGGGCCCTTGATGAATCTTTAACTTTCTAGTAATTGTGCTAAGTCAGCAAAAGGAGCCCTGGGTCTTCGGTGCTCCAGGGATAATGTGTATCATTTCTTCTAGGTAATCGTCATACTCATTAAACTTTGTCCCTCTGTGGTTTGGCAGACTTGTCCTGTGGGCAAATTCCTAGCCAACAATGGATGCAACCTCACTGTATCTGGTTCAGAGATTTCCTTTTCTCAGAATTTCTAGCCTCTTAATTTAAAACATATTTACATTTTATCTGAATGTTCTTTACCTTGAATTCATACAGTTAAAGAGATGTGGTGTACGATTCTTTCAGAATTAATATATGTCTTAGCTATCAGGAAAAGGCATTTTAAAATTACGGAAAAAAAACTAGTCTAAGGCAGCAGAAACCCAAATCATCATTAGTTTTGGAGAAAGAAAATAGTTGTAGCTAATAGAAGCTTTTGTGTCACCTGTGTATGGAGAACATAACTTGGGATTTTGAAGAGCTGAAGCCCCCTAAATCAACATTTCTGGCAATTAACCTACCACATTAATCTATTTCTGGTATTGGTTATACATAATTATTCAATGTAAGATCACAATGCTATCTAGAAAGATTATCTAATAAAACATTTTCAACTGAGCTCTGGTTAATATACTTCAAAATTTCCTTATCAAATAGATGCTTAAACTTCTATCTAACTTTCTTCTTCAAATCCTTATGAATGTTATTATCTTCCATTTTATTTTCTTGGGTTATAAGCCTTTTTACTATAATGTGAAAAAAATTTTTTTGACAGGCATAGTGGACAGTGAGAGAGAGAGAAAGGTCTTCCTTTGCCGTTGGTTCACCTTCCAATGGCCGCCGCGGCCAACTGCACTGATCCGATGGCAGGAGCCAGGTACTTATCTTGTTCTCCCATGGGGTGCAGGGCCCAAGTACTTGGGCCATCCTCCACTGCACTCCCTGGCCACAGCAGAGAGCTGGCCTGGAAGACTAGACCGGGACTAGAACCCTGTGTGCCAACTTCCAACATCATGAAGAATTCTGCACTGATAATCCCTGGCATGTGGAAAAGACACAGCCGAGACCACCACAAATTCTGTGACTTGTGTTGATTCCCTAACCAACACTGTAGAAGGGTAGAGCTCTGGGCGCTGGTGTTTACGACATAGATTCATCACGGGGCCTGTGCTGCCAGTGAGCAGTTTTTCTGACACGAGTATTTTTCACAATTATTTGTGCTATACAAAGTCTTTCGCATTTCCATATATTTTAGAATCAGCTTATTAATTTTTATAAAAATCTGCTGGAATTTTGATAAGAAATGCATTGATTCTCTAGAACAATTAGGGGAGAATTGACATCTTAACAATATTATGTCTGATACATGGCTACTGCAAACCTCTTGTTTCTCTTAACACTGCTGTGTAGTTTCATTGTTCAGATCCAGGATAGTTTGTCAGATTTATCACTATTTACCATTTTGATGCTATTTTAAATGGTAGTTTTAAAATTTGAATTTGTGTTTATGCATTGAAAATTCATAGAAAGACAATTGATTTTTGTATATCCATCTTACATCATACAACCCAAAGTCATTCATTCTTGTAGCTTTTTCAATTTTTTAGGTATTTATTTCAGAATAGTTAGATTCATAGAAAAATAGTCATGTAGTACAAAGAGTTGTCACATATGGTATACCTACCTTCCCCTATGATTATATCTCATATTATTATGACATATTTATCACAATTGATAATCATAATTGATAAATTATCATTAAATTGATAATAATAATGATAGTTGATAAAAAATAATTAACCATACCGAACATCCTTTGTTTTTTAATTTGAACTTCATCCATCTGGGGGTAATAGATTTCAGCTTTTCTTAGTTCAGTATGATATTGTGCTATATAGACTTTATAATTTTTTAGGTCTGTTATTCTATACTTAATTTGTGGAAAGTTTTCTTTTTTGAATCATGAACAGATGTTAAATCTTATCAAATGCTTTTTTTCCATTTATCGAGATTATCATTTTGTCATTTATTCTGTTAATGTGATTTTAATATTCATTGATTTACAAGTGCTGAACCATGATTGCCTGATATAAATCTCAC